>NC_060140.1:690935894-692185894 GCF_021461385.2 Schistocerca piceifrons
GTAATTCCATTGTGTCCTAATCTTCAAGTCATGTGTTTTAGAAAGAAAGAGAAAGACTGATTATGGAAATTATGAATGAAACAACCTGAATAATAACGAACAAATTGTTTTCATCAAGGTGGATACACCAATCCCATATACGATAATTCGGGTTTACCACCCGTCAACAATGAATCAATCAGAGTAGGACTGTAAACTGATATATGACGGGATCGGGAGGAAAAAACAGCAGTTTCCTCTTCATAGTGGCTATCCTGATATTCACCTTGACGAATTTACAGTTACCACGGAAAAGCTAAAACGCTACGTCTTGATACGTATTTGAATTCACGCCATTCGAGAGCAAGTCCAGTGTCAAGTAAGCAAGCGGTGGCTCGTTCAGGTTGCTATCATGAGGAAATCAGTCAACAACATAGTATATTTGTTCTTTCCCCCAGTTACAAGTTGGTACTGTGTTTAAAAAGTAACGCAGCAACTAGTTATAATATACATCAGCAGACCACCTGTATAATGTGCTTGTTACAGTTAATAGTGAAACGTTTCGCTTAACTATACTGCGAATGTGTCGTAAATACGAATATAATCGCGAATGTATTCAATGTGTTTGTAGGAATACTTCATATTTCCGTTGGCCCAAACAAACAAAAAAGTACTCTGTTGTTCTATTCTTCTTTTAACGAGTTCAGTTTGCAATGGGAGTAAAATATCCGAAGCTCAACATCGAGTATTATAGAAGTATTACGACGTTTATTATTTTTTTGAATACAGTATTGCACTAGCTGTTCAAAGTACGTCAGTCTAAGTTATTTCTTTTCGCACAGAATGTCTTTTTTTCAGTTGCTCTCATGTTCACGGGAACATAATGTGAGTCCGTTTTAACTAAAACGTCGGACGGACAGCGCAGGTCGCGGGTCACGTGTAGCGTGACAGCCTCCCTCGCTTTAAAAATAATTGCACTGCGGATTTAAAACATATTCCACTCCTTTGCTGTTGTGAAATTTTATGAATGCGATAATATATGTTTGAGATTAAAGCAACTTGTCCCCTAACATTTTAACCACTCGAGGTAATACATCTGTTATAGAGGTATGAAATTTCATTAGCTTTTTAACTGGTATTTCTTAACTAGTTACCAGCATTTTATTACAGAGATTATATGGAAAGTAAAAGTTTCGAGTAAAATAAAAAGCAGAGTAAAGCTGGTTTTTCTTCTTTAGCGACAAAGCAATTTATTCTCTGTATGACATGCCACCTTTTTTTAACGTACGGCACTGCTGTTCTCGAAAACTTTGCTGTTTATCAACACTCAGATTCCACATTCCCAGAAAGTGATTAATTGGTGCTATGATGCGTTTTATAGATGTTTTATGAATGTAAGCATGTAAATGTATTTATTTAACATGATCACATTAGTGACAACAACAGTCACAGTAGATGTTACAAAATATATTTATGGGTGTAAAAAAGTGAGATTTTATGTCAACGTGAGTTCCAAGCGATAGAAATTCAGATAGTCTGCTTCAGCCAAGGGCTTTGGTAAGGGAAGAATATCTGTTGAGCAAGAACGCTGCCTAGATTTATGAACCTGATATCTGTACAGATGTCATTGGTGATCTTTCAGCTCTGAAATTATAATGAAATCTAGACCTTTAGCTGCTTACAGGCGTTGATACTTATCATTGCCTGTAAGCAGCTAAAGATCAATATTGCATTATAATTTCATTCTACCTAGATGTAGTTGGTTAAAGAGTTCCTACAGACGAAAATCAAATATTATTGTTGTTTTAGTAAATACGTCACTATACGTCTTTTGAAACTGTAGATGTTACCTATTTCTCTGCATACAAAGGGCGATCAGCAAAGTCAGATTTCTGCTACCGAAAAGGACTTACGTTAGAGAACTCGCCCAAGTGATGGAGTGGGGATGAAAGGATTTTGATTTTAACGAGTTCTGCTGCTATATTGTTCAGACACGAATTTTAACGTAGAGGAGAGTTATGAGTGTGATAATGCGGAAAAAGAAACAAAGTGTGTGCAAATATCTGCACTTGTCTATATGCAGGCAAGGCAGCTGTGCACATTATGGCAAAATACGAGTATGATCAGAAAGTTGAACGTCACAATACATCGTACACAGATGTTCAACATCAGCTCCAAACTCTGGAAGGACCTTGCAGGATAACACTTATATGATCAACGATAGGAATTAGTACAACCATTCGTACAAGTCTATTTGAATGTCAAAAGGCAAGTGCTTTTTAAATTTTTATGCAGCATGGAGAGATGTTGTAATCGTTTTTTGTCACAACTATCGATTTCCGTTCCAGTTAGACAGTCAGTTTTTTGTCTTAGGGTGTATTAAGATCCGTCTCTTTGATATCTTGTTTCATAATACGAGCACTGTTTTGCATGTACTTTGATAAGAGGACGATTTGTCCAACACGGCATTGTACTTATTTTGTTCTAGGAAGCTGGACTTCATGGTAATTTGTGAGCTCGAGAGGTACCATTTCTTACATTTTCTTAAGAAATCATCTTACTGTTTTTCCTTTTGTCTCCCTACTCTTTACCGATGCTTCAGAGTAGTGGAATCTGGTCCGACAGTCAATGAGTCAATCGTTCGCCAGTTAAGAAATGACTTGGTGTCAATCCGAGATTAAATGCACAGACAGACAAGTGAAAGCGTCAGTCTCTCGCTTAGTCTGTTAAACCTTCGTCAACATGCCATATGATTATTCTGAGCTCGTTCTTGCCTGTTTATACAGGGTGCGGCAGCGTTCATAGCAGGATATTAAAAATACACCATCAGGCAGTAACTGTAATTTATTTATTACTTGTTATGTCAATTAATAGTTAAAGATGTGGCATTTACTAATGTGTAAGTCATTGTCTATTGCGTGGATTACTTTTTGAATATGACTCCTGTCAAATGATGCTCCCTCCGCACAACACATTCACCTAGGCGGCGTTGGAAGCTTTCCGTAAGTCGGCGTAACGTATTACCTGGGACATTGCCGACGGCAGTTCTGATGCGATCCTTTAACTCAGGAATGGTGGCACAACGTGTTTGGAACACTTCTTGCTTCAGGTAGCCCCAAAGGAAAAAGTCTGTACATGAAAGGTCAGGTGAGCGAGGCGGACGGGAAATGTTACCAAAACGGGAAATTACTCTACTGGAAAATATCTGTCGCCAGAAATCCATGCAAATTCTGGCCACCATTCCTGAGTTGAAGGATCGCATCAGAATTGCCGTCGGCAATGTCCCAAGGAGTACGTTACGCCGAACTATGGAAAGCTTCAAACGCCGCCTACATGAATGTGTTGTGCAGAGGGGGCATTATTTGACAGGAAGTGATATTCAAAAAGTAAACCATGCAATAGACAATGACTTACACATTAGTAAATGGCTTACCTTTAACTATTAATTGACATAAGAGATAATAAATAAATTACAATTACTGCCTAATGGTGTGTTTTTAATATCCTACTATGAACGCTGCCACACCCTGTATTTCCTAGCTTTGACAGTAATTTTTGGACAGTTTTGTCAAACTTTCCGGTAGCCTACGCTGTCATTTGGACCCCACTTCTTGTCATCCATTTATTCTATGAACTCTGCTGTTACCGACCACACACAGTTACCGGTTCGTTGCAGCGGACGCTGTCATTTGGACCCCACTTCTTGTCATCCATTTATTCTATGAACTCTTCTGTTACCGACCACACACAGTTACCGGTTCGTTGCAGCGGGTTCCCGTCACCGAGTGTAAGAGTGAACACGAACATTGTTTCTACGTAACTACGAGTAGGTTAGAAAATTAGACGAGACATATTTCTGGGCTAAAACTATTTATTGCTTATAACTTGTTCCTGTTACCCTGTATTTCATACCAAATGTAGTAAGATTTCAGATTTAAAATGCTCAAAAACTTTTTTCAACCTAATGACTCGTATAGTTCGTTGTCTTCCTTTTATTGGAAAATTCTTTCTTGATCTTTTTTGCCCACAACAATTCGCTGCGTACCCGTGTAATGAATTTGAACGTATACCTCAGTACAGTTACGTAGTGTGTCTCCAATCTCTCCAATCAGGAAGGGAACAACTCGGCTTTTCTCTGCTGTTCAGTTAGTCAAGATGTCTCCAAGGCTCGTTTCAAGCATTAAAAGGGAAACATTATCACTTAACGGCAAGATGGGTTGTCAGCAGTAATATACCCCTGGCGCCTTAATAATATCGCAATCCAAGCTGGCAGAATCTGATATGGGATTGGCGGGAAATTCATAAATACAAGAATAGTTGAAATGGCTCTGAGCACTATGGGACTTAACACCTGAGGTCATCAGCCCCCTAGAACTTAGAACTACTTAAACCTAACTAACCTAAGGACATCACACACATCCATGACCAAGGCAAGATTCGAACCTGCGACGGTAGCGGTCGCGCGGTTCCAGACTAAAGCGCCTAGAATCGCTCGGCCACATCAGCCGGCCTCATAAATACACGGTGGCGTAAATATGCGCTATGTTCAAAATAATCTGAAGAATCTGAACTGTGCAAATTGTGGCTATGTCAGGAAGATCTGAATTGCCTAAATTTGCCCAGTGTTAAAAACACATACACATATTGTGGTGAGCGTACTGTAAGACCTTCAGTACACACACCATCAGATTATTTGAATTGTCGCTCTAATGAAGTAGGCGAGTGTCAGCAATATGTCTCGTGGTCTTATCGTGGCTTGTTTATCTTCTGTCGTTAGGTCAGACGATAGAAATGCCACTTGCACGCTTAGAGTAGCAGATTGACAGTGACCAACTTTAAACAGAACTTGATTAATTTTCACACACATTTATTGAAATAATAACAAGCATAAAAATTACTTTACTTGGTTCGGGATGCTATTTACAATTGATAATCTGAAGTTCCTTTGGTATTAGTACATTAATCTTATTCTCACATATATCTCTGATATTTGACAAAAGTATCTATACATTTATCTTCATGGTTATGTACAGGAATATGATAATCTTATTGGGCGCAGACTGAAACTTGACTGGTACAGACTGTTGCAGACAAATGCAGACGGACTAATCGGAGGTCTGTACACTAGTTGTAATACCTCGCGCGTTCATGTATCACTGTTCGAGTGTGATCCGCGAGGAGAAAAGGTTCTACGTTAGCAGCAATCTCATTGGCTGCGTTACATATTAATACGCGGATCGGCGGAAGCAGAATGTGGTCCGTCTCTATGGTAGCACCATCTCGTAGTGCAGAGACGGACGAGTGTTGCGCCTGTGCTGTTGTGCTTAGCGGGGTGCACTCTAGTGGGAAAGTTGTGCACGCAGCGACTACGCAGAACTATGTACACAACACATACATTTGTCTAGTCAGGATTTATCTGACTTCATAAAACTTGACATATGCGATTTGAGCAACGTCTGTACATGATTGTCAGTGTACAGTCAAGACCTGATGTATACAACCTCCTACAATGTAATCCTAAAATCACGTCTTTCATCAAAACGAATCCATTTTGCTGTTGTTTTCTGTTCTTCACATGATTCCTTCGATTAGATATGAAGGTGTGGTGAAATGTGATTCCTCCGAATTTTTTATGTGGAATCTCTTAAATCTTTTTAAATAAAACAAATGTTTTTAACACTGTACCTTTTTATTCTTCATGACTACGCCAGGATGTCTATGTTGATAAATAAATATATAGACATGAAGAATAGATGTGTAGAATGTTACTAACGTTTGTTTTAATTAAAAGGATTTAAGAGTTTTCACATAAAAAATTCGGAAGCATTATTTTTCAGTATGTCCTCGGATGTGGATATATATTTTGTTTTCATTGTCTGTGCTGTAGAAACCTCCTGCTGTAGGTCACAAAATGTAATCTTCCAGCAGATACATTCTAAGGTTTGCTTCCTGAACTGCTCGAATTTTTAATATCCCTCTAGACCTACTGAATGAAGTTTCGGGACTGAAGTCAGCTTATGTCGACTTCTTGCCACCATATCTCGGCTGACAACCATTCAGCCATCTTTAGGCGAGTGTCTTGCACTGGAGATTCTATTTCACAATACTTTATACTAAAAATGTGCGCGCAGAATCATGCGCACAGTCAGCAGCGCTGCATGAGCGACCTCTGTCAAGTTGCGCTCCCTCTTCGAATATTGCTCCGTCTAAGGCTCGCAAGCGCATGCGTAACGGTGAACTACACGCAATCTCTCTAGCAGAATGCGTGTTCGTGGAGTTAAAATCCGGAGGTCAGAACTAACAGTATAAATTGTCGTTAGTCATAAAATGTTTTCGTTCTTAATAAATTAAAGAGATAGCGGGGTCCCACGTCTTATCCAGTTGAAAGCCGCGATCACAATTAATAAAGTCTTCCGCCAAAAATATTTCCACCGATTCCTATATAACCGAACCGCAGAAAGATCTCGTCGAGGCCAAAATTTCCGTGGCAGAATAATCCATTCTCGTCTATGGCTGACTTAATGGGCTGCGAAAGGTGAGTGTGGTGATCATGTTCAAATCACGTACTCTGCGCGTTGTTCGACCACTACCGGCTTTGTCACACTGGCAAGGTATTCTATAGATACCAGTCCTGCGAAATCCCACATCGTCCTTTGTCGAACGAAGAAGAGCACTAGTGTTTGTAGGTGGGTGGAAGCTTACTTTGATATAACGCTCCCATACGATTATGTCTTATTTCGACGAAACATTACCGCCATGCGGGAGGAACGGCCTAGACTTGAAGCACCCCTTCTTCTCCCGATCTTGCAGGTGGTCACGTTTCTTCTTCCTTAAAGCTGTGCTGATCTAATATGGAGAATATCCCTTATCTTTGAACACAGACTGCAGATGTTTCAGACGCTTTACAAAGGCTGTTTCCAGCAGACACAACATGCGCCTGATGTACCAACGTTCCAACGACGCGCATGGTTTGTACTAGGCGGTGGCAGCTAGACGCCTGCAAGTACTGTTATGCAGGTATGGGCTTACGGTAAATGGAATTCCCTCATGGTCTATCCATTTCCAACTGACCGAGACGTTCAGAAAAGGGAGACAGCCGCCCTTCTCCATTTCCATCGTAAATTTGATATTCCCATGGACAGTATTCAGATGCCGCTAAAAGTGGGACAGTTCTTCATCACCGTGGGGCCACACTACAGAAGTATCATCTAAATGTCGCCAGAGGATTTTTTGTTTAAGTTGTGCCGAATCACGAACCCTCGTGTCAGAGTCTTCCACAAACGGGTTTGCTACCCATGGCAACACCGTATTTTCCTCATAATATCCACTATTGAATAAAAAGTAAGTTGAAGGAAGGGCATGATGAAATAGCCTCGTAATATCGGCTTTAAACGTGCTGATGATGATTGATAATGATTTCATGAGAGGGACATCGAAACTTACTAATAAGTCCGACTCGTTGAGTAGAAATGACTTCAGACTTTTAATAAAGTCACTACAGTTGTGAACATAGTGTGCGCACTTCCTCACAAAAGTTCTCAGTAAAGACGCATGATGTCCATCTAAGTCATACGTTGGAGCGCCGATATTGCTCACAATAGGACGTAATGGAAGATATTCTTTGTGTATCTTTGGAAGATCATGTAACTGTGATGGAACAGAGCTTTGAGGTCTTAATCTTTTCGCAACGTCTAGAAAATGGAAGAACAATTCTTATTACTCAACCTGTGGGGTCTTTTATCATCAAACTCCGGGTACGTTGGTTCACCCAACAAGCTATAAATCTTCTAGCCATAATCTCACGTGGCAACACCACAGTGGCGTTACCCTTATCCACTGGAAGGACCGCTGTGTTAGGATCATATCGTAGCTTGCGGGTTTTTCCATGAAGGAAATGTTACTCTTCTGAGGTGGAGCCCTCATAATTGCGTGGCATATTTTACGTTCTATTTCTTCTGCAGCATCACTGGGAAGAGATCTAACAGTTTCTTCAACAGCCCTAATAAAATCAATTGAAAGCAAGGTTCTAGGCATGGGAGTGACGTTCAGGGCTGTCCCAAGTACTGTCAGCCTCACATTGTTCAAAACATTATCCGTAAGATTGACCACGAAGCGTAGAAAAGCACCATCTCGCGTTAACGTTGCCGACGGGCGGGCCAACGTCAGTGATTGTCTTGAAGCAGAATCCTTATAGACCCAGTCCGAATTGATCCCCGTCACAACGTCTACCATTCCCAAGGAGAGACATGGGAGATTAGAAGCAATTTCCATGTGCAGGTTGAACAGCTGTTTTGAAATGGCTTTCAGTTCACGGCAAGTAAAACAAATTTCGATTACCGGCGCTAGGCTTGCCTTACATGTGATGAACTTCACAGTTGTGATCGTGATAAAATGTGTCACTCTGGCGAACTTCGGAATGAGACCATCGTCCCTGATTTTCAATGAAAAATACAAAGAACTTAACAATCTCTCTCACTTATTACGTAATTCATCCATCCTCTGGATGTGATGCCATCTACCTGCTGAAGAGGTTTCTGATGTGATCCATGAAATTTTCCCAGGTTAAAGAGTATTCCATGTAGTTTCGGGATTGCAATCGTATTACATCAACTTCTTGCCACGATATTTTGGCTGACAACCATTCAACCATCTGCAGGAGAGTGTTATGAACTGGAAATTTCTAATTCTTATTGTTATCTTATACTAAAAATTGGGGCGCACAAAAGAAGCCTCTACGTGAGCGACATCTGTTGAGTTTCGCGCCCTCCTCACAAATTTACTGTTGCATCTACGGCGCGCAGGCGCATGCGTAACGGTGATACTACATGCGCGCTCTCTGTCGAAATGCGCACTTCGGAAGTCGAAACTCAGAAGTCAAAATTAGTAAAATTAAATGTCCCTAGAAGTGCTATTAGTCGTAAAATGTTTTCTTTCTGAAGAAATTAAAGAAATCTCCAGGACGCACGCTTTATCCAGAGGAGAGCAACCATATGATTATTAAGATCTTTCATCAAACGTATTTACACCGATTCATTAATAACTGAATCACAGGAGGATCTCGACAAGGCCAAGACGTCCGTAGCAAAATAATTCATAGAATGTTCTGTGGATATGCACTCGACTGTGGCTAAGTTACTGGGCTGCGAAAGGCGAGTGTAGTGACCATGTTTAACACATCCTTCATGCACCGTGAGCTTTGACTGACCAATGCAGGCTTTGCCACAGTGGTAAGGCATTCTGTAGATTCCACCTCTCCATAATACCAGGTCGTCCTTGCCAAACCGAGAAGAGCACAAATCTTTGTAGATGGGCAGAAGATTAGATTGATATGAAGTTTCCTTGACCTGTCAAGGATGGAGCTGTTTTAGAAAATTTTCTTATGTTTGCTAAGTGTAACAAATTCTACACCAATAGTGTCTGATTACCCACATTCTGGGTACTGGCAGTCATTGTGTCAAATGGCCCTTGTTATTCCAATAGAGTAGTATATGTATGCCAATTCTGGAGCAGAGAGCACATTTTTTAAAAATTCCAGCCAATATTTTAGTTTTACTGTAACCCCCCTTCAAAAATTTATCTACATCCGCAAAAGATGTTTCCATTTTATTAAAAAATTTATTTAGTTAAAATTTAACATTCAACAAACTAAATTTCTTCAACATGCATCAAGTTAAAAATTTTAAAAAGTACAAAACTTCTAAAATTTATTAAATTTCAATAATATGATCCAAATTATGTTAATTTTGTTTTTTACTGTGGTATATAAAATTTAATCCCACAATTTCCCTAATTTATCATCATCTTCTGCAAAGATTTTTGTATAATGATTTGGAAGTGTGATTTTACATATATAATTTATAGGTATAAAAACTTTTTAACCACATTTAATTACAAAAGTTTCAGCTTTTGAAATATTGTAAGGTTTACTTTTTACAGTTCTGTTAATTTACTGAACACTTCTGAATATAACTGTTTAATTCACTTACTAGATGTTCAGTACTGCCAATCACATTCATTTTGTTTTGATTTTATTTACATAGAAAACAATTTGATTTTCAAAATTAAAAATGTTTGTCAACCATTTTAATTTTTTAAGATCAAAATTATTCAGATTTTATTTTCTCTGTTCTTCTGAAAATACTTCAAAAGTGAATGCAAACACGAAGTTAACATTTCTATTACTTTTTCTAATTTTTATTAATGTTAAAATTTTCAGTAAGTATTCTGTGTTGTGAATCATGACTTAAATTTTTTATCATACATATTTATATTGCAATTGTACCATTTGGCATGTTTACATAAAAAATGCCCATTCTTTAATTGTTGGTTTTGGATACTTACAACATTCCTTCTTCTAGATATATTTGTTACATAGACAGGATAGTTTTTAATAAAATTGAATGGAAATACATTTAAATAGTTATTTAATTATATTGTTCTTTTAAGATCTCTAAAAGTATTGTAAACTTGTTAAAAAAATAGTTCTGTGGATCAAGGTTCCATAATTCTTCCAGAAAAGTTTCATTTCTTCCATTTTTTTATATTTTGTAATTTAGTATTATCAAATAGAAAAGAAACATTTACTGGTTATTTTTTGATTACTTTGGAAAACAAAGAAAGTAAAAAAAATTCATCAGAATTACATTAACAAGTAGTAACTAGTTCAAAATTTCTTTTCTCAATTAATCCAGTAATTTCAATTGTTTGTGGATAAAAAAATTAGGATTTTGGAATTTTCAGTCTTTCTTGTTCTAGTTCAAATGAATATTCTTGTTCATATCTAACAACAGAAACACTAAATTCCATACATTTAACAACAATTTTACCATCTTTTCGAAGTGTACAGTTAATATTATTACCAACCCATCTAAGAATAGAATCTTTTTGATCTTTCCTTCAACTCCAGGAGAATATTGCTGTTAAATCTCCTTCTGAGATTATTTCTTTAAAATCCCTAAGAAATCCTCCAAATAAATTTAATCTATTTTGTTTTAAATGTTGTTTGTTTCCAATTTTACCATTATTCAGAATATGCCTTTCCTTAGTTAATTCTTTTGATAGAGATAAATTTAATGAAATAACGTTGATGAAGAAATAAATGGATGTTCTATTCTAGGTAAAATATTATTTCTTTTTTCAATTGTAATAACATTGAACAACTTCAATACATAATTATCAATTCATATAGTGGTTGCTACCATCGTATGCTGGGAAATCTGTTCTATCTGGGTGAATAACATCAAATGTCATATAAAGCTGTGAATAATTAGGATGAATCGAACTGTCACCTATATTAATTTCTGTGTCCTTGTTTGGACTATTTAAATTATTTTTTATTTTGTCATTAACAACAAATGAGTAAAACTGATATCTTTCGATTCTGTTCATGATTTATTAAGGAAATAATTTATTAATACATTTTTAAATTTACTGTTGCACAAGCACCATTGAAGTCAAGCAAATTGTCCATCTCATCAGTTACAGTTATTTCTAAATTCTAAGTAGTATCGAAAATGGGAATGTTTACTGGATAATTTGAATCATAATTTATTGGTCCTCCAAATTTAGCATTTGCTTCAAGTAAAGAAATAATATTCGTTTCTGTATGAAAATAAATAGTATGTTTTAACACATCATTTCATTAGTTGAATTAAAATTTATATTTATTAATTCAAATGGAATAATTTTAGGAACATCATTAGAAACAGTTTTTTCATTAGCTTAAATAATTTGATTACTAAATGCTAAAACTTGGCCAATAGAATCTTCATTATCATTTAACATGGCTTTAGATAATAAGTCTATTTAAAATTTGGTCTTTTTTAATGAGTATATTGTGTTTTTCAGTTGAATAAATTTTTCCAAATTTTTGAAACTATATTGACTAACAGGAATTTCTATTGTTTCTTCATCATAGTATCGTTTATTATTTTTTAGTGTAATACTTGGAATTAAAAACCAAGTAGTGATATATTTTTAGAAGATTCTCTTAATGGTATGGTTAATCTTTCTTTAAGAACAGATGCATTATCAGTGAACTGAAATAATCTACTTATTTATACTAATAAAATTTATGTAAGTAAACGATACATTCAGAATCAAAAATAAGAATTCAAGAAAAGAAATTTAAAAAATAAACATGGTAAGCTTCTACCAACTTATATTTGACATTCAAAAATAGGACAAAGCTGTTGTGGAAAAACAACATTAATGATTCATAATTGTATTCTGGCACCTGGATGGTTAAAGTGAAATGACAGTATGTTTATTGTAAAAGTATTGATCAATCAAAATTTCAAGAATTTATAAAAAGATACGAAAATATTGAAAGTAAAATTTTAAAAAATTACTGCTTAAATCGAAAATAATGACGAAATTTTTTTGTTAGATAAATTTGAAAATAATTCATTTGTAGTTTTTAACGATTTCATTGTTGGAAGGATATACTTAGAGAATATTTTACTAGAGGGAGACACAAGGAAATAGATCGTTTTTTTTTGAGTCAAGAAGATTCAAAAGTATCGAAACAATCAGTTAGAGATAGTCTTAATGTGTTTAATATTTTTAGAAAAGAGCAAATTTAAATCATTTTTATCATGAATTTGTTGATGGTGATTTAAATTTTGACGATTTTAAATAAATCTGTAGTACATGTTGGAACGAAGATGAATTTCGTTTTATTATGATAGATATAACAAGGAAAATTATTAACAGTAAATACAGAGAGAAAATTAATGAATTTTTCAATGTTGAATGTAAATATTAAACATATATGTTGAATGTAAATGTTGAGTATAAATGTTGAACATAAACGCAGAACATAGATGAAGAACACGAATATGGAATATAATTGTTGAATGTAGAATGTAAAACAAAAATGATTATTGTTTTTTAAATATGTTTTCAAAATAAAAATGTTGCAAAAGCTATATGAAATAGAAAAGTAAAAGAGCAATTGAAATAATAGCTTAAAAATGGAAAAAAACAACCAAGACCAGAATATGAAAAATTTAAAAAAAAGGACAAATCAGTTATCGATGTAACTGAACAAGTTTGACAAGGAAAGCTACTGAAGATAACAGAGAAGCTGAGAAACATATGGTTGCTTATAATCAAAATTATTTAGATTAATTTAACGATATACCAACAATTAAACAATATGATAGTGATAATAGAGATTACACATAATCGAAACAGACATATACAATTTCTTGGAAAATTTTTGAAGACGAAAAAAATTAAACGAAAAGGTGTTAAAAAATAAATAAAGTGAAAAAATGTTAGAATTTATCAATCATAGTGAGAATACTGTTTTTGGATAAAGACCTGTTGGTACTTTTGAATGCATTGGTGAATAACCAGTTGAATTCATTGATGATAAATTAAAAATTTGGGAAAGAGAATATGAAGGTAGTGATGAACTGATGAATCTGTTAACTAAAGAACAAATTATTGCAGATGATCTAGGTGATTAGTTTGATTCCATTGATTTACAGTATTATCCTACATTTAATTCCACCCAAATGCTGTATATAATGAAATAAATCCAAGTAAAATAAAATCAAATAATGGAAATAAATATAATAATTTGGTAAAAACAATTGTTGAAAATTATTTTCCTAGTTTTTCAGAAGAAAATCTCAGTTAGTCATTTCAATAAGTTGATGAAGTTTAATTAAAAAATATACAGAAAAAACAATCGAATATATTTGGATGAATCCTGATCCTGATTTAATCGATAGATTAACAGTAATGCATTGTGAAGAATTATCTGGATATAAAAATAACTCAAATGATAACAATTAAATGTAGTGAATCTATTGTTAATAATCCATATGGAATTCCATATTCAATTACATTTTTGAATAATTTACCAGACACATTTTGGAAAAGTGAAAAATATATGTAAAAGGTGTAGTAAACACTTTGATTAACAATTGACCATTTCAAATGCATCTTTTCGTTTATAATTATTGTGACCAATGAACAGAATTAGAAAAATGATTATCTAGAGTGATCAAGGATTAAGTCTTTTAGACAAAGTGTGTTAAAAACATGACATTGCTTGTAGAGATAATAAGGATTTAGAAAAAAAGCCACAAAAAAGTAAGATACTTCAATTAATTGCAAGTCAAAGAATCTATTCTCTTGATTCTCAAATGGTAAAAAATTAGCAGCCACAGCAGTTAAAGTAATAACATTTGGAAAACGAAAATTAGGAACAGTTTTAAATGTTGATGATAAGAAGCAGAGTTTATAAAAAATTCTTTATTATTTATATCTACATAAATGAATAATTTTAGTACTGAGTAATTAAACTTCCAAATGGTAAAATTAAACACACATATATATATATATATATATATATATATATATATATATATATATATATATATATATATATATATATATATATATATATATATATATATATATATATTAAATTTATAATGAACACTTCAATAATATTGCTAATATTTTAACTTATGCACAAAAAATAAAAAGATATAAACCACTGGTGAAAAATTTCTTTACTACATTTGGTATTCCTCTTGTAAAACAAACTGTTGAATATTTAATGAGAAAAAAAGAAACAAAATGTGAATGTATATTTTTAGCCATTTTACTTCCTGCATTTGGTGCAATTGGGTCATTAGCTGGTGGTGCAGCAACAATAGCAAAATCTGTTCATGCAAAACAAAATGATAATGAATTAGAAGAATAAAAAGGACAAAATCTAGTAATCGAAAATCAATGATAAGGTTTGAAAAGAGTTTCAAAGAAATAATCAAAATATCTGATAATCCTTAATTTCTTTGTAATATAGAAGAATCACGTAAACAATTAAAAATTAATTTTTTTGTTTTTTTATAATTGATGAAGTACTTGATAAATCTGAAAATTTAGATTATGGAATTGTAAATTTAGATACATCTGATTGTGTTGGTACTCAATGGATTTATTATTATAAGGATATAGACATAAAATATGCTTATGATTCAGTTGGTGGAAATATACCAAAACAACAAGTTTAACTATTTGTGTAAAATGAGTTGCACTTCAATATTAAGAGAATGAAAAGTTTTAATGAAATAATATGTGGTCATTTGTCTTAAACTATTGATGGACAATTATAAGTTTATTTTTGGAAATAAGTTACCAGTAGACGCTAAACTCAATGGCACTTTAGCAAAAATCAACTGTTTTTAATCACTAGAACCAAAATTCAAAAATTAATTAACCTCAAAATTTGAAGTTTTTAAATCAAAAATCTAAGATTTGGAATCAAAAATTAAGTATATTCAATCATCAGTAGGTCCAAAAATAAAAACTTCATCAAAGTTGTTAGAACCAAAAATCAAAAATATTCACTCAGCAATAGATAACATAATAAAACCATTACTAAAGCCATTAGAAAAAACTTTATAGCATCATAAGTTTTCAATCATCAGTAAATCAAAGAACAAATGGTCTAATCAAAAATCTTAAAAAGAGGTACCTAACATTGTTTCATTTAGTAAAAGTCATATTCATTTTATAGATATAAGATTAGTAAATATTAGTGATCCAATTGATAGAAAGCATGTAGTGAACAAAGAAGAATTGGAAAGGAAATAGTTAATCTTGTTACTAAAGCTGAATATACAAATATTTTAATGGAATTGAATAATGATCTTATTAAAACAATTTTAATTGATTACTCACACAACTAATCTATCAAATTACTTTACAGAAAGGGAAGTAGAAAAAACTTTTCCAGATTATTTCTCAAAAACAGATTTAACTCCTTACTTAAATGATTTAAATAATCGTAAAGGTAAAGCATATGATAAACAAATTATTGCATTAAATTTATCACTGGAAGCAAAGTAGAAATACACATTTTCAAGTACAGGTGTAGCCTTAAAAAAGTTGTTATTGGCAGAAATACAAATAAAGAATTATCATGAAATGATTTTGATATTTTTGTGTTAATGTTAATTTTTATGAAATAACTCCTACTAATCAGTCAATAATAGTGAAAAAAATCAAGTTTTCTAAATAAAAATTTAAAATTTAATTACTTTTTATTCTTTTATTATTTTTTGTTCCATATTAGCCCTAATTTCTCATAGCTTATCTTCATGGTCCTTACACTCAATGTATGTTGGCGGCAGAAGAGTCGCTCAGGAGCCAGCTTCAAATGTCAGTTCTCTACATTTTCTCAATGGTGTTTCTCAAAAAGATCACCTTTCCTCCAGGGATTCCCTGAGTTCCCAAGCATTTCTGTAACACTTATATGTTGTTCAAACGTACCAGTAACAAATCTAGAATCCCACCTCTGAACTGTTTCGATGTCTTTCTTCAGTCCGACCTGGCACAGAACCCCTAACACTCGACCATTTCTCAAAAATAGGCCGCACCAGCATCCTACATGTGGTTTCCTTTACAGCTAAACGACCTTTCCTAAAATTCTCCAAATAAACCGATGTCTACCACTCTCCTTTACTGCCACAGTTCTCACAAGCGTGTTCCACCTCATATCGCTTTGCAGTGTTATGCCCAGATATTTAAACGATTTGGCTCTCTCAAGCAGGACACTAGTAATACTGTATCCGAACATTACAGGTTTGATTTTTGCTATGCATCCACATTAACTTACATTCTTCCACATTTAGGGCTAGCTGCCATTCGTAACACCAACAGAAAATTTTATCTTAGTCGTCTTGTATCTTCCTACAGTCACTCAACTTCAACACCTTACTGTACACCATGGTATCGTCAGCAAACAACCCAAGATTGCTCCCCACCGTGTCAGCCAAATCATTTTGTATGTAGAGAGCAACAGTGGTCCTATCACACTTCCCTAGGGGAGTTCCTGACGATATCCTTGTCTCACATATACAATCGCCGTGGTCCTATTATTGAAGAAGTCTTCGACCCACTCACATATCTGTGAATTATTCTACAAGCTCATACCTTCGTTAACAGCCTGCAGTGGGGCACCGTTACAAATGCCTTCCGGAAATCTAGAAATATGGAATCGGCCTGTTGACCTTCATCCATAGTTCTCAGTGTACTCTGCGAGAAAAAGGCAAGCTGAGTTTCGCATGAGCGATGCTTTCTATAACCATGCTGATTCGTGTACATGAAGTTTATCATATTCGAATTGAAAATATTTTGAAGGATTCTGCAGCAAACAGAAGTTATGGATATTCGTCTGTAATTCTGCAGGCCCGCTCTTGTACCTTTCTTATATACTGGAGTCGCTTGGGACTTTCGCTGGGCGAGAGATTCGCGATAAATTCAATCTATGTAAGGGGTCAGTGCTGTAAAGCATTCTTTGAAAAATTTAACTGGGATTCCATCTGGATCTGGTGATTTATTCCTTTCAATTCTTTCAGTTGTTTCTGTACGCTAGGTATGCTTATTACTACGTCGTCCAAACGGGAGTCTTCCGATGATCAAATGACGGTATTTTGTACGATTCTCTTGTCTGAAAGATTTCTTTAAACTGAAATTTAAAACTTCAGCTGTCGTTTTTTTGTCTTCAACTGCCACACCAGACTGACCAACAAGGGACTGAATGGAAGCGTTACACCCGCTTATCTGTTTTACATACGACCAGAAATTGCTCTGGAGTCGCCATAGGTATATTAGAGTCAGCACGGAAATTTCTGTGATTATCCAGCGTACACCTCAGAGACGACATTCATTCTGCATTTTGGTCGTCCTGTCTCATGTATCTTGCACACCAGGTGGAATGGTATTGTCGTGACTGACTACTTCAACAATATCAATAACTATGAGAGAATGTCATCTGCTCTAGGGGCCTTTCCTCGACTTAAGTCTTTCATTGCTCTGTCAAGTTCTCCCTTTTCATCTTCTTCTACTTCCACTTCTCTATCAATAATATTGCCTCCAAATTCATTTCCTTTGTATAGCTCTTCTGTGTATTCCTTCCACATCTCACATTTCTCATCTTTTCTTAGTACCAGCTTGCCTTCTTACCTACTAATGTTCATAAAACTGCTTCTTTTTTCTCCAAAGGTCTCTCTAATTTTCGTATTGGCAGCGTCTATAATTGCCCTAGATATGCATACTTCTACAGTTTTGCATTTATCCTCTAGCCATTCCCCTCACACGTTCTACACTTTTGTCAGTTTTAATTTATGTGAACAAAAAAGAAAGGAATGGTTGAACCATATCAAATATAATAATGTCCCATACAAAATAATAAATAGTTCTGGGGATAAACAAAGTATTTATCATCTAATAGTTATTTCCCAGGTATGTAATACAATTATCATCAGTTACTGCCAACATCTAAGTTTTCCCGTCGTCTAAAGGGAAGAAATATATTTAAAATATGGTTGCTGCGGAAACACGATAGCGCACGCCTTCGCGCCACTAGTGTGATGAAAGCAGTTATCCAGGTAATTGCGTCGGTAGATATTTCCCGTGTTTGCTGACTTTTCTCGTTCTCTATTCTACAATTTTCTAGGAAGCTGGTGAGATATTGCGGCTGCGGCGTCGACGGTGTCTTCGTTGAGCGCACACGACGCGTCGCGCTCCGGTTATATATCAGCAAAAGAGACATATGAACCGGCTACATATGAAGACGCCACCAGAGGGTACCGTGTTCGCATCACCTCACCGCCTATAATTGGAATTGGACCGCTGCTCTTTTCAAGCTGCCGCACTGTAAACTCCAGCTCAGACTGCCTTCAGCTTACTTCCAGGTCGCACCGAGATTACGGAAGAAATGCAGTGAGACATTACGAACCCACCACGACGCTATTACTACTCCGACTGATTGTGAATGTTGTAATCTAGTGCTAGTGGAACAGAGCGAGCGACGACAGAGAGACCCAAGAGTACACAGTTATGTCTGCTTAGCTTACCTTTTAATCATTCTATAGAGTTTGATGTGTTCTAGAGTGTCCATTCACTGACGGAGACAACAGATATTTCTGGCGATAAGTTTTTGATTAGTGACTACTTGGACACATGGAAGAAATTCCACATACCTGCGTAGAGAACTAATCAGTGTTTCATTCCACATAGGAGCATCTAACTGCAAGTTTTCCAGAAACAGACAGAAAGTGGCTCGATTTATCCATTTTCGCATTATTCTTACAGGGTTCCTATTTTTTTATTTCTGTTCTTAAAGTGATTTGAATTTTGTGTGTAATGGCAACGTATGGAGAGTAACCACTCACTGCACCTATTCCGTTTCAGAGCCAACAAATCCAAACGCTGCTACCGAACATTACCAACCTGATAAACGTACAGGAAGCACAAACGTCTGTATGTAAAGAACGCTGGCGGGCAGGTGCCGCCTCCTACCTTCCTGTCTCTTGATGAAAACCAAGGGCGATGGACGGAATCGCTTATATAACTCGAGCAGCACTTCGAAGCTCACAGAATAACAGGTGGCTCACGATGTAATTTCGTTTTTTCTTGTATAAGATAGCATGTTTTCCGTTTTTGTAGGAAATTGTTCTCTCCAGTAGAGTCGGTAGCCCTGCCCTGTGAGGAAGTCACTGGCAAGTTAGATGAATGTTCTGAGGCTCAGTTTCATGTAGCTGCTGCACGTTTCAGATTATTTTGTAAGCATAGTTTTAGTAATAAGTCTTACAAGGAACTGATAGCTAAGCTCAGTGCACGGATAGGAAGTGTAAATTAAACCGCACTTGTGGAACTTCTTTTCAAATCAAAATGCTTCGCGATGACATTATTCATAACCTTGCGGATAACACAACGTGGACTGAGACGCATAAAAGACGAATATTCCCAGGGCTCATGGCTCGGGTGCTATTGCTGATAGAAAGGTAAGGTCAAGTATTATGGATAGCTCTTGGCCTAGTGACCTTCCTGCGTACCCGACAGAAGGATCGTATTACTGTAACTGGCCTACAGTATAGGGTCATATTTTCAACATTACACGCTTCTTGCAGCTTAGATAAATGGAGGAAATCGGTTGGTTGTTTTTGCATTACATGTGGTCTATGGTTCACCCTAAAGGCCTTATGGAGGCACCTTTCAGGTTATGAGAAAAGCTGAAAAAAGCATTTTTCACCATTTGTTCGCCGTCAGCAGCGGATATCTAAATAACTAACTCCAGAAAATTGTTGCAATATCAGCAGTATATTTTCTAGACATTTGTATAGACCTTACATCTTCCCCTTCTAAAAAATCTTTAACTGTTATCGAGACACAGCCCAAAACATGGATTTTGGGTACCAAAACCGTGCCGTAGATTCCAAGACAGCTATTCACAGCCAATGGCTGAAATTTTTACGATAGAAGATCCCGATCTCCAATTACTTGAAATTTTTCGTGATACTTTTATCAGTTTCCGAGATAAAAATGTTCACAGTCACCCTACTTGCACACGTAAAATCCGGTGTGTAGCGAATAAATAGTATATAAAATGATGTAGCACGGAGATATATGCTGTAAAGTGTCCCAGTTGTCATCAGAAGATTACGAGGAACACAGTGTTTTTGCACTGAAGCGCATGCAAAATTCTGTGTACATGAAAAATCTCAGGTTCACATAAGTAACCTATCAAAATTTCACTAACCCATGAAGTTCTTTTCATGTGAGTGACATGTCCTGCTGTAGAAGGGAAAAGAATCGGAACGGGAGAAAAATGCTCTTATCGAAGCATAAAAATGGCGAATACACTCCTATTTAAAAGACTGTAATTGAAAAGTGGGGTGCCAGCTGCCTCATTCTATCTTCCTCAACACCTTCAAAAAATTATAAAAATTTTGGCATGTCAGTGGCAGTTCGAAAGAACTGGAAGACAGGAGACAGTGACTGCGGTATAGAAAGAATGAAGGAGACAATGGCAGTGTGTGAGAAAGGGAAACACTGGAAATGGAGCGTAGTTGACTGTGACAGAACAGTGCTAGGAAAAGAATGAAGCAGACAGTGCCAGTGGAAGAGAATAAAGAGAATGAGAAAATGGAAGTGGGTGAGAGCCAATATTAATGAGAGACATAGTCTACAGCGGTGACAAAGGGGAAGAGAGAGATGGTGACAGTGACAAGAGACATCAAGAGTGGGAAGGAGACAGTAGCAGTAAGGCAGAGCATGAAGGAGAGAAAGACAATGAGAGGGGACAGTAGTAGTCGGACAGAACGAAGGAACCTGTGACAGTGAGATTGAAGACACTGACAGTTAGAGAGACTCAGAGATATAGTGACAGTGACTTGGAATGAGTGAGTGAGTGAGAGTAGGCAAGTGGGGTGGTGATGAGCGACTTAATAGAGATACACTAATGGGAGTTCGGGGAGCTTGAGAGTGAGAGCTGAGTCACATGTTAAGCAGAGTGCGAATATGATCGCATGTCAAAATTTTTGGGAAAACCTTTAATGATGCTGAGGACGGTATAATGAGGCAGTTGGTACCAAACTTCTCAGAGTTTTTTAAACAGAAGGGAATACCAACACTGAGGACGCCGAATTCGTATCACCTCACTGCCTACAATTTTGGTTGTTCCACGCGTCATTTTAAGCCGCCACACTCAGAGTTCCGTCCTACACCATCCTCAGATTACTTTCATATCACACCAAGCTCACTGAAGACTTTCACTGAGGCATTACGAAAGTAGCAAGACACTATTGCTATTCCTACTGCTAGCGAATATCGCATTCCAGCACTAGTGGAACAGAGATGGATTTCAAAGAGACTCTATGAAACAAAGATATTGGTCTCGGGAATTGCAACTCTTTCTCCCTCCCTCGCTCCCTCCCCTCCCCCCCCCCTCTCTCTCTCTCTCTCTCTCTCTCTCACTCTCTCTCTCTCTGAGGCCTCAGAAGGCCCAACGGTGCCGACCAACCGCCTTGTAATCCTCATCCGATGGCGTTACTGGATGTGGATTTGGAGTCGTGGCTGAAGATACTTTTCAGTCAAGTGGTTTCTCAGTTAGCCTCACACCGGCTGAGTGCGCCTCTCTTGTTAACAGCGTCCGGCAGACTTGAACGGTCACCTATCCAAGTGCTAGCCAAGCCCGATAGCGCTTAACTTCTATGCTCTGTCGGGAACCGATGATACCACTGCGACTAGGCCATTGGCTGGTAATTTTAAGACCGTATCGAAATCTCTACTATAGTTCTTCAGACTAGCCGGGACATCGAAAAAGAAACGAGAAAATTCATTAAATTTCAAACTTGTTAAATTGTAATTATATCAAATGAAAAATACCTTTCCGCCGTTTGAATATACATTGCATTCATCAGCCATCAGAAGCATAATCATTCGAATGGCAAAAAAATCTTTTTCGTTTGATATAATTACAATTTATCAGGTATGAGAACTTTTACTTTTCTTGTACTGTGAAACCTTGCTTCTTGCGGAATTTCACTATTCTAGGCTAGCGGGTAGTACGCTATAGGTTTTGATGGTTGAGTTTTGGAGTATCAAAATATGTTTCATATAAGTCCATCTCTTTTGATTTCATTGACCTAGAAGCTTAAAATTTTTATACCGTCAAGGGAAAATAAACCTTAATACGTGAAATAAATTTCAACTTGATACGTCCACCTGTTCTTGAGAAAAAAGGTTTTTAACAGGCTGATATACAGACAGACAGATGGACGGACGGACAACGAACCGATCCTATAAGATTTCCGTACTTACAAAAAGCAAGGAACCCTGAAAAGGGCAAAAAGACATCGTTTTTTTTTCTGAATTCTGGAGCATTTTCTAAGTTCGACTATAATAAATTTCCTGGAGAGTCAAAAACTTCTGTCCCCAAGTCAACATGGATTCAGAAAAATCGCTCTTCGGATACTCAACTTGCACTTTTCTTGGGCGACGTCCTGTGGATAATGATTGAATGGCGAGAGACTGCATGCACATGCCTAGATTTCCAGAAAGCAGATGACACGGCGTAACATTGCAGATTTGTAACGAAGATCCCAGTATGTGGAATCATTTTTCAGATACTCGATTGTCTTGAAAACTTTTTAAGTAATAGTACGTTGCCCTAGACGGTGAGTGTTCATCAGAGATGAAGGTATTGAATGCGCTATGGAAGTATGATACCACCGGTCTTTCCTCTACACATATAAACGATCTACTGATATAATGACAAGCTGTTTGTGACTGCCGATAACTTTGTAGTGTCCTTGAACGTGTTGTAACTTGGTTACTGCAGCAGCATACAGGATGACGTAGATAGAATTTTTATTGAGTGTGATGAATGGCAGTTTGGTCTAAATATCCAAAAATTTAAGTAAACAGATATGAGTTGGAAAAACAATACAGTTGTAAGTAGGCTGTTTTGGTTTTATGTTGACAACGCCACGTAGTGCTCTGTACGAAAATCGCTGATTGCGCTGTGTGCAGGCTGTGGCTGGTTGGACTGGTTTGCCTTTACAAATGTCTGCTTGTGTCTGTGTATGTGCGGTTGGATATGGGCGTGTGTGCGAGTGTATACCTGTCCTTTTTTCCCCCTAAGGTAAGTCTTTCCGCTCCCGGGATTGGAATGACTCCTTACCCTCTCCCTTAAAGCCCACATCCTTTCGTCTTTCCCTCTCCTTCCCTCTTTCCTCATGAAACAAACGTTGGTTGCGAAAGCTCGAATTTTGTGTGTATGTTTGTGTTTGTTTGTGTGTCTATCGACCTGCCAGCGCTTTCGTTTGGTAAGTCACACCATCTTTGGTTATATTACATTGTTTGTTCTCTATCTAAATCTTTCATTTGCTAACTATGCCTATCAGTAGTTAATGCCTTCTGTAGTTAGAATCTTTTATTTAGCTGGCAGTATTGGCGCTCGCTGTATTGCAGTAGTTCGAGTAACGAAGATTTTTGTGAGGTAAGTGATTCATGAAAGGTATAAGTTATTGTTAGTCAGAGCCATTCTTTTGTAGGGATTATTGAAAGTCAGATTGCGTTGCGCTAAAATATTGTGTGCCAGTTTAGTGATGATCAGAAAAAGTAAACTGTCTGAGTACGTTGAGTTGTGCTCAGCTGTTTGAAAATCAAATAACGTAAGAGTTTTTCCAGCACTGTCATTCTTTATATACAAAGGGGAAGTGTCACAGTAACATTGGAATAGAATATTATTGGTGTCCAGTTTTATACATGTCAGTTGAATAGCTAGGCGTAATGTTGCAAAACGGCGTGAAATGGACCGAGCACATGTCGGTTGTATTGAAGGGGAAGATTAATGGTCAACTTCGCTTTATTAGGAGAGTTCGATATCTTACTCATTATGGAGGAATGCTGACTCAGTGTTTCAGGATAGCAAATGGGAACTTGCGGTACAGAAAATGCCCCAGAGATCACCAGTGTGTATGTGTGTGTGTGTGTGTGTGTGTGTATGTATGTGTGTGTGTGTGTGTGTGTGTGTGTGTGTGTGTATGTGCGTGTGTGTAGGGAGTGAGGTGTTATGAAGCAATGTGTGTATATTGTGTGCAGTGACTGATAGAGAGACATGAGTGAACAGTGTGGCATTACATTATTTAATACGTTATTTGTAAAAAAGTATTGTATACCAGGAGTAAATCTTATGATTGTCTCTAGCTAGAAGTCTGTAAATATATGTGTATACGAATTAGCTTATTTTAAATTGATCTAAATTTGTAAATACCTTGATATGTCCTATGTCCTTGTAAAAAGAGATCTACGGATGAATAAAGCTACTGCTACTACTACTACTACTACTACTACTACTACTCACTCGCTCATTCTATTCTTGAGACATTACGTCCAGTCATTCAAAATACTGGTGTCTATGTTGAGGACTTTATTTCCCTCTGCAAGAACTAAAAGCAGAATAAATCAGCTTCAAACCCACAGAAATTGTCTCTCAGGAACATGCTTAACGTGTGTCGGCCTTTGAATTCCACACACACTCATTCTTCTCCCTAATGACGGTACACAGTCTGTTCTCCCTAATGACGGTACGCAGTCTGTAAGTACATTCACCCTACTTTATCATTTACAATTACTCACATTCATTCTGTGACTATACAGTTTCACGACCTTCCTGATACTCATTCATTACCATACACATAAAAAAATTTAGAAAAAAGAAAAATCATTAACATAATTTCAAATCTATACATATTATACGAGGAACTTTCAACAAGTAATGCAAAGCATTTTTTTCTGAAAGTAGGTTGGTTTTCTTCAAGATTTCAATACACCATATTACTTTAGTTACAAAATTTTGTTTATCAACGTAATCTCCGATCAGTGTGAAGGGGGTGCACCACCTTAGTCAGAGGGCCTGTATGCCTGCATCGTACCACTCTACTGGTCAGCGTCTGAGCCACCGTCTTGCTGCATCAATAACCTCCACATCATCCACGAGCTGCTTACCGTGGAGTCATTTCTTCATTGCACGGATGGTCGTTTTTTACTCTTTATGGTCTTCTGTTAAGGCGAGAGGAACCCAGCAGCACACACCTTTGAGTGCCGCAAGTGGTGAACGAGTGTGTCAGCAGTACTAACAGAGACGTCCAGTTGAACAACGAGACGTTTGATTGTTGATCACCTAGAATGAGAGTGTCCGCACGTTCCAACATTTCAGGATTCATAGCTGTATGTGCTAGTCCGGCACGTGGGAGATTAGACAGCTTTGCGAGACCTTGCAATCAGGACAGACGCCTCGCCAAACGACTCTCCGTGTTTTTGTCTGCCACCGCACGTTTCGCCTATGAATATCTGCGATGATCCGGTTTTCCGCCAAAAGTGATTCAATGACACCTTAAACTATTTTATATTCCAGGCAATCGCAGCTAATGAAAGGCATGATGTTAGGAAGAACTCCGTTAATGGCTGCTAAAATTGTTGTTTGTTAAAAACAACCGGTTTCGCAGCCTAAAGCTGCATCATCAGGTGCAATTTACATGGTACAAAGCAAAGTACAGTATTGGGTTGGGGGGGGGGGTTGATCTGGTGGAAGAGACCAAACGACGAGGTCATCAGTCTCATCTGATTAGGGAAGGATGGGAAACGAAGTCGGGCGTGCCCTTTCAGAGGAACTATCCCGGCATTTGCCTGAAGCGATTCAGAGAAATCACGGACAACCTAAATCAGGATGACCGGACGCGGCACTGAACCCTCGTCCTCCCGAATGCGAGTCCTGTATGCTAACCACTGCACCACCTTGCTCGGTAAAAGTACGGTCTCACTACATTTTTACTATCCGCACTCTAAGATAATTCCTTTTTATTTTGAGATGCAGGCAAATTTTAAAGAATGGAGCTTGTCTTCTTTACCTTTTGCTCACCCTCGTATTGACGATATTCGCTAAATACTAACTGCTGAGTCGGAGTAACGGGCGTTGCCGCGGTTCCAACTGCTTTGTTTCTTTCCTTTGTTGTCCTCGGTGTCGACGTATTGTGTTGCTACACTGGCTGGAAAAGGGGGCTTGTAATTTGGACACTGACTACTGTAAATAATGTAGCCGACATATGCACAGTTGCGTTGCACTGTCTTTTACTTCCACAGTTTATGAAAACCCCCAATAATACACAGCTTATTTGTATGGCTAGTGCATTATTGTTTAAACTTTCGATAAGCCTCATTAATAGTTCGCTGGCGAACCTCCACATACTGCTACAATAGTTTTCCGTTGAAAGTCTATGAGCAGTAAAAACGTAACCACATAGGTCACAGACCTTCAAATAAATTGAACGGTCACTGACATTGCTTTAACATGTTGCTTATTGATGTAACACTTATGTCACCGTTAAGTTGATACATTGTTGTCGTTCGTTCTAAGCAACACAGTTTCCTCGTTTGAAAGTCAGCTGTGGACTGACTGACTCGCGACCAAAAATCGGGCTCTTATATATCATCACTATAATAGGAACCGAAATTACACATTTTTAAAACTTAAAATTTACAGAAATTACAATTAAAACTTTACTCATTAAATTAACTGAACACATCGAAAAATTCTGTCTTCTTAATAATTTCTTCTTCTACAAGCGTTGGCCGAATTAGTTGTTTAAATCATGAAATTAACAAATACAGTTATGCAAACAATACTTTTGACAAAACTGTTAGTTACTTTGGAATTAATTAAAGGCTGGCTTTGCTAACGTGTTTTCAAATAGAGCAAAATAAATCCTTTAAAAATACTATTAGTTGTTCCTCCAAATGTTTATACTTATTATAGAATTTATATTTCTTTATTAGTCAGCAATAGAATTTAAGTTACGATACAATTACTGATTTCACCGTATAATAAAAGATACTAACTATGAATAGTCAAAATAAATTAACAAATCAAGTACATACGTAAAACTAAGAACAAAATTAGATCTGGTGTTATATTCTTTAAAACTAAGGGCCAGTCTTTCTCTTTTATGGAAGTGCAGATTATATTGACGTATGTTAATGGTAATTAGTTAAACATGAAAAAATGAATTTAAGGAGGCAGATCGAGAAACAAGAGGAGAATTAAAATTATCCCAGCTTGCTTCGTCACAGCGTGCCTATGATCTTTTAAAGTTGTGAGTATTTTTTAGACAGTCCTTTATTAATTTTAATATCCACAAAATATGGTGACACTGTACTTTGCTTTTTACCATGTAGGTTGCACCTCATGATGCGGCTTTAGGACACGAAACCGGTTGTGTTTCGATAAACAACAATTGTGCCAGCTGTTAGCGAAGTTCCCCTTAACACCATGTCAATGACAGCTCTCTAATTGGAATGCACCTCCGTTTCAGGAAACATCTTGAAGGCTACACACGGCTCCGCCACCAGTAGGAACTTCATGAAACTATAACAGTTGAAGCGGAAATATTCCACGATGTACCACAACAAATTCCGCATTTTTTAACTGCAATTGATCGAGGAAAAAAATTGTTGCATTACTTATTGAACGCCCCTCGTAAAAGTAGACGTACGGTACTCTAAGTATGTTCTACACCTCCTCATACACCAGTGGATCGATATCAACCAAACTTGGATCACACATATCACTTACTGTCTGGAAAGAACCACCGTGGGAGTAAGAACCTCCTATCTCTCAAAAGTTTAGAAAAGAAGAGTAGCTGACGACAGACAGCCTGTATTCATCCATGATTTGAGAATGAAACCAAATGAAAACGAGACAGATAGAAAACAGAAAGTAAACTGTTTATTACTTCAAAAGCAATCACCATTACACTTAATATATTTACTCCACTACGAGACAAGACGGTCATTGCCTTCATGGGAAAACGTTTGCGGTTGCATACAGAACCATGATTGATTTCTTGCATGCTCCTCTTCATTGGAACCAAATGGACAGCCACAAAAGTCTTTCTTCAGGGATCCAAAAATATGCAAATCGCATGGGTAGAACCGGGACTGTATGAAGGATGTGTAAGTTCTTCCCACCGAAACTTTTGCAGTGCAGTCGAAACAACATCGACAACATGTGGAACCACCCACGCTCGCACACGAAATAGAGGGATGCCGCTGAGCATTTGACAGAGAGGAACAGAATGTCGATGTCACGTGTTGTTCGTTGCTTCATATTAGGTGATATCTGTCGAATGTCCATTAACCGGGCCTAGAGGTATATTTACAAAAAATTGATTTTAATATAAAATGATTCATTGAATATGATTATGGTTTATCGTGGAAATGATACATGTAACATGAAAATCACTAATTAACAATTGTTACATCACAAAGCGTGACACATATTTACATACTTTGAAAACCTCAGAATGAAATTCAGAAGTAAAATGGAGAAGATGATCGAAGTAGACGTACATGTCAATTGTGAAATGCTTGGTTATTCCTGAAAAACTGAAGAAGTTACTGGCGAGAAATATTCCGGGTAAAGAAGCAAATAGGCTATTGTTGATAAGATAGGCCCATGGGTTACAATGGTTAGAAAACTTTACTAAAAAAATGACTTACATTACATTTCAAAGCAAAATATAAATTTTACGGGGTCTAAACGTTTGAGACTATTCCCATAATCACATTTGCAGTGTCACACAATGCTGCAAAATGTTTTTAAAAATCATATCGTTCTTTTACCACGTAAATTGATATTATTGATTACACACTGAATGATGCATCATAAGAAAGCTTTCAAAGTGAAAAAATACGTAAACTACAGTGAGACTAATGCACTGCCAATCTGATAAAAACTTAATTCTGCATGGAAGTATACTTCTATACAGTTTTGTTTCTTTGACGTTTCAATAAGCATTCACTTTGTTACATGCACAAGATACGAAGAATGGCTTGCTTGTTTCCTCATTGACGACGTTTATGGGCTAGCAAAGAACGCGTAGGTAAGTTCTTTTGCAAACATGAACGTTTAAAAAAAAGTTTCATTAACAAGGCCAAATGTGTCGTATTACTAGAGCAAATACGCATTCAAGTACAGCAAATCTGTCGAAATTGCTCTCCTGACTGTGTTATTCATATAAGCACTGTAATTTTTTGAATTTAAAACAGATGTTGCGTGCAAATGTCAGAAATAATGAACAAGAAGCAATCATATACACTAGTCTCGTAACGTTTTGGGCTGTTTAAGTTGCAGCAGCCACCCCCCACTCTGGCCTGAAAACAACTTGCAGCTTATGTCTGTAGCGCCATCTGTTTTTTAACCTCCGTGGTTTTGCAACTTTGTTTCTTTTTGCAGTTTTGTTTCTGTTTATGTCATGGAGTTGCTGTTAATGGAATTGCTATTTTCATTTTTTTCTGATGCTGTGTGTCCACAATTTTATTAACATGTTGTTTAAATTTATTCTCCATAATTAGAATAATGTGATGAGGTAATTTTCTGTAAAACTGTAAATTGCAAGACTAAAGTTAAGCGAGATGTCTTCAGCTGTAGAAACATATCGACAGATCGACAGAGAAAAACTTCTACAAAGAGTCTGCTGCATGAACAGAAGGTAATCATCATGGAGCGTGACTGCAAATGTACTGTGTCCGTGGTGTTTAACTATTGTTTCATCGGTGAAACGCTTTTGTGATTTCGGTGTGTACCGTGATCAAGGAACTAATAACCAAACTTGTCGCCCTGCTCTTATACGGAACTGCTATTTGCCATATTAATTCAAAATTATTATTTGCAGATCACCGAGCCGCGTAAATTCTATACGTGTATGTTTTAGGCTGCAGACAGCACAGTTGTTTAGTGCATACCACGGACTGTCAAATTAAAATGGAAATACGTAATTAATTCTCTCGACATGAGTTGATATTCAGTAAGTTAATGTTGAATGTACGGTGCGGCGATCGCCATGCAATTGGTGTGAGCGAATGGTGACTTGTGCACACGCTGTGGTCGAGTGGTCCTAGGCGCTTCAGTCAGGAACCGCGCTGCTGCTATGGTCGCAGGTTCGAATCCTGCCTCGGGCATAGATGTGTGTGATGTCCTTGGGTTTGTTAGGTTTAAGTAGTTCTCAGTCTAGGGGACTGATGACCTCAGACGTTAAGTCCCATAGTGCTTAGACCCATTTTGAATTCGAACTTGTGCACAGTAAGGACTGTTTAGTGCATACCGCGGATTGTTAACTCAGATTACAAATATATTAAGATACTTCTTTTATTGCCGACTGTATTTCTGCGGAATGTTCCGAGCCGCAATCGAACGGGAGACCAGATTAAGAACTATGGTTGTAAATGGATTTCAAATGTTATGAAGTGTTAATCGAACGACGCGTGTCTTACTTAGGCTGGCAGTTGCATAGACGCTAACCGAGAGGATTCTATAAACATCGCGCATTCCTGTTGCATCCACAACGGGCAGCTACAATCAAGATGATCAGTGCGACGATAATAATTACTAGACTACATGCTACTGGCTTATGTTTCAACAATGCGAACGTCGGCGACTCGCCAACGGCACTAGCTAAGTGAAGACTGACTTCATATCTGAAAAGCTCAACTATCGCCAACAATTACTGGAACAGTTTTGCATTAAAGTTCTATGTTACATTTATATTCATTCCTCATTGTCACTGTCTAATAAGTAATTAGAATTACACTTAATAGTGAACAGCGTCTTCTGATAACTTGTATAAATATATATTAAAACCCATTTCGTTCGCTAAATAAAATTGTATTAAAGATGTCATTTCTTTACAAGGCTGATATTTTCCTATCCTCACTCGCTATTTCTCGTTCACTTTTTAATACACATATTTACATTGTTCGTTAATTTTATTTTCCGTATTTGCATGTTTCCTTGTTTAGTTCACTTTTTGTGTCAATTACGCCGAATGTTGAGCAAATACGCTCGATGTGCAATGTTTGCCATTACTTTAAAAGCCAGCAGCCAACAACGAATAGTCAATGTGTCTGGAGAAGTACTCTGTTTTGACAAATATATCAATACCCATCGTTTTATGGTTTTCTGAGCCTTGCTTGCATGTTTGGACGTAGAATTCAGTTAATCCTGACAAAAGTTAAATATTCCTGGTTTCAGTTACTTCCAAAAGTATGCACGTATATGATATCAGGGCTCCACCCTTTTTATTAGATGAGCATGGACATTTACATTTAGATTAATATTCGAGGTGGTCCTGTTTCGCCACAAATGGCTCAGCTACGTGACAGGGTTGAGTAACGCCGCATGTGACGTAGTGTTGTGGCAAGACAGTGTTGTTTTAATGCTGTCTTGATGATGTCTTAGAGTCTTTGGATGCGAATTTAGAAATTTAGTGACCGGTGTAATTTGCTTTCGTTTGTTTTGGGTGAACAACATAACGAGAGAAAGAATGTTTCAACTGATGTTACTGAAAATGAAAGACGTGGTTGAAACGCGAAATCTGTTAACAACTCACAAAAAGAAATTTTAGGGAAGCTAGGTAAAAAAGGAGACCAAGCAAAAGAAGTTGAACTCACAACATTCACCAAACAAGAAGAATCGGAAAACGTTACGAATTAAAAGTTAAAATGCTTGCATAAAAACATTGTGGCCCGAGCTGTTGAGGACAAACAAGGGAAAGCCAAAAAAGAGAGTGATTGCGATCAGATATTCCAGGAATAGAGTAGGGAGAATGAGACAGTAGTGGAGACCGCTTCTGAAATTGAGAATAATGTGGGTAACTTATAACAGAAGGTAAAAGACAAATATTTCTTGGGAGCACTTTCAGTAATGCAGGTAGAGGGTAACAGCAACTTTGCCAACATAGTTTGTGATCTTAGTGATAAAGTTCACACGGTTTCTGTTGTAAATCACAATAGAAGCCCAAGTCGCAGTTGCAGGGTCAGAAGAGAGTGCAAGTATACCGTTTCGACAGTACATTCCAACAGAGTACGTGACTGAAGTACGGATGAATGATTACATCGATTATTTATATGTTAGTTGTGAACAGTACAGCCCAAAATTGAAGGTGTTTGATTATCAGAATATATTTCTATCTTGCCATTTTATCGTGGATCTCATTGCGTGTCTCCCGAACCCTCCACAAATAATTAACATTACAGGACTAAATCTTTATCTGGCAGTGGAAGGAGCAGGAAGACTGCCGCGGGGAAACCAGGTACTTGGTGTTTAGGCACGCGGTCGTTAAATATCCAGCAGTCATCTCTGCGTTTATGTGTATTGTGTGTGAAGTGCAGTATTGACAAGTACCGGTACGTTAGCAGTTTTATGCCCAAGCATCTTACAAGAGTAAGTAGAGAAAGACTAATTTTAGCTTAAAAAGAAAAGAGTAAAACGGGGGAGCATATGCCCAGAGAGATACAAATATTTTTAGGAACTTTGTATAGAAGCCTTGTATGTGCACTGGTTCGAGGACAAACAGAGTAAAGTGATGGAAATTTGTCAAACATATCCAGAGTATGATGGGAGGTCTGAGGAAAGTATGTAAGTACATAGAGAGGAAGCAAATAGCAAACTGAAACATTCAGAAAATACATGGAGTGGAAGACATTTTGCTGGAGTTTAGGCAGGAAAACTGCCGTGTTACAAAATTGTGGGTAGGTAGATCAAAACTCCAGATTAAATAATTTCTTGAACAGATTTAGCGATATTACACCTCAGTAGAATATAGATTTTTTCCATTTCCTGTCCTTTCTTTTTCTCTTGTTTTCTGCTTTCTTCCCGTGACATGTTAAAAGATTTATTACGACAATATATTCTATAAAATTGCTTCTTTGTTCAACTTTTTTCTGTTTATGTTATGGAATTGTTATGAATGGAATCACTGTTTCCATTTTTCTGATGATGGATATTTGCAGGTTTTTTATTCAATTTCGATGAACAGTATCATCTGAAGTGGTATTTTATTATGAAAACGTAAATCTGTCTACTCGGAACTATTGAAAGTGTAACGTTAAGCGAAATATGTTGAGCTGTTGAAACATATTGTTACGCGACAGAGAAACACCAACAAAGAGTCTGGAGCGACTGCTGGAAGTAACTGTCGTGATGGCATCATCGCAAGTGTACTTAGTCAATGACCAATGTTAAACAACTGTTTGATCGGTGATATGAATTTGTGATTTCGGTTTGTACCGTGCGCAAGGAACTAATGACCAAATTTGTCACGCCGCTTCTCATTTGGAACTGGTATTCGGCACGTTAATCTTAAACTATGACGTATAAATAGCCAACCCATGGTAAATGTTATACGTGTAACGGTTTTGATTATAGACAGCGCGGACTGTTTTGTACATACCGCTGACTCTCAAATTAAAATGGGAATACGGTAATGAATTTTCTCTTCATGGACTGATATTCAGCACGTTAATCTTGATTGTACAGTGTGTCGATCGCCATGTGACTGATAGTGTACGCTGACTATAGTGCCTAGTACGGACTGTTTGACGCGCTAACTGAAATTAGAAGCACAGTAATGTAATTTCTTAGTGCGGACGATGGTAATGTGAAATGTTCCGAGACGCAATCGAATGATAAATAACAAATTCCAAACTTTTCCTATAAACGGTGAGCAAATGTTATGACGTCGCGATACGGCACGTGTAAATTGCGTGAAGTGTGTCTAACAAACATAGCGCGTCATGCTTCATCCACAACGGGTGGCTAAGATCACGAGGGTCACCAAAACGACGTTGCTGATCTGTATGCTCGGGGATTACAAACAAAGGTGGACCGTCGACGACTGGCCCACAGCACCAGCTAACTAGAGACTGGCTCTGAAAAATTATAAAAATCTGATCCCTCGCGAACTATTAATAGAAACAATGTTGTAAAGAGCTTTTTTGTGAAAGCCATGTTAGGTTCTCATTGCACTGATTTTCGTATTACCGCACAACACAACATTCCACTGCATTTTTCAGTAACATTAATAATTAAAATTAAAATTTGTTTCGTTCATTGAACCACTTTTTACTATATATATCATAATTTTGCAGACCCATTAACTTCAGACTCTGTCCTAATTATTACAAATAACTGCTATTATTATCAATTAGACCAGCTTTATTTAGTTTTAACTTTTCATACGCTTTTTAATCATGTTTGTATATTAATTTGTGTTGTTTGAGAGCGTTTTTTTCTGCGTTTGCATATTGTCTCATGTTTGTTTCAATTCTCGCGTTGAATATGGTCTTGTGTTGAGGAAATACGTGCGTTGAGCAGTGTCCGCCACTACCATTACTTTAGCAGATAGAACCCAACAACGAATAACCGGCGTGTTATGTGAAGTACTTTGGTAAGGGGTAAACCTTTGATTTTGTAAAATTCGTGAATACATATCGCGTTATAGTTATCTGAGCCTTGCTGGAATGTGCTTAACATTCAGTAACTCCTAACGCTCATGTTGGTTTCAGTTACTTCTAACTGAAGTTCGAGATTCCTATTTAGATCAATATTCATGGGGACCCATTTCATCAAACATGGCGTCGGACCGGCTCCTCGCCCTCACCTTCCCCCACCCTCTGGTGGGGTAACCTGCTCGCCGACCTTCCTTGCCTGAGCCTTCGGTTACTTCCAACCGCGGCTCACCGAGATAGCTCACGCAACTACAACATATTGCCATGTAAAATTATTAAGAAACATAGCGAAATTAACACAAAGAAAGTGTGACTCGATCTTTGTAATCACGTGCCTCACCCGTAATTAGTATTAAATGTTTATTAATCGACAACGAAAGATGACTCAGATAGTGATCGAATGAATTATTCCTGATAAAAACATGAGACATTTCAGTCCATCCTAGACCGACGTGTGTCAAGTCATCTGACTGTTTCGTTACGGCGCGCCAGTAATTCCTCTCCCGTGGCAATCCCTTGGTCTCAGAGTATTGTGATTAGCCTCCTTGAGCCTAAATGGTTATCTCTGGAGGGTAGACGACGTTCTTTTGGCCAAAAACTATTGATAAGTTCAGAGAACCATTTGCGGCAGACTGCGGAATGATACGACTGCCACCGACATATGATATGTGGTTATAAAATAACGAGACTACTGTTGCAAAATATTTTAGTTCAAAAACATATTTAGTTATTGTCGTCCTCAATATACTCACGTCCTCTATCCGTACAACGCTTCACGCGAATTTTTTACTGATGGACACGTTGCTGGAAGTCTTCCTCTGGGAGCTCTTCGATGACACTTGCCGCTTTTTCTATCACTGCTCCACGGGAATGAAATCTTGTTCCTTGTAATGCAGATTTGGCTTTGGGGAACAGATAAGACTCACGTGGTGCTAGGTCACGCGAATAAGGTGGGTGATCTAATACTTGGCTGCTGTACTACGCTAGAAACCTCTTAATAGATAATGCGGTATGAGCCGGTGCTTTATCTTGATGTAGAATCCATGAGTCGTTCTTCCACAATTCGGATCGTTTGTTTCTCATTTTCTCACGGGGTTGGCCAAGAGCCTCAAGATATCGATGTCGACTAATTTTTTGACGTTCAGGAACCTAGTAAAGATACACATTTCCATGAATATCGCATCGCTTTTGTATCCCGCCTGGATAGGCGGCGCGTGGGTCTGCTGCTGTGAACTGCTTCTGTGATATAAGTCGAGAATGAAGGAAGCGAGTAGGAGCAGGAGAGGTGATGCACTTTGGTACTGTATGTAACTTTAACACTTTTAATAGAGTGAAAAACAAAAGTAAATATCAAGTGCATACATAACTTTGGCTAGGATGAGGACGTAGGTGTGAAGCCGTAGACAGTGTATAATCTTAAAGCTAACAAATACTCGTTGCTGTCCAAACTTCAACTGAACGTAACGAATGCAAAGTCTCAGTAGCAAACCAGCTCACTCGGTAGTAGAAGCGATATTTCCAGGCCGTCTGCTCTTGATGAAATCGGCAGAAATCAAGGCGGCACTCGCTGAGCTCCACAGCGTCGGCCAGAGGGCGCTGTGGTCGGCGTAGCTAGTCTTCTGTCGTAGTGCCTACGTTGTGGCATCGTAACTATCGACGCCACAATCGCTTTGAATCCTACTTTGCTCATTCGAACTTTTTTCGGTCTCGTTGGAGTTGGGTCCTTCCAATGCTTGGATTGGCCCTTAGTTTCTGGATCAAAAGTGAAAAACCAAGATTCGTGACATGTTATCATTCTTTCCAGAAATTAGAATCAAAATTAGAATCACTTTCAATGGTATTCAGAGTGTCAGTACAAACTGTCATGAGCTTCTTTTTGTTCGAGCTTGAGAATTTGCGGCACCAGTTTCGCAAACACTTCTCTAACATTAAACTGGTTCTGTGAAATATGCCCTACGTATTCTTTGTCACTTCCTACAGTTTCATCAATCGACTGAATACTCAACCGACGGTCATACCGAACGAGATTATCTACTTTTTCGGTGGCTCCATCGGTTTTTTGTGGGGCTTCCCGTGCATAAGTCATCTTCAACGTCCTTTCGGCCATCTTAGAAGCCGGCCGGAGTGGCCGAGCGGTTCTAGGCGCTACAGTCTGGAACCGCGCGACCCCTACGGTCGCAGGTTTGAATCCTGCCTTGAGCATGGATGTGTGTGATGTCCTTAGGTTAGTTAGGTTTAATTAGTTCTAAGTTCTAGGGGACTGATGACCACAACAGTTAAGTCTCATAGTGCTCAGAGCCATTTGAACGATCTTGGAAACGCTTGAATAACACAAAAGCCCACGTACGTGGTATGCAGTCTCGGCCATACACTTCTTTTAATAAAACATAGGTTTCAGTAGCAGTTTCTCCAAGAATCATCTGAATCTTTATTTGCTGTATCATTACACTTATCGTGCTTCCGACAGAACAAAACAACAGCTCCTACACAAACGAAGGCCACGGCCACACTGATTTGTCGACAGACACCAGGGATGCCGCGTTCGAGTGAGAAGACTTCACGTTTCACAGTTATTGCTCATTCATCTTTGGCGCACGCGTCTTACTCTGTGGCAGCACAAGTCCCCTCATTTCATAGCAGCACCTCGTGCGTATCGTGTAAGGATCACAAAGACGATAGAAATCAGAGCTCTTACGGAAGCAAATAGACAGTCGTTTTCCATTCGCTGCATTTGCGTATGGAGTAGGTAAGAGGATGACTAGTAGTGCTACAAGGTACCCTCCACCATGCACCTTATGGTGGATTCGAGAGTATGTAGGTAGTTGTAGGAGGGTCGCTCCAAAAGAAATGCACACTATTTTTGTAAAAATACAGTTTTCATTCTTCATGTGTGAAAGTTTTACAGTGTGTAGATACATCCTTCCCGCTTGTTTTCAAACTTAGTTCGACCTGTTACCGTGAGTCGCGCCGTCACAGCATGTCTTCAGGATTGCTGCTACACTTGACGTTCGTCAGAAGCAACGTCCAGTCATAGAATTTCTGTGCTGCGAAAACGAGACAGTGGGAAACATCCACAAGAGGTTGAAAAAGGTGTATGCGGATGCTGCTGACGATCGCAGTACGGTTAGTTGTTGGGCAAGCAGGTTATATGATGAAAGAAGGCACGGCAATATTGAGGATTGTCCTCGCAGCGTACTGCACACACTCCAGACAACGTGCAGAGAGTTAACGAATTGGTGACTGCTGACAGACGCATCACAGTGAACGAATTGTCACGCTACGTTGGGATAGGGGAAGGAAGTGTTTGCACAATACTGAAAGTGTTGACGTTAAAGAAGGTTTGTGCCAAGTGGGTTCTCAGGATGTTGACCGTGGCTCACAAAGAAACAAGAAAACGGCATGCAGTGAACTTTTGGAACAGTACGAGAATAGTGGAGATGAATTTCTTGGAAGAATTGTGGCAGGTGATGAAACATGGCTCCAACATTTTTTACCAGAGACGAAGAGGTAATCAATGGAGTGGCATCGTGCAAATTCACCCAAGAAAAAAAATTCAAAACCACACCTTCTGCTGGGAAAGTTATGGCTACGGTGTTTTTCGATTCCGAAGGACTCTTGCTTGTGGACATCATGCCAAGTGGAACCACCATAAATTCTGATGCATATGTGACGACACTGAAGAAACTTCAAGCTGGACTGAGTCGTGTTCGACCACATCGGCAAAAGCAGGATGTTTTGCTGTTGCACGACAATGCACGTCCACATGCCAGTCAAAAAACCATGGAAGCGATCACAAAACTCGGATGGACAACACTGAAACTCCCGCCTTACGATCCTGACCTGGCTCCATGTGACTATCTTCTCTTTGGGAAACTGAAAGACTCTCTTCGTGGAACAAGGTTTGAAGATGATGACTCCCTTGTGCACGCTGCCAAACAGTGGCTCCAATAGGTTGGTCCAGAATTTTACCGTTCGGGTATACAGGCGCTAGTTCCAAGGTGGCGTAAGGCAGTTGAGAGGCATTGAAATTACGTGGAGAAATGAAAATATTGTTCCTAAAGGATGTATCTACACACTGTAAAACTTTCAAACATGTAGAATAAAAGATGGATTGAAAAAAAAAATAGTGTGCATTTCTTTTGGAGTGACTCTCGTAGATGAGGTAAAAAATTTTGACGCTTGGTAGACGAACTGTGAGCCGGTACGTGAACCCGGAGCACGTGACAGGGACACGCAGCGGTGATCTAGCTTCGTTGCTGAGCGCCGAGTGTGCGCAGGTCGTTATCGGCCCCTGCGCGTCGCGCCCACTGTTGGGAGCGATGGATGGGCCGCCGTGCGTCGCAGGCCGGTGTAGCGGCGCGCGCGCCGGACGCGACCCACTGGGCAGCTTGATTGGCCGGGAGCAGGCCCATCAGCGAATTAACGGCGGGCAGCCGCCCGTGGCCACGGCGGGACGCGCGCCGCTGCTCGCCCTGCAACGGACCACCTTCACACCTACCTGCGTTCCGGACACCGCTCACACTCTAACCAGTTTCCGTTTGCTGATTTAATTACGAAATTTCCTCGGTTCCACTCTAACTTTGAAACAATTCGTTAAGTTACACTGTTTTTCAAACTACGTGCGATGTGAAGTCCTGTCCGAGACGAGAGTTTACGGGAACGTCGACTAATATTGCTTCGGACAAGAGCTGTTTCTAAATTCCAGCGCCACTGCAGTGCTATAGAGCAAGAAGACCGCTCACGGAGTCGTGGACGTTTCACATTACTTTTTACGAGAACTGACATAATCGTGACGTGGTGGCGCTTTGAAGGCGACCAGGAACGAGGCTATCGATTTGTCGACCGCTACAGAGCCGAGTTGATGTTTATGGACATGTTAGTGGCAGGGGAATCTCAGTTGTAGCGATAACTCTTATAATGAATTCTACTCTGTAAATGATGAAAGTCTATGTGAATGCAGCTTGCCGCTAACTTGGTGTAATGTTTTGTCTGTACAGAAGTGTATCTGTCGCCTTTATCGCTCTTTCACCCTCACACATAAATCGGTACAATAAAGTCAGGGCTTTGTGTTTTCTTATTAGGCTGATCCGTGAAAAGACAGACAAACAATTATGCTAATGGAGGATTCTGAGTAATTTCTCGAATTTCATTCGCTCTCTCTCTCTCTCTCTCTCTCTCTCCCTCTGTCCTTTATCTGTGTACAGTTTAACTATATTATTTACGTGAAATCAGCCTAGTAGAATCTCTGGTGGAGCCCTTCGTCTTAATGTTCAGCGGCTGGCTTGCTGGAAAAGATCTTTACATTTGTTATTATTATTAAGCGCTGCATTCAGTTGGGAAAATCGATCGTTTGAACAATTCGTTCAGTTTACGACAGATCTAAAATTTCAGATGCGGACGAAGCCTTTTTGGGCGATTTATAAAAACTCAGAGATTGCAGGCTCTCTTCGTCACAGCTGAAACTTCCCAATTAATTACAGGGCCCAGACAATCATCAGTGATTCAGACAGAGAACTCATTCGTCATTCACTCTAGAATAAAATGGTCACAAACCTTATTTCTGAGGAAAAGTGTATATTGAATCCATTTTCGTACATGTTCCGTTTTCTGTTGGTTCCAAGTCTCATGTAATTTTCTTTTACAGGTTTGTCTTTCTCTTTATCTATCACGCTAGCGGCACAAACTTTCCTAGCTCGCTTTAGCGCGAAGAAGAGTAAATAAATCTCCTTTAGCAATCCGACAATCTTCCAACCGATACTTCCGAAGCTGTTCCTCTCTCCCACTATAATAACCATGGAGCATACATATCTGTACCTCTGTTGTTCCAAAGAATAAACGTACTAGAAAAATACCTTGACGTCGACGAGCTGTCGGCGCATATATTACTAGAAAATCTGATCAGATACTTTTCAAACGTAAATACATGTGGTTGACCATTATTAATTATTGCGTGGTAGAGGGTAATTTTCCGTGGGGAGATTACACTCTGCTGGAACGCGTTTGTGGTTGCGTGACGTGCGAAATATTTGTGAGAAGGAAGAATGTGAATGTAACTACTCGTCGTTTCACTTGCAGCAATTTAAGCTGTCCTCTCAGGTTTTTGCCTAACGACATACTCGGAAATCGTCACATATTCGGAATTAGACAACGAAGTATTTGTGACAAATAACAATATGAATTTTATTGCTGCCCGCTCATTTGCCGACAGGTTTCTGCCTAAACACGCACTCGGAAATCACCAAGCATTCGGAAATAAATAGCCAAACATTTACTTCATCCCTCGCACTCTAATCACATGGAAATGTTAAATAACATCGAATATTGCAGAACATACTTGTATTACACTCATAACAAGGTCCCAAAATATAACAATGCTAAGATGGAAAAAAATGGCATGAAGCAGGATGCGAATCCTTAAGTCAGCAGACCATCACGTCATCCATTACGCTACAAGCCGTAGCGTAATGGATAACGTGATGGTCTCAGTGTTTTGCCTTGCGTATTGGTTATCAGAATATCTATTGAAGCCTTACATTGTTGATGCTTTATTAAGTGACATTTAATGACAAGTGTGACGCGTTTGTGATACATTTTCAACGATTCGTTGCTTTGAGACGACATACTGCGCACTCCCACTTTCGTAAACCCTCATCGCCAGTTCTGTACGGGCCTTGTCGCTACTTCTGTAGAGGCCGACTTGCCACTTTTGTTACGATAGGCCGGCTTTGTGAGTTCCTGAAACGGCTTCTGATGCAGCACACCGCTAATGACTATGCCCCAGAGTCAGGTAACTGGCTAGGAGAACGAAGGTTCTACAACACTCCGACAAATTAGTAACAAAGTCACAAAAATGAGTTAAAAACGTTTACTTATCTTTGTGACTTGTTGAATACTGAAGTCGGCAGCACTGCATGTAATATAACACATAAATACTAAAGTCGGCAGCACTGAATGTAATACAATACAAAAAGTCTCTCAATGACTAAGTGCAAATAATCGTAGCTAAACTTCAAAGTATATAGCCAAATTCAATTTACAACAAGTGTCTTTTCAATTCTAAGAGTTCACTAAACGACATTCCCTGTCTAAGTCAGCCCTGGACGATGATCTACAGCCGGTCGAGGTGGCCGAGCAGTTCTAGGCGCTACAGTCTGGAACCGCGCGACCGCTACGGTCGCAGGTTCGAATTCTACCTCGGGCATGGATGTGTGTGATGTCCTTAGGTTAGTTAGGTTTAAGTAGTTCTAAGTTCTAGGGGACTGATGACCTCAGAAGTTAAGACCCATAGTGCTCAGAGCCATTTGATGATCTATAACCAAGTGGGCGAGAGCTGCTCTTCTTTCTTCAAAGTAGGCTTCCGGTCATTGGCGGATTGTACTCGGCCAGCAATTGGCCGAGGCGAAGTCGATATCTTCATCCACAGCGCCGCCCGTAGTGCTGGAGGAACTCGCACAAGTGGCCAGTCTCTATGGCACTGGCACCACCTCGCATCTTCGCACCTGTGATGCTTTTTCCCTGGGACAATCTTGTTCGGACGACAAAACAGACGGAACAAAGGAAATGAATAATGGAAATGCACACAGTTCACGCATGGGTCGTTCACGCGCGCTCGCAGAAGTCGATAGTCGTAAGCCCACTAGTGACATTACCACTGCAAAAAGTAGCGTGAAATCTACTCGACCCCCGCTCACGCGATTTTGAATCAAAACAGCAGTGCGCTTCGGATCGGCAACAAGTTTTCTGTCATAGTGACTATTTCGGTGCACGAACTGATGTCTGGACCATTCTGTTTTCTTTACGAATATGTAATAATGCATTTATATTGTATGTTTAAGTGAAACAACACTGCTCCATGGAGAGATGGAATAACAGCTGAAGTACTTAAGAAAGGAGGACATACAATTGCGATACAAGTACAGTAACTCATGCTCGTGGCATTTAGAATGAAGAAAGAATGCCATCTCAGTGGAAAGAAGCGTTCATAACGCCAATCCATAAAAGTGGCGATAAACAAGCGTGCTGAAATTAAAGTGGCATGTCATTATTTAGCACAGCCTACAAAATGTTCTGCAAGGTTCTCCAGAAAAGAGTGGAGCCATATTTAAAAGATATCATGGATGAGAAGCGAGAGTTTTTGTGAAGAATCAACCCACTATTGATGTGATATTTGTACTGAAATAAGTCATATCAAAGCGTGAGAAATACAACGAAACAATGGCAGTATTGTTTGTTGACATAAATAAAGACCATGATGGCTGTGATATCACGTATTGATACCACCCCATGGGCGTCATAGCAACGGAACTACTGTTTTCCGTGAGACGCCGATAGCACGGTAGTAGTTGTGCGGGGTCTGGCGGACCCAACGGAGCACGCCCGCTGAACCGTACCTCCAGCGGCTCTGTCCTTCGAGGGCCCTCTGCCGCCGCAGTATAGACAGGCCGGCAGAAGCGAGACGATCCTCTTGTGCTTGGAGCCACATCACTACATGAGCCTACACAGGCGCTGCCTCATTAGGAGTGCGTCAGCATCGTTGTTGCTGTTGTAATAGCTGGACTCTATTTCTTGTTACGTCACCTATAATGAGTCTTCGTACATTTGAAGGAATACAAGTTAAGTAAAACTTCTGTTTACTGTGTTATTTGTTCAATAATCGTTCCTGCTCCTGTCCAACTTTCGTAAGATGACAGTTACCACGCCGCTCCGTAGCCAACGTCTTCTCACCGTTGTGTCTGAAGTCGTACACAACAATGCCATAAACAGAGAAACGTTGTGGGAGAAAATGCAGAAGTTTGAAATACCAAAGAAGAATAAAAATATTGTATACGTTACCCTGGAAGGCTAAAAAAGAATAATGAAAGTGGATGGAGAATATTCCATGGCTTTTGACATAGAAACAGGAGTCAAGGAAGGCGATGGAATATCACCACTCTTGTTCAGTGTAATAATACAGGGAGCACTGGATACAACAAGTGAGGCAGAGGACGGCACTAGTACAGCAGTAAAAATTATAATGTAGCATTAATCGGTAAAACTTTAGATGACCTGAAAATACAGGCAAGAAAGCTATATCAAAAAAACGAAGGAAGTAGGGTTAGCGGTAAATGCCAAAAAAACAGAATTCATGAGGCTAGAAACAAATTACGAGATAAAAAGGCAGGAAACCATGCACGCTTTTGGACGCGTGTTTGAAGAAACAGAAGAGTTTAAATACATGGGGGTTGCAATATATAACAGAAATGCTGAGAAACAAGAAATGTAAACGAGGATAAAGGCGACATTCAGAGTATCACACTCATTCAAATAACTATTGCCATCCAAACTTTTATCAAAAGGAACCAAAATAAGGATAGACAATGAAGAGCCAAAGAAACTGGTACATCTACCCAATATCGTGTAGGGTCCTCGCGAGCACGCAAATGTGTCCCAACACAACGTCGCGTTGACTCGACTAATGTCTGAAATAGTGCTGGGGGGGAACTGACAACATAAATCCTGCAGTGCTGTCCATAAATCCGTAAGAGTACGAGGGAGTGGACATCTCTTCTGAACAGCACGTTGCAAGCCATACCAGATACGCTCAGTAATGTTCATGTCTGGGGAGATTGGTGGCCAGCGGAAGTGTTTGAACTCAGAAGAATGTTCTTGGAGCTACTCTGTAGAAATTCTGGACGTGTGGTATGTCGTACTGTCCTGCTGGAATTTCTCAAGTCCATCAGAATGCACAATGGACATGAACTGGCACACGTGATCAGACAGGATGCTTACGTGCTTCTCACCTGTCAGAGTCGTATCTAGGCGTATCAGGGGTCCCATATCACTCCAACTGCACACACCCCAAGCCATTACAGAGCCTCCACCAGCTTGAAAAGTCCCCTGCTGACATGCAGGGTCCATGGACTCATGAGGTTGTCTCCACACCCGTACACATCCATCCGCTCGATGCAGTTTGAAGCGAGACTCGTCCGACCAGGCAACATGTTCCTAGTCATCAACAGTCGGTGTTGACGGGATCAGGCGAGGCGTAAAGCTTTGTGTCGTGCAGTCATCAAGGGTGCACAAGTGAGCCTTCGGCTCCGAAAGCCCATATAGATGATATTTCGTTGAATGGTTCACACGCTGACACATGTTGATGGTCCAGCATTGCAATCTGCAGCAATGCGGATGCGTTGCACTTCTGTCACGTTGAAAGATTCTCTTCAGTCGTCGTTGGTCGCGTTCTTGCAGGATCTTTTTTCCGGTCGCAGCGATGTCGGAGATTTGATGTTTTACTGGGTTCCTGATATTCACGGTACACTCGTGAAACGGTCGTTTGGGAAAATCCCCACTTCATCGCTACCTCGGAGATGCTGTTTCCCATCACTTGTGTGCCGGCTATAACACCACGTTCAATCTCTGAAACCTTGGCAACCTGCCATTGTAGCAGCAGTAACCGATCTAACAACTGCGCCAGACACTTGTCTTATATAAGCGTTGCCGACAACAGCCCCATATTCTACCTGCTTACACTTCTGTATATTTGACTATGGACGCCTATACTAGTTTCTTTGGTGCTTCAGTGTATATAACTGCAGTCAGACTATAGCTACTGTATGGGACCGAAATACGGAGAATAAGTATGGAGAGAGAAAGATAAAGGTTTTCGAAAATAAATTCTAGCGGATGCTATTTGAACTAGTTTTTGAGGGAGGACATAGAGAAAAAGAAAAAAAAGAGCTAAGGTAGATGTATAGTGAAACAGTAAGGAGGCTGAGATGGGCCGGGCATGTCTACAGAAGAGAGCAGGGATAGAATTGAGGCAAGTGTTCGAGAAGAAACGTAAAGAGCGAAGACCTTTAGACAGACCTGAAACAAGGTGGAGAGACCAGGCTGCCAAGAATCTTCAGAAACTTGGGGCAAGAGAAGAAAATGCCAAGGCCAGAACGCTGTGGAGGAGGCTACTTGAAGAGACCAAAAGCCGATTGCGGTTTGCGGGGCCAAGAGAGTAAGAGTATTTAATTTCAGATACAACTAGATTCCTGGCACAAGTAATAACAATGGGGATGTTAAGGTTCCACAGCAATAAGTTCGAGTTGTATCGTCGGATAGAGCAATTTCGTACTGTACTGGGCAAACGGAGAGCATAAAAACATAATTTTACTTAGGTCTTTCTTTAATAGCCCAAGATGTAGTAATCAGGACATAAATGGGTTGAAAAAACACCAAAGAAGCCACATAAAGTATCAGACATCTTGAAATAATAAAAGCTTTATGGGAGAAGCAAGGGGTGGCCGTCTGACCTGATTTAGGCAATAATACGAGTTTTTTTCTTCAGAGAGTATTCAGTAATGATCAAGACACATTATTGTACGATCATGTAAACATTTGGATTGCTAGCTTATATCTTTGAGAACATATGACTTTTTAAACCTTTGTAGAAATACACACAGCGACAGAAAACGAAGGAGCGGTTCTATTAGACAATAATGAAAGCGGATTAAGACTTTTACTATGTTTTTTTGTGAAATTAAATGAAAACTCAAGGCTGATGACAGTTAAATCCACCAGCTTGCAGCGAGCACTAGGTTGGCCGATTCTTTGACTGACTAGATGAGCTGATGGACATATTCTAACTGTTTATGAGCCAGTTTAAAAAAATCTAATAAAAATGACTTTTTCACATAACAACTTTATGTCCGATACAACTCTTTATATGACATCGAGTTTTATAATTCAACTATCTGCGCCCCATAATATTACCTACGGTTAAAAAGTTACTTTTAAAAAAATTCGTAGGTATGTATTTATACCAATCGTCTATTAGTCAGTCTCCTCTTTCCCCCCATCTCTGTCCATCTCCTCTACCACCTCCCCTCGCACACACTCTCTTTCGAACCCCTCCTCCCCCCCTTTCTGTCCATCTCCCCCTCCCTCCCTCTATCCAACTTCTCCTCCCCCCCCTCTCATCTCTGCCCATCTCCTTCTTCCCTCTCTCTGTCTTCCCATCCCCTCCTCCCACCTTCTCTCTCCACTCTCACCTCACTCCAACAGGAGGCTGGTGGCTCTTATCCCACAGTATTTGTTTCCAGATCGTAACTAATATGGGTACCAAATGTGGTTGAAATCTTTGTAGGGGTTTGATATGTGCTTTTTTACCCATTAAGTGACAGAGTGTCAAGATGATCTCTCCATTCGCAGAAGATTCCGGAATAGTCCCCCATTCGGATCTCCGGGAGGGGACTGCCAAGGGGGAGGTTGCCATGAGAAAAAGACTGAATAATCAACGAAAGGATAACGTTCTGCGAGTCAGGGCGTGGAATTCCAGAAGCTTGAGCGTGCTAGGGAAACTAGAAAATCTGAAAAGGGAAATGCAAAGGCTCAATCTGGATGTAGTAGGGGCCAGTGAAGTGAAGTGGAAAGAAGACAAGTATTTCTGGCAAGAAGAGTATAGGTTAATATCAACAACAGCAGAAAATGGTGTAATTGGAGTAGGATTCGTTATGAATAGGAAGGTAGGGCAGAGAGTCTGTTACTGTGAACAGTTCAGTGATAGGGTTGTTCTTATCAGAATCGACAGAAAACCAACATCGACAACGATAGTTCAGGTATACATCCCGACGTCGCAAGCTGAAGATGAAGAGATAGAGAAAATGTATGAGGATATTGAAAGGGTAATACAGTATGTAAAAAGGGATGAAAATTTAATAGTCATGTGGGACTGCAATGCAGTTGTATGAGAAGGAGCAGAAGAAAAGGTTACAGGAGAATATGAGCTTCCGACAAGGAATGAGAGAGGAGAAAGACTAACTGAGTTCTGTAACAAGTTTCAACTAATAATAGCGAATACTCAGTTCAAGGATCACAAGAGAAGAAGGTGTACCTGGAAAAGGCGGGGTGATACGGGAAGATTTCAGTGAGATTACATCATGGTCATACAGAGATTCCGAAATCAGAAACTAGATTGTAATGTGCACCCAGGAGCAGATATAGGCTCAGTTCACAATATAGTAGTGATGAAGAGTAGGCTGAAGTTTAAGACATTAGTCAGGAAGAATCAATAGACAAAGAAGTGGGATACGAAAGTACTAAGGAATGACGAGATACGGATGAATTTCTCTAAGGCTATAGATACAGCCATAAGAAATAGCTCAGTAGACCGCACAGTTGAAGAGCAATAAAACTATAACCAAACTCCTCCCGAACAGGCCCTGAAGGCCCAACGGTACCGCCTGGCCGCCGTGTCATCCTCAACCCTTAGGTGGCACTGGATGCGGATATGCAGGGGCATTTGGTCAGCACACCGCTCTCCCGGCCCTATGTCAGTATCCGAGACCGGAGCCGCTGCAGGAAAAAATGTGAAGACATCGAAAAAGAAATTATTGTCAGAAGGACAGACTCAGCATAGAGGAAAGTCAAAACAACCTTCAGTGACATTAAAAGCTAGGATGATAACATTAAGAGTGCAACGGGAATTCCACTGTTAAATGCAGAGGAGAGATCGGGTAGGTGGAAAGAATACATTGAAAGCCTCTATGATGGGGAAGATTTGTCTGATGTGATATAAGAAGAAACAGGAGTCGATTTAGAAGAGATAGGGGATGCAGTAACAGAATCAAAATTTAAAAGAGCTTTGGAGGACTTAAGATCAAATGAGGCAGAAGGGATAGATTACATTCCATAAGAATTTCTAAAATCATTGGGGAAAGTTGAAACAAAACGACTATTCACGTTGCTGTGTAGAACGTATGCGTCTGGCGACATACCATCTGACTTTCGGAAAAGCATCATCCACACAATTCCGAAGACCATGAGGACTAACAAGTGCGAGAATTTTCTCACAATCAGCTTAACAACTCATTCATCCAAGTTGCTTACAAGAATAATATACAGAAGAATTGAAAAGAAAATTGAGGAAACGCTAGATGACGATCAGTTTGGCTATAGGGAGGTGAAGGCACGAGAGAGGCAATTCTGACGCTGCGGTTAATAATGGAAGCAAGACCAAAGAAAAATCAAGATACGTTCATAGGATTTTTCGAGTTGGAAAAAGCGTTCGACAATGTAAAACGGTGCAAGATGTTCGAAATTCCGAAAAAAGCAGGGGTAAGCTATAGGGAGACACAGGTCATATACAATACGTACAACAGCCAAGACAGAATAATAAGAATGGACGACCAAGAACGAAGTGCTCGTATTAAAAAGGATGTAAGACAAGGATGTAGCCTTTCGCCCCTACTATTCTATCTGTACATCAAGGAATGAATGATAGAAATAAAAGAAAGGTTCAGGAGTGGAATAAAAATTCAAGGTGAAAGTATATCAATGATACAATTCACTGATGACATTGCTATCCTGAGTGAAAGAGAAGAAGACTTAAATGTCTCTTGAATGGAATGAACCATCTAATGAGCACAGAATATGGATTAAGAGTAAATCGAAGAAAGACGAAGGCAATGAGAAGTAGTAGAAATGAGATCAGCGAGAAACTTAACATCAGGATTGATGGTCATGACGTAGATGAAGTTAAGAAATTCTCCTACCTAGGCAGTAAAATATCAAATGACGGATGGAACAGGAGGACATCAAAAGCAGACTAGCAATGGCAAAAAGGGCATTCCTGGCCAAGGGAAGTCTACTAATATCAAATTTCGACCTTAATTTGAAGAAGAAATTACTGGGAATGTATGACTGGTGTACAGCATTGTATGGTGGTGAAACATGGGCTGCCGGTCGGTGTGGCGCGATCGCAACGGTCGCAGGTTCGAATCCTGCCTCGGGCATGGATGCGTGTGATGTCCTTAGGTTAGTTAGGTTTAAGTAGTTCTAGGGGACTGATGACCTCAGATGTTAAGTCTCATAGTGCTTAGAGCCATTTGAAACATGGGCTGTGGGAAAAGAGGTTCGGAAGAGAATCGATGTGATGCTACAGACGAATGTTGAAAATTAGGTGGCCTGATAAGGTAAGGAAAGAGGAGGTTCTGAGCAGAATCGGAGAGGAAAGGGACATGTGGAAAACACTGATAAGGAGAAGGGACAGGATGATAGGACACCTGTTAAGACATGAGGGAATGACTTCCATGGTACTAGAGAGAGCTGTAGACGGCAAAAACTGTAGAAGAAGACAGAGACTGGAATAAATCCAGCAAATAATTGAGGACGTAGGTTGCAAGTACTACACTGAGATGAAGAGGTTAGGACAGCAGAGGAATTCGTGGCGGGCCATATCAAATTAGTCAGAAGACTAATGACCAAAAAAAAAAAAAACGTGAAAGAGATTTTGAAAGTTGAAGAGCTGTGTGTGTGAGAGAGAGAGAGGAAATTCTTCAGAACATACTCCATGGTGCTGATTTGATTTATTCTGGTTAGGCCCACTTTCTACTGTCAGGTACTGTAAACAAATGAAATTCCCGTTAGGGGAGCAGAAAACCCTCGGAAACTTCGCCAGTTTACAGCCTTTGTGCGATGGTTTGGTGCGCCGTTGCTGAATTTGGTGTAAGGGGTCCGTATTTTTCCGAAGAAGATGGCGTAACCGTAATCATTAATTCAAATTGCTACTGACACGTGATAGAGACCAAAGTTAAACCAGTCTGTTGGGGAAGTCTGGTTCCAACAACACGGTGCCACAGCTCTCCACCAACGTCTTTTCTCTTCGCGAGGGACATCACCTGTCCCCCAAGGTCACACGATTTGTCACCTTCTCATTTTTTCTTTGGGGACATTTAATGGCTCAAGTGCACAAAAATCTCTCCACAATACTGCAAGCACATAAGGTAGCAATCACCGAGAAACTGGATGCCGTTTGCCGGCCAGTGTGGCCGAGCGGTTCTAGGCGCTTCAGTCTGGAACCGCGCGACCGCTACGGTCGCAGGTTCGAATCCTGCCTCGGCCATGGATGTGTGTGATGTCCTTAGGTTAGTTAGGTTTAAGTAGTTCTAAGTTCTAGGGGACTGATGACCTCAGCTGTTAAGTCCCATAGTGCTCAGAGCCATTTGAACCTGGATGCCGTTTATGGAAATGACACGAAGAACTATGGACTACTTCTGGGAATGGCGTCGTCAGTGTGTAGCCAAGAAAGACGCCAATTACCGGAGATAATTTTCGAAATCCGTTAATGTAAAATGGCGTAATATTTGATGTTCACAAATAAAAGTATTTTCTGTATCTTTCTTTGAGTGTTTATAACTACTTTTTGAACTACGGGAGGTCTTTTTACTGGGCACTTTATAATTACTACATGCTTAAGGGCTAGTCAGGCAACCATTTTTAAACAGCACGAACAGTTCGCTTCATCTCGGCAACGCCAACTGAGTAACGTTGGATTACATCGTAGTTCCAAATCCACATTAAACGTGATGTCCCTTTGCTGACGACTGAAGGAGAGGCAGCATAATTTGGGATATGACAGAGGCGGATATCTCGACAAGTAGAGGTAAGTTTTCGTTCACCAGAAATTTCATGTTATAAATGAAACAAAAAAATGGTTCAAATGGCTCTGAGCACTATGGGACTCAACTGCTGAGGTCATTAGTCCCCTAGAACTTAGAACTAGTTAAACCTAACTAACCTAAGGACATCACAAACATCCATGCCCGAGGCAGGATTCGAACCAGCGACCGTAGCGGTCTTGCGGTTCCAGACTGAAGCGCCTTTAACCGCACGGCCACTGCGGCCGGCTATAAATGAAACATTCGTAATGTGAGGTCACAGGGCACTTACTTCTTATTGGATTTGATGGAGACGAAAGTATTAGCACTGGACTGAGACTCGTCTCAGATCTGCCCTTAGACGGAATTGATCCCTTCGGAAACATACAGTTCCATCTTTTCGCTGCTCCCCCAAAATTCCAAACTCGAGGTCCCCACGAATGGCGCGGGTGTCTGTTCTAACCCGGTCCGGCACAAAAAACTTCATCATCTCATTTCAAGCTGTGGCATGCACACAACAAACTACACGTAAAAATGATTATGACTTTCAACGTCTCCTCCATGCGGTGTCAACAATAACGAATGGTGCTGATTCAACTCCCAGTCAGATAGAGAACTTTTCATTATATTGTTTCAGTTTTAGACACGTTACCCCTAGCAACTGGAGAAAAATAATGCAGTAATGAACATCTCTTCGTGCGTAGTCAACAACGATGACATGTGCACATTCGACGCCGAGTCAGCACACATCTTTCCACAACGTAATAAGTCCAAACAGACGCAAATATTATTACTGGTTAAATAAAACAACTTTTGACGTCTATTCGTGGCTAGAAAACAACGGCGATTGGCGCCGAGTTCAAATCCAGTAATGCAAAACCGTTTTGTCTCCTACTTTAATTCCAGTAATCTCAGTACTGCTCATAAGTTTCGGAATCCAACATTTCATTTTGCTTAGTTAAAAATCGATTAGGTTATGAGCTCGAATCCCCCTTCAACACAAATGTTTATGCCACATCATTCCCAGTTTAAAGATGTGCACATTCAGTCATTTGTGAATGAAACAAAATTTAAGAATTTTCGTGGTTACTTAACAACGGAAAGCGACATGTTGTAGTTATTGAAAATATTTTTGAGGCAGCAAGTCTAAACTCTACCGTTGTTATGCTGTAACTATTAAAAAGGTTTCTTAAAGCGAAGTCTTTGCAAAGCGAAATTACTTTTGTAAGCAGAATCTCAGTGTTTTGTGCTTATTACTCAAAACTTCACGCATCTGTCTCTAATTCCTGACGCACTTAGCTTCTTACGGCTGAACATTATCTTCACTTCAATAAACTTGTGAAATAAAGTGTTTCAGTTATCTTACAGAGAAGGAACATGATAGATTTTAGGGCAAAGTATACGTTAAATACTATATTGTGGAGAGCTTGAAGTGGCAAATTCCCATGTTAATTGTTTGGTAATCGTCTGTTAGTAATATTCTCAAGAATCACGAATGTTTTAAATCAGTTACGTATTGTGTATGAGCGGAAAAAAGCTGTGGTACAGTGAAAGCGATTTTCGCTTTTAGTATTCGGCCCCGGACGACACTCTCAACAATGAGATATCTTACAATACGTCACACGCAGTTGCCTGGCACAATCGCGATATTTATTTGCGACGAGTGAACTTACTCCGAGGGTCTACTTGTGGTGTAATAAGCGTTAAGCGCTGTTTAACTAACATCGTATAGTGGTCCTTGCTTTCGAAGGGTGCCTGAACTTTCTCGGGTTCTAACCAGAAGATAGAAAGCCAGTATCAGACGGGATTCTGTTGAGGAACACGTAAGAGGGTAGTCACCATCTTTCCTGAGTATTTGCTTACCCACACTATAACGTTCCGCAAAAGTTACGAGAGTATTTTTACTAGATCAGATCTAATGTCCGATTCCAATCGTCGGTTTTGAGCAAAAACGGTATATCTCAGGCAGAGACCATAGAATTTTAAAAGCAAAGGACTTAGCGCTACAGACTTCCGCTTTACGTTATATTGAAGCCAGAGTGGGCGGGGTCTGCCGACGTTTTAAGGAGCCCAAAAATTATCAGACTACTGTTTAAGATTGCTTCTGTTCATCATTTCTGTCGTGTGTGCGTGCAACTGTTTTAAATACTAAGGATTATAGAGTTTACAGGAATAACATAGTGTATTTCGAACGTTTTTACATCTACATCTACATCTACATGGGTACTCTGCAAATCACATTGAAGTGCCTGGCAGAGGGTTCATCGAACCATCTTCACAATTCTCTATTATTGCAATCTCGTATAGCGCGCGGAAAGAATGAACACCTACATCTTTCCGTACGAGCTCTGATTTCCCTTATTTTATCGTGGTGATCGTTCCTCCCTATGTAGGTCGGTGTCAACAAAATATTTTCGCATTCGGAGGAGAAAGTTGGTTACTGGAATTTCGTGAGAAGATTCTGTCGCAACGAAAAATGCCTTTCTTTTAATGATTTCCAGCCCAAATCCAGTATCATATCTCTGACACTTCCATATTTCGCGATAATACAAAACGTGCTGCCTTTCTTTGAACTTTTTCGATGTACTCCGTCAGTCCTATCCGGTAAGAATCCCACACCGCGCAGCAGTATTCTAAAAACAGGATGGACAAGCGTAGTGTAGGTAGTCTCCTTAGTACGTCTGTTACATTTTCTAAGTGTCCTCCCAATAAAACGCAGTCTTTGGTTAGCCTTCCCCACAACATTTTCTATGTCTTCCTTCCAATTTAAGTTGTTCGTAACTGTAACACCTAGGTATTTAGTTGAATTTACGGCTTTTAGATTAGACTGATTTATCGTGTAACCGAAGTTTAACGAGTTCCTTTTAGCACTAATGTGGATGACCTCACACTTTTCGTTATTTAGAGTCAACTGCCACTTTTCGCACCATTCAGCTATCTTTTCTAAATCGTTTTCCAGTTTGTTAGTCGATACACGACAGCGTCATCTGCAAATAACCGAAGACGGCTGCTCAGATTGTCTCCAAAATAGTTTATATAGATAAGGAACAGCAAAGGACCTATAACACTACCTTAGGAAACGTCAGAAATTACTTCTCTTTTACTCGATAACTTTCCGTCAATTACTACGAACTGTGACCTCTCTGACAGGAAATTACAAATCCAGTCCCATAACTGAGACGATGTTCCATAAGCACGCAATTTCACTACGAGCCGCTTGTATGGTAACGTGTCAAAAGCCTTCCGGAAATCCAGAATTACGGAATCGATCTGAAATCCCTTGTCAATAGCACTCAACAATTCATGTGAATAAAGAGCTAGTTGTGTTTCACAGGAACGATGTTTTCTAAACCTATGTTGACTGTGTGTCAGTAGACCGTTTTCTTCTAGGTAATTCATAATGTTCGAAAACAATATATGTTCTAAAATCCTACTGCATATCGACGTTACCGATATTGGCTTGTAATTTAGTTGATTACTCCTACTAACTTTCTTGAATATTGGTGTGACCTGTGCAACTTTCCAGTCTTTGGGTGCGGATCTTTCATCGAGCGAACGGTTGTATATGATTGTTAAGTATGGAGCTAATGCATCAGCATACTCCGAAAGGAACCTAATTGGTATACAGTCTGGACCAGAAGACTTACTTTTATTAAGTGATTTAAGTTGCTTCACTACTCCGTTACTCATGTTGGCAGCTGTTCTCGATTCGAATTCTGGAATATTTACTTCGTCGTCTTCTGTGAAGGCATTTCGGGAGGCTGTGTTCGGTAACTCTGTCTTCGATAGTATCCCCATTGCTATCGCGCAGAGAAGGTATTGATGGTTTCTTGCTGCTAACATACTTCGCATACGACCAGAATCTCTTTGGATTTTCTGCCACGTTTCGAGACAAAGTTTCATTGTGGAAACTGTTATAGGCATCTCGCATTGAAGTCCGCGCTAAATTTCGAGCTTCTGTAAAAGACCGCCAATCTTTGGGATTTTGAGTCTGTTTAAATTTTGCATGTTTGTTTCGTTGTTTCTGGAACAGTGTTCTAACCCGTTCTGTGTACCAAGGAGGATCAGTTCCGTCTTTTGTTAATTTATTTGGTATAAATCTCTCAATTGCTGCCGATACTATTTCTTTGAATTCAAGCCACATCTGGTCTCCACTTATGGAATGAGTGGAGATTGTCTCTTAGGAAGGCGTCAAGTGAATTTTTATCTGCTTTTTTGAATAGGTGTATTTTTCGCTTATTTTTAGAGGATTTGGGGATTACAATATTCAGTCTCGCTACGACAACTCTGTGTTCACCAATCCCTGAATCGCTTTTGATGCTCGTTATTAACTCAGGATTATTTGTTGCTAAGAGGTCAAGTGTGTTTTCACAACCGTTTACTATTCGCGTGGGCTCATGAACTAACTGCTAGAATTAATTTTCAGAGAATGCGTTTAGCACAACTTCGGATGATATTTTATGCGTACCTCCGGAATTAGGAGGTCGGTAAAAGGATCCATTTATTATTTTATTGCGGTTTGTAACGTTCTACGCTCGGGCGTACGTTAACTCTTTAAAGCCTGTACTGTGATAAGTTGACGGGCTTCACCTTATAAGAAAGGATTTTAGTAAATATGATGACCGCGTGTACCTGAATGGAAGCAAAATCGGACTTACACCCAGTCAGTAACAACAATGATACGTCAAGCAAGTATAAAGTGCAACTACACGTTAGGACGGGCAAGAAACATACACAGCAGATGCTACCAATTATTAATAATACGGTCGCCAGCCTAATTAAGCATTAAATGAGTTTTCCCTTGTACAAGAGGATGTACGTACAAGCATAACAACACGTAGTAATACTGCATTATATGGAACATTTTAGAACCAGAAAAATCTACTGAACTAATATTTTCCCATTCTGTACTAATTTGGACAAGCTATAAATACACAACATAACACTATAATGATTACTACAAACTGCGTTTTGTCTATTAATCCGACTGAAATCGGGCATAGGTTACCCTAGAAATAGCACTTTTGAAACACACATACAATATCAATTTTTATAGGGTAAAACACTGATAAATTTAGGTTTTATATTGACTTTAGCTTTGCTAGTCAAATCAGTTCAGTACGTTTCAGAATTTAAATGAATAGAAAAGAAAAGAGTGAAAGAAAGGGGGGGGGGGGACCGTGAAACTGTTATGATCACGGTGTTGAAACCATTAACTATTGGCAACATTAAGCACTCAAGATTTACAAAATATGAGTTATTACTCTTATAGTCCAATTACTTCCTCATTTAACTACCATTATTTTTGTCTCGAATTAATTAAGCTTCATTACTAAACCAATTCCATAATTATCTTCCAACTTTGTTAGACCTTAGTTCTTTGCTTATATTTTCATTAACAATAAAACTCCGTAAACATCTTTCTAGCATAGATAGTTCTGCAGGTAATTCTTTTTAACATAAACTTTAAATCTTCATTTCGGGACACTCGGATTGCACAACATGTGGAAAGGACCCTGTCTAGGTTAGTGATAAGGATAATTAATTGCTAGGACAATTCTGGTAAAAGGTTAAGTTGTTACTGAACAGTCAGAAACAAAATTAACACTGGTCCACACGAATACAATTCTAAAGATTCAACCTGTTCGTGTCGATGCGGCGGTTGGCGGGCGGCGAGATGGCGAGGCGCACAGCACACATACAATTACAGCTATGGTTCTTAGTGTATCGGCACTTTGCTTCTTCTTAGCGTCGCAATCCTTTTCAATTCAGTGCCTATAGAAGATAGACATGCTGTGTAGTCGTCGGAAACGGCACATCCGAGGCTCAATGAAACCACTTTTTCCAGGATAGCCTCCTCGATCCGGAACGTGTTCCTCAGACCGATGCCCAACTCCGACTGTCTTGCTGAGTCCGTTATGCCGTGCCGCGCCCGTGTGCATTTTCCCGCGCTCGCCTGCCATCCACCCTTTACCGCTCCCCTACAGATAGGGTATTCACCAAAGTTTTTACATTCCACATATCCTAATACATTGCCTACGTATGGACCAGGCGCACAATTACAATTTTAAACATGTTACAATAAATTCAACATGGGTTACACTTCAATTCTGTTATAGCATTGCTTGAAATTTGACTTAAATATTAATATTCACTTCGAAAGTTGCTTACATTTTCTTTAACATAATGACACGAAAAGAAAAAGAAATGAAATCAAAACATTGCTTACACTAATTTATCGAAATTCAGTAGAAAAAATTATTATATGTACAGTTGTTGTCGTTACACATGCCCCTGTATCCAGTAAATTTTACTAAATATAAATTTAATGGGAACACTAAATTTTACATTTATACAGTGGTTCTGAATCTTTATGTGAATATAAAAAAAAAATTTTTTTATACTGCATACTTCCTTTCACTCCCATTATATAGGTCCATACTTTTTAACATATCAAGAACATTTACTTGTCATTTACTTCAGCTCCTTTTGCACAGTCCAACCTCCAATCACAACATTATTAAAACAGCAAATTACTCATGTTTACTAAATTTCTCAAAGAATTAATTTCAAAATCTGGAATACAAACATTTAATTACAAAAGCAAATGCAAATATCTACATACACTATAAGACAATTTGTGGCTGCTTGCATTGAATGGCAGTCCATTTCCTTACTTACTAAAATAAAACACACACAATAATATTTAGAAAATTACTACACACATTAGCTGCCTATCATTCAGATTTGGGCAGTCCTTTTCACCTCATATTGTCACATCTCCTGTATCACACTTACAATTCTCCTTTGACTATTTATCTGCCCTCTTTGGTGTTGGGCAGTCCTTTATATTATGGCTCATATACTGTCCACTTTGGTTTTCGGCATTTACCCTTTTCTTTTCAGTCCTTTTCTCCATACATTTTTACATTTACAGTACATTTGGTAATCTGAAACTCACATAAGTACATTAGCACACTGATATTGGTACACATATATTTACAAAGATTAGTTACCTTTGGAATAACTTAGTTTCAGCATAAGATACAGCACATTTTCTGCAAATCGCTCTCTGAGTGTACTTAGGTTACTCACTCCTAGGAACATACAGTTTCAGGTCCACAACATTTCTTACACCTAAATGTCTTTTGGATTTTGGGTAGATTAGGTAGTAAGCATTATTGTGTGGAATGTTCTGTATTATATACGGTCCATTATAAATACATTTAAATTTGGAAATTTCATGGTTCAGTTCACTAGACTTCTCGTGGGTTTTTAAAAGAACATAATCCTCAATTTTAAACTTTGAAACTTTCAGATTTTTATCGTGTCTTTTAGATCTACATTCAGCTTTTAGCTTTGCCCTTTTTCTGACTAATTCTTTCTTTTGACCCAACCCCAATCTTGTACAAGGTGGAAACTCTAGTTTTTCTTCAATCAAACTTTTACTTCTGCTGCCTAACAAAATTTCTTCAACTGGGAACCCAGTAGTTTCATGATGTAATGTGTTCGTGACATTCTCAAAATCCGATATAAACTTGCCCCAGGCTCTATGGTTATGACTGCAGTACGTTCTACACAACCTCCCGATTTCTCGCATGTACCTTTCAACCGGGTTGCTAGCAGGATGATAGGCTGCGATATATTTAACCTCCACACCATTTTGCTCCATTCCTTCTTTCCAAATTTTGGATATGAACTGGGGTCCATTGTCAGATAGTACTGCCTCGGGTTTCCCAATGGTTCTGAAGTATTCGACCATTCTACTAAATACAGCTTTTGCTGTTGCTTTTTTCAAGGGGTATAATTTCACAAACTTTGAGAATACTTCCAAAATTACTAAAATATATGCACAATTTCCCGAAGTCTTTGGGAGGGGACCATATAAATCTACCGATAATAAGTCTAGGGTGTCTTCAGGTAATGTACTTTGCATTGTACCCCTACTAGTTCTGTTCGGTACTTTGGCCCTTTGACAGACATCACACGATTTAATTCGTTCTTTTACCTTCTTACTGACACTACCAGCAATCACTATTACATTATTCAATTTATCCAAACATTTCTTTGGCCCACTATGCCCCAATGATAAATGAAAATAATCTATGACATCAGTATCAAACTGGTGTGGCCAACATACTCTCCATTCTTCAGTGATTAAATCCTTCCTCCTATATAAAATGCCTTTAAAATTTTGTAATATTTCTTAATTTGAGGATACTGCACACAGTCAAAATTTACCTTTACAGATTTCCATGTCGGATCCTCATTCTGATGGTATCTCATATTTTTACATATTTGCTCAATTTTCCTTTTCCCTGAAACCTCTTTCATATACCTTATCTGAAAAGTACCCTCTTCACCATTTTCATTGGGCACTTCACTCATACCATTAGGCAATCGAGATAAAGCATCTGCCACATAATTCTCAGTACCCTTAACATAGCAAATATCGTAATCAAATTGTTGCAGGTACAAAGCCCAACGAGTTAGCCTACCATTAAGTAAACGAAAATCTTTAAGAAAAGTTAAAGCTTTGTGGTCAGTATGTATGATGAGCTTATGGCCCCACAGATAATTTCTGAACTTCTTTAATCCCCATATAATGGCTAAAGCTTCCTTTTCCGATATAGTGTAGTTTCTCTCGTATTTTGTTAGAGTCCTACTTGCAAACGCGATAGTCCTGTGTGCGATTTCTTTGCCCTCACAGATTTCTTGTAAAACTTCTATACCAATTCCATAAGCACTGCTATCAGTACTCATATGGAAAGGTTCTGACAGTATGGGGTGATACAAAATATTGTCACTCAAAAGTTCACATTTTAATTTTTCGAAATCTCTCATACACCCTTCAGTCCACACAAAAGCACTATTTTTCTTAAGTAGATTATTCAAATAAGGACTATTAAAAACTTGCCCCTTGACGAATTTTCTATAGAACCCACATAAACCTAAAAAGGCTTTCAACTGTTTTCTATTTCTAGGAGCTGGACACCCTGCTATTGCACTTAACTTTTCCGGGTCCTTGCCAATACCGGCCGTAGTAATAATGTGCCCCAGAAACTTTATTTCCGACTTCACAAATTCACATTTCTTCCACTTAAGTGTCATGCCCCCTGCATGTAGAGCAATAAAAACTTTCTGCAATAATTCACAATGCTCTTGCCATTCTTCTGTAGCAATCAGTAAATCATCTACATAAATGGTTAGCCGGGAACTCAATTCTTTCCCTAATACAAAGTCCAGTGCCCTAATAAATACTGCCACCGAAGTGCTAAGCCCAAATGGCACTACTTTATACTGATAGCATTTCCCGGCAAATAGAAAAGCGGTATATTTACGGGATTCTTTACTCAATGGGATCTGCCAGTAGCCGGCGGTCATATCCAGATGGTTAAATACTTCACGTTATAAAATTTTTGGAGCATTTCGTCCAGATTTTCAGGTCTGTCTATTTCCTTCTTTACAATTTTGTTCAAAGCCCTGGCGTCGATAACTACTCTCACTCCCCCATCCCTTTTGTTCACGATGATAAGGGGACTATTATATTCGCCGCTACTCCGTTCGATTACACCCCATTCTATCATTTTATCTATTTCCACTTGAACAGCCTGCTTCTTTGATATGGGTATCGAAAACGGTCTTACAAAGAAAGGTTTATGCTCTATTGTCTCAATCTGGTATTCAAAGTTCTTAACTAGGCCAGGTTTGTCCGAAAATACGGTGCTGTTACTATCTAAAATATCAAGCAATTCTGTTTTCTGTTCGGGAGATATTCCCTTCAAATTTTCCACCATTTCTTTAAAATCATGCCCCTGCTTGTCACTCTCATCTATTAACCTCTGGACATGGTACACCTCATACTTGTTTGTCAAACCATCATTCCCTTGGTCGATCTCCAACAATATAGAATCAATTTCTGAATCGAACACCTTCCCATTTTCCTCAAATTTTAATCCCAATTTCTTAGATGCATTGTTAATCTTGATCACTTCCTGGCTGCAATCAATAATAACCTTTTCTTTATCTAACCAATCTATTCCCAGAATCATTTCAGTACTCAAGTCTGGCACAACCAAAAAATCGTGTTCAAATTTTTGTCCTTTTATACTAAATTCAACCAAAATCTGGTTCTTTACCGGCTTGCTAGTCTTGCCCGTAGCACCAAGAATTTTTACACCCGTCACTGACATAATTACTAGTCCAGGCTTATCACAAATGTGTTCAAAAAACGACTGGGAGATTGCACTTATCTGAGATCCAGTATCAAGAAGTACTTGCAATTTCACATCATAAATTTCAACTGGTATTACTGTTTGTTTCACCATCGAATGTTTTTCATTGTTGTGGTCTTCCCTAAGCAAAACTGGGTCGACGATAACATCGTCCCAAGATATGCTTTTAACATTCACATCACCTATATCTGGCGGTTTCTTTGGTTCCGGGAGTTCAAAGTCATTAATTACTTGAACTCTTTGTAAAATAGACCCTGAGTCGTCAGGTGGCTCTTTCTTTCTTTGTTCGGTCTCAACATCTGGATTTTGTTTTGAAACTTCGTCATCATTAGGTACAAGATTACAATTAGTTGTATCCCCATTATTTTCACTATTATCGAAATATTCGTCACCTGAACTATCGTCAGAATCCGACCATTCTGAATCGCTTTCAGGTTCTAACATAAAAGCTTTTCTGAGACAGGCACTAAGTTCTCCCTCTGCATTTTTGTCAGGCTTTAATTTTAACTCAGTATCCTCTTTTGGCAAAACGGCCTCATCATCAGCTTTACTCACATCCACTGTTACTTCATATTCAGTGTAATCCTCGTGGACTTCAATTACTTTTAGGTAATTATCTGTCCCTTCCCCATGGTGCCTTTCGGTAGCAGCTTGTACTGTTGGCGGATCATTAACAGAAGTTACTTCCTCGTCAATGCTAAGGATTTCGTCCTCCAATTCCCTCCTATTTTTCACCTTCGTCCTATCGGCAGCACGCGTACTTTGCGTGGCGCTATTTACTCTCTCCTCTTCAAATTTGGGCCACGTCACCTTATCGACGTCCCTACTACCTCCTTTTTTACTAATTAACTTCCTTGCTTCATACTCCTTCTTAAAATCCTCCCACTCACATTGCTTTAGGCCCTTGTACAGATCGTCGATCTGCACACGCCAATTACTTACTTCTGCTAATTCATTCTCGCCTTTTACTTTATTGCAAACACTGCTATCCGCACCTCTCTGTGTATCCACAGTTTCATCTATTATTTCCTTCGCCGCGGGATTATCACTCGTAATATATTCATCAGCTCTTACGGCTATGTTCGTACCTAATGCTGCCGTATTGCTAGCGGCTTCTCTCTGAACAGCTGTTCTGCTAGGCTGGGCCGTTGCCCTCTGCTGCTCCACTCGCCTGTTAACATGTAGCACTCTGCGCGGCAACGATGACTCATTTATGCCCGCACCTGACGCTTGTATCGCAACAACACGTTGCGTCGTTCCACGCCTGTCTCTAACCTGTCTCATAATATTACTGTCAGTTCGGTAACTTTTCTTAAATCGGGGCCGGTATATATTGTCCGCTTCCGTTTGGCCCGCAACGTTCGCGGAAATCAGTTTCCCGCATCGTTATTATTTTGCGCGGTGTATCCCCTACCGCGACCTAGATAACTTCCTCGGCCTCTGCCTCTGCCTCTTCCTCTCTGTATCATATTGACGCGAAATCCTTCGCCGTCATTTCTCTCGTCGTTATTACGATTATTTCGATGACCAAAATTTTGATAATTGACACGACTTTCGCGCCAATGGTCTTCGTCTTCGACCCTTTCGAGAAACGCTTGGAAACTGCGATGATTGCTTCCCACGTATCTCTTTGAATCTTCTGGAAGCTTTTTATATAGTTCCCAGATGATTTCTGAATCGGATCTTCTTCCTCTTAAATGTGTTAACTTCCGGTACCAATATTCGCAGAAATCTTTCAAAGAATTCCTGCCCCTGTTATCATGAAGCTTGGCCATGATATTCTCGCGCCACAAATGATCCTGTTTTTGTTCGGACCAATATTCTTCCGTGAACCTTTGCTTAAATTCTTCGAACGTCATTCGTTCGGTATTCAAATTAATTCCCCAGCGCTTAGCGTCACCTGCTAAGGCGCTAATTACTACGTTTATCTTTTCCTGATCAGACAAGTGTTCAGGAAATATCCTCTCGCAATTTTTGATGAAATCTAACGGATGCCATCCGTTATGTTTCTTGGCGGGATCGAAGCGTTCCTCACCTTCTAACAGCTTCGTAATTGGTGTGCCATTACAGACAACACCAGGTCTATATTTAATTTTACTCTCAAGATCGAAAATTTTGCCTTGAATTTTCGAAGTATTTTGTTCACATTTTTGTACACACCCGTTAACTTTCTCACCTAAATCTCTTTCAGTGTCTGATACTGCTTTTTTCAATTGTGAGATTCCGTGTTGACATTCGTTCACGATCTCAGTTTTAAGACCGAAAACTTTTTCGTCTACTTTTGTCTCAACCAGAGGCTCTGCTTTCTCTTGAATGTTGAGAATTTCAACATCGAACCTACTGTTAATGTTACCAATTTCCCCCTGCATAGTATCCATATTTTTGTTAATGGTGTCAATTTCAAATTTCATAGTATTTACCACAGAACTTAAACTACCAACTTTTTGTTCTACCTGTTCTATTTGTTTGCTAATTTTAATTCCTTGTTCTTCGACCTGTGCTTTAAGCTGCCCAACGTGTGTTTTAAGCTGCTCGTTCTGTGTTTTGAGCTGATTACTTTGTGTTTTAAGCTGTTCGTCAACGTGTGTTTTAAGCTGACTAACCTGATTACCAACTTGTTTCTGAAGCTGATCATTCTGTCCTGCAATTTGTCTGGTTAATTGTTCAAATACATCGTTCATGCTTAAAATTTTCACACTGTTTTGTTCTACGGAATCGGTGTGTTCCGATCCTACTTCAGAAGTTTCTTTCGACTCTTTCTTTATCTGTGGTGAATCAAACATGTCAGTGGATTCATTCACATACCCACTATCATCTACAAAGCCACCCTCTACTTCCTGTTTTATCCCTTGCTGTGTTCGAGACGATCTCGACATTTCAATCTGTTCGTTAACGTATTCATGATATTGTATGTACGCCAATTGTCTTCCGCTAACGCCATCTGTTATATGGCCGCGTAAACTCCTGCTACTGCCAGCCGCATTTTCCATTACGCTCGGCACATCTACTGTTTCTACATTCTTGTCCATACTGAACGCAAATTACACCACACTATCGTATTTGACGTTCACTGCTCTTTACTTTACTGAATATTATTACAATTCGTGCCACTGAACATCCACTGTTCGGTATTCACATTAATTTGTGACCGACAACTGGATGTCCTGTCACCGGGAAGCCACTTGTAACGTTCTACGCTCGGGCGTACGTTAACTCTTTAAAGCCTGTACTGTGATAAGTTGACGGGCTTCACCTTATAAGAAAGGATTTTAGTAAATATGATGACCGCGTGTACCTGAATGGAAGCAAAATCGGACTTACACCCAGTCAGTAACAACAATGATACGTCAAGCAAGTATAAAGTGCAACTACACGTTAGGACGGGCAAGAAACATACACAGCAGATGCTACCAATTATTAATAATACGGTCGCCAGCCTAATTAGGCATTAAATGAGTTTTCCCTTGTACAAGAGGATGTACGTACAAGCATAACAACACGTAGTAATACTGCATTATATGGAACATTTTAGAACCAGAAAAATCTACTGAACTAATATTTTCCCATTCTGTACTAATTTGGACAAGCTATAAATACACAACATAACACTATAATGATTACTACAAACTGCGTTTTGTCTATTAATCCGACTGAAATCGGGCATAGGTTACCCTAGAAATAGCACTTTTGAAACACACATACAATATCAATTTTTATAGGGTAAAACACTGATAAATTTAGGTTTTATATTGACTTTAGCTTTGCTAGTCAAATCAGTTCAGTACGTTTCAGAATTTAAATGAATAGAAAAGAAAAGAGTGAAAGAAAGGGGGGGGGGGGGGGGGGGACCGTGAAACTGTTATGATCACGGTGTTGAAACCATTAACTATTGGCAACATTAAGCACTCAAGATTTACAAAATATGAGTTATTACTCTTATAGTCCAATTACTTCCTCATTTAACTACCATTATTTTTGTCTCGAATTAATTAAGCTTCATTACTAAACCAATTCCATAATTATCTTCCAACTTTGTTAGACCTTAGTTCTTTGCTTATATTTTCATTAACAATAAAACTCCTTAAACATCTTTCTAGCATAGATAGTTCTGCAGGTAATTCTTTTTAACATAAACTTTAAATCTTCATTTCGGGACACTCGGATTGCACAACATGTGGAAAGGACCCTGTCTAGGTTAGTGATAAGGATAATTAATTGCTAGGACAATTCTGGTAAAAGGTTAAGTTGTTATTGAACAGTCAGAAACAAAATTAACACTGGTCCACACGAATACAATTCTAAAGATTCAACCTGTTCGTGTCGATGCGGCGGTTGGCGGGCGGCGAGATGGCGAGGCGCACAGCACACATACAATTACACCTATGGTTCTTAGTGTATCGGCACTTTGCTTCTTCTTAGCGTCGCAATACTTTTCAATTCAGTGTCTATAGAAGATAGCCATGCTGTGTAGTCGTCGGAAACGGCACATCCGAGGCTCAATGAAACCACTTTTTCCAGGATAGCCTCCTCGATCCGGAACGTGTTCCTCAGACCGATGCCCAGCTCCGACGTCTTGCTGAGCCCGTTATGCTGTGCCGCGCCCATGTGCATTTTCCCGCGCTCGCCTGCCGTCCACCCTTTATCGCTCCCCTACAGATAGGGTATTCACCAAAGTTTTTACATTCCACATATCCTAATACATTGCCTACGTATGGACCAGGCGCACAATTACAATTTTAAACATGTTACAATAAATTCAACATGGGTTGCACTTCAATTCTGTTATAGCATTGCTTGAAATTTGACATGAGTATTAATATTCACTTCGAAAGTTGCTTACATATTCTTTAACATAATGACACGAAAAGAAAAAGAAATGAAATCAAAACATTGCTTACACTAATTTATCGAAATTCAGAAGAAAAAATTATTATATGTACAGTTGTCGTTACAGGTTGCCAACAATGACTCCTACCCATACTAACTCACAGGAAGTATCTGTCTCAATTTCTCGACAAGATAAACTGCTTCTGATTTCTTGACTGCATATTTGCTCACCAATACCGAACATTTGGCCTCGATAACGTAACTTGTTTTCTGCTACTATATTTCGAATAACCGGAAACGGAAGGAAGTAATGTGAGAAGTATGCTTTCGTTATCTATTTAATTGCACTTTTACTGTATTTGTATCGATAGCAAATGAAACTGGAACTCCGAAACCAATGCTTGTTTGCTTGCTGGTGTCGCTACTGCTTATTGTTCGTTACATTTTCAGCTTTCAGCTCGTATGTACAACATTTTTAATGTTCTCGTCCGCAAAAAACTTACCTATGTGTTCTTTGCTAGCCCGTAAACGTGTGCAAAGAAGCAAGGCATGCAGTCGTACCTTGTGCATGTCAACAAAGTGAATGATTATTGAAATCTCGAAGAAACAGAACTGCATAGAGGTTATCTCCAAGCAGAGCAGAGTTCTTGTTTCATTAGATTGTCAATGCATTAGCCTCACTATAGTTTACCTATCTTCTCGCTCTTAAATATTACCAACGATACGTCATTCAGTGTGTGGCCAATAATAGGAACATACAGGGTAAAAAACGATATATTTCTTAAAATATCGTCCAGCATTGTGGACTACTATAAATATGATTTAGGGAGTGCTCTCAAACGCTTAAGACCCCTTAAAATGGATATTTTGGCTTAACATGTATATGAGTAATTTTCACTAATGATGGCATAACCTGTGTAAGATGTAAGCTTACCTTTCCAGTAGCAGCCTATTTGCTTCTTTTCCTGGAATATTTTTTGCCAGTAACTCTGTCAGTTTTTCAGGAATAACATAGCGCAATTGGAATATACGTGTACTTTGATCATCTGCTTGACTTTACTTTTGAATTTCATTTTGAGATTTTCAAAGTATATAAATCTGTACCATGCTTTGTGATGTACCTATAGTTAGTTACTTAGTTTCATGTCCCTTGTATTATTTGCACGATAAATCGCAATGATATGGAAAGAGTCATTATACACCAACATCAATATTATTATTATTTTTTAAATTATGCGTCCATGCTGATCGTTTACTAGTTTTTACGTTGTTTAATTAAAGATAGACAGATGTTAGTCAGTAATTACTACCCACCACCATTTACGTATTGCAGTAATAGATAATCGTCTGCGGAATGGGAGGAGTTACCAAAGAGAAACGTTTTCGGTTAAGTTCAAATTTTTCTTTGCTATGTATCATTCATTTTATATCAATGGGTAAGCGATCAAAATTTTCGTTGCAGCATTGTGAACCCCTGTTCGTGCAACAGACAACCTTAATGTGTCATTTTTTTCTTCTGGTATTGTAATTACGTATGTTATTGTTCGTGTTGCAGTGCAGTGGATTATTTACAACAACTATACTGTGAAACTGACATATTGCTACTCACACGCCGAGCACGCCGAGTGTTCACATAAATTTTCAGCCAAAGCCTTCTTCAGAAAGGAAGCACACACACACACATCCACGCAATCATACATACAAAACTGAAGCACGCGTGACCGCTGTCTCCGGCTGTTTTAGCTAAAAAATTTTTAAATGGGGAGGGATGTGAACGATGAACAATAATCATCGGCGAGAGGAATTTAAGGCACTACTGACTGCCCCAACGATCAGTGCGGTTTCGCAGCCGTGTGCTGTGCGATGACAGACCGTTGATAGCATGTGGCTCGGATGTCGGGGCGTTTCCGACTTGGAATAAAAGTAAACAGTGCAACAATAACTCACGTATACAAAAGAAAATATTGTTCGAGTTGCTCCATTTACGAGTTAAGCGTGATTCCTTAAAACTTTAGATTAATCGGACCGATAATTACACCTGTAAACAACGCAAGCTGGCAATTTTAATGAAATGACTACGTCTTCACATTGCACCCAAAGCGGTTGAAACTGGGCACGGCACGTCAGAGTGACGTTACGGGGAAGCATCAAAGCGGTGAACCACGGAGGTATGAATGCAGTGAACCTAATGTATTGAGCTAGATAAGGAGGGGGGACATCGGCTTCAAGTTTGTGACGTAATGACACCGCACTTCTATTTTTACTTCAATGGCAGAGACGCTGCATAGAGTCTATCTTTGGAAGCAACTGATCACATTTGTAAACAAACGCATGTAGCATACGATAAAACATAGACCAAAGATAACATAGACTACGCATGACGTCATTTTGCTGAAACCAACATTTAAGTCACGTGCAAAGACCTTGTAAAAAATAACTAGACTCACTTACGGCGCTGCAGTCGCGGGATAGTTTGAAGCTTCGGCTGGACGCCATTATAGTGGTTGTAGTCTGATGTGTTGTGTAGTATAGTTGTTTATGAAGACACTTATTCAACGTTGTATATTTGTTGGAGCGTACATACAGTATTTGTTACTCGTAATTCTACTGTCTGTACGTTCCAATCAAAAGAAGTACAGTGGTGAAGAGTCGTGCAGCGATTAATTGTACAAATAAATTCGAGAAAGGAACGAATATTACATTTCACAGGTATGTGGATATTTTAAGTTCTTTTGTATGTCAGTGCACTTGTTTAATAAATATTTTTGTAACACGGTATTAGCATAATGTCTGTGCATCTATTGCAGGTTTCCTTTCTCAAAACCACAGCTGTTACAAAAATGGTTACACGCTGTCAGGAGGCAAGATTTCCGACCGACAGAATAACTTTTTATATGTTCTGATCATTTTGAAGAAAGTTGGCTGATCGGTAGTGTTTTCATGGTCTAGGTTAGGTTGAAACTTGATAATTTGGTCGTGAGTTGCCAAAGCACTATGCCATATATAACGCACTTCTCGTCATAAAATCTAAAACAAGATAGAGTCAGAAAATATCTATTAATATAGTGGGCAAATCTTCGAGTATTTTGATGCATTTTGCGTACATCTATCGTAAATGAACTAAGAAAAATGCTAGGGGTCCAGTACATAACGTTTAGCAACGGCAGATTCCATGTAGTACGTAAGATAAATTCATAAACAGTGACTAGTTGCTGTTTCTTCATAAATTAAAAGGTATATTGTAGTAACGTATTTAAATGAGGCATTATGTTTGTGACCTAACTCAAGGGAAGGCATTTTATAACCAAAAGCGATGTATAAACATTCGAACTCCGCGCGTCAGTTTACCACTCTAATGGCCGCCGCCCAGCTATTCAATTTGTCCGCTCTTCACAGTCGACCACTCATGCGGTTGTGGGGGCCTGGTCACGTGACTCCGGACACGAAGCCGAGCATGTCATTACGCATTTACAGTGCACTATTTATGACATTTTTGTTACAGATCAAATGTTGTGATTTTCACTAGATGCAGAAGTAAAAACTTTCACATATGTTCAGATTAGTCTTGTTTTGTGTCCTGCAGATTAGATACAGTGACGAAAATCTCAGTTTTGTAAGTTTAACATACTTGCAGTGGTATTTCCATAAGTTGAAAATTAAGATGGATGGTGGTCCTTGGATGTAAAACTCGCTGAATTACTAAGATTTTGAAACATCATATCGTTAATATCTAGCTCACTGCATCAGTACAATCAACGTTTTGCAATATATTACTCTTCCTATCTTGATATCGTTTGGTATCTGTACTGGATTATGAGTAAATACCTGACATTATAGACATAAACGAATTTCCTTTCTTACAAAAACTTTCTAAAGCGTTTCACACATATTCTTGTGCAATCGTTGGAAAAATATTGCTGGTTTCGGAATTGTTATTTTGTCTTCCACTCCTATGGAAGCGGCGAACTGCAAGAATTCATAGTGTAAATAAAGTATTCCCTAAAGAACAGTCATTCCGTCGCTTGTTAAAATAAATATCAGTACGTTTCAAGTTGACTACATGTAAAAACGATAACCACTGCTTCATTATCAGGAATTTCGGAGAAATTAGGTTAACTAAACTACTACGTGTGTAAGAGTAGTTCCACAGTTCGCTGAATTGTCAAAATAAGTACTTGATTTCAGAGATAAATGAGAGAAACTGTAACTGTCAGCTCCACTTCACACAGCGCGTAAAGACAGGAACTCGGCTTTCTCCCCAAGTCACGTGGCTTAGATGTTGGTTTCAAGCCTTAACACGGCACGGACAAGGACATACGTGGTCTATGTTATATATGATCTATGCGATAAAATTACGATTACAGTTCACATCTTTAATTGCTTAGTGACAGATTATCTCGAAAAGAACTGAAGTTAACGAAAATAAATAAGAACAGAAGAAAAACAAGTACACATGTCTGAAATAAATTGCAAGGTGTACTTAAAGTCCGAGAATACTTTTAATTATTTATTGCACAAGAACTAAACATTATATAGATGTCATACGTCTTGCATTTTGAAGAGAAACCCTGGAAGTTTTTTAGCAAACATTCGATATGCGAACCGTGAGTGACCCGGCAGACGTCAATACGATATTTGAATTCTTGTCATACCCGTCTCAACATGGCATCGTCGACTGTGGCAGTCGCTTCCCGTATTCTCCCCAGAGCTCTGCTACATCACGTGGTAAAGGCGGTACATACACCAGACCTTTAATGTGTCCCCACAGAAAAAACTCACACGGAATGAGATCTAGTGATCGGGGAGGCCCCTTTCCGGAACTCGCCATGTTTGCGAGTAGCGCTGACTATCGACAAATTACCAAACTACGCTGTGGCGGTATACATGAAAAAAACTTTGAGGGTTTCTCTTCAAAATGACATGTATATCTGTACGATGTTTGGTTCTTGTGCGATAAATTATTAAAAGTGTTTATCGTAATTTATGCGAGCAAGAAAAGCACAGGGAACCTTTAAATCCACTACAGTAAGCCCATGATTAAGTTATAATATTGTGAAATAGCTTCACTTTCAGTAATAATTGTTGAAATCTAACGGTACTAGTACACAAGTAACGAACATTCACCGAAAGTAGAGTCTAACAAGTACATTGTGGACATTTCTGCAATAAATCTGTGGACTAGATTTTTGTAGCCTTTCTAGATTTCTCATTGAGCTCAGAACTACTACGAAAAAGTAACAAATGTTGTAGATGAAGATTCCAAATTTTTTCTCTTTCATAGTAGTGAAGAGAGTAAGACCAAATATAGAAAACTGTTACACTTTAGTGCACACACTTGTTAAAACGGTCTAAATAACTAACCATCGAATCGTTGGGATCAGTAACTGCATTTTCCAACTTGCCTGCGCTTCTCCCGTTTGATGCAATAATTAGTAATAATATTAATACCATTTTATAATAAAAGGACATCTTGCGCTCTACCGTTATGCAATTTAAAGGTTTTCTCTGCTTTTCTACTCGAGTAAATTACGGGAATAGGCCTAACATTTTTTTTTTTTAAATTTTCGTTGTCTTCAATTCATTTTGATATAGTTCATGACCAAGCAGATAACTACGTGAAATGTAATTTTAATTTTATAGAGGCCTTATTCTCATCAGACATGAAAATTTGTTTTTGATTCACGTTTTTTTTTTTTCAATTTTCGTTGTCTTCAATTCATTTTGATATAGTTCATGACCAAGAAAATAACTATGTGAAATGTAATTTTAATTTTATATCATGCTACATTCATTTGTTTACGAGTATGATCTGCTGCTTTAATAGCATGGATGAAAAAAAGAAGGGAGTTGTCATTAAGCCTCAAACTTGAAGCCTACGTCCGCCATCTTATACAGCCCAAAAACATTATGGTACACCGCATTTATAGCTCCTTGGTTCACTGCAGTGATACGTCCTCAGGAAGTCACTATGACAAGCCAATGCCCAGTTTCGACCGTTAGGACTAACTGTCTCCTTTCGTGGTCGTATTCCAAACGACATCTGACGCTTTCATAAAAAATGCTAGCTTCCGTCCTGTACATGTGTACATTTCAGTAATCGTTCACTTTGTTGACTTGTACAAATTACAATAGCATGCCTTGCTTCTGTCCTCGTCGTACTTGTTTATGCGCTAGCAAAGATCACGTAGGTAATTTTTTAGCAAAAATGAACATTACAAATGTTGTGCATAGCAGCGGAAAACTGAAAATGTAACGAACAAGGAGCATTACCAATTAAGCAAATAAGCGCTGGTTTCAGAGTTCCAATTTCATTTGCTGTCGATAAAAATACAGTAAAATTGGAATTATATAGATTACAAAATCATCATTTTCACATCGTAACCTTCTCTTTTTTGTTGTTCGAAATACATCACGAAAAAACAGTTACATTAACGAGACCAAATATGTCCCATTACTAGAACAAACAAGCATTCAAGAACAGAAAAACGATCGAAATTGCCTTCCTAACACTATGTTATTCCTGTGAGCTCTATAATTTTTAATATTTAAAACAGTTGTTGCATACACACGACAGAGATCATGAACAAGAAGCAATCGTAAACAGTAGACTGCTGATATTTTGGGCTACTTAAAATGGCGGCAGGCCCCGCCCACTGTGGCTTCAAAACAATGTACAGCGTAGGTCTGTAGTGCCAACTCCCTCCTTTTTTTTACCTGCATGAAGCCCATAGTGCCATCTCCATTCTTTTTTTTTTTTTTTTTACTTACATGTTTCACAGATTGCCTTAGATACGATGTCATTGCTCAATGTCGACGAGTGGGATCGGACAGTAGAATTTATCAGTTAACTGTCTGATTTTGTCCTTGATTAACTGTTATTATATGAACTGTGTACACATTTGAATATTAGCGTGTATCCCGTTTTGAAGCGTTCTAAATATTTAGTTGGACTTTTTTATTGTCAATTAGGTTTCCGTCGTACTCTGTAGCTGTGATTTAACATGTCTTTGTACGTTAATGTGATTGCAATAAGAAGAAATTTTAATATCTTATGCAACAGATGGTTAACTGTGTGTATACTTCCGATTACCTTTCAAGAATGAATCTGTCATTCTGCAGCCAAGCGTTTGCTCTAACAGAACTTCCAGTCAAACTGAAATTGGCTCGCAACGAGAGGCGTCTTCCGCGTGGCTAAACTTAATATTTCAGTTTCCCATTTCCTCACTCATGCATTTGGTTGCAGAACAAAAACTTTACTATCGCTCCTATGCTTTTTCTCAATAAGATATTTACTCTCCATTATCGCCGAAAGGCAAAGTTCTGGGTTCGAATATGGCATACGCAGAAACTGTTGCCTGCATTTCGAGATGTGTTTCACTTTCTGAATGCGTAATGTTTATCTGCACTGAATTCAATGCTGTGAAGTCACGGCGCAGAAGATACTACCAGCCCTTTCTCTGTAGATGATTGCCTCGTGACAGAGTCTGCCATTTCCTTAGGGACAGCATCGAAGAGATTTCCTTTACGTGTATAGCAGAAATCGTTTCGTCATCTGATTTCCTACTACACAGTGTCGGTGAGCTACGAAACAGTAGACAATGTGGTTCTAGAGCAACGTTTTGTCTCACTTCTGTCTATCCAACTGCGTGAATTTGTTACACTTCTGTTTATCCAACTACGTGAACTTTTTTCAATTCTGTGAGAAATGAAGGATACCCATTTACTGTGCATACTGACCTCTCTTCCTGAATTCATCGTTTCTCGATTGCGCTTGACGTGTAGACATTAGTGGATCTGAGGTGAACATTAACAACGGATAGGAGTGCTCGCAAATACCAGTGAACCCAAGAGACTCTACTGATAATACCATTCTGAAAACATTTCGTAGCTTCACCTGTGAATCACGTATTTTTAACATGAATTATGACAAACAGATTCATTTAATAATGGTGTACCTCTCGTTGTTCGCGTGAGTTGTCACTGTTTTAATGCTTAAAATAGGAACAAGAAATCGGATGCGTACCCACAAGTACACCGAAATAATTAAGAGCGCCGAGAAAACTCATTTATAATAGAAAGACACTTTAAAGTTGCCACAATAAGAGCAAGTTGCATTCCACCTAATTATCGACTTGAGCTAAATTGCATGTAATTAATTTTACTAGCACAGAGTATAGATGAAGTTATCAAATCAGAAACATTGCAGATTTTTAATTCTTCACATTCCGTATCTGGTGTGTAGAAGATTCTCGTACCAGCTTTAACTTACGGCGAAGAAAAAATTTTCTTGTTTATTTGTCCAACCGAAATTTTGCGGCCTTTCACCACTCTTGATATGTAGCTCTCCATACGTGCTACACCGATAAATTAGCCTTTTCCCAGTGTTAGCAATATCAACATTAAAAAAAGTGGTTCAAATGGCTTTAAGCACTAGGGGACTTAACATCTGAGGTCATCAGTCCCCTAGACTTAGAACCACATAAACCTAACTAACCTAAGGACATCACACACATTCATGCCCGAGGCAAGATTCGAACCTGCGACCGTAGCAGCAGCGCGGTTCCGGACTGAAGCGTCTAGAACCGCACAGCACAGCGGCCGGCATCAACATTCCCAACTATCATTTCACAAAGATTTAATATCAAATCTTTTCGATGCGTGTGTAGTGTAACAGTGGAATTACGCGGCTGATCGTAGTTCTCTAAAAAATAATGGTTTTTTTTCTGAAAGTATGAACAAATTTCTCTGTTTGCCATAATTCATTTGGATGTTACTCATCTGGAAGTGGAATTGTATGGACAAGTAGTTTTCAAATGCTTGCAATCGGAATACTGATCCATACATGTTATGAAAGTTGATATACAGGGTGAGTCACTAACTATTGCCACCAAGAATAACTCCGAAAGTATGACAGGAGCTGAAAAGTTTGTGGGACAAAAGTTGCATGATACAACAGGAATCATAATATGACGTTGGTTTTTTTGTTGCTAGGTGGGGTCGCTTCAGTGATACGAAGCTCAAATTTGTTTTTTTTTTTTAATGAGATGCTATAGTTTGGTACTTATTTTCTGATAGCGGCTATGGAGACGAATCCATTGATGTGTAACAGTGAGGTCTTTCAATGTCAACAAAGGTCACAAAGGTGGCATGAACGTCCATTTACAGAAGGTGTTCGAAATGATGGTCACTGGTATCAATGCAGTGCCACAGTCTTCTTATCACGGATGAGTGGTATTACTTATCACATCGACACTTATCGAAGCACATGCTCTGACAATTCTCTCTCGCATATCTTCAGCTATAGTTGGAACATCTTTATAAACAATGTCTTTTACGAAGCCCTACAAGAAAAAATCCAGAGGCGCCAAGTCTGTAGAACGAGCTGGTCACGACACATCTCCCCCGCGTCCAGTACAACTAATTGGGAATTGTCTCTGCAACTCATTTCTAGCCATCAGCGAAAAATGTGTCAGACACCTATCGAGTTGATACCACATTCTGTTCCTTGTTCCTAAAGGTATTTCTTCCAATAAGAGACCTAATGTTTCTCGCAATAATGTGATGTACTTCCTACCATTAAGATTTCCTTCGGTGAAATAGGGACCTATAATTCTGTCCTCCAGAATCCCACACCATACATTCACCGACCACGGTTTTTGGTGTGCAACTTGCCGAATCCAACATGGGTTTCCAGTTGCCCAATAATGCATGTTATGCAAATTAACATTGCCATGGTTCGTGAATGTAGCCTCGTCAGTAAATAAAATAAAATTAATAAATGTGTCACCCTCTGAATCTGAAGTTGAGCCCATCGGCAGAATTCAACGCGACGCATACAATCCGTACCAGTTAATTCTCGGTGGAGACTGATATGGTAAGGATGATATTTATGGCGATGCAGAACACGAACAACACTACTCTGACTCTTGCCGGATTCCCTTGCGATTTGATGCGAACTGGCACAAGGATCTCCAACCACGTGGCAAGAGTACCAGTTTCCGTTTCCTTGTTAGTAACTTTCCTTTGCCGGATATGTTTCCGATGTGCTGAAGATCCAGTTTTTCTCAATTTATTATATACATTTTTAAATGTACGATGTGTAGGGTGAGTACGTTGAAGATATCTTTCAGCATATAAGTCTCTAGCTCTCACTGAATTTCGTTGACATTTTCCGTAAATGAGAAGCATATCTACCTGTTCTTCGAAGGAATATATAATTCACATTCGTTTGATTCGACGATACTAGTCTTACCGTTCCTATTAGTGTTGTATTGCGAAACCGTCGAATGGTGTTTCCATGTCAATGGCGCGTTAGATGGATACGCCATATTCGGCGAATATTAAGTATTTGCACCATGTACGAGAGAGAACTGTCAGAGCACGTCCTTCAATAAGTGCCGAAGTGATAAGGAATACCAGTCAATACATGATAAGAAGATTGCAGCACTGCACTGATACCAATTGTCATCACTTCAAACACCTTCTGTAAATGGAGGTTCATGCCACCCTTTTTACCTTCGTTGACATTGAAAGACCTTACTCTTACACATCATTGGAGTCGTCTCGATAGCCGCTATAAGAAAATAATTACCAAACTATAGCATCTCATTTAAAAAACAAATTTGACCTTCATATATCTGACGCGATCCCACCTAGCAACAAAAAACCAACGTCATATTCTGACCCCCATTGTCCAATGCAACATTTGTCCCACAAACTTTTCAGCTATTATACTTTCGGAGCTATTCTCGATGGCAGTAGTAAGTGACCCACCCTGCATGTATGTATGTATATCTTCCTGAACCACTGAATAGATTTCGGCCTAACGTGTTACACATATCACTTACTGTATGGAAAGAATCGTTGTAGGGGGTAAGAAACATCTACCTCTCAAAGGGGTGGGGGCGGGGGAGGGGGAGAACAGAAATGTAGCTCAAGACGTGTATATAGCCAGATTATGTTCATCCGGTGTTTGAGAATGGCAGCTCTTTAGCGTGCAACAACTTTACATGTAATTTTAAACCTCAGGCCCCACAAAATAAAGAACATGAAAAACTTCCGGGCTGATAGGCCGTGTTTGATGTATAAAACTCTCCCCTGACGTTTCGTCTCCGACTACGGGAACATCCTCCGAGGTAAAGCGACGAACTGCAAAGAGAAGTCGAGGAAGTACTGATTATATAGGCAGTGCAGAGGGCGCCACTGTACATCACGTGGCGTCGGCTATGAGACTGTCTCTAGTAATGACAACATTCTCGATTGAAAGTAATCGATCGTCACGCATCGGGTGCAACGCTAACATCCTAATTTTATCCAGTTTAACACCTTCCTCTGTCCTGTTAAAACTATGATATATGTCGACAGGAGCACACCCTGCCATTCTCAAGGTATTTGTGCCTAGAGAATGGCAGGGTGTGCTCCTGTCGAAATATCGGCGGTGGTCGACGACGTCACCCGGCAGCAAACCCGTAAGTTATTTGAATATTCAATTCGCCGGGAAAAGTTAAGGTCTCCTATTGCGGTGTTTGTCAATCTCAATAGCCCCTCTATACACGCGCGCTTAATAATGCAAGTTTTCAGATATAACGTTCGCCTCACTGAATTTTATTTCTAGATTATACCTACCTGGTAAACATGTTCTGCTACGGCCGATTTATCCGTGTGACCCAGGTGGCAATTCTTCTTATGTTCAACAAAATGAGTGTTAACACTTCTCTTTGTGGTACCGATGTAATCCTGTCCACAACTACAAGGAATTTTAACACCCCCATTGTAGCCAAAGGCTGTCGTGCATCTTTTGTCGATCTTAAACGTTCTTTTATTTTGCTGGTAGGTCAGAAAATAGTTTGCACCCAATACTTGCTTAACACTTTCACAATGCGATCTGTGACCTTACTAATGAATGGAAGAAAAACCTTACCGTTGGGCGCTGTTGTTCGTCGATGCTCCTGATTCTCCACCTAGAGCGAAGTGCTCGATCTATCATCTTGTTAGAATAGCCATTCCGCTACCCTCGTACTGTGTCTGTTACACGATTCGCATACATTTCGAAAACATTCTCACTCATTCATATGACATAGCGCTACATGCAAACAGGTGCGGTTGACAAATTACGTTCCGAGTGTGTGTGTGTGTGTGAGAGAGAGAGAGAGAGAAAGAGAGAGAGAGAGAGGGGGGGGAGGGGGGTGGGGGGGGGGCAAAGGTGGATGGCAGAACAAAGAGCATCCAGCCATCCAGCCACCATCTACCAATCCACGACCGTATTCAGGATAATATTCAGATTAATATGCTGACCCCGTAAAGACACGGTATAAAGCCAAGAAGAAGTATGTACAATTTGATAGCTTTTGGAAGGAATGAAATTTAAACAACGTTACCGAGTTCAAAACATTCAGCTCGCATTAAAGGCTTTTTAGAGCTTTGTTTGAACTTCAGCCAAATCGTCAAAGCACTTGACAGCAGAAAAGGGAAACGGTTGAACATCCTTCCCATGATCAGACTGAACAAGGAACTGACAGTAAATCGGCCATATCTTTTGTGAACCCAACTGCACTGTAACACAACACACGTGTCCCACCCACTTTACCACGCCACTCTCTGTTCTTTCTCGTCCAAAACAAAAAAATCCTCCACAGTGTTGTCGTAATTCATTAGGAAGATGGGGTTGGGTTACCAGAATATACGTCCATTCGCAAAAGCTTCCCTGGTTTTCTTTTTGGACCGTTTACGAACAAATTGGTCGTCGTGCATTTACATGTCGAAATTGCTGTTCTCCACCAGATCAGACTAGAATGAATGCCTCCATTTTCGTAATGAACCAATGATTTCACCTGTTCTTGGTCCCTGTGGTATCATTTAGCGTGAAGAATACCTGCTTTGTGAAAAAAAATAGTACAGGAATAGTCTACTACGATCCACTGTGTTTCATGTTACATACGTCGTTCGTACAGAATTCCTAAACTAAAAGTGGAACAAAACTCTTTGCATGTGATGTATTAAAATAATAAGCTGAGAATTGTTTCTTTTCCCATTCTCTTCGTCGTTATAAGTGTGCAAGATCCAACTTTAACTGAACTCCTAACTTCCGTTTTAAATTTTGTTCTGCGAACATTTATAATTTTGCTAATAAATGTTGTTGCTTTACTTGGTGCTCAAGCGTGGTTTTTATGAATTAATACTTAAACTTCTTGAAAAGCTACATTACCAGAAATTTTGTAGTTTACATAGACTAATGGATGAGCTAAGGACAGTCTTGATGTCCTTTTTTTTTTTTTTTTTTTTTTTTTTTTTACCTTCACAGATGTACCGCAGAGCCCTTCACATCATAGCGGTTACCGATGAGGATGCCGATCCTATACTATTGGACCCACAGCTGAGCTAGCCGAGCAGTGTCAAGGCTGTAACAATCAGGGGTAGGGGCGAACATATTCTATATACAACCGTCACTAACCACCACATCACATTGCCGAACATCATAGAAGCTTTTGCATTTTCCACAGTTGTCACATTTACTGGTAGCTATACGCATGCAGTCGGCTATAAGAATCTCTAGAAAACTCCTCTCCACCAGACTAGAATCGATTTTTACTAAGTTGCTATCTAACCACTGTGTCGGCTCGGAGAGGTGTTAGGCGTGGCAGAGGCACCTCTCGCCGCAGATGAAACGTGGAGCATCCTCGTTTGCGTACACTTTTCTCCCTTTCCAGCATTAATGTTGTTCAGTTTCACGATTCCTACAAACCATCACACCTCAATCAGATTTCTGTTCGTTGTCGTTAACTGCAATGGACCATACTATGAAAGCGGGAATGATGACTTTGCTGTTTAGGTCCTTGGTTGCCAACTAACCAACCATCTTATACATCATGTCGATTTTTTTATGATCAGTGGTAGGTTCGTCTCGCGAACGGCCTTGCCGCAGTGTTAACATGGATTCTCGTCAGACCATCGAAGTTAAGAACTTTAGGGCTAGGTCAGTTGAGGAGCTACTTGATTAAGATATACCGACTCCGGTCACAAAACCTGACAACGGCAGAAAGAGTGGTTTGCTGACAACATACTCCTCCATTAACGCATCCAGTGGGGCGTATCGGTTGGGGATGACACGGCGGTCAGTCAGCACCGTTGGACCTTCCGAGCCTTGTTCGGACGGAGTTTAGTTTTGATAGTTTTCTGTCAGTTCCTATGCAGCTGAGCTAGTAATTATAAACGCACTTCCTGAAACATGGTCAGAATTTGTTGCCGAATAAATCGACAAATCGGCCATCCCAGCTGGGTCAGTGTCCTTCCTCCAGTAGGGGCTTTGAACGCGTTGGAGTACCTAACCCAAGTTACCATTTTTTTATTCATTTTACTTCATGGACAGAACACACATCAAGCGGATGCAGAAAACACAGAACGAGTTGGTACGAGCAGTGGATCCGTTTTCATGAGAACGGTGGTTTTCGTACATCCGCCAGTAACATGTAAATTGACATGATGGACCCTTTCTGGAGAGAGACGTCAATATTAAGCTCACAAATAATATTGGCTTGAGAAAGCATTCGGCATTTACAACTTCGTGGTGGTTATGGGTGCCTTTAGCTACTTTATGGATTCAGTGGGTCGCAAATCGCCGTATAAAGTTGTCAGCGTGACATATTAACCTGATAATTAACTTACACTGGGATTCGCTTGAAACACTTTGCTCATTACAGCTATTTCAATTGCAACTTAGTTCGGGGCACAAGGTAACATTGGCTGCACTTAACTTCGTGATACCCATGAAAATCCTCCCACGTGGTGTACATAAATACTAGGACTTTTATGGAACAAATTTTTATAATTATAGCATTTTCTAGTTGCATAATAATAAACTTTGAGTAGCTTTTATTGCAAAACTTGACTATCTTGGATTATGAATAAATAAAATAATAGGTAAATGAAAAAATCACGGTGAAAACAAACAGGCCACAGAATTACGACGTGGTGCGACTGCAGTTCCATTTGGATCTAGTTCGAGAGATACGTGTTCCTCCGAGAACACACGAGCCCCAGAAGACACTGGCGTCAGCTGACACTGCAGACGTCGGTCTTGAGGAGCGTCCTCGGTTACAGGAAACATGGCAGGGGGAGCACCTCACTGGGAAGGTAAGGCAACGTTATGATTACCAGGAAATGCAAGAAGGATGAAATTACTTGAATAGTTACGGCAGCCAAATTAGACTTATAAGACTATGCACGTTGTGGAGTGAGCAGTTCTTCTGCCTCCTCTCGGTTGGGAGGCGATAGTAGCTCCCGTTAACATAAAAATTTTAAATAGGGATCGATGGAATTACAGTTCAATCGCGCCGAGACGGCAATCTTGTAGTAAGGTGAAATGTTAAAATTTATTTATAGCTCTTTTTATGAATCTGTGAAATTTAAATAATAAACTATACACAAAATTTTAATGTAACAAAGTGGTCAAGACGGTTTGGAAACTCGAATTTTTCCTTTAACTGAATACAAACATAGAGTAGTTTTGCACCAGCTCTTTAATAGTGAATATGTATAGTCTTGTGCCGAGGGGAGCAATGACTAAAAGCACAAGGTTTCGAAACTCAGTTTTTTCGTATAAGTGAATACAAACATAGCGTACTTTTCCACCAGTTCTTTATCAGTGAATACGTATAGTCTTGCACTGAGGGGAGCAAGGACTAAAAGTACAAACTTTCTGAATCTAAGACATATTAGTTGTATGTGATATAAAATCTAAAAAGCTCCACAACAAATGCTTTCTGTTTCAGGGTCTCTGTTTTAGTCTTCGCACTGGTTTGTAGCAGTGTGCCATGGATTATCGTCGAGCACGAACCTCTTCATGTCGGAGTAGGGTTTGCATCTAACGTCGTCAGTTTTTTCCTGGATGTATGCTAACCTCTTCTTCCACGTTTCCGTATGTTCCTTTACTCACAGATTCTGCGCAGAACCTCCTCCTCATCACCTATCAGTCCGCCTAATCTTTAACATTCTCCAGTAGCACCATATCTCAAACGCATCGATTCTCTTCTGTTCCGGTTTTCCCATGGTGCATGTTTTACTACGATACAATGTTGTACAGTCTCAGAAATTCCTTCCTCAAATTAAGCACTATGTCTGATACCAGTATAACTTCTCTTGGCCGGAAAAGACCTGTTTGACTCTGCTGGTCTGCGTTTTATGTCCTCCTTGCCTCATTAGTCACTGATTATTTTCCTTCAGAGCAAGCTGAATTCCTTAACTTTGTCTACTTTGTGACCAATTTTGATATTAAATTTCTCGCTATTCTCATTTCTGCTAGTTCTCATTACTTTTATCTTATTCCGGTTTATTCTCAATCTATATTCTGTACGCATTAAACTGTTCATTCCATTCAAGAGATGCTCTCTTTCACTGAGGATAGCAGTCTCATCATCGAATCGTATCACTGATATCCTTTCACCTTTAATACTGATCCCACTCTTGAAGCTTTCATTAACTTGCTTCTTCGAGCTATAGATTGATCCTATGAACGAAAGACTATCCCAGCCTTACGCCCCTTTTTATCAGAGCACTTCGATCTTGGTCTTCCAATCTTTCGCGATATATTACTCCTATTTTCCGCAGAATCTTGCACCATTTTGCATTGTCGAAAGCTTCTCTTTGTCGACACATCGTATAAGCCTTTCCTGATTTTTCTGCAGTCTTACCTGTTATCTAGCTTAACGCGAGAATTGCCTAACGCCAAACTGATCGTCATCTAATAGATCCTCAGTTTTCATTTCCACTCTTCTTTATAGTATTATTGTCAACAGATTGAATTCATGAGCTGTTAAGCTGATTGTGCAGTAGTTCATGCATTCATCTGCCCCTATTGTCTACGGAATTGTGTGGATGAAATTTTTCCGAAAGTCGGGTGCAGTGAAACTGATCTGTGACGCCAGTTAAAAACTTCGTGCACGCCGTTGTAAGCGTTTCTGAATGTTAACTGGATCATTCCTGCACATCTACCCCCTCATGTTATGTATAGTTAATGACATGGAATAGTTCTTCAGTGAACTATTCCCTCAATGAATAGTGAAGGAAATATTTCCACATTCACAATACTTCTTCAGTAAGTGCACAAAAATGTATGCACTGTTCTAGAGGATTTATTTTCAATACACTTAGAACAGAAATGAAAAAAAAAAAATATGCTGCCGAGCAGTTCTAGGCGCTTCAGTCTGGAACCGCGCGACCGCTAAGGTCGCAGGTTCGAATCCTGCCTCGGCCATGGATGTGTGTGATGTCCTTAGGTTAGTTAGGTTTAAGTAGTTTTAAGTTCTAGGGGACTGATGACTTCAGATGTTAAATGCCATACTGCTCAGAGCCATTTGAACCATTTGAAAAAGTCTCTTCCTCGTGGAACACTGCTTATGTTGTGTACAGAAGTTGCTCACAGTGATTTAGAGACTTCCAGTGCAATGTATTATTTGTTACAAATGCCATCTTAAACTCACAGTTCTTCGATTTTATTTACTTTTTCGGTATTTAAAATTTCAATTTTAAGGAATTTTGAAGTAACTCTTTGTAGGACCAAGGAGTTTTTGCTTGCAGTGCCCCACGGCATGTTTCGAATTAAAATTAGAACAGACAAAAGTAATAAAATCCGCTACTTACAAAAGTTTAGAGAAGATCAGAGGCCGACGACATTTATTTCCTCCTCCTCTCGTAAAATCACCACTGATTCACGATACACCACTAGTTTGAAACAGGACTTGCAGTTTTTACATACGATACCTAGCAAACAGTAGAAAAAGGTAACAAATAACTTCCGTCTTCCTTGATTACTCAAGCGCACTCGACAGTCTGTCTTAATTTTACCCAATAGGGATTATATGATCATGCACGGAGTACATTCTTTAGTATGTGATTGAGGAGAAAGTTAAGCAAAGCTGAAAACAACGTCAGGTACTGTAATATCCGGAAAAATTTAGTGCAAAATGTAAGTGAATTGTGTTATAATGCCGTAGCAAACAAGGACCCAGAAATAGGAATATTATCGGAGTTTGTAAATGGATACACAAGTTGCATCTGCAAAATGTAAGTGAATTGTGTCAGAATGACGTAACAAGTAGAGACGCGTGAATAGGATTTTTATAATTTTATAGGAGTCTGTAAATGGATAAACAAGTCGCATCTATGATGCGATCAAAACATAGAATAATTAATGGCAATTATTCCTTTTGTAAAGTAGAGACTATGGTCTTCTTTGCAATCATTCTACTTTGTGTCTTATCGATGCACGGATTGTAATATCTGGGTGCTCTTATTTTGTTCAGTTGATGAAAGGTCTTTACTGCTGGAAATTATGTATTTGTTATCTATAAACTGCAGCTTATGTTTGTTATAGTGATACGTAAATTTTATTTATGTAAAGCTTAACATCCTCTGTATGAGTATTGGCAGAATTAATTTCACACCTAGATTCTCATTGTTGGCAGGCGTTACTGCTTGGGTTACTAATTTGTTTAAATACGTCTGGAGTGGACAACTTGCAGTGCTTCGAGAATTTCTGGGTAAATTCTAGAAACACTTGGCTCTCCACCGTCTCGAACACCCGATATTTTAATGATGATGGTGAGAGAGCCTTGTTACTGCGCCACACGTGCCTGTGTGTGCAGGAAGGAGAGCTGTCACGAGAAGCCAGGAGCTGCGTCAGACGAACGGCCCCGACCAGTGGTTACCAGCAGCGCCTTGGAGGTTATATCAAAAAGTCAAAGAGTGTTTGGATAATGTTCCATGGTTTGTGGTGTCATGAGGATTGTTACAGAGACAGATGAAACGTGTATTATATAGAGACCTTTACTTTATGTCTTCGCACTGCATGAGGCAGAACATATGTAACTGTAGGAGTGTTTAATAGATTCTGGCATTTGTCTTGGAACCAATTGGCTTGCTGGAGTTTGTACAGAATAATTGTTACTTTGGGGCGAGAGTTGAAAATATATTGTTGAAGAACTGACAGGATCCTATGAGTACATAATTTATTTCAAGAATATAGAACTGGTTAATAATATTCCCTTTAACCTGATACAGTCTTCGGAGATGAATTAAACGGTGAGAGCAACGTAGCTGATAACCCAAAGAAGAGGATCGGCTGCACGCACAATGTGTGGGTCAACTGGAAGAGGCGTGTGAGTCGTGCAACCCAAAGCCGTACTGTCTCTCGTCGTCCAAGAAAGCGTTAGAAACTTACTCAGAAAGAAAACTACGTTTGTTACTCACGACGAGTTATTGCACGAGTAATACTTGTAATATTTTCCAGAATTTTAGCAAATTTTAGGTGCACCAGATTGCAGAGTATGTTCTACCACTGACTCAGCTAACACTTTCATCTTCGACTATTATGTTTAGGACCACGCAAAAGCTATACTACACCGGCAACACACCTAAAGGATCATATTTTCCCTGTAAATAAGAGAACCTCATGCTTTTGACTGAAAAACTGTTGTTATGTGAAGAGGGCAACGTCACACTTAGATCACTGCTAGCCATTCCTTCGTAAATCCTCCTCACCGTGAGACGAACAATATTACATTAGGAATTCATGTAACAGTGTTGTGATCCTACCTCCCTTATAACTCCACGGGGATAAACTGTTGGCACTTCGTGTATAAAAGCTGGCAACTCCAAATAAACTATACGTCGGATATCATTTCATATTATTACATTAGAAAAACCCTTTTTGGAAATACAGTGCGTAAAAGTAAATCTTAATAGATCGTTAATATCCTCAATATACATAACCGAAATAATTTCTAATCAGCTGAGCGTAACAATATGTTTTCATATTTTACCTAAATGCAGTCTTTCCGCTCTTAGAGGAATACTCGACGCTGCTCTGAAGTATAAATTCAACAGTGTCCTGATGTAAAGTGCTTACTAATCAAACATACCTTTCTTCCAGACCACATTCTAAGTTACAACAGCATACAGTTTCCCTTTCAAGAACAGTGAAACTGTAAGCATTTTAATGTGGGTACCTGTTCTCTGTGCAGATGGATGATAGTGTGGCTGTTACCTCGACGGCCACCGTGACGCCCTCCACCCGCTGCTCGCCGCAGACCCGGCTGCCGCCGTTGCTGGGCGGAACAGCTCGGCGGCAGAGTCGTGGTGCGGCCCCATGGTCGCCAGGGGTACCGTCTCAGTAAGGAGTACAACTTGATCGTGTGGTAGAGGAAACAAAATCGGAAGACGATATAGAGTCCTGAATAAGCTACAAATATTTGTAAACAGTAATAAATACAGGACATTTGAGAGGGGTATATACTACTGGCCATTAAAATTGCTACACCACGAAGATGACGTGCTACAGACGCGAAATATAGCCAAAAGGAAGAAGATGCTGTGATTTGCAAATGATTAGCTTTTCAGAGCATTCACACTAGGTTGGCACCGGTGGCGACACCTACAACGTGCTGACATAAGGAAAGTTTCCAAAAGACTTCTCATACACAAACAGCAGTTGACCGGCGTTGCCTGGTGAAACGTTGTTGTGATGCCTCGTGTAAGGAGGAGAAATGCGTACCATCACGTTTCCGACCTTGATAAAGGTCGGATTGTAGCTTATCGCGATTGCGGTTTATCGTATCGCGACATTGCTGCTCGCGTTGGTCGAGATCCAATGACTGTTAGCAGATTATGGAATCGGTGAGTTCAGGAGGGTAATACGGAACGCCGTACTGGATCCCAACGCCCTCGTATCACTAGCAGTCGAGATGACAGGCATCTTATCCGCATGGCTGTAACGGATCTTGCAGCCACGTCTCGATCCCTGAGTCAACAGATGGGGACGTTTGCAAGACAACAACCATGTGCACGAACAGTTCGACGACCTTTGCAGCAGCATGGACTATCAGCTCGGAGACCGTGGCTGCGGTTACCCTTGACGCTCCATCACAGACAGGAGCTCCTGTGATGGTGTACTCAACGACGAACCTGGGTGCACGACTGGCAAAACGTCATTTTTTCAGATTAATCCAGGTTCTGTTTACAGCATCATGATGGTCGCATCCGTGTTTGGCGACATTGCGATAAACGCACATTGGAAGCGTGTATTCGTCATCGCCATACTGGCGTATCACCCGGCGCGATGGTATGGGGTGCCATTGGTTACACGTCTCGGTCACCTCTTGTTCGCATTGACGGCACTTTGAACAGTGGACGTTACATTTCAGATGTGTTACGACCTGTGGCTCTACCCTTCATTCGATCCCTGCGAAACCCTACATTTCAGCAAGATAATGCACGACTGCATGTTGCAGGTCCTGCACGGGTCTTTCTGGATACAGAAAATGATCGACTGCTGCCCAGGGCAGCACGTTCTCCATATCTCGCACCAATTGGAAACGTCTGGTCAATGGTGGGCGAGCAACTGGCTCGTCACAATACGCCAGTCACTACTCTTGATGAACTGTGGTATCGTGTTGAAGCTGCATAGGCAGCTGTACCTGTACACGCCATCCAAGCTCTGTTTGACACAATGCCCAGGCGTATCAAGGCAGTGATTACGGCCGGAGGTGGTTGTTCTGGATACTGATTTCTCAGGATCTATGCGTGAAAATGTAATCACATGTCAGTTCTAGTATAATATATTTGTCCAATGAATACCCGTTTACCATCTGCATTTCTTCTTGGTGTAGCCATTTTAATGGCTAGTAGTGTAGTTGTAGGGTAGCAATGAGGACGAAAGATGCGAAAGCTTTCCATGCCATAATATGGAATTACAATATTCGGCACGATACTAAGAAAGGAATTTCTCACAGTGTAGTGGAGAACATAGTTCCATAGTGGTTTGAGAAGTGACTTTAAACAAGGATAGTTAGAGAGAAAAGTAGGACTATGGAAATGGACTATATGAGAAAACGTCTGCGGATAAAGAGACAAGACACGATACGAAATGAGGAGAGGTCGAAGGAGTGGAGTTAGCGTGCTCTGTAGCAACAACTTAGGAGAACTGAGCGCTTCCATGGTACGGACAAGTAAATAGATTGGCCAAACCCAGGTGGCCAAGGAAGATTTCAATCTGAAGCCGCCCGGGAGAAGAAGAAGCACAGCTCTGAGGTGGCAGATATACATTCAAGAAGCAATGCAATACAAAACTCTAAAACCGGATGCACGGAATGTAAGCAGACTATAGAGGTCGAAAATGACTAACTGCTAGGGCGAAACGACGAAGAAGAAGAGACGACCTTCTTCGTTGTGAAGCTGGAAAAATGATAAATGACGCAACAAAATGTGGTTTTTTGGATTATTTCTAACCATTGTTTCTAAAAACTAAAGTCAGTGTTTTGTTGATCAATAAACATCCAGCTTGGTACTCAATAAAGTTTCCCATTGACGTTTCAATGAAGATATTACAGAAGAACTTATTCTTCGTTATTTCAGTGTCATTTACAGAATTTTACGCTATTTCTCATTTATGAAAATGTGCTGCTATTGAATTTTTTGTTAGTCGACATTTCTTGAGAATTTCTTTACAGACAGACCCGTAATTGCTGATGCTAGACTCCAACAAAGGAAAATAAAGAATTTATTGAAACGCTGTCGATTCGCTGTCACAAAACTGTGTAATTCATAGTTAATACTTTCGGGAATTTTGATATGTTTCACGAACACATGAGGTACAGAAAGTACGTATTACAACAAAATTATGGAATGATGCAAGATATCTTCTTCGTGTCAATACAAATATTATAAATCACTAAGGGTAAATCAAAACAGTTTCCAATTTAAACATGGCTGACAGTAGTAACCGTATGTAACCTTTTAATAAATGATATATACAGCTGCAAAAACCATAGCGAGGTTTCAATACGACTAAGGATATTTTCTTCGAGAGGAATAAAGTCTGACAGCTTATATGAGCTCACCATGTATGAACCTAATTTTAACGTAATGTAAGTTATGTGACTTTATTCCTTCTGAAGAAGATATCCTTAGTGATACTGAAACCTGGTCATTGCTTGTTTTCGCAACCGGTTGGTTCTGTGAATCTTTTGCAGAAAGAAAACAATCTGATTAATTTATCAAAGATATTTCAAAACAATTATACTGTTTGAGTATGGCATCATTTACACAACGCTATAGCGGGTATTGTGTAGGTACATAGTGAAAGACCCCCCAGATATGCTAAGGTTAAAATTTATTTTTTTAAAATGAATGAAACACCGATCGACCATAAGCGTCGGCAAAGACATTAATGATGAATGCGCGGCAAGGCGCAGACAAATGAATAAGAAACCATCATTCATTTTTCTTTGTACATGATTTTGTTTTATCACTCTCTCGTATTCAGAAGTTCTGTTAAGATGTGGTGCTCGGAGTACGACGGGTTACGGGTGTTTTGTATCATACATGTTACGGAATAAGAGAAGACTTGATATCAGTATTAAGTATTTTTATTGAAGTGAACCGGAGCCAAGGAAGGAGAATTTTTTTCATTTTTTGACACGCATTGGTGTCCTTGAAGTCGGCTGCCTGCATTTACAATTGAAATGTAAGAGAGGAAGTCCGAAAATTCGTACAAGGAGAACATATCTAATAATGCGATTGTACTACCCTTTAAATTTTTTCCATTCATAGGTATTTCTTTTTTATTATTACAACAACTGGCGACCTGAGTGCCACGACTTGAGAGAACCGGTTGTAAGTTGGGTTTGTTAACTATTGATATAGTAAGAAATTGCTATGACATTGTTGTTAGTCATAAAAACTAATTTTCTGTATTTTCTGTTTGCATGAGTCACAACGGGCAGCCTGTAGCCTAAAGCAAAAAGACAAAAATTGAGGAGAAAATTTTGGAAACGAATAAGAATTGGACACAGATCACATAAAATTTTCCATAGTAAGTTTTGTTCGGCGCAGCAAAGGTAGAACGGCTACGCAAGTTGCTTGCGTGGTTAGGCTTGGTATCGGCTGTTTTGATGTAGATAGAAACCTTTCCTTCATTATTCCCTTCCTTGAAGTTGATGGAGAAAAAATTTACAGGAATTTTTCAGTGTGATACGCCTAGTCAGCAAAACATAAATAATTGTGACACAATAGTTTGCGTATCATAATAGACGTAAAACAGGCTTTGACATCACGTAAATTACAATTATCAAGTGTAATAATTAGTATATGAAATTTTAACATTTTTGTGAAATTTTTATTTTTGCGTATTCATACAGCATGGCAGGAAAATATATGTCCATTGTTGATTACAAAAGCGAATACGCAATCAGCGAAGATGGCGTCGAATTGCACGATCGAACAATTGAAGTTCAGGCGCCATGCATGTCTATTGCAGAAGTTTTAAGTAGGTCAGAGATGAGTGTCGCAGGTGTGACAAATGATAGCTACGCTCCACAGCAGAATAACTTTGACGACACAATGGCTACAACTGACGAGACAATGTCACGCATCTCCCAGAGTGATATACCAGTCATGAATGAAACATATATGAATCATAACAACACCTTACAAACACCACTTGTTCTCAACACAAAAACTAACTTGGAAAGGCCGGCCGGAGTGACCGAGCGGTTCTAGGCTCTACAGTCTGGAACCACGCGAACGCTACGGTCGCAGGTTCGAATCCTGCCTCGGGCATGGATGTGTGTGATGTCCTTAGGTTAGTTAGGTTTAAGTTCTAGGGGACTGATGACCTCAGAAGTTAAGTCCCATAGTGCTCAGAGGCATAACTTGGAAAGTACAATTGATAGAAACCACAGTAGTACAACTGACGCACTGCTATGGCAGTTATTATGTAACATAAACACTAAATTACATAGTATCAACACCAAATTCAGTGATATGAAACAATATATGATCACGGTGACACAAGATCTAAATAAGTGTTCAAGAATTTGCAAGACACGAGTTCAATGACTTAGCCACTGAAATCGACGAAAAATTGGATGATATGAAGAAAACAAGTAATGCATGAAGTACTTTCTGAAGTTACCAGTAAGATTACAGAGTCAAAAGAGAAGGTAGATTCTTTTAACGACCATCATGTTTTAATAGAACAACAGATAAAGGAAATCACAGACGCAAACACAAATATTGAAGCAACACAAAACCAGTTGTGTTCGACAGTAGAAAAGGTAACCACTGCCGTTAACAAACTAAATAAAGACTATGAAGGTGTACCCCGAGCTCTAGAAGAGCTTACCTTAAGGGTAGCAACATTAGAAGTTGACTCAGCATGTGCTAAGAAGGAGAGACAGAAGATCAATGAAAATCTGAGCGATATTATTGGTCAAGCTGAAGCAGTATGTCAGGTAAGAGTAATACCCTTTCAGAGTAGTAGAAAAGCCTATTCAGAAAAAAGAAAATGAAATAGTGAACAAGGTAAACATTAACCTACAAACTGCGGAAAAAAGGGTCCGCAAACTTTTACAAGGAAATATTACCGGATCTCGAAATATGCACGTAAATAATACACAGGGTACAGTGAACCAATCACAACTTGTTGGTAATTATCCACAAATTGTCACAAGTCCCACAGCAGGTACCAATGACAGTTGTAGGTTGCAGAATGTAAACATACCCACAACTCCGATACCTGAGCAATTACCAACCGCAATTACAGGTAATTACAATAACAACATAAATAGACCGAAAATTCCACATGTCTGTCAACTATTTTTACAGACGAAGGTTTGCTGAGACATCAACAGTTTCCTACATTCACTACCGAAGGTAAAAGAATGAATCCAGTAGTATTTATCAGTGCTTTTCGTCAAGTATTTCCACGCAACTGGACGGAAGCACAGAAAATCAGATTTGTCGTGGGAAATACGCAAGGTGACGTTCTTTTATGGGCAACTAAAGTGGCCGAACGTTGCAGCACTTATATCCAATTTGAACGAGCTTTCCTCGACAAATACTGGTCTGAGGCAGTGCAAGACCCAGGCGCGACGTTTTCAACCCCGCACCATTCAATGGCAAATACGGTAGTCTACGTGGATACCTTGAAAAATACCTAAACAAGACACGCTACTGGACGAACCCAACGTCACAGCTAGGCGTGTCAATAATTTTGAAAAGTCGTTTACCATCGCGCATTAGGGAAAAATTAGTCACAACGCCGGAGCACGACACTGAATACTTTCTGTCAGTGTTTAATTCTATCGACTTAATCTATGAGGAAAGACCTGTACCCAACAGAGTAACAGAAAATCAGGCACAACAACATAGTTACGTAAATCAGTCAGTAAAACGTGATCCAAACACACAGCAATGTTTGTACACACAACAGCAAAGTTGCATACCCAGAGGTAAGGAGTGCGGTAACGGGGAACGGAAAAAACAAACGATTTAAAAAGAAATTTTCAAAGCAACAGGGGTAATTTCAATGCACGAGCGAATTACAATCCACCTTCACAAAGCCGAACATGAACAGAAATAGTCAGCCGCAGCAGTGGCCGACTCGCGACAATAATGTCATACATTACCCTGTACCGCAGCCGACCTTGTGGCGTTCGCTGTGTTATTCAGTGGTTTTGGTATTTTATTAATTTGTAAATGAAAATGATAATCTAATTTTATTACATTGAGTAATTACTAAGTAATTTTTCTCCCGGCTAAAGATTTGGTCAAGTTGCTAAAGAACTCCAAGTAAACGTCGTGTTAAAGTGTTGTCTCTAAGTTGTGTAAGTGTCACTAAATCACAGTTCATATAACAGATTCTGTACGCTATTGATTATGATGGAAACAGTTATCTTCAGCAAAATGATCATTAAAACCACCGAATATCAGCGGCCCACAACACTGACGTATGTTAGCTGAAACAATATTCTTCGAAACTCGTGCGTAATTAATTTCGGCTCCATACATCAGCTAGAAAAGTTTGTTATAAGGATCGTGCTATGAGCACTGTTTTTAAAGAACCAATCTGATTCGAATTATTTTCATCAAAATGAGTTCGCAACCACCGGTGCAAATTTATTTTTACACACATGTATTACCTTCGGCAATTATGTCTGCAGAGTTGCGTAATTTGAATTTGCGGCTGAGATAATAGTTAAGATGGCGGCAGACAATTGATAGAGACTTTCTATTGTTAGAGCAAATAAGATAATTATTTGAAATGCTTATTAAACTTTACATTCGTATTGTGCACTATACTAGACTTCATCAAGCAAATATTTGATTTTTTTTCTATGGAAAACACAGACAAAAACGCGATACAAATCGCTCTCATCAATGGCTCCGCTCCTTGCGGCGGAAAGAAATAATTAACACAGATAATGCTTACTGAGAGAGGAATTAAAGTTGCAAATAAATATTCACTCATATTTATAATAATAATGTACTCTATTCTCAAGTAATAATTAACAAATAATTAAAATTTCTTAACAGACCTCAGTTTGATATGCGTCCGCAACCTACAAAAGCCATCCAACACAAGATAAAAACAAAGGAAGAGAAACGCAGATCATAAAATGAATTTACAATTATCATTGAATTCGTATGATACATATCGATATGTCCAATTACATCATAAAATATTATATAAATAATTAATATTTATCATCGTTTTCACTGTTTTTTCGTATGTCGATTAGATAATATTTATAACTGTTAGACGCATAATTTCCTCTCGTCACACTATAGCTAAAATTTATCTCGTGGATGTTACAACCTTTGGGCAGCAAAATAACGGCACAACAGCTACCGACAAAAGTACCCACACAGCGCAACTAACTGAAATTACTCCAAGTAATGAATTAATTTTTCAAAAACAGACATAATGTCTGATGGGATAACAGCAATCAGTGATTTTATAATGTTACTAATTTTGCAATCAAGACGGATTATAAGTAACATTGTAATGAATCAAGTTACTCTGCGCCGTCGGAAAACACCAACCGGTCGTAGTTAATCACCAGGTTATTGACCTCTCTGGGAGTGGGGGCAAAGCAAAACTACGAACATGTTTCATAAGGTTTGACAAACAAGATGACATCAATGATGATCTGTATCAGCATGAGTTACATACAACAAATGATATCCAGGAAAAACAAGTACAAGCAATCATTAAGGTGAAATTATTTAATGTTGACACACAGAGAATTTTAGATACAGGTTGAAATGTTGCTTTTTTGAATAATTAATAGAATATTCCCCCATTTTAATTAAGCCTAAAATACGTTAAGAATTTGTCTTTTCTGTGTAAATAAATCTGTAAAGTAAGGAGGAAAGGTCAAGATTTAATGAAAGGAATTTATTTTTTTGTTGTTCCGGTACAGAAAGATCCAGAGAAATATTTATGTGTCGAAAATGTAAAGCAAGTTGAAGGCAGTCGCCGTAATTTGTTTTTGGATTATATAAAAGCAGGAACTGTGAGCTCTCTCTCTCCGCTCTCGTTTGTTTTTTATGGCTGTTTAAAAAATGTAAGTGTCGCTCTGTAACGTTTGCCAAATAATTACTCTAATTTAATTTCAAAAACCGTGTTTTAATTAATTCCTTTTTCATGAATCCCACATATTAAATTATTATGCTACATTTTAGAATTTTTTCAGGCTGCAGCGAAGGAGAGTTGCCGACGAATTGTTTGGTGGCCACAGCCGAACGCTAATAGTGTTCAATCGGCTATTACTTTATAAAACTTTTATTTCGGCGTCCCTGAGATATCTTTTACCGGTCTTTTCTATCAGTATCTGGGCAATGTAAATGCGCAAACTGCGTAATTTTTAGATCGATCACTGGACTCTAAACAATGCCATCGGTCAACGTTCTCGTCTGTCTGATGGAAATCTGATGTTGGTTGGAGGAATATATAATTTCATTATCCACAAGTAAAAATTTTTTATGCATCATTTTACCATTTCGGAAGCATTGCCACCAGCAAAAGCAATAATGTTACATTATTTAAAAAAAAATACCAGCAATATTAAAAGATTCAGCTAACAGCCTATTTTTTCTGTGAACTGAAGAAGAGAGGCAAATTCCCAACATTTCCTGTCCAAAATTGCAAGGTGCAAACTGCTAGAGGCAGTAAGGCTAAATTGGTTAAACATGAGGCACTAATTCCATTACAAATTGAACATTTTATAGTGAATTGAAATTTTCTTATAATTGACAATCTTATAGTTAATTTGTCTTATTGGCATGGACACGTTTAGAACATACAAAACACAGACTGACATAGGCAATGGTAAACGCCACTTTTATGTAAAGGATCAGATTTTTTCTATTGATTTAGTCAAAACATATGGTGAAAGTAACAGTAACAAACTAGAGTCAAATGTAATAGTAGCATACTCCATCTCAACTGCATATTTCGCAAACAGATTTAATACTGAACAAAAAGCAAACACTGAGGTTAGTTACGAAATGTTAGAGCAGAAAGTAAGTGAATCACAGGTACTAAATGATATGCAACGCCAAGAACTTTCTAACTTCTTATTTAAGTATGCAGATGTTTTTAGTAAGGAGCCAGGAGTAATCAAAGACTATGAATATAAATTTGAAGTCTATCGACATGAAACTTTTCTGTAATGTCATATCCTATTCCATGGGCAAAACGAGAGGCAGTAAGGGAAGAGATCAATCATATGATTAAACGGGGAATTATAGAAGCTTCATTTTCACCCTGTTGTAATCCTATATTAGCAGTAAGTAAACCAGACGGGTCTGTAAGATTAGTTCTCGATGCTAGAAGTATCAATAAGATTTTAGTATCGGTACACGTAAGACCAGACAACGTGGACGAACAGCTTCTAAAGTTTTACAACAGAAAATATTTCAGTATACCCGATCTGAAGATATCCTAGTGGCAAATAAATCTCCACGAAGAAAGTCGAAAATATACAGCAGTTGTTTGTGGCGGCAGAAGTTACGAATTCCGTGTTCTACCTTTTGGACTGAAGATTAGCGCAGGCGTGTTTATATCTGCACTGGACAAGGTTTTAGGACCAGAACTGCTTAGCAGAGACACTGTTTATGTAGACGACTTGCTAACCGCCCCACCCACTTGGTTAGAACATATCAGGATGATTGAACAGGTACTTTAACGATTAGCAGATTACAGAGTAACAACCAATTTAAAAAAGTCTAGTTCTAGTAGCGATCAAGTCAAATTTTTAGGACATGTGTCAGAACAACGTATATTATCTGATCCGAAAAAAACTTGATGCCATACACAATTGTCCAGCTCCAAGGAATAAAAAACATCTACAAGCTTTTTAGGACTAGCATCTTTTTCTTCGTAAATTTGTACCACAGCAACTGATGAACAGTGATGCATTGCTCAACTTGTTACAAAAAAATAGGCGTAGGTTATGGGATAATAAGTGTCAGCAGGACTTAGATAACCTTAAGCAGGTGTCAGTCAATGCAAACATTCTTAGTCACCCTGGCATGTCCAAGGATTTTTGTCTATGCACGAATGCCTCATCTCAGGGGCTGGGGCATGCTTGTTCCAGACGCGATAAGTACGAAAGGTCATCAGTTTTGCTCGTCGTACATTATCAGAAGCAGAAAGATCTTACTCTGTGTCTGGATTGGAAAGTTTAGCTGTAATATGGGCATTTAAAAAGTTTGTATATTTTTTGTGGGGTGAGAATACCAAAGTTTACTTTGACCATCAGTCTGTCATTTCTTTCAACGTGTAAACTATTGCACCATAGATTAGCTAGGTGGTGTCTATATTTACAAGAATTCAGTTTCGAGATCATTTACATGAAAGGAAGTCAAATGTTATTTCAAATGCCTTGTCTAGGTTACCTCAAGGTTTAGAGAAATTTAGTGAATTAACAGAGCAAGATGCAGAAATCAAAACGTTTTTAATGCAAGGTACAACACGACAGTCTGATTACCGTATGTTTTGCAAGCAAATGAAAACTATACAACGGCAAGATCGCAGCTGAGTAAAGTCATGCAAAACTTTAAGCGAGATGAATTTGTAGGCCAAAACATCCGAATTACGTACATCCATCCAGTAGCTGGCAGTTATTCACACTGCCTACTTACTTACGTGATTTCTTCCTTAGTCTAGTATTTTATCTAACATGTGTTTTGTGCAGTAACAAGTTCACTCGTGTTAATTTAGCTAAACCGCAGGATTTTGGCCTAACTTGAAACATAACTGTCCGTTTAGAATGTTATTTTTAGTCACATGAGTTTAGGGGTGAAAACTGCATTCAGGTGCTTACTTTGAGAGCCCACAGAGATATATTAAACGTCAGTTTGATGATGATGTCGACGTATTTTTTTCCTTCTTCTTGGCCAGATCGCCGTATTAGAAGGTGATGTACGATAATTTCATGTACTTTAAAGGTAAATAATAAATAATTTCAACATAAATATGTTCTTCTTTGATAGCACTGTGTTTAATCACATTCATTAACAAAATTTTAACTTTTTATATATGTTTCAGCCTGTTAAATACGTTGGAAGTGGTCGGTTTGGTGATGAAACGATAGCGTACCATCAGCACGCTATCGTTTATGCATTTCAACATTTATAAGTCGAGCCTGCAATCTGTATATTTAACGAAGTCCAATCTACGGTATATAATTATTATGCAAGTCACTTCCTTGCATTAAAACCTACCACGGTACTGTGCCACCAAGCTTACCGTTTGCTAACGACGACTTCTGGCTCTGAAGCTACAATGACGTAGTAAGAAAGGTACTCCACGCAGTAAAATCAGTTAGACGCCGAGGGAAGCAATTAGATTACATCATTCCACAATCGTAAATTTATAAAATATTTTACAATTCTCTTGTCGACGTCAGTGTGATGTCCCTTCCTACATCAACACTTTACTTTCGTAACAAAAACTTTGAAACTGTACAGGAAATACTCTCTTGAAGGAAGCAGGCAGTATTACAATGTGCACTGCTGACGTATTTCAGATGTAAAAATACCACAAGCTACACCGTTCATCTAATTTTTTGGATAAATGATTTTGAACCTGTTGCAAAAATTCAGATCGTTCAGCTTAGATTCACTTCTGTCTGAAGGGAAATTCCTTCACCTACATTGTAAAGATACTGACCCAATCTTAGACTAATTTGATACGAATACAGTAATCGTGTCGTTATCCAGTATAACTGAATATTTTTTTGCTGAATGTTAATGGTTCAGAAGTGTCAGTTACTTCTATTAATCCATGCACGCAAAATTAATATGTGGACAGCTGCAGCAATTTCTCTAAAGGGTATGTGTTTGTGTTTGGCCGGCCGCTGGTGGCCGAGCGGTTCTGGCGCTACAGTCTGGAACCGAACGACCGCTACGGTCGCAGGTTCGAATCCTGCCTCGGGCATGAATGTGTGTGTTGTCCTTAGGTTAGTTAGGTTTAAGTAGTTCTAAGTTCTAGGGGACTTATGACCTCATCAGTTGAGTCCCATAGTGCTCAGAGCCATTTGAATCATTTGTTTGTGTTTGTGCAAATGTGTGTGTGTCTAGGAGGGGGAAGGGGTTGAGTGGCGGGTGGTATTTGGATGTTTTGGAGGCGATCCCACAGGAAAACAAAGTAGTTTGCTTGAGTTTTGCATCAAAGTACTTTCAGTAAACTGTCAAGACGCGCTATGCAATCTAGAGAACCATATCTGCTGTTATTATATCTATCGTGTGTGATTTGTGTTGCTGTTCCACAATTTATACTACACGCACTCATCGTCTCTTACCGAATGTGATCATCAACCAGCATATATACTGTGTTGTAATAATAAAAAAGAAATACCTATGAATGGAAAAAATTTAAAGGATAGTGCAATCGCAATATTAGAAATTTTCTCCTTGTACGAATGTAGGCTATTCGGACTTCCTCTCTTACATTTCAATTGCAGATGCAGGCAGCCGACTTCAAGGACACCAGTGCGTGTCAAAAAATGAAGAAAATCCTTACTTGTCTCCGATTCACTTAAATAAAAAAACTTAATACTGATATCAAGTCTACTCCGAGCAGCACATCTTAACAGAAATTTTACATACAAGAGAGTGAAAAAACAAAATCATGTACAAAGAAAAATGAATGATCGTTTCTTTTTCATTTGACTGTGCCTTACAGCGCATTCATAATTAATGCCCTTGCCGACGCTTATGATCGATCGCTGTTTCAATCATTTTTTTAAATAAATTTTAACTTTACTAAATCCGGGGGGGGGGGTCCTTCACCATGTACCTACACAATTGCCCCCACACTGTGCGTTGACATAGTATGGAGACGTACAGTTTTTTTTTGCATGTACCTGTTTACATTTAGATTTGACGATAGGGGTGGATGCTCTTTATTTGTCGGCTTTTCTTTTATTTAATGGTATGGATATGCCAGCTTAGGGTTAGGGTTAGGTTAGTGTTGTTTAACGTCCCGTCGACAACGAGGTCATTAGAGACGGAGCGTGAGCTCGGGTTAGGGAAGGATGGGGAAGGAAATCGGGCGTGCCCTTTGAAAGGAACCATCCCGGCATTTGCCTGAAACGATTTAGGGAAATCACGGAAAACTTAAATCAGGATGGCTGGAGACGGGATTGAACCGTCGTCCTCCCGAATGCGAGTCCAGTGTGCTAACCACTGCGCCACCTCGCTCGGTGCCAGCTTATCCTATGTATGATAAAGTTATATAAGCAATTAAAAATTATACACGTAATATGATAGTTCATTAGATATTTGAATTTGGCGCGCTGACAACAATGTTCAGTTTGCTTCGGCCTCTCTGCCGGGTTTCACGCTTGTGCACTATTAGGTTTGGCGGCTAAGCATTAGTCGTTAACAGTCAACATGCTAGTTGCTCACGTCGCACGTACGTGCACTCGTTTTGTTAGTGTTGATTTTACACTGAGTGTCACACCTTCACCTGAGTATTACATATTGAATAACTGCCGCGGTGTTTGTCTTCATTCTGGGTGCAGTTGGTGTGTGCATATTGTTCTAAATCCGACGAATCCGACGCTGTGGCAGAAGATCTCCATTTTTACGGCCCTGGCGTCATTATTACCCGTCGTACTCGCATTTTCAGCGGAGAGAACCCTGCCCAAGAGCATCCGTCGACGAGGCAAGTACTGGCTCGAACAATTATAGTTCACTTATTAATGTATCAAGCGTTTTGAGCCACGTTAATCAGAAATTATTTCGTTGCACACGTATGTAAATGTCACCACACTTGACCGTCCATTTGTTGAAGGACATATGCAGCCGACCATAACATTGTATAAATTGCTTGTCTTTAAAGTTCATTCCTTCACATGGAGTTGGTTTCCAATGAAAATTCATACAGTATTGAGTTAGAACAATATAGCTTATACCTATGGCTGACATTCCATCCATAGCTTACATTACGAACATAAATTTCTTGAATTTTAAAACGTCGTAAATTTTTCATTAACTGGTTTCTGTTACTATAGTTTGTTACTTTAACTTGTCTTCGTTCACATCACATGGACCAATTAATTACATACTGTAATATTATTGGGATTTCCATCGTATGAAAGCTGTGAGTACCCTTGAAAAGGTATTCACCTATCTGTATACTAAATGATCAACTTATGAGATGAGACCCATTCTTTGAAAGACATTTGTTTTATATAATTTACCTTACTGTGAAGATGCGCATCTAGCGCGGACGCTAATACATCGATTGCGCAGTCAAAGAAACATTTTAACAGAAGCTGAACTGAACGTTCCGCTCCGATCTAAATAAAAGATGACAGTAAAAACCTTTGTACATCTTCAGATTTTATCGTACTTCTGCTTGTAATGTGAAAGCGTAAAGACGGTCGTCTTTAAGCCTTAAAAGTGAGCGGTCTTGTCAGCGTGCAGACAACAGTTATTGATTAATAAAATTCAAGTAATTTATGTTCGATACTGTAAATCGGCAATTTATTGTTATGAAGGTGTTGAACGGTGCAAGAATTGCCTCGAAGGAAGGGGAAAAGTAATGACTGTAAATTGTGACAAAAACGTGAACCAAGAAGCCAGCACAGGACGGGCTGAAATTTGATCGCACCATACAGTTAGAAAATTACTTACATAAGTTATCCTGTTTATAAATAAGCCCTAATTGCTTGTGAGAATTATTTGAATATATTTAGTGTTTACCAGACTTCTTATTCTATTCTTTTAGTTTATTTTTTTACCTCCATGTCATATTATTTTTATAAATGTCAGACAGCCTTTACTACAGCAGAGAATACTGCGGCATCCTGTCGTAGACAGAAGGCCGCTCCTTGTCTTCCGTACAACTCATAGCTGCCCCATTTATTAATGATTTCATTTGCGAATGCAATTTTTTTATTGTTCATTGTTAAAGGTCCCTTAGATAATTATGAAATTCATACTATTTACGTAAATAAATCCGGGTTGATCTTTTCCAAATAACAGAAACCTTTGCGTAATCAAAAACCAGCCTCCTTCTGACAACTATCAGGAGTCGACCAGAAGACGAACGTCTTCGACCGATTTCGTGTTTCCTGTGGCAAAGCCGTGCCAAACTGGGAACATAACATTCTAGTATAAACACAATATATATATATATATATATAATTATCAGATTAAAATTGAAATATATTTAACTTATTTTTTTCTTTTATCATACTAAAATACACATTGTTATGGTACCATGCAAGTATATGATATATTTATACTTCATTTTATAGATAGGCTTTTATCACTTATTGGAGATCGTTTCTTACTTAGGTAGAGAAGGGAGGAAAACACTCGGAATAGGACTAAAACATTACGCATTGCTGGCCTAACTACACTTGGCGCCAGTTCCTTTGTTTGAGAGGGAAGAAAGGAAATACTCATCTACTGGTTCAAGGATTTATGAGGAAATGTTACTCAGACAATCATAGACTAGTTGCCAAGGAACTTTTACTTCATGGAAATGATGTGTACTGACTAATCATTCATGTAGTATCATGTTGTTTCTTCATGCGCTAGTGTTGTTTACTTCAATTCACGTGTAGAAGATTAGCAAATGAGTGATTTGTCAGGGAGCAGTGGCTCTAAGAAAATCTCCAAAAACCATTTATTCCCTCTTTCTATACTCTGCACAGAAACAGACAAGCTTACTTGTCCTTGAGCACTGAATCCCATAATGTTTATCTTACAATATGATCTGTCGCCTGCACTTGAAGTGATCGTTTCTGGACGATGTCAATAACGTTGTACCTGCATCATGGCGGCAGTCATGGTTAAGTGCGTCGCTCTTTCCGCAGCCTATAGGCCCCGTAAGGAATTTGTGACGTCACACTAGTTGCCTTGCCCAACACATCATGAACACTCGCATCCATCATGGCCTACAGGACATCAACAGATCAGTGAAAAGATGCACACTAAAGATTTTAATTTTGTCGTGTTATCGAGAGCCTGCTTGTATTTAAACAACAGTAAAGACCTATTACACTCGACTGAAATAGAAATAGCAGCTTGCACCATGAGGCGGCCGCTGGAACTCAGACCTGCAGTGTCAAGTGCTGTGATGCAAAGTATGGGGCCCACATATCTCGTTTCGTTGCAGTAGATTAGTCGCTTTATACTTGTAAATTATTACTGTTCAGTTTGTTTCAGCACCAACTGTTCTTAATGTACGAAACTAGTACAGATTGTGCAACTGTGACCAATCATGAAACTTCTTGGCACATAAAAACTGTGTGCTGGATCGAGACTTGCACTTAAGATCTTTGCCTTTTGCGTACAAGTGCTCTACCGACTTCTTTTTAATAAAAAGAAAGAATCTGATGAGGATTCGAGCTGTAGCTCGATGGTGGATGCGGGTATTATATCCTAGCAGTCTAATCAGCTTTTTCTTTTTTTTTTTTTAAGGAATGGTTGGATGGATCGGTGGTGGCTGCTCAGGTGGCAGAGTGGGCTGAGGTCGAAAACAGAGGCCTGGCCACTATTATTTTAAAATTACGTGGGATAGACATTACCTACATAGAAAATGTTCAGAAGACTGGGCAAAAAAAAAAAAAAAATCTTTTCATTTACAGCCCACTCTCCCATCAGCAAAGGCAGTGTAGACTCAATCATAGGTGACTGAAACTCAGACACCACTTCGCTACTTGAGGGGGGAGGGAAGGGGAGCAGGTGCACAGGTGCACTCTGCTCCTGGAGGTCTAACAAAGACCCCTTGAAGATAGTTGGCAAGTAAAAGCTGGTAAGGTGGTATGTGTTCGAGCTGTGAGTGGGTTGTTTGTAAATAGGTCCAGAAGTCAAGACGAGATTTCGTTCCCTCACAGAATAGGTAACTGACCACCAACTCCTTGACCCACGTAATGAAATGATATTTGCCTCGCGGGATTAGCCGCGCGGTCTCAGGCGCTGCAGTCATGGACTGTGCAGCTGATCCCGGCGGAGGTTCGAGCCCTCCCTCGGGCATGGGTGTGTGTGTTTGTCCTTAGGATAATTTAGGTTAAGTAGTGTGTAAGCTTAGGACTGATGACCTTAGCAGGTAAGTCCCATAAGATTTCACACACATTTGAACATTTTTTGGAATGATATTTGTCGGCAGAAAAATATTTGTCCTCTGGATATAGAAACCTGGTGGCATTCAGATGTAGCAGGCAGTCATTTGCTGCACAAATCACCAGACATCGTGCGAAGAGGTGCAGGTCAGATGGTGGTCGTTAGTGTCGAGTTGCCAGCAAACAAACAACGAGGGGAATCTGACAAACTGATGTTGTGCTGTTTCATAGCAAATTTCCTGTTGACTATGTGATACTACGTTGCCTAGATGTCCATAGGGAGGAAGGGCTGTTGGGTGGTGCTCCACACTATGGCGCACCATATAGAGAGGTATTTAGTCTCCAGTATGTTATGGGGAACATGGCACATAGAAGGTTGTAAAAATCCTTTGTCCTGGACAGACCTGTATCTGGGAGGCTAGTATGTGCGTAACTCTAGTCGACGAAAATACCAAAAAGTGAGACATGTGAGGCGTGATGTGGCCGACAGACATCAGTGGTGAGGTAGACACGAGCAGGAGGATGTCAGGCAACCTGTGTGTTAGGGGTGTGCCCCATCTGGACAATTGTCTTCTCACAGCACTCGTATACAAAACTGCAGCTCGCTCACATAGATGGCGAGTCTGAGGCCATCATCCCACAGGGGCGGGGGAAGAGCCTCATAACGGACTAAAACATAGAACAAGCTGTAAGATAATAGCCAAGGGCCGCCTGAAGGTTACACTCAATCGCCATTAGCAGAAGGAGCAAATGCCGTGACGGCTCCTTTGAAAGGGCACAGCCGATTTCCTTCCCCATTCTTCCTTCATCCTATGGGCCCGATGACCTTGCTGTTTGGTCCCCTCCCCCAAATCAACCAACCAGGAGCACTTGCGCGACGAGGACCAATTTCGATGACACATAACGTTTAAGGAAGTGGATGTGTTGAAGCGTGTCCTGGCAGTGCAGGAGGCTCTGTCAGACGTCGTTGTGGATGATGGACGACGGACGACGGAAATTCGTCGCAGCTCTATGTGTGACGGTGGGGGTAACAGTAATGACCAAGTACTGGAATGTCTGCGCTAGTGTCAGGATGTCACTTTGCCTTCCTGGAGGCCATCCCCAACGTATCACAGAACATTTGGTGACGTTCATGGCACTTCCTGCGGCAGCCTCATAACGAAGCAGACAAGGAGAAATAGGGCGTGAGCATATGTCCAACAGTGAAAGGTGTGGTGGTGAAGGATGAGTCCGCAGAGCTTGGTCGTTAGGTCCCCTATTATGGGCTTCTGAGGGTCTTTAGTGAAATATCATACAGGTGGGGAGGGAGGGGGATTAGTGGCGGACCTGCCAAACATCCATTCACTTGGAGTCGTGAACTGGCACTGCTGTAAAGGTGGCGGACGACGTCAATGAAGGGAGGTGGGATGCCTGTGTGTGCTGCCACCAAGAACAGGTAATGGTGGTGCACTTTATCGACTGTGCTATCGAAAAATTTATAATGACGACCGCTGCATGGAGTCTGCAGGTCGCCGCTACCGCAGTTACTTCTCGGAATTCGTCTGTGGCAGTCTGTATGTTAACCTGTCCTCCAGGCAGCGTTTGCTACAGGGAGGGGATGTGAGGAAGTAGCACCCAGAGACATACTGCCAGTAATCGGGCGAAGATCTTGTAATCTCCATTGAGTAGGATAAGCAGTCTGTAGTTTGTGACCATTGAACCATGCTGGTTTATGGACCAGAATGATGATGCCCTCAACAAAGGCGAGTGCGACTACCTGGTCACATGTCATCAGTTCCTAGAATATAGCCGTCCACCGCGTTGCCGTTGGCCCCCAGAAGGATTGGCAAAACACAGCCAGTAAGCCATCGATGCCGGGTGATCTGTTGACTGGGGCCTTATCGACTGCATCATCAAATTCATCTCATACGACCACCACTGTTAAAGCATCTTCCTCCAGCTGAGTGAAGGTGTGTGTGTGACATAATGCAAGGTGAAGTCACCTGCACCAGTGTCGGTATCTTCTTCCTTGTAAATACATTGGTGGTGTTTGACGAATCCTTTCATGATGTCATTCTGATTGGTCACCTGTCGGTCATGCAGCATGACCAAAATGTCAATGATCTATCGACGAGCCATCATTCATTGGACACCATGTGACTGGTGGATGAAATTTCCAATTACGCCTGATCATGGCGTTCCTTCAATATCACCACCCCCTGCAATTTGCGGCATGCCAGCGCAATTATCTTCACCTTAACTCTGTGCTGCCCCATCTCGTTGTTTATCATTAGTGGCTGGGCATACAGATCTTGAAAGATCACATAGTAAAAGTTGACAGTGTCGCAGTGTCATTCGATCAAGTCCTTCCAGTACCTAATCAGTGTCCTCCAGATCGCTGGTTTGGCACAGTCCATCCACCACATTAGTGTCGAGAAATAGCAGAGAAGACGTCGCTTGCGATTGGTCTACATTGCAGAGATTTGCTGACGACAGGCTGGGTCGTGCAGATGAGTTGTATTCAGTTTTCACAGCACACTGTTGCGTCATATAGATTGAGATGGAAGGAGGACTGTGCAGATGTAAGCACATTGTCTGGAAAAGGCCATTGGCCAGTGGTGGGCATCTCGTATCACAATTGTAAGATCCCGTGTAGACTTGTCACAGAATGACTGACAAGGATTCCTGAAATGGTCGCCATATTGGACTTTCCAGGAATCATGGAGTAGGAAGTCCTGCACCGCTATACAAAGTTCCTGGCACATAGTATAGTGGGAATCCTGATCTTTTGGGGGCAGAACGCAGTTACAATCACCTCCTGGCAGGCAGTGTTCGTATTGCCCTAAAGACAGGGGGGGGGGGGGGGGGAATAGTCTCAGAATAAAACTAGGCCCATTCACGTTGTCTGTGCCTGATGGGGCGGTAGAGGTTAATGAAGTGTGTCCCCATGGCAGCGAGTACCATGTCCCAAGCCGATGGAAGGAAGGTGACACTGATAACAGGAAACCCTTCACAGATGTAGATGACCACTCCAAGGTCAATGGGAACACCTGCAGAGACATGGGTGGTATAGCCATTGATATATAGGAGACTGGCCATATGAAATTCCTGAAGGAAGACGAAATCAATATCAGACGCCCTGAACATCTCCTGCATAAGGTGAATTTTCACCCATGAATGGATGTTGATAGTGTTGACTGTTGCTATCCGATAGTCCTGGTGGTGGGTCACTGGAGGCTGATCCACTGTAATGTCCGTGGTAGGACATGGGCATCGCAGTGGAACATCAGCCCGCTCGCCCCAGGAGGTTCAGGGGTATGATTATCGAGCGGCATCGTCGACTCAGGGTCCCATAACAGATCCCACTCCTCAACCTCCTCTTTGCGCCATGCTGTGGAGGCGAGTACCAGTGTCCTCCAATGATGGAGTAGTGGTTCGTGGTGGAGTTTCGGCTGTGCTAAGTCTATTAAATAGTTCGGCGTTCTCGCGTTGCTGAGGGGGGGGGGGGGGGGGGGATAGGCACAGGTGCAGTTGTAGATGTCGCCACACTCACATGTCTCCTTCGGCCGTGACAGTTTCGTGGACTTCTGATACTGATTTGAGTCGACGGTGGCCTCGTCTTCGGCTTGCAACGTCTCCTCTTGGCCGGAGACGGTTCGGCGCCTTCTCTTGCACTGTTTTGAAGAACATTGTTTCCTCACGTGACCTTCCATGTCCGACGATGGCAGGGGATCGCGTCGCTCTGGCAAGAAAACCGCCGTAAGGATGTTAAGAGAGTTGATCTCCATCTTGTTTCCGACGGGTTGGAGAGGGGCCTGCTGCGTCGGCACCATCGAGGCGGGATCGACGAACGACCGAGGCGGCGGGCTGCCAGAGGCGCCCTCCGTTGGGGTATGATCTGAGTCAGTTGTCTTGTCCGGACGTCATCGCGAAGCGGCAGGAGAACCGAGAAAAGCTGTGTGGATTACCGGTTGCACAGTGGTTCGTGACGCCGGCGGCGGCTGGAAGTTCCATAAAGCCTATTTAGGCATTCGGATGTAAGATGGCCTTCTTCCCCGCACCCGGAACAGGTCCGAGGTTGGCCGCTGTACATAATTATTGCATGGCAAACGCCTGTGTATAGGTAGGACGGGACGCAGTTACGGGACGCAGTTACCTGTCGGTCGCCGTTTAGGACAGGGTATGTACGAAACTGCGTCCATTTCTCTGCAGTATTGTCGTGGACGGGTGCCGTACGGTCGGAGTGCGATGACGACATCCTATGCTGGAAGTTCGAATGGCAGTTCGAAAACGCGAGTCGTACGCATGCCTAAACTGGCGTGGTCGAGTGCCACCGCCCCAACATTGCCGTCGGGACGACAGACGTGGAGCCCCTGTTTGGTCTCGCGCGTGTTGCGTTCACACGTCGCGTCGTTGACGATTTTAACATAGACTGTGATTTTCACGATCGACAAGTGTATTCCTTTGATGTCAGTCTACCTTGACAGAAAACCGTCAACCTCGAGTGCCTTGGGTTGGGAAAGGTCGTTGCAGAAAGTAAATCAGAGTGTAGAGTTACGATAACAGTTCGCCATTTATATGTAAACACGGCGAGTTCTTGCTCCGCACACACAAACGCTACAGCGTGTTCGCACTGTTGCCCTGCCAAAGGCAGACTGCGTCGATTGTTCTACACAAGTGCGACTCGCGATCCGTCCTCACAGCTTTACTTCTACACGTACCTCGTCTCCTACCTTCCAGACTTAACAGAAGTTATCCTTCGAACCTTGCGAGACTAGCACACCTGCAAGAAAGAATATTTTGGAGACAGTCTTAGGGGGATGTTCCCAGAATGAAATTTTCACTCTGCAGTGGAGTGTGCGCTAATATGAAACTTCCTAGCAGATCAAACCCGTGTGCAGGACCGACAATCGAACTCGAGACCTTTGCCTTCCCTGGGACTTTTGTTTGGAGTAAAAGACATTTATTACGATATTTCAACAACCCTGCAGAATATACAGGACTGAACGTGCTTGCTTGTAATTCACTTCAGCTGGCAACACTGGAATCAGAGAACTTATGGACCAATGCATCATTGTCCATGATCACCTCTTTCAGCATTTTTGAGCTTTCTATCCCTCTCTGTGCCGACAACGGATTGCAGTGCTACAAAATGGTATTAGAGATCCTCATTTCTGTTTCTGCTTAAGCTGAATGTTGTGTTTACGTGAATAGGTGACTTTTTTGAACAGGCCTTAAAGAGAGGAAGTGGAACACGGAATAAAAAAGTATAGGGTGCAACATTTTGCTGCTCATATCTTCGTAAGCAACAAAGATTCAAGAAAGTCAATCATGCTGGTTACTGCCCCCCTGGTAGATAAACAGTTGTTTGAAATATTTATTTTACTCATGGAAAAAAATTGTAGGGGGTGGTCAAGATGAATGGGACATCTTGTGCATTGTTTCACCTGCGGGCTCGGGGTCGTAATCTGACGCAGGTCGTAACTTTATTACTTACAAGGTCACGCTCAAATCAGAGATGACGCGGGAGTTTTGGCCATCAATTTCTTGGTGCACGAGCGGATATGTACAGGAATGGAACGACGACGGGGCCAAACTGAGAGTTTGGGGTCTGTGGTTGGAGACAGTACAGAATGACTCGAATGTTAGGGTGAGAAGGTAGATATGGCGATAGGGAAATGTGACTCTATGTTGACCTCCTGGCCCGCTGTGATGACTTTTTCACTTGTTTGGAATGAACATACTGCGTAACACAGACATTGTTTCACAAAAAATAGATGAGACTTAGTAGAGTCCCCAATTACGAGAGCATATAGCCACCCCAGACTAAAACCTCGTTAGAATTGGCATGGTACTGCAGGCTACGAACCATGGAAGTACCAGATTCTACTGTTCTGGTCCAACCCTTAGGTTCAAGAACTCCTCGCAATGAATGTGGCATACAGATATAGGTACATCAGGCAAATTTACGATGGAAACCAGTAACCCTAGACCATAGGTAATTCGTAAAGGCGACCTTCGCAAGCCCTTCTTAGTGCACAAGCATAGTGATAATTCACTTACATAGGATTTGCTGTAAGCTGTTAGTCACGCAAGGCTGCACCATCTGGAATTCTTCTACGTCTGGAACTCTATTGCTCGCTGAAACTCTGCCTTGCTCAATGTTTGAGGGCCTCTATAAACAGCGTTTGGGGCTGTTTGCTATATTGAAGAAAGACAGAAGTAACGAGAAGTAGCAGAAATGAGAACAGCGAAGACCAGATTGGGGAATCAAGAAGTAGACGAGGTTGAACTCTGCTACCTAGGCAGCAAACTAACCCGTGAGTGACGTAGCGAGGAGGACACAAAGAACAGAGTAGCACTAGCAAGTAAGGCGTTCCTGGCCAAGAGAAGTCTACTAGTATCAAAAACGGGCCTTATTTAAGGAAGAAATTTCTGAGAATGTACGTTTGGAGTGCAAAAATCTCTATAGCGAAACATGGGCTTTGGGAAACCGGAACAGGGGAGGATTCAAGCATTTGAGATGTGAGCTACAGACGAATGTTGAAATTTAGTGGACTGACAGGATAAGGAAAGAGTAGGTTCTCCACAGAAACAGCGAGTAAAAGAATGCACTGACGGGAAAAAAGTCTGTACACCAAGGAGGAGCTGCGCGACATAAACTAAAGTTGGTAGGCGTGTTTCTGCATCTGAAAGATGGTGTCTATTCAAATTTCGCGCCAGTCGCATATGATTGGTGCTGGTTGTGCCACTATGAAGTCGCAAATCAGGTTTGCTTTAAGGACACTGTGTGACGCTTGTGAGCGCTAGTTGCCTTTGATATTGGACGTTGTGAGGTGCTGTTAGTCAGGAATGCCTTTAAGGCAACAAAGACGTCATTATCAACATCCCAATGAGTTTGAACGAGGTGATGTAATAGGGCTACGAGAAACTAGATGTTCCTTCTACGATACTGCAGAAAGGTTTCGCAAGAATGTAGGCACTGTAGATGATTGCTGGCAGTTGTGGTCTTGAGAATATACTGTCGCAAGAAGACCGTGCTCCGGACGGCAATGTGGCATTGCCGAGAAGGAAGACCATCGTGTTCGGCAAATGGACCTGCAGTATCGTATTGCATCTGCAGCAGCAATCTGAGCAGCGGTTGGCATCGCAGTGACCCAGCAAAGTGTAACAAATCGGTTACTTCAAGGTCGGCTCTGAGCCAGATGCCCTATATCGTGCATTCCACTGACCCAAAACCACCGCCACTTGCGACTTCAGGGGAGTCAAGCGGGGGCTAACGGAGGGCAGGATGGAGATCTGTTGTGACGTCTGACGAAAGCTGGTTCTCTCTCGGTGCCTGTGATGGTAGCGTGTTGGTTAGAAGGAGGCCCGTTGAGGACCTGCAACTAACCTGTGTGTGCGCTAGACACACTGATCCTACTCCCTGAGGTATGGCCTGGGGTGCGGTATCGTATGGCAGCAGGAGCACTCTCGTATTATTGCGCGCACCCTGACTGCGAATTTGTACGTCTGTCTGGTTATTCGACCTGTTGTGCTGTCATTCATGAACAGCATTCTAGGGGATGTTTTCCTACAGGTTAATGTTTGCGCACCTACCGCTGTCGTAATCTAACATGCTGTACTGAGTTCTCTGTTGATCCATCATGGACAGGGGACATCAGCCGGTTAAGTAATTGTCAGTATCAATTAAATTCACCAACAGCTGTGTAACTGAGATGTTACTTTATTTTACTTTGACTGCCAGTTTCGGCATTCCACTACGCCATATTCAGGTATCACATGTACCTCTCAAAATAGACAATATTGTTATATAGTGCAATATATCCCTGGATGTCTTGGATTCAAACAGTTTCACAAGTGCTTCATTGGAAGACTTGATAGTAAGTCTTCGAATGAAGCACTTGTGAAACTGTTTGTATTCACGACTTCCAGGGATATAAGGCACTATATGACAATATGTTTTATTTTGAGACATGCATATGGGTCCTGAAGATAGCATAGTGGTATGCCGAAACTGGTAGTCAAAATAAAGTAAAATAATGTCTGAGTTACACAGCTGTCGGTGAATTTCATTGATATTTACAATTGCTGTACAGAGTATCGACAAGTTGCCATGGCCTGCCCGATAGCCAAATTTGTCTCCAATCGAGCACATGTGAGAAATCATCAGACGATAACACCAGCGTCACCACAAACAGCATTAACCGTCCCTGTATTGACCCGACCAAGAACAACAGGCAAGGAACTCCATCACACAAACTGACATCCGGCACCTGTACTACACAATGCATGCTTGTTTGCATATTTGCGCTCAACATTCTGGCGGCTACACTGATTGTTACGTACGACGGTTTCGCATTTGCTGTGGCTTACGATAATCTGTGGTCTTTCAATGTTAATCACTTAAATTCGCTACTTTTACAAATGCATTCCCGAGATTAAACTCCATCACATAAACTGACATCCGGCACCTGTACTACACAATGCATGCGTGTTTGCGTACTTGCGCTCAACATTCTGGCGAATACACTGATTGTTTATGTACCAGGGTTTCGCATTTGCTGTAGCTTACGTTAATCTGTGGTCTTGCAATGTTAATCACTTAAATTCGTTACTTTTACAAATGTATTCCGGAGATTTCATTACCTGCCTAAGCAGAACCGTAAAGGTGACAGAGAGGATATCCTGTTAAACGCAAGACCAGCGCTTGAAAACAAATACTTACAGCTATAACTGGTCCTGCAGATGGTCGCTAAAAATTTTTCTCGTTGTAGGAAGGCTTTATGGTTCGATTCCTGGGCTGGAGAAAGATGTCTGTGTAGAAGAATGATTGTCCCTGACCAAAGTATTACGCACAAGGGCCAAAACATACTAATTATCTGTTTCAATACATATCAACATATGACAGCTAATTTATTAACAAAGCATAATGCATCATTTCGTGCTTCACAGTTGGGAACATTACATAAATGCTATCATATCCTTGACTGCAATAAAGAACAACGAACATAATGAATATCATAAATGATGTTCCTTTAAACCTATGTTATAGACTGACAGATCTTTATAACTGCATTCTTCATAATACAAATGTTCAAATTCACGTCCACCTTGTTGAACGCATTGATTTAAGCACCCCTCGGTATTAGCATGGACACTCTTTAACATTTCTACTGATACTGAAGGACAAGCTTGACATATTCATTTTGCTAACACATCTGCATTTTCCGGTTCCGTTCCCTAAACCCTGGCTTTCATATAACCCCATAAGAAAAAATCCAAGGGCGTTAAATCAGGCGATATTGCTGGCCATCGAATACAACCACCACGACCTATTCACCGTTCGGGGTACACATAGTTGAGACATTCCCTTACCTCTCTACAATAACGGGGTGGTGTAACATCGTGCTGAAACCAGTGCCTCACAGCTAACTGATGTCGGCTGTCTTCTTGGAGATGCTCAAGCTTCAGCTCATTCTGTACGAACTGAAATACAGCCGGCCAGTTAGTTTGAGAGCCAAACAGACTGGTGCAACGATGTGATCTCCTAGAATGCCGCAGCATACCGTAACCACCAAGTGCGCCTGCATGTGATCCGGTAGTAACCAGTGAGGATTTGCGGGAGTCCAGTAATGTAGACTGTGTCTGTTGACAGTGGCGTTATTGGTGAAATAGCTTTCATTTCCCCATAAAATCTGCCTGACGAAATCCGGATTTACGGATATTTTATTTACGAGAAGTATGTAGAACGATACCCGATTTTGGAAATCGTTTCTATATAGCTAATGACGTAGGTGCAGCTTAAAGGGATGACATTTTCGTTCTTCTCGGATTATTGGTACCGATCACCTCGATGTTCCCAGGTCCGCTGCAGCTATTATTTGCCCTAATTACGATAAGTAGCATGTATTACTGGACGAGATCTAATGACTTTCATAACATTAATGATAATGACTATATATTATTATTGTAGCTACATATAATACTGCAACCTGAATGCGATAGTTCTATAACACTTTCGTTTATGCAACATTGTACGTATGCGTTATTTTCATTTGAGCTACGCTTACAGTGCGTGGGATGTGCTCCTAAACAATAACGTCCCGGGCAACATCGGGTGCGTTGCGGTTTGGTATTTCACGACACATTGTACCTGGAGGGCTCCGTCCTTTCTTAAACGCATCCCTGTACGTCTAAAAACGAACGCAGAAGGAAAAAGCCGCGTTGGAAAACGTTGTGAATACAGCTTTCGGGCTTCAGCTGTGTTGCGGTGTATCTACCTATAGATCAGAGTCATATAGTTGTAGTCTTAGCTGGAGAACAAAGCAGTTGTTATCTGTTTGAGTGTAAGACCTGACTCGAACTACAAACAGACGGCCACGTGACCTTATCAGAGCGGAACCCGGACACAAACGCACACAGATGGCGGCACAGCTCGGTGGAGGTTCGCTTGTATGTGCGCTTCCCCTTCGGACAGCAGTGACGAGTCAACTCTTCTTGGGCTAACGTATGCGGAAAACATAAAACTACATAGGACGGCTGATATATATATATATATATATATATATATATATATATATATATATATATATATTATATATATACTACTTACCATTAAAACTGCTACACCAAGAAGAAATGCAGACGATAAACGGGTATTCATTCGACAAATATGTTATACTAGAACTGACATGTGATTACATTTCCACGCAATTTGGGTGCATAGATCCTGAAAAATCAGTACCCAGAACAACTGCCTCTGGCCGTAATAACTGCCTTGATACGCCTGGGCATTGTGTCAAACAGAGCTTGGACGGCGTGTACAAGTACAGCTGCCCATGCAGCTTCAACACGATACCACTGTTCATCAAGAGTAGTGACGGGGTTATAGTGACGAGCCAGTTGCTCCGCCACCATTGACCAGACGTTTTCAATTGGTGAGAGATCTGGAGAATGTGCTGACCAGGGCAGCAGTCGAACATTTTCTTTATCCAGAAAGGTCCGTACAGAACCAGCAACATGCGGTCGTGCATTATCCTGCTGAAATGTAGGGTTTCGCAGGGATAAAAAAAATGGTTCAAATGGCTCTGAGCACTATGGGACTTAACTTCGGAGGTGATCAGTCCCCTAGAACTTAGAACTACTTCAGATTGTAGCGCCTAGAACCGCTCGGCCACTCCGGTCGGCTCGTAGGGATCGAATGAAGGGTAGAGCCACGGGTCGCAACGCATCTGAAACGTAACGTCCACTGTTCTAAGTGCCGTCAATGCGAACAAGAGGTGACCGAGACGTGTAACCAATGCCACCCCATACCATCACGCCGGCTGATACGCCAGTATGGCGATGGCAAAGACACGCTTCCAATGTGCGTTCACCACGATGTCGCGACACACGTATGCGACCATCATGATGCTGTAAACAGAACCTGGATTCATCCGAAAAAATAACGTTTTGCCATTCGTGCACCCAGGTTCGTCGTTGAGTACACCATCGCAGGCGCCCCTATCACTGATGGAGCGTCAAGGGTAACCGTAGCCATGGTCTCCGAGCTGATAGTCCATGCTGCTACAAACGTCGTCGAACTGTTCGTTCAGATGGTTGTTGTCTTGCAAACGTCCCCATCTGTTGACTCAGGGATCGAGACGTGGTGTAGTGGGACGAAATTAAACGTCACCCATCCACCAAGTCAGCCCAGTTTGCAGGTGACTATAAGTTTAATTTAGTTTTTGTTTATGTGTTTTCTTATTATTTGTAATAAATGTGAATTATCTAAAAGTTTTGTATTTTTTTATGTGTTTCATGTACGGAGAGATCGGCGCAACGAACGGGGACAGCATCTTCGTTGCCGCGACCAGAGAGGAAATTGCTGGCCGCTATACGTCGCGGGTCGACAGCCAAGGAGCAACAGAAGATCCTGGAACCGAGTTGTTGCGTCGTGTTTCTAAAAATTAAAAATGAATTTTTATACTCTTTTTGTACAACAATGAGATCATACAGAGCTTAATCTTATTGAGATGTTAGTCACTGTCTGTCAACGCTCAAGTTCACATCTGTATGTGTAGGAAGCTAATAAAATAGTGTATGCTACTAAAGTTTAAACACGTGTCTTGAAGATTTATTTATGAAGAGTTATGTGAACGGATTAATAATATATTTGACAAGATTATTGATTCAGACAGCGTTGGCCAACACTTTGAATCTAAAAAGTTTATTTAATGTGTGATTCTGATATCGATTAGGTCAAGATAACGTGTGTCGATATAATTTTCTGAGGAGAAACAAACGAAATTTAAATTCGAAAAAAGTTACGAAAACCAATTGGCCCAAGTGATGTAATTCTCTGCACACGACTCAACTGATGTTTTACAGTTTCGTTCAAGAACCATTCTATGACAATTTAAAAAGAATATGAATCATTTTTGAAGTGGGTTGTAACTGACGTAGGTGACGAAGTCTGCACATGGTCATATATCAAACGAAACCTAACACGTCGTTACACCACAGTGGCTGCAAGATCCGTTACAGCCATGCGGATAAGATGCCTGTCACTCGACTGCTAGTGATACGAGGGCGTTGGGATCCAGTACGGCGTTCCGTATTACCCTCCTGAACCCACAGATTCCATATTCTGCTAACAGTCATTGGATCTCGACCAACGCGAGCAGCAATGTCGCGATACGATAAACCGCAGTCGCGATAGGCTACAATCCGACCTTTATCAAAGTCGGAAACGTGATGGTACGCATTTCTCCTCCTTACACGAGGCATCATAACAACGTTTCACCAGGCAACACCGGTCAACTGCTGTTTGTGTATGAGAAGTCTTTTGGAAACTTTCCTTATGTCAGCACGTTGTAGGTGTCGCCACCGGTGCCAACCTTGTGTGAATGCTCTGAAAAGCTAATCATTTGCATATCACAGCATCTTCTTCCTGTCGGTTAAATTTCGCGTCTGCAGCACGTCATCTTCGTGGTGTAGCAATTTTAATGGCCAGTAGTATATATAGGGTGTCCCAGCTATCTTGTCCACCCAAAATATCTCTGGAACAATAACAGCTATTGGAAAACGACTTTCACCGGTATCAATGTAGGGCTGGGACCCATGAATGTACATATTTGGAAACATTCTAAAACGAAAGCATATGTGTTTTTTAACACAAACTTATGTTTTTTAAATGGACCTCCTATATTTTTTCTTCGGAAATCCATAGCATGACAAAGCACATACACAATGGCGTTGATTGCATCGCAATATTCCCATTACATCCCGAGATATTAAGACGCGAAGTTGACGATTGAAACACTCGACATGCGCTGCTAGCGCACGTCCTGAGGCTCAGGCGTGAACCCCATGCTGCCCGTAATCGTGATGTGATTGACATGAGTAATCACACTTATGTACTTATCAAGAGGTCCGAAACGAATAATAAGGTCTGCTGCCATCCTGCATTAACGTCGTACATTCCAGCAGATATTTATCCCATAGGCTAGGGGTGATGCGGTTCTGTAACATATCTGTGTACCGCAACGTTAGTCACAAAGTTAACTTCGCTTATCGTTAATCCGTTACTAAAAAGGTAATGCCGTTCAACGTTAAAACTTTACTTTACTGTAGATCTAGCGCAAGTGACAGTTAATCATTCACTCGTAATAGTAAAATTCATGTTGATGGTTTTAGTGAAATGAGCAAGTGGACTAAAAGTTTTACCGTTGTTTAGGTAAAAATGTTTTGATTTGGGAAGTTCAGGTAGGACATAGAAGATGAATGTAACATGTTTAACCAATTAGTTTTATTATCACATAATTATCAATGTTATGTTTATCTAATGCGTTAAATGACAAATTGTTGCAAAGAAATGTTTCTTATCATCACTGGGTAAAATGGTCCTTTGTAGAAACTTCCACTGTGATACCAGCACTACATACTAAACATAGCGTTCACATCTCATGCTCAAAGTGACGCCCATTAGCTTGCATACATACGGTCACTCTGCGGATGAAGAATGACCTACTTCGTGCTACTGTTTCCTCTTTGATGGCTGCACAAGCATCAATAATGCGTTGCTTCATGTCCTCTGGTGTTGTTGGATCATGTTGGTAAACAGCATACTTCACTGCTCCCCAAAGAAAATAATCCAGCGGTGTAAGGTCCGGAGATCGGGCAGGCCACCTAACTGGGCCACCTCGTCCAATCCACCTACCAGGGAACTTATGGCTCAGAAGTCGTCGTGCTCGTAAGGCGTTATGTGCAGGGCATCCGTCATGCTGATACCACATGACCACTCTCCGGTTCAGAGGTACGGTGTCCAAGAGAACAGGAAGATTGTGTCGTATAAGTCTGGAGTATTGTCTGACATTTTGGATGCCATTTATAAAGAAAGGTCCGATAATGGTATCTCCAATATTCCCACACCAAATATTAACTTTCCACGGACGTTGATGCTCTACCTGACGGAGCCATTTTGGATTGTCTGCGGACCAATAATGCATATTCCTCATATTGACAATTCCTTTGTTGGAGAATGATGCCTCGTCGGTAAAGAGAACATCTGCAAAAAAAATTGGATTAGTCAGAAGTTTTTGCTGAGCCCACCGACGAAATGTTACCGTATTGTGGAAGTCATTTCCATGAAGATCCTGGTGTAAATGAACATGGTAAGGATGAAATTTATGACGTTTAAGAATACGCTGTGCACTTGATTTCGACACACCAACTTCACGTTCAATTTGACGTGGCGAGCTATGGTAGCGAGCACAGCAGCTTCAGCACGTTCATCTGTGCGTGTTCTAGGACGATGTCGAGGTCTTGGATTTAAGCTTCCCGTTTCACGTAGACGAGATGTGAGACGGCCAAAAATCCGGCGCGAAGGCGTTGGCTTGTCAGGGAATCGTCTTCTGTACAGTCGTTCTGCCTGAACAGCATTTCGTCCACCTACAACAGGGTACAGTACAGGTTTGTAGAGTAGGGTAGAAAACAGACTAATTAACTTAATAATCATAATGTTCACTAACAGTACTATCAACAAACAAGCAATCTCATAACGTATATCCCGTCAACGTACATTCTCCATAGATCAGCAGCATTTCTACCATATCTTCATGTGTGTACATTATACTGTACAGTATAAGTTCCACAACACAACGTTTATTCACAATGTGTACTACTTCCGTGCCGTCACTGGATTACTCCGATGCACGACTACACTGGCAAGCGGTGTACTGCACGCCAAAGCAACAACAAATGGGATGCTCGGAGGGTGGTGGAGTACAGGAGTTTGCATGGGTCGCAAATCATAAACAAGGCGAAGTGGTAGCTGTGCCAGTAGTGGAAACTACGTTGGACACTTGCTAGGTAGAGCCAGGCCCTGCGCGACGGGCACAATGGGTCATATAACGCATTAGATAAACCTTATTTTGGGTGTGCAGGATAAATAAGACAACCTGACGGGTGTACACCGATCGGTATTGTTTCATATTGTGTACGTAGATACGTAAAACGTGCAAGAGGGAAACCATTATGTGCCTATGAGAGTTGATGGCACCAGACCGTATTATTCGTTTCGGACCTCTTGATAAGTATGGAGGTGTGATTACACATGTCAATCACATCGCGATTACGGGCAGCATGGGGTTCACGCCTGAGCCTCAGGACGTGCGCTAGCAGCGCATGTCGAGTGTTTCAAGCGTCAACTTCGCGTCTCAATATCTCGGGATGTAATGGGAATATTGCGATGCAATCAACGCCATTGTGTATTTACTTTGTCATGCTATGGATTGCTGAAGAAAAAATATAGGAGGTCCATTTAAAAAAACATAGGTTTATGTTAAAAAACACATATGCTTTCGTTTTAGAATGTTTCCAAATATGTACATTCATGGGCTCCAGCCCTACATTGATACCGCTGAAAGTCGTTTTCCAATAGCTGTTATTGTTCCAGAGATATTTTGGGTGGACAAGATAGCTGCGACACCCTGTATATATATATATATATATATGTGTGTGTGTGTGTGTGTGTGTGTGTGTGTGTGTGTGTGTTTGTGTGTGTGTGTGTGTGTGTGTGTGTGTGTGTGTGGTCCATTGATCGTGACCAGGCCAAATGTCTCACGAAATAAGAGTCAAACGAAAAAACTACAAAGAACGAAACTTGTCTAGCTTGAAGGGGGAAACCATATGGCGCTATGTTGGCCCGCTAGATGGCGCTGCCATAGGTCAAACGGATATATACTGCGTTCCTTTTAAATAGGAACCCCCATTTTTATTACATGTTCGTGTAGTTCGTAAAGAAGTATGAATGTTCTAGTTGGATCACGTTTTTCGCTTTGAGATAGATGGCGCTGTAATAGTTACAAACATATGGCTCACAATTTTAGACGAACAGTTGGTAACAGGTAAGTTTTTTAAATACAGAGCGTAGGTTCATTTGAACATCTTATTTCGGTTGTTCCAATGCGATACATGTACCTTTGTGAACTTATCATTTCTGAGAACGCATGCTGTTACAGCGTGATTACGTGTAAATACCACATTAATGCAATAAATGCTCAAAATGATGTCCGTCAACCTCAATGCATTTGGCAATACGTGTAACGACATTCCTCTCAAGAGCTAGTAGTTCGCGTTCCGTAATGTTCGCACATGCATTGACAATGCGTTGACGCATGTTGTCAGGCGTTTTCGGTGGCTCACGATGGCAAATATCCTTCAACTTTCCCCACAGATAGAAATCCGGGGACGTCAGATCCGGTGAACGTGCGGGCCATGGTATGGTGCTTCGACGACCAAGCCACCTGTCATGAGATATGCTATTCAATACCGCTTCAACCGTACGCGAGCTATGTGCCGGACATCCATCATGTTTGAAGTACATCGCCTTTCTGTCATGCAGTGAAACAGCTTGAAGTAACATCGGTAGAACATTACGTAGGAAATCAGCATTCATTGCACCATTTAGATTGCCACCGATAAAATGGGGGCCAGTTATCCTTCCTCCCATAATGCCGCACCATACATTAAACCGCCAAGGTCGCTGATGTTCCACTTGTCGCAGCCATCGTGGATTTTCCGTTGCCCAATATTGCATATTATGCTGGTTTACGTTACCGCTGTTGGTGAATGACGCTTCGTCGCTAAATAGAACGCGTGCGAAAAATCTGTCATCGTCCCGTAATTTCTCTTGTGCCCTGTGGCAGAACTGCACACGACGTTCAGAGTCGTCGCCATGCAATTCCTGGTGCACTGAAATATGGTACGGGTGCAATCGATGTTGATGTAGCATTCTCAACACCGACGTTTTTGAGATTCCCGATTCTCGCGCAGTTTGCCTGCTACTGATGTGCGGATTGTGGTATCGATAGCTACGATGCCACGTTAAGTTGGCACCACTACGAGACACCGACGACAGCGCCCTCTAGCAGGCGCTGTTGAGACCTACGAACTCCGCTCCAGATTCTGCCCATTGCATCGGGACCAGACGGCCTGGAACAATGCTTGAACTACAGTGTGTGTTGACTTGCTATTGAGACGTTATACTACTCGCGACGGGATGTACGCGAGTTTATGTAACCATTTATTAACTTGTTTTTGCCTATAGTAAACAACTAATATTTTAATCGCAGTACCGAAGTACTTGTCCCCTTCTGCTCCTACTCGCTTTCTTCATTCGGCCTACCCTTCAGTTTGCAGGAGCAGATCCACGCGCCGCCTTCCAGGCGGGATGCAAGACGGATTAGCCGCGACAGCAGCTAAAACACCTACTTGGGCATCATCATTTGTTGCAGGTCGTGGTTGACGTTTCACATGTGTCTGAACATTTCCTGTTTCCTTAAATAATGTAACTATCCGGCGAACGGTCCGGACACTTGGATGATGTCGTCCAGGATACCGAGTAGCATACATAGCACACGCCCGTTGGGAATTTTGATCACAATAGCCACACATCAACACGATATCGACCTTTTCCTCAATTGGTAAACGGTCCATTTTAACACGGGTAATGTATCACGAAGCAAATAACGTCCACACTTGGGGAATGTTACGTGATACCACGTACTTATACGTTTGTGACTATTACAGCGCCATCTATCACAAAGCGAAAAAAGTGGTGCAACTAAAACATTCATATTTATTTACGTACTACACGAATATGTAATAAAAAATGGGGGGTCCTATTAAAAAAACACAGTTGATATCAGTTTAACCTATGGAAGTGCCATCTAGCGGGCCAACCATAGCGTCATCTGGTTTCCCCCTCCAAGCTAGACGAGTTTCGCTCTTTGTAGTTTTTTCGTTTGATGCTTATTTCGTGAGATATTTGGCCCGGTCACTATCAATGGACCACCCTATATATATATATATATATATATATATATATATATATATATATATATATATATATATATATATGAGGGAGTTACAAAAAGGTACGGCCAAACTTTCAGGAAACATTTCTCACACACAAATAAAGAAAAGATGTAATGTGGACATGTGTCCGGAAACGCTTAATTTCCATGTCAGAGCTCATTTTAGTTTCTTCTACCTACGCTCAATGGAGCACGTTATCATGATTTCATACGGGATACTCTACCTGTGCTGCTAGAACATGTGCCTTTACAAGTACGACACAACATGTGGTTCATTCACGATGGAGCTCCTGCACATTTCAGTCGAAGTGTTCGTACGCTTCTCAACAGCAGATTCGGTGACCGATGGATTGGTAGAGGCGGACCAATTCCATGGCCTCCACGCTCTCCTGACCTCAACCCTCTTGACTTTCATTTATGGGGGCATTTGAAAGCTCTTGTCTACGCAATCCCGGTACCAAATGTAGAGACTCTTCGTGCTCGTATTGTGGATGGCTGTGATACAATACGCCATTCTCCAGGGCTGCATCAGCGCATCACGGATTCCATGCGACGGAGGGTGGATGCATGTATCCTCGCTAACGGAGGACATTTTGAACATTTGCTGTAACAAAGTGTTTGAAGTCACGCTGGTACGTTCTGTTGCTGTGTGTTTCCATTCCATGATTAATGTGATTTGAAGAGAAGTAATAAAATGAGCTCTAACATGGAAAGTAAGCGTTTCCGGACACATGTCCACATAACATATTTTCTTTCTTTGTGTAAGAGGAATGTTTCCTGAAAGTTTGGCCGTACCTTTTTGTAACACCCCATATATATATATATATCCGTAAGGGCGTGCGAAAATTTAAGAGGACATGGAGGATGCTCCACTGAACACTTTTGACGTAGGGAAAATGGGGACGGAGAAGTCAGCTTAAGAAGATAATTGGAATAAAATCACAGTACCGTATACTTTTTTATTTACTTTAGTTGCAATTAACTGCAAATACCATCACTGACACAATGAACGTGCCATTTTTACTGTATCCTCCCGCAGCTCGTGGTCTAGTGGCTAACGTTGCTGCCCCTGGATTAAGGGGTCCCGTGTTCGATACCCGGCCGCGTTGGGGATTTTCTCTGCCCGGGGAGTGGGTGTTTGTGTTGTCCTCATCATCACCAACATTCATGACAGTGGCTCGATTAGATTTTGTACAAATTGGACTGTGTAAAAATTTGGATTTTGTACGGGAGCTGATGACCCTGCAGTTGAGCGCCCCACAAACCAGACATCATCATCATGTACCGTATCCTACAATTGTGCTGAAACTGACGGCCGTCAAACTCAATGCAGGCATGGCATCGGAGAACAAGATTCTGATGCACTCTGGCAAATATCCCTCGTTGTATTTCGAATCACATGACAAGTAGCTAAACGTCTGGCAACGAATTCCATCTTCTCCATATGCTGTAGCATTTTTGTTAACGTGAAACTGGCGTCTGATACACAAGTGACTTTAGATATCCCCATAGGAACTAATCCGGTGGATTCAAGTCAGGTTGTAACGGCTCCCTGTGAGCCGCTACATGGTTCAAAATGGTTCAAATGGCTCTGAGCAGTATGTGATTTAACATCTGCGGTCATCAGTTCCCTATGTAAGTAGGCTGTTTAGGTTTTCTTATTGGTAACGCCACGTAGCGCTCTGTATGAAAATCACTGGCTGTGCTGTGTGCAGTCTGTGGCTAGTTTGCATTGTTGTCTGCCATTGTAGTGTTGGGCAGCTGGATGTTAACAGCGCGTACAGTGTTGCCAATTTAGCGACTTTGTCGCTAGAAATGGCGACTTTTGCCTTCGTCTTAGCGACAAAAAAAAACTTTTTAGCGACAAAAATTAATTAGCGACTTATCTGACGACTTTTGGAGTGCTGACGACTTTTGAAGTACAAATGAAAACTGTTTTGGGCCAGTATTTTCATTAAAAAAAACTAAGATTTTAACTATGGAATGGGTACTACACTGACTTTGTTCTAGATGTACTAAGTTAAATTAAGATCTTTGCAGCTCATGTAGCATTGTTCAGCATTTAGTAAACCTGAATGTGGGAATTGCCTACAGAGTAAGAAAACCTTGACTATAGAACAATTCATTATTCATTACCCGCTAGCCTGTTATCATCGATAGCGATTCGATCTATAATTCTTCAACTTTTGAACTCCCTTTATTTTTCGAATTGACAAAAAAAACATACGTAATATTAAGTATAATAAAATACATTTCTGTCCAGCAACCTCTAATTTTTCGAAATGTTAACTCGCAGTTAAATTATTACCACATGCGCAGTGGTAAGGCAAGAACAATTCGGTGGGGGTATCTCAGACATTGTTACGTTTTAAACAGTGAACAATAGGACTGATATCGAGTTACCGAGTGAGTTCAAATGGTTCTGAGCACTATGGGACTCAACTCTTAGGTCATAAGTCCCCAAGAACTTAGAACTACTTAAACCTAACTAACCTAAGGACATCACACACACCCATGCCCGAGGCAGGATTCGAACCTGCGACCGTAGCAGTCCCGCGGTTCTGGAATGCAGCGCCAGAACCGCTAGACCACCGCGGCCGGCAACCGAGTGAGTAGTTTGTTTCATGACCTCTAGTTCGCCTGAGTTTTAATGTATTTTCAGTGATTATAAATTGGTGAAACTTATGTTGTGGTGGCTTACATAATGGATTTACCACAGAAGAAGAAGCAGTACGCTCAAAATTATCGGGCTGCGTGGGAAGCAGAACCTGAATTCACTGGGTGGCTGAAACCAGTCGTTGGAGACTTATCCAAGGCAAGATGTCAAGCATGTGCAACAGAGTTTTATACTAAATTGTGTGATATTAGAAAGCATTCGAAAACTATTAAGCATAAACAAAAAATTGATTAAAAGAATGCAAACCACATTACCTGTGAAAATTGTTCCGAAAACTACAGTTAGAATAGCAAGCAGAGCGTAAGGCGCCCTTTCTTTATTTATTGCTGAGCATTGTTCTATTTTAGCTGTAGATCATTTAGGAATACTGTGCAAGAAGGTGTTTTCCGGTGATGAGGGCCCTAAAAACATGCAATTACATCGCACAAAGTGCACTAACATTATAACTGAAGTTTTGGCTCCATATTTTACACAATCATTGGCTGAAGATATAGGTAACCAAAAATACAGTGTACTAATAGATGAATCAATATCTAAAATGCTAGGTATCGTTATACGGTACTATAGTGTAAACAACCAAACCATTAGACCAGCATTTCTCAAACACGCTGTAGTAGAAACTGCAGATGCAAGAAATCTGGCTGCTGTTCTTGTGAATTCTTTGAAAGATCTCAAACTTCCAATCGCTAATGTGGTAGGAATTGGCACAGATAATGCTTCTACAATGGTTGGAATAAACAATGGCCTTTTGGAACAACTCAAGAGAGAATATGGTTTGAAGCATTTGGTATTGATCCGTTGCATTTGTCACTCTCTTCAGGTTGCAGTTTCGCACGCCTCAGTGAATACCATACCTAGAAACATAGAGTTTCTTGTACGGGAAACCTACAATGGGTTCTCCATTTCACCCAAAAGACAAGAGAAATATAAAAAGGTTTATGAGACAACAGCCACTAAAAATTTTGAAGATCTGTGCAACACGTTGGCTTTCAACTGAACCAGCAACACGAAGAATTCTGGAGCACTGGGAAGAACTAAAGCTACATTTTTCACTTGCCATGGTTCAAGACAATTGTTACACTGCCGATCTTTTGTAGAAGATGTACTGTGACGACTCAAACCATCTTTACATGTTTTACCTTAAACATGCTTTAAAAGACGTACAAATAGCTATAAAAGCTTTTGAAGAAGAAGACAATGACCCCACTAAATTACTAGATACACTTGTATTTCTCATGCAGTCACTCGGACAAAACATAGTTTTTCCAACTGTTGATTTGTTGACAACACCAGTTCCATGCGAATGTATGTACGCAAATCCGAACCTTGGCTTTATGTTTGAACAGAAATTGTCTGAGTCAAGTTTGTCTGAAGAAAATAAAGTTTATTTGAAGAAGAGATGCGTTCAGTTTAGTCTGAAACTCATAAAAGAAATTCAACAAAGACTGCCAAGTAACGTGACGATCTTGAAAAAAAATGTCAATGCTGAATGTTGAAGAAACACTAAAAGTGAATAAAAATAATGCTGTAGCGGATGTAGCAAAATAATTGGGTTTTAGTGGCGATTTCATAAACGGTATGCTGCAAGAATGGCATAATATCAGCTTGATTAGGTGGAATAGCACTACTAACACTGTTCGATTTTGGAGTGAGGTTTTGCAGTATAAAAATACCGCAGGGGAGAATCCTTTTTCTTTGATTTCACAGCTAGCAATGACAGTTCTATGCCTACCGCATTCAAATGCAGAAGTGGAAAGAATATTCAGTTCTATGAACATTATAAAAACTAAACAACGTAACAGATTACCTTAAAGACGGTTAATGCTTTGATCATATTGAGAGACCAGCTGAAGAAACAAAATAAAGATTGTGCATCTTTTGACATACCGTCAGACGTATTGGAGCTTATTGGAACGAACAAAAGTTACTCTTTTGCGACAAAACCAGTCGAACTGCAACATCATCTTTTGAGCGACGTTCAACCCTCTACATCAACTACAGTTCTGTCAGAGCATGAAACAGAAGAGTTATTCGATCTTCTGAGTGACGACGAAGAATAGCTCACATACTGGTATGTATATATTTTGTAACCTAATTTGAGTTCTTGTTTTCTTTTGTTACAAATATAGTTGTATATTTCTAGTATATTTGACTACTGTGATTGAAACAACAATTTATGTGTTGCGTCAGTTATGATAACAAATTTAATTAAACGTTAGCGCATTTTATATATATGTTGTTGCAAGCGATGCGTCATTTAATTAAGACAATATAGCAATTACGTATGAGACAAATTTTATTAATATTTTATTACCCTCCCCCCCTCCCCACCCCCCCTTACTGGCTTATTGCACCATTCAAAGCACGAAATTTCCCAGTACACCCCTAGTAAAATCAGTTTTAGCGACTTTCTAGCGACTTTTGATATTGAATCTAGCGACTTGGATATTTTGGGATTGGCAACACTGAGCGCGTAGCGTTGCGCAGTTGGAGGTGAGCCGCCAGCAGTGGTGGATGTGGGGAGAGAGATGGCGGAGTTTTGAAATTTGTAAGACTGGATGTCATGAACTGCTATATATATTATGACTATTAAGCTGGCAGTAGTGGCGCTCGCTGTATTGCAGTAGTTCGAGTAAGGAAGATTTTTGTGAGGTAAGTGATTTGTGAAAGGTATAGGTTAATGTTACTCAGGGCCATTCTTTTGTAGGGATTATTGAAAGTCAGATTGCGTTGCGCTAAAAATATTGTGTGTCAGTTTAAGCACAGTCGTATATAATTTTTCAAAAGGGGATGTTTCACCTAGAACATTTTTTTAAAATTCTTTATTCTTCAAAATATGATACATAACAACCCACCACCGTATGCAATTAGTGGGTCCTAGTTGATACTATTTGGTGTTACTACTACAGCTTACTCTATGTTGGTTTTCTTTTTCTCTCCCTAGAACTTAGAACTACTTAAACCTAACTAACCTAAGGACATCATACACATCCATGCCCGAGGCAGGATTCGAACCTGCGACCGTAGCGGCCGCGCGGTTCCAGACTGAAGCGCCTAGAACCGCTCGGCCACACTGGCCGGCCTACATGGTTCTATGAATGTTAACAGCAGTGTAGTCAACCATTGTGTAGAGCTGCGAAGACGGCTACGTTGGGTCATAGAGACATTAGTGACCACTGGTCAAAACTCATTGTGAGGTTGGTACAGGTAGAAACCGCTTATGCTCTCTGAGCCCTTCCAGCCAACGTGTACGGACCCCGGACGGGAGAGGCGATTAGGTTACTCTTCGCTAGAACGCCGGTGAGTACGGATGCTCTGAGTGGCATCTCTGTTTGCTGAGTTGAAATGTGTAAGCGCTTTGTTTGAGTTTTCGGTAGTCACTCTGGTGGGTAGCACTGATAATCATGCCGCACCAACTAGTTCAGTCAGGGAACACTGTTAATTTCAGTAATATTCAGTTTATTCGATGAGATCTTTTGTGCAACTGTAGCTTGGCGAGGACCAGGCGCGCCACCACATGGCCGGCCAGAGTGGCCGAGCGGTTCTGCGCTACGGTCGCAGGTTCGAATTCTGCCTCGGGCATGGATGTGTGTGATGTCCTTAGGTTAGTTAGGTTTAAGTAGTTCTAAATTCTAGAGGACTGATGACCTCAGATGTTAAGTCCCATAGTGCTCAGAGCCATTCTAGCCACCACATGAAGTACAGCTTTAGTTAGTATAGCATATTATGTGTGAATGTGTTGTGTGCTTTGTGGAATACTTGTGCTAAATTTTATTTAATTTACCGATCAATTTTGTTTCATTCCCACGGACTTATTATTGCGTACTCTGGTTCACAACGTGTGTTTCTGCGTACACCATGTGGCTCCAGTTTGACGTAAAACCTCACGTGTTCGAATTGAAGCCTCAGTTTCATGACGAAGTAGATGTTTTCTTGTTTGCTAAACTTATTTAGAAAATTTCTGAGTTGTACGGAATTTTAGAAGTGGACTTTGTTCTCTGAAATTGACCGTTAAAGGCAGTCGCGCTATGAACCAGTGAGCTTACATGTGGAATAGGTGTGAACGTGGTATGTGCGATCTTGAAAAATCGTATCCAGTAATTTAGCAGTCTTGCCCGGTCCAGATGCTGCGCTGTATAATGTGCCATGTGTCGATGTACGGTACGCGCTAGCATCTCAAGTGACTGTATTTTACCTTCCGTGTGTGTGTGTGTTACTGTTAATGAGAAAATAATTATGAATTATTGCTAAATTATTTGTTATTACATCCCAGAGCGCCATTCCGCTCTCTAGTCAGGATCTTTAAAATCCTCTTAGCAATGTTTCAATGAAATTTACCCTGAATATTCCAGAATGAGATTTTCACTCTGCAGCGGATTGTGTGCTGATATGAAACTTCCTGGGAGATTAAAACTGTGTGCTGGACCGAGACTCGAACTTGAGACCTTTGCCTATCGCGGGCAAGTGCTCTACCATCTGAGCTACCCAAGCACGACTCACGCCCCGTCCTCACAGCCTTTCTTCTGCCAGTACCTCGTCTCCTACCTTCCAAACTTTACAGAAGCTCTCATGCGAACCTTGCAGGACTGAATATTGTATATCCAATATATGAATTGGTATTTTATTAAATCATCATATGATGTGTGAGGTGGCACCTTTTTATCAGTTTAATTAATTAATATTTAAATAAATGTGGCCCACTAATCAGAAATTTTGTGTTATGTACTTGTTGCAGCCAAGCAAACGTAGCCCCTACTTGCAGAGTCATTCTTGGAAGTTAGGGAACCAATAAAGAGATATTTTGCGTAGCCGATCTTACTAGTAACATGCAGTAGTAAAAGACGACAGGTGTCATTAAAGGTGACCTCGCAGGCCATGGAATAACACCTCCCATTCCAATCCAGCGACCACGAAATATTTCCTACTAATCAGGGTCGTCCTTCTCGTTTCCCTGCAGGAAATAAAGAATGTACATGTAAATAAACACCACAGTACGTGTAAACTTGTATTCGTTTTAACTGTAAATAAGTTGGAAGACAGTAATGCTAGACAGTGTGGTAGACAAGTTTACTTCCATGTCTCCTTAAGCTGGCTTCTCCGACCCCATGTTCCCTGCCTCAAATTGTTCAGTGGAGCATTCTCTATATCCTGTTACATTTTTGCACGCTTCTGTATATGCGGCATTTGGGGCTGTTTGACACAGTGACTCCGTCACTGAGCACGAAATCAGCAGTATCTTAATGGACTGACGAAAGCAGCCTTCACTGTACGTCTCTACCTAAGTTACAAGGCTTACAGCTAATAGTCATGCTTAGATGATTTTTCTTTTTTTCTGCCAACCCTCATGATTCAGTCATTATAACAGGTTACTTCCCGGAACAGTGTAGAAATCATGTAGAACGGTTGCGGTTCTCAGCATCAATTAATTACAAAATACGGTCTCGTGTGCAACAGTAACCCGTCTGGCGTGGAACAGGGGACGGCAAACCGGTGGCTGCTGCGGGCGCGCGGCCACTTTTGCTGGGCGGGGCGGGGTAGCGCGCGCTGACGGATGGCCCGGCGCGCTGCCGTCGTGTCACGTCAGCGCCAGCTGCGGCGGGGGGCGGAACCAGCCGCCAACCAGCAGCGGCCGCGGCCGCCTTGTCACCGCCAGCCGCGACTGCCCGTTCCGTAGCCCTCACTCTGCTGCCGCCGGCAACTCGCACTCGCGGGCAGAGGTCCGCGCGCGTGAAACCAACACCGACTCAAAGGAAGGCCGTCAGCTAGACACGGCAAACGCCAGGTCTGTTGCAGGCAGAAACGCCTGGGCGTGCTTATCACTATAAATTACTTATTTCTGAACAAAATGTTTGGTATTGTTTGGGATTCTGCAGTTTTGTTTAGATGAAAGATTTTCTTACTATCGTAAAGCTACAAATGAAGATCATAGTTCTGTATTACTGAATCCTGTCGAAACAAACGTAGATCAGTATGAGAAGATGCTTTGCCCCATTGCAACCTTCGGAAATTTTACATTCAAGTTACTATATTTACTTGATCCATTTTGTTATCGAAACTTACCCTAACCCCCTTACAATGAACTCATTTCTTTTATTTATTTATTTATTTATTTTCGTTTGACATCGTCACTGGAAATGTGTACTAATTTACATGTGTAAATCTCCAACTGTTGCCAGTCATTAGACTACAGTCGTTTTCAACGAAAGGAATTCTAAACAGGAAACAAATAAGCTTCATACATCGAAAATACTGCTGAGCTCAAACTTTTTTAAACATGCACATTAGAAAAGATAAATATTTCCCTCTTGCAACTCAAAGGAGAAACTTTATAAGATAAAAAAATTTTATTTGATAAAAAAAGTATCTCTCTTTTGTTTCTTCTTCTGTCCCTCACCCCTTCCCCCAACGTATACAATCGCAAGATATTTCATTAACATTATGTATTCCTCACCCAACAGTCAATCAAGATACCTAAAGAAGAGCACCAATATGTTCACAGTTTCTTGTAAAAGCAACCCAGTACAAACGTAACTTCCTCAGATTTACAAATAAGGTAAAGAAGCACGAATTCTGTTGCTGCTGGACCATGAAGTTGTTTTTGTATGTCAATCCTTAAAACAAGTGGAAATTTAAGTTCAGGAGTACACTACTTGTTAAGAAGTGTAATGAACTGCACAATTAATTGATTGCAGAAATCTCTCACAACAGTGTGTTGGTCAACTACCGCAAACAGTTTCACATTTTCCTGTGTCAGAGAGGGAGACACCACCATTATGAGTATGCTTGCAACAGACCTAGCCTTCGCCATGCCTAGCTGACGTGACGTCACGAACAAGCGCCGAGGCCTTCCTTTGAGTCGGTGTTGGTGAAACCCCTAACACGCGCGCGACTTTCCTTTCTCAGTCGGCCACTCGTGATAAATAAGTCTACCGCAGCGCCCCTGTCGTTTCATTCCTGTACCGAATCTTGTTTCACGTCATCGCCGAAATTGTGAATGTTGCAAAGGGTGCCTGATGTGCGCTTCTTCATTTGAACGATGAAATCTAGGTTACAGGGGAACAATCCTTTTTACGAGAAAATTCGTAATATAATAACAGAATGTAGGACAATTTACTAATGCCAAAGCAAAATTCATAGAGGATATTCTTGACATAGGTCGTATGGTAAGTCCTCCACTTTCCTGACAATTAAAAGAATAAGAAAAACTACGTCCAAACATGTTAAAATATTTAAATTTGTCCGAATTTTCTCATACTGAGAACACAGAAGGAGCGATTTGTGTTTTACTTGCGGAAAAACATTCAGTAACCAAGATAGCATAAATTATTCTAAAAATGTTTCATATTTAGTACCACATGCCATGTTGGAATTATGGTGGACAAAACACAGCACATTATACACAGGTTTGTGGGCAATGAAAACTGTTACAGGTGAAAAGCACCTTGTGCACATGGGCATGTTTGCATACGTAGCGGTCACAGGCACTTGCTAATTCTTAAAACGCAGGATGTAACGTAAAATGCACATTTGTGGATTTCTCGTAATTTAAGACAAAAAGACGACTAGGCATTAAATTTTTCTCCTTTGATTTATTTACAGATATTACATTTTTCATTGAGCCCTTAATTCTTGAAATGAAATAAAAGCAGGCACCCAGGGACAAATAAAAAGGACGAGTTTCACCTCGTAACAGGAAAAAATGTTAGTGGTGCACCTTGTGTCCCTCACACTTATGAGGTTTCTTATCACTGTGGTGGATATTCGTGTAGGGAAAGAATATATACGTTCAAAAATGTAGTGTGCCCAGGGAAATACTGGGGTTATTCCTTTTGGAAGCGACACAACCAGAAATTCAGTCTTAAGTTGGTCGAAAACATAACAACGAAAAGAACAGCTGTGGGAGCAGAGCAGACAAGAAATTGATTTTGAAAATCTGAAGGAAAAACCGACGGGAAAGGAAGGAAAAACGAACTAGAGATGACAGCGACTCTGAAAGTTCTGATTATTCTGTGAGTTATGCAGAAAATGAAGAGCATTTGCCTAAGATGTAAGAGCCCTGTGCAGTGAGTGACAGTGAGAAGGGGAACGATACGTTCGCTCCTGCTGCAAACCTGTGCCATTGCAGTTCTGCCCACAGAAATACGAGATAGCATTATTGGATCACGCTATACAGTGCTTGTCACACTGATCGATGCAGAAGACATCAAGATTTCCAGTTGACGAAATTTGGTATAGACTGTTACAGATAATTCGCAAACTTGCTGCACCTTAATAAATTCCTAGGAGCAATTTTTTTTGTTACTAGTCTTCATTCAAAGTTACTTTCTGGTTGCAGTGGACCTAATGTAACCTGAGGTCAGAGCCTGACATTGTTAAAGGAAAGATGAGGCGAAAGGATTAAATTCACTCCAATTAAAAAACATTTCAGCATTTTTGTTCTTAATATATCATAAAAGCTATTGTCTGATTGGTGTTATTTCTATTTTTTTTATGGCCTCTCGAAGAGACATAGGTAAAGTTGGAAATTGACAAAATATTTTGGAAGGCTTACAACATCTTGAAAAAATATTTTTTGTCATAAATTGGTCTTGCTACTTCTTGAGAACCTGAGAAAACTTTTATGATAGGGTGAGAATAGTCCGGATGTCTCTGCGTTACTTCAGTGGGGTGAACGCTTGTACTATGCTGAATCTGTTTAGTGGTGTAGCATTAGTGCATTTATTATTATTATTATTATTATTATTTTGTGACCATTCTAATGCTCATACAACCCTAGACAACAGCTGCATTTTGTCATGAAGGTTGAAGCTTTCAGTGGGAAAATAAAACTGAACTGTGAAAAATACATAGCTTACTGCAGGTTCAAAAATATTACAAAACTTTACTAAAATAACTCCCTTTTATGGGAACGTCTAAAATATTTTATTTCACTAATGCGAGCACTACCAGAGGCAGTGCATCCTGATATTTGAACCATTATCTGAGAAATATCATAAAAATTACTCAAATCCCCTAAAACTACCACTTGCAGATGGCTTTAATTATCTTCATTCACGTAACGAGGACATAGAACTGATTACCAGTAATAAGTCTCCCGAAAAAGTGAACAGGATATTCTTACTATTGTTTTGATTAAGTGGGAAGAGTAAGGCAACCTCTTTCCGAGTTTTTACCTTCGTTACAACATCCGACAAGCAGAAAGTGGCAATTGCCCGCCGTTGCAGGTGCTGACTTGTACAGAGTGTTTCGAGTTTGATTATAAATTATTAAAATTGTACCTTTTGTTTGTTGTTGCATGTCGTTGTAGCTGGAGTCTCTGTCGTCTATCGTCTTACGTGTCTGAATTAATACAAATTATCAAAAGATGGAAGAAATGGCCTTCGGAGGTGCATCAGCTATCAGTGTTCCCTAGCAGATCACTCACCCGCTAATCTGCTGTCCCACATGTCGATCTTCGTTTCTTATAGCAAGTCGCCTAGTAAAGAACTGACTATAAAAAGGGACAGCAGGGAGGCTACAGACCAATGAAAGTCAGTATAGTCTGGCAGTGCATCTGTTTGGAAATGGACTCATAAATGAGAAGAAGCTCAGTCACGATTATCCTAAACTATCGCATACAACAAAGCAGCCGCAGGACGAGCAATGCACTTGCTATAGGACAAGCTGAAACGTCTCTTTTTATGTGTGAATAAATTTAAGCCCCAAAACTAAAATGATTTATGCCAACCTACGAAAGAAACTCTGTATTTTTGTAATAATTCTGTGTATTGTCTTTAAATTGTCTTATAATGTAAAATTGTAATTAATTCTTCCTGCTACAAGCAAAAGTTGCCTTAAAGCAGAGATGGCATAAAACATTTAAAAAATCCCCAGAACAACCAAGGGAGGTATATAGAGTCTACTTACTGGAACAGGAGTCAATCAAGAATAAGAGAAAACTATGTAAAAAGTATCTACAACACTTAACTCAGGAGAATAATGAAGCATACAAGAAACAGACAGCAGAAGTGAAATAATTAAGCAGGAAGCTCCATCAAGATGGTTGGGGTAACTTTGTTGCCAGGATCGAAAACGATGTCCATGGGAGACAAACACTTGCACATAAAATGCTAAGACACTTGAAGAACAACGAAAAGGATATGGCAGATATCAATGCAATAAAGAACAAAAACTGGCTGCATTATTAGAAGGAATTGTAGACTGATGGAATGAACGCAGAAAAGGATGAAGACCTTTTGTAAGTAGGCTGTTTATGTTTTCTCTATGTAAGTAGGCTGTTTGTTTTCTTATTGGCAACGTTACGTAGCGCTCAAAATGAAATCACTGGCTGTGCTGTGTGCAGTCTGTGGCTAGTTTGCATTGTTGTCTGCCATTGTAGTGTTGGGCAGCGGCAGCTGGATGTGAACAGCGCGTAGCGTTGCGCAGTTGGAGGTGAGCCGCCAGCAGTGGTGGATGTGGGGAGAGAGATGGCGGAGGTTTGCAGTTTGTCATGAACTGATATATATATATTATGATTTGTGATGATATTAAGGTAAATACATTGTTTGCTCTCTATTAATATCTTTCATTTGCTAACTACCCCTATCAGTAGTTAGTGCCTTCAGTAGTTTGAATCTTTTATTTAGCTGGCAGTAGTGGCGCTCGCTGTATTGCAGTAGCTTGAGCAGCGAAGATTTTTGTGAGGTAAGTGATTTGTGAAAGGTATAGTTTAATGTTTGTCAGGGCCATTCTTTAGTAGGGAGTTTTGAAAGTCAGATTGCGTTGCGCTAAAAATATTGTGTGTCAGTTTAAGCACAGTCATGTATAATTGTTCTAAGGGGACGTTTCATATGTCGACCCTTAGCCTAGGATACCTCACTGGAATCTTCTGATTTTTCTTGTAGTTTGTGTATTTAGTGTAGCTTTTGTTTATTGCTAGCGCGTAATTGTAGAGAGAATCTCCTTTGTAGTTGTAGCCTTTCATTGTTGTACAGTAAAACAGTTGTGGCATGCATATAGATTTGCACCAAGTATTTCGCAGCTGTAATTAACAAGATATTATTTTCAGTGTTATGTTAATGTGTTCTCTTATTTTTGCTCTTCAAATTGTGTTTTTCTGTGTTGTCGTGTGAAATACTGTGACAATAATGGCGTGTGAAAAACGTAATACTAGGCTCCAAAGTAAACTGAGAAATGACAGTGAAAATGAGAGCAGTGTGTTAGCGCCACCGAGTTATGAATTAACTGATGTTCAAAGTAGTAATTTGGTAATTGTGCATAGGGAAATGGAGCAGGCGGCAAACAATGGCGTGGACAGTGAAACAATTAGTGAAGAGGGAAGCATTATCGATCGACCGGTCGGCAATAGCTCGCCTCAGGAAGCCGAAATGACACGACACGATCTCGCAAATACTGTAGATTCAGGTTTTGTGTCATCACCGTTTTCTCAAATAAGTCAAGACACATTTTCTGCTTGTCAAAATGTGAATGTTGTCGGTGCAAATGCACTGCCGAAAAGCGTAGAGAAACAGATTCCAGACACTAATACATTATTATTGCAATTAATGCAACAAATGGGACAAAAGCTTGAAAAGTTAGACACAATGGAACAACACCAGAGACAAACACAGCAACAGTTAGACACAGTGGAACAAAATCTCAAAAAGTTAGACACAGTGGAACAAAATCTCAAAAAGTTAGACACTACACTTGAACAAACACGTGAAGATTTAACCACTGAGTTACATAACATCGAATCGAAATGTCAAAAAGTCTGTAATGACGTAAAAACACAAATTTGTGAGCATTTTCAACCTATTTTTTCGCGGCATGAAAATGCATTACAGAATCACGAAGCAGCCATAAAAGAGCTGCAAACCATTGTTCATGAAAATCTTGAGACCTTGTGGGCTAAATTTGACTCAGTTGCATCTACCGATTCGGTTACGCAACTTGCAAAAGCTCAGGAAAACTTAAAGGACAAAGTAGATACTCTGAAACTTGGTTCAGAAAAACACGCTGAGGAAATAAGTACACTATCAGAGAAAGTAGCCGAACTTTCGGATCAATTCACTAACTTATCTACAAAGGTAGATGATGATCTGAATGACACAAGACCCGTAGCCTTCACTGACACAGAAGAGTATGAACAAATAAGAAAATTCAAACAAAATCAGAATCAAATTAATACACAACACCAAAGAGAAATCCGGGAAGTACAAGATCAGCTGACACAGGTAATACAAGAATTACGTATTTCAGAGGACACTCGCGCTCCAACACGGGAAGAGGGACTTAGAAACACGGAAAAGCTGCAAAATAATAACACAGGGCATTTCGGAAGTAATGAAAGAAATTGGGAATGTGCACCGAATTTTGAGATGGAACGGCCGACACGACCTAACAATGACCGATATGCGACTCGCCGTCATGATGATTTTGACTATAAGTTGCTCATTACTACACATAAATTCAAAACATTTAAGAATTCTGGCAACGACATTCATCCACAAGCATGGCTCCATCAATTCTCTCATTGTTTTCCTCCCAACTGGTCGTTAGAACACAGATTAGAATTTATGTGTGGCTACTTAGAGAATGAACCAGCTGTAAGAATGCGATCGGTAATTCACGATTGCCACAGTGAAGGAGAATTTTACCATGCCTTCCTCTCAGCATATTGGTCTCAAGCCACACAAGACCGCGTAAAACATAACATCATAATGATGAAACATTTCGAACAATCTGAATTTTCCAGTCTTGTCAAATATTTTGAAGACATGTTGCATAAGAATCAGTATCTTTCAAACCCATACAGCCCCTCAGAACTCATCCGCATTTGCTTACTCAAATTGCCTGAACATTTACGACATATTATTTTAGCAGGACATTGCAAAGAAGACATTGAGGCTTTTCAGGGACTGTTACAAGAACTGGAAATTGACACTGACAATCCGGGAACGCGGAAACAGGAGCACAATAATTACAGGTCACATCTGTCACAATTCCACGATGAAAGAAATAATAACTGGACACGACAAGGCTATTCTTACAACGCAAATCGTGACCAAAACAGACACCACCCATATGACAACCACTGGCAGAGTAATAGTTACAGAGAAAGATCGCATTTCCGTAGTAATGAATATGACAGAGATAACCACAGAAACAGACAATATGGGAACCAAAACAATTATTACCAAGGGAGACAGAATAACTTCAGACGCAACGGTCCACCACGCAATTACGATTCCGGGAGAAATTCTCCACCACATGACCGACAAACAAGAAACTATGTCAACTACCGACATAACGACAGACCTGAATTCCATCAGAACTGGCGAGCTTTAAACAGAGCTGGGCCCTCTGGGCAAGGCGAATTTGTGGAAGTTAGGCCTCCTAATCCCAGTAACGACGCGCGCCAACAAAGAAACAGACAATGACTCACACCGCAGGCAGCCGCGTGCGCCGGCTGGCTCAGAGAAAAATAACATTGACGCTAACCTTGAGCAAGATTCCAGTATTCTTTACGGGCGAATACCGCATGATAATTGCATTCAAGTTGAAATTCTGCATACTAGGAAGAGTAAAGGTTTACACCACATTTCTCATGTAAAACCATTTATTGACAGATAATCTGCCTTTTAACTTTGTCTTTGCCATAAAACGTTTCACTTCACGTTACTAGTATGCTTTAGAAACTGTTACCATGCAACAATGTTTGAAGTTCAATATCCAGCCAAGAACCAAGAGAAATTATTTAAACAGAAATTACGAATGCATTGTTATTGCGAACTGACGACACAGTGTAATTGTGTGTGTACATTCTTGCTTGTTAGTTGTACGATTAGAACATTTACCAGTACTGCTAATGAGATTTTAATGCAACATTTTGGTTTACTTGAAAATACATTCCGGATTTAAAGTACTTTCTGAGAGATACCAGATGACACAGAGGTTAGTTTATGTGACAGCTACACGATTTTTATCACGACGCTACTAATGAGTGACAATTTACAATGTTGATTTTGCGGTGTTTCTGTTTTATATCTGCACAGTTTTCTGAATTCTTCTAGGAAGAAAAACATGTTTTAGTAGTAACTTTTGTGGTATAGCAACAATGAGACAGCCTTTTTCGTGGCATAACAATACGTTACTGTACAGTACTTTCCTCATCACGGCAATAAGCGTAATAACTAAGATATCTATACGTAAAGCATTTCACTTTTGTGTATCATGAGGTAAGTACATTGACTTTAGCAGAACTTTGCTTACAGAGGACGATAACTACGACAGTTCCACAGAATTATCTTACAGCAAGACGTGCATTTAGCGCTACAGGACACGCATTTGAGTGATTAATCTTATACTTAAAACACTTATTTTCAAAGATTTTTTAATTACAAAGAAAGTTTTCCGTGATACATTTCATTCCATTGCTGTAATTTGTAACACCTGAGGGTATAATTACGTTTATCCTCAGGGGGGTACACGCTTACTTTGTGTACCATGTGTTTGGCAAGCACAAGGAGCCCTAGCTAATATGGTATTTGCTTATACAACTTTACACATCGGTACCATATTTCTCTAACACACAAATTACACAGCTATCTGATCATTTAACTGAGAGATAAACATGTTTTTTACTACATCAGTGACAGATGTTTACGCAATTACACCGTTGGATAACTTCACACTTATGAAACTGTATTTTGTCTGTACTTTGTAAACTGTTCATATTTTTTCGGAATCATTGTGATACTATGAGAGCTTTGAATGATGTATTTGGTATGAGATCATGATTTTTAAAGTACGTTTGAGGCAGCTGACACTTTTGACATGAGCAGAGAATTTTTTTAGGCTTAGAAATTATTGGAGGAAGTTACGACGGTTTTGAGATTTGACTGAGGTGTTAATGATGTTATTTTTACGACGACGATGTGTATTATGCTGCTGAGGTATGTTTATGATTAATAGGCTGAGGCTATATGAGTTATTTGATTATGCTTCATATTTATAATGACGAAATATTGACGAGTGTCGATGGATACGTATATGTGTAATAAGGTAAGGAATAAGGAGTAGGGGTTAGGGACTCTGATTTATGAAAAGGTTGTTGGAAACCAAGAATCGTACTTTAAGAGTTATGAAATGTGTGTCTATATGCATGAATGTATCACAATGCCACTGAAAATTTTTTTGGACACTTATATTTATAGGATTTTGTTTCTACAGATTTGCAACGCTAATTCTTGACCTGTGAAATATTTTTATGTGCGACTGTCTCTGTAGCGGAAACTGCTGTCGTAAATATTTCCGTAAGAAAGTTAACGGACCACCTACACATAATGCGTCGTGGGCACCCAGCTGTGTCAGACGCCTGGAGAAAAAGCCATTAGCGCGTGCCTTTCAGAGCACAGGAAAACACCTGGAGAACAAGCCATTAGGGTGTGCCTTTCATCGCTAATGCGACACCCTCGTTACTTGAAAACATATGATTACTCGCACTTTGTGCTAATTGCTGAAATGCTTATGAATTGATGGGAAATATTCGTACATCTGCACACCTGATTATGACAAGTGTCTTTCTATGAGAGTTGAGAGCTACTGACTTACGAAATGCCACATGACTATTGAATGATGTTTTTATGCTTTGGTTTGCGTAATTGCTTATTTCACTTGATATCTGGTTTCCAGCTGTGTTGCAGCATTGCTTTTATAAAATAAAATGCATTTGCTAATGTGAACACTTTCTGTCAACAGATCTATTAAATAATTATTTTATGATCCACATTCTTTAAAAAAGGAGCACTTGGAAAGGAAAGAATAATAAGAAGGAACTAGTAACTGCATACATAATATTCTTTTCAAGTACATGGTAATATTTCTTTTACAATAAGTTGTTGTGGTGCACCACTTTAATTACATAGACATTAAGATGTGAATATACATTTCCCTTATCTGCATTGTTGTTTTTACTGTAATATTTTTTCTTCTTGAGCTATGTCATGTTTAGATATAAGCTGCTGTTTGCCAGGCATAGTGCTACTGAACTTTAATTTGTGTTACTCTGCTAAGCCAATTTTACTACTCATTGATTTTTCATGTTGCTGCACATTGGCTCATATTAGTTGTAATTTTGCATTTTATCTGTTAATTTAGATTTACGGTAGCTTGCTTTGCAATTTTCCAATTTTTTGGTAATTGCTGTTTATATTAATTGTTATGTGATGCTGCATTGCCTCGTCCCTTAGTTTAGCATCTGAGCTCAGTAGATTTAAGTTAGCTTAAGAGGGGGTAGCCTCTAAGAGAATGAGTTGCGATGAATTGGAAGAAATGCATTGAGAAAACAGGTTTAGGTAGGATTTTCTTGGAAATAAATGTTGAGGTAAGAAATGTGTGAACATATAAATACAGAAAGCATGCTTAGATAGAATTTTTTTGGTGGAAACAAAGGATGAAATAAGAGGAAAGATATATGAAGTTTTGGGTTGGACTGCAGTACCAAATGTTACACTGAAAACGAACCCTGTCCTTTCCTATTGGTCTTATCCCACTATGTGTTTGTGTACCCTTGAGTATTTGTTTTCTTCCTGTCTTTGTGTAGTTTCATAGAATTTTTTTTTCTTTTAATATTAAGCTACATTCACTATGATGAGGAATACTGTTATCCTCAAATATAATTGGCACCAATAATATGTTATTTACCTTATAAATATGCTTACACATTATTTATTCTGTTTAATGCTCATGTGTGAAGTTGATGTTTCAAAAGTTATTGTGATCTTCTATGTATGTACTCATGTCATAATTCCACTGATGTATATGTTTATTTCTATTCTTTTGTAAAGCCCCTATTACTACAAATGTTATCTGTATTATTATGTTTTTAATGATGTGTTTTGTACCTTTGTTATTGTATTCTTATGTTATAAAATTGTAATTGTCACCAGTTCATGACATTATTAACTTGTTAGTTACATTTCACTGCACACGTTTCTGTTGGTCATAGTATGTGGACAATATATGAGAAGTAGGGACTGTTAGTGTTTGCACGTGTGTTGGTAATTCAGCAAGGGACTGGATAACAGCATTGCTGGTTCTAAGGACAATTAAAAGAAAAACTTTCTGAGTGCACAAGTGGTGGTTTATGGACTTGCTATATTCTCTGCAAGAATCTTCGATGGTGATTGTGCACCTGCACAGTCGCAACGGATGGCTGCTGGCCGTCTCTACCAGGACTACAGTGGGTCTGCACCTCTGGTGGCCCACCAATACCATTATCTCTACAAGGACTACAGTGGGTCTGCATCTATGATGACCTACCAACGCCATTATATCTACAAGGACTGCAGTGGGTCTGCACCTCTGGTGGCCCACCAATACCACAATCTCTACCAGGACTCCAGTGGGTCTGCTCTGTGATGACCTACCTAACAATATTCTTCAAAACGTCGAATGAACTCTGCTGTGGGTTTGCTCTGTTGTGGCCCATTACCTGTCAGCATGTCAAGAGTCAGCACTGTCTTTCCGTTGGAAGGACAACACTACTTCTTCAAGACTGCATGGAAATCCACTACTTCTATGTGCATTTTCTTTTACTGCTCAGACTTTGAGAAAAACACTGCAATTTTACTGTGATGAATCAGGACTGTCTTTATGGACTGTGAGAAATTTTTAGCTTTTGACCAACATTGTATCAATAAGTGTGTGCATTTGATTTCTTTGTTATTGTAATTATGAAAAAAAAAATTTTCAAATCTGTATTGGCCACTGCCCAATCCCATTTGTAAAAATTTTTTGTGGGGAGCATGGGGGCTATGTAAGTAGGCTGTTTATGTTTTCTCTATGTAAGTAGGCTGTTTGTTTTCTTATTGGCAACGTTACGTAGCGCTCAAAATGAAATCACTGGCTGTGCTGTGTGCAGTCTGTGGCTAGTTTGCATTGTTGTCTGCCATTGTAGTGTTGGGCAGCGGCAGCTGGATGTGAACAGCGCGTAGCGTTGCGCAGTTGGAGGTGAGCCGCCAGCAGTGGTGGATGTGGGGAGAGAGATGGCGGAGGTTTGCAGTTTGTCATGAACTGATATATATATATTATGATTTGTGATGATATTAAGGTAAATACATTGTTTGCTCTCTATTAATATCTTTCATTTGCTAACTACCCCTATCAGTAGTTAGTGCCTTCAGTAGTTTGAATCTTTTATTTAGCTGGCAGTAGTGGCGCTCGCTGTATTGCAGTAGCTTGAGCAGCGAAGATTTTTGTGAGGTAAGTGATTTGTGAAAGGTATAGTTTAATGTTTGTCAGGGCCATTCTTTAGTAGGGAGTTTTGAAAGTCAGATTGCGTTGCGCTAAAAATATTGTGTGTCAGTTTAAGCACAGTCATGTATAATTGTTCTAAGGGGACGTTTCACTTTGAAACAAATCCAGATTATCTTGAATTCCAAGAATTAGAACCAAAAGACAGTAGGAAGTCGTGGCATGAAGAGCAAACTAATAAAATATTCTTCCGTAGCATTAAAAAAAGGTTCCTCAGATTTCTGAATCTTTGCAGGATAGCAAAAGAAATACCAAAAGAATGGAAGATCTCATAAAACCGATATTTAAAAAAGGAGACAGATCAAAACCCGAAAATTATAGAGGCTTATCATTATTAAATACAGCGTATAAGATCTATGCTAGAATAATAACCGAAAGACTAAAACCCATAATGGAGTGCCTGCTGTCAGAAGAACAAAATGGATTCATAAAGGGGAGAAGCTGTTCAGACAACATATTTACGCTACAGCAAACTATAGAAAAACATAAGGAATTCAATAAAGAAACACACATCCTTTTCATCGATTACATAAAGGCTTTTGATAAAGTAAATAGACAGCTATTGTGGGAAATTTTGATAAGAAGAGGTATTAACAATACACATTGTACAAGTAGTTCAAAAGATCTATGCTAATACAACAACCTAAATAACTGGGGATAATGAAGAAACAACAAAGACTATTAATTTTGGAGTTCAACAAGGTTACAGGCTCTCTCCGCTGCTTTTTAATATGTACATTGACGACATTATACGGCAACGTAGAGTGAAACTGAAGAACTATTCATATAACTTCAACCAAAAAGATTACATTATTACATTATTGCTTTGTTATTCGCAGATGACCAAGTGTTAATTTCGAATAATGGAAATGGACTGCAGAAAGCTGACTACGAACTATACCAAACATGCCAGATATATGTTTTTGTTGTTGTGGTCTTCAGTCTGGAGACTGGTTTGATGCAGCTCTCCATGTTACTCTATCCTGTGCAAGCTTCTTCATCTCCCAGTACCTGCTGCAGCCTACATCTTTCTGAATCTGCTTAGTGTATTCATGTCTTGGCCTCCCTCTACGATTTTTACCCTCTATGCTGCCCTCCAGTACTAAATTGGTGATCCCTTGATGCCTCAGAACATGTCCTACTAACCGATCTCTTCTTCTGGCCAAGTTGTGCCACAAACTCCTCTTCTCCCCAATTCTATTCAATACCTCTTCATTAGTTATGTGATCTACCCATCTAATCTTCAGCATTCTTCTGTAGCACCACATTTCGAAAGCTTCTATTGTCTTCTTGTTTAAACTATTTATCGTCCATGTTTCACTACCATACATGGCTATACTCCATACAAATACTTTCAGAAACGACTTCCTGACACTTAAATCTATACTCGATGTTAACAAATTTCTCTTGTTCAGAAACGCTTTCCTTGCCATTGCCAGTCTACATTTTATATCCTCTCTACTTCGACCATCATCAGTTATTTTGCTCCTCAAATAGCAAAACTCCTTTACTACTTTAAGTGTCTCATTTCCTAATCTAATTCCCTCAGCATCACCCGACCCAGATATATAATATGTCAATATCAATAGAAAAAACGAAAGCCATAGCTTTCTGTGGAAAAAATCCAGTAAGAACAAAAATAATTATAGACCACAAGACTACACGGCAAGTAGATAGATTCAAATTTCTAGGAACTATCCTGTCGTACAGGGGAGACCTAGATCAAAAAGACAAAATTGAGAAATTTAACGACTTAAATGGCACTATCAGAAGAGCCCTCCAACGTAAAGCAAGAACAGAAACATATCTAAAATTTTATAGAGTTGTGTCAGTATCAACATTACTATATGGAAATGAATCTTGGGTAGTGAAAAAGAAAGATAAAATAAGATTATAAGCCAATGAAATGAAATTCCTCAGGGACATAGCAGGGTACACCATGCTAGACTACAAAAGAAATACAGATATCAGGAAGGAATTAAATATTTTCGATATAAGCAGTAAGGTTGACAAATACCGACAAAAATGGATATCCCAACTGTTATGATAGGACAAATCAGGATTACCGCTACATTTTTGGCGATATACTCCGTAAGGTAAAAGATGCATCGGAAGACCTGCAAAACGATGAAAGGATCAGGTGTAGCTGCAACAGGCTAAGGGTAATTAAAGTACTTTAATTACGAAGTTAAATACTCATAATTACGCTGTAGTTCCAATAAAAAATACAGCGAAAAAATATTCGTGTTATACGTATTTCGATTTTCAGATTTTCCTTGTCTCTTCGAATTCAAACTTTGAACTGTCCCACACTTCGTCGTATCACCTACCAGTACAGCGCATAAAACATTAACAAACTCGTGAGACACTCGCAACATAGACACAATCACGCAACCGAACTATCAAATATATGCTCTGGCTCTGTATACTCGCTACAAGACTACATAACTAAACTTATTGTTGCACCGCTTGAAATAACAATGCGTTGACATACTCTACGTCTGTTACGTCTTGCAGTAATAGTGTTGCTAACAATGATTTTGAGATTTCGTTAGCTTTGCAGGACGCTTTCGTGAAGAATGTGCAGGACATACCTCTTTGTCGGTGAAATTCGCCAGAATAAAATACGCCAGAATTTCGATCAGGTACGTCCAACAATCAGAATTATGTATTTAAATAAAAATCGTAGTTCGTTTCAGTGCTAGCTATTCCCACAACCTTAGATTTTTGCGATTTCATCTTTCCTTTAGCCTTACATTACGGTGATCATGGAGTGCTAGGGTGCTTTAATCCCACTAGGTAGATCTTGGCCCTTATGACTTCGCGGAGGGGTCAATGTGGCCCGCGGACTAAAAACTTTGGAGACCCCTGGCCTAATGCATGACAGAAGAAGAAAGAGAAGGTGTGAGAGAGCATACAGGTGTTAAAATTAGGGAAAGAGAGCAACTGTATTTTTTAATTGGCAAAAAATGCGTCATACGCAGCGCAAGCGGCGTCAACAATCAAATTTTATGCAATCAGCCGCGCCGGAAGGGAGCGCAGCGAAATCTCTCGAACATTTTTCGACGCAAGAGTCCACTTGCGTAGCTGGGTGGTAGCGTGATTGCCTCCCATGCAGCGGGCCCGAGTTCGATTCTCGGCCGGGTTGGAGATATTCTCCGCTCGGGGACTTTGTGTTGTGTTGTCTTCATCATCGTTTCATCCTCATCTCCGGCACGCAAGTCGCCCAATGTGGCGTCGACTGAAATAAGACTTGTACTCGGTGGTTGAACTTCCCCGAATGGGGCCTCCCGGCCAACAATGCCATGCGATCATTTTCATTTTTTTTTCACGCAAGAGGCTTCCAGAACAGGAAGAGACTGAGGAAAAATGACAGTAAAGTTGCCTGAGGTTGTCGACTTGTATATGAACACGAGCGGCGTGGCTCGATCTCTCTCTCTCTCTCTCTCTCTCTCTCTCTCTCCTGAGGCTCGCTTTCTATTGATGTCTCTGGTCTTCTCAATCGCTCTCTATTAATGATCTCTCCCTCTCGAATGTTTTTATGACAGGCAGCTGTAATTGAAATACATCGTCAATATATGAAGAATGTCCGCCCCGGTAGCTGAGTGGTCAGCGTGACAGACTGTCAATCCTAAGGGCCCGGGTTCGATTCCCGGCTGGGTCGGAGATTTTCTCCGCTCAGGGACTGGGTGTTATGTTGTCCTAATCATCATCATTTCATACCCATCGACGCGCAAGTCGCCGAAGTGGCGTCAAATCGAAAGACCTGCACCAGGCGAACGGTCTACCCGACGGGAGGCCCTAGCCACACGACATTTCCATTTTTTTATATGAAGAATTGTTATTGTTTACCAATGTTTCATTTCAACAACATTAACCTTGCCTGTCAACTTTTCTATGGTTCAGCTGAACTGCAGGCTGCCAACTCATCGGTTCCTGGCCGCTGCTGAACATCGTTGATGTTCCAATTTGTAGCAGCCACTCGTGCGTCCCTGGGATCTGTAAAGCCGATCTGTAAATGCAGTTTCTGGGCAGCACTTCTGTGCATAACGCGTAATATTAATGATCGCCATACGGCCAACAAACGAAGTGCGCAGTCAGTCCACTCCATGGTATCAAAGCAGGCTAGACAAAATTTTGAATTATTAATTTTCTCTCTCTTAATGGTAAATTTATCTGTGCCGTTTGATAATTTAAACTTATAATTTTTTAACTTGGCTGCTTCTTTTAACCAACGTTGCTGTCGTTAATTTCCCCTTATCAAAGTTTATTTTTCAATTACCACTAACGAGCGCCACACAATACAGAAAACATTCTTTTTTTAAAAAAATAATTCAATGTCACAAGAACAGAACTTCACAAAAACAATGACGTCTTCAAAATAAAGACCAGTCGCTAGAGAGAGAGAGCTAAAATGAATTAACATGAATCGCTATAACGAAAGAAGTTAGACGTGTGTCAAGAATGCGGTCACAGTAACAGGAGTCGGACAATAGAGCTTACCAGGCTAGACGTCGATTTGCAGTGCCTGTATCTCGAGATGCAAAAGTAGCGACAGCACAGGCAAAACTATCGTAGTTGCAGCGTACCTCGTAATTCTAAACATCACGAGCAACTCGCGGATGTCTAACACAAGGCTGCTCCCAAGGTAATGGGTAGCAATACTTGCCACAACATGGCGGTAACTGCCGCATAATGAACACTGCGGCGTCGACACCTTCAGAAACTGCAACGGACTGGGCTGGAGAGCTGCTCTCCGGACTACTTAAAAGACTCAGTCGACGAACTACAGTAAAACTCCGTGGTATAGGAAAAGGTCCTTTTAGCCAACCTAACAGAGGCTGGAGTTTTAGTCGCTCCTACTGTACTTGGAACGGCCAAGTTCTTGGGTGGGCCGAACTGGCGCGGATAGCCGGAAGACTGTACGTCTCCGCCACCGCGTGCTTCAATGACGATTCGAAATAGCGGCCAGGAAACCAAGCTACATTTCACAATGTTGGTCGGTTTCTATATTAAATAAACGGAGAATGCAGAATTATCCTACCCTCTCTCTCCTATGATCCGGACATGTAGACAATAGCTCAGTAATGTCTTTTATTCTGTGAAAATTAGTTTAGCAGTATTAAATGTGTTATTAATCTCAACGACTTGTAAATTAATTAATTTACCGGTCTGACTACAGTATCAATTTAGTTCAAATATGTGTGAAATCTTATGGGACTTAACTGCCAAGGTCATCAGTCCTTAAGCTTACACACTACTTAACCTAAATTATGCTAAGGACAAACACACACACCCATGCCCGAGGGAGGACTCGAACCTCCGCCTGGACCACCCGCTCAGTCTATGACTGCAGCGTCTTAGACCGCTCGGCTAATACCGCGCGACCAGTATTCAATTTAGTCAGAATTCTATTGGGAGTTCGAATCCGTAATCACAACGAGAGGATTAATTTTATTACTCTCTCTTCCTTTGTGGTGGAGACTGATCTGGGCAGACGCTATGACCTCGTCACGTTCGTTATGTACTTGACAAAGTCACTACATTACAGAACTCTCGCAAGCAAGTATAATGAATTGTATTATCAGTTTATGAACTGTATGCCTCTCAATAGAACAACTCTGCGCGTCACACATTAAAATGTCGCGACATACCGACTGCGAGAGGCTGAACGGCGTTGGACTTCCGAGTGGTGGAATGTGGAGACTTAGAAGAGCTGTTTTTTGTAGAACCCATAGACCACTAAGCTGATCCTGTGGCGCGATCTCTCTCTGGGGAAACTGTGTAATAACTAATCAACAAAATTAGCATTTTATAGTAATTTTTGAATCAAAAACACATTACAAACCTTTAAGGTTTATTATTTATCAGTATACGGTTTATGATTTGCTGAACTGATGAGATTAATTAACGGAAAGAACTGAAATCATTAAGATATTCAATTCGCTTGATCAATGTGGTAAATATTTTTATATAAAAAATTATGTTGTGAGAAAGTTATGGTAAAATGTAAATACTTTTGAATTAAAGGGAACCACTCCCCGAAAGGCAAAAGTATTGAGTCGGTTAATAGGCACACACAAAAAAGAATGAAAACTTGCCAGTTGTCAGAGTGATACTTTTTCGAGCTAGTGTGAAACAGACACAAGAAACACACACACACATGTACTCGTAAATGTACACACACGTGTATACACATGCCTATGCCCCTGCATGGTACTGTCTGGACGAACGATGCCAATGTTCCGGTTTGGAAAGTAGCCTAATTTGTGCTGGGTGCTGTGTTGGGTGGATTGGCTAAAGGGATAGAGAGGCGGGAGACAGGGAGAGGAAGTGGAAATGGGTGGCTAGCGACTCAGAGAGAGGAAGCCGGTTTTCTGGCTAGGAACGTGGGAGGAGGGAGTGGCGGGTACAGGAGCTAGGCCAGGACAGTTAGAGCAGTGGAGGATACGTTTAGAGGATAACTCTCATCTGCATAGTTCAGAGAAGCTGGTGGTGAGGGAAGGAGACTTTTATGATCAGCTGCACGCTTTGCCACCAGGTGGTCAACTTTTTTCCTGGCTACAGTTTGGCAGTGAACATTCACCCTGGTTGATCTGGTTGATATCTGGTTGGCAGACATATTGCTATAAAAAGCTCTGTAGTCTTTGCAGCAGAGTTGGTATATGACATGGGTGCTTTCACAGGTGACCCGGCCTCTGATGGAACTGCACAGCTTTTCATGTTGGTATTACCACCAACCTGCTGTCTAACAGGCTGAATAACCACCACCAAACTGTTTCCCAGAACAGAGTTAACCACGTAACCACGTGGAGGCACAACATGCAGCTGAGCACAAAATCTCAATTTCAATGGGTGCTTCACAATGCAGGCAGACTGTATCCTTCCTTCCACAACCAGCAGCTCTGAATACGCTGATAGAAGTTATACTTGCAACACATTCTACACTCACGCAATCGTCCCGTCTTCAGTCTCCGCTAATCCACTGTACCCACACCCTCCATCCAACAGCTTCTCCTTCCTCTTGTCTTTTTACCTACTTCCAATTCGCATCCTCACATCACTTTTAGGACTCAGTGCTCCCCACCGAATCCAACATCCATGCATCACATTCCTAGCCCGTGCACCTGTCATCTGTCCCTCCCGCATTCCTAGCCAGCAAACTGGCTTCCTCTCTCCAAGCCGCTAACCACCGACTCCCACTAACCTCTGTCTGACTCCCGCTTCAGTCTCTCTCTCCATTCACCCCACCTGACACAGTGCCCGCACAACCTATTCCACCTGCCTAAATGCACCACTGGCACTGTCCGTTCGCCAGCACCATGTAGACACGGACGTGTGCACCCAAGCATGTGTAAGTGCGTGTTTTCTGAGTGTATTCCACTCTAGCTAGAAAAAGGATTACTCTGAAAGCTAGCAAGTTCTCTTTCCTATGCCTATGGAAGACGCCTTTCGGTGAGTGGTCTCCTTTAACCCAAAACAAAAAATTGAGATTCAAGTCCATTCAGAAATCAGTATCTCAATTTTTAAAACACGACGTACTTCACCTATAAGCAAACATGCTTGTTAGACAAATGAAAGATAACAAAAGGAATGTAACAACCAAGCCATTTTTACACACATTTAATTCAAATACGTTACTTTCCAAAACAATCACTCTTAAAGTGAAAGTAAAAAGCATTTTGTTGCATGGTTAGTTTGCACCAAACTTAATACCAACGAAGCTACTTATAATACCGCCAAAATTTCGTTGTCTTGTTATATCACTTTCAGTACTGAGTGAAGCGGAATTTCCCGCTAAAGGGCCCTGGGTTGTAGTTTGACCTTGTTGTGACGTCACGATCTACATCTACATCTACATCCATACTCCGTAATCCACCTGACGGTGTGTGGCGGAGGGTACATTGAATGCCTCTGTGTGGGCTCTAATCTGTCTGATTTTATCCTCATGATCTCTTCGCGAAATATACGTCGAAAGGGGCAATATATTGCTTGACTCCTCGGTGAAGGTATGTTTTCGAAACTTCAGCAAAAGCCCATAGCGAGCTACTGAGCATCTCTCTTGCAGAGTCTTCCACTGGATTTTATCTATCATCTCCGTAACGCTTTCTCTATTACTAAATGATCCTGTAACGAAGCGCGCTGCTCTCCGTTGGATCTTCTCCATCTCTTCTATCAACCCTGTCTGGTGCGGATCCCAACCGGTGAGCAGTATTAAAGCAGTGGGCGAACAAGTGTACTGTAACCTACTTCCTTTGTTTTCGGACTGCATTCCCTTAGGATTCTTCCAATGAATCTCAATCTGGCATCTGATTTACCGACGATTAATTTTATATGGTCATTCCATATTAAATCACCTCTAATGCCTACTCCCAGATAATTTATGGAATTAACTGCTTTAATTTTCTGACCAGCTATATTGTAGCTAAATGATAAAGGATCTTTCTTTCTATGTATTCGCGGCACATTACACTTGTCTACATTGAGATTCAATTGCCATACCCTGCACCATGCGTCAATTCGTTGCAGATCCTCCTGTATTTCAGTACAATTTTCCATTATTACAACTTCTCGATATACTGCAGCATCATCCGCAAAGAGCCTCAGTGAACTTCCGATGTTATCCACAAGGTCATTTATACATAATGTGAATAGCAACGGTCCTACGACACTCCCCTGCAGCACACCAGAAATCACTCTTACTTCGGAAGACTACTCTCCATTGAGAATGGCATGCTGCGTTCTGTTATCTAGGAACTCTTCGAACTAATCACACAATTAGTCTGATAGTCCATATGCTCTTACTTTGTTCATTAAACGACTGTGGGGAACTGTACCAAGAGCCTTGCGGAAGTCAAGAAACACGTCATCTACCTGGGAACCCGTGCCTATGGCCCTCTGAGTCTCGTGGACGAATAGCGCGAGCTGGGTTTCACACGATCGTCTTTTTGGAAACATGCTGACTCCTACAGAGTAGATTTCTAGTCTCCAGAAAAGTCATTATACTCGAACATAATATCTGTTCCAAAATTCTACAACTGATCGACGTTAGAGATATAGGTCTATAGTTCTGCACATCCTTTCGACGTCCCTTCTTGAAAACTGGGATGACCTGTGCCCTTTTCCAATCTTTGGGAACGCTAAGTTCTTCTAGAGACCTACGGTACACCGCTGCAAGAAGGAGGACAAGTTCCTTCGCGTACTCTGTGTAAAATAGAACTGGTATCCCATCAGGTCCAGCGGCCTTTCCTCTATTGAGAGATTTTAATTGTTTTTCTATCCCTCTGTCATCGATTTAGATATCTACCATTTTGTCATCTGTGCGAGAGTCTAGAGAAGGAACTACAGTGCAGTCTTCCCCTGCGAAACAGCTTTGGAAAAAGACATTTAATATTTCGGCCTTTAGTCTGTCATCCTCTGTTTCAGTACCATTTTGGTCACAGAGTGTCTGGACATTTTGTTTTGATCCACCTACCGCTTTGACATAAGTCCAAAATTTCTTAGGATTTTCTGCCAAGTCAGTACATAGTACTTTCGAATTCGTTGAATGCCTCTCGCATAGCTCTCCTCACACTACATTTCGCTTCGTGTAATTCTTGTTTATCTTCAAGGCTTTGGCTATGTTTATGTTTGCTGTGAAGTTCCCTTTGCTTCCGTGGCAGTTTTCTAAATCGGTTGTTGCACCACGGTGGTACTTTTCCATCTCTTACGATGTTGCTTGGCACATACTTATCTAATGCATATTGTACGATGGTTTTGAACTTTGTCCACTGATCCTCAACACTATCTTTACTTGAGACAAAACTTTTGTGTTGAGCCGTCAAGTACTCTGAAATTTTCTTTTTGTCACTTTTGTTAAACAGAAAACTCTTCCTACCTTTTTTAATATTTTTATTTACGACTGAAGTCACCGATGCTGTAACCGCTTTATGATCGCTGCTTCCCTGTTCTGCGTTAACTATTTCAAATAGTTCGGGTCTGTTTGTCACCAGAAGGTCTAACCTGTTATCGCCACGAGTCGGGTTTCTGTTTAACTGCTCAAGGTAGTTTTCAGATAATGCACTTAAAAAAATTTCACTGGATTCTTTGTCCCTGCCACCCGTTATAAACGTTTGAGTCTCCCAGTCTGTCTCTGGTAAATTAAAATCTCCACCCAAAACTATAACATAGTCGGGAAATCTACTCGAAATATTTTCCAAATTTTCCTTCAGGTGCTCTGCCATAACAGCTGCTGAGCCAGGGGGCCTATAGAGACATACAATTACTATGTTGGAGCCAGCTTTAACCGTGACCTTCACCCAAATTATTTCTCATTTCGGATCTCCGTCAATTTCCTTCGATACTATTGCGCTTATTATCGCTATAAACACGTCTCCTCCTTCACTGTCCAGTCTGTCTCTGCGGTATACATTTCAATCTAAGTTTAGAATTTCATTATTGTTTACATCTGGTTTCAGCCAACTTTCCGTCCCTAGTACTATGTGGGCATTGTGACCGATTATTAATGAGAACAGTTCTGCGCGCTTTCTATAGACGCTCCTGCAGTTTACTACTACCACATTAATATTGTCATTCCCTGTTGCGTTTTGCCTACTGCTACCTTATCGCGTCTAAGGTGGCGTCTTGTCGGACCTAGGGAGGGAATTCTCTAACCTAAAAAACCACATGTGCACTCCACACGCACTCCGTTACCCTTGTAGCCGCTCCCTGCGTGTAGTGCACGCCTGACCTATTCTGGCGAACCCTACATTTCTCCGCCCGATAGCGGAGGTCGAGAAATTTGCACCCCAGATCTCCGCAGAATCGTCTGAGCCTTTGGTTTAAGCCTTCAACTCGGCTTCAAACCAGAGGACCGTGGTCGGTTATGGTAACGACACTACAAATAGTTAGCACAGATTCCACCCCGCGAGCGAGGCTTTCCGCCTTCACCAACTCCGCCAACCACCTGTATGAACTGAGGATGACCTCTGAACCCAGACGGCAGGAGTCATTGGTGCAGACATGAGCAACAATTTGCAGTCGGGTGCACCCAGTGCTCTGTATCGGCCGCCGGCAGGGCCTCCTCCACATCTCAGATGAGACCCCCTGGCAAGCAGACAGAATGAACATTGGCCTTCTTTCCCTACCTATCCGCTATTTCCCTAAAGGGCTCCATCACCCGCCTATCATTGGAGCTCCCAATCACTAATAAACCCCTCCCCCCATGTGCCTGCTCGGACCTTGCTGAAGGAGCTGCCACATGTCCACTCACAAGCAGAGCGGGCGATGCCACACGGCCAGCCTCCACATTGACCCTCCGCCTCGTGCGACGTGAACGCCGTTGAACCCGCCACTCCCCTTGGGGAGAGGGTGGCCCAACCGCGCCCAGTACCCGCGAAAATGTCTCGACAGCAGGGACCGTGGGTGAAGCATGTAACACCTGGGATGTACCATGCGACGCATATGACTCCCTACTGCCACTACACTCCGAGGCAGCAACCTGAAGACGGCTGACCGTGGCCATCAGCACGTTTAGCTGTCCGCGAACAGTGGCCAGCTCCTCCTGCAACCGTACGCAGCAGTCACACAGCCTATTCATCCTAAGAAATCAACAATTTACTGTAGAGAGTTAAGCAATCAACTTTTAACTGGACTGATAATTCACTAAAGGCGGTTGATAGATGACTAAACTCTAGTTACTAGACACTTTGTATGTAGGCTGTTTAGGTTTTTGTGTTGGTAACGTCACATAGCGCTCTGTATGAAAATCACTGGCTGTGCTGTGAGCAGTCTGTGGCTGGTGGGCATTGTTAGAATATTCGCTATGGCCGGTATTACACTATCAAATTTCTTTGTCCAATATCTTTGTCCAATATCTTTGTCAAAGATATTTGATAGTGTAATAGGGATCTTTGACAAATGTCGTCCAATATTTGATCAAATCTAGGCCGAGGCCGTATATTTGATCAAAGAAATCGCTTGTCTTCTGTTCACTGTAATGCGATATGTTACCACTCGGAGCGCTAGCATCGCTGCAGCGTTCTGTCGTCTGTAATGTTTTTATAACCATTGCCGGTAAATACAATTGGTGTGTGCCGACAACTACAGAATTAATAGAGATGTCTGAAGCTTATGAGGCGCTTTACAACGTGAGGCACCCTGAATACAAAAATACATTAAGAAGATTGGAGACCTAACCTGACCTAACCTAACATAACATAACCCTCTCGTGTAGCAAGGAATCGGAGTGTTATAGTGAGCCTGTCTTCTGAAGATATAGCAGTTCTTAAGTGAAAATTGTGCTTTGTGATATGAGGATACACTTCATTGAGCACATACAGAAATGTATGCTCATCCATTCTTAAGTAATTGATGTACGACTTGACGTCTTCCACTGTAAGCTCACGTAACAAGTTTTGTTGAATGCTTTTATCGTGTCGTCGTAAAACCCACGGCTTCACCCAGATTAGATTAGTTTTTCGTTCCATAGATCCGTGCTGAGGAGATCCTCGTGGATGTGGAACATGTCGATTTTTTTTAAGCTGAAATAAAAATACTAATAGTATGACTAAATACAATACATCATTTGTTTCTATTAAAAATTTCGCCAATGGAGTAGAAGGAGTTGGCCAGTAGTAAGTCTTTCAGGCTCCTTTTAAACTGATCTTTATTTCTAACTAAATTTTTTATGTTTCCTGGCAAATTATGGAAGATGAGTGTTCCTGAGTAGTGGACCCCTTTTTGAACTAAAGTAAGTGTTTTTAAGTCCTTGTGCAGATCATTTTTGTTCCTGGTATTGTATGTATGAACTGAGTTGTTTGTTGGAAAAAGAGATATATTATTTACGACAAATTTTATTAAGAAGTAAGTATACTGAGAGGCAGTAGTTAACCTGCGAGCCGGAAGTATAGGGAGAGACTGTCATTTGGGCCTACGAGAGTTATAGTTTTTTTTTTGTTTGTTTCTCATGCCTAGATAACTGTACAAACATATCGTTGCATGTATTGTAATAATCATTACATATAATGATCCACATGCAACAATATCTCTACGGAAGTATCTAGGCATGAAATACAAAACAAAAAAAGCTAACCTGCAAATCTCGTACGTCCAAACGACAGTCTCACTGTTCTTCTGGCCCGCCAACAGTTTCATTTTCTTTCTTATTTTCCCCCAGTACCAATGCAAGAATCTGAAGTACCCAGTTCTTTGAAGAGGTTTCTGCAGGAGGTCCGTGAATTTACTCCACAAATAATAGGTATTACACGCTTTTGGACCTTGAAAACTTTTGTTTGACTTCAAGATTTACCCCAAAATATTATCCCATATGACATTATGGAATGAAAGTAGGCAAGCTTTTTCATTTTTATGTTGCCTATGTCTGCTAACACTCGAATTGCAAATACAGATTTGTTAAGGCGTTTCTGCAGTTCTGTGGTGTGCTCCTCCCAACTGAATTTATTATCAAGTTGTAATCCCAGGACTTTTAAGACTGTCAACCTCGTATGTATGGTTCCATTTTTTCCCCCCACTTCTTTTCCGCATGTGCACACAATGCAATTGGAGTACGTAGAACTGCTGCGGTTAATAACAAGTTGTTGTCAGCCATCTTGAACTTTGACGAAAAATTTGATGACAGTGTAATACCCCTTGTAGCGCTACGTCAAAGATCTTTGTCAAATATATTGGACGGAATATTGGATCACATCTTTGATCAAATCTTTGACAAAGAAATTTGATAGTGTAATACCGGCCTATTGTAGTGTTGGGCGGTTGGATGTGAACAGCGCGTAGCGTTGCACAGTTCGGGGTGAGCCGCCAGCAGTGGTGAATGTGGAAAGAGAGATGGCAGAGTTTTGAGAGCGGACGATCTGGACGTGTGTCCGTCAGAAAAACGAAATTTAGAAGACTGGATGTCATGAACTGATGTAAATTTATTATGCCTTTTGAACACTATTAAGGTAGATACATTGTTTGTTCTCTATCAAAATCTTTCATTTGCTAACTATGCCTATCAGTAGTTAGTTCCTTCAGTAGTTAGAAGCTTTTATTTAGCTGGCAGTATGGCCCTCGCTGTATTGCATTAGTTTGAGTAACGAAGATTTTTGAGACGTAAGTGATTCATGAAAGGTATAGATTATTGTTAGTCAGGGCCATTCTTTTGTAGGGATTACTGAAAGTCAGATTGCGTTGCGCTAAAAAAATATTGTGTGTCAGTTTAGAGTTGATCGGAATAAGTATAGAGAGAAATGTCTGAGTACGTTCAGTTCTGCTCAGCTGTTTGAAAATGAAATAACATAAAAGTTTTCCAGCACTGTCATTTATAAAATTTTTCTTAGGGGAGGTTTCAACAGGGATGCATTCAATTTGTCCGACAGTGGTCCAAAAGCCCTTTTCCCACGATTCCAGCCTACAGGATTGTGCCAAACCATGCCTGAAAGCGACGTTCACGGGTGACGTGAGGATTGTATTCCGATCAATAACGGCTGTTGTGGAGGTTAAAAATGCCGTCACGAGTGAAGCTAGATTCGTTAATGCATATCACGTTATTTATAAGACGTTTGTTGTCTTGCGCTTATTGCAAAAGCCATTCACAAAACTATACTCGTCGAATGTGGTCTTCTGGCCTCTGGTTTGAGTTAACGTGTACTGATACGGATGCAGTTCTTCATCGTGCAACACTTAAACAATCAGTCACTGATATATTTGGAACTGGCTTTTAATATCACTCGTACTTTGCGGAGGTGATTGGTGGACTGTTTCAAGAATCGTGTCCTCCGTTTAAATACTGGGTTCATCTAGTCCTTGGACGACCTCTATCTGCTAAGTGTGGACGAAGATAATCGGTTTCCCAAAAGCGTTGCTACAGGCGACGAAAAACATTCTTATTGGGATAACTCCTTTGAGAGTACCGCAGCATACGCACGAGCAGCAATAGGAGCTTAGTTACTGGATGCACAGAACACCAAAAGCATATCGACGTATTCATCGTTTGTGTACTCCATTGGGAAGCCGCCATACATGAACTTGACAGGACAAGTTTATGATTGTGCACTGCGTGGTTAGTAGACACATGCATGTAGTTTAGTGGTTAATGGGCTCCATTGTCAAGTGATAGGCTTTTGTCACGCGAGAAAATGATGTTCTGCTGATAAATGACGATAATTAGAGACTCAACGTCTAAAAATTGAAAAGAGAGAACTTCTCGAGTATTCGAACCACAGCTGCATGATGGACGTGTGTTTCACGTCCCACACGCGAGGTGTTCGGAGATCCTTGTTACAAACTTGTGGAACTTGTAGAGGGGAGTGAGTACATAATAATTTCAATTGTAACCTATGGTTGGAAACGTCACTCAACGATGCTACAGAGCTGAAAATTATAGGCACCAGCTCCTATAAATGTTTGTATACACATCAAAAAATGTTTTGCATCACATCGCTTCCGAGAGTTATGGAACTTGTACAGAAAATTGCAATAGAGATAAACATAAACATCATTTCCGCCCGTTTTATTGCGCATGGAAACCACACATTGCATGTTGTACCACTATACAGCGAGACCTTAGAGGTGATTGTCCAGATTGCTGTACACACTGGTACCTCTAATACCCAGTAGCACGTCCTCTTGCATTGATGCGTGCCTGTATTCGTCGTGGCATACTATCCACAAATTCATGAAGGCATTGCTGGTCCAGCTTGTCCCACAACTCAACGGCGATTTGACGTAAATCCCTCAGAGAGGTTGGTAGATCACGTCGTCCATAAACAGCTCTTTTCAATCTATCCCACGCATGTTCGACAGGGTTCATGTCTGGAGCACATGCTGGCCACTCTAATCGAGAGATGTTATCCTGAAGAAAGGCATTCACAAGATGTGCACGATGGGGGCGCGAATTGTCGTCCATGAAGACGAATGACTCGCCAGTATACTGCCGATATGGTTGCACTATCGGTCGGAGGATGGCATTCATGCATCGTACAGCCGTTACGGCGCCTTCCATGCCCACCAGCGGAGTACGTAGGCCCCATTCAATGCCACCCTAAAACAATAGGGAACTTCCACCTTGATGCACTCGGTGGACAGTGTGACCGGGTTGCCTCCAAACACGTCTCTGACGATTGTCTGGTTGAAGGCATATGCAACGCTCATCGATGAAGAGAACCTGATGCCAATCCTGAGCAGACCATTCGGCATATTGTTCGGCCCATCTGTACCGCGCTGCATGGTGTCGTGGTTGCAAAAAAGGACCTCGCCATGGACGTCGGGAGTGAAGTTACGCATCACGCAGCACAGTTTGAGTCGTACCACGCCATCGTGTGGCTGCACGAAAAGCATTATTCAACGTGGTCGCGTTGCTGTCAGGGTTCCTCCGAGTCATAATCCGTAGGTAGCGCTCGTCCACTGCAGTAGTAGCCCTTGGGCGGCCTGAGTGAGGCATGTCATCAACAGTTCCTGTCTCTCTGTATCTCCTCCATTTCCCAACAACATCGCTTTGGTTCACTCCGAGACGCCTGGACACTTCCGTTGTTGAGAGCCCTTACTGGCCCAAAGTAACAATGCGGACGCGATCGAACCTCGGTACTGACCGTCTAGGCATGGCTGAACTACAGACAACACGAGCCGTGTACCTGCTTCTTGGTGGAATGACTGGAACTGATCTGCTGTCGGACCCCCTCCGTTTAATAGGCGCTGCTTATGCATAGTTGTCTACATCTTTGGGCGGGTTTAGTGACATCTCTGGACACTCAAAGTGACTGTGTCTGTGATGCAATATTCACAGTCATCGGTTACCTTCAGGAGTTCTTGGAACCGGGATGATTCTTTGATGATGTTACAAGCTTTCAAGGATGATGAAGACACAAAAATATATCAGTTTAAGGTAAGGACCCCTGGTTCGGATACGAACTTGTCGAAAGCTACCAGCGGAAATCATTCTGATACCTCTGACTGTGGAATACATGCACCGGTACTGTTGTTGCTAACACTGTAGGTATGCAACTTTCAGGGATAGAAGTATGGACCAAAACAAGAAAAAAATGACTAATAAACATGTGCTCTAAAATGCATATCTGAGGAGCTATGAGCATTTGTTCATCTTCGCTAGTGTGAAACACATCTCTTCTATTTTCAATTTCTCCTGTCTCTCAGGGTATGCATTTTAGAGCCCATTTTTACACGACTTTTTTTCTTGTTTTGGTCCATACTGCCACTTCTGAAACTTGCCTACCCTACATTCTTAGTAATAACTATCTGTACCTGTATTCCACTGTCAGAGACATCAGAACGATTTTCCCTTATAACTCTGGACTCGTTCGTTTCCGGTACAGAGGCCCGTATCTGAAATTGATACGTTTATCCTTTTCCATCATCATCGAAACATTGTAATATCATCACGGATTCACCCTGTATATACACTTTCACAGGCCCCAGCGTCTATAACATTCAGGCCTGTAGTGTCTTTAGATGACGTTTGCGGACATGGGTTTCTATTCAAAACATTATGTACTTGCTCCCCTCTGCAAGCCCAACGGGAATTTCCGAACATCCTGTTTAACAATCTTTTTAGCGTTTTAGTTGCTTTTCTCATTAAGTGTTGTTTGCCACTCGACCTAGTATGGTTGTTTCCTTGTTTTCGTTATAATTAATTACGGCATTCTGCGATCAGTTGTAACGAAAAAACCTAAATAAAAATACTCACTTCCTCCGCGGGCTTCTGCAGCGCGACCGCACAGCACGCCATCTGTGTGCGCAGTTGTTCTTAAATTTTTGGAGGCAGCGATTCTTTCAAATACGCACTGACGTTGTTCTTGTTCACTTGGCACTAGCAGCTAGCAAGCTAGCACTTGTTATTTTGTACATAGATAGGAGTATGGAAATAGCCGATACATCCGCTTTGATAATAGTGAAATAGCCACAGGTATTTGTGTGACCACTCTTTTTAATAACGCTTTTCGAAAATATCATCATCAGACTCAATTAAGGGGACAGACACCATACAAAGTACTGTGTCAACTTGAGTGTACCATATTGAATAGAAATATGAATATCCAATATGGCACTCTTAAGTCGACTCAGTACTTTGTAAAGTGTCCGTTTCCTTAAATAATCTGATGGTGATATTTTCGAAATGCTTCATTAAAAAGAATGGTCACAAAAATACCTGTGGCTTTTTTACTATTATCATGGCGTCCATAACAGTAATTCCCATACTCCTATCTCGTATCAACATGGGCATACATCTCATTCTCGATTTTACTTCGCAAATGCGAATTTGCACATCCCGCATTGACTGTGTTTAAAGGTGCGTCCATGCTACTCGCGCTCGCCGGATTTCTGTTCGTCTGCCTCGTCGGTGAGGAGACACTTCTAACTTGCGCGACTCGCGCTCGTGCTGCTTCTGTATTCGTCCACACTACCCCACCTGCTTGCCACTCTTGACTCTTGAGGATTCGCTGCGCACACGCAGTCGTCACCAGTGTCAGCTTCCTAATTTAAAAATGGACGAAATGGTTCCAGTAAGTGCCAGCTTCCTCATGATGCGACTGTTAGAACAGGAACAAAATAGAAGCAGACCCAACAAGGGCCCTAGAAAACTCACGTGGTGGGTGACCACAATTCTCAGAAGCAGAAAAAGTCAGCATCTAATTCTGAATATCTGATAAATCTGGTTGGACAGAAGCTGGCAAAGGTTGACAGAAACTTTCAGAAAGCGATACCTGGTATTGAGCGGTTGAGACTTAAGCTCAGATACCTAGCAATTGGCGATTCCTACTCCAGCCTCAGTTTTTATTTAAAGTTTCCAAGTAAGTGATAACAAATATTGTTCCTGAAGTATGTGGAGCTCTTATTGGCAGCTTGAAGCAGTTTGTAAAGGTAAGTTAACAAATTATACAAATTCTGTTATTAATGCACTTTTATTCATCAGTTATTAAGCAAAAAAAATAATAAACAAAAATTTTTATTTAAAAAATGAGTAAAAAATTGAACTTTTAATTAAGTATTATAAAACAGGCAAATCCAGATAATGTGGAGATCCTTGTTCGATGTTGTCGGAAGCAGAAGTAGATGTCTGTTGGATGTTGGTTCGCTCATGGGCATTTACATTTTGAGTTTGAGGAATGGGTAAATGGGATGAGCAACTGCAATCACTGTTGGTTGAACTTGGTCTAGAATGTCCCAGACAGCCGCTTTCTACTCTGAAAATCGTGTCGAAAAATTGTTTTTTAACAAAAGCATGTGTTGTTTTGCCCGTGGATAGTAGAACCTTCTCTACGTATACTCAATAGGCTTCAAACTCGTCTCTAGGTTTGGATATAGCAGTTCATAGTATACTATATGCTTCTCCTATATCGGGATCTTCGACCCCCTTTCTCTGACTTTTTCTTGGTGAACCAAATACCTTCTTGCGATGGTTTGATGTGTGTGTTACTTTGTTGCCTCGCGTCTTTTGATGATCCACTTCTTGATTACTGATTTCTTCACAAGTGTCTGTCCCATTAGCTGAATGCTCATCGCGTTGGATTGCCACGCACGGGGGATCCGGGTTCGATTCCCGGCTGGGGCGGGGGATATTTCTCCCTTCAGGGACTGGATGTTGAGCTGTCCTCATCATCATTTCATTCCCATTGTCGACGCTCAGGTCGCCTAATGTGGCGTCGCATTCAATGAGACCTGCACTTGCCGGCCGACCTTCCCGTCTGGGAACTCCAGGCCACTGACGCCATACGCTCATTTCCATTTCTTCACAAGTGCTCGCTCGCTCTACCTTCGTTTGTATCCAGGCTCGCAAGCCTCTGTTCTTCCAAACTCTCCTTAAATTCCTTCTAAAACAAAGCGACGACAATTGATTAACATAAACAATAACAAAGTAAGGGAAATATATAAGAAAAGAACGGTTGTCTGAGTGGACGGGAAATACTATGATAATCGTATGAACTGGGAGCACTGTAAAGTTGATGAGTAAAACGTAGGATATTCGATATAGTTATACTGACCTATTATTACTCAGTATTATTAGTTTTAATTATTATTAGTGCTCATTGTTATTAGAAAGTCCATTATTATTAATGTTATTGTCCGCCCCCGGTAGCTGAGTGGTCAGCGCAACAGACTGTCAATCCTAAGGGCCAGGGTTCGATTCCCGGCTGGGTCGGAGGTTTTCTCCGCTCAGGGACTGGACGTTGTGTTGTCATAATCATCATTTCATCCCCATAGACGCGCAGGTCGCCGAAGTGGCGTCAACTCGAAAGACCTGCACCCAGCGAATGGTCTACCCGACGGGAGGCTCTAGCCGCACGACATTGATTGATTGATTAATGCTATTAATAATTATTTATTTTATCAGAAATTATTAGTGTCTATTTGTTTCTTTGCTGATGCCACAGAGTCAACAAGAGTGATTGCTTGCGCTGAGGAATATCAGAGAAAATGGAACTTTCCTCATTGTGTTGGTGCAATGGATGGCAAAAATTGCGCAGTGCAGAGCCCATCGAATTCTGGAAGCCATGTTTTCAATTATAAGTGTCGTTCTTTTTGGTCTGGTGGAATATGACTATGGTTTTTGGTATGGAGATGTGGGCTGTCAGTGTCGAATTTCAGACGGTGGTGTTTTTCGGAATGCATCTTTTTTTTAAGAATATGAGAAACATTTTATATAAAATGTACACTACATATGCTTAAATATATTGTCTTACATACAAAAATCTGTGATGTTCAGAGCTCATTTTGAAACAAACCAAACATTTTTATCTTAATTAGAACTTTTTTAATTTTTAAATTTAAAAGCCATAAGCAATTATTGTACTCCTAATAATAATGGTAATAAGCTAAAACAAATATAAAAAATATTTTAAGATAAGATATGATATGATTAATAACATATGAAGGACTTATACTAAAAAAAATTAAAAATAACAAATGAGCAGAGGCTGAAATATAAGCTGAGAAAGAAAAAAAGGTAAGTAGCCATGAAGACAGAATCCAAAAGGTACTGAACTCCATTAAGTTTGTTAACAGATTCTTTATTCTTTTCCCAAAATAAATATATTTTTACTTACTCCTGCGTTGATTGTTTTCCGTGGTTGATATTTGCAGTGCACAAACTGAAATGCTTTGAAAGTGAACCAGTTTGGAGCATTCACTTCCTCAACCCCAGCGCCAGACTTCCCAGGCTCATTTTTCTTCTAGTGGACTTTTCTACAAGTGGCTAAAAAGCCACATCCGTGCAGAGTTCTGTCGCGATAATTGGAGTTCACGGTGTCCCACAGAACAGGATTTTGTTCACAAATATTTTTGGTTTCAATTGTTAAAATCGTCTTTCCACTCCGTTTTGAAAGAATTACCGATGTCCATAACACAGAAGAAGAAAAACCAAGACCGCACTGGATGTGTGCAGCGTGCCGACTTCAGAGCTTGTCGTCGTCGACACCACGCGCATCCCTTTGATGTACTGAGAACAGGCGGACCCAGACAAGCCATATGCTCTGGCAGCTTGCGAGTCCGTCTCGCAGAGTGTGCTCGAAGCCTGCTACCTCCATCCACATTACTCGTACGGCTCCCAAGCCTTACAAGCACGCGAGTCACGCGAATAGTGTGGACATATCTTAAAATTTTTACGTCAACTGTGTCACTTGATACGTATTATTTGTACTTCCTGCTTTTTAATTTGTGACGTGTACTTTTGTTTTGCATCTTGATATAGGTTACTTTGTACTTACGATCGTTTTGTAAAATATTTTTTGACAGTCCATCTGACGAGAGCTATTCCCAAAACCTGTAATGTAATAAACAAGTTCAGCTAACACCTGTTGACTATTATTAGCGACCTACCAGCATTGGTTACAGTTTTCAACTTAGATCCGCATAAAAAGTATTTTGTCAGACATACAGCTAGTGACTTGCGGTTTCGCCTGCGAACTGTTCCTTCTCCAGAGCAGCTTGCTGTTTTTGTTCCGGTGTATGATTTTGTCTGTTGGGAACGTGAAGAAATTCGCTGCAGACATAGACGGAAAGTAGATAGCATTCTCGCACGGAATGAAAGTCTGAGTGCGACAAGTGCAGGTCAAGTAAGCAAACACAAGTTTTTGGACAGAGTGGTCTGTTTAACCAGCATTGAACTATCGGTTGATGAGCTGGAAGCACTAAAGAACGGTCTGCGCTTCAATTTTCCTTCAAGTGTTAATGATAGAGTAGTGAAAAGGGCAGTTGTGGAATTGAAAAGTGGCTGTGAACAGACAAAAACTCCTAAGTTTCCGAAAGCCGACATTGCTGTTGAAACGTGTATTGCTTCACGCCAAGCTGAGCATAAAGCGCATTATCCACATGCTATTCTGTTAAAAAATTGAATACTAAGATACAGGATAACAGCATTTTACTGATTAACGCTGATAAGGGTAACTCTATTGTTTTAATTAATGATTCTGACTAAAACCTTGCAATTATTCAATGGTAATGCTATAGCTGAGGTAAAAAAGCAAGCCCTGCAACCATTCATCCAAGACCTTAATAATGCATTAACAGTTCTAATTTTTTGTTCAATTCTGATTTTTAAGAAAAAGGTGTCTTATTATAATGAACCCAAAAGTGCCTAAGCTGCACTCTCAAGTAAAGGTTTATAAATCGAACCTTTCAATCCCGATTGTTAGTGTGTGCGTAAGTCCCAGCTATAATGTTAATACCTTTTTCAATGCTAAATTGAAGAAAATCTTCACATCAGTCTTAAAGTATAAAAAATAGTTATGAAATGGCTAAGATTCTGAAAGAGGATGAGGTTTCGGTGGGGATGGTACTCGCCTCCCTTAACATAACGAAGTTATCTACTAATATTCCTAGTGCCGAGGCTCTAGAAATCATTATGAAGCATCTCCTGAGATATGGAAAAAACAAGTATACACGAGGCAAATGAGTTCATTGAGCACGTGTGGCTCTCTTTATCTTGCTGTTATTTTACTTTTAGTGGTAAGACTTATTATCATAGGCATCGTCTCGCCATGGGCTCTAGTCTTTCAGGTATTCTGTCGGACATTTTTAAAAATTATATGGAACCTAGGTTTTTTCATTCTCATGAAGAATTAAGTGGATTATATGGCAGATAAATCGATGATATCTTCATTCTCTTTCAGGATAATAGAGATGACGTCAAGGAGCTTGCACATACTCTTAATCAAATGCAAATACAATTACAGATTACATTGGAGTTCGATAGTTTTTTAAATTTTGTTGGGTTAAAGATCTCTGTATTCGACTCTAAAATGATCATGGATATTTTTCGTAAGCAAGCTGCTACTGACATCCCCCACTGCACAAGCGCGCATATTTTCCGTCACTGTTTCATAGGTTCCCGAAATTAGGTGATGATGTTAATGAGGAAATAAATATTCTAGTACAGATATAACAGGCCAGTGGCTAATCAGAGAAGTTCATACGAGGGATGGGTAGCAACATTCTGTACAAAAAGTGCAGCGCCAGCAGTCCTCTTTGAAAGATAAATTTACGTACCGTACATTTCCATGTCTTACTTCAGCCTTTCTCGCAATAAAATGCGCATACCTTCAGAGAAGTGAAGATTCAGATGAGTTTCCTGACACGGAACATATTCGGGCATGTTTTGTAGCATAATCTCGATGCCACCAACGACAAGCTTAAAAACTGCGGTGTAGACTATACAGAATTGAGTATGTTTCTTGTAATGGTATTTATGTGAGCCAGACGGGAGATATTTTGCAAGATTATTTAGGAAGTACACTTACAAAAATAATATTACCCTTCCTGTCTTTTGAGAGAGAGTGGTCATCTGTTGCCCCACATCAATGATGGTTCTGGAATTTTGCATGTTGAGCGTTAAGAGTGGGGACCTCGACATTCTCGAAGACTGAGAAACTTACGTGCATCGCCAAACCGATCCGGAAGTTGTCATCAATGAGCAAATGGCAAAGAGCAGGCACAGATTTTCAAATATTTTCGACGATTTGCTGGTTCATTAATCTGTCTTCTTTCACCCTTACTTTTTTATATTTATCAGAAAATAACCATTTTTGTTTTTATGTGTCTTTCCTTTCTATTACAAATAACAATTTTGTTACTGTCGTGTAAGTTTTAATTAAAATGTCCGACCACTTTTTCGGACTTGTCTGGTAATTTATAGCATTTGTTGTCAATAATATTCCTTTTTAGTGTGTATTTGCATCAATTGCTGTTGTTCCTGGAATTCTGAATGTGCATGATGCATCAGCTGTGTAGCTTTGACGTGTCTATACGCATGTGCGGAAACGGCACATGACGGTGTTCATTTATGTTTTAGGAATTGCATGCTACTTTATCGGTTTTTCTACTTTTTTTCACTTCGCAATATATTTTTACAACATTTTTCCTTTTTTTTTTTTTTACATTTTACACTTGGTCGTTTGGTTTTACACGATCTGGTGATTGCTTATACAACAGCATTTTTACCATTTTAGTTGCTCTCATCTACTTATTTTTTGCCACTGAACATTGTATGTTTCTTTCCTTCTTTTCGTTGCATTCTGCAGTCAGTTTTAAAGAATAAATCTAAGTAAAATTTTAGGAAACTTCCTCCTCGAGATTGTGCAGCTTCGCTGGTCAGCACGGCATCTGGTGTGTGCAGTTGAGTATCTCGTGCAACAGCCAAAAATGTTCTCAAGAGCTCATGCATATGTCGTCTGCTGACCACAGGTGCAACAATGACAAGCATATATCCTGCTCGAAATGCTGCAATCTGCGCATGCGCTTGAATAACACCTTAAACGCGCATATGCAGATCCACGGCAGAACAGAATAACTTCTATTTCTCCATGACGGAAAAACTGCTAAAATCGTAGCTTCACCTGTTCTGCCGCTAGATGGCAGGCCATCTACACCTGAGTTGAACACGTTAGGTGCGTCATAAAATACCGGCATTATTCGAAAGGGTAGAGGCTCCAATCTTCATCTGGTCATCCTAATTTAGATTTTCCGTGGTTTCCCTAAATTACTTCATGAAAATGCCGGTATTGTTCCTAATATAAAGCTACCGCAATCTACGTGTCCCATCCTTGTAAAACTAGACCTCTAAGTATGTATGCACCTGTATATTTGAATTATGTCGTATTTTTGTTCTTAAATTGTAATACCAATACATGTCCAATATCCTTGTAAAAGCGACCTACAGATGAACTACTACCACTGCTATTACTAGTGGATTGGCACAGTAGAGGTAATCGTGGCAGGCCCCATGAAACCAGTCAGAAGACTGAAGAAATAAAAGATAAATCTTACTTGTTAACATGGGCTATACTTGTTTACAATCGGTTTTAAGAGTGGACAAGTGAGCGCTGCAGTGGCAGATAGCTGCCTGTCCTACACGGCAGTAATTCACAACGACGGCAAAAACGTGCAACAGTTGCAGTATGCTACGCTGTGTATACGGAGAAATGAGACTGAAATGAGAAAATCGATAAGTGCTTACTAGGATGTACAGCAACACTGAGGCAGTAACATTGAGGTACCAGGCAACTGGCAGAAGCTACGCTGATCTGCAGTTTTCTGCTGAAATATAACCCACATCGTTGAGCCATATCATTCCGGAAACATGTCGTGCCATATATGAAGTACTATAGCACTTCATCTAGTGTGCACATCTGGTCTGCGTCAATTCGAGCGCCGCCAGACTTCACAAGGACCCAACACAGACAGTAACAGAGATAAATTATTCAGAGGGCGATTCATTGACACACAAGAAATCGTCTGTGGAAACCCTATCTGTACAGGCAAGTAGGTGCAAATATTTGATCCTCTAAAGGGTCCTTTACTCTTCCCACTTAGTGACAACTAGAATAAAAATACTCTTATTACTTCGTCTATTTGTGTTCAAAAATCGTGGTCAAAAAATTTTATTTCACCATTGCGATGCAGCGACTTATTATTCATAAACTGGTTTTGTGTTTTGCTACCTGAATAGAATTAATAAAAGTAAAAGGCAACGGGTAGTTTTGGTTTCTTGAGTAGTGTTCATTTAATTGGTCAGATGTTGTTGTTGTTGTGGTCTTCCATCTAAACACTAGTTTAATGCAGCTCCCGAAGCTACTCTATCCTGTGCAAGTCTCTTCATCTTGTAAAGGGTCCGTAGGCCCTTGCTATAAATTTGCACTCGGCACAGGTCGATAGGGCGAACAATCGATCGTGACGTGTTGCGAGAGCGAGTGCGGAGTTGAGCCAGTGCCATGTTGCAGGTAGAGGTGTGTGGAGGTCGTTGTTGAAATGCAAAGCTTTAACGGAGAAGGGACTCGCCATCGCCGTGGCTAGACCCCTTTGTACTAGAATAATACCGAGAAGGTGAAGAAGTATTATTACGAAAGTGATCAGTGACATTTCTAGGGCCGATATTTGGTTTCGCGTCTACCGCGCCGGCATCACCTTGGATTGCAGTGTTGGATTGCAGTGTTGGATGCAGTGATGGATTAGCGTGTGACGATAATGGAAAATGAAGAATCCTGTGCTGAGATTAACCGTAATTAGATATGTATGACGAAGGCAGTGGCTGTCTCCTTTTTTTTTGTGTTTTTGAGACGAATATAGGTTCGTAATTAGTGAAACTGTGTTGGTGTTTTTCTTGTTACCAGACATTTCATTATTACAGTATTGAACAGGACGAACTGGAAAGTAACAACTTCCGTAGCAGTCAATTCCGATTAAAAGCCCCATTAGGTACACGGTCATATAAATAATAAATATTGGGCTGCTATTCGATCAGATCAGGTCAGGATAAATAAACGGAGGTGTTACAATCTCCGAGTAACTACTGCAACCTACACCTCACTGAATCTGCTTACTGTATTCATCTCTTGGTCTCCCTCAACGATTTTTACTCTCCACGCTTCCCTCCAATACTAAGTTGGTGATCCCTTGATGCCTCAGGATGTGTCCTACCAACTGATCCCTTCTTTTAGACAGGTAGTACCACAAATTTCTGTTCTCTCCAATTCTATTCAATACCTACTCATTAGTTAGGTGATATACCCACCTAATATTCAGTATTCTTTTACAGCACCACATTTCAAAAGCCTCTATTATCTTCTTGTCCAATCTGTTTAGCGTCCATGTGTCACTTCCATACATGGCTGTACTTCATACAAATACTTTCAAAAACGACTTCCTGACACTTAGGTCTATACTCGTCGTTAACCAGTTTCACCTCTTCAAAAATGTTTTTCTTGCCATTGCGTCTACATTTTATATTCTCCCTACTTCGAACATCATCAGTTATTTTGCTTCCCAAACAGCAAAGCTCATTTACTATTTGAAGTGTCTCATTTCCTAATCTAATTCCCTAATTCATTTTATATCCTCCTTTCAAGACACTCTCCACTCCGTTCAATTGCTCTTCCAAGTCCTTTGCTGTCTCTGGCAGAATTCCAATGTCATCGGAAAACCTCTTTTTAATTTCTTCTCCCTGGGCTTTAATTCCTACTCCAAATTTTTCTTTTGTTTCCTTTACTGCTTGCTTCTTCCCTTTCATGCCCCTCGCCTCTTGTAACTGCCATCTGGTTTCTGTACAAACTGTAAATAGCCTTTCGCTCCTGTATTTTACCCCTGCCATCTTTAGAATTTGAAAGAGAGTATTCCAGTCAACATTGTCAAAAGCTTTCTCTAAGTCTACAAATGCTATAAACGTAGGTTTGTCTTTCCTCAACCTATTTTCTATGAGAGGTCGTAGGGTCAGTATTGCCTCGTGTGTTCCTACATTTCTCCGGAATCCAAACTAATCCTCCCCGACGTCGGCCTCTACCATTTTGTCCATTTTTTCTTTAGAGGATTTGTGTTAGTATTTTGCAGCCGTGACTTATTAAACTGATAGTTCGGTAATTTTTACATCTGTTAGCACCTGCTTTCTTTGTAATTGGCGTTATTATATTCTTCTTGAAGTGTGAGGGTATTTTGCCTGTCTCATACACCTTGCTCACCAGATGAAAGAGTTTTGTCATGGCTGGCTGTCCCAAGGCTATCGGTAGCTCTAACGGGATGTTGTCTACTTCCGGGGCCTTGTTTCGACTTAAGTCTTTCAGTGCTTTGTCAAATTCTCCACACAGTATCATATCTCAATTCTGATCTTCCTCTATGTCCTCTTCCCTTTCAGTAATATTGCCTTCAAGCATATCTCCCTTGTACAAACCCTCTATATAACCCTTTCTCCTTTCCGCTTTCCCTTCTTTGCTTAGGACTGGTTTTCCATCTCAGCTTTTGACGTTCCTACAGGTGGTTCTCTTTTCTCCAAAGGTACCTTTAATTTTCCTATCTTACCCCTAGTGATCTATGCTTCTATATCCTTGCATTTGTCCTCTAGCCATTCCTGCTTAGACATTTTGCATTTCATGTCGATCTCATTTTTAGACGGTTGTATTCCCTTTCGCTTGCTTCATTTATTACGTTTTTATATTTTCTACGCTCACGATTAAATTTAATATCTCTTGTGTTACCCAAAGATTTCTACTAGTTCTCATCTTTTTACCTGCTTGATCGTCTGTTGCCTTCACTACTGAATCTCTCAGAGCTAATCATTCTTCTTCTACTGTATTCCTTTCCCTTGCTCTTGTCAATCGTTCGAAAAGTCTCCCTCTGAAACCTTCTACAACCTCTGCTTCTTTCAGGTTATCCAGGTCCCAACTCCTTAAATTCCGGCCTTTTTGCAGCGTCCCGCCGTTAGAGCAATGTGGTCTCACAAGCACGTGCCGACGGAGCGAGCGCGTGCACATACAAGCGTCGATTGTCCTAATGCTGAAAACAGAGAAGTGGAAGCTTCAAAAGACGATCAAAGTTATTTACTGCATTACCTTGCAGCGGAAGGAATGCAGATAACAGAAGTTCATCAAAGAACGACGCAAGTGGACGAAAAGCACTGCTTGCCTGGTGCAAGGGTCAAGGCGTTTCACAAGGGATTGAAAGAAGGACAAATGTCGCTGGCCGATGACGCACGATCTGCAACGCGACACCGTAATGTTGATACCATAGTCCAGCAGTCCTCACTGCTAAAGACAGAGGTCGAACTCCACGTCGGAACTGCAATGGACATGCAGTGTTTTTCGCACACTTGTGCCATTCTTCGATAAATTTCCGTTCCCCGCGTCCGCTGTAAGAAAACGCAGTGCACCCCTTTGCTATAGTCCTCTGAAGCCTCCATTTCTCTGTTTTCAGCACTGCTAAGTCCAGAGCACGATAGATGCATGCGCGTGGCTGTCCTGCCAACTCGGTGTGCGCCCATGACTCTCTAGCGGCGATTCTGGAGCCTCAGCGCCTCTTCCGTAGAGAATTGTACTAGGACCACTTCAGTGATTTTCATTTTACAGCCAACGGCCTGTTGAATGCTCCTTATATGTGAAAGAAATTAATACTTCGTTCCACGGATCAATTGGTCTTAAAACTACCTACATTTTTTTAATCCGTTTTGGGGATTAAGATACGAGGGTCACTCCAAATGAAATGCACAGTATTTTTGTAAAAATACAGTTTTCATTCCGCATGTGTGGAAGTTTTACACTGTGTAGATACATCCTTCCCGGTTGTTTTCAAACTTAGTTCAACCTGTTCCCGTGAATGGCGCCGTCATAGCATGTCTTCAAGATGGCTGCTATACTTGACGTTCGTCAGAAGCAACGTGCTGTCATAGAATTCCTGCGCTGTGAAAACGAGACAGTGGGAAACATCCACAAGAGGTTGAAAAAGGTGTATGGAGATGCTCCTGTCGTTCGCAGTACAGTTAGTCGGTGGGCAAGCAGGTTACGTGATGAAAGCGGGCACGGCAATATTGAGGATTGTCCTCGCAGCGGCAGGCCTCGTACTGCACACAGTCCAGACAATGTGCAAAGAGTCAACGAATTGGTAACTGCCGACAGACGCATCACAGTGAACGAATTGTCACGCTACGTTGGGATAGGGGAAGGAAGTGTTTGCAGAATACTAAAAATGGTTCAAATGGCTCTGAGCACTATGGGACTCAACTGCTGTGGTCATCAGTCCCCTAGAACTACTTAAACCTAACTAACCTAAGGACATCACACACATCCATGCCCAAGGCAGGATTCGAACCTGCGACCGTAGCAGTCGCACGGTTCCGGACTGCGCGCCTAGAACCGCGAGACCACCGCGGCCGGCTGCAGAATACTGAAAGTGTTGGCGTTAAAAAAGGTTTGTACCACGTGGGTTCCCAGGATGTTGACAGTAGCTCACAAAGAAACAAGAAAAACGGTACGTAGTGAACTTTTGGAACAGTACGAGAATGGTGGAGATGAATGTGACTATCATCTCTTTGGGAAACTGAAAGACTCTCTTCGTGGAACAAGGTTTGAAGATGATGACTCCCTTGTGCACGCTGCCAAACAGTGGCTCCAACAGGTTGGTCCAAAATTTTACCGTGCGGGTATACAGGCGCTGGTTCCAATATGGCGTAAGGCAGTTGAGAGGGATGGAAATTATGTGGAGAAATGAAAATATTGTTCCTAAAGGATGTATCTACAAACTGTAAAACTTTCAAACATGTAGAAGAAAAGATTGATTTTTAAAAAAATAGTGTGCATTTCTTTTGGAGTGAGGGGCGTTCAATAAGCAATGCAACATATTGTTTTTCTCGCCCAGTTTGGGTTGAAGAAGTGTGGAAACCGTTGTGGGATATCGTAGAATATTCCCGCTTCGACCTCTAAAGTTCCATGAAATTCAGATAGGTGGTGCCGCTATACGTAGCCTTCAAAATTGCTTCTGTAATGGAGGTGCGTTACAATTAGAGCAACGTGCGGACACTCTCATTCGAGGTGACCCACGGAGCACAATGAAACACCTCGCTGCACAATAGGACGCCTCTGTTGGTAAAGTGACATTCTCGTCCACAAGCTGGGGTACTCAAAGGCGTTTGTCCGCTGGATTCGTCGTCGCCTAACGGAACACCACAATGAGCAATGAGTTTGGCCCAATGAAGGATGCGCTCGCTCCACGGGAAGCAGTACGTGGATGACAGGGAGATTATCGATGCAGCAAGACGTTAGCTCTGTCGTTGACCAGTACAGTGGCACCGTGTGGGCATACAGGCCCTCCCTGCAAGGCGGCGTAAAACCGTCGCATTGAACTGACATATTCAACACTAGGGCTTTGTGCCCAAAAGAGTGGGGAATAATACGGTGTACTGGAATCCTGAATAAAAAATAAGCTGGATTATTTGTTGAACACCCTTCATACATTTTAGAAGGAAAACAGTTTTCGCCGAGAATCTATGTTTATTGTTATTTCAACCACTATTGGCGAATTTAGGCAGTACATACCTTTTCCAGTAAACATGTCCGTAAATATATGCCATACGAGATCCAAACCATAATCAGGTCATCTAATTACATTATAGTCGGAAACTAAAGTGTGACTTTGTTGCCAACCAGGTGAAAACGGTATTTATGTACAAATATTTCGAACTCATTTATTAAACTCATCATGCGTCGGCCTCATTTGAGAGAAATGCCCAATGAGTGTCATCTGTATTGAACTGTGATATGAAAATTAAATTTTATCTGTATTTTTATTGACATAATTGAAAACAAAATTGTTAAACGTGTCAATCGCTTGAACGTAAGCTTTAAGTCCATCTGAAACTACATTTAGTTGAAATTTGCTTTACTTTGTTTACAAATCCATGAGAAGCATCTTTACTTGTGTTGTTGAATAAGAACAAATTTTATCAGAGTGTTAATAGAATACTAAGAGAAAAGCTTTACCTACACAACGCTGTTTGTATGATTGTACACGGTACTAGAAAATTTAATAATTTTGTTATGAAAATCGCTGCGGAACGTTCGATTTTATGTCGACTCTCAGATCGAAAACAATGCTCCCGATAGATTGTTCAGGTTTCCTCTAGAATTCTGCGTTGACCACTCAGTTCATTCTGCTACCACGGTGCAGTGTTACGTGGCTTTATGCTTAAATACAGACTTACTATTTTATCAGTTGTTTTGTTTTCACCACGTAACGCCCGTTATTTACGTCCTTCTTCGTTGCTGAGCGATGTATCACTTTTCGTTCTGACGCCTCAACTCTTCCTTTCCTATATCTTTACTACTTTTTATCTATATAAATGATGAACTATTGGTTTTGCCGTTTAACAACTTTTTAATAACTGTGGAAGTATTACAGGCATCGGGTCCCACCTAATGTGTCACCCGCCTACCGTTTTACATGAACCTTTCAAGACTCGATCGATCTGTTTACAAAGAGAAAGCAGAATATCTCTTCCTTTGACGTTGTCCAACAACGACCCAGGAAACTCGACGCCCTCGCGGCCCAGGCTCTTCCATGGCTCGCGGTAGTTTGCAGCATTCGTTTCATTCCTTGCCCACTTGCCGCTACGTCGAACTTTCGTGGTGATCATTGGGCAACGTCTTCCACGTTATCTGCAACATAAATAAACTTTCTTCCCACAGTGTTTCTGAAAACCCAAAAACAAACTTAAAGAACATAATAATAACAACTGTTCTTACAATTATTCGTATAAGTCTTGGTCGCTTTAATGAGGGGTGGGACAGGTCTAAGCCTTGTGGCACCACAACGGCCTCAGCAGATAGTCCCAGGCAATGATTTTTTGGGGCTCCCTGTAGACTCAAACCACCAACTCTTACACAGGAAGATTTCGCTTCTCTCACTCTCACAAAAAAAAAGAAAACAGAAAAATCCAATGGACAGGCAGAGTGGATGATGGCCTAGCGGGGAATGTTGACCATGGTTTCTGAAATATTTAGCAAAATCCAAGGATATCCGTCCGAGGAACGGTAGCAGAAACTGGTTTGAAACGTTCTAGCGCGCAGAATTCACTAAGATAGACGGTACAAATGTTCCATTCAAAATCCAAAGCCACCAGATCATACGTATATGAGCTGTGTGACAGGGGGCTGACTTTGCGAACCAGATTCTCACAATGATTGATAATGAAGTATTTGATGTTGGCTGAATCTGGTTCACAGATGAAGCGCAATTACGCCTGAATGAAGTCGTAAATAAACAAAACTGGCGATTTTGTGAAGTGAAACCACTGTCATCATCCAAAGTTACTATTTGAGCTGTGGTATGTAGCAGAGGTATTAGAGAACGTTAGGCTGCAATTTTGGAACAATTTGTCACCACGTAACCCAGCGCATAGACCAGGTAGCGACTGATCCATGCAAGATGGGGGCCAGACCACGTCGCACCGAACAGTTGTTTCGCATTCGTGATGAATTTTGTGGCGGTGTTCGTAGCGACAAACACTTGGCTGTAGAAATGGCTTACGAAGTCACCGTCACACTTTTAATAGCGGGCCGACCGGTCCGCTGGAACAGTGAACAGAAAGATGAAAGCCCAAACACTCATATTAAATAAAAGTCGGTACTTATCTTTATTAATGAAGATACAGTAACACAGTAGTGAACTCGGTGTCTACAGAAATCTGTCTAGTTCGAGTCGGAGCGGCTAGGTCAGCGTCGGCTGACGACAAACAACAACTCTGCTGCGATGAACACACAACTGACTAGCAAGTACACAATTCGGTGGCGAGTATACTACTGAGCGGCGAATACGGAACTGTCCTAGCGCTCGCGACTCCAGCGCTTAAGAACCGAGAAGCCAGCGGTGGCGCGCGCAGACTTGCGGCGATTTGCTGTCTCGCTGGCGCTGCTTATGCGGACGGCGTCCGGACTTTGATGCTGCCAACCTTTTGGCAGCGGGCTCGGGTGGCATTGCTGGCTAGGATATAACAATGAATACTTTGGAAATAGAGTAGAGCATTAGATTATTGCTATTTTACTGGCGCAGAGATGGACTGGCTTCCAAATTCGCCCAAACTACCACCTTATGATTACTTTTTGTGGAGCACATTGAAAGACACTGTCTAGCAGAACCATCACAACACGCTGAACGAGCTTCAATCGGCTATCTGTGTGGCTTCTGAGTCCATTTCCGTTAAGACACTACAGCATGTGATGACAAATTTCATCGTTAGTTTGCGTCACCTCGGTACTACGAACGGTGGACATTTCGGAGAGACTGTAATGTGATTGGAGAGACTGCCTGCAGAGGACGAGCTTAATTATGCACGCGGATACCGCACGAGCTGCACAACGTACAGTGCTATCTGTTAGCAGCTTTTCGAACTATGTCGAAACTTCTGTATAAAATTCTTACAGTTGTCACAATAAACATTCCTTTTGTTGCACTCGTCTATCTATCTTAGTTTTAGACATTTACTTTTGAAATCAGGGACTCCTCCCTGGACACTCTGTACGAAGTGTGGTCTCTGGGACCTTTATATTTAAACCTAGATTTGACGTGTAAGTCATTTGAAAAATTTCAGTCGATTGATATAACTTTATTTTTACAATTATTTAAGTGTTCTTAGAATACTTCATGTTAATTTTATTTTACTAAATAAAGCCTGCAGTAATATATTGTTACATAAAAGCACACATTTTTGTGCGTTTCTTCAAATAGCACGTACAAGCAAACTGTTAGAGAACTGATGTTTACATCCTCAAAATCATAGCATCTTAGCAAGTAAATTTTCACATAAAATTGCACTCGATAAGTGCAGAAAGAAAGTTAGCAAAATTGACATTCAATACTGGGATCTACATTTACTTTGCTCTCGCTCAGAAAACATTTGATTTTAACTAACTCTTTAAGCACTATATTGCTGAAACAGAAAGGTACCCATCACTAATGTACCGAAGTACTTCCTCTGAATGATCCTCCTGTTCGCTAACAGAATTGTGATTCCCGGCTATTGTAAAATCGTTGTCTTTTTTGTCTGTTTCTTGATCTACAGTATGTGAACAAAAGTATCCGAACAACCCCAAAAACATACGTTTTTCATATTAGGTGCATTATGCTGCCACCTACTGCCAGGTACTCCATATCAGCGACCTCAGTAGTCATTAGACATAGTGAGAGAGCAGAATGGGGCGCTCCGGGAACTCACGGACTTCGAATGTGGTCAGGTGATTGGGTGTCACTTGCGTCATACGTCTGCACGCGAGATTTCCACACTTCTAAGCATCCCTAGGTCCACTGTTTCCGACGTGATAGTGAAGTGGAAACGTGAAGGGACACGTACAGCACAAAAGCGTACAGGCCGACTTCGTCTGTTGACTGACAGAGACCGCCGACAGTTGAAGAGGATCGTAATATCTAATAGGCAGACATCTATCCAGACCATCACACAGGAATTCCGAACTGCATCAGGATCCACTGCAAGTACTATGACAGTTAGGTGGGAGGTGAGAAAACTTTGATTTCATGGTCGAGCGTCTGCTCATAAGCCACCCATCACGCCGATAAATGCAAACGATGCCTCGCTTTGTTTAAGGAGCTTAAAATGGCTCTAAGCAGTATGGGACTCAACATCTGAGGTCATCAGTCCTCTGGACTAGAACTACTTAAACCTAATTAACCCAAGGACATCACACAGATCGATGCCCGAGGCAGGATTCGAACCTGCGACTATAGCAGCAGCGCGGTTGCAGACTGAAGCGCCTAGAATCGCTCGGCCACAGCGGCCAGCAAGGAGCGTAAACATTGGACGATTGAACAGTGGGAAAACGTTGTATGGAGTGACGAATCACGGTACACAATGTGGAGATCCGATGGCAGGGTGTGGATATGGTGAATGCCCGGTATACGTCATCTGCCAGCGAGTGTAGTGCCAACAGTAAAATTCTGAGGCGGTGGTGTTATGGTGTGGTCGTGTTTTTCATGGAGAGGGCTTGCACCCCTTGTTGTTTCGCGTGGCACTATCACACCATAGGCCTACACTGATGTTTTAAACACCTTCTTCCTTCCCACTGTTGAAGAGGAATTCGGGGACGGCGATTGCATCTTTCAACACGATCGAGCACCTGTTCATAATGCACAACCTATGGCGGAGTGGTTAGACGACAATAACATCCCCGTTATGGACTTGCCTGCACAGAGTCCTGACCTGAATTCTATAGAACATCCTTGGGATGTTTTGGAACGCCGACTTAGTGTCAGGCCTCACCGACCGACATCGAGACCTCTCCTCAGTGCGGCACACCGTGAAGAATGGGTTACCATTCCCCAAAGAAACCTTCCAGCACCTGATTGAACGTATGCTTGCGAGAGCGGAAGCTGTCATCAAGGTTAAGGATGGGCCAACACCATATTAAATTCCAGCATTACCGATGGAGGGTGCCACGAACTTGTAAGTCATTTTCAGACAGGTGTAAGGATACTTTTGATCACATAGTGTATATCACTGACATCTTCCTCCATCCACCGACCAATAACTTAATCAAACTTAGGATCGTTAAAATTTCCGTGGTCCTGAGAGCACATATTGTACCATACCGAAGAAAACAGGTACGTACTACGCAGTTCACGGGGCGCGGTCTAGGAAATCCCAAAACCTGTCAACACCAAACATGGACGGCGATAATGAAGCCGACAGTAAAACATTGCAGGAGTGGAGATTTAAGTAGCGTAGAGGGGGGGGGGGGGGGGATGATAGAAGCACTTCGCTAGAATTGACACTGTAGAACGATTTCGAAAATTCTCACGCAGTTTCATACACCACACCTCATGAGTTAAGGATTTCAAGATGAAGTTACAGGTAATTTCTCATTACTTCATGTATTTTTGTTACCATACAACAAGACAAATACCTAAACTGTGAACTGTCGCGAGCTCTTGGCAACACTTGTGATCGATCAAACGAGCAGCAATAACAACCGAACTGCCGGTACTGTAAAGAGTTTCGATTGCTGTATTGCATTTTATGAATAAACGAATGAAAAAACTGTTTTGGGTTCATTAAGGGCGAAGGCATTCCCTGTCACACCTACAGAGTGGGAATACATGTGGACAAACAAAAGCGTACTGTGTATGTCTCCAACATCAGACTTTAAATGTCGCGTCACTTTCGCTATAGCCCTGTTTGTTTACACCTTGCGGTAAGACTGAAACTTCTGTATTACACGTGTTGTTTGAACCTTTTTATACATTTATTTATTAATAAGATCATTTATGACTAATTTTATCTGCTACGAATACGAACTGAAATACGTGAAAGGAAAAAAAGCTGCTTTTCACAGCTATGTATCACAGTCACGTACCTTTGAAGTCTATGTGTGTTAGCAACAAAAAATCTGTTCTGCGCATCTTAATGTTCACTCCATAGATATTTTTACTATGTGGGTACATCTGCATCCGCATGTATACCTGTACTCTGCAAACTACTGTGAAGAACATGACAGACGGTAAGTCTCGCTGTACTAGTTATTAGGGTTTTCTGGTAAGTAGACTTCCTCTGGTTAGTTTACATCCATATTCAAGAGTTTGCCAACTCAGTTTGTTCAGAATCTCTGTGACATTCTCCTATCGATCACACCAACCCCTGACCATTCGCGCCGCCCTTCTCTGTATACATTCAATATCCTGTGTTAGTCCTATTTGGTACGAGCACCACAAACATAAGCGGTATTCTAGGCTGAGTTGTACGAGAGATTTGTAAGCAATTTCCTTTGTAGGCTGCTTGCATTACTCCAGTATTCTACCAGCAAACCGAAGTCTACAACCAGCTTTACCCACGACTGAGTCTATGGATCATTCGATTACATATCATTTTTCAGCGTTTTACAGGTAATCTTTGTGTACTAATTGTGGATATCACATCCGATTTACCACAGTGTCAATAGTTTAATAAATATAAGCGATTTCTTTACAGAGCCGTGTTAAGGAGTATATAAGGTAGATAAATATAATAAAATCATTAATTCTAGTGTCACTACTGTAATTTGCTAATAAAAACTCTAAACCGTCACTGTAAGCACAACACACATACGTATAGTAATTTTGATTGTCACTGTTCTCAGTATAATTACAGGTAAACTATAAATTCAGAATCAGAAGTTAAGATTAGTAGTCCTCTTTCTTTTAAGGGCAGACATCTCTTCGTAACGTACTAATCCCCAAATATAATCATTTTACAGTCTTATCTTCCTTGATATCTGCTTTCCATTGTCTGAAGGTCTTTGTGAAAGCGTTCTCCATGCTCTTCACTTATGTCACTCATTTTTTCCCTAAAGAAATACATGTGTCACTGAAGCTTGTGCAGTTTCAGAGACGGTCTACAGCCAAGTTCTCTATATCATTCATGAGTGATTTAAACTGTCCATCACGTGTTTTGGTCAAATTTAAGCCACACACAGTGAAGAAAGAGTCTGCCTGTAATTTGCTTTTTATTTATGACATATTCTGAAATAAAGATGAAGCACACCCTCGTACACATAGGCAATGTGAACGGTACTGATAACGATTGTAGGGTCACTCAAATACAAACAGAAAGTAATACATAGCTATATTATATGTCACACAGATATATCTCAGCTGATAAGACGTTACGGTGTATAGTTTACAGCTGTCGAACTCTTTTCAAAGGGTATTCAGGATATACAAACACTCATCTGCAAAGAAATTAACGTAACGTGATGAATGTGTTTTATGGCCATCTATTTTAAGACACAAACTAATTGCCATCTTCCGGATGTTGCAGTGAACACATACGATTTCTTTCTCCTAAATCTACATTTCCATATAGTAAAACTATCAATTTAGTTCAAAATACTAACACTACAGAAAAATAAGTACCGGATTCGTGTTCAGCGGGTCAAAATCTGTAAGGACTTAAACAAAATCTTGTTTACTTGTGTTGCGTTTGAGCTCAGAAGATATTCCAAGATTCTACAACAAATCGATGTCAAAGATACTGGACGGTGGTTCTGTGAATCACTTATACTAACCTTTTGTATACGGATGTTCTGTGCTTTCTTCCAACTACTAGGCACGGTTTTTGTACATCACAGATACTCACTTTGAGGTCCTATAACATGAAACATTGAAGTATACGTCAGTTCTTCACATCACTTCAAGCGTGGCTGGATGCTCCAGTAAAATGCGCAATAGGAGGTCCATCTTTTTCTTGGCTTAACTTACGAAGTCAGTACCATTCAGTTGCAGGCAGTGGAGTGAAGCTTGCTCCCTTGGCTTCCTGTTCCGTCCAGCGTATCCGGAAAGGAAAAGAAAAAATGCGGGGGATTAGTGTTACGCAGACAGCGAGGCTGGTTACTCCGCCGGTCTACCCACGTGTAATAGGGCACCACTGGTCCTTTGTTTCTTGATGGTCGTTGCGTCATTCCAGTTTTGTACGGGCTTTACTTGCTCGTGCTAAGCCCTGTCGGTGCGGCATAAATTCAGTGCTGATCTTCCTATTAACCTGCAGAATAGAAGCCGCCAGAAATCCCACCCGAGAGCAAAGTTCTCGCACTGTGCAGTTGTTTACTAGTCACCAGCACGTTTCCCTCCAGTTACTTTTCACACCTATTGTGTAACGGAGTGGATTACTACAATTTTCACTCTTGCACTCAAAATCTGCCAATAGGACTCGCGCACAGAGAGTTCCGTGCAAACTTAATTGTCCATTCTGGAACTCGAGAAGCTCAACGATTTTTGATTGTTTTCGATATACCGGATGGTTATAATTAAACTTTCCCTATTTAACACGTCATAACACGGAAACTAATTACCGTACGAGTACCAAACTTGGTAGCATTAACGCCAATGTCATGGCGAAGAGAAATAATGCAGTATCAATTCAATTGAAACACGTTTAATGTGCTGCTACGGTACATCATACCACATCATACCGGTACCATTACTGCTACAAAAGGGGCCCAATGTGGCGGCCATCAGTGTTCAGAAGAGTCTGAAAGCGCAGGATTGCATTCTACACAGCAGAACGAAGCATGCGCGTAGGTACGCTGGCTACCTCTCTTGATATGCTGCGCTTCAGATCAGCACATGTGTAAACGTTCCCCTGGTAAACCCTGACCTTCAGGTAGCCTCACAGTCAGAAATCTCATGGAGTGAGATCAGGTGATCGTGGCGGCCAAGCATTTGAAAGCGATCGGTTAATAATTCGATCGTTTCCAAATGCGTTTCGGAGAAGCAGATGAACTTCACGAGCGATGTGCGGTGGGTCCCAGTCTTGCATGAAAACTGTTGAGTTCAATGGGTTCTCTCCTGTAGGGTTGGTATGCCATTGTAACGAAGCATGTCGCAGTAACGCTGGCCAGTCACACTGCACATCTTTGCTCCTTCAACGCCAGCCTGTCCAAAAAAGAATGGGCCAATGATGAATGCAGCCGTGGCGCCACACCGTACGGTGATACGTTCACCATACAGAGGAACTTCATGCACAGTGATTGGAGGTGATCCTCACATTCGACAGCCAGCCGTTGTGGCCGAGCGGTTCTAGGCGCTTCGGTCTGTAACCACGTGACCTCTACGGTCGCAGGTTCGAATCCTGCCTCGGGCATGGATGTGTGTGATGTCCTTAGGTTAGTTAGGTTTAAGTAGTTCTAAATTCTAGGGGACTGATGACCTCAGATGTTAAGTCCCGCCGGCCGGAGTGGCCGTGCGGTTATAGGCGCTACAGTCTGGAACCGCGTGACCGCAACGGTCGCAGGTTCGAATCCTGCCTCGGGCATGGATGTGTGTGATGTCCTTAGGTTAGTTAGGTTTAAGTAGTTCTAAGTTCTAGGGGACTGATGACCACAGTAGTTAAGTCCCTTAGTGCTCAGAGCCATTTTAACCATTTTTTGAAACCACACTCGGCAATTCTGTGTGTTCACCTCACCCATCAGAGAAAAATGAGCTTCATCTGTCCATAAGATGGTCCAGAACCAGCCCTCGTCGACTTCATTCCTTGCGAGAAAGTGAAGTCAGCACATCGTTGTGCGTCCTCTGGTGCAAGCTGCTGTACGATATGTATCTTGTACGGATACCATTTGAAAATGGTTCGAAGCACCTTCCGTACAGCTGATCACGGGATGTTCAACTGTCGTAACACATCACGCGCTTTGTCTGACGTTCGGGAATTGCGCACAGCGTTGTCTGCCATAGCAAAAGCGATTTAATCAACCTCCTCTGGTGCAACCGGTCATCGGCCTCTTCCCGGAGCGACGCCCAAGCCTCCAGTGAATTCGAACTTCTTCATCACGCTCCTCACAGCAGGTAGAGAAAGAGGACCCTTACGTAATCCTTTCAGCCGGCGATATTCTCGAAGTGCAGCTGCAGCATTACTATTGTTTTGATAACACAGCGTCACCAATAATGCCCTGCTCCTTTTGCCCAAGCTCACGTTGATACAACAAGTGCACTGCGACTGGTCTGGTGCGTGAGACTATGAATCACGATGACTGATCACGGCACCTGTGGCCATAGTTGGAACTGGGCGGTGGCGCTGTGACGCATGGAAATCCTGCATCCCATACTCTGGACACTAATGATACCAAGTCTGGTACTTGTATGGTATTTAGTTTCCGTGTTATAACGTGTTAAATAGGGAAAGTTTAATTAAAACCACCCGGCAGATACCAGCAACATATCGGACCCGAGGATTCCAAGATCGTATCATAATCTCTATAGCAGTTCCTCAAACTAGACTATACACACTAAAATAAGTGAGCGTGAGACTTCAGTTTATACATGTAGATATAGAAGATTTAATGAAATGTTTTTTATTTAATTATCAAAACGTGACTGCAACTTACGTTTTATGTTTGCATGCAGTAATGTTCGTCTATTATGCTTTTGGAAGATGATGAATGCAATGTATTTTCTAATTACAAAAAAGATATTTTATATCATGTAATTACAATTTCCAGATTCTTTTCTTTACTTCTACTGTGAAACCTTGTTTCTTGTCAAATTTCATGAATCACGAATATCAAAATATGTTACATAAATGGCCGTATCTTTTCAATGCATTCACTTACAAGCTTAAATTTTTTACACCGCCAACGTACCATAGACTTTAGTAGTAACATAAATTGGAATTTGACACACCAACCTATTCAAGAGCGAAAGGGTTCTTAACAGACGGACATACAAATAGGCAGATAGAAAAAACGAAAGAAAATATTTTTTTGTGCCATGTAATTACAGAGTAACAATCTTTGATTTTTTCCTTTACTTGTACTGTGAAGCTTACTCGTTGCCAACAGTTATGATCATAGATCACCGGGAAGAACCCTATAGGTTTTGATGAGTGAGTTTTCGAGTATCAAAATATGTGATATAAATGACCGTATATTTTGATTTAATTGGGTTAGAAACTTCAAATTTTTACACTGTCAACGGACCATAGACCCCAATATCTGACATAAAATTGAACATGACGCTTCTACCCGTCCTGGGAAAAATGGTTCTTAACAGTCAGACAAACAGAAAACAAAGCGATCCCGTAAGGTTTCCGTTTTTACATACTGAGGTATGGAACCCTACAAACGAAATATTAAGATCACTTACGTGAAGCTAAGATTGACATGGCTGGTCATCATATTCCTTTTCTTGTGCCAGCGCAAAATACGGCCCAATTTCTGACGCTGTAGATCGTATAGAGGGAGACGTCAAACAGCACATATACAGGGCGTTACAAAAAGGTATGGCCAAACTTTCAGGAAACATTCCTCACACACAAAGAAAGAAAATATGTTATGTGGACATGTGTCCGGAAACGCTTACTTTCCATGTTAGAGCTCATTTTATTACTTCTCTTCAAATCACATTAATCACGGAATGGAAACACACAGCAACAGAACGTACCTTCGTGACTTCAAACACTTTGTTACAGGAAATGTTCAAAATGTCATCCGTTAGCGAGGATACATGCATCCACCCTCCGTCGCATGGAATCCCTGATGCGCTGATGCAGCCCTGGAGAATGGCGTATTGTATCACAGCCGTCCACAATATGAGCACGAAGAGTCTCTACATTTGGTACCGGGGTTGCGTAGACAAGAGCTTTCAAATGTCCCCATAAATGAAAGTCAAGAGCGTTGAGGTCAGGAGAGCGTGGAGGCCATGGAATTGGTCCGCCTCTACCAATCCATCGGTCACAGAATCTGTTGTTGAGAAGCGTGCGAACACTTCGACTGAAATGTGCAGGAGCTCCATCGTGCATGAACCACAAGTTGTGTCGTACTTGTAAAGGCACATGTTCTAACAGTACAGGTAGAGTATCCCGTATGAAATCATGATAACGTGCTCCATTGAGCGTAGGTGGAAGAACATGGGGCCCAGTCAAGACATCACCAACAATGCCTGCCCAAACGTTCACAGAAAATCTGTGTTGATGACGTGATTGCACAATTGCGTGCGGATTCTCGCCAGCCCACAAATGTCGATTGTGAAAATTTACAATTTGATCACGTTGGAATGAAGCCCCATCCGTAAAGAGAACATTTGCACTGAAATGAGGATTGACACATTGTTGGATGAACCATTCGCAGAAGTGTACCCGTGGAGGCCAATCAGCTGCTGATAGTGCCTGCACACGCTGTGCATGGTACGGAAACAACTGGTTCTCCCGTAGCACTCTCCATACAGTGACGTGGTCAACGTTACCTTGTACAGCAGCAACTTCTCTGACGCTGACATTAGGGTTATCGTCAACTGCACGAAGAATTGCCTCGTCTATTGCAGGTGTCCTCGTCGTTCTAGGTCTTCCCCAGTCGCGAGTCATAGGCTGCAATGTTCCGTGCTCCCTAAGACGCCGATCAATTGCTTCGAACGTCTTCCTGTCGGGACGCCTTCGTTCTGGAAATCTGTCTCGATACAAACGTACAGCGCCACGGCTATTGCCCCGTGCTAATCCATACATCAAATGGGCATCTGTCAACTCCGCATTTGTAAACATTGCACTGACTGCAAAACCACGTTCGTGATGAACACTAACCTGTTGATGCTACGTACTGATGTGCTTGATGCTAGTACTATAGAGCAATGAGTCGCATTTCAACACAAGCACCGAAGTTACCATTACCTTCCTTCAATTGGGCCAACTGGCGGTGAATCGAGGAAGTACAGTACATACTGACGAAACTAAAATGAGCTCTAACATGGAAATTAAGCGTTTCCGGACACATGTCCACTTAACATCTTTTCTTTATTTGTGAGTGAGGAATGTTTCCTGAAAGTTTGGCCGTACCTTTTTGTAACACCCTGTATACTTCTAAAATGAATTTCGAATTTGAGATGCGATTTGCACAAGCACAGCTTAGGACAAAAGATAAATTTCCACCTAGGCTATGACTCAGTGCCTAGGTTTCAGAATCAGGCTTCGAACGTAAATCTTAAACAAGTTGCTTACAGACATAAGGTAAGAAAATCAGGAGTCCTGGAAATGCAATAATTTATTTAAAAAAAAAGAAAAACACTCAATGCACTCCTACACATCATCTGACTTTCTAGATTCAAGTATGAAATACCACTATACTAACCAGACAAGCAACAATATTCCATCCTCACAGCATTTACAAAACTGACATTTTAAGAAAGAAGACGTTTGCCAGTGAATCTTATGCTAATAGTAGTCGATACACAGGAGATATCCAAAGCAGCTGGTGACGCTATAACTCATGTCAACAAATTTACTTCCCTACCAATTTTATTACGATTTATGTATGCCCTGTATAAGTAAAATAAAAGTATATTTCAGTTTAATAATCTTAGGAACCGTTAGTTCAAACTACAGAATTAGTTCTTAGAAGTAATTTTCGTCTTTTAACTAATATCTTGATTCATTTCACATTCATTAACATTCTCCTCCATGATTTTAAATGAATGTCACACTGATTGTGAAATTGCTCGAAGGACACAGGTCTACAAATGATTCATGCAATGCCGATTAATTTTAAAACATAGGAAATACCACCCGAGGGTACTTATAATTGGATATTCTCACGCTACGATGCAAAGACTGGTCTATTTACCACTGGAAACAGAAAAGATTTAAACAGGAGCTAAACATTCTCTGCAACGTGGCTATAAATAACGGTTTTCCTAAGGACGTGGTGGACGTATAGAAAAGCAATAAAACATACCCCAGTCCCAAAGAAGAAAGAATTTTAATCATGGGTACGAGGGGACAGAAGAAAATCAGAGTTCTTGTATGCTCATACTTAGGTATTTTTCCGATAAAATAGCTCAGTGTTTCAAGAATACAAAAGTGAAAACGAGCTACAGGAACGATAACAGTTTACAGCGCTTTTTGATACACACGCCACGTAAATTGGAACCTTTTCCACAGTTATGAAAATGTATAAAATTGTTCCAGTTTTATATTGGACAAATGGGAAGGAAGGTTAGCACCTGGTTTAAAAAGCACACTAAAAATGTCACATAAATCCCTTCACCTTAGCTCACAAGGCGCCAACCGCAAGGTACCTGGTATTAGTGAACCACTACAGATCTTGCATCGGTACAGAAAGGTACAGTCATGGACATGACGGAGAAAACAGATTTACACCCATCCAAGGGACCAATCTGATAGAGTTTTAAATGAATAAAACTACCTGTGGAATGGGAAGCCAACAGCCTTGCAGCAGTGGTGACACCGGTTCCCGTCAGATCACCGAAGTTAAGCGCTGTCGGGCTGGGCTAGCACTTGGATTGTTGACCACCCGGTGCGTCGAGCGCTGTTGGCAAGCGGGGTGCACTCAGCCCACGTGAGGCAAACTGAGGAGCTACTTGACTGAGAAGTAGTGGCTCCGGTCCCGTAAACTGACATACGGCCGGGAGAGCGGTGTGCTGACCACATGCCCCTCTATCTCCGCATCCAGTGATGTTTGTTGGCTAAGGATGACACGGCGACCGGTCGGTACCGTTGGGCCTTCCAGGGCCTGTTCGGACGGAGTTTAGTTTTTAGTTAGTGGAATGGGAAATTTCTAGACCATTTTTGCATCCGTTCTGCGACGAAGCTATGCAGGACCATAGGACATGCAGTCGTTGCTGCAGCTATAGGTATATGTGGCCACAGTATTGTGCGACCACACAGCCATATAGTAAGTCGCGAAATTTTGTTCTACTTCTCTCCTTTTCATTTTATTATAGAACTAGCGAACCGGACAATGCTCTCGCAGTTGCTAAATATGTATGGGAATTGGATATATGTCCTAGACAGCTTCTCTTCTTCTCTTTGTCGATCTCCTCCTTCCTCTCTGTTTGTGCATCTCCTCATCCTCCCACTCCCTCTATCACCTCCTCTCCTAACTGTCCGTCTTCTCCTCCCCCCTCCCTCACTATCTACCCTACTCCCTCCTTCCACCTTTGTATGTCCATTTCCTCTCCTTCCCCTCTGCCCATCTCATCTTCGTCCCTCCCTCTCTCTCTCTCTCTCTCTCTCTCTCTCTCTCTCTCTCTCTCTCTATATATATATATATATATATATATATATATATATATATATATATATATATATATATATATCTGATCTTAGGTCTTGTTTATGGTTATTGCAAATTAAAGATACGTATTCTAGCGATACGCCGATAAGCTATAAATACAGCTTTTTTGTTTTCTGTGAAAACCAACTGCGACGATTTTTGCGTGAACAGTTATTGTTTAAAATATATATAACGGGAAAGAATATATATGGGGACAATAATTTGTCTAATGGTTTAAATTCCTTGCTATCGTAATTAATACTGGCTAAGAGGAAGACCTGTGGTCTGAGGATGACACGGCGGCCGGTCGGTACCGTTGGGCCTTCCAAGGCCTGTTCGGATGAAGATCAGGAAGGAAACAAAACTGCACATTTTCCTAACATAGAACAGCACAGAGGTTTCTTTCTCGTCGTCGACAATAACAGGAAACCTGGGCATTATTGTTTAAAACATTTTATAGCCTATTTCCTTCCACAAGTTCATTAGAGTATCGTGTAAATATTGGAACTTTTCGAGATTTTGGTAACAACGTTTCCCCTTTATATATAAGAAATACACTGATGAGCCAAAGCGTTATCACCACCTGCTTAATAGCTTAATTGTCCGTCTTTGGGAAGAAATACAGCACTGATAGTGCGCCTCATGGATCCAACAGTTTGTTGGTAAGTTTGTGGAGGTATGTTGCATTAGATCTCTCTGCACAGGTCATGTAATTCGCGTAAATAACGGGCCGCTGATTTGCTCACACGGTGACGGCGCCCGATAGAGACCCACATAGATTTCAAAGGATTTATATCAGGCGAACTTGGTCACTGAGTCATCAACGTGAGTTCCCCATAATGCTACTCAGACCACCGTAGCACGGTTCTGGCTCCGAGAGACGGACATCCATACTGCTGAAAGATGACGTCACTGTCGGGGAAGACATCAAGCATGAAGAGATGCAGGTGGTTCGCAGCTGTCACGTGTCTTCGGTTACCACCACAGGTCCCATGCAAGCACAGGAGAATATCTTCCCTACCACTGCACCCGTGGTCTATTGATAGCGTCTTTGATTCATAATCTTAAACGCCTTTGGTTCCGGGTCCGATTCCCGCCGCTGCTTAAATTTTGACTAATAATCATCACTGGCGGCCGAAGACTTCCGGCTTAAGAAGTCATCCATCATTCTGCCAAAGGCCTTGTCAAAGAGGGCGGAGGAGCGGACAGAGGTTAAGGGCACTCTCTTGTCCGAAGGGTGGGAAACTGCCCCTAAAGGCGGAAGAATCAGCAATGATCAACAGCATTAGGGTGCACAAGGCAACGGAAACCACTGCATTAATGACACGTAACGTGTATCCACAGGACATGTGGCCTGTAATTGAAGAAGTGTCATGATGATCTCTTCATTGGCAAAAGATTCCGGAGTAGTCCCCCATTCGGATCTCCGGGAGAGAACTGCCAAGGGGGAGTTTACAATGAGAAAAAAGAGTGCATAACCAACGGAAAGATAATGTTCTACGAGTCGGGGAGTGGAATGTCAGAAGCTTGAACGTGGTAGGGGAACTAGAAAACCTGAAAAGGAAAATGTATAGGCTCAATCTAGATAAAGTAGGAGTCAGTGAAGTGAAGTGGAAGGATTTCTGGTCAGAGTAGTATAGCGTAATATCAACAGCAGCAGAAAATGGTATAATGGGAGTAACATTCGTTATGAACAGGAGGTTAGGGCAGAGAGTGTGTTACTGTGAACAGTTCAGTGCCAGTGATAGAGTTGTTCTTATCAGAATCGACAGCAAACCAACATCGACAACATAGTTCAGGTATACATTCCGACGTCGCAAGTTGAAGATGAAGAGAGAGAGAAAGTGTATGAGGGTACTGAAAGGGTAATACAGTACGTAAAGGGACATGAAAATCTAGTAGTCATAGGAGACTGGAATGCAGTTGTAGGGGAAGGAGTAGAAGAAAAGGTTACAGGAGAATATGGGATTGGGACAAGGAATGAGAGAGGAGAAAGATTAATTGAGTTCTGTAACACGTTTCAGCTAGTAATAGCGAATACTCTGTTCAAGATTCACAAGAGGAGGAGGTATACTTGGAAAAGGCCGGGTGATACAGGAAGATTTAAGTTGGATTACATCGAGGTCAGACAGAGTTTCCGAAATCACATACCGCATTGTAAGGCGTATCCAGGAGTAGACACAGACTCAGATCACAATATAGTAGTGATGAAGAGTAGGCTAAAGTTTAAGACATTAGTCAGGAAAAATCAATACGCAAAGAAATGGGATACGGAAGCACTAAGGAAAGACGAGATATGGTTGAAGGCCTCTAAGACTATAGATACAGTTGAAGAGGAATGGACATCTCTAAAAAGGACCATCACGGAAGTTGGGAAGAAGAACATAGGTACAAAGAAGGTAGCTGCGAAGAAATCATGGGTAACAGAAGAAATACGCCAATCGATCGATGAAAGGAGGAACTACAAAAATTTTCCGGGAAACTCAGGAATAGAGAAATACAAGACGATGAGGAATCAAATAAATAGGAAGTGCAGGCAAGCTAAGACTAAATGGCTGCAGGAAAAATGTGGAGACATCGAAAAAGAGATGACTGTCGGAAAGACAGACTCAGCATACAAGAAAGTCAAAACAACCTTCGGGGACATTAAAAGCAAGGGTATAACATGAAGAGCGCAACGGAAATTACACTGTTAAATGCACAGGAGAGAGAGGATAGGTGGAAAGAATACATTGAAAGCTTCTGTGACGGGGTAGGTTTGTCTGATGTGATAGAAGAAGAAACAGGAGTCGATCTAGAAGAGACAGGGGATCCAGTATTAGAATCAGAATTTAAAAGAGCTTTGGAGGACTTAAGATCAAATAAGGCAGAAGGAGAATTTCTAAAATCATTGGGGGAAGTGACAACAAAATGACTAATCACGTTGGTGTGTGGAATGTATGAGTCTGGTGGGTTACCATCTGACTTTCGGAAGAGCATCATCCACACAATTCCGAAGAAGACAAGAGCTGACAAGTGCGATAATTACCGGACAATCAGCTTAACAGATCATTCATCCAAGTTGCTTACAAGAATAATACACAAAAGAATGGAAAAGAAAATTGAGGATGCGCTAGATGACGATCAGTTTGGCTTCAGGAAAGGTAAAGGCACGAGAGAGGCAATTCTAACGTTGCGGTTAATAATAGAAGCAAGACTAAAGAAAAATCAAGACACGTTCATTGGATTTGTCGAGCTGCAAAAAGCGTTCGACAGTGTAAAATGTTGCAAGATATTGGAAATTCTGAGAAAAGTAGTGGTAAGCTGTAGGGAGAGTCGGGTCATATACAATATGTACAAGAGACAAAATGGAATGATAAGAGTGGACGACCAAGAATGAAGTGCTCGTTTTAAAAAGGGTGTAAGACAAGGACGTAGCCTTTCACCCCAACTGTTCAATCTGTACATTGAGGAAGCAATGATGAAACTGAAGGAAAGGTTCAGGAGTGGAATTAAAATTCAAGGTGAAAGGATATCAATGATACGATTCGCTGATGACATTGCTATCCTGAGTGAAAGTGAGGACGAATTACATGATCTCCTGAACGGAATGAACCTTCTAATGAGTACAGGATATGGATTGAGAGTAAATCGAAGAAATACGAAGGCAATGAGAAGTAGTAGAAATGAGAACAGCGAGAAACTTAAGATTGGGATTGATGGTCACGAAGTAGATGAAGTTAAGGAATTCTGCTACCTAGGCAGTAAAATAACCAATGACGAACGGAGTCAGGAAGACATCAAAAACAGGCTGACAATGACAAAAAGGGCATTCCTGGCCAAGAGAAATCTACTATCAAATATCGGCGTTAATTTGAGGAAGAAATTGCTGAGAATGTACGTGTGGAGTACAGCATTGTATGGTAGTGAAACATGGATTAAGGGAAAACCGGAACAGAGGAGAATCGAAGCATTTGAGATGTGGTGCTACAGACGAATGTTGAAAATTAGGTGGACTGATAAGGTAAGGTATGAGGAGGTTCGGCGCAGAATCGGAGAGGAAAAGAATATGTGGAAAACACTGTCCACTGTTTCCGATGTGATAGTGAAGTGTAAACGTGAAGGGACACGTACGGCACAAAAGCGTACAGGCCGACCTCGTCTGTTGACTGACAGAAACCGCCGACAGTTGAAGAGGGTCGTAATGTGTAATAGGAAGACATCTATCCAGACCATCACACAGGTATTCCAGGATGATAGGACATCTGTTAAGGCATGAGGGAATGACCTCCAAGGTACTAGAGGGAGCTGTCGAGGGCAAAAACTGTTAGAGGAAGACAAAGATTGGAACACATCCAGCAAATAATTGAGGACGTAGGTTGCAAGTGCCGCTCCGAGATGAACACAAGAGAGAAATTCGTGGCGGGCCGCATCAAACCAGTTATACTGCTACCGCCAACCAGTGTCTGCGGCGCGCCGCACATTTCGAGCCGCCGTTCCCCTCGATGGCGGCGTTTGTGGAGACTGCCGTCGATCTAATGTAGCATGATTCCATTGATCAACGGTCGAATCCCGATGGTCCTGTGCCTACTGCAATCGTAACTGACGGTGTCTTTGGGTGAACAAGTGAACACGTTGGGGTAGTGTGCTGTGAAGCTCCATGTTCAACAACGTACGATGAACGGTGTGCTCCGAAATAGAAGTGGTTGCACCAACATCGTGCTCTTTCGGCAGAGATGCCACAGATCACTACCTATCCTGCTTTACAGAGCAGACAAGTCTCCGAACGCCAGGTTCCGTCAAGAGTCGTGGACGTCCAACCATGCAGCGCGTAGTGGCAGTTTCATTGCCTTTATACCTCATTCTGTAGATGATCACGACAGTAGCAAGTGAAATTTAGACCAGCTTCGCCGTTTTCGAGGTACTTGTTCACACGTTCTGCGTAATAATAGTCTGTCCTTTGTCAAAGTCACTTATCTCAAAGGATTTCCCCATTTGCAGTCCATATCTTCGCAAGGGTGATCCCGCGTCCGTTTCTGCTCTGCTTCCATATTTTTGTTAGCGCGTCACGTGTCAGCAACGCCACCAGGCGTCATCCACTGTCGTGGTGGGCAGTAGTCTTAAAGTTTTGGCTGAGCAGTGTTTATTTATACGTTATATAAGAGTGAAAAAAATTCGCTCACTCGGACTTCACAGCGTGATTACTCGCATACTAGCAATAAAAAAATGTCTGTCACAAAATTTCGTTCTGCACGTATTTCCGGCAGTAAATGGACGTTAAAGATTGGCAAGCTGGCAACACTGTAATCACATATACGATACCTACCTCTGTCAGTAATATGACTGACATGGTGCAGTTGGTGCAATAACAAGCGCTTTGGGTTAGCATGCAGAAGCTCTAGGGTTCGATTCTGCGTCGAGGTGTATTTGTTTATATTTGCCAGTTTCATTCTGCCCCGGCCGCTGTGGCCGAGTGGTTCTAGGCGCTTCAATCCGGAACGGCGCTGCTGTTGCGGTCGTAGGTTCGAATCCTGCCTCGGACATGGCTGTGTGTGATTTCCTTAGATTAGTTAGGTTTAAGCATTTCTAAGTCTATGGGACTGATGACCTCAGAAGTTAGGTCCCATAGTGCTTAGAGCCATTTGAACCACTTGAATTTAGTTTAATTCTGCCATACAATACTGTCGTAAACACCGTTTCTTAAATTACACGTATCCCACATTTACAAAGGGCAATGTTTTGTAACGGTGAACATAACAAAAACGTGGTCAGACAAATCAGAAATAGACAGCTGAAACAAATGACCTGTTATAGGACAAAATAACTACAAAAACAATATCAATCTCGAGATGCTAGAGATGATTACGTAGTTGAATAACACATCTACTAGTCATTTATACTATATGCAAGACGTTGGCTCAGATGTAACACATTAGCAACCACTGACACTAATAATTTCCTTATTAATGACCGGATGACGTTTACAGAAGAATACGTTGTCCTCAGAGCAGATGCTCAAAGCGACCACACCCCCTCCACCCCTGCAAGTCGAAACATTGCGCTACCCGCTGTATCACACTACTCTGGACTCTTCGCAACATGGCTGCATCAACAGATACAAGAGCAGCATTAACACGCGCTATCAGTTCTTCCACAGGTGTCGGCGGAGTAGAAAACACGTGCTCCTTCAAGTGTCCCCACAGGAGTAAATCCAGGGGATTTGTGTCACGTGAAGACGGAAACCATGTAACAGGAACTCCCCATCCGAGCCATTTCCCTGGAAATGTTCCGTCTAAATACCGTTGCACGTTAATTCCAAAATGTGAAGAGCCATCATCGTGTTGGACCCATAACCTCTGCCGAACATGAAGTGGAACATTTTCCAGCGCAACACTTGAGGACCCAAACTCCTGTCTGTCATTATTCCGGCCCAGACAATTATGCCAAAGCGAACTTGATATCCAAGGTGGCGTCTGACATGCGGTCACATCAATGGCGAGCATTGTGCATACTAAAGACTTCGCCGCGCGGAGTGGCCGCGCTGTTTGAGGCGCCATGCTACGGATTGCGCGGTCCCTCCAGCCGGACGTTTGAATCCTCCCTCGGGCATTTATGTGTGTGTGTGTGTGTGTGTGTGTGTGTGTGTGTGTATGTGTATGTTCTTAGCATAAGTTAGTTTAAATAGTGCGTAAGTCTAGGGACCGATGATCTCAACAGTTTGGTCCCATAGGAATTCACGCACATTTGAACATTTCTGAAGACACCCTCACGAGTGAACGCTGCGTCATCCAACCATATTAAAAAGTATAAACACGTCATTATTAGCTGTGGGCTGTTCCACCTAACGAGCAGCACCTCTCTTACAGCTTTTGTCGGAACCATTCACAGAATTGCGTTCGTAGACGGCGATCTGCAGGATGCAGGTGTTGCGTTAAACAATAATGATAGGGGTGCAACCCATGCTCGTGCAGCACGTCAATGACCGTGTGTTGCGAGACAAGCAGCTGCCATGCTACGCTATGTGTGCGTCTCTGTGGTTCTTGGTGTATGACCCACAGAGTAACTTCGTCATTAGCTGGAGTGCGGCGAGTCCATGGCCGACCTCCGTCACGCGATGGTAGAAGAAGAGAACGAATCTCCCGAAGGCGAAGCTCCAGACGACGAAACACGTTTTTATCTGCATGAGTCGACCAGCGTATTCACGAGCTCCAGCACGAGCCCGGTTATCAGATGCACCAAGGACCAGAAGCATATTCACATATCCATAGTTTGTGTATGCCATACGTCTGCACACTGTTTTAGAATAACACAAGAAGAAACCACGATAGATGTACGCATGTACGTGGAGTCTGTCCCTGGCCAATTACTCCGCTAGCAACTAGTCCCATTGTGGTGAACAGCGCACACAGTGTAAACACGTCGGTAGTCGCAGTGGGCTGTTCCACGAGCATCACCTCTCTAACCTCTTTCGTTCTGCATGATTAACCTCGAAACTGCTGATGAAATGTTCATTTTCGGATTGCACTGTTTGCCAGGTGGTACTGGACGTGATGTTCCCACAGTTCCATCGATAATAATAATAATAAACACGTAGAGATACATGCAAAACAGCATATGCTTATCAGACTCAAGGTTGAAAGGCATAATTAGTGGCTCCATGGTGATAATACATAGAAATGGTAACCGAGTTTTGAAATTATTTGCGAAGCACATTTCTAGCCATATTGGTGTCACACGGCCATAACGAATTGTAATGGACCTGAGCGTTGCAAGAGTAATGGTTGGTACTAATCGATGAGACTATTGGGGCAGCGTGCACAGAAAACAGGTTTGTAATCTAATAGATTCAGTGGTGTGAAACAACTCGCGTCCAAGACGTACAAAAGGCTCCTTTAAAAGCGGAACCAATGAAAACTATTGTACTTCCATTTCCGTGTTCGTAGTACGTATGGGCAAATTTTTCGTAAGAGACCCAACGACGATTAAGACTCAGGATACCGTACCACACAGACTACATTTAGCAAATAAAAATGAATACGCCTTCACTGCACCACATTTTATTGGACTGCATTTTATTTTCTGACCAACGGACTGCAGCCGATTTGCCGGCGGATCTGCAGTCTATTTTATGCAATGCTCAAACGAATGTGGTTAGCGTTTTAAAGTTCTGTGAATTGTCCCACATTTTTAAAAAGATTTTGGGGAGATATTTTTAATGTGTCAACGGGGTGGCTGACTCACCCAAATTTTTTCGTAAGTGGTCAGCCAGTCACATTTCCCTGAGCTGTTCTTTTAGCTCTTTTGTGTTTTGTTTTCCCTCTGTTTTAATTTCTTGCCGGCCGATGTGGCCGAGCGGCTCTAGGCGCTTCAGTCTGGAACCGCACGACCGCTACGGTCGTAGGTTCGAATCCTGCCTCGGGCATGGATGTGTGTGATGTCCTTAGGTTAGTTAGGTTTAAGTAGTTCTACGTTCAAGGGGACTGATGACCTCAGATGTTAAGTCCCATAGTGCTCAGAGTCATTTGAACCATTTTTTTTTAATTTCTTGATTAGCTATCTTGACTCCTCATTGGTTTTAGTGCATGTGTGAGTGCCCGTGCGGTAGAGTCATTGTGTGGTCGTTTCGTGTGCATGCGTGTACAGTTTTCGTTCTTATCCACATTCGTTTGTTTTAATCGATGTCAGGGCGCTGATAACCTCGCCGCTGGGCGCCCATAAGATCCCAAACCACACACACACACACACACACACACACACACCACCGAACCCACAACCTCATATACGCCAACCCAAAACGCTAACCCTTGCACCATCTGCACAGCAATGTTACTAATCGATAACAGAGGCAATTGTCGCACATGTGACTGTAGTGTTGCCAAACTGCCAATCTTCAATGTCCGTTTACTGCCGGAAATATGTTCGGGAGGAAATTTTGTGACACACATTTTTGTATTGCTAGTACATGAGGAATCACGCTGTGAAGTCCGAGTGTGCGAATCTTTCTTCGCCAGTATATTAAAAGGTATAGCGTGTGTCTGTCTGAATGGTCATTAGAGTGTCGTGTGAAAATTTGATGTAAATTGGTCAAGAAGTTTTTGAGACTTGTGTTAAAAACGTTCCCCCGAAGTATAGACATCAGTCAGTGCCGCCAGAAGCACCCAAAAGAGATTTTATACATTGTTTGAGTCTGTGCCTATACAGCGTACACCGTAAAGGATATATTGAAGGACGATATGTCAAATTAACGAGGGAAACAACACGATTCTGCCAGTATGCAGATACAAATTGTAATTAATATACATGAGAAAATACAACAGCGAGAAGTTTTTTGTAAACAAAACTGAGCAAATCGCTAATAACTTTTGAGTTACTTACAGTGCAAAAGAAATCGTGCACTCGAATTGTAGCTCTCGGTGACACGCATCGATTGACATACCCCACATTTTGTAGCAGAATTAATTATGGTGTGAGAAGCTTTTTAATTGAGCTTTAATTGAAAATCTGGTACAAAACACGTATGCAGTCAACAAGGCATTAAGCATTGGATGACATTATTACACTCCAAATCGAAAAGTTCTTCAGAATTATATTTTTATTGTGTATTTTTAAATCATTTGTTTACAAATTTTCATAATTTCGTCCATCTCATAAAAACTATTATAGGAATAAATCCAGTTAGAAAGTGATGCCATGCCCATGTTTATTGTAATATTTGATAACACAGAGAGTATGTGCTGCTGATTAGAACTGCAACAAAACTTGGCATTCGTTTAAGTTTTGCGTGAACTACTGCACATAAACTTAAGTGTAAGGTATCAACTTTGATTACAATTCTAAAGTGCAGCTTTTGGCGCAATTAGATTTTGGACATCATTTATGTATAAAAAGTTGTGGATTATTTTGGTCAAAGTACGAAGCCATTAGGTAAAGTAGACATACAGCTTTCCATGCACGGAAACCATCTTGTGGAGGGACACTGTGTGGTACATCTTTGCTAACATGAGCGGTGAAACAGCCACACGCGCTTTAGGTGATGGAAAGTATTCATCTCGTCAATCGTAACATCTAGTTCGTCGAGAATTAGAATTATTCTGATTAGTCAGGACTTTGATTAATTTCTGCCGGCTGTTCAGCAGAAATTGTATTTTTGGGTGTGAAGTTATTTTGGACGCTGAATTTGTGCCCTGAGTCTGGACTTCAGATCACTTTGCCAGAGAGGGACTGCTAGTAAACGCCACTTAGTAGGTTATTGCATTGTATGTCGGTTAGACTCTTACTATATGCAAGTTAGTATGAGATTTAGCTTCAGTTAACTTCTAGCTGTGGACACTGTCTACGTTTTCCAGCTGTTTTCATTTTGTTTATTTTTATATTGTGAGTGCATTAATCACTGTACTGGGTGCTCGAACTACTTTAAAACCAATCGCATAGTTGTTTTCAACAGTCTGCAAATCAATGCATGACTTTTAAGGACAATAAACTTTTATTAATAAAAAATTCAAACATTGTAGTTGTGGCTCGTTATTTAACGTAAATTGCACTTACTTCCAGGCTAGTAATAAATTGTCTGTCTGATTAATTTATTAACCTTGGTTTATTGTCAGACCACTTTGAGCGCTGCGTCACCTTGTTGCCTTATTGAGTAATTTAAAGCTTTCCATATTTGTTTCCGTTTCATAGTACACAGAAGCTGGTTTCAACGTATTGTGTTTCTGATTACAACGTCTTGTGTGTTGCATTCTTGTGCTTGATTTCTGCTCGTATCCATAGTAATGGACAATTTTTTTTTATTCGTGTCAGAAGCACCATGGATACAGGAATATAAAAAAATGAATAGCACACAGAAAAAAATTAATTACAGGCATATGAAAATATATATAAAATATATATACAAATATGTGTGCACAGAAACAAAATGTTATAGGCATTTGGCCCATAAGCGGGCTACGTCGACAGCATTTGGGGTTGCCAACATCAGATCCTCTAAAGTGCAGTGTGAAGGACATTCAGGGCAGTTATACATGTGCTGGGTCGTCTGCACCTCTCCACATTCACAGAGATTAGATGTAGTAGAATATCCCCACTTCAGAAGGTTATCTCTTGACCGTGCAGGGTTGGTGCGTAGCCTGTTTAGTGATCTCCAGACCACCCAATCCTCATCGTAACCTGGTGCCAATTCTTCCTTTGGTTCCATCCAGTGCCCTTCTCCCGACCGCTTCCATCTCTCCACCCTAGATCCAGGTTGGTCGCTAAAATCTTCGGTTGCTGTGAGAAAACTGCGTCTAGATTTCAAGCGTTTGGTGGCTGGCTGAGTTTTGCGGAGGAGGTGGCTCTCTGCCATCTCAGCCCTCGCTCTTTCACTATAGGCTGCCGCTTCTCTTCGCACTGCAGGAGGTGCAATCCCAGCAAGATGGTAGAGCTTGTCTGTTGGCGTCGGTTTCAGACATCCAGTGACGAGCCTGCAGGTCTCGTTCAGAGCAATGTCGACCTGTTTAGCGTGGGTAGAGTTGTACCAGACACTGATTTCATATTCGCCTGCTGGGAAGCAAACTGCTAGTGCTGTGGTCCTCACTACCTCTGGCTTTGCGCCCCAGGAGGAGTTCGTTATTTTCCGAAGAATATTATTTCTGCCGCTCACCTTCATTTTGGTGTTAATACAGTGCTGTTTATACGTCAGAGCCCCGTCTAGGGTTACTCCTAGGTATTTGGGGTTAACGCAGTGTTCGAGGAATGTGTCCTTCCAGAAGACACGCAGCTTACGGATGCCTGCTTGTTACGGAGATGGAAGGCGCAAACTTGTGTTTTGATAGGGTTCGGCTTGAGTTGATTGTCGGCGTAGTACTGACAGAGCATGTCTAGCGCATCCGTGAGCTTTGTCTCAACATCCTCAAAGGAGTCACCCTGTACGGCCATAGCACGGTCATCGGCGTAAATATAGTTTTCCGTACCAGCTGGCAGTGGTTGATCATTGGTGTATTTGTTAAAAAGTAAGGGTGCCAGTACGCTGCCCTGAGGGAGACCATTTTTCTGGGCCCGCCACCTGCTATGCATCCCTTGGAATTCCACAGAGAACCTACGGTTCTCTAACAGACTTCTAACTGTGGATGTGAATTTAAAGTCCCTGGTAATGGCATACAGCTTCTTCATTAGCAGACGTAAGTTGACGTTGTCATATGCGGCTGTCAAGTCTATAAAGGTGACACCGGTTATTTTCCGGTTCTCATAGCCGTCTTCAATCAGCTGCGTGAGGTTAATTACCTGAGATGTAGTGCTTTTCCCTGGGCGGAAACCTGCTTCTTGGGGGATTATGTAGGGTTCTATGGCACTGGAGAGGCGATCCTGGAGTATTCTTTCAAAGATTTTAAAGATATGGCAGAGAAGTGATAAGGGTCGGAAATTTCTGGGGTCATCAGCATTTTTGCCTGGTTTTAAACTGGCCATAACTTTAGCCTTCCTCCAGATTGTGAGAATCTGACATGTTTCCATGCAATTGTTAAACAGTTTCAGTAGCCATTGTTTAACGTTGGGACCAAAGTGTTTAATCTGTTCAACAAAAATCCCGTCCAGGCCCGGGGCCTTCCTTAGCTTGCATTTCGCTATGGCTTTGTCCAGATCTGCCATTGTGAAAGGGGTGGTCAGAGTTGAATTTTCTTGGTGTTCAATCCTGTCTATTTTGGTCTCCGACTTCCTGATTTTGGTGTCGGGTTTCCCATTCTTGAGAAGCTGGTGGGCTATTTGGTCGGCTGTGACGGAAGCATGTCCTGGAGAGATAGTCGGGTCATTGTTGAGACGTTTAAGGAGTGTCCAGGCTCTCTGACTTCTCCTTTTCATGTCCAATTCCTCTATTGTCCTCAGCCATTTCTCTCTCCTGGTTTTAGCTAGTGACTCGGTTAGCTGCTCGCCCGCAGTGATAGTTTCCGCGGATAGAGGGTTTGCGTCAAACAGTGTCAGGTATTGCTGCAACTGGTCCTCTAATTCTGGCGTAAGGCCTTCAACATAATTGCTTCTGCGTCCTCTAGGGATCGATTGCTTGGAACACAACTGCCCAGGCTTCACGAAATTGTCATAGAATCTTGGTTCAGGTGGTAGGTTGTTTACAGAATCTTCCATGAGGTTTTGAAAGGTTGACCATTCTGCTTTCTTAAAATTGTACCTACGGCGAAAAGGTACGCTATGGGGTTTAACAACAGATGTGATCTGGCACATTACTGGACGGTGCTGGGTGTTTGGTATTGGTGAGCAAACTCCGTTTGAGCATTGGGACGTTACTTGATGGCTAACGAAGATGAGGTCCGGGTTATAACCTCTCCCCGATCTGCCACTGTTGTAGGAAGCAGGCAGTTTATTGTCATGTATCAGTTTTAGGTTGTTTAGCTCGGCCCAGCAGATCACAGCCGTGCCATTGTCGTCGTCTTCTTGGTAGCCCCACTGCGTACTGTGGCTGTTGAAATCACCGATTACAAAATTAATTCTGTCTTTATTAAAATTGTTTACGTTGGAGCTTGAAAAGTCCACAGTTGGTGGTTTGTACACTGATGTAACAGTGCAGTCACTAAGTTCAATGGTTAGCACTTCAGTATCATTGATGTCGTTTATACTGCTTGAAAGGATCTGTATGTTTGGCCTGGTAAAGATTGCGCTGCCATACTGTCGGTGTGGCCTTTCAGCTACTAGTCGCATGCCGTTTATCTTGGGTCTTTTGAGTGTGCTATCTCTGTGAGTTTCTTGTAGACACAGGACGTCGCATTTCTCTTTCTGACAGAGGTCTTGTAGTAGACGTTCTTTGCATGCAGACAGGCCTTCAATATTTACAGAGATAATCGTCAGTGCTGGGCCTGATAAGGTCCTTTTCTGTAGGATTGTCATGTTGCTTCTGGAGTGAAAGGATCAGCCGGTATACAACCGCCCAGGGGACGCCTGAGTATGTGTATTGCATTCACATACTCTTCGTGGAGGCTCCTTTCTTGGACAAATGATTCTCTGTTACAACAGTAATCATAAGGATGTCAAGGGATTACCAAATTGCAGGCGCCTCGGACTACAATTCATGTGACAATGTACAGTACCAATTTTCAATGTCTTCATTCCATTATACAGCTGATGGTGGTCCATATTCGCAACTGCGAATACATTTCACGTTCTTTGTCTCTGTACGCGTTGATTTTTAAAATTCTCAGTAAAGGTGGGCAGCTGACACCAAGGATTTTGCCGAAATGGCGTATCTTAGAGAGACCCTTGTTCGTTTTGTTCACACATGTTTCAGTGTCGCAACAGTCCGTGATCACACCACAGGATGGCTGCTTCGGAACACGTTCAAATTTCGCCGAACAGTTCTGAACAGTCCCTAGTGGTTCCAACCTATTCACGAGAGCGAAAACCGCGGTCGAGCAGCAGTCCAAAGGTGTGCAATCACGTTCGATGGGGATGTAGCATCGAAGTGTCCTTAGCGAAGGACTGAAATGTCCGGGGGCGTCATCAGTTTGAAAGTTTGTCAAGAATGTTGTCCTGTTGTTCAGCGCACTGCGAACTCTCGTTTTTCACTACGAGATGTATGGGGATCAACGCCCCAGGGAAAGGAGTGGTTCTACTGACGCTCTTTATGCCACCCACTGAGATCTTTTCGTGCCGACGCTGAGCGGCGGTGTGACTGGAATGTTTTCCTCAGTCACTCATAAGAAAGCCGAGTGATTTCAATGCTGAGTGTCGCGGTTCTGACCTCCATTGCAGAGACGTCATAAGAAGGGATGATATTCGGATAAGAAAGACTGCGACGATCTTCCAATCGTGTAACACATCCACGACGGTGTGGGACAGAATATTGTGTGTGTGTGTGTGTGTGTGTGTGTGTGTGTGTGGTTTGAGGTTTTCGGGCGCTAAACAGTGTGGTCATCAGCGCCCAAACGCATAGAAACAGTAACACATGCGGTGAAGGGACGAAGACGGACAGCGAACAAGGAGAACGGCTAAAAGACACAGACCTGACGCAGTTCCAAATCCTCACATACAGAGGCAAAACAGGAGGAGCAGAAACGCACTAAAAAAGGAAAAGAAACATAAGGAACAGGGAACAGAAATCGAAGTGAAACAAGTAGGTAACCGCGACTGGCGGACCTCTTACCTAAAACCTGGGTGAGCCAGTCACCCAGCAGCACATTAAAATCCTCTCCCTAAAATCTGAGGCAACAAATTGGACAGGACACAAAACCGTAAGACCTTAACCACAGTCGTTGCGTCGTCTTGCAAAATAGAGGACAAATCCAGTGGCAAGGAAACCACCGCCCTCTGGTCAGAGAATAAAAGACTGTCAAGTAAAATGTGGCGGACAGTAATCTGGACGCCACAAGCACTGCAGATTGGGGGGTCCTCCCGCCGGAGTAAAAAATCATGCGTTAAGGGACTGTGCCCGATGCGGAGGCGAGTGAGGAGAACCTCATCCCGCCTGCATGACTGGTAGGACGTACGCCATGGCCGCGTGGTGGCCTTGACCAGACGCAGCTTATTTTCACCGACTGCCAGCCACTCCTCTTCCCATTGACGCATAACACGAAAACGCAAATGGGAGGTAACAGCATGGAGGGGGACGGCACATTCAACAACGTGAGGGAGGGAACATGCATCTTTGGCAGCCACATCCGCCAGTTCGTTTCCCCTAATACCCACGTGCCCCGGCACCCAGCAGAAAGAAACCTCCTTCCCCTGCCGTTGCAGGTGGAGTAGGGCATCATGGATGTTCTGGACGACCGTATCCGCTGGATACAAGTGTTGCATCGTCTGAAGAGCACTCAGGGAGTCAGAACAGATGAGAAACTTAAGACTGGAAACACATCTCATCTGCTCCAATGCCCGCAAGATAGTACATTACCAACCCGATATCGAAAGAGGCGGTGGGAAAGAAAGGACCGAATGAAGATGGGGAGATGGCCACGAAAGCCCCACTGATGGAGTTGATTGAGGATAAAGCGGCGCCAAGTAGTGTCATACGCCTTATTAATGGCAAAGAATACACCTAGACAATGCTGGTTACGTAGGAAGGCCTGCTGGATGGCCGCCTCAAGCAGGGTCAAGTTGTCTATAGTAGAACGACATCTCCGAAAGCCACACTGAGAGTGGCTAAGGAGCTGCCTGGTCTCGAGCAGCCTAACCAGGTGACGGTTGACCATGCGTTCCAACGTCTTCCCGACACAGCTCGTCAAAGCAATACTCCGATAACTACTGGGATGCATTCGGTCCTTCCCCGGCTTGAGGTGGGGAACCAAAATCGCCTCCCTCCACGAGTCAGGGAACGTGCCGGATAACCATATCATATTAAAACAATTCAGGAGAACTTCCTGGTGAAGGTTGGTGCCAATGGGACGTCAGTAAGCGATCCACACTTCACATAAGCTTCTGAGCTGTGGACTTTTTTTCCGGATTTGCCGACACCTTCCTGTTGGAAGCGTCGTCGAGCCTGAGTGTGATATAGCAGGGCACCGCACTTTCGCACCATTACAGACAAAGGTTGTACGCAACTTTGACACAAATTTCGAAGTTATTTCTAGGAATGGGAGACCATTAAGCTGTTTCGAAAACGAGGTCCTTTAATCCTGTTGCGCAGTGTAGTTGTTTATTCATCCACAGAACTTTTCGCAACGGTATTAGACATGTCATTTAATATAACAATCAAATTTGAATAACAGTTAAGAAGTTTCCGTGTGTAAAATTGCTTAAAGGTCTAGTCAGCTCCGCAATTAATATTGCACAAAGTAGTGTATCATTGCCGGTTCTGGCAAAATTCGCTGACTCAACACCCATCAGCGCTTTTGTACCATCACATTCTGGAAATCCTGACATCATCGCTTCATTGCCCTATGAATACCACCCTCTACTTTCATGTCTTAAGAAAATGTTTTAACTACTCATACATAGACATGGGTAATTAGCTCCAACTGTATACAAAGATTTATTAGTTGATAACGAGTACCAGCACTCTGTACTTAGTGTCAAAGATAGTAATTATCTCATTCATACTGATGGTGATGATGAACTGGCAGCAGAGGTCAGTGTAATCGTCTCTCTAAAAAAAGAAAAAAAGAAGAAGGACATGGGTAGTATACATTTACAGAAATCGATAAATAGTTCACCCATCTGTGAGACAACCTACAAAGGGTAAAAATTTCAAGACGTATATAAATACTCCGTGGCACAAGGCACTGTAAATACCAATGTCAAAGGTGATGAATAAGAACGCAGATGAAAAATAAATTTTAAAAATATGATTTACTAACTATTCTTTTGTCTTGCATTTAAGGTGAAGTCATTCCAGCACCTGATGTGGGAATAATGCTCTCCTATCAAGCATAGTGTTTAAACAGCAGTGGCTATAAGCATGTCAATTTTGATAGAATTGGGAGTTCTCCCTAGTGGCAGTATTGGAAAACCCTCGATTTAGTGTCATTAAAGTAATATCGTCCATGGATGAATGGTGTCGACTATGCAGTGTGTCACTGCAGATTTCAGTCTTGTTTCACATAAATGCTCACTTTCTGTTGGTGATACTTGATGATCACACAGTCTCTGTAGATGACTTCCATGAAGCAGTCAAGATATTTGAAAACAGAGAGTGCATACATCTACAGGAACAGGCTTTTAAGAATGCAATGTATGCCTGCTACGCAACACATCATGAGCTAGAGTGTTGACTAAGCTGACAACCACATGTCCACTCATTCTGTGAGACATTGTGAAGCAGTCTGCTAGAGTTAGCTTGCCAAACTCTCCTCTCATCAGATGTAATATCACTAGTCTATGATTCATTCTGTACATCCATAGAGGTGGAAATGCATGAATCAACTTTGCTTGGTGTGGGTACACAACTATCTTCCTATTGAAGTTTATTTATATATCCAGATGTATGTAAAAGTTTATAAATTTATAAAACAGTTTCAGATCCTCATGTGTCTTATTTATTTTTCTATAACATCCCCCACATCCTAATGCAAACAAACAGCTACCACCACCACCGAGTGGACGAAACAACCTCACCACAAGGGTTTTGTAGCAAGTGACTGCCCCTCCAGTGGCGATGCTAGAAAGTGGAAGAAGATGAATTGATCATTGTTTCCCAACAACATATGTAATTTAATTATTAGACCTTCAGGTTGCAGGAAAACTAATCTTCTTTTAACACTTTTAACATATCCTGAGGAAGTCACCTCGAGCATATAAATATAAACAGGGTTTTTAATATATATTAAAAATATGTGAAACAATAAAATATATGTATTAAAAACCCTGTTTCAGACAAAATATCAGCTGCTGCAGGAGAATTTGTATGCACTCAACTGCGTGGTTATCAGCGCCCATACAAATCCCCAACCTTTGTTCAGTCCAAAATCACCACTTACATGTATGACGATGAAATGATGAGGACTACACAAACACCCAGTCATCTCCAGGCAGGTGAAAATCCCTGATCCCACTGGGAATCGAACCCAGGGGCCTGTGCTCGGGGAAACGACAACGCGACCGCGAGACCACGAGCTGCGGACGAAGAAGAAGTGGAGGGGTTATGTAATATTACCGATTTCATTGAAGATCATAGTGACGATGAGCTAGACAGAACATACAGGGTCACTAGGGAAAAAATATGTTATGTAAGCAGCCAAAACATTTAACTGAGAATGCAATACATGTTGGGGATGAAGAGTTTCAAAAAGCATCTGGTGCATTAGAGCTAATATTTTTAAAAACTTCAAATGTCAAAAAGTATTTCCTCGAAAGAGACAAAAATGTGTTGTGAAATATTACATGTACTAACATGCATACGAATGGCAACATATCAAAGACTGACAATTTAATAATGTAATTAAACCTTGTTAGTAGCTGCACATACCACAGGCAAAGACGTTGAAGTTCAGGCTACAAGACTAAACAATCTACCTCTGAAGTATGCATCTATTACAATGACCCAAACAAAATCACAAAATGATTACAACTATGCATAGTAACAGGTGCCACAAGGAGTACAGATCTCATCACCACACAAAATGTTCTTGTGCAAGCATGTGATAATACAAAGACTGTATGGTCTGTGGCAGGCTGATCACATATACATAAGAGATTATTCATGATCGAATAAATATTTCAAGCACATATCCCAAATTCTTGTGGGTTTTGCTTGTGACGATAAAGGCAGGGAAGGAAGTTACGGACGTATCTGAACAATACCTGCAGACTTGAATGAATTGGTGTTCTAACATCCTTTAAACTGACCATAGAGCGAATTTTACAACAGACACTTCAAAGTGGTAATGTAACAATATGGAATAAATACTCTCAAATGACGAAAATCATGGGACAGCGATATGCACATATATACAATGCGGTAGTATTGCGCACACAAGGTTGGTTATTTGATTTGGGGGAGGAGACCAAAGCACCGAGATTATCGGTCCCATCGGATGAGGGATGGATGGAGAAGGAAACTGGCTGTGCCCTTTCAAAGGAATCACGGAAAACCAAAATCAGAATTTCTGGACGCGGGTTTGAACCGTCGTTCTCCTGAATGCGAGTTCAGTGTGCTAACCACCGCGCCACCTCGCTCGGTCGTACGGAAGGTATAAAAGGGAAGTAGATTGACAATACTTAACTTTTGGTCACAAGCAAATGTCAACAAGCAAATAATCAATGTCGTTCGCTATATACAATGCCCTTACAAGTAATTCAGAAAGTTCATATGGATTGCTAATCACAGCCCTTCTAGTGCCTCTCTTCTAGTGCATGGTTTCTAGTCTGGGTCTGCTAGTGCCTCTACTAGTGTGCGTCTTCTACTCTTCCTTCCACTGTCTTAGTGACATTTTAGTCTACGTGCTATTGGCTGACGTCATCTCACAGCCTTCTCTGCAGTTGCGTGAACTTCGTGCCGGCGCTTGTCGTTACGCCAGAACAGGAAGTTTCCTGAAATCATTAATACTCAGCAGTATCCTGCCATTAAGTACAAAGAAGTTCTCTACTATCATCTGATGCACACAAGTCCCCTCCTACCCCAAAGAGGGCAGTAATGATACTGCAGAGAAAAATATTGTCAAAATTTTGGAGGGAAAATGTTGTGATACCATGAAATCAGTCAGTTGCAAAATGGTATGTAATCTTTCCCGAGAGTGTCACACTGAAGCGTTTTTTCTGGTATGAAGGCAAGAGCATCTGATGCACTTAAGCATGTACTCCATCTTCATGTGCACTCACACATTTTTGATCCTCTTCATAGTAGGCTCCATTCCATCCCTCTTTTGTAAGACATTGCCAGATACCAGAAAGTGGGATAAATATTACTTTACATGATCGTTTCTGGCTTCTGACAGGATATAACACTCCCTGTCTGCTACTGTTACACCATAACCCCAAAGTAGGAGTTAATTTGTAAAACAGAATTATTTTGTTACAGCAGTTATGGTATAAAGCAACAGAGCAGTGTTACCCTCTGAGAGGAATTTTGTTAAGTTGACCGTATTGTTCCTAATGGAAGTGGCTTATCGGAAATGAAAGTCAGAATTACGTTAATATTGGAATAGTGACAAACAAAATTTTGCCTAGCTATACTTGTGGCGACTATCGACCAAGTCGCGGTTAATATCTTTGTTTTTGGCAAGCTCTTTGCCCCAGTCTGTGGTCGCGCGCGAAAGTGTACGGACGTGTACCGAGAATTCAGAATGTAAACAACTGTATATGTGTGCTTACGAGAAATAAAAATAGTGTTTATTACATGTGGTGTAGCGTGCATCATTGGATTCGGCAACCCTACAACGCCTACCCATACTGGTGACCCCGAATTTTGTTCGCGAGTGCTACAACGAAATCTTATACCGTCGAACAGTACACAATGGAGCGCTTGCCGCCTGCTACACCGACCACGTGCCAACTAAGTGTTCCAACGGACGCTTCGGCATGGTTTTACAATTATCCACCGGGCGTCCGCAATAGCTCTACGCAGTTTCCGAACACATCGATTAGCTGTACTCAACAGGACAGTGTTTATACAATTCCACAGCCACGTGTTCCGAGTGCTCAACAGCCGACACAATGTGCTCAAACCCCAGTGACTATGTTTACAGGTTTCCCAAGTGCAAGTGTGAATTTTCCACCCGAATCAGTGACTGTACAAATCGAGCCGGACGCTCAAGACAGGAGAGTTCATATTTCTGCCGGAACTCCGGATTTTGCACCAACCCCCCCTACACCACCAGCGTCCGCTTTACGAGTGTTTCCGACGGCACACGCCGTTCCTGCCGCGTGTGTTCCACAAACATTAGGTGATTTTAACTATTTTAATGCACCTGTAGGGGAGGGGCCCGGAAACTGTATTCCGTCGTTCGCCGCACATCGGTCGACTACGGTCGATTCTACCGCGCCGGTCCATTCTACGCCCGTCGGCGTTACTCCGTCGACCGCTCGATTCGTTGATGTCTCGACCAAGGTCGAGCCAGCCGCGCCTACCGTGCCGCGTGCCACTGACAGTGGCGGAAGCTGGTGCACCGCTACTGCACCCGAGACAATTACGTTGCAGAACTATGGACAGGGAGAGACAGTTTCTGATAAACATTTATGTCAAGACTTTCCCACCCGTTGGCCGAAGCTACCACCCCTTCGCAAGGATCACCCACGCACATAGTTTACCTTGGTCGACCACGTCCTGCAGCTACACGGCGTCGCCGACGACAATTCGAAGTTCCTATGCTTACTGTGTCACCTCCATGACGAACTGGATCTGATCTGCGACATTGTGGCTTCGCCCCCCGCTACGGACAAATATGCGTTCGCCCGACGCACCATCCTCGAGCGACTATCCACATCGACAGAGGAAGCTATCCGCCTCATCAGTCAGGAATCGCTGGGATCCAGGTCCCCGTCGCAACTCTGGCGTCATCTCCGCGCTATGATTGACACGCATCACATGCCGGACATTACACTTTGGACCATCTGGTTGCTGAAACTTCCCCCGCAAGTTCAACTTCACCTTCTACATGTAACTTCGGCCCCACTAGATGCCAAACTGAAGATCGCAGACCAGGTTTACAACATTCTGCCCCCCCCGCATGCCCCCCCAGGGTGCCCTCAGGCCTCAGGGGTTGGCACACCTGCGTGGCAGTTCCCATCCTGCAGTACAGAGTGCGCACGACTCGCTCCACGCATGCGCGCGGAGCCAACGCCGCCTGGCAACCGCCGCAGTAACTCCTCTCCTACCAGCACTACTGCAGCGTCGCCATCGGAGGGAACTACAAACAAGTCCCCCTCCACTGCCGCTTCGACCTCAACCAGCACGACGGGCGACGCCACGCGCCGCCCCGCTTGGTGTTATTTCCACTCCCGCTTTGGCGACGCGGCTAAGAACTGTCGTTCTCCATGCGCGTTCCCAAACTAATAACGCGACCCAATTCAGGCGCTACGGGCCGCGTTGAACCGCACAGACGCCTATCACTAAATACTTCTTCTCCTCACGCGCCAGGACGCTTGTACGTGAGAGATGCAGTGTCTTGCCTTTCATTTCCAGTCGACACGGGGGCCGAGGTTAGTGTGATACCTTTGTCCGCAGGTATTAAATTCGAGCTTCAGCCTTGCCCCCCGCTTCGAGCCGCCAATAATTCCCTGATCCGCTCTCATGGAATAACGAATTTAAGCCTTAAACTGCAGGACATTAATACGCCCTTACAGTGGATTTTCGTTATCGCGGATGTGGATGAACCCGTGCTTGGGGTAGATTTTCTCTTAGCCCACGCACTGTCACCCGACCTACAACGAGGTACACTAACCTTTAACTCGGGAGACCGTACCACCGGTTCAGATATCTTACCCCTCTCATCCGAAAGCGCCATTCTGCTGTGTGAGCTAGCGGAAACTGCTGTTGCAGTGCTTTCTCTTAGATCACACAACGACGAACTTCGGGACAGCAATGGGGCCCTCCGCTTACGCATCGCCGCCGTGCAAGCCAAGCTCACGGACGCGCGTAAGCAGACCGCCCAGCTGTCGCACACGGCCACGCCCCCAACCCCCGCACCACTTCCTCGCACCTGCAGCCGACGCCGCGTGACATTTCTACTGCCGGACGGGAGCTGTACCCGCGACGCTACCAGGTACCCCACCGAGCTCTTCGACAAGGACTACTAGTGGATCACCGCCACTGCTGCTGAACTGCCGGCCTTGGACACACACACGTGTGCATTACAGGTTAGTCACAGTGCAACGGGTGCTGGTCCAGCATCCCCATCGGTGTTCGCGATCAATAACGGTACTGTCCACAGAATAAATACCACAGAAGGCCCACCGGTACGTGCAAAGGCTAGGCGTTTAAATCCGGAAAAACTTAAACACGCCAAAGCTATTGTTCAGGAACTTTTAGATAATAAGACTATCCGCCCTTCTTCTAGTTGTTGGTCATCACCCATTCATTTGGTGCCTAAGAAAGATGACACTTTCCGCCTCTGCGGTGACTATCAGGCGCATAACGCCAGAACAATTTTAGATAATTATCCCGTCCCAAATATTCAAGACTTTGCTTCCCAGCTGCATGGGGCACAAATTTTCAGTGTAGTCGATTGTCATAAGGCGTACCACCAACTGCCAATGGCACCTGAGGACGTTGAAAAGACCGCTATCATCACCCCGTTCGGGTTGTTCGAGTATTTGTTTATGCCATTCGGCCTTAAAAATGCTGCACAGACGTGGCAACGGTTCATCGACTCGCTGGTTGGAAAACTGGACTTTGCATATGCGTACCTGGACGACTTGTTAATTTTTTCTTCCTCCCTCGAGGAACATGAACAACATTTAAATACAGTGCTCCAACTATTAAAAGCAAATGGTATCGTAGTGAACAATACTAAGTCACAACTCCGCCGCACCAGTGTCACTTTTCTGGGCCACAGAGTTTCGGGCGACGGCATCCGCCCCCTAACTGAACGGGTGGAGGCCATTAGTACGGTGCCTTTGCCCAAAGATTTTCAGGGCCTCCGCCGCTTCCTTGGAACGGTAAATTACTACCGTAAACATATTCCCCGCGCCGCCGACATACAAGCCCCACTGACGGATGCCCTCGCAGGAAAAAACACATCAGGGTCTCGGGCGGTCACGTGGACTCCAGATATGCGTCGCGCATTTGATAATCTAAAGTCAGCCTTACAGACAGCTGTTACGCTTGCTCACCCCATTCCTGATGCTCCCATCTCGCTTACTACAGACGCAAGTGATACAGCAGTGGGGGCAGTACTTCAGCAATCCGTGGGTTCTGTTGTACAGCCGCTCAGATTTTTCTCCCACAAACTGACCGCTTCCCAACGTAAATGGTCGACCTTCGACCGGGAACTGTTTGCTATTTACGCTGCTATCAAATATTTCCAAGACGATATCGAAGGTCGCCATCTCGTGGTATTTACCGACCACGAGCCATTGGTTTACGCTTTCTGTAACCCAGGTAAGGACTCATCCCCGAGACGTTTTAGGCATATGGACCTTATATGTCAGTTTATGAATGACATACGTTACGTCAGAGGCGCAGACAATGTCGTTGCTGATTTTCTGTCTCGGGTGTCGGTTTTATCTTCACAACTGGACCTCAGTGAGCTCCCTAAATTGCAGACAGAGGATACTGAACTCGCAGCATTGCGTTCCGATATCAAAACAGGACTCAAACTAGAGTTACGGACACTTCCTGGGTTTTCATCACCCATCTGGTGCGACATTTCAACAGGACGCATACGCCTGGTGATTCCTGCACCTCTCCGCCGGGACATATTTAATAGTATCCACGACTTGGCACACCCTGGCATTCGCGCCTCCGCACGTCTGGTATCTGAACGTTTTGTTTGGCCCGGGGTGATAAAACAGTGTCGCAGTTGGGCACGAGCATGTGTGGCTTGTCAGCGCGCAAAAGTAGGACGTCATGCACAGCCCCCCATGGGTACGTTCGATGTGGCAAAAAGAAGATTCCAGCACATACACATCGATATCGTCGGGCCCTTACCCCCCTCAGGCCCCTTCCGTTACATACTGTCCGCAATTGACAGGTTTACCCGCTGGGTAGAGGTAATTCCTCTCACTACTATCACAGCCGATGCAGTGGCCCGAGCCCTGCCGTTAATGTGGATCTCGCGCTTCGGCTGCCCAGTCTCTGTCACCACTGACCAGGGCCGCCAGTTCGAGTCTGCCCTCTTCCGACAGCTTTGTGAACTGTGTGGGGTGAAACGATTTAGGACTACAGCATACCACCCCCAGAGCAATGGGCTTGTGGAACGCTGGCACCGAACGCTTAAAGCTTCCCTGATGTGCCACGGAGGTGAGTGGGCCGATGCCTTACCATGGGTAATGTTAGGCGTTCGGGCCGCGTACAACGAGGACCTTGGCGCATCCCTGGCGGAGGTACTGTATGGAGAACCCCTCACACTCCCAGCAGAGTTAGTTGAGCCTTCACTTCCTCCAGATCAAATCTGCGACTCGACATTCGTCGGGCAGGTCAAGGAGCTAATTGCTAACATCCGCGTGCCGCCTCCTCGACCACACACGCCCCCTCCCGTATTTCTGCATAAGGACTTGGCGTCGTGCACTCACATCATGGTGCATAATGACACCATCCGACCGGCACTCAGACCTCCATATACGGGCCCGCACAGAGTCATATCATGGCGTACCAACACGTTCGAAGTGCTCATTAACAGCACGCCTCAAACGGTATCCGTCTGCCGCCTCAAACCTGCATGGACTCTGGGAGAACTGCCCGATACCCCTCCCAGTCAGACCCCATCCCCTGCTGCACCCACCTCGCATGAGGCATCTACCGACAGTCCATGGATGAGCGACGCCCATTCCCACACGTGTGACGTTCCCCACTCCCAGTCGTGTGACAGTGCTACAGGTGCGTGTGACATTCCTAGGCAGAGTGATGCGTGTGATGACTTACCCTCCTACAGGCAGCCCCTCGCCTCTCCCCTGTTAGGATTCAGTGATGTATCAGGGACCAGCCTCAGAGCGTGTGATGTCACCGATGACGACTTGTGTGGAGATTCTGTCAACCCGTATCAGGAAGTGGTAGTGAATGTCAACACAGATCTTATTTGCAGCTGTAATGTGTTTTTTGTTATGCAGCCGGGTAATGTGTACATCTTCTACGAACAAGCCAGCTTCCCCAGTGACAACTTAACTCACATTCATCTCCTCCAGTCTGTCCCCTTGCCTGTTGGTACTGACCCATCAACGGTCAAAGTCCTACGTACCGCCACAGGCATTCAGATCCGCTATCCTGGCCCCTCACAACCCACCATCCCCTCCCCAGATCCCTCAACTGCTGTACGAGGATTCACCCGGTCAGGCAGGACCATCCGCCCCCCTCGCTGGCTCGAAGACTTCAATTACTAATGTAATGTAATGTAAGGTATGGTTTCTGATTAAACACCCTCTCCCTCCCCCCTGGGTGTTCCCTTTACATGTATGCCCCAATATTTATGTTTGTGCTCCACACTCTAGGGGGGGGGGGCTAATGTGGCGACTATCGACCAAGTCGCGGTTAATATCTTTGTTTTTGGCAAGCTCTTTGCCCCAGTCTGTGGTCGCGCGCGAAAGTGTACGGACGTGTACCGAGAATTCAGAATGTAAACAACTGTATATGTGTGCTTACGAGAAATAAAAATAGTGTTTATTACATGTGGTGTAGCGTGCATCATTGGATTCGGCAACCCTACAACGCCTACCCATATACTGTTTATAGAATAAGGGAAACGGTCGCCAGCCTAATTAGGCAAGAGAAAGATTAACATTCTCGTTTATGAAAGTAGGTATAAGTAACTATAATCGACAACACAACAGACACAACCTAGCCTTAGCAACACGCGAGTGCAATGAACTCTAACACACATATGTTTTAAGATTGAAGCTAACAGTTAGAGCAGCAGGAACTATTTTCAAAATTATAACAGGTACAGAAAAACACCATCACTTTCAGGGTTTACACAAACTGAGTGGTCTTTATACTGTTAATATGCACACAAGAGAGACAAACACTTGGCATACATGAGAATGTAACGTTTCACAACTGCAGCTTTCTCACTTTTACTACAACGAAACACAATGTTGACAAAATTGCAAGGAACTGACTCTCCTTTTTAGAATTTACTACAGACAACAACGTGATCATTTACTTTATAAGACTCAGCCTAAAGTTTGAAGTTGGTAACAGCACTTTAAATAACAGTTTCAATAGGAAAATTATTATTGGACAAATAACATTTGCTTTAACTCACTCTGTTACCACATTAGCTTTAACTATCTTTCTAATAAGTTCAAGAGGCATTATTTAACAAAGCTCTAGGCTTCAACGTACTTTCAGTAAGGACACTCGGTAATCACTTTACTTCAAACGGACAGGACCCTGGTAGGTGTTATGATGAGGAGTAAAATCAAGGTAGGTAAATAAATTCCGATATGAATTACCTTATATTTCAGCACACTAACACATCCATTAGGCTGATCCTTCACTGTACATCAATATAGTATTACGTTACAGTGATTGCGCAATGTGGTGGCAACTGCATGTTGGTAGGTGGAATTACAGGTAGAATTGCTGGACTTTATCGTATCTTCATGGCGATGATTCATACAAATTCCAGAATAGATCCAGCTATTTATCCACCCATCCGAGGCATTGGAAAGAAGCAGTAAAAGCCTCTCTCTGAATCAGCATGATATGCACCTTTACATTGACAGTGCACAGACTGGTAGCTCCTTTCCGACTGGTGGCTCGTCTCCAACTGACTATCAGTTCCACCTTTTCCACCTATGCCAACCACAATTTGCGCGTGCTACGCATTTCCGTTCCAGAGGGGAACCACTACACCATTTACATACAAACTAACTAAGAACCCTAAGTGAGGATCAGCAATTTATATAACAGCAAACAAATACATTAAATAAAACAGAACATTTTCACATATTGACACTTCTACAAAAAATTATTCACACAAAATTACAATTACATACAATAAGTTCTGTTCCCTCCAAATGGGACAAAGAATACAAATTGCAGATACACTACTTTGCATAGAATCAAATCACGACATCAAAGGTTTGACAAAGAAAAGAATACACAATTTTATGCTATCGATTTGAACACATTCACAGGCGATCAACAATGTAACATTAAATAAAGCAAAACGAATCCATACAGCATAAGAGCTGTGGTGTTACAAGGAATTACTCAAAAGATGCATCTTGTACAGATTTCTAGCTTCTTTGGGTATTATAGCTTTGAAGGCATCTCATTCCCCATCACAGCCCCAGACATGCCAAATTATTTAGTTGATGTTAACTATCTGGGAGTAGATGAGGAAAAAGTAAGCCAGAGGATGTGAAGCATCAAGTAGTTGGACTCCTCTACTTTTCCAAAGTAGGCCGTCTGCATCCTAAACATGTAGATTTACTGCTACTCTCCAAAGGCAAAAAGCATCTCCATGTCTGTATCAGGAACATGTCCCACGTACTTTCCGGCCCAATGGGTAGAAAGGAGCATAAATGTCACTTTTGCAAAGTGTGAGTATTTAGAAAGATGGCTGATTAACTGCTCGAGCTAGGAACTGGTATGTGTGGTAATGCTCACTGAGGATAAAAAGTTCTGAAAGTTAAAGAATCTCAACCTCCAGAAATGCTGGCTCTTTGTTGTATACCTTGACTCAGAACTTGCTGGTTCCTATAGTTCGTAATGAAGATGATCCCACAGCCCCTCATACCACTGTCACAGAACGATACATGCCACAAGTAGTAGTGTATCAAGCTGTATGCTCATATGCTTCCAATAATAGCACACCTGAATCATACACAGAAGATAATTCTGCAAAATGGATTCTCTCTGAATCTAAAACTTGCGTTCAACGTTGATGTTCTTTCTGGCAACAACATTCCAACGACCAGCTTGCAGGAGAATGATGTGCTATACATGTAGGCAGTTGCCTGCCATATTTCTGGACAGCCCTTAAGTAGAATAGTGGCAACTCCACGTAGATACAGTTGTTATCTAACAGGGATGTTTCACAGTGTAACTCACAATGCATGCAAGTTGAAATACAAACTACATAACACATACCCATCTTTTTCAATAATTCGATTGGATATGATGCTAACTTTGTTGCTGAGCACTTAGATGATCTCTGCTTCGAAAAAGTTAAGGTCAGTATCATACCTCACAAGGTAAAAAAATACATATCCAGTCTGAAGCGGCAAGTGAAAGTGCAAGGCCAGGAAACGAACCCGTGTCTCCTGCTTATTACTAAGGCGCATTAACCACTAAGAAAAATTTGGCGCAATGTATCACACAGCTGCATTGATTAGCCTGGCATGCCTCCCTCTTCAATCCAAATTCTCACTGTCACCCCTGTGTACATTAAATTACACCTTACACATGAACAGAACTGCCAAGGTTCTCCATGTAAGAAGGAATTTAAAGTAGACTGGGGTGACAGTGATAATTTGGATTGAGGAGTGGGGCGTGCCAGGGTAATCCAGGCAGTTGGGTGAACTACTTTGCAAAGGTGGTTTAGTGGCTAATGCACATGCCTAGTGAGCAGGAGACCCGGGATTGATCCCAGGCCTTTGTACAAATTTTCACTCGCCACTTCAGTCTGTACATACAGACCAATAAAGTCTCTGAAATTGTTTCATTTTATTTTAAAAAAATACATTTCACTTTCCAAGTGAATCACATCTAAAATATCTCTCTGCTTCCTGGATTTATTATGATTCATGTACGCACATCTCCAGAATTTTGGTGAGAAAATGTGTCGAAACGATATGCATATAAATGTGCCAAAGAAGGGGGTCTTCCCGAATTACTTCACAAAACCACATTACCCACTAACCACATTCACCAGCGAACTCACTGTGTCAACCATAATGGATGCAGACCCTAGGCACACAATGAATATTGCCAGAAGTTCTAATTTAGAAGGATGCACTAAATTGTATGTCGAGACAGATGAGCACTTTTTGCAGTCGTTTTTGAGAAATTCCAGAGTATATGCTTGGGCACATACACTCTGGATGTTGTCTTCTGTTTCACTGTACCAAGGCTTTCGTGGGACACAAATTTGGCTTTCGTGGGACACAAAGTTAAAAAGAATTTGCATCAACCTGAAACTGTTGACTGATGTTAATATGTTACTTTTTTAGAATGTGGTATTCATGGATGGTACTGCCAGTGCATCCACAGATACTGTCATGGGAATAATTCTCAACTGAGTGAGGAGGGTTACAGGCAATCTGACGATTTCAGTCACATCCTTTACTTGGATGTAAACAATCTCCATTGGTACGCCACACCACAAGCTCAACTGTTTGGAGGGATCCAATGGCTGTTGAAAGATGAAATCGACAGACTGACAGATGACATCCAAGATGTGGTTCATAATGCTGACAGGGAATATGTTGGAGGGACACCTGGAATATCCCCTCCAATTTGCATGATGTACACAGGGCTTTATTGCTGTGTCCAGAGCACCTAGTCCAGCGAGATGGTTTCATCCCCAAGCTTATGACGACTCTGGGGAATAAGCAGAGATACATTCTATACTGTAGAAACCTCCAGTAGTGTCTCAGTTTAGGGATGTGATTTCTTAGGAGCACCCAAGGCACCTTCAACGAGCATCCCTGGTTGAAGTAGTATATTACTGTTAATACCAAGAAGAGGACTCACCCAATGTGGGATTCTGAGACAGATTTTTATAAATAAATGAATAATTTATATTGTGGCAAACCAATGTAGGATGTTAGAAACTGTCTTGAGATTCACATGGTCAACCATAGGGATCGGCGTTATAGTGGAAGGGATTACATCGCCAGATGAATGGTCCACAATTTTCAGTAATGGCTAAGGTTTTAGTGCAGTCCTTCAAGGCTGTCAATATCGGTATGTCACCAGCATCTTTCCTAACTCCATTTGTACTGATTCCAGTATGAGTTTGCAAAACCACACTTCGCTGATGTTTCATTTACTGAATGATAGAGTGCAATCCATATGAAATAATTAGGTACAATCCCAAAGTATTCGACATGTCTGGATAAGTGGCCAATAATCGTTATGACATAACATCTCAGAACAAGAAGGTTATCAACTTGATGAAAGACAAGATGAATGGTTCACAGATTGTGTAGTTTGTAGGACTTATAACAAAGATATATCATACTATATAGATCCTGACACATATAGACTGGGTAACAGTGTGCATTATGCGGCCTCACATGCTTTTACGATTAAACACAAGGAATGTCTGTTTTGGTGATTATGCATCTATGTACACCAAGTAGTCTTTCAGTAGCGAAGCCATGAAGTGCTTACTGCACTGCAACTTAAAAGTTGATCTGTTGCTCCATGATGACAGATGCTTCATCTGTGCAGTTTGCTCAAGTGATTGTGTGTGTGTGTGTGTGTGTGTGTGTGTGTGTGTGTGGTTTGTTCTTCTTGTTCATCTGCAGCAGTTAGATTCCACACAGTTTAAGTATTGTATTGTATATAAAAATATTGAATTTACACCAAAAATAAGTCTTATTGCACTCTTTTGCATGCTAAAAACTTTAACCTGGATTGATGAGTTACTCAGGAATATGATCCTGTGTGACATAATAAAAAGACAGCAAGCAAAGTAAGCAAGTGTTTTTATATTTATATCTTCTACAACCAACATCGTTCTCACAGCAAATATTTAGACACTTAACCACTTCTGTGATACGCCCTTCACAACTGAATTTGTTATTGAGTTGTAATCCTACAAATTTAACACTGTCAACCTCTTTGATCTGCATGCCTTTCAGATGTTATGCACATGCTGGAAGGAAATCTCTTACAGGTTGTGAACTGCATGTAATGGGCCCCTTCAAAGTTAAATGACAGTGAATTAGCTTTGACACATTTTTTAATGTCAGTGAAAAATGTATTACCAGCAATTTCTAAATCTGAACTCGACTTGCTACTTTTTGCATTGTTTGTATCATCTGCAAACAAAACAAACTTAGCGTCTGGCAATGTAGTAAAAGGGAAGTCATTAATGTACACAAGAAAAAGCAATGGACCTAAGATGGAACCTTGAGGAATATTACATGTAATTAATTGCCAGTCAGATGAAGACTGACTGCTTATAGCACAGTTATTTTGTTTACTGTTAGTTAAATAACACCCAAACTATTTCGCAGTACTGCCAGTGACACCATAATATTCTAATTTAATTAAGAGAATGCTGTGATTCATACAGCCAAAGGTTTTTGACAATTCACTCAGATTTGTTATCTAGGGAATTAAGTACATTCTCACTGTATATGTTAATAGCTTTCTCTGTATCAGAACCTTTAAGAAATCCAAAGTATGACTTGGACAGTATATTATTTGCAGTTAGATGCTTGAACACACCCTTTTCAAATATTTTTGAAAAAGCTGGCAAAAGTGAAATTGGTCGATAGTTTGATGGTGTCTCTTTATAGCTCTTCTTGTAAAGAGGCTTAACTTAAGTGTATTTTAGCCAGTCTGGAAATATTCCACTGATAAAATATCGATTACACAAATAACTTAAGATAGAACTCAACTTGCATAAGCACTCTTTGATTAACTTTGTTGATATATTATATTAACCACTAGATTTTACGGATTTTATATGGATGCTACTTTTTTCGGCGATGTAAGTGTCTGCATTTTACTGAAGTTATTTGTAAAGACTGGTCTCAATACTTCTGATAACCCCAAGCTGTCAGTAACAGGAATATAGTACTTGTTTAAGATGTTTGCTACACTACATGCACTTGTTACCAATGTCTCTACTACTCTTATTTCCACTACCTGTAGTTTGTGTAAAAGCATTTTGTGATCTACTCTGTCAAAGGCCTTGGACAAATCTAAAAAAATCTCCATTACAAAGTCTCCTCTGTCCAGGGCCTCCATTATGTCTTTAGCAAATTCTATTATTGTCACTCCTGTACTATCCTATCTGAATTCGAATGTGATTTCGTTAGTAAAATATATTTATTAAGTAGTTGATATGTGTATCCTTGCTGACTGTTTCTATTATCGTTGAAAATGAACTCGAGCTCACTGTAAAGATATGTTCAAAACTATGGGAATTTTAGCTGTACCATGTGAGTATATTTAGCAATCAGTTGTGTACATAAAAATAACTCTGATAATTATTGCACAAACAGTTCTTTCCATGACCATGGGCCAAGATCCAGACTGAAATTACATTATTAATGAGGGAAAAAGTATAGAACTAGAAACAGTATTTTCTGCTAACGAATAAAACTGTCCAATTAATATCCCAGTAAGTTTAAGGAGATTCGTGAAACAAAGTTATTGAAAATGGACCTGTTAATCGATACATTCTATGCAGTGCAGGATTATGTAGATAACGCAGAGCAGAGATTGGCAAAAAATCACAGCACGATTTAATAACACCAACATTATAGAACATATATAACTTGTCATAACTTTTTCATACTATGTTCCTTCCTCCGTTTTTCTTCAGCTTTTTTTTGTTAAAAACCTGCTTCTGAAGATATTCAGTGTGTAATAATACTAACACTGTATCTTCTGCCTGAGCTCAGCATCTTACTGTGTTTCAGGCAAGCAAATGTTAAGTTGTGGGGTACAACATGGAAATCTAACATTGTCGCTATGGTACTGTTATTAGCTAATAATCTGAAATACTGTCTGTACACTGTTGCAGTGACTGAGAATGAGAAATGAATGAACAGTAGTATTAGGCTAGTGGTGGGCAATAAATAGCATATACGTTACAAATCATAGTGATTGAGAAGTCACTGATATCACAATAACAACTTTACAGAATCTAACTGCAATTTCAGTCACAATAAGCAGTCGCAAGTAGCATTTCACATTCAACGCCGTGTACAAATTGTTTGCCAAATTTCGTATTGCTTTTTGGGGTCTAGTGAAGCAGGGGAAACAACCTGTCGGCTTTGACCAATATGTTCCAGGTATACTACGTCTCCAGGAATACTCGTCTAGGTGACTTTGAAATCTGGCGTTTCCCTTTCCCTACAAGAAATTTCGCAGATAACCAAGAACCCTCTATGCTATATGTGCAAGGCCCTGTGGATAATGATCTAAACTCAGTGTTGTGAATTACTACAAGATGCTGATAACCCCTATCCCCTAAATCCGTATATGAAGAAAACCCGTCTGAAATTACAATGGAACCCTCGGCAACGTGATCTTCAATTAAGCTAACCAAAACTTCCTTACTTCTATTGGGTACTACTTGGAAAACTACATCGTCACACTGCTGACTTGAAACTACGCCCCCCCCCCCCCCCCAAACCCATAATCCCGCCGGAGGTTCCCCACTGTTGTACTTCCTTCTTCCTTTTACCAAAACGTGATTCGTCAATTGCGTCCATAACACCCCCCCAACCGCACCCCATATTTCATGTATTCCCCTCAAACTTCCGTACAAAAAGAGTACCAATCCACAACTGTACGCTTACTCACACGACATTCATGGACACACAGCCACACAGGATATCTCAAACACCAACAGTAAGTGATTTTCATAATGTCTCTCAAGGCGAGCTTAGATTTTTCGAACCACATCCTTCTTCTAATGCTGCAGCACCATGCGAATAAGTCGTGAGTACGATGACGAGATACGCTGGTGAGGCACATATGTTCGTCGCACTCACAGCATCGACTGTACTCAGCAATGATACCACACATTTGCAAAAAACAAATCGTGGCCAACATGTCTTCGCCCAAAGCTTGTCGTAAATCATCAAGGTTCATCGCAACAGACAAATACATTCCTACAAACGAAAACCTGGTACTATAAATTGTTCTACAATAAGAAATTTGGAAGGTAGGAGGCGAGGTACTGGTGGAAGTATATAGTAAGTCGTGCTTGGATAGCTCATTTGGCAGCCGGCATGGTAGCTCAGCATGATCGGTCAGAGGGTTAGCTGCCCTCTGTAATAAAAAAACTGAGTGATTGGATCAATAATGAACTTCAACGGGCGTCACGGGACGTCCACCACGGACAATTACAACGAACTCTAACGAACAAAATGAGATTTTTTAAAAAAATTGGTAGAGCACTTGCCCGCCAAAGGCAAAGGTCCCGAGTTCGAGTCTTAGTTGGGCACACACTTTTAATCTGCCACGAAGTTTCATTACTAATGGTCCAAACCCGTGGTCTAGGGGTAGCGTCTTTGACTCATAATCATAACGTCTTCAGTCCCGGGTTCGATCCCCGCCACTGCCTAAATTTTGATAAATAATCAGCATTGGTGGCCGAAGACTTCCGGCATAAGAAGTCAGCCTCATTCTGCCAACGGACTTGTCAAAGAGGGCGGAGGAGCGGATAGAGGTTCAGGGCACTCTCTTGTCCTAGGGGTGGGAAATTGCCCCTGAAGGCGGAAGAATCAGCAATGATCAACGACATGAGGATGCAGAAGGCAATGGAAACCACTGCATTAAAGATACGTAACATGTATCCACAGGACATGTGGCCTGTAATTGAAGAAGTGTCATGATGATCTCTCCATTGGCAAAAGATTCCGGAATAGTCCCCCATTCGGATCTCCAGGAGGGGACTGCCAAGGGGGAGGTTACCATGAGAAAAAGATGAAATAATCTACGAAAGGATAATGTTCTACGAGTCGGGGCGTGGAATGTCAGAAGCTTGAACGTGGTAGGGAAACTAGAAAATCTGAAAATGGAAATGCAAAGGCTCAATCTAGATATAGTAGGGGTCAGTGAAGTGAAGTGGAAGGAAGACAAGGATTTATGGTCAGATGAGTATCGGGTAATATCAACAGCAGCAGAAAATGGTATAACAGGTGTAGGATTCGTTATGAATAGGAAGGTAGAGCAGATGGTGTGTTACTGTGAACAGTTCAGTGACCAAGTTGTTCTAATCAGAATCGACAGCAGACCAACACCGACAACGATAGTTCAGGTATACATGCCGACGTCGCAAGCTGAAGATGAACAGATAGAGAAAGTGTATGAGGATATTGAAAGGGCAATGCAGTATGCAAAGGGGGACGAAAATCTAATAGTCATGGGCGACTGGAATGCAGTTGTGGGGGAAGGAGTAGAAGAAAAGGTTACAGGAGAATATGGGCTTGGGACAAGGAATGAAAGAGGAGAAAGACTAATTGAGTTCTGTAACAAGTTTCAGCTAGTAATATCGAATACCCTGTTCAAGAATCACAAGAGGAGGAGGTATACTTGGAAAAGGCCGGGAGATACGGGAAGATTTCAATTAGATTACATCATGGTCAGACAGAGATTCCGAAATCAGGTACTGGATTGTAAGGCGTACCCAGGAGCAGATATAGACTCAGATCACAATATAGTAGTGATGAAGAGTAGGCTGAAGTTCAAGACATTAGTCAGGAAGAATCAATACGCAAAGAAGTAGGATACGGAAGTACTAAGGAATAACGAGATACGTTTGAAGTTCTCTAACGCTACAGATACAGCAATAAAGAGTAGCGCAGTAGGCAGTACAGTTGAAGAGGAATGGACATCTCTAAAAAGGGCCATCACAGATGTTGGGAAGGGAAATATAGGTAAAAAGAAGGTAGCTGCGAAGAAACCATGGGTAACAGAAGAAATACTTCAGTTTATTGATGAAAGGAGGAAGTACAAACATGTTCCGGGAAAATCAGGAATATAGAAATACAAGTCGCTGAGGAATGAAATAAATAGGAAGTGTAGGGAAGCTAAGACGAAATGGCTGCAGGAAAAATGTGAAGACATCGAAAAAGATGTGATTGTCCGAAGGACAGACTCAGCATACAGGAAAGCAAAACAACCTTTGGTGACATTAAAAGCAACGGTGGTAACATTAGGAGTGCAACGGGAATTCCACTGTTAAATGCAGAGGAGAGAGCAGATAGGTGGAAAGAATACATTGAAAGTCTCTATGAGGGTGAAGATTTGTCTGATGTGATAGAAGAAGAAACAGGAGTTAATTTAGAAGAGATAGGGGATCCAGTATTAGAATCGGAATTTAAAAGAGCTTTGGAGGACTTACGGGCAAATAAGGCAGAAGGGATAGATAACATTCCATCAGAATTTCTAAAATCATTGGGGGAAGTGGCAACAAAACGACTATTCACGTTGGTGTGTAGATTATATGAGTCTGGCGATATACCATCTGACTTTCGGAAAAGCATCATCCACACAATTCCGAAGACGGCAAGAGCTGACAGGTGCGAGAATTATCGGACAATCAGCTTAACAGTTCATGCATCGAAGCTGCTTACAAGAATAATATACAGAAGAATGGAAAAGAAAATTGAGAATGCGCTAGGTGACGATCAGTTTGGCTTTAGGAAAAAAGTAAAGGGACGAGAGAGGCAATTCTGACGTTACGGCTAATAATGGAAGCAAGGCTAAAGAAAAATCAAGACACTTTCATAGGATTTGTGGTCCTGGAAAAAGTGTTCGACAATATAAAATGGCGCAAGCTGTTCGAGATTCTGAAAAAAAGTAGGGGTAAGCTATAGGGAGAGACGGGTCATATACAATATGTACAACAACCAAGAGGGAATAATAAGAGTGGACGATCAAGAACGGAGTGCTCGTATTAAGAAGGGTGTAAGACAAGGCTGTAGCCTTTCGCCTACTCTTCAATCTGTACATCGAGGTAGCAATGATGAAAATAAAAGAAAGGTTCAGGAGAGGAATTAAAACACAAGGTGAAAGGATATGAAAGATACGATTCGCTGATGACATTGCTATCCTGAGTGAAAGTGAAGAAGAATTAAATGATCTGCTGAACGGAATGAACAGTCTAATGAGTACACAGTATGGTTTGAGAGTAAATCGGAGAAAGACGAAGGTAATGAGAAGTAGTAGAAATGCGAACAGCGATAAACTTAACATCAGGATTGGTGGTCACGAAGTCAATGAAGTTACGGAATTCTGCTACCTAGGCAGTAAAATAACCAATGACGGACGGAGCAAGGAGGACATCAAAAGCAGACTCGCTATGGCAAAAAAGGCATTTCTGGCCAAGAGAAGTCTACTAATATCAAATACCGGCCTTAATTTGAGGAAGAAATTTCTGAGGATGTACGTCTGGAGTACAGCATTGTATGGTAGTGAAACATGGACTGTGGGAGAACCGGAACAGAAGAGAATCGAAGCATTTGAGATGTGGTGCTATAGACGAATGTTGAAAAATAGGTGGACAGATAAGTTAAGGAATGAGGAGGTTCTACGCAGAATTGGAGAGGAAAGGAATATGTGGAAAACACTGATAACGAGAAGGGACAGGATGATAGGACATCTGCTAAGACATGAGGGAATAGTCATTCCATGGTACTAGAGGGAGCTGTAGAGGGCAAAAATTGTAGAGGAAGACAGAGATTGGAATACGTCAAGCAAATAATTGAGGACGTAGGTTGCAAGTGCTACTCTGAGATGAAGAGGTTAGCACAGGAAAGGAATTCGTGGCGGGCCGCATCAAACCAGTCAGTAGACTGATGAGAAAAAAAAAGTCCGAACTACCTCAATATCACTACGAATAAAATTAAGTACCGAATTACCTAGAAACAACCAATTAATTTAATAAAATCACACAAAGAATATTATCAGCAATACGAAGCGATCTCTTTTAAAATCACATTCAATTATTTTAATTTACAATGATACCGCTTAACCAGAACACAGAACTGTTTTATTATCTATGGCTCGAAGTGTAGACATTGCTATCTATGAGTAACGTATGACGTCATTGGTCAAAGCCGACGGGTTGTATCCCCTGGTTCACTAGACCCGCTTTCTGTAAACCTGGTGTTGTGCTATGGAATTAGCTGTGATTTCAGTGACAAGTCGTCACTATTACGTAGGACGCGGCCTAAATGTCGCAAGTAGCAACTAAAAGGCGCAGTTAACAGTCAACGCCGTGTTCCATCTATTGGCCAAAGTTCGTACTAAGCTCTTTCTCTGCGATTCGCTATCGAGTTCAACTGCGATTTCCGTAACAAATTGCAACTAGAAGTCGCAAGTAGCAACTAAAAAGCGACGTTCGTACTTCGTTATAAGAACCTTGTGCCTCACGAGATCGATGTACTGTGTGTGCATATTATATGACGACATGCAAATTCAGCACCAGTAATGGTTGGTCAAACACAGCTGTGATTCTGAATGTATTATATCAATAAGAACGAACATTGCCTTTTTCTCCTGAAAATATCATTCAGAGACAAGTAGCCTAAAAAATGTGTTTGATTCTACTTCCAATATGATAGTTGTGGTTAATACTCAACATGCTGTTAACACAGCAGAACTCAGAAATACCTGTAAGTGCAATGAAATGAAAACAATATTATTAGCCATATGAATGACTCACTTTTGTTCCGACACAGTTCAAGACCCTGGAAAAATTTTTACACCTGGTGTTCTACATGTCAACTGCACACACAAGAACATTTGCCGACATTATAACCATTACAACCACCTACACAAGTAAACTTTTCGTTGTTACCGTCAAGTACTGCACTCAAAATACTCCTGATTTAACTGGAAGATCCATACTTCCCACTTTCATACCAACAGCCTCAAAACACATACTCTAGACGTCGGACGCTATGTTACAGGTCAATATCACCACACCAAGACTGCGCGTAAAAGGGGGGTGGGCATGTCACTCTCCAACAAGTCTTTACCAATAATAATTAAATGGTGGAAATTTACGGGTATAGGACGGCTTAACATGGGGAAAATGAGATTTTCATTATTCACTCACTGTATTTAACATATATTTATCATTCCTTTAAGCTATCATAATAACTTCAATTAAACACAGTTCTATCACTCATTCTGCTCTCGTATTCCATAATTATGGCACTTTTAAGCTGCAAGTCCTCTGAGAGCTGTCTTGAATCTTCACGATTCTCTGTCAAGAGCCTTCACGTGGATAGATTTGTACAGCAACCAGTAATCAGAGTCGGAACTGCGTCTGCAAAATCACAAGGATTATTAAACATTTTTGCTGTCACTAATTACGAGCAATGTAATTGCAGAGTAGTATTGCTAGTATTTCCTGTCATGTAAGCCACTCGATGGGCGTTGTTTTACATTTCGAAGAACGATCTCACTTAAGTAATTAAGTTAATTGAAACACATGGAAACTAACCTCTCGTCTGACGAAAACAGTCTAAAGACGCAGTGGCAATTTCTCCAGATCTGCTGACAATGATATTTTGAATTATCACTATACTGAGTGACTAAAACGTAGCTCAGGTACCTGTGAACATAATAATATGTCAGAATTCGTTCCCTAAACAGGAACTATTATGGTACTGCATGGCCACTTAATTATTAATTAATTAATAATTAATAAATTTATAAAAATTAATTATTAATTAATTATTAATTACATTGTTAATATTTTCACCATTGTTTCTTTAATACAAAATTATAGTCAACAGAAGAACAAATGTACAACATACTTACTGAAGACAGTTTTCTTGAGAAGCAGTTTCCTGTTTGGATATTTGTAACTTTTTCATATGGTGATAAATGATTTGGATTTTCTGTGGTTTCCCTTAATTACTTAAGACAATTTCAGGAATGATATCTTTTAGAAAGCTACTGGCGACTATGTGTTCCATTTTTGTCAAACTAGATCTGTAAGGGTCTTACGTAATGCCTATTTATATGAATTATATTTTCGTTGTTCGTAAATTGTAATAACATAACGTGTTCAATATCCCTGTAAAACTCATCTACAGATTATTCGACTACTATAACGACGACGCCATACTTCTTTTTCCCCCAACCGTCAATGCAAAACTCCCTTGCCAAGAAAACTTGAGGGTAATGTCCCGTTCCATTGAGATACTGTGTGATTGATGGCATTCGCAATGCATTGGGCAAAATTTCGATATTCCGTTACGTCAAGTATTAATCGACCCTTAGGAAGCAGATTATGTTTCTAATTGTCAGTAAATCTCGATTCTTAACACTGCTGGAGGTGAGGGGTCTAGTGGAGCGGGGGATACAACCCGTCGGCTTTGACCAGTGACGTCAGAATTGGCCAGAGAGCATTTATTACACAGATGAAAGAGCTGACAAGAATGTTCAGAAACAAAGGGATACGAGAGACGAAAAATATAGTTGACATAATTATATAAAGGCCAGTAGTATTTTCACGTTAAGGATATCGTGTGTTTTTATCGTATTATTTCTCTGGAAAATGAAAGGAAAAAAAATGGATGCAAAATACTGGTAGCATAGAATACATCACGACACATATATATGAGTTGTATCTCGAACTTCGTTCGAACTGTATTGCTTAAGTGCAATACGGGAAAGACCCACCGTGGTTTAACAGCGCAATTCGGAGAATGCTCAGGAAACAAAGGCAGTTGCACTCGCGGTACAAGAAAGATCGGGAGAATGAGGACAGGCAAAAGTTAGTAGAGATTCGTGCTGCTGTAAAAAGAGCGATGCGCGAAGCATTCAACCACTACCACCGTCATACCTTAGAAAAGGATCTTGCTGAAAACCCAAGGAAATTCTGGTCTTACGTAAAATCGGTAAGCGGGTCGAAGGATTCCATCCAGTCACTCACTGATCAGTCTGGCCTGGCAACGGAAGACAGCAAAACGAAAGCTGAAATTTTATATTTAGCATTTAAGAAATCTTTCACGCAGGAGGATCGTACAAACATACCGCCGTTTGAGTCTCGTACAGATTCCCGTATGGAGGACACAGTGATAGACATCCCTGGGGTTGTGAAGCAGCTGAATGGGTTGAAAATAAATAAATCGCCAGGTCCTGATGGGATTCCAATTCGGTTTTACAGAGAGTACTCTACTGCATTGGCTCCTTACTTAGATTGCATTTATCGCGAATCTCTTGCCCAACGTCAAGGCCCGAGCGACTGGAAAAAAGCGCAGGTGACGCCTGTATATAAGAAGGGTAGAAGGACGGATCCTCAAAATTACAGACCAATATCCTTAACATCGGTTTGTTGCAGGATTCTCGAACATATTCTCAGTTCGAATATAATGAATTTCCTTGAGACAGAGAAGTTCCTGTCCATGCATCAGCACGGCTTTAGAAAGCATCGCTCCTGCGAAACGCAACTCGCCCTTTTTTCACATGATATCTTGCGAACCATGGATGAAGGGTATCAGACGGATGCCATATTCCTTGACTTCCGGAAAGCATTTGACTCGGTGCCCCACTGCAGACTCCTAACTAAGGTACGAGCATATGGGATTGGTTGCCAAGTATGTGAGTGGCTCGAAGACTTCTTAAGTAATAGAACCCAGTACGTTGTCCTCGATGGGTGAGTGTTCATCGGAGGTGAGGGTATCATCTGGAGTGCCCCAGGGAAGTGTGGTAGGTCCTCTGTTGTTTTCTATCTACATAAATGATCTTTTGGATAGGGTGGATAGCAATGTGCGGCTGTTTGCTGATGATGCTGTGGTATACGGGAAGGTGTCGTTGTTGAGTGACTGCAGGAGGATACAAGATGACTTGGACATGATTTGTGACTGGTGTAAAGAATGGCAGCTAACTCTAAATATAGATAAATGTAAATTAATGCAGATGAATAGGAAAAAGAATCCTGCAATGTTTGAATACTCCATTAGTAGTGTAGCGCGTGACACAGTCACGTCGATTAAATCATCATCATCATCATCATCATCATTTAAGACTGATTATGCCTTTCAGCGTTCAGTCTGGAGCATAGCCCCCCTTATAAAATTCCTCCATGATCCCCTATTCAGTGCTAACATTGGTGCCTCTTCTGATGTTAAACCTATTACTTCAAAATCATTCTTAACCGAATCCAGGTACCTTCTCCTTGGTCTGCCCCGACTCCTCCTACCCTCTACTGCTGAACCCATGAGTCTCTTGGGTAACCTTGCTTCTCCCATGCGTGTAACATGACCCCACCATCTAAGCCTGTTCGCCCTGACTGCTACATCTATAGAGTTCATTCCCAGTTTTTCTTTGATTTCCTCATTGTGGACACCCTCCTGCCATTGTTCCCATCTACTAGTACCTGCAATCATCCTAGCTACTTTCATATCCGTAACCTCAACCTTATTGATAAGGTAACCTGAATCCACCCAGCTTTCGCTCCCATACAACAAAGTTGGTCGAAAGATTGATCGGTGCACAGATAACTTAGTCTTGGTACTGACTTCCTTCTTGCAGAAGAGCGTAGATCGTAGCTGAGCGCTCACTGCATTAGCCTTGCTACACCTCGCTTCCAGTTCTTTCACTATGTTGCCATCCTGTGAGAATATGCATCCTAAGTACTTGAAACCGTCCACCTGTTCTAACTTTGTTCCTCCTATTTGGCACTCAATCCGTTTATATTTCTTTCCCACTGACATTTCGTTTTGGAGATGCTAATCTTCATACCATAGTCCTTACATTTCTGATCTAGCCTCTGAAATATTACTCTGCAAACTTTCAATCGAATCTGCCATCACAACTAAGTCATCCGCATATGCAAGACTGCTTATTTTGTGTTCACATATCTTAATCTCACCCAGCCAGTCTATTGTTTTTAACATATGATCCATAAATAATATGAACAACAGTGGAGACAGGTTGCAGCCTTGTCTTACCCCTGAAACTACTCTGAACCATGAACTCAGTTTACCGTCAACTGTAACTGCTGCCTGACTATCCATGTAAAGACCTTTAATTGCTTGCAAAAGTTTGCCTCCTATTCCATAATCTCGTAGAACAGACAATAACTTCCTCCTAGGAACCCGGTCATATGCCTTTTCTAGATCTATGAAGCATAGATACAATTCCCTGTTCCACTCATAACACTTCTCCATTATTTGTCGTAAGCTAAAGATCTGGTCCTGACAACCTCTAAGAGGCCTAAACCCACACTGATTTTCATCCAATTGCTCCTCAACTAATACTCGCACTTTCCTTTCAACAATACCTGAGAAGATTTTACCCACAACGCTGATTAAAGAGATACCTCTGTAGTTGTTACAATCTTTTCTGTTTCCATGTTTAAAGATTGGTGTGATTACTGCTTTTGTCCAGTCTGATGGAACCTGTCCCTACTCCCAGGCCATTTCAATTATCCTGTGTAGCCATTTAAGACCTGACATTCCACTGTACTTGATGAGTTGCGACTTAATTTCATCCACCCCAGCTGCTTTATTGCACTGCAATCTATTGACCATTTTCTCCACTTCCTCAAACGTGATCCTATTTCCATCATCATTCCTATCCCATTCTACCTCGAAATCTGAAACATTACTGATCGTATTTTCACCTACATTGAGCAACTCTTCAAAATATTCCCTCCATCTGCCCAAGGCATCCACAGGATTCACCAGCAGTTTTCCTGACCTGTCCAAAATACTTGTCATTTCCTTCTTACCTCCCTTTCGAAGACTGCTAATTACACTCCAGAATGGTTTTCCAGCAGCTTGACCCAATGTCTCCAACCTGTTTCCAAAGTCTTCCCAAGATTTCTTCTTGGATGCTGCAATTGTCTGTTTGGCTTTGTTTCTTTCTTCAACATAACTTTCTCTGTCTACCTGAGTTCTACTATGTAGCCATTTTTATACGCCTTCTTTTTCCTTTTACAGGCTGTCTTGACTGTGTCATTCCACCAAGCTGTTTGCTTCCTCCTACTTTTACACACTACTGTTCCAAGACATTCTTTAGCCACTTCTAGTACTGTGTCCCTGTACCTTGTCCATTCCTTTTCCAATGACTGTAATTGACTACATTCAACTAACTGGTACCTTTCTGAGATCGCTGTTATGTACTTGTGCCTGATTTCCTTATCCTGAAGTTTCTCCACTCTTATCCTCCTACATATGGACCTGACCTCCTGCACTTTCGGCCTCGCAATCCCAATTTCACTGCAGATTAAATAATGATCAGTGTCATCAAAGAATCCCCTGAATACATGTGTGTCCCTCACAGCCTTCCTGAATTCCTGATCTGTTATTATATAGTCAATGACAGATCTGGTTCCCCTGCTTTCCCAAGTATACCGGTGAATGTTCTCATGTTTAAAAAAGGAGTTTGTGATTACTAAGCCCATACTGGCACAGAAATCCAAGAGTTGCTGCCCGTTCCTGTTGGCCTCCATATCCTCTCCAAATTTACCCATAACCTTTTCATACCCTTCTGTTCGATTTCCAATCCTGGCGTTAAAATCACCCATGAGCAGAACACTGTCCTTGTCCTTTACTCTAACAACTACATCACTGAGTGCCTCATAAAAACTATCCATCTTATCTTGATCAGTCCCTTCACAATGCGAATATACTGACACAATCCTAATTTTCTTGCTAGACACTGTCAAATCTATCCACATCAGTCGTTCGTTTACATACCTTATTGCAACTACGCTGGGTTCCGTTTCTTTCCTGATGTAAAGCCCTACACCCCATTGTGCTATTCCTGCTTTGACTCCTGACAAGTACACCTTGTATTCTCCCACTTCTTCTTCTTTCTCACCCCTTACCCGAATGTCACTAACAGCTAAAACGTCCAGCCCCATCTTACTTGCAGCCTCTGCCAGCTCTACCTTCTTCCAAGAGTAGCCCCCATTGATATTAATAGCTCCCCATCTCATTACCATTTGTTTGCCAAGTCGTATCTTAGGAGTCCCTGGTTTGTCAGTTAGAGGTAGGACTCCGTCACCTCCAAAGGTCTGAGGCATTTTGCTCTGATTGTTGCCAGCATCATATTTAAAGTACCAGGGAAGCAGGTTGCTAGCCTTACTTGCCCCGAGTCCCATTGGGTTTTACCCCTAACGGCTGAGGGACTAACCGGTGGATTTGGTAGTCTTTGCCGTATGAGCACAAAGGTGACCACGACTCAGAATATGTCCGAGATGCCCAGCCTTATTCCAAAGTAACTGGTATCCCGGCTGTCGGGACCACTTACTTGGCCACTCATACGTTGCCCGTGGTTCATGAACTAGGACATGACTACAGGAACCCACACCGATTAAATATTTGGGCGTAACATTGCAGAGCGATATGAAGTGGGACAAGCATGTAATGGCAGTTGTGGGGAAGGCGGATGGTTCATCTGTAAAGGAGACCGCTTATATAACACTAATACGACCTCTTTTTGAGTACTGCTCGAGCGTTTGGGATCCCTATTAGGTCGGATTGAGGGAGGACATAGAAGCAATTCAGAGGCGGGCTGCTAGATTTGTTACTGGTAGGTTTGATCATCACACGAGTGTTACGGAAATGCTTTAGGAACTCGTGTGGGAGTCTCTAGAGGAAAAGAGGCGTTCATTTCGTGAATCGCTACTGAGGAAATTTAGAGAACCAGCATTTGAGGCTGGCTGCAGTACAATTTTACTGCCGCCAACTTACATTTCTCGCAAAGACCACAAAGATAAGATAAGGGAGATTAGGGCTCGTACAGAGGTATATAGGCAGTCATTTTTCCCTCGTTCTGTCTGGGAGTGGAACAGGGAGAGAAGATGCGAGTTGTGGTACGAGGTACCCTCCACCACGCACTGTATGGTGGATTGCGTAGTATGTATGTAGATGTAGATGAAGAAGTTTGGCGTATATCGATTTCTTCGTTTTCACTAACATTAGTGTCCTGTTGTTCAGGTGAACTATATATCCCCTGCTTCACTAAACCCTAAATCAAGCACGGGATACAAATTTTACATATTTTTTATTTCACCTCCGGCTATCACTAACAGTCTGTACTTACCTAGATATCAGTACTATCGATGGCAGAACGGGATACGTACATATTTGTATACCATACTTCCGTTGACCTCTATATATGTACATTGCTAACGAAAACGTGGAAATTAACGTACGTTACATTTGCAACTTGTACCTCAGCTGAACTACGCGAAGAGGCAATAAGACAACACACGTAAAATTTGTATCCCGTATTTCACTATGGGGTACAGTTTTTTTTCGCCTTTGATGCTAATAGTATCCCATTCTTTACTTGAGCTATATAGCTATACAAAACATTTGTATCCTGCTCTCCAGTTGACATATTGGTAAATCTCATCAATGTTACGTATGTCGTTCTTTTCGAATACGTAGTGTCAGTGTAAAGGTCAACTGAAGGACGGGATACAAACTTCAGTTGTGTCGGCCGTTTTGCCTTCAATATTTCTAGTACAGATTCGAAGAAATCGTACTGATACTAGCGCTGGGAAACGAAAGAAGAACGACAGCTGCGAAATTTCTATTAGGTACTAGACTACACGAAAACATACGTATTGGTGTAATACAACAATAAAATACGTCAAAATAGTCAAATGCAGTAAAAGAAGGAAATGGAAAAGTGAACTTACCAGACGACATCAACAAAAATCACATACCCACATTCACAACAAACACATTACGAAAACTCTCTCTCTCTCTCTCTCTCTCTCTCTCTCTCTCACACACACACACACACACACACACACACACACACACACACACACGTACACGCACAGACACACACATTCAACCCCACCCCCCTCTCCTATCCTAATGTGAAATTAGCTAACATATTTCGGACAGTACATTTGCCCAACATGTTTAATAAAACACTTAAACGGGCAATATGTTCTGGGAATACTATGTCTCCACGAATACTCGTCTAGGTGACTTTGAAGTGTGGAAATCTGGCGTTTCCTTTTCCCTACAAGAGATTTCACAGCTGACCAATAACACTCTAGGATAAATTCTAATGTCCGATACCACTCGTCGGCTTTGACCAATGACGTCATACGTAAGGCAAAGATGCTGCAGTGGACAATTTATGAATGGAACGGATCATACTCGTAAACAAACGAATGTAGTGTGGGGCCTTTCTAGTATGCCCGAACTATAGAATAATACGCACTCGAAAAAACAACGATAAACATAAACAACTCTAAGTCACTAGGCCACCAGCGGCAAAGATTGTGCTCTAATACGGTAGCGATACAATCGTACTAAACTCACGTGGCAAAGAATGTCAAAGTGTTGCCACATTAGCCCCCCTCTCTTTTAAAACCGGGTGCTCCCGGTATGTCAGGGAATTTACACTTCACTTGTCTACCTGCTCTTGTAACCACTGTTGGAACCCGATCCTGTTTTTCCTGTTTCTCTGTGTGTGTTTCTGGGTTTTCGTCCATGCTCACTGGCATCACCATGAGGGGTTCCTCGTTGGGTGAACTTGACACCATGGGTTGAGTGCTGGGAGTGTCCGCGTCGATGTACGCGGGTTTGAGGTGCTCAATGGCCACTGTTCCTTGATTGCCGTTCTTCTCGATTCTGAACTAGTGTTCACCTCTCTCTACCACTCGGTAGGGGGCATAGTATGGAGAAACGAGTGGTGGGCGAACTTCATAGTCTCTGAGCCACACATGAGATGTTTGCGTCAAGTCTTTATGCAAAATCAAATGTTCAAATGTGTGTGAAATCTTATGGGACTTAACTGCTAAGGTCATCAGTCCCTAAGCTTACACGCTACTTAACCTAAATTACCCTAAGGACAAACACACACCCATGCACGAGGGATGACTCGAACCTCCGCCAGGACCAGCCGCACAGTCCTGCACATACTCCTTTCGTTCCCCATGCCTGACAGGGTTGGTAGGCTGGAGTTTTCGCATTCTGCTGCTAAGTTGTTGTGCAAACTCCGTGTAAAGCTGTGAAGTGGTCAATCGGGAGGATTGTGGTGGGATTAATTCCCCTGGGACTCTCAATTCTTCGCCATAAACTAACTGCGCGGGCGAGCACTGTAAATCTTCTTTCACGATCGTTCGTAATCCGAGGAGGACCAGAGGCAGTGCTTCGGGTCAGTCACACGTACTACACCTTAGAGCAGTTTTGAGAGTGCGGTGAAACCGCTCCACCATCCCGTTGCTAGCTGGGTGATAACTAGTTGTACGAAAATGGTTGCAGCTGCATAACCGCTGAAGTCCCTTAAAAAGCTGGCTCTCGAACTGTCTGCCCAGATCCGTGGTAATGTCGTGTGGTATACTGAACCGAGAGAACCAGGAGCATATCAGTGCTTTTGCTACTGACTTGGCTGAGATGTCTCTTACGATGTAGGCCTCTGGCCATCTAGTGAAACGGTCGATGACCGTAAGTAAATACTGATGGCCTCCAGCATGTGGAAGTGGTCCCACAATGTCGACATGAATGTGCATAAACCATTCTGACGGTATTGGAAATTGAGCTACTGGTGCAAAAACATGCCTGCCGATTTTATTGCGTTGACACGTTAAGCATGCGCGTGCCCAGCCGCGGCAGTCTTTCTGTATCCCTGGCCACACTACTTTGGCGGATACTAATCTTGCTGTTGCTCGGATTCGAGGGCGAGAAAGATCGTGTAAGGCCTCAAAGATCTCTCGGCGGTATTCTTCTGGTATGTAAGGTCTTTGTCTTCCTTTCTTCACATCACACCAAATTCCTTCTGGCGCATTCGGAATCGAAATGCGTTTGAGCTGTAATGCCGTTGACTGGCCCTGTAGGAGACGGCACAGGAAAGGATCATGTTGTTGTGCTGCGTTCAAACTAGCACAGTTGCGTTATAAGCAGTCTGCTACCAGGTTGTTCTTCCCCGCTATGTGACGTATATCCGATGTCAACTGCGTGATGTATTCTATCTGTCTACATTGCCGTGGTGAAGCGGGGTCTGTGTCACGCTCGAAGATGGCCACTAGCGGTTTATGGTCTGTGAAAATTGTGAAATTTTGCCCCTCTATCGATGAATGGAAGTGCTTGACTGCAATGTACATAGCTAACAGTTCGCGGTCGATAGCGCTCCACTTTTGCTGCCTTTGGTCCAAGGTTTTTGAAAAAAAGGCGAGTGGCTGCCATTCACCACTAAGTTCCTGTTGCAGTACCGCTCCTACTGCTGTCTGGCTTGCATCAACCATAACCGCCAAGGACGAATGTACTTTTGGGTGAGCCAGCAAGGTCGCTTGTGACAAATGTTCCTTTAATCTATGGAACGCTGATTCAGTCTCTGATGTCCATGGTATTACACGGCTTTTTCCTATGAGTAGAGCCGTGAGTGGTTCTTGGGCTGTCGCTAGGTGAGGTAAATGGCGGCGGTAGTAGTTGAGCATGCCGAGGAATCGGCGAAGTCCATTGTATCCTATTGGGAGGGGCACCCGTTGAACTGCCTCCACTCGTTCAGGCAGCGGTGACAGACCTGCTGCCGAGACCACATATACGAGAAATTTGACTGCCTGTTTCCCCAATGCACACTCTGCCTCTAACTAAGATGCCATAGCGTTCAAAACGCTGTAACAGCAGCTGCAGGTGTTTTTTGTGTTCTTCCGTCGATGAGGAGAAAACTAAAACATCGTCCATGTAGCTAAAAACGAATGGCAACTCTCGTAGCACTTATTACATAAACCGCTGCCAAGTTTGGGTCGCATTTCTAAGACCAAATGGCATAAAGTTGTATTAAAATAGGGCAAACGGTGTGATCACTGCAGTTTTTTGAACACCCGCTGGTGCCATTGGAATTTGTAAGTACGCTTTCGCACAGTCTATCACACTGAAGATAGTAGCATAGCCGATATTATAATTGAAATCCATCACATTGGGAACAGGGTATCGATCCGGAATTGTTCGAGAATTGAGTGCCCTATAATCACCACAGTAACATGCCATTTAACGCGATTGTTATTTACGCGCAAATTTCATTTAAACGAGTTGAAGATGACTGAAATAAATAAGAACACTAGAGCAATTACGAATGCATATATTATATTTTCCACAGGTACTGCAAAAACGATGTAAATAATGAACCGTCGTATAGCTGGAATTGGTAACTAGAAGCAACCTATATAGGAGGTCATTTCTAGTTACCGATTCCAATATTACTGTTTGTTGCGCAAAAATCTTATAACATATCAGATACGGGCGTAAAAAATGATCTTGTTTTTGACCTACAGAATATGATTAGACTTTCAAAAAATGAAAATCTTTACACACTTTACTGCACACGCAAAGAAATAAAACGCAAAAATTACCAAACCTTGCAACCGATACTACACATAAGTCACACCAGCTACAGTAGCTCCTAATAACACTCAATAAAATCGACACACCAAGAGCGACGGTAACAGGAGTGTAGCAGAAACATCGAAAAGGAAAACATAAAAGTGGTTACATAAAAAGAAACTTACCGCATATGAAATTCCAAGATCGAGGCTGACAAGAACGAAATAAGGTCATAACGAGAAATAATAATGTTAGAAGCTCAAACTGTAGCGAAAGAAGCAATATCCAGAATAAGAAATGAAAAAACAATAAGAAACACAAACTGCCAGGCACGAATGAGGTATCACCCAAATCAGTTCTTCCCTATCACCTGCCCTCAATCAGACGCAAAATTTTAAAATAATAAAAAAATGAAACCACGAGTCAATCACATAAGCCCTTTGGTAAAGACAACAGCAATACCCCTCGGCCCACCATTGTAACCAGAAAATATTAAAACGACAGAAAACCTCCCTCCAGAGAAACCAAAAAAGTAGCACTCGCACAATACAGTAACATAAAAAAAACCCAACGTAACTAACAAAACGAGGATTGTACATTTTGCTGACTATTTCCATAAATGCAGAAGATAAACAAGCTTTAGGAAACTCTTCCTCCAACAATATTCATCTAAATGGCCTTGCAACACTGGAATCCTACTCTTTCCCCTCCCAAAATAGATTTTACAGTCCCCTAATATCCCTCGATAGTATTAGTACATGCGCCCATCTTATAATCTTTAAACTGAATATTGTGATTCACGACCAAATGATGATATTCCCTTTCACCCAACCCCTTCTACGAAGCAAACCCATCTGACATGACTAACAGAACCTTCTTCCACATATTCTTCTATTAAAGATGTCAAGACTTTTTTTTTGTCCGATTTGGTACAACCATAAATACAACATCAGCACAATCTCCTCCAGAAACTACTACTCGAAAACCCAAAGCCCAACAACCTCGTGGCCCCTTTCGTACTTTCTCTTTCCAAAATGTGACTCATCATTTCAGCTATAACCCCTGGCCCCCCATTGACCCCCTATACTTTATAAATTCCCTGCAGACTTCTCTACAAAACGAGAACAAGTCGACTACACTACCACACGAAACGCCTTCTTCGTGCGTAACAAATTTGCAGGAATATTCATAGCAAAAATAGTAGGTCAGCACGACAATTACTTCTAAATTCAGCCTCGATCTTTGAACCACGTCCCCCTGCGTATGGATCTTCATATGTTATTTTTTCTGCACCTCCACATGTATTCGTCGGAAGTTCGTGATAATGCAACATTCGAAAAAACCATATAATTTCCGCAGACACTGCACTTGCAAAATTCAGCAATGACGCCCAATGATTGCAAAAATTTTATAGTTGATTTACGTTCACTCAATTTCAGAGGCGGAATTTTCCATAACGAACAGCGTGAGGAATCAAGACCTTATAAACCACGACTACTTTCATTAACAAAAGATGCCGAAAACAAATTACGAGATGAAAACAAAACAATCCACATCGAATTTTTAATATCCGTGCGTAACGAGCAAATCCAGAGAAATCATTTAACGTCCATGGACAGCAATCTGAGGCACAAACAAAATAACATCAGACATTACATCATTGCTCAAAGCCGACGGGTGGTATCGGACACTAGAATTGACTCCTCTCTATGGTATTTGTGCAAGCCCTTGTGGATAATGATCTAAACTCAATATTGTGATTTACTACGAGAGGCTGATAGCCCCTTTCCCCTAAATCCCTATATGAAGAAAACACGTCTGAAATTACAGTGGGACCCGCTGGAACGTGATCTTCAATTAAGCTTACCAAAACTTCCTTCTTTCGATTGGGTACTACTTTGAACACTACATCGTCACACTGCTGACCTGAAACTACTGCCCTCCAAACCCATAATCCCACCGGAAGTTCCCCCCTGTTATACTACCTTTTGCCAAAATGCGACTTATCAATTTCGACCATAACACCCCCCCCCCCCCCCCAACCCCCCGAACAGCCACCTATATTTCATGCATTCCCTACAAACTTCCCTACAAAAAGAGTACCAATCCACAACTGTAAACTTACTCACACGATATTCATGGACACACAGCCACACAGGATATCCCAAAAACCAACAGTACGTGGTTTTCATAATGTCTCTTAAGGCGAACTTAGATTTTTCGAACCACGTACCTTGTCTAATGGACCGCCACAACCGATCTTTGCTGCAGCGCCGTACGAATAAGTCGTGAGTACGGCGACGAGATACACTTGTGAAGCGCATAATTATGATCGCCGCACTCACGACATCGAACATACTCAGCAATTAGACCACACATTTGCAAAAAACAAATCGTGGCCAACTCGTCTTCGCCCATAGCCTCTCGTAAATCATCATGGTTCATCACAACTGATAAATCCATACCTACAAACGAAAATGAGATTCTAAAAATTGTCCTAAAATAAGAAACTAATAGTCCAAATTACCTCAATATCACTACGAATGAAATTAAGTACCGAATGAATTAGAAACAACCAATAAATGCATACGAAGAATATTTTCAGCAATATGAAGCGATCTCCTTTAAAATCAGATTCAATTATTTTAATGTACAATGATAACGCTTATCCGGAACTCAGAACTGTTTTTTATCTATGGCTCGAAGTGAAGACATTACTATCTATGAGCAATGTACGGACCCGAGACACAGCCCGAGATGAAAGCATATGCGAAAAGAAATGAAAAAAAAAAACAGTCATAAAGCAGAAGCTGTTATACACGGAATTGCTTATGTGGAAGTACATAAGTAATTCACCGTTTTGAAGCACAAAGTAGGCTAGAATGGAAAAGCTTTCGAGCAAGGCCGCGTTTCGAGACGTGGTAATAATTTAATCTATTACGACAGCAATTGCGTTGGCAGCACTGGCAACCACTGGTGCGTGGGTTTGAACTGTCACACGCAAACAAAATCAAAATCGGCTAAAGAAGTAAGTTATGTATTAAAAGTGTAATTGAAATTTGTCGAAATATAGTTACGTCTTACTTGGATTTCACTGAAAGTGACTGATCGGAAGACACGACCGTGAAACAGGTGATATAGTCTTAATTGCCGAGTCATTAACACGCAATTCACTGAAATTCTTACACAATGAAAATTGTTGATATGAGTGATTTGAAGAGTGTCATGCTGCTGTTGAGTTATTATATGTTCTGTGTAAGTGGATCTTGAAGGAAACATGGTTCTGAACTGTTGTCTCGCATTCTACGTAAAGGAAAATGCTACTGCCGGTTCATTGACAGTGAATAACGATGCAGACGAAAGATAAAAATTCAAGAATTTACTGTTTAACAACATTGAATATTATTGCATCCTCAAAATCGTCATATCGATTTGCTGTGTGTGTCATGTAGGGCCTATTTTTGCTTATCGGAAATATTATGTTATTGCTTTGTTAATTAACACAAAGGGTTGTTTTTGTATTGCCACATATTGTGCTTTCAGGATGAATGACATAATTTACATGGACTACAATGCCACGACACCAGTAGCCCCTGAGGTGGTACGTAAAATAACAGATAGCCTCCAAAATGTGTGGGCTAATCCAAGTTCTTCATATCCAGAAGGAATAGCTGCAAAAACAGCTTTGCAATCAGCCAGAAAAGATATAGCTTTGCTCCTTAATTGTGAAGCAGATAACATTGTTTTTACATCTGGTGGTACAGAGGTATGAGAGATCCTAAATACCTTATTCTCTCTGCTGCATAAATGTGTTACCTGTATGCTCAGTTGGAATTGTTTGCTTGCTGTGACAAACATTTCATCAGATTTATGGTCATTTTATAGTATGCAAGTAGTTGTGAAACAAGTAGGCCCAAGTGATAATGAAAAGGCTCAAGTAGATACAGGTAACTCATTTTAATGTATCAGTATTTAGGAAAAACATTTTTATTTTTGCTGTGAATAAAACAAACAAATTTATATTGCCCAGAAATAAACTACATTAACCTTTAATAGTAAGTAAAAATTTTTGTATGTTTAAATAATTAGTTGTTCACATGAAATAATAGAAACTGAATGCTTAAACACAAAGGAAAGACACCTAGATCCATTGGCAGCCGGAATGTACTTACTACAGTTAGTTACACAGTGGATATCACACCTGTCAAGTGCTGTATTCAAGCATGAGGCAGTTGTTAGCTTTTGTGATGATAAAACAGAAAGTTGAAACTTTTTACATTCTTGAAGTTGAAAAACAGTTGCTTTTCTCAAATTCTGTTGCTAATTGTTGAGCATTTTTAATGTAAATGTGAAAGCCTTCTGAAATAATGTGTTATTAATTAATTGGTACATGCATAAAAACTACTACATACCACAGGACCCATAATCACTCAGGGTAATTACAACACAACAAAGGAGTAAACAAAAAGAACTATCGATATCAATTTACATATCTCAACATGTCCCATTAAATTGACATTGACACTCGGTATGAAATCAAAATTTACAGTCACTCTTCCACTTATTTCACAAGGCCACAGCTTCTTACACGTTTCATGTCTGGCATTGCAAAGTGGTTTTTTGAAAGCACCAGCTGACGTTTTCTCAGAAGGAAGATTTTCAGCACAACAACACCTGCTAATAAAGTGCTTACCTTATTCGAACACTGTTTTCCCCCAAAACTTACCAGGGTCAGAGCAAAGTCTACAAAGAAGCCATGGGTTACTCAAGGAATAGAGCTATCATGTAAAACAAAAAGAAAACTGTATCTGTCAATCTGAAACAGTTCCAATGTTGATGCTATAGCACATTACAAGAAATACTGCAAAATATTAGACTGTAATACAGACATCAAAGCAAATATATTACAAGGAAAAGATAGTCATATCAGATAACAAAATAAAGACAATATGGGATATAGTAAAGGAGGAGACTGGTAGAACCAGACATGAAGAGGAACAAATAGCATTAAGAGTAAATGATACATTGGTGACAGATGTGTATTGTGTTGCAGAACTTTTTAACAAACATTTTATAACTGGTACTGAAAAGATGGGGTTGTCAGGTTCGGTAGATGCTGCTATGGAATACCTCAGACCAGACATTTCAAGTAACTTCCATAATACGAATTTGACCATCACTACCCCTGTAGAAATAATGTCCATCATAAAATCTTTAAAATCAAAAACATCTAGTGGGTATGATGAAATATCAACAAAGTTAATTGTTTGTTGTTGTTGTGGTCTTCAGTCCTGAGACTGGTTTGATGCAGCTCTCCATGCTACTCTATCCTGTGCAAGCTTTTTCATCTCCCAGTACCTACTGCAACCTACATCCTTCTGAATCTGCTTAGTGTATTCATCTCTTGGTCTCCCTCTATGATTTTTACCCTCCACGCTGCCCTCCAATACTAAATTGGTGATCCCTTGATGCCTCAGAACATGTCCTACCAACCGATCCCTTCTTCTGGTCAGTAACCAGTTGTTTATAAGTGGAATATTTCCTGAATGGTTGAAATACGCTGAAGTTAAGCTACTGTTTAAGAAGGGAGATAAAGAAATAGCATCAAATTTCCGTCCAATTTCACTGTTGCCAGCATTCTCAAAAATTTTAGAAAAAGCAATGTACAATCGGCTTTATAACGATCTTATCTCAAATAACATACTGTGAAAGTCACAGTTTGGATTTCTAAACGGTTCTGTTGTTGAGAAGGCTATCTACACTTACAGCGAAAACGTGCTTAATTCATTAGACAAAAAACTGCAGGGAACTGGTATATTTTGTGATCTGTCAAAGGCATTTGACTGTGTAAATCACAATGTCCTTTTAAGTAAATTAGAATATCATAGTGCAACAGGAAATGCTGCAAAATGGTTCAAATCTTATATCTCTGGCAGGAAACAAAGGGTGTTATTAGGAAAGAGACATGTATCAAGCTATCGGGCATCATCCAACTGGGAACTAATTACATGTGGGGTCCCACAAGGTTCCATTTTGGGGCCTTTACGTTTTCTTGTGTATATCAAAGACCTTTCATCAGTAACATTACCAGATGCCAAGTTTGTTTTGTTTGCCGATGATACAAACATTGCAATAAATAGCAAATCAAGTGTAGTCTTAGAAGATCAGCTAATAAAATATTTGTACACATTAATAACTGTTTCCTAACCAATTATTTGTCACTAAACTTTGTAAAAACACACTACTTGCAGTTCAGAACTTGTGAGGGGTGTCCCACGAGTATATGCCTAACATACGATGACAATCAGATAGAAGAAGTGGACAGTGTTAAATTCTTGGGATTACAGCTCGATAATAAATTCAGCTGGGAGGAGCACACCACAGGACTGCTGAAGCGTCTTAGCAAATCTCTATTTGCAATGCGAATTGTGTCAGACATAAGGGATATAAAAATGAAAAAGCTGGCATACTATGCTTACTTTCATTCCATAATGTCATATGGGATTATTTTTTGGGGTAATTCATCAAGCCAAGCTAAAGTTTTCTGGGCACAAAAATGTGCAGTAAGAGTTATATGTGGTGTGAACTCAAGAAATCCTGCAGAAGCCTCTTTAGGGAACAAGGGATACTAACTACTGCATCCCAATATATTTATTCCTTAATGAAATTTGTCATTAAAAATATATCACTTTTTCAAACCAACAGCACAGTTCATGGAATCAATACTAGAAATAAGAATAAACCTCACAAGGATGTAAAGTCACTTAGTCGTGTACAAAAAGGTGTGCATTATTCAGGAACACACATTTTCAATAACTTGCCAGCAGCCATAAAAAGCTTAACAGCCAATGAAATTCAGTTTAAGAGAAGCCTAAAGGATTCATTGGTGGCCAACTCCTTCCACTCCATTGATGAATTTCTTAGTAAAACCAAAAGCATTCCACATGGGAAAAATATATTAAAAAAAAGATGCTGTGACTTACCAAACGGGAAAGCGCTGGTAGATAGACACAATAAAAAATACAAAAACACACACAAATATCAAGCTTTCACTGCCGGGATTGGAATGACTCCTTACCCTCTCCCTTAAAACCCACATCCTTTTGTCTTTCCCTCTCCTTCCCTCTTTCCTGTGAAGCAACCGTGGGTTGCGAAAGCTTGTTATTTGTGTTTGTGTGTTTTTTTTATTGTGTGTTTTTTATTGTGTCTATCTACCAGCGCTTATGTAACTTACCAAACAAAAGCGTTGGCATGTTCATAGACACACAAACACACACAAAATTCAAGCTTTCGCAACCAATGGTTGCTTCATCATTAAAGAGGGAAGGAGAGGGAAAGACAAAAGGATGTGGGTTTTAAGGGAGAGGTTAAGGAGTCATTCCAATCCCGGGAGTGGAAAGACTTACCTTAGGGGGAAAAAGGGACAGGTATACACTCGCGCACGTGCGCCCCCCCCCCCCCCCCCCCCCCCCCCCCACACACACACACACACACACACACACACACACACACACACACACACACACACACACACACACACACACACACACACCCGCACATATACAGACGCAGGTAGACATATGTAAGGGCAAAGAGTTTGGGCAGAGATGTCAGTCGAGGCGGAAGTACAGAGGCAAAGATGTTGTTGAGTGACAAGTGATGTACGAGGGGCGGCAATTTGAAATTAGCAGAGGTTGAGGCCTGGTGGGTAACAGGAAGAGAGGATATATTGAAGGGCAAGTTCCCATCTCCGGAGTTCTGATAGGTTGGTGGCAGTGGGAAGTATCCAGATCACCCGGACGGTGTAACACTGTACCAAGATGTGCTGGCCGTGCACCAAGGCATGTTTAGCCACAGGGTGATCCTCATTACCAACAAACACTGCCTGTGTCCGTTCATGCGAATGGACAGTTTGTTGCTGGTCATTCCCACGTAGAAGGCTTCACAGTTAGGCAGGTCAGTTGGTAAATCACGTGGTCCGTGGCTGCTTTCACACGTGGCTCTGCCTTTGATCGTGTGCACCTTCCGGGTTACAGGACTGGAGTAGGTGGTGGTGGGAGGGTGCATGGGACAGGTTTTACACCGTGGGTGGTTACAGGGGTAGGAACCATAGGGTAGGGAAGGTGGTTTGGGGATTTCATAGGGATGAACCAGGAGGTTACGAAGGTGAGGTGGACGGCGGAAAGACACTCTTGGTGTAGTGGGGAGGATTTCGTGAAAGATGGATCTCATTTCAGGGCAGGATTTGAGGAAGTCGTATCCCTGCTGGAGAGCCACATTCAGAGTGTGATCCAGTCCCGGAAAGTATCCTGTCGCAAGTGGGGCACTTTTGGGGTTCTTCTGTGGGAGGTTCTGGTTTTGAGGGGATGACGAAGTGGCTCTGGTTATTTGCTTCTGTACCAGGTTGGAAGGGTAGTTGCAGGATGCGAAAGCTGTTTTCAGGTTGTTGGTGTAATGGTTCAGGGATTCAGGACTGGAGCAGATTCGTTTGCCACGAAGACCTAAGCTGTAGGGAAGAGACCGTTTGATATGGAATGGGTGGCAGCTGTCATAATGGAGCTACTGTTGCTTGTTGGTGGGTTTGATGTGGACGGATGTGTGAAGCTGGCCATTGGACAGATGGAGGTCAATGTCAAGGAAAGTGGCATGGGATTTGGAGTAGAACCATGTGAATCTGATGGAACCAAAGGAGTTGAGGTTGGAGAGGAAATTCTGGAGTTGTTCTTCACTGTGAGTCCAGATCATGAAGATGTCGTCAATAAATCTGTGCCAAACTTTGGGTTGGCAGGCTTGGGTGACCAAGAAGGCTTCCTCTAAGCGACCCATAAATAGGTTGCTGTACGAGGGGGCCATCCTGGTACCCATGGCTGTTCCCTTTAATTGTTGGTATGTCTGGCCTTCAAAAGTGAAGTAGTTGTGAGTTAGGATGAAGCTGGCTAAGGTAATGAGGAAAGAGGTTTTGGGTAGGGTGGCAGGTGATCGGTGTGAAAGGAAGTGTTCCATTGCAGTGAGGCTCTGGACGTGCGGGATATTTGTGTATAGGGAAGTGGCATCAATGGTTACAAGGATGGTTTCTTGGGGTAACAGACTGGGTAAGGATTCCAGGCGTTCAAGAAAGTGGTTGGTGTCTTTGATGAAGGATGGGAGACTGCATGTAATGGGTTGAAGGTGTTGATCTACATAGGCAGAGATACGTTCTGTGGGGGCTTGGTAACCAGCTACAGTGGGGCGGCCGGAATGTTTGGGTTTGTGAATTTTAGGAAGTAGGTAGAAGGCAGGAGTGCGGGGTGTCGGTGGGGTCAGGAGGTTGATGGAGTCAGGTGAAAGGTTGTGTAGAGGGTCTAAGGTTCTGAGGATTCCTTGAAGCTCCGCCCTGGACATCAGGAATGGGATTACCTTGGCAAACTTTGTATGTAGTGTTGTCTGAAAGCTGACATAGTCCCTCAGCCACATACTCCCGACGGTCAAGTACTCCCGACGATCAAGTACCACGGTTGTGGAACCCTTGTCAGCCGGAAGAATGACGATGAATCGGTCAGCTTTCAGATCATGGGTAGCCCGGGCTTCAGCTGTGGTAATGTTGAGAGTAGGATTAAGGTTTCAAGAAAGATTGAGAGGCAATGCTGGAAGTGAGAAATTCCTGGAAGGTTTGGAGAGGGTGATTTTGAGGAAGAGGAGGTGGGTCCCGCTGTGATGGAGGACGGAACTGTTCCAGGCAGGGTTCAATTTGGATAGTGTCTTGACGAGGGCAGTTTGGTTAAATCTGGGAGTGGGGCTGAAGGTGAGACCTTTAGATAGGACAGAGGTTTCGGATTGGGAGAGAGGTTTGGAGGAAAGGTTAACTACTGAATTGGGGTGTTGTGGTTCCGGATTGTGTTGACTAGAATTGACTAGAATTATAAGGTTTTGGGGGGAGTGGAGCTGGACGTGGGAGATTGAGTAGATGGGAGAGTATATATATATTTCTGTCCAAATTCTTTGCCTATACATATGTCTGCTTGTGTCTGTATATGTGCAGATGGATACGTGTGTGTGCGCGAGTGTATACCTGTCCTTTTTCCCCCTAAGGTAAGTCTTTCCGCTCCCGGGATTGGAATGACTCCTTACTCTCTCCCTTAAAACCCACATCCTTTTGTCTTTTCCTCTCCTTCCCTCTTTCCTGATGAAGCAACTGTTGGTTGCAAAAGCTTGAATTTTGTGTGTGTGTTTGTGTTTGTTTGTGTGTCTATCAACATACCAACGCTTTCGTTTGGTAAGCAAAAAAGATGGATTCGTCTATGATGAAGAAGGTGAACTAATTGCCAACACATTGCCTAATAGTGGAATCTATTGTCTGAGTACAATTGAAATTAAACAGTGATACTATACAGAGATAGTGGATTCTTATGGCATCACAGGATAGGACATATGAATTGCAAAAGTATGCTGAAGTTGTCAAAGTTTTCGATGGAACTAAATTAAGATACTGTGATTAAGGATCCCTGTGAGTTGTGAGTCATGGAAAACATTTTCCGGAGTACGTCATCATCTTCCGCTGTCTCCTGTCCTCTTTTGTTTCCATGACAATATTGGATTCCTCTGTGACCAATAGCCAGCACGGTAGCCAGCCTGTTGTGGTGGGGCCATCATGTACCCGTTTGGTGGTAACCCCCTGACAACACAGGGATCGCACTGCTGATGCCTGAGCTGTAAACTCCCCATGTATGCCCAGGAGTAGATACCTGTCTTCATGGGGCATCTGGACCCCAGCAATGGCCATCATGCCAGTTGACCTTTGCTATGGCTGGCTGGCACCCGTGGGGGGAGCCCCTGATCTTAGTGGGTGACATTAGGGCAGATGACCCACAATGAAGCGGATTAAGTTATCTTTTGCTAGTGAGCAAACAGCACCAGCAGTCTCTAAGAAGGGAAAGATTGAATACAGTGCTGTCAGATATGACCTTAAATCATTTCCCTCCCTTGCTACACCATGGGAGGAGCGTAGGGCTACAGAAAGAAGAGAGCCATATTCACCTCGGTTTTTAGTCTGTGACATTAAACCATACATCTCTCTCCCTGTGCGGTGCTTTAAGTGCTGGAAATTCAGGCACATGCCTTCTCGCAGCACTTCCACAGCCCCATGTCGAGACTGCGGACGTCCACTGCACCAAGATACTCCATGTGCGCCTCCTCCCATTTGTATCATCTGTGGAGAGCACCACTCTCCCTGCTCGCCAGAATGCACAGTACTCCCAAAGGAGTGGAAAATCATGGAGTACAAGACTCCAGACCGGTTGAATTACCAAGAGGCTAAGCATAAATTTGAAAGATTACACCACATTCGGTTGACGTCCCTGTATGCTGTAGCTACTTCGCCAACACTGTCCCAAGTACCAGTAGTCCCACAGTATGTGCCATGAACAGTGAGCCCTCCGGGCCGCCAGAATATATCTGCCCCCTTGGCAGCAGGGGGAAAATCTTTCGTTGCTCCCAAAGCACCTACTTTGGGAGCAGTAGCAATACCCCCTCAAACGCAGGGGCTATCAGTTCTGTCCCCTCGGGCAGAAGGGGTTCCTTGGGACTCTCTCTTCCAAGGTCTCCACTAATGCCAAAGCGGACACTCGCTAGTGGCTAAAGGAGCCAAAAGCTGCTGGACGAAGAGCTTCATGGTCTTCCTCCGTGCCTGAAGCTACTTCAGAGAAGTCCTGGCAGCAAGACCCTAAAGAGAAGCGAGAGGGCAAGCAAACAAAGAAGAAGACTTCTAAGAAACAGGACCCTTTGGTGGCTCCAACACTATCACTCCCTACTGGTTTTGTATCTGAGGAAGAGGTGGAGATTTTAGTGTCCCCTGAGGATCTGGATCTCACTGATGCCTCATCCGCAATACGAATGGATACCAGCACTCAGTCGGTGGCAGCAGGTGACCCCGAGGCATAAAGTACCTCCTTGCATGCTTCATGCCTTCCCAGCCTCATGATAACGTCATATTCCAGTGGAATTGCTGCGGTTTTTTCCACCACCTGACTGAGCTATGGCAACTCTTAAGCTTTACACCTGCTTTCTGCATTGCCCTCCAGGTAACCTGGTTCCTGGCAATGCAGACCCTTGCCCTCTGCAGCTATAGAGGATATTACAAGATTCTTAGTGCCTAGGATAGAGTCTCAGGTGGAATTTGCATCTGTGTCCTGAACTTGGTTTGTACTGAACCTGTGCCCCATTGAAGCTGTGGCTGTCAGGGTAAGGACAACACAGAAAATCACTGTCTGCAACGTGTATCTTCCTCCAGATGGTGCAGTACCCCTGAACATATTGGGTGCTCTGATTCATCAACTCCCTAAAGCTTTCTTACTTTCGGGAAATTTTAACACCCATAACCCCTTGTGGAGTGGCACCATGCTTTCTGGCCGAGGTAAAGATGTCGAAAATTTACTGTCTCAACTTGACCTCTGCCTCTTAAATACTGGGGCCCCCACACATTTCAGTGTGGCTCATAGTAGTTACTCACCCATTCATTTATCACTTTGCAGCCCAGGACTTCTCCCATCTGCCCACTGGAGCACCCACAATGACTTGTGTGATAGTGACCATTTCTTCATCTTCCTGTCACTATCCTGGTGTCATACCCACAGATTCCTACCCATATTGGCTTTAAACAAGGCAGACTGGGAAGCTTCCACCTCTGCTGTCAGTGCTGAATCTCCCCCACATGGTGACATTGATGTGGTGGTTGAGAGAGTCACCCAAGACGATCGGTTTTGTGGCAGAAAATGTGATCCCTCGTTCCTTAGGGTGCCCCCGGCAAAAGACAGTACCTTGGTGGTTGCCAGAAATTGCTGAGGCCCTTAGAGCATAGGCGGGCTCTACAGTGACATAAGTGGTACACTTTCCTGAAGCACTTAATAACTTTTAAATGGCTCCATGCCCGCATTCGTCAACTTATAAAAAGATGGAAACAGGAGAGTTGGGAGAGGTATGTGTCGACCACTGGCTGCCATACGTCACCTTCCCAAGTGCGGACAAAGATCAGACATGTTGTTGGGTACCAGACCACAACAGGTGTCCCTGGCATTAACATCAATGGCGTGATATCTACCAATGCCCACGTCTTTGCCGAGCACTGTGCTCAAGCCTCTGCGTCGGAGAATTAACCCCCAGCCTTTCACACCCTCAAACGGCGGATGGAAGGGAAATCCTCTCATTCACTACACATGACAGTGAACCCTATAATGCCCCATTCACAGAGTGGAAGCTCCTCAGCGCCCTTGCACATTGACCCAACCCAGCTCCTGGGCCAGATTGGATCCACAGTCAGATGGTTAAACATCTCTCGTCTGACTACAAGTGACATCTCCTTGTCATCTTCAACCGGATCTGGCGTGATGGCACCTTTCCATTGCAATGGCGGGAAAGCACCATCATTCCAGTGCTCAAACCCAGTAAAAACCTGCTTTATGTGGATAGCTATTGGCCCATCAGCCTCACCAATGTTCTTTGTAAGCTGTTAGGATGTAAGTTGGCGGTTGTGTTGGCTCCTGGAGTCACAGGGCCTACTTGCTCCATGCCAGAGCAGTTTCCATCATGGTCACTATGTCACTGATAATCTTCTGTCGCTTGAGTCTGCCATCCAAACAGCCCCCAATCCAGGTGCCATCTTTTTTGATTTGCAGAAAGCGTATGACACAACCTGACAGCATCGTATCCTTGCCACTTTATATGAGTGGGGTCTCCAGGGCCCACTCCCGATTTTTATTCAAAACTTCCTGTTGCTCCATGCTTTCAATGTCCATGTGGGTGCCTTCCATAGTTCCCCCCATATCCTGGAGAATGGAGTCTCTAAGGGCTTTGTTATTGAGTGTGTGTCTATTTTTAGTGGCTATTAACGGTCTAGCAGCAGCTGTAGGGCTGTCAGTCTCACCTCCTCTGTATGCAGATGACTCCTGCATTTTGTACTGTTGCTCCAGTACTGGTGTTTCTGAGGGGCACCTACAGGTAGCCATCCACAAGGTGCAATCATGGGCTCTAGCCCACAGCTTCTAGTTTCCAGCCGCGAAGTCGTGTCTCATGCACTTCTTTTGGCATCGTACCATTCATCCGGAACCAGAACTTTACCTTAATGACAATCCACTCACAGTAGTGGAGACATATCGATTTTTAGGACTGGTTTTTGACACTCAATTGACTTGGCTTCCTCATCTTCATAAGCTTAAGTGGAAGTGCTGGCAGCACCTCAATGCCCTCCACTGCCTGAGCAACGCCAACTGGGGTGCAGATCGCTCTATGCTGCTGCAGCTCTACAGAGCCCTTGTTCAATTCCGCCTCGACTATGGGAGTGTGGTTTATGGTTCAGTAGTGCCCTCAGTGTACCACTGCGAAGTTCGACTAGCGATATGAGCTTTTAGGATGAGTCCAGTGACCAGCGCACTAGTGGAGTCTCCATTGCAGATCAGATGTGCACAATTGCTCGTCAGTTATTTTGCACACATTTGTAGCTCTCCCAGGTGTCTGAATTACTGTCTCCTTTTCCCAACCCTGGCAGCTCATCTCCCACATTGGCGGCCGGGGTTAGGGCTTAAGATTGTGGGTAACGTCCGATTTCTTCTGTCTGAGCTGGATCCTTCTGCCTACCGCCTCTACTCAAGGTCCATTCACGTACACCTCCATGGCATACACCTGGGCTGAAGCTATGTCTGGACCTTTAACATGGCCCTAAGGTGTCCATTAACCCTGCAGCTCTCCACTGTCACTTCCTTTCGATTCTTGAAATGTCCCAGGGCTCTGAAGTGGTTTACACCAACAACTTGATAGCTGATGGTCATGTTGGCTTTGCCTTTGTTCACAGAGGGCATATTGAACAGCACTCCTTGCCAGATGGCTGCAGTGTTTTCACTGCAGAGCTGGTGCCCATATCTCGTGCTCTTGAGCTCATCTGGTCATGCCCTGGTGAGTCGTTCCGTCTCTGTACTGACTAATTGTGTAGTCTCCAAGCTATCTGCCAGTGGTACCCTCGTCATCCTTTGGTAGTGACCATCCGGGAGTCCATCTATGCCCTGGAATGGTCCAGTCATTCAGTGGTGTTTGTCTGGACCCCAGGACACGTCAGCATCCCAGGCAATGAACTTGCTGACAGGCTGGCCAAACAGGCTGCACGCAAACCGCTTAGGGCGATTGACATTCCTGTAACTGACCTGCATTTCTTATTACGCTGCAAGGTTTTTTGGCTTTGGGAGACAGAATATCATAACAGTACCCACAACAAACTGCGTGTCATTAAGGAGACTACAAATGTGTGGAAGTCTTCCATGCGGGCCTCTCGTAGGGACTCTGTGGTTCTCTGCCAGCTCTGCATTGGCCACACAGGGGTCACCTATGGCTATCTCCTGCTCCGTGAAGACCCATCTCAGTGTTGGTGCGGCACCCAGTTGACAGTGGACCATATTCTGTTGTGCTGTCATTCTTTGGCTGCCCTGTGACGAAATCTTTGTTTACTGGACTTGTTGCCGTTAATTTTGACAACACCTCATCGGCTGATTTAGTTTGATGTTTTATACGTGAGGTTGGGTTTTATGATTTGATCTATGTGTTAGTGCATGTCCATCCCTCTGTGTCCTCCACCCTAGTGCTTTTAGGCTGGATGTTTTAATGTGTTGCAGAGTGGCTGGCTTCTCATTTTTATTCTTGTGGTCAGCCAGCCATGGTAATCTGCTTTCTTGTTTTAACTCTCTACCTGTTTCTTGTGTGTGTCTGTGGTTTTCTTGTCCTCTTTTGTTCCTTGTAGTGTTTGATGCCTTTCTGTTGTTCTTGTGGTTTTTCCTTCCTTTCGGTATTGTGCTCTAAGTCTCGTTTGTCTTGGTTTGTTTTATTCTTTCCCTCGCGATGTTTTAACAGGAACGAGGGACCAATGACCAAGCAGTTTGGTCCCCTTCCCCCACCCCCACCCCCCCCCCCCCCCCATCATCCCAAACCAACCAACAAACTGCCTTATTAAGTAATTCTCTTTTGAATAATGTTCCTTCATTTATGCATAAATTGTTTCAGATAACTTGCTAAATCAAACATAGTTTCCTTCTTCTTTGCCCACACACTGAGGACACTCACTGATTTCTGCTCATCTGCTTCTGATCACTGGCAAAGTAAAACATAATTCTACTCTTCACTGCTGCTCACACTAAGACACCCACCGATGATTGCTTGACTGAGAAGATGCTGCTGTGTCCCTTACCTTAATACTGGACTTCACACTCAACAGTGCACCTGAAAAACTGTGCCCAATGCACATTATTGTCCTCCATTATATATCTTGACACATGAGCATTCTGAAAACAGTAAACCATAACCATGAACTGAAATGTGACAGGGTGCTGTAGTATTCCCTTTCATTACTACCTATTATGTTGTGTCCTGTAATAAATCTTTAATTGTGTAATATGCAGTACTTGTGAAGAAGATTTTAGCTACCTTTTTAAATAAATGTGTTCTAGCAGTTGTTTTAATTTACTGTGGCAGTTAATTATACAAGTTTATCCCCTGGTATGAAATGCTATTTTGAGTTTTGTTTTTCTTGGGCAAATGTTACTCCAGACTAGCCCTTGTTCCATGATTATGAATAGATGTATTAGTGCAGTATTTAGTAGTATTTTCCCTGATATGTACCGCAGATTGCTATATGTATTCATTTGATGCACTGAGGATGCCTAAGTTTTTAAACAGCTCTTTACATTGAGCCCTACTACTGCTTCCAATTGTTATTCTTGTGGCCCCTTTCTGCACTTTAAAAACAATGTCCATGTTTTGTACCTTTGATCCCCAGAAATGAATCAAATAACAAAGAATTGAGTTTGTGTAGGTCACCACAAGAAATTGCCTGTTACAAACTGATGCTAACACCCTATGAGTGTACCACACTGAGACATTATTTTTGCCAGAATCTTTGTATGTTCACTCAGTGTTCGCTGACAATCACTGTTCTTGTCTAAAACCTTTGTGTTTGCTACACCATGTATAGATTTATCATCCATGCTTAAAATGACTGAGTTGCTTCCTCTCTCTGTGCTGAAATGCATACTTTTGGTTTTCTTTATATTCAACATTAATTTATTAGCATACATGCCACCCAATTGTAAACATCCGTGAGGGTTTCATTTACTTTCTCCAATAGGGGTTCTGAAGTTCTCTCATGGACTACAATGTTGCTGTCATTGGCTAAGAGAACTTTTTGTCGATGTCTTACACTGTGTGGAAAGTCATTTATGTATATGAAGAAAAGAATTGGACCCAATACACTACCCTGAGGAATACCTATGTTTATATTCTTGTCTGGCATTTGTTTTACTAAAAAATTATCATCAGCAGATGTATGAACAAACTCCACCTTTTGCCCCCTGTATTCCAAATAGTACTGAAACCACTTGTTTGTTGGCCCTCCTTATGTCTAGGATTCTAGCTTACTCAATAGTTGTCTACAGTAAAGCCTCCAACAAGTTTAAGAAGATGCTACTAACACAATCATCTCTACCACGAGCTTCAAGTACCACTTCCAAGAACTCTGGAGTGGCCAATACTGTACTCTGTCCCTTCTGAAACACAGCTGTACTTCTTTAATGAGGTTGTATTTACTAATGTAAGTGAAATCTATCTCTTATGATTGCTTCAGTTATTTTTTAGAATGAAAACAGCAGTAGTTCTTGGTGCTTTCTGCAATACTCTTCTTAGCCAAGGGTACTACTCATAAATTCTTTAGGTATCCTCGGAAAGCCCCCCCCCTGCGGGTTCGGGGGTAAGAATAGGCCCGCGGTATTCCTGCCTGTCGTAAGAGGCGACTAAAAGGAGTCTCAAACGCTTCGGCCTTCTGTGATGGTCCCCTCTTGGGTTTGACCTCCTTTTTTCTTCCAAATTTCCGTCGTCAGTGCGTGCCATTTGGGGAAGGACACCTTACGTGGTGTTTTTGTATTGGTCCATCATGCTCCACCATCTTGCATGTTACCTATTGTCGTGTGGGGGGGACTACGCCCAACATTTTCTGGGTGGTCTCCTTCTCGCCTTGTGCGCACTCTTCTTCTTAGCGCCTACGACAACTGTGGACCCTTTAAACACCTAAAATCCAGCACGGTAGCCAGTCCGTTGTGGTGGGGTCGTCATGTACCCTCTTGGTGGTAGCCCCCTGACCACGCAGGGATCGCACTACAGATGCCTGAGCTGTTTCCTCCCCATGCATGCCAAGGAGTATGTGCCCATCTTGTCTGGGGCACGGGGACTCCGGGCAACGGGATATCGGCCAGGTACCCGTTGCTTTGGCTGGGTGGCGTCCTTGGGGAGAGCCCTCGTTCGGAGTAGGTGGCATCTGGGCGGATGTGGCGCAATGAAGCGCAATAAATCACATCAAGCTGGTGGTCGCACGGCCACCAGCGTCTCTAAGCGAGGTAGAGTCGACTTCGATGCTGCGCAGTATGACCCTCAGACGTTCCCCTCGTTGGCTGCGCCATGGGAGGGACGCCGATCTAGTGCCAAGCGGGAGCCTTACGTACCGCAATACCTTGTCTGCAGCAGGACTGATGGTGACTCCTTTCTTCCGACGAAGCCTATGTTTTTTGTGGAACACCTGGAGGATAAGTTTGGGGAAGTGGCGGGGTTGTCAAAAATGAGGAATGGGTCCAGCCTCCTCAAGACATCCTCCCCAGCCCAGTCACGAGCGTTGCTCTTGTGTGATAAGCTGGGTGACGTCCCTGTTACCGTCACTCCCCACAGTAGCTTAAATATGGTCCGGGGGATTATTTACCATCGTGACCTCTTGTTGCAATCCGATGACGAGCTGAGAGCCGACTTGGAACGACGTGGTGTGCATTTTGTCCGTCGTGTCCATCGAGGACCCAAGACAAACAGGGTGGCCACCGGTGCCTTTATCTTGGCCTTTGAGGGTGATGTCTTGCCCGAGAAGGTCAAGGTGATGGTTTACCGTTGCGACGTCAAGCCATACGTGCCTCCCCCAATGCGGTGCTTCCAGTGCTGGAAGTTTGGGCATATGTCCTCCCGTTGCCCATCCAGCGCTACATGTCGAGATTGCGGACGCCCCTCTCATCCTGATTCTCCATGTGCACTTCCGCCTGTATGTGTTAACTGTGGGGAGCACCACTCTCCATGCTCGCCGGATTGCCCCGTTCTTCATAAGGAGCGGAAGATCATGGAATTTAAGACCCTGGACCGGCTTACTTATCGAGAGGCTAAACAGAAATATGAAAGGTTGTATCCTGCTTCCCTTCGAACATCTTACGCTGCAGCCACGTTATCGTCGCCCGCACGAGCGACGGTTGTCGCTTCATCTGTGCCGCCTTCAGTGGGCCCTCGGGGCCATGTATCTCTGTCTGCCCCCCTCGTGCCTGGGGGCAAGCCTTCCTCTCATGCTCCCTTAGCAGTTGGGGGCAAACCCTCTTCTGTCGCTCCCCCCAAGCTTACTTCGGGAGTGACATCTGCTCCACAACCGGGAGGCTCGATTCCTCCCCCTCCTTCTCTGGCGGCGTTGCCTCCGCCGGTTCCTCTCTCGCGGAAGGGGTCCCTCGGGGCTCTCCCTTCCTCCGTTTCTTCTCCTTCCCAGCCAGATGTCAGCCAGTGGCTGAAGGTTCCGCCACCTGCTGGTCGTAGGGCTTCTGCGTCGTCGTCAGCCTCCGACGCTCCTTCAGAGAAGCTCTCCCAGCCCTCTCACCCTAAGGGCAGACGCGAGAAGAAGGAACGGAATGTGTCCAAGAAGAAGGACGTTCCGGCGGTTTCAGCACCGCCTGCTGTACATAGTCCTGGCTCCGGGGATGAGGTGGAGATCTTCGCCTCTGCCGCGGATCTCGCCCTCACGGAACCCTTGGGGGCCTCTCCTATGGACTCAGCTGACTCTCCCCCAGTGGCGGCGGTTGGCTCTGAAGCGCTGTCTGCCTCTTAGTCGCATTCACGCCCTCCCAGTCCCTTCCTGCTTCCATTCTCCAATGGAACTGCGGCGGTTATTTCCGCCACCTGCCTGAGCTCCGGATGCTTCTGAGTGATTCCCCTGTTCTCTTCATTGCTCTGCAGGAAACTTGGTTTCCTGCACTGCGGACCCCCGCCTTTCGCGGTTATCGGGGATACTATAAGAACCGTGCTGCCTGTCAACGAGCGTCAGGTGGGGTTTGCCTCTTTGTTCACCACTCTGTCTGTAGCTCGCCAGTACCCCTTCAGACGCCTTTAGAGGCAGTTGCTGCCAGGGTTGAGCTCTCGCCGGCTATTACTGTTTGCTCTGTTTACATTCCTCCGGATGGGGAGCTCCCCCGCCATGTCTTGGCTGCGCTGCTGGCTCAACTCCCGCCACCATTGCTGCTTCTGGGCGATTTCAATGCCCACAATCCTCTATGGGGTGGGACTGTCTCTGATGATCGCGGTCGGGCCGTGGAGCATGTGTTGGCTCAGCTCGACCTTAGCCTCTTGAACACCGGTGCTCCCACGCATTTCAGTGTGGCCCATGGCTCGTTCTCGGCCATCGATCTCTCTATTTGCAGCCCTGGACTTGTCCCATCCCTCCACTGGAGGGTGCATCCTGACCTGTGTGGCAGTGACCATTTTCCCATCTATTTGTCACTGCCACAGTGTCATTCTTCTGGGCGCTTGCCCCGCTGGGCTCTCCACAGGGCTGACTGGCCAGCTTTTACTTCCGCAGTAACCATTGCGTCTCCCCCACAGGGTGACATTGACGAGGTGGTCCGTGTTTTCACTACGTCCATCATTTCGGCGGCCGAGGCTGCCATCCCCCGTTCCTCTGGCCTCCCTCGGCGGAAGGCTGTCCCCTGGTGGTCGCCGGAGATTGCTGAGGCTATTCGCGACTGTAGGCGGGCTCTCCAGCGTCATAGGCGGCACCCGTCTCTGGAGACCCTCATCACCTTTAAGAGGCTCCGTGCCTTCGCCCGTCGTCTTATTGCACGGCGTAAGCAGGAGTGCTGGGAGAGGTACGTCTCCTCCCTGGGCTCCCGTGTCTCGTCCTCGCACGTGTGGTCCCGGATCCGGCGGATTTATGGCTCCCAGACCCCTATGGGTGTCCCTGGGCTCTCCTTGGACGGCGCTGTCTGCACGGACGCTGCCGCCATTGCTGAACGGCTAGCCGCGCACTTCGCTCAGAGCTCTGCGACTGCATCCTATCCCCCCGCCTTTCGCTCTCTAAAGGAGCGAGCCGAGCGGACGCCGTTCTCATTCCACACGCGTCGTTCTGAAACATATAATGCTCCTTTCAGCGAGAGGGAATTCCTCGCCGCCCTCGCCGATTGCCCTGATACAGCACCAGGCCCAGACTGCATCCACGCGCAGATGCTGAAGCATCTCTCCAGGGACTGCCAGAGCCACATTCTCGCGATATTTAATCGCATTTGGAGCGAAGGCGTGTTCCCGTCGCAATGGCGGGAGGGCGTTATTGTCCCCATCTTGAAACCCGGTGCGGACCCACTGGCGGTGGACAGCTATCGTCCCATTACCCTCACCAACGTTTTGTGCAAATTGCTCGAACGTATGGTGGGGCGGCGTTTGTGTTGGGTCCTTGAGTCGCGCGGTCTCCTCACTCCATCCCAGGGTGGCTTCCGTCGGGGCCGGTCTGCCACGGACAATTTGGTGCGGCTGGAATCTGCTATTCGTACGGCCTTCGCCCGACGTCAGCATCTCGTTGCTGTATTTTTCGATCTGCGGAAGGCGTATGACACCACATGGAGGCATCACATCCTCGCCACGTTGTATGAGTGGGGTCTTCGTGGTCGGCTCCCGGCTTTTATTCAAACCTTTCTATTGCACCGCTCTTTCCGGGTGCAAGTCGGTGCCGTCTCTAGTTCTTCTTATACACAGGAAAATGGGGTCCCACAGGGCTCGGTGTTGAGTGTGTCCTTATTCCTAGTGGCCATTAATGGTCTGGCTGCAGCAGTGGGGTCGTCGGTGTCTCCTTCTTTGTATGCCGACGACTTCTGCATCTCATTTAGCTCCACGACTACGGGAGTCGCCGAACGCAGGCTGCAAGTCGCCGTTCCCAAGGCAGCATCATGGGCTCTGACTCATGGCTTTCAGTTCTCTGCTGCCAAGACTCGAGTTATGCACTTCTGCAGGCGTCGGACGGTCCACCCTCATCCTGCACTTTACCTCGACGGCCACCTGCTTGAAGTGGTGGACACTTGCCGCTTCTTGGGACTCGTGTTTGATGCCCGGCTCACATGGGTTCCTCATGTTACTCAGCTGAAGCAAAAATGCTGGCGGCACCTCAACGCCCTCCGCTGCCTTAGCCACACGTCTTGGGGTGCAGATCGCTGCACGCTGCTGCGGTTGTACCGCGCCCTTGTGCAGTCCCGGCTTGATTATGGGAGCCTGGCCTATGGGTCTGCGTCCCCCTCAGTGTTGAAGTTGTTAGACCCCATACACCACTGTGGGGTTAGGCTTACCACTGGCGCTTTTCGCACCAGCCCCGTGGATAGTCTACTGGTGGAGGCCGGGGTTCCCCCGCTGCGGATTCGCCGCAATTGTCTGCTCGTCGACTATGCTGTCCACGTTCATTGCTCGCCAGATCATCCCAATCGTCGCCTGCTTTTCCCTGCTATGGTCCTCCCTCTGCCCGAACGGCGACCTAGGTCTGGGCTTTCCGTCGCTGTCCGGGTTCAGTCCCTGCTGTCGGAATTGGGTTCATTCCCTCTTCCACCTCCCTTCCGGGTCCGTGCACCTACGCCTCCCTGGTGTTTGTCCCGGCCGTCCGTCCGTCTGGACTTGGCACAGGGACCCAAGGACTCGGTTCCGCCTGTGGCCCTCCGTCGCAGTTTTCTTGCGCTCCTCGCCTCATTTCCGGGCTGTGAGCCTGTCTACACTGATGGTTCCCTGGTTGATGGTCGCACTGCCTACGCTTTTGCTCACGCTGCCCATGTTGAACAGCGCTCCTTGCCAGCTGGCTGTAGTGTTTTTACTGCAGAGCTGGTGGCCATCTTGCGCGCTCTTGAGCATATGCGTTCCTGCTCAGGTGCGTCCATCGTCATCTGCAGTGACTCCCTGAGCAGCCTTCAGGCCATCGACCGCTGCTATCCCTCCTCTCCTCTGGTGTCCTCCATTCAGGAAACTGTTTCCGCCATTGCCCGTTCTGGTCGTTTGGTGGTCTTGGTTTGGACGCCCGGTCATGTTGGCATCCCAGGGAACGAATGTGTAGACAGGCTGGCCAAAGGGGCGATAGACGCCCCGGCTTTGGAGATAGGCCTTACGGCTCGCGACCAGCAGCTGGTGTTGCGCCGTAAGGTACTTGGGATGTGGGCTGCTGAGTGGCGTGGCGTGGCATGACAGCCCCGAATAAACTGCGGGCTGTCAAGGGGACGACCGATGTGTGGCGTTCCTCCCTGCGGGCTTCTCGCAGGGACTCGGTAGTCCTGTGTCGGCTGCGCATCGGCCATACATACCTGACGCACGGCCATCTGTTGCGTCAGGAGGATCCCCCCTTGTGTCGGTGTGGGTCCCGGCTGACGGTCGGCCACATTTTGCTGGAGTGTCCTCGACTGCGCACACTCCGGCAATCTTTTAATCTCCCGGGCACTTTGGCTTTGGTTTTATCCGACGATGCCTCCATGGCTGATACCGTTTTAAACTTTATCCGTGGTAGTCCGTTTTATGGTTCGATTTAGGGAGGTCCTGCGCCTTTCCCTTTCTGTGTCTTTTGTCCTTGTGTCTGTTGCTGTTCTGGTGTGCCGTGCGATGGTTGACTCTTTCCCATTTTTGTTCTCGTGGTCAGTCAACCAGTCTCCGGCCATCTTCCTTTCTTCTGTTTCTTCTGTTTCTTTCTGTCTGGTGTTCCTCTGTCCTGTTCTTGTCTGTAGTGTTTGTTGCTGCATTTGTGTTCTTTTAGCGCCTGGGGGGACGTCTCCTCCCCCTTTGGTTTTTACCTGCTCTGTTGCTTTTCGGCTTGCCTGATTTTGGAATGGGGGACTGATGACCTTCGCTGTTTAGCCCCCCTTAAACATCCCAACAACCACCACCACCACCTCGGAAAGCACCTAAACTAACAGAATCATTTATTATTTTTGTTAGTGGGGTTTATATGCTATCCATGCACACCTCCAGAACAAAGACAGGTACCTCATATATTCCTCCTGACTTCATATTTTTTAATTGTTGTGCTACATCTACATCTACATTTATACTCCGCAAGCCACCCAACGGTGTGTGGCGGAGGGCACTTTACGTGCCACTGTCATTACCTCCCTTTCCTGTTCCAGTCGCATATGGTTTGCGGGAAGACTGACTGTCTGAAAGCCTCCGTGCGCGCTCTAATCTCTCTAATTTTACATTCGTGAACTCCTCGGGAGGTATAAGTAGGGGGAAGCAATATATTCAATACCTCATCCAGAAACGCACCCTCTCGAAACCTGGCGAGCAAGCTACACCACGATACAGAGCGCCCCTCTTGCAGAGTCTGCCACTTGAGTTTGTTAAACATCTCCGTAACGCTATCACGGTTACCAAATAACCCTGTGCCGAAACGTGCCGCTCTTCTTTGGATCTTCTCTATCTCCTCCGTCAACCCGATCTGGTACGGATCCCACACTGATGAGCAATACTCAAGTATAGGTCGAACGAGTGTTTTGTAAGCTACCTCCTTTGTTGATGGACTACATTTTCTAAGGACTCTCCCAATGAATCTCAACCTGGTACCCGCCTTACCAACAATTAATTTTATATGATCATTCCACTTCAAATAGTTCCGCACGCATACTCCCAGATATTTTACAGAAGTAACTGCTACCAGTGTTTGTTCCGCTATCATATAATCATACAATAAAGGATCCTTCTTTCTATGTATTCACAATACGTTACATTTGTCTATGTTAAGGGTCAGTTGCCACTCCCTGCACCAAGTGCCTATCTGCTGCAGATCTTCCTGCATTTCGCTACAATTTTCTAATGCTGCAACTTCTCTGTATACTACAGCATCATCCGAGAAATGCCGCATGGGACTTCCGACACTATCTACTAGGTCATTTATATATATTGTGAAAAGCAATGGTCCCATAACACTCCCCTGTGGCACGCCAAAGGTTACTTTAACGTCTGTAGATGTCTCTCCATTGATAACAACATGCTGTGTTCTATTTGCTAAAAACTCTTCAATCCAGCCACGCAGCTGGTCTGATATTCCGTAGGCTCTTACTTTGTTTATCAGGCGACAGTGCGGAACTGTATCGAACGCCTTCCGGAAGTCAAGAAAAATAGCATCTACCTGGGAGCCTGTATCTAATATTTTCTGGGTCTCATGAACAAATAAAGCGAGTTGGGTCTCACACGATCGCTGTTTCCGGAATCCATGTTGATTCCTACATAGTAGATTCTGGGTTTCCAAAAACGACATGATGCTCGAGCAAAAAACATGTTCTAAAATTCTACAACAGATCGACGTCAGAGATATAGGTCTATAGTTTTGCGCATCTGCTCGACGATCCTTCTTGAAGACTGGGATTACCTGTGCTCTTTTCCAATCATTTGGAACCTTCCGTTCCTCTGGAGACTTGCGGTACACGGCTGTTAGAAGGGGGGCAAGTTCTTTCGCGTACTCTGTGTAGAATCGAATTGGTATCCCGTCAGGTCCAGTGGGCTTTCCTCTGTTGAGTGATTCCAGTTGCTTTTCTATTCCTTCGACACTTATTTCGATGTCAGCCATTTTTTTCGTTTGTGCGAGGATTTAGAGAAGGAACTGCAGTGCGGTCTTCCTCTGTGAAACAGCTTTGGAAAAAGGTGTTTAGTATTTCAGCTTTACGCGTGTCATCCTCTGTTTCAATGCCATCATCATCCCGGAGTGTCTGGATATGTTGTTTCGAGCCACTTACTGATTTAACGTAAGACCAGAACTTCGTAGGATTTTCTGTCAAGTCGGTACATAGAATTTTACTTTTGAATTCACTGAACGCTTCACGCATAGCCCTCCTTACGCTAACTTTGACATCGTTTAGCTTCTGTTTGTCTGAGAGGTTTTGGCTGCATTTAAACTTGGAGTGAAGCTCTCTTTGCTTTCGCAGTAGTTTCCTAACTTTGTTGTTGTACCACGGTGGGTTTTTCCCGTCCCTGACAGTTTTACTCGGCACGTACCTGTCTAAAACGCATTTTACGATTGCCTTGAACTTTTTCCATAAACACTCAACATTGTCAGTGTCGGAACAGAAATTTTCGTTTTGATCTGTTAGGTAGTCTGAAATCTGCCTTCTATTACTCTTGCTACACAGATAAACCTTACTCCCTTTTTTTATATTCCTATTTACTTCCATATTCAGGGGTTCTGTAACGGCCTTATGATCACTGATTCCCTGTTCTGCGTTTACAGAGTCGAAAAGTTCGGGTCTGTTTGTTATCAGTAGGTCCAAGATGTTATCTCCATGAGTCGGTCCTCTGTTTAATTGCTCGAGGTAATTTTCGGATAGTGCACTCAGTATAATGTCACTCGACGCTCTGTCCCTACCACCCGTCCTAAACATCTGAGTGTCCCAGTCTATATCTGGTAAATTGAAATCTCCACCTAAGACTATAACATGATGAGAAAATTTATGTGAAATGTATTCCAAATTTTCTCTCAGTTGTTCTGCCACTAATGCTGCTGAGCCGGGAGGTTGGTAAAAGGAGCCAATTATTAACCTAGCTCGGTTGTTGAGTGTAACCTCCACCCATAATAATTCACAGGAACTATCCACTTCTACTTCACTACAGGATAAGCTACTACTAACAGCGACGAACACTCCACCACCGGTTGCATGCAATCTATCCTTTCTAAACACAGTCTGTACCTTTGTAAAAATTTCGGCAGAATTTATCTCTGGCTTCAGCCAGCTTTCTGTACCTATAACGATTTCAGCTTCGGTGCTTTCTATCAGCGCTTGAAGTTCCGGTACTTTACCAACGCAGCTTCGACAGTTTACAATTACAATACCGATTGCTGCTTGGTCCCCGCATGTCCCTACTTTGCCCCGCACCCGTTGAGGCTGGTGCCCTTACTATACTTGCCCAAGGCCATCTAACCTAAAAAACCACCCAGCCCACGCCACACAACCCCTGCTACCCGTGTAGCCGCTTGTTGCATGTAGTGGACTCCTTGACCTATCCAGCGGAACCCGAAACCCCACCACCCTATGGCGCAAGTCGAGGAATCTGCAGCCCACACGGTCACAGAACCGTCTCAGCCTCTGATTCAGACCTTCCACTCGGCTCTGTACCAAAGGTCCGCAGTCAGTCCTGTCGACGATGCTGCAGATGGTGAGCTCTGCTTTCATCCCGCTAGCGAGACTGGCAGTCTTCACCAAATCAGATAGCCGCCAGAAGCCAGAGAGGATTTCCTCGGATCCATAGCGACACACATCATAGGTGCCGACATGAGCGACCACCTGCAGATGGGTGCAACTTGTACCCTTCATGGCATCCAGAAGGACCCTTTCCACATCTGGAATGACTCCCCCCGGTATGCACACTGAGTGCACATTGGTTTTCTTCCCCTCTCTTGCTGCCATATCTCTAAGGGGCCCCATTACGCGCCTGATGTTGGAGCTCCCAGCTAGCAGTAAGCCCACCCTCTGCGACCGCCCGGATCTTGCAGACTGGGGGGCAACCTCTGGGACAGGACAAGCAGCCATGTCAGGCTGAAGATCAGTATCAGCCTGAGACAGAGCCTGAAACCGGTTCGTCAGACAAACTGGAGAGGCCTTCCGTTCAGCCCTCCGGAATGTCTTTCGCCCCCTGCCACACCTTAAGACGACCTCCCACACTACCACAGGTGAGGGATCAGCCTCAATGCGGGCAGTATCCCAGGCAACCACAACCGTAGTCCGATCGGGGGATGCGTGGGACGAGGTGGCCGTCCCCGACAAACCCCCATCCGGACACCCACAGTGATGCCCATTGGCAACAGCCTCAAGCTGTGTGACCGAAGCCAACACTGCCTGAAGCTGGGAGCGAAGGGATGCCAACTCAGCCTGCATCCGAACACAGCAGTTGCAGTCCCTAGCCATGCTAAAAACTGTTGTGCAAAGAACGTCTGAACTAATCTACAGAGAGCACAAACAAATCGACACAAAATTTAAACGGTTATTAAAATACAAGATTGCCTAGTAAATGCAGTAATGCTGCTACTTGCGCGCTGCTGACACACTGCTCGGCGGCGGAAGGAGACTACGCGATTTTACACTATTCAGGTACTAAAACGCGATGCTACAACTCTCAAATACTATAATACGTCCGAAATTTATGAATTAAACAATGCAAATACGAAAAACACGCAAAGAAATTAAGAATTAAACTATGTAACAAATGAGTGACCTAAGAATATACGACTTGCTGCTGCAGCTGCTTATCCAACGGCGGCAGGGAACCATCATTGTGCTTGTTGTGTAAGTCATTGTTTGTGCTATATGTGTTTTACAGCTGAAAGCAAGAGGAAACTACAGCCATAATTTTTCCCGAGGGCATGCAGCTTTACTGTATGGTTAAATGATGATGGCGTCCTCTTGGGTAAAATATTCAGGAGGTAAAATAGTCCCCCATTGGGATCTCCAGGCGGGGACTACTCAGGATGATGTTGTTATCAGGAGAAAGAAAACTGGCGTTCTATGGGTTGGAGTGTGGAATGTCAGGTCCCTTAATCGGGCAGGTAGGTTAGAAAATTTAAAAAGGGAAATGGATAGGTTAAAGTTAGATAATGAACTTCGGTGGCAGGAGGAACAAGACTTCCGGTCAGGTGAATAAAAGGTTATAAATACAAAATCAAATAGGGGTAATGCCGGAGTAGGTTTAATAACGAACAAAAATAGGAATGCGAGTAAGCTACTACAAACAGCATAGTGAACGCATTATTGTGGCCAAGATAAATACGAAGCTCATGTCTACCACAGTAGTACAAGTTTATGCCAACTAGCTCCACAGATGACGAAGAGGTTAATGAAATGTATGATGAGATAAAAGAAATTATTCAGATAGTGAAGGGAGACGAAAATTTAATAGTCATCGGTGACTGGAATTCGATAGTAGGAAAAGGAAGAGAAGGAAACATAGTAGGTTAATATGGATTAGGGGTAAGAAATGAAAGAGGAAGTGGCCTGGTAGAAGTTGCACAGAGCATAACTTAATCATAGCTAACACTTCGTTCAAGAATCATGAAAGAAGGTTGTATACATGGAAGAAGCCTGGAGATACTGGAAGGTTTCAGATAGAGTATATAATGGTAAGACAGAGATTTAGGAACCAGGTTTTAAATTGTAAGACATTTCCAGGGGCAGATGTGGACTCTGACCACAATCTATTGGTTATGACCTGTAGATTAAAACTGAAGAAACTGCAAAAAGGTGGGAATTTAAGGAGATGGGACCTAGATAAACTGAAAGAACCAGAGGTTGTACAGAGTTTCAGGGAGAGCATAAGGGAACAATTGACAGGAATGGGGGAAAGAAATACAGTAGAAGAAGAATGGGTATCTTTGAGGGATGAAGTAGTGAAGGCAGCAGAGGATCAAATAGGTAAAAAGACGAGGGCTAATAGAAATCCTTGGGTAACAGAAGAAATATTGAATTTAATTGATGAAAGGAGAAAATATAAAAATGCAGTAAATGAAGCAGGCAAAAAGGAATACAAACGTCTCGAAACTGAGGTCGACAGGAAGTGCAAAATGGCTAAGCAGGGATGGCTAGAGGAGAAATGTAAGGACGTAGAAGCGCCTATCACTAGGGGTAAGATAGATACTGCCTGCAGGAAAATTAAACAGACCTTTGGAAAAAAGAGAACCACTTGTATGATTATCAAGAGCTCAGATGGAAACCCAGTTCTAAGCAAAGAAGGGAAAGCAGAAAGGTGAAAGGAGTATATAGAGGGTCTATACAAGGGCGATGTACTTGAGGACAATATTATGGAAATGGAAGAGGATGTAGATGAAGATGAAATAGGAGATATGATACTGCGTGAAGAGCTTGACAGAGCACTGAAAGACCTGAGTCAAAACAAGGCCCCGGGCATAGACAGCATTCCATTAGAACTACTGATAGCCTTGGGAGAGCCATCTCTGGCAAAACTCTACCATCTGGTGAACAAGATGTATGAGACAGGCAAAATACCCTCAGACTTCAAGAAGAATATAATAATTCCAATTCCAAAGAAAGCAGGTGTTGACACATGTGAAAATTACCAAACTGCCAGTTTAATAAGCCACGGCTGAAAAATACTAACATGAATTCTTTACAGACGATTGGATAAACTGGTAGAAGCCGACCTCAGGGAAGATCGGTTTGGATTCCGTAGAAATGTTGGAACACATGAGGCAATACTGACCCTGTGACTTATCTTAGAAAATAGATTAAGGAAATGCAAACCTACGTTTCTAGCATATGTAGACTTAGAGAAAGCTTTTGCCAATGTTGACTGGAATATTCTCTTTCAAATTCTGAAGGTGTCGGGGTTAAAATAGAGGGAGCGAAAGGCTATTTACAACTTGTACAGAAACCAGATGGCAGTTATAAGAGTTGAGGGGCGTGAAAGGGAAGCAGTGGTTGGGAAAGGAGTGAGACAGGGGTGTAGCCTATCCCTTATGTTATTCAATCTATATATTCAACAAGCAGTAAAGGAAACAAAAGAAAAATTTGGAGTAGGAATTAAAATCCATGGAGAAGAAATAAAAGCTTTGAGGTTCACCAATGACATTGTAATTCTGTCAGAGACAGCAAAGGAACTGGAAGAGCAGTTGAAAGGAATGAACAGTGTCTTGAAAGGAGGATGTAAGATGAACATCAACAAAAGCAAAATGAGGATAGTCGAATTAAATTGGGTTATGCTGAGGGAATTTGATTAGGAAATGAGATGCTTAAAGTAGTTAATAAGTTTTACTATTTGGGGAGCAAAATAACTGATGATGGTCGAAGTAGAGAGGATATAAAATGTAGACTGGCAATGACAAGGAAAGCGTTTCTGAAGAAGAGAAATTCGTTAACATTGAGTATAGATTTAAGTGTCAGGAAATCTTTTCTGAAAGTATTTGTATTGAGTGTAGCCCTGTATGGAAGTGAAATGTGGACAATAAATAGTTTAAACAAGAAGAGAATAGAAGCTTTCGAAATGTGCTACAGAAGAATGCCGAAGATGGGTAGATCACATAACTAATGAGGAGGTATTGAATAGAATTGGGGAGAAGAGAAATTTGTGGCACAACTTGACTAGAAGAAGGGATCGCTTGGTAGGACATATTCTGAAGCATTAAGGGATCACTAATTTAGTATTGGAGGGTAGCGTGAAGAGTAAAAATCGTAGAGGGAGACCAAGAGATGAATACACTAAGCAGATCCAGAAGTATGTAGTTTGCAGTAGGTACCGGGAGATGAAGAAGCTTGCACAGGATAGAGTAGTGTGGAGAGCTGCATCAAACCAGTCTCTGGACTGAAGACCACAACAACATCAACACATATGTGTTTTGGGAAGATTTTTCTGCAGCTCCATGATGCCAGAAAAATAGTAATTTACAAAATTTGCTTTTTACTGACTTCTTTCTGTTATTCTGTCCGTATCTTTGATTTGAATGTCATTATGCCTGTGTTGTCTTTTCCAGTTTATTGTATTATAGCCTCCCATACCACTTTGATTTTATTTTCTGCATTATGTATTAATTTGTCATTGAATGATATTTTTAGCTGCCAGAAGTACTATCTTTTATATTTTTTATATCTGTGGTAGTACTCAAGCAACTGTGGAGTAGTGCAGCATTTTTGCAAGGAACTGAGTAATTGAAGTTTCTGTGATGACTTCCTACCACAGTTATTCACATGTTTGCCCTATGTGCAGCAGTAGAAATGGCTACTTTTGGACATGTGACCTCAAAAAGTAATTTAAGTAATCTGCATCCGCTTCATCCCAGGTTTGATTTGACAGTACTGTAAAAGAAGTACATGATCTGAGAAAATTCTTTTGTAGGCCATCAGCTTTGCAGGTTTCACTGAGCTTAGCTTTAATATCTGACAATAAAGATCCAAAATACCAAGATCTCTTATAACTACTTTTCAGTGTCAGTGTCCATAAGTTTCTTGTCTAAAACTGTAGGTGAACTTTCTGAAACTCCTATTGCAATCTTTACCACTTGGGCCACATCGAAAGTGCTCAGTGTTTGGAAGGTTATTACTGATTTCACCTTCAATATCTTTCTTAATATTCTTGTCTACATATATTATGCTAGTACTTGGGGGGGGGGCTTCCACAACTTCAGTTAATTTGTTGAAGAAATTGTCCATATTGCCACTAGCAGAGCAGTAAGCACACAGAATGGTTAGCTTCTTATAGGCATGTGACTTTGTTACTTCAGTGGCAGACAGTTCAAAATGTTTGTCTACACTGATTGTTGCAGCTCTTCTCTCTCTTTAAAATGTGTGCCACCCCTGTTATAAATACACGATTCCCTACCCTTTAATGTGGACTTAAAGTAACAACTTGCACATTGATATGATTATAGCACTGTATGCTGCAATTAATCATCTCTACAATAGTGATCTGTAATGGATACTGCCATGCTGCTCAAATACTGTATTTCAACTTCAAGCTGGTGTACTTTATTTTTAATGGACAGCACATATTGATGAATAATGGATAATTCTGGACAAAATTCCATGGTGCTTGCACACCACAGTGTGGCACATTCTTTTTCCCACATGCACGGTTTAGAAGTCTTTAAGCTGGTTAACAGCCTTTCAAGAGGGGGGAGCCTGTTGCCATGGTTTATCCTAAAGAGCCCTAGTTGGTCTACCAATGACAACAGATACTTGACCATGTGTGACACCACACCCACCTACTATAGTCTTACTTATCAATATCACCTACCTCCCATTCCCAAACCTGTTGAGGTGCAGATCATGCCTAGTGCAGCTCCATCTCCTGATAGTCTCCACTGGCACCATCACAGTGTGCACCTGGCCAGCAGTCATCAGCACCATCCCCCCTGCGGGTCCGGGGGTTAGAATAGGCCCGAGGTTTTCCTGCCTGTCGTAAGAGGCGACTAAAAGGAGTCCCTCCCCCTCAAGGGGGTAGTTAGCGCCTGCGTCTGGAGACGGATGGTTCCACAACCTATATTTGTGGTCATTTTGGTTTTTCACTTCTTCTCGTTTTTTCCTTCCTTTGGTTGGTTCCTTTCTTTGTTCTTCTCCATCTCACTGTCTTCCTTACTCTTTCCCTTGCCTTCTTCTCCTTGCCTTCTCTGGTCTCCACCCCGGCATTTGAGACAGTCTGTCCTCTCTCTCTTCTTCCTTCCTCCCTGTGCGCGCCTGAAGGCCGACCCATGCGTTCGCACGCATAGCCGGTGACGGGGTAACGCGTAATTCCCCACCCTGGGTAAACAAGTAAAGCACGCACGTACCCCCTGGTAAAGGCCAGGCCCGGGGAGGGGTGATTGCCTGAGCTGATACCATCTGACCATGCCGATTGGTCCCTCCATCTGTTTCTCGGGAGGTGTGACCTGAGGTGTAAACGTTCACCTAAGGCGGGAGTGCCCTCTGAGAGGGTCCCCACAAGGAAGGAGCGCGCCATCGGAGACGCTGGTAGTCATGGGGGATTCCTCCGCAATGGATTTCTCTTCTTCTCTCTCGACTTCTGCCCACAAACGGAAACTTGACCAGCCACCAGTGACAAAAGTACTACCGCCTGCCCCACAGTTCCTCGTCGTTTCTCGATCTGAGGACGGAAAGGATTTTTCCTCTGTCAACCCTTTCGTTATCCAGAAGGGCGTAGATGCCATAGCCGGAACTGTTAAGTCTTGTACCAGGTTGCGTAATGGTACCTTGTTACTAGAAACTGAGAGCGTCTTTCAGTCACAAAAACTGCTTCGAGCCACACTCCTATACACGTTCCCTGTCAGGGTGGAGGCTCACCGAACTTTGAATTCATCTCGTGGTGTGGTTTATACTAGATCACTCGACGGATTGACTGACGAGGAGATTCAGTCTTTCCTCGCTGAGCAGGGCATGACGGCTGTCCATAGGGTCATGAAAAAGGTCAACAATGACCTTGTACCGACCAGGACACTTTTCTTGACTTTTGATAGTGTTAAGCTGCCATCGCGCATCAAAGTGGGCTATGAGGTTATTTCTGTTCGCCCCCATGTCCCGACACCTACGCGCTGCTACCAGTGTCAGCGTTTTAATCACTCTTGCCAGTCTTGTTCCAGTGCGGCTAAATGTGTCACTTGTGGCAGGGATGCCCATGAGGGTGACTGTCCACCTCCATCTCCTCGTTGTGTGACCTGTCAGGGTGACTATGCAGTGTCCTCCCGCGACTGTCCCATCTATAAGGAAGAACGCTGTATCCAAGAAATTCGGGTCAAAGAGAAAGTGCCCACCTCGGCTGCTCGCAAGCTATTTGCTAGTAGGAAGCCCACACTGCTCCCAGCGGGGAAATACAGTACTGTCCTCGCCTCTCCTCGGCCTACCAGGGAGGTGGCAACCCAGACATGCGATCTGACCTTCAGCACCACGGTCGTCCGTTCGGCCAGTGCTAAGATCACGCGGTCGACGTCTCCTCTTCCTCCCGTCACCCCACAGACACAAGCCCCTTCATCAGCTTCTGCCACGACGAAGACCCAGAAATCAGATGCACGGGCCTTCAAGAAGAAACCGTCCCGTGCAGACTTCCTACGTACCTCGAACTCCCAGCCATCGACCAGTACTTCCACCAAACGACCTTCCAAGAAGGCTCATAGGAAGCACAGTTCTCCTTCTCCGCCACGGCGCATTTCTTCTCCTGCGCCACCCAGCGGTTGCCGCCCGAGGCCGTCATCGGTTTCGCCTGGCTGCACCGCTGGTAGCCGATCATCTGGCCGTTCACCGGCGGAGGAAGCTCCCCCTCCCGGCCATCTTACCAAGATGACTGATGAACCTATAGAACCAATGGACGATGACTGTCCGCCTACTGATAGCGGCGGCAGTGCTCGCTCGAAGCCGGGCCCTCAGCGGCCTTTGAGGTGACCCCTTCTTTCATCTTCCTTTTCTTCTTACGATGGCACTTATTCACTGGAATGTTCGCAGCATTCGCTCCAACCGAGAAGACTTGAAGTTGCTGCTCCACTTGCACCGTCCGCTCGTCGTAGCCCTCCAGGAAATGAAGCTACGCCCATGCGATCAAATTGCTGTGGCACACTACACCTCTGTGCGTTTTGACCTACCCCCTGTGGTAGGTATTCCGGCTCATGGAGGGGTTATGTTGCTGGTCCGGGATGATATTTACTACGATCCCATCACATTGCACACCGGCCTGCAGGCAGTTGGCATCCGAATTACTCTCCCCACTTTTACATTTTCCATTTGTACTGTTTACACTCCATTGTCGTCTGCCGTTACCAGGGCAGACATGATGCATATTATTGCTCAGCTACCTGCACCATTTTTGTTAACTGGAGACTTCAATGCCCACCATCGCCTTTGGGGCTCTCCAGCATCCTGCCCGAGGGGCTCCCTGTTAGCAGATCTTTTCAACCAGCTCAATCTTGTCTGCCTCAGTACTGGCACCCCTACTTTTCTTTCGGACACATCTCACACCTATTCCCATTTAGTCCTCTCTATACGTACTACCAAACTTACACGCCGGTTCGAGTGGTATGTGCTTTCTGATACATATTCGAGCGACCATTTCCCGTGTGTTATCCATCTCCTGCATCATACCCCCTCTCCGTGCTCAACTAATTGGAACATCTCCAAAGCAGACTGGGGGCTCTTCTCTTCCAGGGCGACCTTTCAGGATCAAACCTTCACAAGCTGCGATACTCAGGTCGCACACCTCCTGGAAGTCATTCTCACTGCTGCTGAATATTCCATCCCTCACCCTACTTCTTCTCCATGTCGCGTACCGGTCCCCTGGTGGACCGCGGCATGTAGAGACGCTTTATGTGCTCGTCGACGTGCTTTACGCACCTTTAAACGCCACCCTACAGTGGCGAATTGTATCAATTATAAACGATTACGTGCGCAGTGGCGTCGTATTATTAAAGAAAGCAAGAAAGCCAGCTGGGCTGCTTTCACAAGCACCTTCAACAGTTTTACTCCTTCTTCTGTTGTCTGGTGTAGCCTGCGCCAGCTATCTGGCACTAAGGTCCACTCACCAGTTTCTGGCTTGACGGTCGCGAATGACGTCCTTGTGGCCCCTGAGGATGTCTCCAATGCCTTCAGCTGCTTTTTCGCAGAGGTTTCGAGCTCTGCCCATTACCACCCTGCCTTCCTCCCCCGAAAACAGGCAGAGGAGGCTAGGCCACCTAACTTCCGCTCCTCGAATCGTGAAAGTTATAATGCCCCATTCACCATGCGGGAACTCGAAAACGCACTTGCCCGGTCACGGTCCTCCTCTCCAGGGCCTGATTCTATTCATATTCAGGTGCTGAAGAACCTTTCTCCTGCGGGTAAAGGTTTCCTTCTTCATACTTATAATCGCATCTGGATTGAGGGACATGTTCCCGCATGCTGGCGCGAGTCTATTGTTGTACCGATTCCTAAGCCGGGGAAGGACAAGCACTTGCCTTCCAGTTATTGACCCATCTCGCTTACCAGCTGTGTCTGTAAGGTGATGGAGCGAATGGTCAACTCTCATTTGGTTTAGCTGCTCGAATCTCGACGCCTACTTACCAATGTACAATGTGGATTTTGTAGGCGCCGCTCTGCTGTTGACCATCTGGTTACCTTGTCGACCTTCATTATGAATAACTTCTTGCGGAAGTGCCCGACCGCGGCTGTGTTCTTTGATTTGGAAAAGGCTTACGACACCTGTTGGAGGGCGGACATTCTCCGCACCATGCATACATGGGGCCTTCGCGGTCGCCTCCCTCTTTTTATTCGTTCCTTTTTAATGGATCGACAGTTCAGGGTACGTGTGGGTTCTGTCCTGTCAGGCACCTTTCGCCAGGAGAATGGGGTGCCACAGGGCTCAGTTTTGAGCGTCGCTCTCTTCGCCATAGCGATCAATCCAATAATGGATTGCCTCCCAGCTGATGTATCAGGCTCCCTTTTCGTGGATGATTTACCATCTATTGCAGCGCGCAGCATCCATGTTTCCTGGAGTGCTGTCTTCAGCGTTCTCTTGACCATCTTTACTCCTGGAGTGTCGCCAATGGCTTCCGTTTTTCTGCCGAGAAGACGGTCTGTATTAACTTCTGGTGCTACAAAGAGTTTCTCCCACCGTCCTTACGACTCGGTCCCGTTGCTCTCCCATTCGTGGAGACAACAAAATTTTTAGATCTTACATTTGACAGGAAACTTAGCTGGTCTCCACATGTGTCATATTTGGCTGCCCGTTGTACCCGTTCTCTAAATGTCCTCCGTGGTCTCAGTGGTATGTCGTGGGGAGCGGATCGAACCATCCTACTTCGCCTATATCGGTCGATCGTCCGCTCCAAGCTGGATTATAGGAGCTTCGTATACTCCTCTGCATGGCCATCCATCTTACGCCGCCTCAACTTCATACAACATCGGGGTTTACGTCTTGCGATCAGAGCATTTTATACTAATCCTGTCAAGAGTCTTCAAGCTGAAGCTGGTGAATTGCCACTCACCTACCGGCGTGATATACTGCTTTGTCGGTATGCCTGTCGGCTACTGTCAATGCCCGACCACCCGTCTTATCGTTCATTTTTTGACGACTCTCTCGACCGTAAATACAGGTTGTATGTCTCTGCCCTACTACCCCCTGGAGTTCGCTTTCGTCGCCTCCTTCAACACCTTGATTTTTCACTCCCTGCAACCTTTCGAGTGGGCAAGAGCCACACGCCACCTTGGCTCCAGGCTCAGGTTCGCGTTCACCTTGACCTCAGCTCGCTCCCAAAGGAGGTTACCCCTGGTTCGGTATACCACTCCCGTTTTGTCGAACTTCGTTCGAAGTTCATTAATATGACCTTCATTTATACAGATGGCTCTAAGACCAATGACGGGGTCGGGTGTTCTTTTATTGTCGGGGCACAAAGTTTCAAATACCGGCTCCATGGCCATTGTTCGGTCTTCACAGCTGAGCTCTTTGCCCTCTACCAGGCTGTTCTTTACATCTGCTGCCACCGACATTCTGCTTATGTCATCTGCTCAGATTCCCTGAGCGCCATCCAGAGCCTCAGTGATCCGTACCCGGTTCACCCTTTCGTGCACCGGATCCAACACTCTCTTCAGCAGCTGGTGGATGACGGTTCTCCGGTTAGCTTTATGTGGGTTCCTGGCCATGTCGGTATCCCTGGGAACAAAGCTGCAGATGCCGCGGCCAAGGCTGCGGTCCTCCAGCCTCGGACAGCTTCTTGTTGTGTCCCTTCATCAGATTGTAGCAGGGTCCTTTGTCAGCACATTTTATCGCTGTGGCATGCCGATTGGGCTGCACTTACGGACAACAAGCTTCGGGCCTTGAAACCTCTTCCCGCGGCTTGGCCGTCCTCCTCACGCCCTTCTCGGCGGGAGGAGGTCGTTTTGGCCCGGTTACGAATTGGACACTGCCGGTTCAGCCATTGCCATCTGCTGACGGCTGCGCCGGCGCCGTTCTGCCCATGTGGGCAATTGCTGACGGTCCGCCACATTTTAACGTCCTGTCCGGATTTTAACACACTGCGTCTTGATCTTGGCCTGCCATGTACTCTAGATGCCATTTTAGCAGATGACCCACGAGCAGCTGCTCGCGTTCTTCGTTTTATCAACTTGACAAACCTCTCTAAGGACATTTGATTATGCTGTTTTTTTAATCCTATGCCGGTCAGTCTGTCTTTTATCGTGTTTTCCCTTTTAGTTGCTGTTTTAAACTTGTGCCTTGCGGTGCATTCCTAACATAGTCTGGGCGCTAATGACAGTTGAAGTTGTGCGCCCTAAAACCGCAAAATCAGCACCATCTCCTGCTGTGCATTGACATGCCTTAGAGCACTGCCATGATGAGGCTGATCGAGCTGCTGGAACAGTGCCACCATGTTCACAGTGATGCCACCAGTTAGGGAAGCTATCTTATTCAGGTCATCCTATACACTGTGTGCCCTGTCCCTCTCCAGGCTGTTCTCTGCTCCACCCACTGTCACTACCTGATCATGTCCTTACACAAGGACCCTAAACCCACAATCAGCTGACCCAGCACAGCACTTGGCCATGGCTGTTACCTAGCAGCAGTACTCTCGTCTTCCTAACACTCGCGTTATTGTTAACCTTTCTAATCACAGACAGTCTGCTGCACACATCCTACTCTTACATCATGTAAGACTCCTCTCCTGTCATCTCCGGCAGCTGAAATTTATTGCTGGTAACTACAACAATATTGTCAGACTGCATCTGATTCCTGCTAGCCTTCTCCCAACCATCCCCACAATTAGTACCTTCCCTCGCCCTAATAAGATCTCTTGTATGAAGATCATTCATTAATTAAAGAGACAAATTGGTCTGTAGAAAAGCATTAGTTTTTACAAAACAATACTTTTTGTACTTTTCAACATAATACCCTTCAACATATATGCACCTGTTCCAAGGGGCTACAAACTTTTTTTATTCTGGCTGCAAATAACTCCTTATCTTGCTGTTTGAACCAATTTCCCACAAACTTTTTCATGTCCTCATTGTCCTGGAACCTCTTCCCACGTAATGCCTCCTTCAATGCAGGAAACAAATGGAAATCAGTAAGTGCTAAATCAGGACTATAAGGGGGATGAGGCAGTACTTCCCAGCCCATTTTGTTGATGGCTTCACAGGTTAGTTGAGCAATATGAGGATGTGCGTTGTGTTGCTGGAGAGTCACACCTCTCCTTTGAGATCCACAACGTCTCTCTCTCATGGCTGGCTTCAGCTTGTTTAAAAGCAAATCCAAATAGTATTGGCTGTTCATTGTACACTGCTCTTCGAGATAATTACAAAAAACTGGACCTTCAGCATCCCAAAACACCGTCAACATGACTTTCCCTGCTGATGCTTGAGTTTTGAATTTTTTCTTGACAGGTGAGTTGGTGTGCTTCCACTCCATGCTTTGTCTTTTTGATTCTGGCTCATAATAGTAAATACAAGTTTCATCACAAGTTAAAATTTTGATGAGGAAGTGCTCACCTTCTCTTTCATAAAGTTCCTTTAGCTTTGTGCACTCTCAACTTTGTTTCCTTGTTTAGCCACATCAACTCCTTTGGGACCCATCTTGCACATTTTGCGGTACTTCAGCGTGTTACAGATAATGTTATGACCTGTAGCAGTACTAACTTGAAACTTATCAACTATCATTTCCACAGTCACACAGCGGTCGGCACGAATAATGTCTTCAATTCGACTTTCAAGTGAGGGAGTTGAAACTGCAACTGCTCAGCCAGAACGATGTTCGTCAGTCACTGAGTCGTGACCATTTTTGAACTGCTCTGCCCACTTGCAAAATTTGCACGATTCATACAACCTTCACCATAAACTTTAGACATTCTACAGTATATATTCACGGGTTTCTCACCTTCAGCAAGTAAAAGATGAATAACAGATCGTTGCTCAACTAATGTGGACATTTCAAGTGGACTCGCCATCTTGAAATGTCTTTTTGAGGTTATAAACAAAACAATGTTGATACATTAGCTGATCAGGGCTCATCCCAGTGATGCCAACTTAAAGCCATAAAAGTACCAAACTTGCCCTACTAACAGTTTTTTCCCCCAGACCAATTTGACTCGACCTTATTTACTGTTGAAAATTTTGCAGTTCCATGAAAGAGCCTCAGCGATCTCTCCAGAGTCCTCTCCACTACATTTCCCCAGTGAAGCCATTTGCTACAGTTCCCACAATAAATATTGATACCCGCCTACAACAGTGCCTACATAGTCCACTCATGGTCAAATAATATCTGTAGTGATGGAAAAAGCTTAAATGTGAAACAGTAAAGGAATATTATGAGATGTATAATGTTTATTTTACTATAAAAAGAATACAGCCTCTGCTAATGGGTTAAGTCTGTTACTACCATAAGGTACAAGTGTTATGTTCAGTAAGTAAACGAAAGTCAGACTTATGAAAGTGTGTTGAAAATTCACTGTACATGGAAACCCATAATATGGTGCTTACCAAATCTACTGCAAAAACTATTTAAAATGTGGAATCGGACACAAAAAAACAAAGATACAATCAAAAATTAAGTTTTCACGAGTACTATAATCACACTTTCCACTCACAAGCTAGGTGATTATGCAATTGATTGATCGTTTTATTCATCCTTAGTACAATGCATGTTAGTGGATGTTGTCAGTGGTTGATATAGTGGTTCTTATTAAACTAATGTAGGTCTACATAACATCTGACAAAATTCTAGAGCTCTTAAAAATAGTCCTATAGCATTTCTAGGTGAGTCATGTAGTATCATAAATTATGTGCCCCCATATATTAAGATATGTAGTACATGATCAAGGTTACCATTATATATTTATCTTCATTGCTCTGTGCAGAGTAGTTTGTTTTTGTCTCAAGTTGTGTGTGTGTGTGTGTGGGGGGGGGGGGGGGGGTTATGCTGATTTGGCCTTTACAAAAGCTGAATCATAAACATATATAAACAGTATCTTTCTAAGTTGATCATCATATCTTTTCTTTGATTGTAGGCAAACAATATGGTAATATTTAGTACCGTCAGTAAGTACAAGTCAAGGATTCAGGAAAATTTATATCCTGATGGAGACCTAAAAAAATCAAATCCTCATGTAATTACTACTGACATTGAGCATGACTCTGTCATTTTGCCACTAAAGAAACTAAAGGAAGATGGTTTTGTTGGTAAGTAAGTTATCAGGCTATTAAATTAACAAGCTTGTTGTGATAAGTTTCAGTGCATGTTTATTGAGAGGAAGTACACAGTTTATTTACTTCATTGTGATATTCTTCTTCATTAGTTCACCAACTAGTGAACACTTACTCTGTATTCATTCACATACCATGTTGCATAGATCGCACTATACAGCAGGACATTCATGGATATGAAAAAAGTGAATTTATTCATTAACAGACTGAAGCAGCCACTGCAAACTTCATTGCTTGACAAAAAAAAAAGGGAGGCTGAAATAAAATGGAGTGTAATAAACCAGAGGGCCTGTGATTTTATTTTAATGTTTTCAAAATGGGATGGGTGCCATAAAGCACTGTCCCTCATGCTCCATTCGGACGGATCTGGGCATCCTTCTAGCCATGGAAGTCGTCTATTTTATGTAGACTGTGCATATGTACATATGCCATATGTGAACGAATGTTGGCCTGTTCAAAAATGGTACCACAATAATATTGCATGAGAGAAATGTACGTGACATACCATTGTGCCATCATTTCCTTCAATCACTACCAGCGATGTATTGAAGTCATACCAGGTAGCTCCACATGTCATAATGTCAGCAGTACTACTGCTGTGATTCTCCAAAATGTTAGAAGAATTGGACCCCTCCTCAGGTTACCAGCATACTTGCCAACAATGGTCATCCATGGTAGTGGAGAGCCGGAAGTCATTGCCGAACACACTGGGACACCATGTATCAACAATCCAAGTTTCCCAGTCATTACACCATTTCAAACACAGCCATTTGTGTTGTAAAAATATTTGAGAAAGAAAGTTGCCACTCACCATATAACAGAGATGCTGAGTTGCAGATAGGCATAACAAAAAGACTTTCACAATTAGAGCTTTCGGCCATTGGCCTTCAACAACAACAGACACACACACGTACTCTGACGCAAACGCAACTCACACACATGACTGCAGTCTCAGGCAAGTGAAAACACACTGTGTGCAGCAGCACCAGTTCATTATGGCAGTGGCGACTGAGTAGGGGTAAGGAGACCGGGGCGGGGAGTGGAGGGATAGTATGGTGGGGGTGGTGGACAGAGAAGTGCTGCAGGGTATACGGTAGGCAGGGGAGAGGTGGACAGGGGGGGGGGGAAGTAGCAGAAAATGAGAGAAATTAAAAGACTGGGTGTGATGGTAGAATGGCATATGTGTATTGCTAGAATGGGAACAGAGAAGGGGCTGGATGGGTGAGGACAGTGACTAATGAAGGTTGGGGCCAGGAGGGTTACAGAAACATAGGATGTATTGCAGAGAAAGTTCCCACCTGGGCAATTTAGAAAAAGCCGGTGTTGGTGGGAAGGATGAACATGGCACAGGCTTTGAAGCAGTCATTGAAATGAAGGATATCATGTTTGGCAGCGTGTTCAGCAACAGGGTGGTCCACTTACTTCTTGGTGACAGTTTGTTGGTGGCCATTCATGTGGACAGACAGCTTATTGGTTGTCATGCCTACGTAGATAGCAGCACACTGGTTAGATTCCATCCTGATTACATTCCATATTGGATTTTCCATTGTTTGATGATTTCCATTTGTGTTGTGATGTTTATGGCAAGCTGTATGTGGGATGGTAATTCCTTAGTGTGGCTGCTGCTAGTCCCTGATGTGTGGTGCAGGACAACATAAACCATTGGATGGAGTCTATTACTTGTTCTTGGATTGTAGGTGCAGATTTGAAGGGGTTTAACATGTTCTTGGTGCACAATGCAATGATCCTCCGTAGTGCTGGTCAGATATTGTCAACCAGAACTTTGATGATGAGTTTATCTGCCCTCATGTAGCCATGCCATCCAACATCATACCACTGTCATGGCAGACTACCCCAAAAATCTGAATGTTGCCCAATTTGACCAGCTGCAAAACGGAAACCCACAGCGAGGCTTCTTTGAGCCTGTCATGTGCTGGTAATGCTGTCTCACATAAGTACACAGCATCTCTGTGTCCTCCATGGTGATCACTCAGTATCTTACACTTTTCACACTCCTTATATTCCCTACCAAGCCCAGTATTAACAATAAACACAGACAACACTAAGCACTTCGGTGGCCATTCTACCTGTTACAGAGAATTTTAACTCTTAATCATGTACTTATCGACTGATGGTGTACGAAGTCACATTGACACTGACCATGTCATCTAGGTGCTTCTCTCTCTCTCTCTCTCTCTCTCTCTCTCTATCTATATAACTAGTGCTAATCTACTTTCACTGACAATTTTGAGAATTGCTTCTAGATTACTTTGTGCTTGTATACTAGGAGAATACCAGCTAATTTGAGAAAAATCGAATGCCACTACCCTTACATTTTTCAGCTGCTTTTTTAATCTGATAGCTCAAACAGAGCACTTGTGCAACTTTGCACATCCCATTGGCATGTTTTTGTGTGCTATAAAGAAAAGATCTGTTTAGTACAAATATGAATTTACATCCAAATATTCAGATAAATTGTATGAGTGGCTGACAAGTTATTCATTGCTTTGTTTTTGACTATTTGGGGATTTTTAATTTCCTTCCTGATGACCACTTGAAACACACTGTAGACTATTGCACCAGAATGTAAAGCTCCCTTCTGGATGCTATAGATGGATGCGTAGTCTATACTAGGCTGTTCCAATGGACACGAGCACTCTCAAGTGCCCCCCCCCCCTCCCCCTGAGCTTGCTCTCAGGCAGGTACAAATAGTATAGACAACATGCCCATTTGCACACATTGTGCATATGTGCCAACCACTTTCACTCCTAGCCCTCTATGTCCATCTGGTGCAGTAAGGTTCCATACACTATGGCTGGATCTCTGACTGCCTATTTGTCAACTATTCCCCCACAAGTGCTTGTAGGAACTTTGCTGTCCACCAGTTGGCATGCAAGTTGGAACAGCCTGGTCTCTATGAAAATTACTTCAAGCATTGTGCTTGTAAATTGTACAGTTCATCTTAAATTCACTTCTGCTGTTGATTACAAATACAGTTAGGGAGTGTATGTAGTGGCATGTGTAAGATTCCTAGGTTACTGAAGCAAGGTAAATGGTTACCAGCTTTATACCATATTTTTATATCTTTCTGTATCATAAAAACTTAAGTTACCTTAGCTGTCTTATGCCATAGGACAGTACTGAGTGAAAATATGCCAGCAGTGCTGTCTGAAGCTCAACACAAAATTACTAAATGCAAAACAAGGAAAAATGGTATTGTAGATTAACTTACCCATATGCTTATGCCCCATTAGTTTATTGGTCCACGTGGATCCATAGGAAAATTAACATATTAAACCCTATTCAGTGTTTGCTCATTGCTCTGATACCAGTAAGTCATTTTTGTTTGGAACTGCATAGTACATGCTTGTAAGATAAAGGGTGGAGATGTTTGACTGTTTCACCAGTATTTGTGTCATCTGCAAACACCACATGTCAGGGTCATTGAATGACATAGGTGTATCATTTGTGTTGACCAAGAACAAGAGTGGGACATGCACTCAACCTTGCAGGGGATTAAACTCAATTTAGCAAATTCTGTGACAGGAATGAGTCTAATATGACCTGTTTCCTGTTAATAAAATACAACAACCACCATGCAAGGAAATGCTTTTAAAGATGTTGTGTTAATTTCCTCGGTAGACTTTCGTTATCTAAAATATCGAGATCCTTTGAAAGATAACAAATAATGTCAAAAGGGTAACTTCCATGTTTAATTCTACCAGAACCAAAACACAGCTGATGATAAAAAAATTATTCCCAGAAAGTTGGTTCAGTATTCTGTCGTAAACTACCTTACAGAAAATTTTAAGAATGTGGAAAAGCAGGAGATAGGTGTGTAATTACACGTTGCTTGTTTATCACCACTTTTCATGGGTGTAAATACTGCATACTTCAGTTTTTCTAGAAATATGTTTTGACTATTGACGCTATAAAGAATACTGAAGTGGGCGTTCTGAAGATAGCATAAGATTTTTGTACCTTGGTTCATTTTTCCCCCATGATGTCAACTATTGTTAGAAAGAACTCATTGAATTTAGTGGATAATAATCATCTTGTGGTGGTGTTGCAGTTCACCAAACTACTCATTAAAAAAAAGAAATGTTCTCGTCTCTCTCTCTCTCTCGTCTCTCTCTCTCTCTCTCTCTCTCTCTCTCTCTCCCCTCTCCCTCCCTCTCTCTCTCTCCCTCTCCCTCTCCCTCTCCCTCTCCCTCCCTCTCCCTCTCCCTCTCCCTCTCCCTCTCACCTCTCCCTCTCCCTCTCCCTCTCCCTCTCCCTCTCCCCTCTCCCTCTCTCCCTCTCCCTCTCCCTTTCTACCAGACATGGAAACACACACACACACACACACACACACACACACACACACACACACACACACAGCACCAAAAATGCCAAATACACTTCAGACTTGTGCACCTCATGCAGACAAGCACACCACAGGACAAATGAATACTACACAGCTACAACAATACATAATGGTGGTGGAAACTCTGTCCATGTTTGAAAATTTGTAGAAAGTACATTGTAAACGACCATAAGTCACAGAAATCATCATGTTCACCTTGCCAAAACATATGAGAAAACACACAACATCAAACCTGCAAGTAACACACAAAGAAACATGATATATACTCATTTCTGTTAGTAAATGCATATTAAACAAAAAATAAAAATTACGTTTTGCTGTTGGCAGATGACAAATTGTAGATTGTGTAGTAGACTAGCTACTAATATAAATACCCAGTAGCTTCATGTAAGGTATGTAAACTAATCCATACATCCACTCTTTTGCCAATTAAGCTATAACTAGAACTTTACACATAATGTAATGAACAACATACAGTGCATCAGGTTGTTAATACATATCTCAACTGTGAACTGTAAACAAGTGATGTATAATATTTTACAACCATTATTCATTCACAATTGTAAATATTTTGTACCAAAAGTTTCTCTAAATGTTAATATGTAACAATTTTACAGTAAGAAAATAACCCACAGAAGATAGCACAAAAAGTGCTGAAACGTCTGGGTAAAACGAAACTGAAAAGGTGTCTTGCATGAGGCAAAATTCCTCATCCTATTTTCATAGCAAGCACAGACATAAGAAGAAATGCAACACCACAAGCCAATTATTTCCACGCCAAGCCAGGTATTTCCTTCACAGTTCTTCAACAAATTCCAGAACACAACCATCAAACTTCAAGAAAGCATACTCAACATGAAATTCAACAAACTATGTTTGGCCTATAAAATGGTACCCAACTATGTAACCATAACTGTAAACAACATGTCATCTGCAGTGCAACAGACAAACCTTAAGGTTAAAATCATCATGTGGGTAAAGCAAGAAATCCAGTCTTTGTATTCGAAAAGAACAGGCTCTGAATATTGAACTATACATATTGAATATAGAACTAGCAAATCACATAAAGTATCCACCATTTGTTGATGAATTAATGTACAGGGTTAGGACACACACAGACACCATAATAGACAGAAGACATACAATCCAAAGAAAGAAACTCACCAAAATGATAAATCACACAAACACCTTGATTAATCTAGCAGACATAAAATTATCTGAACAAGAAAGCAGTCCCAAACATAACATAAACACAATGGTGTCACACAGTGTGACGTTTGCCTGTTATTATTTTCTCTTCAATTGTCGTCCTTGGTGTCAACGTACTGCGTTGCTATACTGGCTGAAAAGTGGGGGGGTGGAAGTCAAACACGGACTACTTTCAATTATGTAGCGGACAGGTGCACGTTTGCATTTCACGGTTGTTTACTTTCACTGTTCACAACCCCCCATATACACATTTAATATGGCCAGTGCACTATTGTTCAACTTTTGATAAGCCTCATTAATAGTTTGCAGGCGTACATCCACATACTGCTACAATAGTTTACTGTCAAACATCTAAGAGCAGTAAAAACTTAACCACACATTTCTTGAAGACTAACAAGGTATGTATGGAACAGACATTGTCATTGTTTTCACACACTGCCTAATTGTGTTACACTTATTTCATGGATGCGTTGTTTTTGATCTAACCAACACAGGTTTCTCGTCTGAAACCTGGCCGTGGACTGACTGTCTCGGGACCAAAAATCGGGCCCTTACATATCCTCACAATAATAGATGCTGAAACTTCACATTGTTTGAAGTTACATTTACAGAAATTACAATTGAAACTTAACTCATTAAATTAACTGAATAAATCAAAAAATTCGTTCCTTTTAACAGTTTCTTCTATTACAAGGGTTAGGCCAAATTATTTGTTTAAATGATGAAATCAACAAATGTCATTATGCAAACAATACTTTTGACAAAACTGTTAATTACTTTGGAATTAATTAAGGGCTGGCTTTGCTAACAAGTTTTTGAATAGATCCAAATATATCCTTTCAGAATACTATTAGTTGTTCCTCCAAATGTTTATAATCACTACAGAATCTATATTTGTTTATAAGTCAACAATAGAATTTAAGTTACGAAGCAGTTACGGATTTCACCCTATAACAATAGTATTATTTATGATAGTCGAAATAAATTAGAAAATCAAATACGTACATAAAACTAAGCACAAAATTAGATGTGGTGTTATATTCTTTAAAACTGAGGGTGAACCTTTCTCTTTTAAGAAAATGCATATTATACTCACTTGTATTAATGATAATTAGTCAAAAATGCAAAATAAAATTTAAGAAGGCAGATGGAAAAACCAGAGCGGAAGTAAAAATATCCCAGCTTGCTTCGGCACATCACCCCCTCATTGGATTGACCAGATACGTATTGCAAATACCTAACTGGGCAATTCAATGACCGCAGACAGTGGGTTAAAATTCTACGAACAAAAAAATATTACATAAGAAATCTTACCAAAACTGCAGTACATATGTTTTTCAAATTCTAACTTACATGAAGTGGCCATACGAAAATCCCTGTACAAAATACTTGTTTACAGTGCATTGTACAATGTCACAAAATATCCACAAGTTATACTTTTAACAAAAATTATGCATCTACATCATAAAATTTAAAGATACATGTAATTTTATACAAGTCCTGTCTCGCTTAACAAAAAATTAATCCTCATGGGTAGCAAAAAGTTAGATTACACTGTGCATTTCAGTTCATTTTTACACAGAAAATTTCACTTGCTGAATGTTTAGTATTTTTCACAAGCACTTTCGCACTTTTAATGAGCTTTTACCCGTTTTCTCACCAAGTTATCCATGCCTTCAACAGGTCCAAGTGGCAGTTAGTAAGAAAATGCACTCCTATCAGTTCCCTTGGAGGCGGTTCTCCTCTGCCACAGTACATGAAAAAATGAATAAGAATAAGATCCTTTATTAGCTGTTCAGTATTTTCTTATATAATGAGCTTCATCAATAAGTTCAATTACAGTATAAAGATGGTCAAATTCTCATATATATATATATATATATATATGATATCAATATAATGGAAGGAAACATTCCACGTGGGAAAAATTATATATAAAAACAAAGATGAGGTGACTTACCGAACAAAAGCGCTGGCAGGTCGATAGACACACAAACAAACACAAACATACACACAAAATTCAAGCTTTCGCAACAAACTGTTGCCTCATCAGGAAAGAGGGAAGGAGAGGGGAAGACGAAAGGAAGTGGGTTTTAAGGGAGAGGGTAAGGAGTCATTCCAATCCCGGGAGCGGAAAGACTTACCTTAGGGGGAAAAAAGGACAGGTATACACTCGCACACACGCACATATCCATCCACACATACAGACACAAGCAGACATATTTAAAGACAAAGAGTTTGGGCAGAGATGTCAGTCGAGGCAGAAGTGTAGAGGCAAAGAAGTTGTTGAAAGACAGGTGAGGTATGAGTGGCGGCAACTTGAAATTAGCGGAGATTGAGGCCTGGCGGTTGACGAGAAGAGAGGATATACTGAAGGGCAAGTTCCCATCTCCGAAGTTCGGATAGGTTGGTGTTGGTGGGAAGTATCCAGATAACCCGGACGGTGTAACACTGTGCCAAGATGTGCTGGCTGTGCACCAAGGCATGTTTAGCCACAGGGTGATCCTCATTACCAACAAACACTGTCTGCCTGTGTCCATTCATGCGAATGGACAGTTTGTTGCACCCATCTGCAGGTGGTCGCTCATGTCTGCACCAATGATGTGTGTCGCTATGGATCGGAGGAAATCCTCTCTGGCTTCCGGCGGCTATCTGATTTGGTGAAGACTGCCAGTCTCGCTAGCAGGATGAAAGCAGAGCTCACCATCTGCAGCATCGTCGACAGGACTGACTGCGGACCTTTGGTACAGAGCCGAGTGGAGGGTCTGAATCAGAGGCTGAGACGGTTCTGTGACCGTGTGGGCTGCAGATTCCTCGACTTGCGCCATAGGGTGGTGGGGTTTCGGGTTCCGCTGGATAGGTCAGGAGTCCACTACACGCAACAAGTGGCTACATGGGTAGCAGGGGTTGTGTGGCGTGGGCTGGGCGGTTTTTTAGGTTAGATGGCCTTGGGCAAGTACAGAAAGGGCAACAGCCTCAACGGGTGCGGGACAAAGTCAGGACATGCGGGGACCAAGCAGCAATCGGTATTGTAATTGTAAACTGTCGAAGCTGCATTGGTAAAGTACCGGAACTTCAAGCGCTGATAGAAAGCACCGAAGCTGAAATAGTTATACGTACAGAAAGCTGGCTGAAGCCAGAGATAAATTCTGCCGAAATTTTTACAAAGGTACACATCGTGTTCAGAAAGGATAGATTGCATGCAACCGGTGGTGGAGTGTTCATCGCTGTTAATAGTAGCTTATCCTGTGGTGAAGTAGAAGTGGATAGTTCCTGTGAATTATTATGGGTGGAGGTTACACTCAACAACCGAGCTAGGTTAATAATTGGCTCCTTTTACCGACCTCTCAACTCAGCAGCATTAGTGGCAGAACAACTGAGAGAAAATTTGGAATACATTTCACATAAATTTTCTCATCATGTTATAGTCTTAGGTGGAGATTTCAATTTACCAGATATAGACTGGGACACTCAGATGTTTAGGACAGGTGGTAGGGACAGAGCATCGACTGACATTATACTGAGTGCACTATCCGAAAATTGCCTCAAGCAATTAAACAAAGAACCGACTCATGGAGATAACATCTTGGACCTACTGATAACAAACAGACCCGAACTTTTCGACTCTGTAAACGCAGAACAGGGAATCAGTGATCATAAGGCCGTTACAGAACCCCTAAATATGGAAGTAAATAGGAATATAAAAAAAGGGAGTAAGGTTTATCTGTGTAGCAAGAGTAATAGAAGGCAGATTTCAGACTACCTAACAGATCAAAATGAAAATTTCTGTTCCGACACTGACAATGTTGAGTGTTTATGGAAAAAGTTCAAGGCAATTGTAAAATGCGTTTTAGACGGGTATGTGCCGAGTAAAACTATGAAGGATGGGAAAAACCCACCGTGGTACAACAACAAAGTTAGGAAACTACTGCGAAAGCAAAGAGAGCTTCACTCCAAGTTTAAACGCAGCCAAAACCTCTCAGACAAACAGAAGCTAAACGATGTCAAAGTTAGCGTAAGGAGGGCTATGCGTGAAGCGTTCAGTGAATTCGAAAGTAAAATTCTATGTACCGACTTGACAGAAAATCCTAGGAAGTTCTGGTCTTACGTTAAATCAGTAAGTGGCTCGAAACAACATATCCAGACACTCTGGGATGATGATGGCATTGAAACAGAGGATGACACGTGTAAAGCTGAAATACTAAACACCTTTTTCCAAAGCTGTTTCACAGAGGAAGACCGCACTGCAGTTCCTTCTCTAAATCCTCGCACAAACGAAAAAATGGCTGACATCGAAATTAGTGTCGAAGGAATAGAAAAGCAACTGGAATCACTCAACAGAGGAAAGCCCACTGGACCTGTGAGGATACCAATTCGATTCTACACAGAGTACGCGAAAGAACTTGCCCCCCTTCTAACAGCCGTGTACCGCAAGTCTCTAGAGGAACGGAAGGTTCCAAATGATTGGAAAAGAGCACAGGTAGTCCCAGTCTTCAAGAAGGGTCGTCGAGCAGATGCGCAAAACTATAGACCTATATCTCTGACGTCGATCTGTTGTAGAATTTTAGAACATGTTTTTTGCTCGAGCATCATGTCGTTTTTGGAAACCCAGAATCTACTATGTAGGAATCAACATGGATTCCGGAAACAGCAATCGTGTGAGACCCAACTCGCTTTATTTGTTCATGAGACCCAGAAAATATTAGATACAGGCTCCCAGGTAGATGCTATTTATCTTGACTTCCGGAAGGCGTTCGATACAGTTCCGCACTGTCGCCTGATAAACAAAGTAAGAGCCTACGGAATATCAGACCAGCTGTGTGGCTGGATTGAAGAGTTTTTAGCAAACAGAACACAGCATGTTGTTATCAATGGAGAGACGTCTACAGACATTAAAGTAACCTCTGGCGTGCCACAGGGGATTGTCATGGGACCATTGCTTTTCACAATATATATAAATGACCTAGTAGATAGTGTCGGAAGTTCCATGCGGCTTTTCGTGGATGATGCTGTAGTATACAGAGAAGTTGCAGCATTAGAAAATTGTAGTGAAATGCAGGAAGATCTGCAGTGGATAGGCACTTGGTGCAGGGAGTGGCAACTGACCCTTAACATAGACAAATGTAATGTATTGCGAATACATAGAAAGAAGGATCCTTTATTGTATGATTATATGATAGTGGAACAAACACTGGTAGCAGTTCCTTATGTAAAATATCTGGGAGTGTGCGTGCGGAACTATTTGAAGTGGAATGATCATATAAAATTAATTGTTGGTAAGGCGGGTACCAGGTTGAGATTCATTGGGAGAGTCCTTAGAAAATGTAGTCCATCAACAAAGGAGGTGGCTTACAAAACACTCGTTCGACCTATACTTGAGTATTGCTCATCAGTGTGGGATCCGTACCAGATCGAGTTGACGGAGGAGATAGAGAAGATCCAAAGAAGAGCGGCGCGTTTCGTCACAGGGTTATTTGGTAACCGTGATAGCGTTACGGAGATGTTTAACAAACTCAAGTGGCAGACTCTGCAAGAGAGGCACTCTGCATCGCGGTGTAGCTTGCTCGCCAGGTTTCGAGAGGGTGCGTTTCTGGATGAGATATCGAATATATTCCTTCCCCCTACTTATACCTCCCGAGGAGATCACGAATGTAAAATTAGAGAGATTAGAGCACGCACGGAGGCTTTCAGACAGTCGTTCTTCCCGCGAAGCATACGCGACTTGAACAGGAAGGGAGGTAATGACAGTGGCACGTAAAGTGCCCTCCGCCACACACCGTTGGGTGGCTTGCGGAGTATAAATGTAGATGTAGATGAAAGCTTTCTATGTGGGAATGACCAGCAACAAACTGTCCATTCGCATGAATGGACACAGGCAGACAGTGTTTGTTGGTAATGAGGATCACCCTGTGGCTAAACATGCCTTGGTGCATGGCCAGCACATCTTGGCACAGTGTTACACCGTCCGGGTTATCTGGATACTTCCCACTAACACCAACCTGTCAGAACTCCGGAGATGGGAACTTGCCCTTCAGTATATCCTCTCTTCTCGTTATCTGCTAGGCCTCAATCTCCGATAATTTCAAGTTGCCGCCGCTCATACCTCACCTGTCTTTCAACAAGATCTTTGGCTCTGTACTTCCGCCTCGACTGACATCTCTGCCCAAACTCTTTGCCTTTACAAATGTCTGCTTGTGGCTGTGTATGTGCGGATGGATATGTGTGTGTGTGCGCGAGTGTATACCTGTCCTTTTTTCCCCCTAATGTAAGTCTTTCCGCTCCCGGGATTGGAATGACTCCTTACCCTCTCCCTTAAAACCCACATCCTTTCATCTTTCCCTCTCCTTCCATCTTTCCTGATGAAGCAACCGTTGGTTGCGAAAGCTTGAATTTTGTGTGTATGTTTGTGTTTGTGTCTATCAACCTGCCAGCGCTTTCGTTTGGTAAGTCACATCACCTTTGTTTTTAGGTGTATTTTTCCCACGTGGAATGTTTCCAATGTTAGTGTAGTACAATAGCACACATTTGGAATTTTATATAGTGTTAATTTCACAATAAAAAAGAAAACATTATACAAATGTATATTAAGTGGGGAGTATTCATGTTGATGACACTATGTCATTATTATATACATGTTGATAAAACTATGTCATTATCCTAAGATATTGATACAAATATAGAGCACTTGAAGTAGGTCTATGCCTGTATGTTAAATCTTGTTTTTCTAAATTTAGGTCCTACTACAGGCAGAGGTACCTTTTCTAAGTTAAAACAGCAAATCTGCCATATTACAATCTTCATATTCATCAACTGAGTAAAATGCTTTACCTCTGAGCATTGACCCAATGTTGTCTTACATTTACTTTTAGATCCTGTTTGTATAACTTTAGGGAGCATATTAAACAGTTTGAGGCCTACATATTTATAACTATTATGTATCTTGGACAATGTAGAGTATGGCAGATGAATTGTGCGGTTTCGTCTTGTATTTTTTGTGTGGATAGATGAACTAAGGGGATACTGAGCTGTGTTTTCTTTTACGTGTAATAAGCAATAATAGATGTACAAACAAGGAACTGTCATGATGTTAAGTTGTTTGAAATGTTCCCTGCTTTATCCCTAGGAGATAAACCCACTATACACCGAAGAGCTTTTTTTTTTTTGCGCCATCTAAAAATTGATACTGAATTGGGAGAATTTCCCCAGAGCAGAATGTCATATGAAAGATGGGGGTGGATATAAGCAAAATATGAATGCAGCAGTAAGTTTTGGCTGACATTATTCCTAAGCTTATAAAATAGGAACATAGCACATACAAGTTTAGAACACACGTATGTGATACGTTTATGCCAGCTAAGTTTCTGTTCAATCATCATTCCTTACAGTTTAACAGACTTATTTTCTTTGTTTGATACCTTCAAATTAAATAATATTTCCTCAGTTTTTGTTTCATTTATGTATAGGGAGTTGGCACTAAACCAATGATCTGATTTTTCAAATATTATATTACTTTTTTCTTGTACATATTCAAGAGTCTGTCCTGAATTGATAAAAGTTGTACCGTCCGCATAGAGGACTGTTTTACAGGGTAAATACTGTGACATATCATTTACATACACTACAAACAGGAAGGGCCCAAGTATGGAGCCCTGTGGCACACCTCTTTTTATTGTTTGTGGTTTTGACAGCTGCCCATTTACACTAACAAATTGTACTCTGTTGCTCAAGTAGGATTCTAATAATTTCAGGGTGTCCTCTTCCGTGCCATAGTGTCTTAATTTTTATGATTAAAGTGCTATGAGATACAGTGTGAAATGCTTTACTCAGGTCTAGGAGAGTAGCACAAGAGATTAATTTGTTTTCAAAGCCATCATGTATATCACTAACAATATTTTCAATCGCTTTAACTGCGGATAGTTTAGATCTGAATCCATACTCTGAGTTACTTAACAAATTATTCCTCTCAAAATAGTGATTCATGTGTTGGTGAACACAGTCTTCGATTAATTTAGATGTTATTGTGATTAATGAGATAGGGCGATAGTTACTTGGATTCGATTTATCTCCTTTCTTAAATTTGGGAATAGTTACTGCTATTTTCAAACGGTCAGGGAAAATCCCTTGCTGTAGTATACGGTTAATGAGAGTGGTTAGAGGGGACAGAAGATCATTTGAGACCTTCTTTATGACAAAGTTTGACACACCATAGAAGTCCTCTGCTCTGGAACTACTTAGCTTGTCTATTGCTTTGCTAACATCATTTTCAATTCATCCCCATCGACACGCAAGTCGCCGAAGTGGCGTCAAATCGAAAGACTTGCACCAGCCGAATGGTCTACTCAACGGGAGGCCCTCGTCACACGACATTTCATTTCATTTCAGTTACTGTTGCCCAGCAGAATTTATGAAATACATTCTTATTTAAACCTAAGAGTTTTAGCATCAAGCATGGCTTTGGGGTGAGATAAATCTTGTTGTATACTGAAGTTAACAAAGTGTGAGCTTAAGATATCTGGGGCTATGGGTCTAGCTAGTTGAGTTGTTGGTCTACTTTTTTCACTTTTAATTACTTCCCAGGCAGCTTTACAGCTATTTCTAGATTTAAGAATATAGTTATCATTTGCCCTACATTTTGCCAAGCTTATTTCAGATCTATAAGTTTTTCTAATTCTAATGTACATCTCTTTGTGCTCGCTGCTGTTATGAGATCTGTCCTTAAATATAAGAATCGTAATCCTGATGCTGCGAGGTATGGTGTGAACCAATTATTTAGTCTCTGTGTTTTATGAACTTGGTTATTAATCTGTTTTTACTAATCTGGGACAACTGTCATTAAATATTCTTGCCATTTCCTCTATCAATAATTTGCTTGTGTTATTCACACACATATCTTTGTATAAGATGTCATTCCAGTTAACTGACCTTATTCTAGTTCTACACTCTCTTATGTTGCGTTCATTCATAGGTCTAACAGTTTTGTGTTGTTCATGTGGAATGCTGACTGGGACTGTAATCCATAGGTCATAATGGTCAGCTAGGCCTAACTTGACCACTCCAATTTCAACATTATTTTCATGGATATTACTTATTATATTGTCTAAGCATTCATTATATCTAGTAGATGGTTAATGGGAAATCTCATATAAAGATGTGAAACAAATACTAACAAAGAGATAGAGAGGCTGGCCAGTACTTACCTCAGCTCAGTACAGCCGATAGATACGCAAAACAGAACAGAAAATTTATGTATCTTAGCTTTCAGAACTTTGTTCCTTCATCAGGGGGGAGAGAGGGGGGGGGGGGGGGGGAAGAAGGAAAAGTGGATTCAGTTACTCACAGCCCAGGTTATGAAGCAACAGGGGAAAGGTAAACAGGGAGAGTAGCAAAGATGGAGGCATGGGTGTCAGAGGGAAGCCAAAGATATTCTACTGTAAGTACTGTGCCAGCTTCAAACCAAAGAGGATGCATACAGAAGTAAAGAGGTATATAGTATAAAGATAAACACAACTATGTAGGATGAAAAGATGCGTGAATGGCTAAAGAGGGAGTAAATGGGAGTGAGGTTGTTTAATGTAGGTTCAGTCCAGGGGGATGGCGGGATAAAAGGATGTGTTGGAGTGCAAGTTCCCATCTGCGCAGTTCTGAGGGACTGGTGTTGGGTGGGAGAAACCAAATGGCACTTACGGTGTAGCAGGTTCCTAGGTCCCTAGAATTATGCTGGAGGGCATGCTCTGCTACTGGGTATTGGACATCTCCTAGGCGGACAGTTCGTCTGTGCCCATTCATGCGCTCAGCCAGTTTATTATCGTCATACCAATGTAAAAGGCTGTGCGGTGCAGGCATGTCAGCTGATAAATGACATGTGTTGTTTCACATGTGGCCCTGCCTTGAATTGTGTATGTTTTATCAGCAGCAGGGCTGTAGTATGTGGCTGTGGGGGGGGGGGGGGGGGGATGCATGGGGCAGGTTTTGCAGCGGGGTCGGTTACAGGGGTAGGAACCGCTGGGTAGAGAAGGTGGTCTGGGAATATTGTAGGGTTTGACAAGGATGTTACGGAGATTAGGGGGGCGACGAAAGGCAACCCTGGGTGGTGTGGGGAAAATATTGTCAAGGGATGATCTCATTTCAGGGCTTGACTTGAGAAAGTCATATCCCTGGCGGAGTAATTAGTTGATGTATTTGAGGCCAGGATAATATTGGGTGACAAGGGGGCTGCTTCTGTGTGGTCTGGAGGTAGGAACATTGTTGTTGGACGGGGAGGAATGTATTGCTCGGGAGATCTGTTTGTGGACAAGGTCTACAGGATAGTTCTGGGAGAGGAAAGCACTGGTCAGGTTATTGGTGTACTTGTTGAGGGATTTGTCACTGGAGCAGATACGTTTGCCACAAATACCTAGGCTGAGGGGAAGGGAGCGTTTGATGTGGAATGGATGGCAGCTATCAAAGTGAAGGTACTGTTGTTTGTTTGTAGGTGTGATGTGGACAGAGGTGTGGATGTGAGCTTCAACAAGATGAAGGTCAACATCCAGGAAGGTGGCTTGGGTTTGGGAGAAGGACCAGGTGAAATTTAGATCCGAAAAGGAGTTGAGGTTATGGAGGAAATTAACGAGTGTTTCTTCACCACGAGTCCAGACCACAAAGATGTCATCTATAAACCTATACCAGGCCAGGGGAAGCAGCTGTTGGGCCTTCAGGAAAGCCTCTTCCATGCAGCCCATGAAGAGGTTGGCGTAAGACAGAGCCATCCTGGTTCCCATGGCCGTTCCCCTGATTTGTTTGTAGGTCTAGCATTCAAAAGTGAAGTCATTATCGGTGAGGATGAAGTTGGTAAGTGTGATAAGGAATGAGGTTTTTGGAAGATCTTCAGGTGGGTGTTGGGAGAGGTAGTGTTCAAGGGCAGAGAGACCATGGGTATGTAGGATGTTTGTGTAAAGGGTTGTAGCATCTATGATGGCAAGAAAGGTTGCAGGTGGGAGGGGAGTGGGAATGGATTTGAGGCATTCTAAGAAGTGGTTTGTGTCTTTGATGTAGGATGGGAGTCTGCGAGTGATACATTCTGGGTGTTGGTCTACCAGAGCTGAGATACGTTCTGTTGGGGCTTTGAAGCCTGCCACAATGGGACGGCCAGGATGGTTCTCTTTGTGGATTTTGGGTAATAGGTAGAAGGTAGGGGTACGTGGCTCAGGTGGAGTGAGTAGGTCTACGGAAGCTGTTTTGAGGCCTTGTGAGGGGCCTTGGATTTTTAGGATTTTGTGCAGCTCAGTCTGGATGGAGGGAATGGGATCCTGGGTAACAGCTTTGTAGGTTGAGGTGTCGAAGAGTTGACGCAGTCCTTCTGCCACATACTCCACATGGTCAAGTACCACAGTTGTGGGGTCTTTATCCGCCGGGAGGATGACAATAGAGCGGTCTGTTTTCAGCTCCTTATTGGCACAGGATTCAGCTGGGGTGATGTTGGGGGTTGTCGGGATGTTCTTCAAGAAGGACTAGGAGGCAACACAGGATGTGAGGAATTCCTGAAATCTCTGCAAGGGATGGTTTTGGGGGGAGGGGAGGAGGATCCCTTTGAAAAGGCGGTCGGAACTGTTCTAGACAGGGCTCAACACTGGGTCTAGTATTTGGTGGCTGTGTTTGAGTGGTGAAGTGATATTTCCAGTTGAGGTTCCAGGTAAATGAGAGGAGATCTTTAACCAGGGCAGTGTGGTTGAATTTAGGTGTGGGGCTAAAGGTTAAGCCTTTTGATAGAAGAGGTGCCTCTGGAAATATCACTGCAACACTGCAGCACAAAAACATTCATATTTCTTTACGTACTACACGAATATGTAATAAAAATGGGGGTTCCTATTATAAAAAACGCAGTTGATATCTGTTTGACCTAGGGCAACGCCATCTAGCAGGCCAACCATAGTGCCATCTGGTTCCCCCCTTCAAGCTAGACGAGTTTTGTTCTTTGTAGTTTTTTCATTTGATGCTTATTTCGTGAGATATTTGGCCCGGTCACTATCAATGGACCACCCTGTAGACAGAGGAGGAGGAGGCCTTAGCGACCTACAAAGAAAATGCAGGACACTTCTGATCTCCTGTTTGAGTACCACTGCAGAGAACAATCCAAACTGCTTACAACCATCTTGGTAAATGCATACCAGTCAGTCAGAAAAAGTGCTGGAAAACCTAGCAAAGATTTTTTTTTCAAACTAAAATACTTAAAGGAATATTTATATCAAAAAGGATACATACAAGAAAGAGTTCAATAAGTCATGGCTGCAAAATACATGAATCCTTTCACTAGAATGGAAAAAAATCATAGAAGCCAACCTTGGGGAAGATCAGTTTGGATTCCGAAGAAATGTAGGAATACTTGAGGCAATACGGACCCTACAAATGCTCATAGAAGATAGGTTAAGAAAAGGCAAACCTATGTTTATATCGTTTGTAGACTTAGAGAAAGCTTTTGACAGTGTTCACTGAAATACGCCGTTTAAAATTCTAAAGGTGGCAGGGGTAAAGTACAAGGAGTGAAAGGCTACTTACAATTTGTACAGAAACCAGATGGCAGTTATAAAAGTTGAGGGGCACGATAGGGAAGCAGTGGTTGAGAAGGGAGACAGCGCTGTTGCCCATCCCTGATGTAATGCAATCTGTATATTGAGCAAGCAGTAAAGATAACAAAAGAAACATTTGGAGTAGGAATTAAAGTCCAGGGAGAAGAAATAAAAACTTTGAGGTTTGCTGATGACATTGCCATGTTGTCAGAGACAGCAAAGTAGTTGGAATAGTAGTTGAACGGAAAGGACAGTATCTTGAAAGGAGGGTATCAACAAAGGGAAAACAAGGATAATGGAATTAAGTTGATTTGAATCTGGTGGTGCCGAGCGAATTAGATAAGAAATGAGACACTTAAAGTAGTAAATGAGTTTTGTTATTTGGGAACCAAAATAACTGATGATGGTCAAAGAAGGGAGGATATAAGATGTAGACTGGCAGTGGCAAGAAAAGCGTTTGAAGAACACAAATTTGTTAACATCGAGTATAGATTTAAGTGTCAGTAAATCCTTTCTGAAAGTATTTGTATGGAATGTAGCCATGTATGGAAGTGGAGCAAGGATGATAAACAGTTTAGACAAGAAGAAAATAGAAGCCTTTCAAGCATGGTGTTACAGAAGAATACTGAAGATTCGATTCAATTCAATTAAATTCAATTTATTGCTCATAACACGTAATTTTACATGCATGTGGGTCTTCAACTAAGAATCAACTTTACACAATGACAATTTTTTTTAGACACACACACCCATGCAAGCACAACTTGCACACACATCTGCAGTATCTGACAACTGAAACCACACTGCAAGCAGCAGCACCAGTGCATGATGGGAGTGGCGACTGGGTGGGGGTAAGGAGGAGACTGGGGCGGAGAGGGGGAGGGATAGTATGGTGGGAGTGGCAGACAGTGAAGTGTTGCAGTTTAGACGGAGGGCAGGAGAGAAGGTGTGGAGGGGATAAGTAGCGGAAAGGAGAGAAATAAAAAGAAATTAAAAGACTGGGTGTGGCGGTGAAATGATGGCTGTGTAGTGCTGGAATGGGAACGGGGAGGGGGCTGGCTGGGTGAGGACAGTGACTAACGAAGGTTTAGGCCAGGAGGGTTACAGGAACGTGGGATTTATTGCAGGGAAAGTTCCCACCTGCACAATTCAGAAAAGCTGGTGTTGGTAGGAAGGATCCGTATGGCACAGGTTGTGAAGCAGTCACTGAGATGAGGGATATCATTTTTGGCAGTGTGTCCAGCAACAGAGTGGTCCACTTGTTTTTTGGCCACTGTTTGTTGGTGGCCATTCATGCAGACAGACAGCTTGTTGCTTGTCATGCCTACATAGAATGCAGCACATTGGTTGCAGCTTAGCTTGTAAATCACATGACTGGTTTTACAGGTAGCCCTGCCTTTGACGGGGTAGGTGACGTTAGTGACTGTTTTTCAGAAGCCTCCACCCTCCTACTATAGTATCACAAAGTATCTTTCTCTCTTCTACAAATTTACTAATCATTAATGTTAATTTCTCGTTAGTATTATGTACTACTTTCTTTATCTTTTCATCACAGTCTTTAGCTACTGCCTCAACCTTCTTATTTAGTTCTGAAAGATTAAAGCTGATTACCTGAATCACCCTTTTAATTACTTTCTTCAGTTCATCCTTTAAGCTAACCATGTCAGTTCTAATGCCATTAGTTTTCTTTTCCGCTCTATTAATGTCTTCTTTCATACTATTTTCCACCCTACTAATGTCCTCTTTCATACACATAATTTGTCTTAACAACACTTCCAAGGTTCCGTCTGCCTTAAACTGTTGTCCTTGCTGACTTCCGCTACTAGATTCCTCCTCCTTAATCTTAACGATTTCATCAACTTCAGTACTGTTTTCATCCATTTCACTCATGCAGCACACAATGTATATGACGCTTTTATCATTTCATCTACAATAGGACTTCCATCCCCTTCATTCAAAGTTACATTCATGTCTGATTTATAAGCCGCTAGCTGATGGGCTGCTGTCCTACTGTGGCCACGAAACCCCAGTGCCGATTGGCTGTTGTATCTCCTCCATTTAAAACTGTACTACAAACCACTCGAGTTCACACTTCACTGTCAGAGTTCGTGAGTCCTAATTTATTGTGCCCACATACAATAGTTCTCACATCAGGGCACCAAGTGTGGTGTTTGCCTGCTTTTTTTTCTTTGTTTGTTGTCCTCAGTGTTGACATACCGCATTGCTATACCGGCTGAAATATGGGGGCGTGGAATTTGAACACGGACTACTTTAAATGATGTAGCCGACAGGTGCACATTTGTATTTCACAGTTGTTTACTTTGATTGTTCACAACACCAGCCCCCCCCCCCCCCCCATATACACATTTAATATGGCCATTGCTCTATTGTTTAATTTCACAGATGCATTGTTGCTGATCTAACCAACACTGATTTCTCTTCTGAAACTCAGTTACGGGTTGACTGTCTCGGGACCAAAAATCGTGCCCTTATATGTTGTTGTTGTTGTTGTCGTTGTTTTCAGTCCTGAGACTGGTTTGATGCAGCTCTTCATGCTACTCTATCCTGTGCAAGATTCTTCATCTCCCAGTACTTCTGCAACCTACATCCTCCTGAATCTGCTTAGTGTTTTCATCTCTTGGTCTCCCTCTACGATTTTTACCCTCCACGCTGCCCTCCAATGCTAAATTCGTGGTCCCTTGATGCCTCAGAACATGTCCTACCAGCCGGTCCCTTCTTCTTGTCAAGTCGTGCCACAAACTCCTCTTCTCCCCAATTCTATTCAATACCTCCTCATTAGTTATGTGATCTACCCATCTAATCTTCAGCATTCTTCTGTAGCACCACATTTCGAAAGCTTCTATTCTCTTCTTGTCCAAACTATTTATTGTCCATGTTTCACTTCCATACATGGCTACACTCCATACAAATACTTTCAGAAAAGACTTCCTGACACTTAAATCAATACTCGATGTTAACAAATTTCTCTTCTTCAGAAACGCTTTCCTTGCCATTGCCAGTCTACATTTTATATCCTCCCTACTTTGACCATCACCAGTTATTTTGCTTCCCAAATAGCAAAACTCCTTTACTACTTTAAGCATCTCATTTCCTAATCTAATTCCCTCAGCATCACCCGACTTAATTTGACTACATTCCATGCCCTTATATATGTATATGCTCACAATAATAGGTACTAAAACTACACATTTTTTGAAGTTAAATTTACGGAAATTACAATTAAAACTTAACTCATTAAATTAACTGAATACATCAAAAAATTCGTTCCTTTTAACAGCTTCTTCTAATATGAGGGTTAGGCCAAATTATTTGTTTAAATGAATACACATCACTGTGCAATAAAACCTTTTTTGTCACAATTGAAGAACTAGACAAATGACACCCACATTAAAACTGCTCATGAAAAAAAAAAAAACTCTCTCTCTCCCCCTCTCCCCTCTCCCCTCTCCCCCTCTCTGCCCCAGTCACGAACACACATGCACACGCAAACCAAACACCACAGATGCCAAATACACTTCAAACTTGTGCACCTCACTCAGACAAACACGCCATGAAACAAATGAATACTACAGAGATACAACAACACGTAATGGTGGTAAAAACTCTGCCCATGTTTGAAAATTTGCAGGAGTGCATTGTCAATCGACCATAAGTCACAGAAATCAGTGTATTCACCTCGCCAAAACATATGAGAAAACCCATAACATCAAAGCCGTAAGTTATACACGAAAAAGTGATATATACTCATTTCTGTTCATAAATTCATACTAAAGAGGAAAATAAAAATTTCATTTTGCTGTTTACAGATGACAAGTTGTAAATTGTGTAGCACACTAGCCACCAACATAAATAAGATATGTAAACTAATGCATGTATCCACTCTTTTGCCAATTAAACTATAACTAGAACTTTACTCATAAAGTAATAAAGAACATTCAGTGCATCGGGTTGTTAATACATATCTCAACTGTGAACTGTAAACAAGTGATGTATAATATTTTACAATTATTAATTCACAATTATAAATATTTTGTATCAAAACTTTCTCTAAATGTTAATATGTAACAACAATTTTACAGTAAGAAAATAAAATAACCCACTGAAGATAGTACAAAAAATGCTGAAACATGTCTGTGTTAACGAAACTGAACAGATGTCTTGCATGAGGCAGAATTGCTTGTCCTATTTTGTGGATAATGATTTGAATTTAATATCATGTCTCTCCGCTACAGTTGTTTGGGAGTGTAATGTCTTTATTTTTTATTTTCTTTTATTTATTTAGCCATCTTTAGACAATAAATATTGTATGCATGTTGTCCAAAAATGCATGAAAATTTATGAGAAACAATTTATGGAAAAGAAACATACAAAATATTACATTAAGTAGTACAAAGAAAAATACATACAACATTGTACAAAAAAGTACACAGAATAACACTTCGTCATATAAGATACAGTAATACAACTTTTTATACATGTATACTAGCAGTATTTTAACTGCTTAGTCTATTTGCCCTAAGGCTTTACTTTTGTCTTCCCTAGACAGGAAGCCCTTATATTCACTATAATAATTCAGTAAAGATTTTACCACACACAACAGCTGTCCATCAGATATACAAAATTAACAGAAACTTTAGGGTATGAAAGACAGTGTTTTCAGTTTCGCCTTAATGTAAACATTAATAGAATCATTTAGTGGCCTAAATAACCATTTACTGTGTAAAAATATACTTTCAATCTATTTTTATCCCCTAACTTTCTGATGTTGGGTGGCAGTCTGTTGTAGAGTTTTGTACCAATATGGCTTACGTGTGTGTGTGTGTGTGTGTGTGTGTGTGTGTGTGTGTGTGTGTGGGTTTTTTTTCACTGGGTACGGATTGCTGTGCTATTTCAGGTATTGTAGTTATGCAGGTCGGCATTTATCTGAAAATCTGCAAGGTGGGCCCTAACTTAGAAAACATACATAAGGGAGGTATTGTTAGAACTTTAATCTTGTTGAATAAGGGTTTTCATTGTGTTTGTGGATGAGTGTGTGTTATTATTCAGATAGCTCTCCTCTGTAACAGAAAGATTTGTTTCAGATGGCAAGTGGTGGAACCCCAAAATATTATTCTGTATGTTGCAAGAGCCTGAAAATAGGCCACGCAGTTTGAAGCGCTAGGTCACGGATTGCGCAGACCCTCCCGCTGGAGGTTAAAGTCCACCCTCGGGCATGGGTGTGTTTGTGTTGTTTTTAGCATAAATTAGTTTGAGTAGTGTGTAAGTCTAGGAACCGATGACGGAGCAGTTTGGTCCCTTAGGAATTCACATACATTTTTTGACTGAAAATACCCAAAATATGCCGTCCTGGCACCCTCTGCAGTACAAACATTTGCAATAATTCTAAGAGGCAAAACAGGTTGAGTTAAGTTTCTGCACAAGTTTCATTACATGGTCATTAAAATTATCCCCAGAAATTTTGTTGATGCCATTCTGTCTATGGCCTTGTCACCCAACAACAGATCAAGATTTACGTTTTAACATATTTTCCCAAACTGCATGTAATTTGTTTTATTTGCATTTAATGTCAACTGGTTTGCATTGAACCTGGTGTTTACATTCTTTATTACTTGATCAGTAGTTGTTTGCGGCATTTGCTTTGGTGCACCTGTTATCACACTAGTGTCATCTGCAAATCGTATAGCCTTTGCTGTTGTTGTAAAAGGATACCATGATTGACAGTGTCAAATGCTTTGGAGAGATCTAAATTTATTCGTACTACGCAGTTGTCTCTTTTTTTAGATTTTTGATTATTTGTTCAGTGTAGCATTATTGTGGCCAAGATACATACAACGCCCTCGCCTACTACAGTAGTACAAGTTTATATGCCAACTAGCTCTGCAGATGATGAAGAAATTGATGAAATGTATGATGAGATAAAAGAAATTATTCAGTTAGTGAAGGGAGACGAAAATTTAATAGTCATTGGTGACTAGAATTTGAGAGTAGGAAAAGGGAGAGAAGGAAACATAGTAGGTGAATATGGATTGGGGGTAAGAAATGAAAGAGAAAGTGGCCTGGTAGAATTTTGCACAGAGCATAACTTAATCATAGCTGACATTTGGTTCAAGAATCATAAAAGAAGGTTGTATACATGGAAGAATCCTTGAGATACTAGAAGGTATCAGATAGATTATATAATGGTAAGACAGAGATTTAGGAACCAGGTTTTAAATTGTAAGACATTTCCAGGGGCAGATGTGGACTCTGGCCACAATCTATTGGTTATGAACTGTAGATTAAAACTGGAAACTGCAAAAAGGTGGGAATTTAAGGAGATGGGACCTGAATAAACTGACAGAACCAGAGGTTGTAGATAGCTTCAGGGAGAGCATTAGGGAATGATTGACAACAATGGGGGAAAGAAATACAGTAGAAGACAAATGGGTAGCTTTGAGAGACGAAATAATGAAGGTAGCAGAGGATCAAGTAGGTAAAAAGATGAGGGCTAATAGAAATCCTTGGGTAACAGAAGAAATATTGAATTTATGTGATGAAAGGAGAAAATATAAAAATGCAGTAAGTGAAACAGGCAAAAAGGAATACAAACGTCTCAAAAGTGAGATCAACAGGAAGTGCAAAATGGCTAAGCAGGGATGGCTAGAGGACAAATGTAAGGATGTAGAGGCTTATCTCAATAGGGGTAAGATAGATACTGCTTACAGGAAAATTAAAGAGACCTTTGGAGAAAAGAGAACCACTTGTATGAATATCAAGATCTCAGATGGAAACCCAGTTCTAAGCAAAGAAGGGAAAGCAGAAAGGTGGAAGGAGTATATAGAGGGTCTATACAAGTGCGATGTACTTGAGGACAATATTATGGAAATGGAAGAGTATGTAGATGAACATGAAATGGGAGATACAATACTGCGTGAAGAGTTTGACAGAGCAGTGAAAGACCTGAGTCGAAACAAGGCCCCGTGAGTAGACAACATTCCATTAGAAATACTGACGGCCTTGGGAGAGCCAGTCCTGACAAAACTCTACCATCTGATGAGCAAGATGTATGAGACAGGCAAAATACCCTCAGAGTTCAAGAAGAATATAATACTTCCAATCCCAAAGAAAGCAGGTGTTGAAAATTACCGAACTATCAGTATAATAAGCCACAGCTGCAAAATACTAACACGAATTCTTTACAGACGAATGTGTAAACTGGTAGAAGCCGACCTCGGGGAAGATCAGTTTCAATTCTGTAGAAATATTGGAACACGTGAGGCAATACTGACCTTACGACTTATCTTAGAAGCTAGATTAAGGAAAGGCAAACCTATGTTTCTAGCATTTGTAGACTTAGAGAAAGCTTTTGACAATGTTGACTGGAATACTCTCTTTCAAATTCTGAAGGTGGCAGGTGTAAAATACAGGGAGCGAAAGGCTATTTACAATTTGTACAGAAACCAGATGGCAGTTATAAGAGTCGAGGGGCATGAAAGGGAAGCAGTGGCTGGGAAGGGAGTGAGACAGGATTGTAGCCTCGGCCTGATGTTATTCAATCTGAATATTGAGCAAGCAGTAAAGGAAACAAAAGAAAAATTCAGAGTAGGTATTAAAATCCATGGAGAAGAAATAAAAACTTTGAGGTTCGCCAATGACATTGTAATTCTGTCAGAGACAGCAAAGGACTTGGAAGAGCAGTTGAACGGAATGGACAGTGGCTTGAAAGGAGGATATAAGATGAACATCAACAAAAGCAAAATGAGGATAATGGAATGTAGTTGAATTAAGTCGAGTGATGCTGAGGGAATTAGATTAGGAAATGAGACACATAAAGTAGTAAAGGAGTTTTGCTGTTTGGGGAGCAAAGTAACTGATGATGCTCAAAGTAGAGAAGATATAAAATGTAGACTGGCAATGGCAAGCAAAGCGTTTCTGAAGAAGAGAAATTTGTTAACATGGAGTATAGATTTAAGTGTCAGGAAGTCTTTTCTGAAAGTATTTGTATGGAATGTAGCCATGTATGGAAGTGAAAGATGGACGGTAAATAGTTTGGACAAGAAGAGAATAGAAGCTTTTGAAATGTGTTCCTACAGAAGAATGCTGAAGATTAGATGGGTAGATCACGTAACTAATGAGAAGGTATTGAATAGAATTCGGGAGAAGAGAAGTTTGTGGCACAACTTGACTAGAAGAAGCGATCGGTTGGTAGGACATGTTTTGAGGCATCAAGGGATCACAAATTTAGCATTGGAGGGCAGCGTGGAGGGTAAAAATCGTAGAGGGAGACCAAGAGATGAATACACTAAGCAGATTCAGAAGGATGTAGGTTGCAGTAAGTACTGGGAGATGAAGAAGCTTGCACAGGATAGAGTAGCAAGGAGAGCTGCATCAAACCAGTCTCAGGACTGAAGACCACAACAACAACAACTCAATAAGATATGTGCTGCTAAGAGGAGAAAAGTTGAAATATCTGTAAAAATTGGGATAATAATTAGAGGAACTTCTTAATCATTTCTATGCTCATTCGGTGTCACATATTGTCTCAGAAGAGATTCTACTAGTGACTGGCATTGAAAAAATGTTAAATCAGACTTTATCATTACTATGTTGAAGATGCACAGTTTTCCACAGGGTTGCAGCTTTTCACTCTCTGAATGCAATAGTAAAGGCATACCTGATACTGGCTTCTGCACATGTGCATATCTCTGTTCCGCAGTTTTGTTGTGTACTCCATAAATTTCAGATGTTGAGTTTTGCTTGATTTTTCTTTGTACAGAGCCTCATTTATTCATAATTTGGCTTAACTCTGGATTCAGGCAAGGAACAGGGGCTCTCTCTACCTTAACTGAATGCTTGCAAACTATCAAGTTGATCTTACAGAGCAGCAAGTTAGCAAGTGAATTTTTGAACAGTTTTGGAAGGTTATTGCCAGTCTACTACCATTTAATATCTGAAAAATAGTTCTTAAGGTACCATGTTTTGCAGATTTCAGAGTAGTGTATATTGTTATACATTATTATGTATGATTTTCTTCAGGCAATGTGTACAGGGGACATAAACACAATATTATAGGCAGAGAGACCATATTTCTGACCTCCATCTTTCTGCTGGTGATATTATTTTCTTAATGTCTCGTATAGGCCTACATATTGCTTGAAGAAAATCACACCTATTAATGGACGTGACTCTGTGGTATACAGTAGATTGAATCTAGGTGTTTAATGCTTATATCGGAGTGGAACCATCTATTCGAGTTATCTGCAGAGGGAATAACAATGTACACATATTGCAACATGAGTAGGAAATACTACTATGCCAATTTGGTGTGGGTAATAGATGACCTTGATTACACATTTATAATTATGTACTTTTATTTTGAGAAACAAGAAGCTTGCCACTCTTTAGTTATTGATGTCATTCCCCTATTCTAATTAATAAATTCAGATTTAAATAAAACTTGAACACACATGCCCGTTATCCCCCTCCCCCCCCCCCCCCTCGCCAGAATAAAAGTAACCAGGGTTGTTGTAATTTAATCTGGTGAAAAAAAAAACCATAGTGTTCCACTTAAAAAAAATAAAACTCAACTATATTTAATACTGAAGATTTAATTAAAATACAAAACATTACATTGGTAAGCTTTCTCAAATTAAAAAGAGTCGTCATGATTATCGAAGGCAACTGTTTACTGTCACAAGAATTTATTTTAGTAGGATTGTGTTCTAGCTTTTATTGCAGTGTAAGGAGCACAGTTAAATAACATTTACACACAAAAAAACACTTTAACTTGATGTAGAATCCTACTTACTGTAAAGCACAGTTTAGTCCTGTTTGGAAATATGCATAAATTTATATATCTTCACTAATTTCTTGGCTCTTTTCTCTCCTAAATTATTTCTTTATTTGACCAAACAAGCCCGTAAATGGAGGAAATTCTCTCAATGGGTGCAGTGCTATCAGGACAAAAGGTAAGGCTTTTCACAAAAGTAATAAATCCTGTTGGTAAGTTTGCTTTTTTTGCTATTTTTAGCTCCATTATCTTCCACCATTTGTTTGGAGAGAACTGTGTTACAATTGCATCAGGAAACATAATGGCAGGAAAATAACCAGAATCCACAATCCTAAAGAGACGTAACACTTGAAACACACTGTTTTTTGGTTATTTTCTTATAGGGTTCCATATCATATAGTACCTGTGGTCTAGGGGTAGCATCTTTGATTAATAATCAAAATGTCTTCGGTCCCAGGTTCGATCCCCGCCACTGCCTAAATTTTGATAAAAAATCAGCATTGGCGGCCGAAGACTTCCGGCATAAGAAGTCAGCCTCATTCTGCCAACGGCCTTGTCAAAGAGGGCGGAGGAGCGGATAGAGGTTCAGGGCACTCTCTTGTCCTAGGGGTGGGAAATTGCCCCTAAAGGCGGAAGAATCAGCAATGATCAACAACATGAGGATGCAGAAGGCAATGGAAACAACTGCATTAAAGACACGTAACATGTACCCACAGGACATGTGGCCTGTATTTGAAGAAGTGTCATGATGATCTCTCCATTGGCAAAAGATTCCGGAATAGTCCCCCATTCGGATCTCCAGGAGGGGACTGCCAAGGGGGAGTTTACCATGAGAAAAAGATAATAATTGAATAATCAACGAAAGGATAATGTTCTATGAGTCGGGGCGTGGAATGTCAGAAGCTTGAACGTGGTAGGGAAACTAGAAAATCTGAAAAGGGAAATGCAAAGGCTCAATCTAGATATAGTAGGAGTCAGTGAAGTGAAGTGAAGTGAAGTGGAAGGAAGACAAGGATTTCTGGTCAGATGAGTATCGGGTAATATCAACAGCAGCAGAAAATGGTATAACAGTTGTAGGATTCGTTATGAATAGGAAGGTAGGGCAGAGGGTGTGTTACTGTGAACAGTTCAGTGACCGGGTTGTTCTAATCAGAATCAACAGCAGACCAACACCGACAATGATAGTTCAGGTATACATGCCGACGTCGCAAGCTGAAGATGAACAGATAGAGAAAGTGTATGAGGATATTGAAAGTGTAATGCAGTATGTAAAGGGGGACGAAAATCTAATAGTCATGGGCGACTGGAATGCAGTTGTAGGGGAAGGAGTAGAAGAAAAAGTTACAGGAGAATATGGGCTTGGGACAAGGAATGAAAGAGGAGAAAGACTAATTGAGTTCTGTAACAAGTTTCAGCTAGTAATATCGAATACCCTGTTCAAGAATCACAAGAGGAGGAGGTATACTTCGAAAAGGCCGGGAGATACGGGAATATTTCAATTAGATTACATCATGGTCAGACAGAGATTCCGAAATCAGGTACTGGATTGTAAGGCGTACCCAGGAGCAGATATAGACTCAGATCACAATATAGTAGTGATGAAGAGTAGGCTGAAGTTCAAGACATTAGTCAGGAAGAATCAATACGCAAAGAAGTGGGATACAAAAGTACTAAGGAATGACGAGATACGTTTGAAGTTCTCTAACGCTATAGATACAGCAATAAGGAATAGCGCAGTTGGCAGTACAGTTGAAGAGGAATGGACATCTCTAAAACGGGCCATCACAGAAGTTGGGAAGGAGAACATAGGTACAAAGAAGGTAGCTGCAAAGAAACCATGGGTAACAGAAGAAATACTTCAGTTGATTGATGAAAGGAGGAAGTACAAACATGTTCTGGGAAAACCAGTAATACAGAAATACAAGTCGCTGTGGAATGAAATAAATGGGACGTGCAGGGAAGCTAAGACGAAATGGCTGCAGGAAAAATGTGAAGACATCGAAAAAGATACGATTGTTGGAAGGACAGACTCAGCATACAGGAAAGTCAAAACAACCTTTGGTGACATTAAAAGCAACGGTGGTAACATTAAGAGTGCAACGGGAATTCCACTGTTAAATGCAGAGGAGAGAGCAGATAGGTGGAAAGAATACATTGAAAGTCTCTATGAGGGTAAGGATTTGTCTGATGTGATAGAAGAAGAAACAGGAGTCGATTTAGAAGAGATAGGGGATCCAGTATTAGAATCGGAATTTAAGAGCTTTGGAGGACTTACGGTCAAATAAGGCAGAAGGGATAGATAACATTCCATCAGAATTTCTAAAATCATTGGGGGAAGTGGCAACGAAACGACTATTCACGTTGGTGTGTAGAATATATGAGTCTGGCGATATACCATCTGACTTTCGGAAAAGCATCATCCACACAATTCCGAAGACGGCAAGAGCTGACAAGTGCGAGAATTATCGCACAATCAGCTTAACAGCTCATGCATCGAAGCTGCTTACAAGAATAATATACAGAAGAATGGAAAAGAAAATTGAGAATGTGCTAGGTGACAATCAGTTTGGCTTTAGGAAAAGTAAAGGGACGAGAGAGGCAATTCTGACGTTACGGCTAATAATGGAAGCAAGGCTAAAGAAAAATCAAGACACTTTCATAGGATTTGTCGACCTGGAAAAAGCGTTCGACAATATAAAATGGTGCAAGCTGTTCGAGATTCTGAAAAAAAGTAGGGGTAAGCTATAGGGAGAGACGGGTCATATACAATATGTACAACAACCAAGAGGGAATAGTAAGAGTGGACGATCAAGAACGAAGTGCGCGTATTAAGAAGGGTGTAAGACAAGGCTGTAGCCTTTCGCCCCTACTCTTCAATCTGTACATCAAGGAAGCAATGATGGAAATTAAAGAAAGGTTCAGGAGTGGAATTAAAATACAAGGTGAAAGAATATCAATGATACGATTCGCTGATGACATTGCTATCCTGAGTGAAAGTGAAGAAGAATTAAATGATCTGCTGAACGGAATGAACAGTCTAATGAGTACACAGTATGGTTTGAGAGTAAATCGGAGAAAGATGAAGGTAATGAGAAGTAGTAGAAATCACAACAACGAGAAACTTAACATCAGGATTGATGGTCACGAAGTCAATGAAGTTAAGGAATTCTGCTACCTAGGCAGTAAAATAACCAATGACGGACGTAGCAAGGAGGACATCAAAAGCAGACTCGCTATGGCAAAAAAGGCATTTCTGGCCAAGAGAAGTCTACTAATATCAAATACCGGCCTTAATTTGAGGAAGAAATTTCTGAGGATGTACGTCTGGAGTACAGCATTGTATGGTAGTGAAACATGGACTGTGGGAAAACCGGAACAGAAGAGAATCGAAGCATTTGAGATGTGGTGCTATAGACGAATGTTGAAAATTAGGTGGACTGATAAGGTAAGGAATGAGGAGATTCTACGCAGAATCGGAGAGGAAAGGAATACGTGGAAAACACTGATAAGGAGAAGGGACAGGATGATAGGACATCTGCTAAGACATGAGGGAATGACTTCCATTGTACTAGAGGGAGCTGTAGAGGGCAAAAACTGTAGAGAAAGACAGAGATTGGAATACGTAGGTTGCAAGTGCTACTCTGAGATGAAGAGGTTAGCACAGGAAAGGAATTCATGGCGGGCCGCATCAAACCAGTCAGTAGACTGATGACAAAAAAAAAAAAAAAAATCAGGACGTCCTAAAAGACAAATCATAGTTTGACAGCTTGTTGAATATTTGTCCTGTGTGCTTGAAGATAGTTATCGGAGAAGATGAATGGCATCTTTATAAATCATAACATTATCCAAGATTTTGACAATGTTAGCAGGGACTTTTTCAGGGTACTCTGTTACAGTTTTCACATACTTAGAATAGTTGCATAGGCAATCGTGCTGGGAAATCCATTTAGTGGGATTTGTGAGTTGTGGCGTAAGAGCACTGCTTCCTTTAGCCAGTCACATGTTTTTGATGGTTCTGAAAGTAATTATGGACCTCACCAATATGCTTTATTATACTCGTAGGTGTCATTTTTTCCTTGATTAGATTAATGAAATGAGCCAAACAACCGTATGTTAACAAGTGAGGCAGGTATTCTTTTGAAAGCCATCACATTTTTATCATTTTATTTTCATTATCACTGCCAACTGCAAATATTTTTTTTTTTTTTTTTTTAATTTAGCTTCATGCATTTTAATTGATTTTTCTCAAAGACTCAGCAACATAATTAGCAGCCCTTTGGTTGGTTCCACAATCAGTTACATTTAATAGAAGTGCTTTTTGGCTTGTATGGATACTGATTGCTATAATTGGGTCATTCTTTTTATGAGACCACCCATTTTGTAGTAATACAATGCTATTATGCTATTTAACTGATTTTTTTTATATTTGCATAACCTTATCTGCAACTTCATCAGACAACTTCCCACTTAATTTGAAGCAATCAGGACTAACACAACCAGTTGAAAGTGCTTGAATTTTGTCTGTGTATTCTGGAGCTGAAGCTGCATTGAAGGTTATGTTACTAGCATAGAAGAATTTTGCTATCAATAGATCCAGTTGTTGCTTCTGTTAATCACTGATTTTAATTAAAATGTCACCCAGATTGTCTGTTCTTTCTTCAGTGGTGTTGAAGCTGAATGTTGACTGCCATGACCTACTAATATATAACCACTGACTCTGCCTGATACCTTTCTTCCAGCATTAAATGACATGATGTTGAAAATTGATCTGTAAGAAAATAATTTTACTGTTATTAATTGTACTATAAAGGAGGTTATTTTCTGTTATAATTAATTGATATGTAGCTTGTTTTTATGGAAAAACAGAAACACAAGAAATATGCATAACTAAACTCACCTGCATAATATGGATCCAATGCTGGATCAAAGCATGAATTTTCACAACTACATCATCTTTACAACAGCGTGCTTCAACAAGGGACTGTGATCATTGTGCAAGGCTCTGGCTGTCAACATAGGAAAATTTAATTTACCACTTTTGACTGTTTAATTTACCAGCTTTTTCCACTAATAAAGTAGTTGTAAGACTGGGTTAAAGTTTTGTATAAATTAATCATAAGAATTTAAATTGAACTGTTTGTCAATATGAAAAACTTCCAAAAAACAAAACAATTAACCCACTGGGTATTTTTTTAAAAAATGAATAATAATAAACAACTACTGCTACTTTATTCAACATCAGCTGACAAAGGGATCATTTTTCTGCGTTCATTATTTCATAACAAGTGAATATAAAGATGTAACTTTTTTATGATAAGCAATGATATGAGAAGGTAGGTAGACAGCATTTCACCTTAGCAATTAAGATTTATTTTAGATTAATTTCATAGGCAACATTCTGATAGAATGTATATACTTCAGAAGTATGGGCGACCATGAACTTAAAGGCAGAAGTATGGAATTGTCAAAGGGCATACACAAGAAAGAAAGAAAACAAACTTGTCTACTGTTGGAGTAATCCTTTTTCAAGATAGAATACAAAAGTACGCACACACACGTGTTCTCTCTCTCTCTCTCTCTCTCTCTCTCTCTCTCTCACTCACTCACTCACTCTCTCTCTCTCTCTCTCTCTCTCTCTCTCTCTCTCTCTCTCTCTGTCAGTCCCACCCCCCTCCCCCCCTTACCCCTTACACACACACACACACACACTGCCTAGTGCTGCTTTTCTGTAGGTGGACTATGGTGGGTCATGTAGAGGGGGGAGAGGTGGGTGGCAAGGAGAGATGTTGGGGATAGGTGGCTAGCAGCTCTGAAGGAGGCAGCCGGTTTGCCAGCTAAGAATGTGGGAAGAAAGGATGGTAGGTGCGTAGACTAGACATTTGATGCACAGTTTTTGGAGTTGGTAGGCAGCAGCTCACACTGAAGGTGATGTGAATTGGGAGATGGTGACAGTGTGGAGGGAGAGGAAACCATTAGATGGGAGGTGTGGGGACAGAGGGTTAAATGAGATTGACACGAGGACAATTATGGGAGTGCAGGATGTGTTGTAAGGATTACTCCCATCTGGGTTATTCAGAGGAGCTGATGGTGGAGGGAAGGATCCAGATGGTCTGGGTTGTGAAGCAGCCATTGAAATAGAGCATATTATGCTCAGCTGCATGTTGTGCCTTTGGGTGGTCAATTTTGTTCTTGGCAAAAGTTTTTGTATGGCCATTCATCCTGGTGGACAGCTTGCTGATAGTTATACCAGAATAAAAACCTGTGTAATGTGTGCTACAGAATTGGTATATCAAATGACTGTTTTCACAGGTGGCCCAGGCTCTTATGGGTTAAGGTATGCCTGTGACAGGACAGGAATAAGTAGTGTTGGGTGGCTTGGATTGGGGATGTCTTTCTCCTTGATCTTCCACAGAGATACAGTTCCTGTGGCAAGGGGCTGGGAGTGGGAGTGGAGGACGTACCTGTAGTGATAGTAAATCCTTTGCTCAGTTTGCTGGAAGTCCCTTGAAGGCTATCGCAGACAGGCATTACCCCTCCTCCCCACCCAAAACTTGTCCATAAACGTATTTCCTGTATATCCTCACACACTTCCAACTCTCCCACTACCAAGAATCAGCTATAAAGGAACTACTCCCCCACTACCACTCGTCACCCTGTATCACCCTGTACTGGAACAGCTGAACTATATCCTCTCTCAGAGCTTTCTCTCTCATCATGGCCTGAAATGAGAGACATCATACCTAATATCCATCCCAACCCTGCTAAAGTGATGTTACATCACTCACCCAAACTATGTAACATTCTAGTCCATCTCTGTGCCACTTCCACTCCCCAACCCCTTGCCACAGCAATCATATCCCTGTGGAAGATCAAGGTGTGAGATCTGCCCTGCCCACGTGCCCAACACTTCCTACTCGTGTCACAGGCTTATCCTGCCCAATCAGAGACCAGGCCACCAGTGAAAGTAGCTGTTACATCAACTCTGCTGCAAACACTTCACAGATTTTTATGTCAGTGGGACAATGAACCAGTTGTCCGCTGCCAAACTATTGCGAAGAACAAAGTTGATCACTCAGTGGCACAGTATGCAGCTGAGCAGAACAAGGTCAATTTCAATTGGATGCTCCACTCCAGCACCAGTCTATCTGAACAACACAGATGGGAGTTACCCTTGCAACACAGTCTCCTCTTGCATAATCATCCTGGCATCAATTTCAGCTAACTTTCTGTTCCCAACCGCTCCACCCCAACAGTTTCCACTCCCTTCGTCCTGTCGTCACCTCCCATTCATGTCCCCACGCTTCAGCACACATCACTGCCCACCAGTTCTAACACTTATGCATCATATGCTTAGCTTGTGCACTTGCCACCCCTCCATCCTGCATTCTTAGCATGCAAACCAGCTGCCCACCCCTCCACACTAGTCCACCTATCGAAATGCAGCACTGTCATTGTGTGTCCCGCTGGTGCCATTTAGGGGCATATATGAGTGCATGAGCATGCATGCGTGCGTGCGTGCGTGCATGCATGTGTTCCTGCATGCACGCATCCGTGTCTTCCAGTAAAAGACAATTAACTGCAAACCAACAAGTTTTCTTATTTTAGGTTAGTCATTTAAGAAACAACTGAACAAAAAACTGCGGTGACTGAGTGTTTATGTTAAAGGATACTAAACATGTTGCTGTTGTTGTGGTCTTCAGTCCTGAGACTAGTTCGATGCAGCTCTCCATGCTACTCTATCCTGTGCAAGCTTCTTCATCTCCCAGTACCTACTGCAACCTACATCCTTCTGAATCTGCTTAATGTATTCATCTCTTGGTCTCCCCCTACGATTTTTACCCTCCACACTGCCCTCCAATACTAAATTGGTGATCCCTTGATGCCTCAGAACATGTCCTACCAACCGATCCCTTCTTCTGGTCAAGTTGTGCCACAAACTCCTCTTCTCCCCAATCCTATTCAGTACCTCCTCATTAGTTATGTGATCTACCCATCTAATCTTCAGCATTCTTCTGTAGCACCACATTTCGAAAGCTTCTATTCTCTTCTTGTCCAAACTATTTACCGTCCATGTTTCACTTCCATACATGGCTACACTCCATACAAATACTTTCAGAAATGACTTCCTGACACTTAAATCTATACTCGATGTTAACAAATTTCTCTTCTTCAGAAACGCTTTCCTTGCCATTGCCAGCCTACATTTTATATCCTCTCTACTTCGACCGTAATCAGTTATTTTGCTCCCCAAATAGCAAAACTCCTTTACTACTTTAAGTGTCTCATTTCCTAATCTAATACCCTCAACATCACCCGACTTAATTCGACTACATTCCATTATCCGCGTTTTGCTTTTGTTGATGTTCATCTTATATCCTCCCTTCAAGACACCATCCATTCCGTTCAACTGCTCTTCCAAGTCCTTTGCTGTCTCTGACAGAATTACAATGTCATTGGCGAACCTCAATGTTTTTATTTCTTCTCCATGGATTTTAATACCTACTCCGAATTTTTCTTTTGTTTCCTTTACTGCTTGCTCAATATACAGATTGAACAACATCGGGGAGAGGCTACAACCCTGTCTTACTCCCTTCCCAACCACTGCTTCCCTTTCATGTCCCTCGACTCTTATAACTACCATCTGGTTTCTGTACAAATTGTAAATAGCCTTTCGCTCCCTGTATTTTACCCCTGCCACCTTTAGAATTTGAAAGAGAGTATTCCAGTTAACATTGTCAAAAGCTTTCTCTAAGTCTACAAATGCTAGAAACGTAGGTTTGCCTTTCCTTAATCTTTCTTCTAAGATAAGTCGTAAGGTCAGTATTGCCTCACGTGTTCCAGTATTTCTACGGAATCCAAACTGATCTTCCCCGAGGTCGGCTTCTACTAGTTTTTCCATTCGTCTGTGAAGAATTCGCGTTGGTATTTTGCAGCCGTGGCTTATTAAAGTGATAGTTTGGTAATTTTCACATCTGTCAACACCTGCTTTCTTTGGGATTGGGATTATTATATTCTTCTTGAAGTCTGAGGGTATTTCGCCTGTTTCATACATCTTGCTCACCAGATGGTAGAGTTTTATCAGGACTGGCTCTCCCAAGGCCGCCAGTAGTTCTAATGGAATGTTGACTACTCCGGGGGTCTTGTTTCGATTCAGGTCTTTCAGTGCTCTGTCAAACTCTTCACGCAGTATCGTATCTCCCATTTCATCTTCATCTACATCCTCTTCCATTTCCATAATATTGTCCTCAAGTACATCGCACTTGTATAGACCCTCTATATACTCCTTCCACCTTTCTGCCTTCCCTTCTTTGCTTAGAACTGGGTTTCCATCTGAGCTCTTGATATTCATACAAGTCGTTCTCTTATCTCCAAAGGTCTCTTTAATTTTCCTGTAGGCAGTATCTATCTTACCCCTAGTAAGATAAGCCTCTACATCCTTACATTTGTCCTCTAGCCATCCCTGCTTCGCCATTTTGCACTTCCTGTCGATCTCATTTTTGAGACGTTTGTATTCCTTTTTGCCTGCTTCATTTACTGCATTTTTATATTTTCTCCTTTCATCAATTAAATTCAATATTTCTTCTGTTACCCAAGGATTTCTACTAGCCCTCGTCTTTTTACCTATTTGATCCTCTGCTGCCTTCACTACTTCATCCCTCAAAGCTACCCATTCTTCTTCTACTGTATTTCTTTCCCCCATTCCTGTCAATTGTTCCCTTATGCTCTCCCTGAAACTCTATACAACCTCTGGTTCTTTCAGTTTATCCAGGTCCCATCTCCTTAAATTCCCACCTTTTTGCAGTTTCTTCAGTTTTAATCTACAGGTCACAACCAATAGATTGTGGTCAGAGTCCACATCTGCCCCTGGAAATGTCTTACAATTTAAAACCTGGTTCCTAAATCTCTGTCTTACCATTATATAATCTATCTGATACCTTTTAGTATCTCCAGGGTTCTTCCATGTATACAACCTTCTTTCATGATTCTTAAACCAAGTGTTAGCTATGATTAAGTTGTGCTCTGTGCAAAATTCTACCAGGCGGCTTCCTCTTTCATTTCTTAGCCCCAATCCATATTCACCTACTATGTTTCCTTCTCTCCCTTTTCCTACACTCGAATTCCAGTCACCCATGACTATTAAATTTTCGTCTCCCTTCACTACCTGAATAATTTCTTTTATATCATCATACATTTCTTCAATTTCTTCGTCATCTGCAGAGCTAGTTGGCGTATAAACTTGTACTACTGTAGTAGGTGTGGGCTTCGTATCTGTCTTGGCCACAATAATGCGTTCACTGTGCTGTTCGTAGTAGCTTACCCTCATTCCTATTTTCCTATTCATTATTAAACCTACTCCTGCATTACCCCTATTTGACTTTGTGTTTATAACCCTGTAGTCACCTGACCAGAAGTCTTGTTCCTCCTGCCACCGAACTTCACTAATTCCCACTATATCTAACTTTAACCTATCCATTTCCCTTTTCAAATTTTCTAACCTACCTGCCCAATTAAGGGACCTGACATTCCACGCTCCGATCCATAGAACACCAGTTTTCTTTCTCCTGATAACGACATCCTCTTGAGTAGTCCCCGCCCGGAGATCCGAATGGGGGACTATTTTACCTCCGGAATATTTTACCCAAGAGGACGCCATCATCATTTAATCATACAGTAAAGCTGCATGCCCTCGGGAAAAATTACGGCCGTAGTTTCCCCTTGCTTTCAGCCGTTCGCAGTACCAGCACAGCGAGGCCGTTTTGGTTATTGTTACAAGGCCAGATCAGTCAATCATCCAGACTGTTGCCCCTGCAACTACTGAAAAGGCTGCTGCCCCTCTTCAGGAACCACACGTTTGTCTGGCCTCTCAAGAGATACCCCTCCGTTGTGGTTGTACCTACGGTACGGCTGTCTGTATCGGTGAGGCACGCAAGCCTCCCCACCAACGGCAAGGTCCATGGTTCATATAAACATATAAAACATATTACAGTAATGTGCGGTGTCTATTCTTTTGGACCTGTGGCACTCGGTGGGAGTGTGGATCAGTCGAGAGCATACTGAGATAGTCCGTGCAGTTGTGATAATGCTGTGTCCTGGATGGCACAGTCTACCGCACCTGCCTAGTAAGCAGGAGATCCTGCGTTCAAATCCCGGTCTGGTACACATTTTCACTTTCCACCGCCGATCCTGTTTAATGGCCCGCTGCAGCTGACAGCAGTGATCCGCCTTCAACTTACATACATAATGAAGCCTGTATAAAATTGCCTTTATTCGGTCCAAAAGAAATATTCTCATCTAGTGAGCAGTGTAGGTTGACGATTAAAATTCTTCTAAGTCTGGTTTTAAATTTTGCAATGTGGAGTGATGTGACTGAACTCAATAAAGCATTGGCAAGCATCTGTCCTGCATTAATATCCAGGGTTTAGGGAATAGATTGACATGAGTATCTTGGTTTTGCACCAATTCTTCTTTAAATTTGAAAGATTGGAAAGATTAACTTCAGTTGTGGCACCACATACTTCTGTTACATAGATTTTTATTAGATGACACCAGTGCATAATAAGCAGTTCATGATAGTACCTGAGGATCACTGCAGTATTTGCTAAGCATATTTATTGCAAGTATATTTTCAGTCTGTTTGCTTGCCAGAGAATGAACTTGCATACATCCTAGGAATGTTATATAGTTCTCTTTAATGGCAATATTAGTACCAATGCACAGTTGAATTTAAAAATCTGTCTTCTGATGTTAAAATCAGTATTATGCTGTTACCTCGGTGCTGACTTTCATGGAAATACCGAATTATGTAATTTGTAATATGGTTGCACAGTATTTCTAATTGATAATCTTCGTGCTTGCACACAATAGAAGTATTGTCAGCATACAGAATTAACTTTGAATTTGTGAGGCAGTATTTTATGCCATTTGCATAAATGAGGAAAGAAGGGATCAGAAAACATAAGACAACAGTCTGAGGAAGGGCATAGTAAGCACCATGCCTCTGACAATATATAAGTTGGAAAAACAGGTGATGAAGCTTTTCAATTTTAAACATTTATCATTATATTATTGTGTGGATGACTACTGACACTGAAGTATGTTCTAGTGTGGTTGCTAGCAGGCTTTATTGTGCTACTGCTGCCTGCCAGGCACAGAATGAACTGTATTCTTCAGATGTGACTAAAGATGCACTCATTCAGGCTGTGTAATAGAAACCTGTTGGCTTTAGCAAATATCAGACTGGCAGAATTAACTTTGAAGGAGGAGCAGAACGTTCAGTGTCCAGAAGCAGTCATCAAGTCTAGAGGCGTACTTACCCATCAGATTTCATTTGCCTGTCATAAACAGCAATTAATAGATGGTAGAGTGAAGGCTTTAATCAAAACTAATTAAAGAATTTAAAGGATGTGACATAGAAATTGTGTGTTGCTATGAATGCAGGTAGACCAAAATAAGAAATTAATGTGAAATAAAACAGTTAGGCTTTTTCACTTCCATTTAAATGTGAACAAGGAAGTAGTAGTAGTAGTAGTAGTAGTAGGGAAAGTTGAAATTATGTAGTTGTAATGGTATATCATGGAGAGCACAGTTGAAATAATAAGTCATTATGAACAAGGCATGCATGTGAATCACAATAAAAATAAAAAGGAAATTAATAATGATTCACAGTAAAATGGGATTAAGTGAAACTTAAACTATAAACATGTGAATGTGCATCTTTCTAGACTTATGGGTTTCATTCTCTCATCTTCAAAACTACTTGCTTTCTTCACTGTGATCCAGTATACAAATATTGTAAACCATGCTGATACATGACAGTTCTAGAAAATGTTCATCTTCTGCAAGTGAATTCTTCCCTGACAGTTACGCCAGACATTGCAAGTTTCCTTTTCTTGCTAAAGACTACCTCTATTTTCTGATGAGAGACAGATTTATAATGTCCTGAGTGAATTCTATGAAGGTCCACAAAGTTTACTTGTTCACGAAGCCTTTCATGTATGGTCACTGTGAATAATTAATTTCTGTTCTCCTGATCACTTTCTGTCATTCAAAGTAGTCACATGCTTTTCCCTATACAGCGTTCTAGTTCACTGGTACCTACTGACTGTCAATTTTAAAATTGGTTGTTTTTCTCAGAATCAATAGGGAGCCCTGCAATGGTTAGATTTCTGTTCTGACATATCAGTTCTCTCTTTAATTTTGTCTATATTTTTTGCCAATAGCATGCCTTCACACTCAGAACTATTGGTTTGAGGTACTGCAGTTCCTTACTTGCAACTGGGACTGTGCGTGTTCCCTGGCATCAAAAAATAAGGCCTCACATGCCCACTGTTCTTTTTTGCTGTTGCAGGTTCTTGGTTTTCCCATTTTAATGTAGCATACATTTGTGGTACACGTTGTTGTTGTTGTTGTTGTTCTCCAATCCAGAGACTGGTTTGATGCAGCTCTCCATGCTACTCTGTCCTGTGCAAGGTTCATCATCTCCCAGTACTTACTGCAACATACATACTTTGAAACTGTTTAGTGTATTCATTTCTTGGTCTCCCTCGACGATTTTTGCCCTCCACGCTGCCCTCCAATACTAAACTGGTGATCCCTTGATGCCTCAGAATATGCCCTACCAACCGATCCCTTCTTCTAGTCAAGTGGTGCCACAAATTTCTGTTCTCTCCAATTCTATTCAATACTTCCTCATTAGTTATGTGATCTACCGATCTAATCTTCAGCATTCTTCTGTAGCACCACATTTTGAAAGCTTCTAGTCTCTTCTTGTCTACACCATTTATCGTCCACGTTTCACTTCCATACATGGCTACACTCCATACAAATACTTTCAGAAACGACTTCCTGACACTTAAATCTATACTCGATGTTAATAAATTTATCTTCTTCAGAAACACTTTCCTTGCTGTTGTCAGTGTACATTTTATATCTTCTCTACTTCGACCATCATCACTTATTTTGCTCCCCAAATAGCAAAACTCATTACTACTTTAAGCGTCTCATTTCCTAATCTAATTCCCTCAGCATCACCCGACTTAATTCGATTACATTCCATTATCCTCATTTTGCTTTCATTGATGATCATCTTAAATCCTCCTTTCAAGACACTGTCCATCCCGTTCAGCTGCTCTTCCAGTTCATTTGCTGTCTCTGACAGAATTACAATGTCAAGTTTTTATTTCTTCTTCGTGGATTTTAATTCCTACTCTGAATTTTTCTTTTGTTGAATATCAGGGATAGGCTACAGCCCTGTCTCTCTCACTTCCCAACCACTGCTTCCCTTTCATGTCCCTTGACTCTTATAACTGCCATCAGGTTTATGTACAAATTGTAAATAGCCTTTCGCTCCCTGTATTTTACCCCTGCCACCTTCAGAATTTGAAAGAGAGTATTCCAGTCAACATTGTCAAAAGCTTTCTCTAAGTCTACAAATGCTAGAAATGTAGGTTTGCCTTTCCTTAACCTATTTTCTAAGATAAGTCATAGGGTCAGTATTGCCTCACGTGTTCCAACATTTCTATGGAATCCAAACTGATCTTCCCCGAGGTTGGGTTCTACCAGTTTATCCATTCGTCTGTAAAGAATTCGTGTTAGTATTTTTCAGCCGTGGCTTATTAAGCTGATAGTTTGGTAATTTTCACATGTGTCAACACCTGCTTTCTTTGGAATGGGAATTATTATATTCTTCTTGAAGTCTGAGGGTATTTCGCCTGTCTCATACATCTTGCTCACCAGATGGTAGAGTTTTGTTATGCCTGGCTCTCCCGAGGCTGTCAGTAGTTCTAATGGAATGTTGTGTAGTCCAAGGGCCTTGTTTTGACTCAGGTCTTTCAGTGCTCTGTCAAGCTCTTCATGCAGTATCATATCTCCTATTTCATCTTCATATACATCTACATTCTCTTCCATTTCTATGATATTGTCCTCAAGAACATTGCCCTTGTATAGACCCTCTATATACTCCTTCCACCTTTCTGCTTTCCCTTCTTTGCTTAGAACTGGGTTTCCATCTGAGCTCTTGATAATCATACAAGTGCTTCTCTTTTCTCCAAAGGTCTCTTTAATTTTCTGTAAGCGGTATCTATCTTACCCCTATTGAGATAAGCCTCTACATCCTTACATTTCTCCTCTAGCCATCCCTGCTTAGCCATTTTGCACTTCCTGTTGATCTCACTTTTGAGACATTTGTATTCCTTTTTGCCTGCTTCATTTACTGCATTTTTATATTTTCTCCTTTCATCATATAAATTCAATATTTCTACTGTTACCGAAGGATTTCTATTAGCCCTCGTCTTTTTACCTACTTGATCCTCTGCTACCTTCATTACTTCATCCCTCAGAGCTACCCATTCTTCTTCTACTGTATTTCTTTCCCCCATTGTTGTCAATCATTCCCTAATGCTCTCCCTGAAGCTATCTACAACCTCTGGTTCTATCAGTTTATCCAGGTCCCATCTCCTCAAATTCCCACCTTTTTGCAGTTTCTTCAGTTTTAATCTACAGTTCATAACCAATAGATTGTGGTCAGAGTCCACATATGCCCCTGGAAATGTCTTACAATTTAAAACCTGGTTCCTGAATCTCTGTCTTACCATTATATAATCTATCTGAGACCCTCCAGTATCTCCAAGCTTCTTTGATGTATACAACCTTCTTTTATGATTCTTGAACCAAGTGTTAGCTATGATTAAATAATGCTCTGTGCAAAATTCTACCAGGCAGCGTCCTCTTTCATTGCTTACTCCCATTCCATATTCACCTACTACGTTTTCCTCTCATCCTTTTCTTACTATCGAGTTCCAGTCACCCATGACTATTAAATTTTCATCTCCTTTCACTATATGAATAATTTCTTTTATCTCATCATACATTTCATCAATCTCTTCATCATCTGCAGAGCTAGGTGGCATATAAACTTGTACTACTGTGGTAGACGTACACTTCGTATGTATCTTGGCCACAATAATGTGTTCACTATGCTGTTTGTAATAGCTTACCCGCATTCCTATTTTTTATTCAGTATTAAACCCACTCCTGCATTACTCCTATTTGATTTTGTATTTATAACCCTGTAGTCACTTGACCAGATGTCTTGTTCCTCCTGCCACTGAACTTCACTAAGTTCCACTATATCTAACTTTAACCTATCCATTTCCCTTTTTAAATTTTCTAACCTACCTGCCCGATTAAGGAATCTGACATTCCGCACCCCAATCCGTAGAACACCAGTTTTCTTTCTCCTGATAACAACATCCTCCTGAGTAGTCCACGCCCGGAGATCCGAATGGGAGACTATTTTAGCTTCGGAATATTTTACCAAAGAGGACGCCATCATCATTTAACCATACAGTCAAGTTGCATGCCCTTGAGAAAAATGACGGCTGTAGTTTCCCCTTGCTTTCAGCCGTTTGCAGTACCAGCACAGCAAGGTCGTTTTGGTTAGTGTTGCAAGGTAAACCAGTCCATCATCCAGACTGTTGCCACTGCAACTACTGAAAAGGCTGCTTCAGGAACCACATGTTTGTCTGGCCTCTTAACAGATACCCCTCCGTTGTGGTTGCACCTACAGTACAGCTGTCTGTATCGCTGAGGCATGAAAGCCTCCCCACCAACGGCAAGGTCCGTGGTTCATAGGGGGGTTGGGGTACACAGTGAGTCCAAAATACACTTCTGGTTCTGTTACACTCATACTTAAGCACTCCTGTAGACTATCTCCAATTTTGCTAAAAACTCACAAGCCAAAGAAAGTGTACATCTCCCAGCAGCCACCATAACACTTTTAGTGCTACTTGATTTAGAACATCAAAGCCATTAACAAATACAGCAAGGCAGTTGCTGCCTGTTTCTTGTCAAATAATTTTGAAGAATAGATCTCCATTATGGACACCAACAGGAAGTCCTTTGAGAACAGTACATTTTCTTTAACATTTACCAGCCTATCCAGATATCCTACCTACTTTATGAATGCTGGCATGACTAGACTATCACCCAGTATTTTAAACTAATAACGATATTTTTTTTACATTCTTTGTATTTGTCCGAGGTTTACTACCCTCTCTCTTTCTAAGACTTTAAGTTAGTTTGTAGACCGTAAGGGTACCACATTGACTAGAGTTCCAAGAACTTTAGAAGATAGACATTCAGTTTCTCAAGCTGAGTGTTTGTGCATTTTCAAGGAGAAAAGGGGTGAAGAGCTGAGAGTCAGCTATGGAAGCATGGCAGAACAAGGGGAGCCAAAGGAAAATCTTGAAACAGTTATGTTGAATATTGTGGTTCTCAAAAGTGTAATAAATGTTGACAGAAAACAAGAAGTTGCATTTAAAAAGGAGTGCACTAGTTAATGAATTCTGGGGAAGGCAACATAAGTTGAAGTTATGGAAGTAGTTTCAGATTCAAGTGGCTCAAGTGTTTAACATTAACAATTGTGCACTGGTGATGAGAAATGGTAATTGAACTAAACAAGAACTGGTTTAAGCTTCAATAATTTTCGTGAGTAATGTGACACTAACTTCACTGAAAATAGTGTTGTAAAGTAAATGACAAGTGTGAGTAAGGACTGAAGTAGACCTATTATTATGTTAAAGTTATTCTTTAAACATGAGTGCCTAACTGCAAGTACCTCTTATAATTTTTACATGGTGCTCTAATAAACACTGAGAGACAGACACAGGCTATATATTTTTTTGACAAAAATGTACAGGTTTTCTTCCAATGTTGGAGTGGCAACTGCTAAGGTTACAAGATAGGCTCTTCTGTAAATTTAAAAATTATTGTATATCGTAAAAGTGAAGATATCTGTTGGAAGTAATCATCACAATACATGCTACACCTCATAGAAAAATGTTTTACTATTGATATATTGGCCTACAAGGTGAGAATAATTTGCACTGAGGAAGGTCACACAGTGACTGAAATCGATCTGTAAACTAAAGAATTTCAATATTTGTGGCCGATGTTGCCATTTATCCAAAATATATTAAACATAACCCAAGGCATTATATTACCTATAATATTGAAATGAACAATCTTGCAAAAACAGTGACATGTTATTGCTAACAAGTACTTTTTCGCACCTTTTAGTCTTCCCTTGTTCATTCCATACCAAATAAATTCCAGTGGCCTTGATTATATCTGTGACAGCTAAACAAATGTTTGAAATATAGAGACAGACTAGTTTCTAATTTTGAGTTTAATGCACACTGACAGTAATTCACAACAACTAATTAGGGAGACAATAATATTATTTAATTTCAGAACTTACTGAGGTGAGTGCCAAAAATGGAGGCATGGTATCTGCCAGGGATGTTGTTGCTGCTATCCAGCCAAACACCTGTCTTATTACTGTCATGTTGGCTAACAATGAGACTGGGATCATTCAGCCTGTTGAAGAAATTGCAAAGTATGTAAAATATATACATATTATCATCACTGTTGGATTAATGTTTACATACATGAAAATAAGAAATGTAATAACCAACATGCCATTCATTTCATTGTAAGATTTACTTTTGCTGCTGAAATAAATAATGAATAATTACGCTTCCACATTTTATGCACCTATATAATGTTGGTTTATGGCCTATAAGATAATGTGTTGAAAAATGATTTTAAACCTGTAACTGAGCATTAGCAGTAAATTGTGTGTTGGGTACTGCCTTAGGAGTTATTTGTAGAACTTCATATATTTTGACTCTTGACTACTTAGGTGACAAATAGCAGAGAAGTTTTTAGTGTTGTGGCATGTCATTTCTAATTTCATTAATGCTTTATTTTGATTTTTGTAAATGTCCTCCATGTTCTAAATTTTATTGGTCATGTCACAGTTGTCTTCCTTCTTCTTACTGTTTTACAATTAGGAAGCTGTTGAATAATTACACTAGACGGTTGCAGCTCATAACAATGAATTGTCCAGTGATAAATAAAAGCCACTTTCATGTAATAAAATGTGTACAGTTTCAAATACACACTTGCCAGATAGCTACATATTTGCCATTCTGCACTGGAAAAGCCTCAAATCAATACAGTATCCACACTGTAAACCATTAAAGAATATTCACCGAAGCTGTACTTTCAACAATTAAGAGTATTCCAATGAAAAAAATACAGGAGCTTCAGAATATTTTTGTAACAGGTAAAAAAAAAAACAAAAAAACAAAATTGATCCATCTACATCTGTACTCTGCAAACCACTGTGAGGTGCATGACAGATGGTACATCTTATTGTACCAGGTACTATACCCGGACCAGAATAACAAAGTGATTGACACCATAGCACAGCTTAGCGTGGAATGGGATGGGGATGTCGGATCACTGGTGCATGCATGTGCAGTCAGGCTGCAGCAGGAACAGCTTAGCGGTTGCTTACTAGACTATCATCTCGCGGCACCTTTTAACTTTCGATACTGAGTTCGCGTTACAGTATTGTAATATCTTGGTGACTTAATAAGTGCACTCCTGTGTATAAAATGATCCCATGTCCCTATTATTTGTATATCTCAACAAAAGCACCAGGTAGTGCATTGTCCTGTACTGTAACCAGAATGAATCATGTTCCGTTGTCATATTTGATAGGAAAGGGATGTTAAAATGGATCTGAATTGTTCATGTAAATGCAATAACTAACAACACTAAAATACTGTAAACTGCTTGAGTACTTACCGGTAACTGTAGTGTGCATGCAGTGTGTTATACTTGTGCAGAGGAACATTCCTTAATAACGAGATGAGATATATTGTCAAATGTGCTACACACCATGCAGTCAAAAATCCAAAATACAAACACAAAAATAAAGACAAATTAAAGGCAAAAGGTAAATGCCATTTAGTGTAGAATCACTTTCTTCCTCGACACTGTCATTATCTGAGCTCTGGTCTGTGGACGAGTCACTGGAATTGCCCAAGGATATAATTATATTTTCAGTATTACTCCACTTTTCCACACTTCTTTAACAACCGTATCTGTGTGATGTACAACATTATTCCATTTCTCTGGTGTTATTTATGCCACTGCATCCTCTAACAGTCGTAAAATATCTGCCACAGTGAAGGTTTTGTTATTTGTTGCCATTTAATGTCTAATCTGTGCTCAAATAATTCTATGGCCTTTAAGTGGCATTGATATTGTGGAGCCTAAGAACTCTGTAGCCACAGTTTTTAGCTACCTCATCCACAACATACTGTTAAAACTGTGCTGTGGTCTCTCTCTCTCTTCCCCCCCCCCCCCCCCCCCCCCCAAGACTTTCCGCATTGTGTTATTCCAGCCATACAACAATGTCTGCTTTTATCATTGCCATCGTTGGAGCTTTATCTCTAATAACTGAATGGTAGGGTGCATTATCCATTACAAAGACGTATGGCTGATTCAGGTTTTCCTATTAGTTGGCCCTTTAAACATGTCAGAAAAATGTCATGGTTCATCTCCCCATCATATTCACTCGTTATTCTCGATTTGTAAATGAGGAGATGTTAGATGTGAAAGCAGATGCAGTTCCAGTATGCAAGACAATAATTTGTGTGCCCTTTCCCACCGAACAACAGAACTTACACATATGTTATCATCTGTCCGGTCTTTTCTGATGGAATGACTAGAGTTATCCAGGTTTCGTTGAGCCACACTATGTCTTCAAATGGCACTTCAACAATACCTCTTTAAAGTTGACAACACTTGGCTATGATGTCATCTCCCTCCATTATAATTTGTGTCTATTAATTCTTTTGTACTGAAAACTGAGGGCTCTCATAACTGTTTACAAAGATGTTGTTCTGTCACTGAACAACTCTGCCTCGTGGAGCTTTTTTTTTTTTTTTTTTTTTTTTTTTTTTAAAGTTGGATGTTCTTATATCTTTCATACAGTACTTCATTAAGGATAACTGCATCATCTGCGAAAAGTCTGATGGTGTATTAATCGTGTCTGCAAGGTCATTAATACCCAGTATTAACAGCAAGGATCCCAACACACTTACCTGGGGCTCAACCAAATTTCTTTCTTTATGTGGTGATGACTGTCCATCCTAGATAACGTGTTTCTCCTGCCTACCAAAAGGTCCTCGGTCCTGTCCCAAATTTTGCTTCATGCCCTGTATGATCATATTTTTGATAATATATATAATACTGAGTCAGGTGATTTTCAGAAATCAAGAAATATATGTACTTGATGATCTTGACCCAAAGGTTTCAGTACATCATGTAAGAGAAGTGAGCATTGGGATTGGGTTGCACATGGTGGGTGTTTCCGAAATCTGTGCGGTTTGGTATGAAGTAAGTCATTCTGTTTGAGATATCTAATTATGTTTCAGCATATGTTCTAAGATTGTACAACAAATTAATATTGAGGTTATTGGATGGTAGTTTTGTGGATCATTTCTACTATCCTCCTTGTAAATCAGTGTGATCTGTGCTCCCTTCCCACTGCTGGGTGCAGTTTCTTTGTTAGAGGGATCTATGATATATTATAGTTAAGAGGGTTTAGCACAGCCACAAATTCAGTATAGAGTCTGATAGAGGTTCCATTGATACCTGATACTCATATCATGGGTTTTCCTTTGTAAAGGAACATGTGAAAACAGAGTTAAGCATTTCAGTTTTTGCCTTGCTACCCTCAATTTTAGTTCCTGTCTGATTCACGAGTGACTGGATATTAACTTGGTACCACTAACAGCTGTTACACATGACCAGGATTTACATTTTGTGAAAAATAATTTGACAGTATTTTGCTGTGTTAGTCAGCGAAGGCTTCACCATTGCTCTCTTGACAGCCAAATGTGTTCTGTTCAGCCCCTCTCTCCATCTATAGCCCTATACCTTGTTTTACACATACTACGCAGTAGTCTCTGTTCCTTTGAAGTTTCTTTATGGTGGCTGTATACAATGGAGGGCCCCTCTCATTATGAACTGTTCTACTGGAGATATATCCAGCCAGTGTGTGGTCAGCTATTCTTTTAAATTTGAGTCATAGTTCCTCCACATGCTCCTGTTCTGCATTAAAAGTTTCAAGTTCTGTATTGATATATGACACTACTGCTTCTTTATCTAGTCTGGTGAACATATGTGTCACTTTCTACTTTCTTTTGAATCTTAAAATTAAATGTTTCTTACAGCTGTCACATCTAGAATGGATACAAAGTGTTGCCTAATCTAAAAAAAAATCCTTGTGTACACATCACACACTGTCAGCTACGTGGGTAGTAGCCTGTGATGTGTTGTGCACACCTGATCCATTTATAGGAACCTTGTCAATAGGAACCTGAGCCAATTGGGGAAGGGTGCCTTACATGGTGCACTGTGTCCATCGTGCACTGAGACCTATCGCACCCTTCTTTGACGTGCATCCGCACTTGTGCTCATTCTCCAACTGTTGGGCGGGTTCACCCTACAGGGTGCGTATTTTTCCATCAACTGTGCAGTATGGTTTTCTACGCTTACGATAATGGAATTGTTTGCTTTGGTTGCACCTGATATCCAGCACGGTAGCCAGTCCGTTGTGGTGGGGCTGCCATGTACCCTGTTGGTTGTAGCACCCCTGACCACACAGGAATCGCTCTGCGGATGCCTGCGCCATTAACTCCCCACATATGCCGAGGACTAGAGGCCTGACACCCTGGGGCATTGGGACTCCCAGCAATGGCCGTCTTGCCAGGTGGCGTTTGCTGTGGCTGGGTGGTGCCCACGGGGAGGGCCCCTGGTTGGAGTGGGTGGCATCAGGGTGGATGATATGTGATGAATCATAGTACATCATCTCTTGCTGGTGCTCAAACACCAGCAAAGCATTCATGGGCTCAATTCAATGCACATAAGTACGACCCCAAATTGATCCCCTCCCAGGCCACACCATGGGAGGAATGCCAGGCTAAGGATGGCAGTGGTTCTTATTCGGCCTGTTACCTTGTATGTTCGAGAGCTGATGGGGATTCTTTCATGACGATGAAGCCTCTGTTTTTTGTTCAGCATGTAGAGTACAGGTTTGGGGAGGTGAAAAGCTTGTCCAAAATGAGATGTCAGTCAGTCTTGATCAAAACAGTATCCTCTGGCCAGTCACAGGCATTACTCACTTGTGACAAGCTGGGGGATGTTTCTGTAACTGTCACGCGCCATAAAAGCCTAAATATAGTCCAAGGTATCATATTTCACAGAGACCTTCTTCTACAGTCTGACGATGAGCTGCATGCCAATTTAGAGTGGTGAGGTGTAAATTTCGTTTGGCGTATCCACTGGGGTCCGAGGGATAATCAGGTTGCCACTGGTGCCTTCATCTTGGCCTTCGAGGGTGATACATTACCCAAGAAGGTCAAAGTGATGGTGTACCGCTGTGATGTAAAGCCCTATATCCCTCCCCCAATGCGGTGCTTTAAATGCTGGAAGTTCAGCCACATGTCTTCCTTCTTCACTTTCAGCATCACATGTCAAGGTTGCAGACGCCCATCACGTCCCAATACTCCATGTGTCCCGCCTCCCATCTGTGTCAACTGTGAAGAGCGCCATTCGCCTTGCTCGCCTGACTACAGGATTCTCCAGAAAGAAAGGAAAGTCATGGAGTACAAGACCCTGGACTGACCAACCTACACTGATGCTAAGAGGAAATTTGAATGCCTACATCCTGTACGTATGACATCGTCTTATGCTGCAGCTCCACCAATCGAAGTTACCTCTCAGAGCCGGAAGACTACACCTGCCCCCTTGATGGTGGGGGGCACTTCCCTCCCTGTTGCTCCTGCACCACCTACCATCGGGAATATCTGATCCCACTTCTGCCCTGGAGAAGCGTAAGTCTTATTCGGCTCCTCTTGCTAGGAAGGGGTCCCTTGAGTCACTCCCTTCCCAGGTTTCCACTAGTGGGGAAGATGACAGCTGCCAATGCCTGACTAGCCCAAAAGCAGCTGGTCATTGGGCTTCACACTCATCCTCAGTCCTGGAGACTGAATCAGTGAAGTCCTCCCAGCCAGGCAAACCCAAGAAGCAGTGAGAGAAATCCAGAAAGAAGATCCCCAAGACCAAGGGAATTGGGGTGGCGCTGACACTACCACTGCCTACAAGCTCTGTGTCTGCAGGTGAGGTGGAGATTCTGGCGTCTGCTGAAGACCTAGATCTCGCTAGACCCTCAGACACAATGGATATAGACTGCCGAGGTAAAAATTCGGTGTCAGCAGGTGACCCTGAGGCATAAACTGCCTCATTGAATGTTTGGTGCCTTCCCAGTCTCACAATGACATCATCCGCCAGTGGAATTGCGGTGGTTTTTTCCACCGCCTGGCTGAGATAGAGCAACTAAGCTTTACACCTGCTTTCTGCATTGCCCTCCAGGAAACGTTGTTCCCAGCTATGCAGACCCCTGCTCTCCATGGCTATAAAGGATATTACAGGAACCATAGTGACTATAATCAAGTGTCAGGGGGAGTTTGCGTTTACGTCCTAAACTCAGTCTCTGTAGTGAAACTGTCCTCCTTCAAATCCCTCGTGAATCTGTGGCTGTCAGAATGAGGATAACTCAGGAAATAACTGTCTGCAATGTATATCTTCCTCCAGATGGTGCAGTACCCTTAAATGTATTAGCTGCAGTGATTGATCAACTCCCTAAACATTTTCTACTTTTGGGAGATTTTAATGCCCATAACCCCTTGTGGGGTGGGACCGTGCTTACTGGCCGAGGCAGAGATGTTGAAACTTTACTGTCTCAGTTTGACCTCTGGCTCTTAAATACAAGGACTGCCACACATTTCAGTATGGCTCATGGTAATTACTCGGCCATTGGTTTATCAATTTGCAGCCCAGGACTTATCCCATCTATCCACTGGAGAGCACATGACGGCCTGTGTGGCAGTGACCACTTCCCCGTCTTCCTGTCACTGCCCCGGCATCAGACCCACGGACACCTGCCCAGATGGGCTTTAAACAAGGTGGACTGGGAAACTTTCACCTCTGCTGTCACCGTTGAATCTCCACAACATGGGAACATCGATATGATGGTTGAGCAGATGACTACAACAATCCTTTCTGCGGCAGAAAATGCGATCCCTCACTCTTTAGGGTGTCCCCGGCGAAAGGCAGTCCCTTGGTGGTCACTGGAAGTCGCAGAAGCAATTAAGGAGCATTGACGAGCTCTGCAGCAGCATAAGCAGCACCATTCCCTAGAGCACCTAATAGCCTTTAAACGGCTCCGTGCCCATGTTTGCCAACTTATCAGACGACGGAAGAAGGAGTGTTGGGAGAGAGAGGTCTCGACCATTGGGTGCCATATATCACCTTCCCAAGTCTGGGCAAGGATCAAACGTGTTTTTGGGTACCAGACCCCAAAAGGTGTTCTACATCTATATATACATCCATACTCCGCAAACCACCTGACAGTGTGTGGCGGAGGGTACTTTGAGTACCTCTATTGGTTATCCCTTCTATTCCAGTCTCGTATTGTTCGTCGAAAGAAAGATTGTTGGTATGCCTCTGTGTGGGCTCTAATCTCTCTGATTTTATCCTCATGGTCTCTTCGTGGTGATCCCGGTGTTAACATAAATGGCATGTTATCTACCAATGCAATCGGCCCATCAGTCTCACCAATGTTCTTTGTAAGCTGCTGGAACATAGAGCGTGTTGGCAGTTGGGTTGGATCCTGGAGTCACTTGGCCTACTGGCTCCATGTCAAGGCAGCTTCTGCCAGGGTCACTCTACCACTGATAATCTTGTGTCCTTTGAGTCTGCCATCCCAACAGCCTTTTCCAGATGCCAACACTTGGTTGCCATCTTTGTTGATTTACGAAAAGCGTATGACATGACCTGGCGACATCATATCCTTGCCGCATCATACAAGCAGGCTCTCAGAGACCCGCTCCTGATTTTCATCCAAAATTTCCTGGCGCTTCGTACTTTCCGTGTCGTAGTTGGTGCCTCCCATAATTACCCCCATATCCAGGAGAATGGGGTCCCACAGGGCTCTGTATTGAGTGTATCTCTATTTTTAGTGGCCGTTAATGGTCTAGCAGCAGGTTTAGGGCCATCTGTCTCACCTTCTCTGTATGTAGACGACTTCTGCATTTTGTACTGCTCCACCAGAAGGCTCTGTCATGGGCTCTAGCCCATGGTTTCCAGTTTTTGGTTGCAAAGTTGTATGTTATACACTTCTGTCGGCATCATACCGTTCATCCAGAACCAGAACTTTACCTTAACAACGATCCACTCACTGTAGTGTAGACATATCGATTCTTAGGAATGGTTGGGATACCCAATTAACTTGGCTTCCTCACCTTCATCAGCTTAAGCGGAAGTGCTGGCAGCGCCATAATGCCCTCCACTGCCTGAGCAACACCATTTGGGGTGCAGATTGCTCTATGCTGCTGCAGCTCTACAGAGCCCGTGTTCCATCCTGCCTTGACTGTGGGAATCTGGTTTATGGTTTGGTGGCGCCCTCAGCATTGTGATTACTCAACCCAGTGCACCGCTGTGGCATTCGCTTAGCTGCAGGAGCTCTTAGGATGATTCTGGTGACCACCGTCCTGGTGGAGGCCAGAGTCCCTCCATTGCAGGTTAGGCATGCACAACTGCTGGCCAGTTACGTTGCACAGGTTTGTAGTTCTCCTGCACATCCAAATTACCATCTCCTTTTCCCACCCACAGCGGTTCATCTCCCGCATCGGCGGCCCAGGTCAGGGTTCCAATTGCAGTTCCTGTCTGATCCCTTCTTTCCGAACTGAAATCCTTGCCTTCACCACCTATAATTGAGGTACATTTAAGTAGACCTCCTTGGTGTACACCTAGGCCGCAGCTTTCCGCTGCCACTTACTCTTGCTTCTTGACATGTACCGTGGCCATGAAGTGGTTTACACCGATGGCTGATAATCAGTTCGGCTTCGCGTGTGTCCATGGAGGACATACTGAACAGTATTCCTTGCCTGATGGCTGCAGTATTTTCACTGTTGTGCTGGTGGGTGTATCTCGTGCTCTTGAGCACATCTGTTCTTGCCCTGGGGAGTCGTTTCTTCTGCGTACTGACTCCTTGAGTGGCCCACAAGCTATCAATGTAAGTTTTCGCGCATGTCCTTTGTCCCTCTGTGTTCTCCACTCTAATACTTTTAGGCTGGATGTTTTAATGTGTCACAGAGTGTCTGGCTTTTCCTTTTTATTCTCGTGGTCAGCCAGCCACTGTTCATCTGCTCTCTTGTTTTTATTGCTTCTACCTATTTTTTGCTTCTCTCTGTGGTTTTCTTTTCCTATTTTGCTCATACTAGTGTTGGTTGTCCTGTTGTTTTTCTGGTTCTTCCAATCTTTTGTTATTGTGCAGTACATCTCCTTTCTTTCCTTCTTTCCCTTGTGTAATTATTTTACCAGGAACAAGGGACCGATGTCCTTGCAGTTTGTTCCCTTTCCCCCCACCTTTAAACCAACCAGCCAACCAACCAACCAACCAACCAATCAATCCTCTTGATCTAGGACAAAGCACGTTTCCCAATGGGAAAGTGAATCACACGGTGCTGTTCCCGTTTCAGTGGAAATGGGGTGTATATGCCCCCGGGACAACCAGAAAATGCAGGAAAAACCTGGGAATTTTTTCATCCATGAGAAATCCGGGGAAAGCATGAGGATTTTTTAGACTTTTGGAAATTTTTCATTGTTTTAGTTTTCAGTTCATTTTTTGTAATTTTGACTGGTAATTACTGATACTCGTAGCCCAATACTGCAGAGTAATACTGTAGCAATAAAACATAAACAAGAGAATAACACCAAAATAGAACTTTAGTTGCAAATAAAATGTCCCATTTACAGCAACAAAATACAGTACACACACAAGCATCTGCGGAGCCGACAGCATAGCATATCCAAAGACTCTGCAATACTTCATAACAAAAAACTGCTCTTGATGCATCTTTCTCATAAGCCTCGTTTTGATGAGTGCGCCGTTATAACTGTTTACATTTCTAACAGGTCACGGAAAAATGTTCGATTGGTGATTTCAGAAGTGTTACTTTCAAAGTAAATTTCCTTCTACACAAGATGAATTACGTTACTGTGAGATTATGCAATGAATTTCTTAAATCATGGAGCATTACTCTCTCATTCAAATCTTAATACTGAGGACTAGTCACTTACAAAAATTTTGGGTCCAGATGATCAGCAATTTATGCCGTTATAAAAAATTTCACTGGCAAATTTGCGTTTGATATATCTTACAAAGCTAAGACATGCTAAAAAATACCAAGTTTCATCAAAGTTAATATGACAATGAAAATAATCAGTTTTTGAGAATATAATGTAATTGGATAGATAAAAAATCTATATGCCAAGTGGTGGCACATATAAGAAGGTTATACTTACGCAAACTTTTGGCGCCAATGGCACCTACTTTCAGCTGAGGGGTTTAAGGGGAAGGAAGAGGGGTAAGGAAAAGGACTAGAGAGGTTTAGGAAAAGGGGTAGATCTCAGAAATGTCACCCAGAACTATGGGCCAGGGGAGACTTACCAGATGGGATGAGAAGGAAAGACTAATTGATGAGGACTGCACCAGAAGAGATTTGGAAACCTGAGAGCTTGAAGATGGAAGACAGGATAATATGGAAGACAGAGATTACTGCTAAAACACAGTGCACATGTTAATAAGAATGAACAGCTAAGTGCATTATACATAAGAGGTGGAAGAGGGGACAGTGAAAATAGGCAGACCAGAAAATGAAAGATGTAGAAAACTAAAACGGGGTGAAGAAAGAAGTAGCTACGCTATGGCTCCTACCTGTGTGACCATCCCCACTGCAAGTCTTGCCCTAAGCGCCCTCCTATCACCACCTATACCAGCCCTGTATGTGGCGAAACGTATGCTATCAAAGGGCACATCATATATCACCTGTTATTTAAACATTGTTCGGCCTTTTACATCGGCATGCCTACCACAAAGTTATCAGTTAGTTTGAATGGGCATAGGCAGTGGGTGTATACTTGCGGCACACAATAACCTCTTGCAGAGTGTGCCATACAATGTGAGAGTTGTGACCTCAGTGCCTGTTCCACCATACGCACCATCTGGTTCTTCTCCCCAGTTTCTCAGAACTCCCCAGGTGGGGACTAGCACTACATGTCCTTGGTGCCCACCACCTACCTGATCTTAATTTACATTAATTTCTGCTGTGTCAGCATTTCTTCACTGTAGCTACTCCTTTCTTCGCACAGTTTAGTTTTTCACAGGTTTCATTTCCTGCCCTGCCTATTTCTTGCCATTCCCCTCCCACCTCTGTTACGTTAAATGCATTTAGGTTTTCGCTCTTATTAACTTGTGCATGATGTTTTAGCAGTAATTTCTGTTTTGCATATTATCCTGTCTTCCACACTTAAGCTCTCAGGTTTTCAAATCTTGTCCAGTACTGTCCCTAATGACCAGACTTTCCTTCTCATCCTGCCTGGTAAATTTTGCCTGACCTTATGGTTAAAGGGATTGCTATAGCACCCTGAGTCCTCCCTGGTCCCTGTGTACCCTGTACAGGACACCTAGAACTACTGTTGACACACCACTTGCAGTGAAGTGAGTGGGGAATGACAGATGCTGTTCGCCCACAGAGGAGACAGGATCCACAGGTGAGGATAGTACTCGAGTTAACTTAGGTACGTTAGGTCCTGGTACATGACTCTCTTCTGGTGCACCGATTCACAACAGCTGCCAATTGTTTGGCAGTGGTCGGGGCAATTTCCAGCTGCTTGTGAATGCCAACTAACTCATCCTGTGTTCGAAAACAGTATTCACGTTTGGGCTGCATTGTGGCTGGTGCAGTGTTTTACAGCGTAGTGAACAAATAACTTTAAACCAACCCTGCTGACTATCTTCTAATCTGCTGAGCTAAAAAATTAGTAATTCCCTGAAATAATTGAAGCTGTTAAGACAACAAGAAAACCTGTGGTAAAATTAGTGTTTTCTAAACTTTTTGCGGTAGTTATAGTTGCTAACAAACTCAGAAATAGAGTTAATTACAATAAATGTAGATAGTACATAATTCTCACGAAAGGAGACACTAAATGTAACACAATGTTTGTTACAATATGTGCTACAGTAATTAAAACACACATGCTGATTTATTATGAATTAGTTTATGCACAGGACAATTGTAATTTCCAAAAGTTCTCAAAAACGTATGTTTATTTGCGTTGACGTACACTTAAATTCAGTACGATGTATTCTTGAGCAGTAACTATGAATCACAAAACTGATTTACTACAAAATAAGTTAACCACAGCTCTGTAACTTACAAAAATTTTCAAAAATATAATTTTGTAAACATCCAAAAATTATCAAAAATTACATATGTCTCACATAATTATACCACGAAATTAGAGAATGATTGTTTTGAATGAGGATAGTCCTACTGTTTTCAAAAGTTTTAAATGAAAATGTTCAAAATTTCTCCCATTGCAAATGAGTATTGCTACAATTGATGAAATATTATGCAGAAGTGACACAAACAAAAAAATCTGTGAATCTAGAATTTCAAATTGGCACATCAATCTGGCACACGCTGTCTCTCAAAAAAAAAAAAAATTTATTTATATATATATATATATATATATATATATATATATATATATATATATATATATATATATATATATATATATATTGCTTTTACATATAAATAAACGTGCTAATTACCCAGACTTTTTACTTAGCTGATTCTGTGCAACTTCTTCACCGGCGTGCCAAATATTAACATTGCAGTGTCAGTTTATCTCAGCCAAAATCACAAAAATGTGCAGCACCAAGAAAAGACATCTTCTGCCTGGAGCAGCTGTTAATACAAATGTACATAAGAGTATGTCGTGACTTTTAAGCACCAGATGAAGATTAACATACAGGATTCAAAATGAATTTTACATTAATGAAAATAATGATTTCCTGAAGATGGATTTTATTCATTACTCCATTATCAGATATATCAGTTTTAAATATTTCCGTCGTAGTTAAGATGAAATAATAAGGATTCATCATAGGCAGTAGCAGGGGAGAGAGAAGTTGGAAGGAGACATCAGTTTGATGTTCTTTGCTTCAGTGCAGAATTGTTAGATGAGATAATGGAAATTTTGCAATGCATACACATACAAAAAGCCTGTGTACAAAATGAATTATTGTTTCATTAGAGCATCAGATGAGCCTGAAACCAAAACTGGAGATTGACAAGAACTGTGAAAGAAATAGATCACATATAGAAAAAAGAAAAAAATATAAGTATAGAATAGAGGCAGTGCTTGTGATACACTTTTGTAGGGGAGTGACACATGCTGAAGGTGACTTGGAGATGTGAATTGAGGAAATATGAGAGGATATAGGAAGGGGAAACTTGAATGGAGGGAGTGGGGACAGTAAGTTAGCTGAGATTGAGGTCAAGATGTTTATGGGAGTGAAGGATGTGTTGTAAGGATAACTCCCATCTACATAGTTGAGAGAAGCTAGTAGTGGAGGGAAGGATCCAGATGGCCTGAAATTGAGGGTGATGTGCTCATCTTTATGTTGTACCACTAGATGGTCAACTTCATTCTTGGCAACAGTTTGGTGGTGGCCAACTGGTTGGTAATCACACTGACATAAAAATCTGTGCAGTGTTTGCAGCAGGTCTGGTATAAAATTTAGCTGCTTTCACAGGTGGCCTGATCTCTGATTGGGTACGGTAAGCCTGCGACAGGGCTAGAATAGGAAGTGCAGGATGGGTGGACTGGGCAGTTCTCACACATTTGTCTTCCACCAAGGTATGATACCTGTGTCAAGAGCTTGGGAGTGAATGTGGTACAGGGATGGACTAGAATGTGTAGTTTGCGTGGGTGATGGAACACCACTTTGGGAGGGGGGGATGGATGTTGGATTGGATGTCCCTCATTTCATGATGTGATTGGGAGATAATTAAATACAGTTCAGTTGTTCCAGTCCAGGGTGATAATGGGTGACGAGGGGGGAGGGAGGTGTGCACTACTTTGTAGCTGATTCTTGGGGGTGGTGGGAGAGTTGGGGTTATGAGGATATGACTTGGAAAATCTGTTTGTGAAATAGATTTGGAGGTTATTGCCTGTCGGATAAAGTTCTCCAACTTACTGAGCAAGGGAGTTGTCACTGCAGGTACCTCATCCACAAGTGAGTTTGCTGTGTGGGATGGATTTTTTGTTGTGCAAGGGATGGCAGCTGTCAAAATGCGAGGAGGGGGGGGGGGGGGGGCGGTGGGCGGCATGCATGCGCTGTACACTGGCTCGTAAAAGAGGAGTGTTCTGGAAGGTAGCAGCCTCGCCCCCATTCTCCATCGACAACTCAACACTGTTGCATTCTGATGAGTGGTCTTCAATCCAAAAGTATTTATAAGTATAGGATCAGTCAGGTGTTCTGTCTTTGTGTACCATTTTAGTGTCAGTATAAGTAGCCAACTCACTGCTGATTCACATTATTTATGGGCTTTCTAAACGTAAGTCCCTTACATTTCAGTACACGGTTGGCATTCGTCAAACACTGGCAGTATATGCAATGATTTCTTCTTTGTATTAAATTTATATTTCGTTACATTGTCTAGCCTACATAAGTAAACCTCTTCTATGTGCCTCTTCACCTTTTCTTCCTGCTTCTAATATTTTCTCAATATTACTTGAAAACATTCTATATATATATATATGCTAAACACAGTATGGATGCTGTTTGCAGTACTGCTGTTTTGGTTCCATTCTGATGGTTGTGTAGGTGGAAATGTAATGTTATTTAAAGAATTACTGAATACAGAGAGTATTCATCTCAGATTGTAAATTTATAGCATAAAGTATTTCTACAGATATTAAACTACATTCTAAACAAAAGCATTTTCAGTGATGTTTTATGAGGGAGAAATTAACGCAGTGGTCTGCTTACCAAGTCTGTGTTACTTTCTGCAGTTTTTTGTTAATTCTTTTAATAGTTTTTTGCTATATGAATTATTAATTTTGAAATTTTTGTGTAAAAATCAGAACATTTATTTTCTTGCTTTCAGGTATTTGAAAAAAATCAATGCTGAAAGAGCGAATATTTGCTTGCCACAGATATTATTGCACACAGATGCTGCTCAGGGTATTGGCAAAATTTCAGTAAATTTTGAAACCCTGAATGTTGATTACCTCACAGTAGTTGGCCACAAGGTAAAACTGACAATGGAAGTGTCGCCTCTATGTATGGGTACATTCTTAAATTCCTGTTTGAAAACTTAGTGGTAGATGACAGGAAAGCTTTTATTTAAGCAGAATATACTGAAGAAATATAGCAGTTTACATTAAAATTTCAGTCCTTTGTGACATACAGAGCACTTATATTCTAGATTACATTTACTACACTAGCACCACCGTGAAAATAGGATAAGGAAATGCTGAATTGGGAAAATCAGGCAGTGTTATGAGTTTATTATTGCCTTATGTCAACCAAGGTCATACCATTTGACAATTGGTGTTTGAACCCCAAATTACTCCTGTGGTTCCAAGAAAAATTTACAATTTCCATTGGAACAGCATGCAAAAACAGGCAACATTTACCCTTATTCTCTGACAGACAGACAAAATGGGAAATACGATTCAAGTCCTGTGGAACACTGTTGGTACTAAAATGAATGGGCAACAAAGAAGTCTGAATTCTTTGAACTGTAAATTGCTGAAATTTTTTTGAGACAGAAAAAACATAAAACAGGCCAAAATAAATGGAACTCACTTGTGCAGTTTGCTGTAAGTCAATGGGTGCTGTTAAGACAGACATGCTGTTAATTTCTGCACCTGACAGACAGTGAAGTGATGCAAGAAAGCATCCTTTCATTTGATTGACTTGCCTGTGGTGAATGAAAAAACATTTTTTAAATACAAAAGCAACAGAAGATGCCACTGGCAAAATTCTGCTTCGAACTAATCCACCAGTTGCTCGATAAATATCATGGACAGACACACAAATCTGAGATCCCTTGGATACCAAAAGAAGAAACTTCATTTTGATTGCAAAATAAAGAACATTATCCAGGGTTCCTTGGAGTAATGGGGACAAAGGAGATTTCCTAAAGATGCTGTGTAGTATGTCCTGCTAACTCATAATGAAAAAGACACACATAAGCTGCAAAGAATGTGCTGTGTACTGAGAAGTAACACACACCACAGAAATAGTAAGTTGTTTCAGTAACTGTGTGTATTCCAAGAAAATGGAAAGTAAAAATAGTAAAAAGGAAAAAATTGTTTTTAAACTCTGACAGCGGCAGTCCAAAGCTTGCATAAAAAATGAGGATAGGAAACCACTAAACCAAATTGTTCAGAAGGTGATGAGATTAAATAGAAAATGGCAAGCAGAAAGCCAGTGGATGCCGATTTTCAGATTTTTTTTTATGGAGGCATTAATTGCAGTTAAACCGACAGACCTGTCACAAAATGTGTTACACCAATATTTTTCTTGTTTAATTCTGCATCAAATATATGGGATTATTTGATTTTAAACTTCAGTAATTATTAGATATTTATGAGTGTAGTAAGAAATGTGAGGGTTTTGGTCATCTTCGCTAGAAAATCCTCACTTTAAAACTATTTGTCGTGAAACATATTTGCCTGATGTTTATGAAATTTTAATAGATTATAGGTTATAGATTGGGTAAATCTCAAGTCACAGAATTTTTCAATTGCAAAATAAACAGTTCTAATCATTTTTCTAAAACAATGTTTTCTCCTGGCAGAATAAACTTATAACAGAAAGTGTAGATAAGTTTTGAAGCTCTTTTTTGTGATTATCAGAACAGTAACCATTGTGACCATAATGTTTGGCACCGATTTTATAAGTATTATTATTGAAGAGTGGTTCTATGTATGCCGGCATGTGGACGCAGCCTGCAGCTGTCGTTGGGCTGAGTCAGCTGTGTGCTGGCCAGGTGCACAATATGGTTGGCCCCATAAGATGTTTGGCCCTTGCAGCTGCGAAAGAGCTAAGAAGTCTGACATATGATGTATTCGGGACCAAGATGTTGGTTAATAGGCATATAGTATATTTGGAGCAACATATGAGTTGTTTACAGTAGTACTTATCATTTGACTGATTTGGTATATCTAACAATATTGTTCTCTTTTGTGGCCATGTCCGCAGCTCGTGTCTAGTGGCTAGCATTGCTGCCTCTGGATCAGGGGGTCCTGGGTTCGATTCCCTGCCAGGTTGGGTATTTTCTCCACCTGGGTGTTTGTGTTGTCCTTGTCATTCCATCATCATTCATGAAAGTGGTGAGATTGGACTGGGTAAAGATTGGGAATTTGTACCGCACAGTTGAGTGCCCCGCAAACCAAACATTATCATAATCTCTTGTGGCGATGGGAAATTTCAAGGCAACACTATTAATTATTGCTAAGACATTTGGAGGAATAGTTTAAAGAAAACAGATCAACCTGTCATGAAATTAAGACATTTTATGATTGTAATTGATAATTTTTTTAAATTCCTAGCTGAATTAATGATTACATTTATATGCATACTGTTCTGATGGCAGACGTAATCATCTTCCTCTGCTGCTCTGAGCTTGCATAAGGCACTGTTTTGAACACCCAGAGAAGACAAGTATACCAGTCATAAAAATAATGCATGCAGAATGGAATTGTCTAACTCAAAAACATACATGCTGTCAAATTATTATAGGCTTCAGAGATTCTCAAGCTCACGAGATCTCAGTCACATTGTATACTCACAATGCTTCATGTGGTAGCCTATTTGCTGTTTGGCACTCATTCTGTCTTAGAACTGATGTCAAAGTCATATATCCCAGTCTGTATAGTTGGCCATACTGCAGCACTTCTACTGATATATCATTACAGCATTGTCACAGGTGATCATCCCTTTGTAAAATACAAAAGGATGTCTAGCATTTTAATGTCTTGTATTGTTCTAAGTTTCTGATGATAATTTCTCCCAGCTATATCTGAAAATGATGGTTTTCTGTTATGATGTCATTAGCTTTGAAATTAGTTGAAGTTTTCTGCAATTTATTTCATTACAGCATGGCAAGCTGTGTTTTCAGGTACCAATTAATAAAAAATCTGGAATAGCCAAATGCTTTGGCAAAAACACTCTATAGATTTAAGAACACTGAGCTCTTACATTGCTTCTCCAAACAACAGTTGTGAATCGTGCCTGTTTCTATCATTTTTCGTAAACATAGCGTTAGGAGCAATGAGGTGACACCGGACAAAGGACCAACTATGAGAAAACTTTCTTAGTTTCATGTTGTACCATATCTCTCTCTCTCTCTCTCTCTCTCTCTCTCTCTCTCTCTCTCTCTCTCTCTCTCTCTCTCTCCCTCCCTCTCCCTCCCCCTCCCTCTCTCTGTCTCTGTCTCTCTTTCTTGCTTCCATTTTAAAGCCTCTATTATTTATGTTCCTTAAATTTATTTCACAACAAGAAATTGTGTGTTAAGCAACAGCTCCATTCCATTTAAGTTTTTAAGTCATTCTCCATGTCATCCGAAGGTATGCTATATCAAATTGCAAATCTCAGCATTGGCATTTGTTCCTCAACTTCCGTTTCAGTTATTTTGCACCTGTCACTACCTCTGCACCACCCATCTTAAAACAAGGGATAAACTCCGTCTGTGTTGGTCAGTTTATATAACATAGGCCTGTATTTCTTGGCATTCTACTGTTTTATTGCTGATTCTTGTAACTCCTTATTGGTAACATGTTTTTACTGTTAAGCTATCCAAATTGTGTAAGTTTTTTAGCTGTGTAGCTACACTATCAATTATTGTGCCATATATAGACTGTCTATGGAGAACAAAAAATTGCCTTCCTTTTCCTTTTTCTAATCTGTGTTGCAGCATATCATTTACCTATTCCATTGTCATTTGCATACTGATAAGTCATTTGCACACAGTAAATGTGCTGTTACGGTTACTTTCATAGCTAGTAACAAGAACATATTACTGATAGTTCTGTCGATGCAGTAAAACATAGATATTAAAAAGCAAGGGAAACTAATAAGCATTAATGGGGATCAAAAAATTGCAAGGCCACAAGAAACATAAGACCAAAACACCTCCCAAACAAAAGTGTACTCAACCATTCTAATCCCAAGAAGGTTTGCCGTTCAGCTGTTTTGGAATTCCCGTCTCGGGTGGGCTGCTTGAATATGCATGTACAGAGCCTGATTGGCTAACTTTAATGCTAATTAACTCTGAAATGGCACACTGTATTGATTTAAAAAAAAAAAATTCTCAGCACTAACTACCTGGCAACACCCTTACATACTTTTCAGACTGTTCCTCACCACTGTCTAAACCAAATAAGGTGATAAAAACCTTAAACTATCTTAGTAAGTTCTATTGCAACTTTGTGTATATGATGCTGTGCAAAACAACTTGCACACAAAGGAGTTTCACATTTTTGACATTGTTTCATCGCATTCTTATTGTATTGGCCGTATCTTAGTTGTTTGCCAAATGGTACTGTCAGCTGATCTTCTATATCACAGTGTACATCACTGAGCATCCTTTTGTGTAAATATTTCAGTTTTTGCACTGGATGGGCAGGTAACTGTCTTGAGTTATACTTCTGAAGGTAGCAGTTTACCATATACATTGTGAAGCCAAGTAGATCCAGTGGTTTATCTTTGAACTACAGTGTTGTCTGTACCACAGCTAAACATTGTTTACTGATGTGTTTAGCAGAAAAGCAAGAAGCTGGTAGTACCATTGCTTTGTTCTGAAATTAATCCTATATTTTCTAACATTTTCATCAAGTTTGTCTGCTCTCCCTTGTAAGCGCTGTAGCTAACGACTGCAGCAGGTGTAATTAAGTCAGTAAAAACTCTCCCTTCTACTGTAGTGTTCAGATTTTCCAGTTGCTTCAATTCCACTTCTTCTTTTGAGACCATGGTAACAATACTGTTGTCTTGGTAGCGAATCTAGAGTCAGTTTAGATTTATTGTTAGTTACTTGATCATATGGTCCTCTTTTAGCTTTTTTTCTTTTCCAGGGTGTCTTGCTGAGGAGCACTCTCTATCCTGTTGGGACAAATTGTTTCAGTTCCAGTGCAGTGCTTTTCTTTCAGTGCGCCCAATAGTGCCATTGAAGTAAAAAAGTTATGAAAAAGAAATCTCATGTCTGTTCATTCTCAAATGGAAGCTCTGATAATGTAACTGACCCACCTACTTAGGTCTAGGTTTCCTGTTGCAGCACCCTGGGAAGGGCTAGACTTGAACTAGATACCCCAAGTCTAGTGCATAGACAGCAACCTTTGTAATTAAACCTTATTGGTTTACCTACCATACATTGCTTTGTATCACATCTACCATAACTAGAGGCACCTGTTTGTGGTGAAAATTTTTGCTCGATTTCGTCATTTTAAAAAAGTTATTTCGGTATATTTTTCACTATTTTTTTTTCCATTTCGTCAATAATTTAGCTAATTTTTTTTTCCAGTTTTCAGCAGTGAAAGTTAAAGGAAATACATTTATGGCACATTTGCAGCGAAAAATCTTTTATTTTGCATAAATTGAAAAAGCATAAAATTTATAGATCTTATTAAAACACAAATACCAAATCATGAAAGTTTGGAAAACATTTATCCTGTCCTAGTCTATGTACACAACACACAAGTCAGTCTGAGAAAGACAAGGATACCATGTCTTCCATATTACTGGGAGTCAGAGCTGTTCTCCTGTCAGACATTATATTGCAATATTTGGAATATGATCTCTCACCATCAACATTACTGTCTGGGCTCCACAAAGCCTTCACTGCAGCTTCCACAAAAAGTCCATACTCTGCTTTCAGGGAAAGAAGAATACCAATCACATCAACATCTTTACCTTCTCTACAAGAACTAACTACAAAATCCCTAAACAGTGTGTATGGTACAAGAAATTCTGATGTTGGAAGTTCTTGTAGAATGGAAATTTTCTTTATCAGCTGAGAGATCTCAGCACTGTCTAAATTTCCTTTTATTATGTTTCTCAGATCAAACAATTTACTTATAGAAGAAATGACAATTTTTCCTGTATCACACTCCATCAAGTGGTTCAGTTTTGTAAGACTTACTCTACCTACAGACTGGAAGAGTGGTGATAACTGTACTTGCATATGTTCTGGCAGTTTAAGAAGTTTTTCGGGGGTTGTATTGGGGGGGGGGGGGGGGGGGGGAGTATCCTCTAGTAACTTACAGCTCTTTGCAAGGTCACCAAACTTAGAGTGCAGAAGATGAGTTAATGGTATCTTGGAGCCCTCTAATGTCAGCAACAAATTGCAACATTTTGAGCAGTGCTCAACAAGAAAAATAGCTAGGCATTGAATTTTTTTTGCTTCAGCAGAAGTCAAAGCTTTAAAATAATTGACATCTACACTCTCATCTTCAACAGTTTCAACAAATTCTACTATATCACAGAGATATTCTCCAAGGTACTTGGCACTTTCAAACCATGAGTTCCATCTGGTGATGACAGGAATAGGGAAAAGTTTAGCTTTTGTGGGTACACCTACATATTTCTGAGCTAAGAACTGAATGTATGCATGCTTTCTCTTTCGGGTATTAAGGAAGATGTGTTTTGTCTGCAAAACACAATGGTTTAAATCACAAAGTTCCACAGCCCACACATTACCAACCACATTTAATTTATGAGCCCAGCATTGTGTGTGTACTAACCCTTCTGAAACTAAAACCCTAACTGCATTTATACACCTGCCCATATAACGGGCTTAATCTGAATTTATAGAAACTACATTTCTGTACTGAATTTCAAGTTTCTGTATTACACTCATAATTGCTTGCACACATTTTGTAGCATTTGCATTTGCAATAACTTTCACTCACCCGACGAATAATTTCTGAACTGCACAATCACCACAACTAAGTACTTTTATCGGAACCACGAACACACACTGTCCTTTTCTGTCTGTCATTTCATCACAAAGAATTGAAACTCTTCAGTCTTTCACTGCTCCTTTTAATCTTTCCTCCTCTTCTTTGATGATTCGAGGTATGTAACCTTCCCGTAGTCTTCCAGCTGAGGGTAAGTCTCTAGCACCTTAAAAATGTCAATAGAACTGCTATTAGAGTACTATGTAATGAATTAAATTACCACATTACCCAATTATAAGACTTTTTTTAAGAGGGTGCTCGAGGAAAAATTATTTTTAATGTAGGCCTATTCTGACCAACAAAAATTATTGGCTATCGAGATTACCAAATCTTTGCTGCGATTAGCAGATGGTAAATCAATTATTACACAAACCTGGTATGTATTTGTTCATCCATTCTCTCAGCTTTGGATGATCAACTTTTTCCTTAGGAATGCTAGCTTCAATGAAAGCTCGAGTAGTCGATAAAATGAATTCTTCTTTATCATTTTTCGCTCGTTTTGCCGCTGCAGTGACTTCTGTGAGCGTAGCTTGTCTTCTTATACCAGTAGTTGTTAGCGCCTCTCCTTGTTCTTCTTATGGGAAGAACTGTTATTAATGTGTTTCAGGCACGTGTCCTTCCTCTGCCACTCAATACGCACATTGCACTATTTGCACATAAGTATCTTCCTACTTTTGTCGAAAACATAAAATCCTTCTGACAAAAATTCCTTTTCTCAGTCAAAAACTGTCACTACCATATTACTCATCTGTAGCATGAAAACAAAACACAAAATACCACACTCAGTGCACCAGCAGTCCACAACGATTTCCAACACAATACTCAATACACCGCCAGAACATTGTAGAATGTCTTTGGAATGCCGGCCGAAGTGGCCGTGTGGTTAAAGGCGCTGCAGTCTGGAACCGCGAGACCACTATGGTCGCAGGTTCGAATCCTGCCTCGGGCATGGATGTTTGTGATGTCCTTAGGTTAGTTATGTTTAACTACTTCTAAGTTCTAGGGGACTAATGACCTCAGCAGTTGAGTCCCATAGTGCTCAGAGCCATTTGAACCATTTTTTGTCTTTGGAATACTCATCATATTATATATATCGAAATGGTGTACAATCGATACCCAGATTGAATTACCATAACTCCAATCGAATTTCCACAGTTAAGTTCAAATCACAAGATTTTGCAAAGTTTCGTCAATTATTTCGTGATTTTTTTGAGGTTGATTTATACATACAGCCCCTGATTACCCATGGTAGTCAGATGACAACTCAGTTGATGAGTGTGAAAGTAATGTAAAACATTCAAGTGGCACATAACTAAAATGTTGTAGAAGCTAAAGTTACAAAATACTGTGATAGAGAAATTGTTAGCCAAGAGGTAAATATTACACTATGCTATGAACTGAAGAGCCTGGTTATGAAATATGTTTATCTGTAACTATAAAAATATGATTTATGGTCTGTAGAAAGTTGGTGTTTTGCATTAAGATAGGGCCTAAGAAGTAATGGTCCACCATGTTTAATGTCCGATACCATCAGCCTCAGTAATCTTTCCACTCCAGGTTGTTCTACATCACGCACTATTCCTCATACCAGCAGAAGAAAGAAGTTTTGTGTTTTCAGCAAAATGTGTGAAAGTTCATGAAAATTTTGTACTTTACGAAAAACAGGTGCCTCTAACCATAACACAGAATCATGGCTTCATCAGTAGATAGTAGCTTTTGATTATTGAAAGCACTTAGCTATCTATCATTCAAGAGTTTCCAACAATGTCTCACTTTTAAAAATCTGTCATCTTTGGATAAGCTGTTGTAATCATGAGCATGCAAATCTTCCCCTTGACATTGCTTTTGGCACAGCTAGATTATGTCAATGCTTGCTCGTTTCACTATACATTCTCTATCTTGGTAGATGGTTGTAACCTATCAAAAGAAATATGGCCAATAATTCTCTTCTTTCTACACTTGACACATTGATTGTTTATTGCCCCATGCTGATGAGCATAAGTATTTGTCTAATTAGCTAGCATGTACACAATGATGTCATCATAAAACAGTTCAAATAACTGTACTGGTGACATTTCTTCAGCCAAAAATTCTGGAAGCATTCGTGTTTTTATTTGTACTTCATTCATATCACTCTGAGTACACTTCCTATCAGCCTTCTTTCTTCTGCTGGTATGAGGAATAGTGCATGATGTAGAATAACCTGGAGTGGAAAGATTACTGAGGCTGATGGTATCGGACATTAAACATGGTGGACCATTACTTCTTAGGCCCTATCTTAATGCAAAACACCAACTTTCTACAGACCATAAATCATATTTTTATAGTTACAGATAAACATATTTCATAACCAGGCTCTTCAGTTCATAGCATAGTGTAATATTTACCTCTTGGCTAACAATTTCTCTATCACAGTATTTTGTAACTTTAGCTTCTACAACATTTTAGTTATGTGCCACTTGAATGTTTTACATTACTTTCACACTCATCAACTGAGTTGTCATCTGACTACCATGGGTAATCAGTGGCTGTATGTATAAATCAACCTCCAAAAAATCAGAATATTTTTCCAATAAGACTATAATTTCATCAGCAGTCAACCTAAAACCAAGTGCATACAGTTATTTCAATTCCCGCATTCAGTCTCACTGTTCCAAAAATATAACACCCAGCTGTAGTGCATTATAACCAATTGTGAGAACTAATTATGAACAAATAGCACATATCCCCTAACATTCATGTATTGATAAAACATATTTAGAAACTATATCATTGCTGTATAGTGTCAAATATGACAAAAATTACTTACCCTTTCTTTGAAGTCATTTTTCCATAAACAACAATTAATATACATCAACAGTTGTCATCTGCATATGTTCTCACCAGAAATGTCAGTTTTGTGGAAAAGCTTAGAGCATATAGAAGGCAACCATGTTAACAAACTTAACATAAAACAAAATCCGTATGCACAAGGAAAAAGATATTAATTTTTGTTCCAAAAATGAAGCAGTGGGATTAAATGGGGAAAAACTATAAATAAAACTCAAACTAAGTATATTATGTACTGTAATTCAAACGATCTAAATGCTTACTGCTCAGACAGCAGAAGTAAAGAAACTACGCCATCAGGCTTCTTCATAATATGATGAACCTCATCGTGACTGCATCTCTGTGCTGAACCCTCAATCCCAGAATTGCTTATACATCCAACCACCTCAGTTATTTATTGTACACATTCAAGTCTCTGTCTTTCCCTACTAATTTTGTCACCTAGTACCATAGAATCCTATCATTTTGTTCCTTCTTCTAGTTAGTGTTGTGCAACTATCTGTTTTCTTTGATTCTGTGGAGAACCACCTCATTTTTGATATCACTCCACTTAATTTTTAGCATCCTTTTGTAACACCACACATCAAACACAAATTTAGCTTCTTTCTTAGTTTTCCTACAATCCTTGATTGTCTGCCATGCAATGCTGTGCCTATATCTACATTCATAACTATTTCTTTCTCAAAATAAGGCCTATGTTTGAAACTAGAATGCTTCTTGTAATAAGAAATGCCAGTCTTCTGCCACCCTTGCTTCAATCATCATGAATTATTTTGCTTCCAACACAACAATAGTCTAGTACATGGTCCCTAATATTTGTAAGTTTGTTACTAATCATGTTTCTGCAGCTTCTGAATACATCAGTCTTCCTTTGGTTTACTGTGTCTTATTCTGTTCTCAACAGATTGTGCATCCCATTCCACACACCATGTAATACTTACCACTTTCACCAGTCTGATGCCCTTTAATCCTGAATTTCAAACCTACTGCTGAACTTTGCTTTTATATGCTTCTTTGCTAATTTGATAAACAAGTTGAACAGTAAAGGAGAAAGAGTACATCTCTATCTTACCCTGTTTTTAATCTGAACACTTCTCTTTTGATCTTCCATTCTCACTGTTCTCTCCTTGTTCTTGTACATAGTGAATACATTCTAAAAAAGGAATTATCCAAATCGTGTGGAAATGGGTAGATGCGATGTAAATGTACAGACAAACAAATGATTTCAGTTTCATGAAAATTGTGTGACAAAATAAAGGGAAAGAGCTTCCCAAATTGAGCAAGTGAATAATGTGTTGGTTCACCTTTGGCATCTATGCAAGCAGTTATTTGGCTTGACATTGATTGATAGAGTTGTTGGATGTTCTCCTGAGGGATACATGCTGAATTCTGTCCAGTTGGCATGTTAGACCATCAAAATCCCAAGCTGGCTGGAGGGCCCTGCCCATAATGCTCCAAACATTCTGATTTGGGGAGAGACATGGCAACCTTGTTGGCCAAGGTAGAGTTTGGCAGGCAGCATGACAAGTAGTAGGAACTCTTGTCATGTGCGGATGAACATCTTGCTGAAATGTAAGACCAGGAGGGCCTGCAGTGAGGCCAACAACACAAGATGTAGAATATTGTTGATGTCCTGCCTTAAGATGTGGCCTAACACCTGAACTCTTCATTTAGTCAAGTTTTGTCATAAATTTCTTTTCTCCCCAGTTCGATTGAGGACCTGCTCAATCTTTTCTTCTGTAGCACCACATACCAGTAGCTTCTATTCTGATCTTGTCTGAACTGCTTACTGTCTACGTACCTTCCATACAAGGCTACACTCAAGACAGGTATTTTCAGAAAAGACTTCCTAACATTTAAGTTTATATGTTAATAAATGCCTCTTTTTCAGAAATGCTTGCTGTACCCAGTCTTTTTTTTTTTTTAATATCCTTTCTACTTTGACCCTCATCGTTACTATACTGCCCAAATAGCAAAGCTCGTGTACTGCTTTTAGTGTCTTGTTTCCTAACCTAATTCCCTCAAGATTGCCTGATTTAATTTGACAACATTCCTTTGCCTTTGTTTTACTTGATGTTCATCTGATAACCTCTTCTCAAGACACTATCCATTGCTTTAAGCTGCTCTTCCAAGTCCTTCACCGCATCTGACAGAATTACAACATCACTGACAAACCGCAAACTTCTTATTTCTTCTCCCTGAAATTACTTCCCTCTTGAAATTTCTTCTTGGTTTCTTTCACTGCTTTCTTAGTGTACAGAGTGATTGATGCTGAGGGAGGCTACAATCCTGTCTCACTTCATTATCAGCTACTGCTTCTCTTTCATGCCCTTTGACTCTGTATAAGTGCAGGCTTGTTTCTTTACAAGGTGTAAATAACCTTCCATACCTTGTATATTATCCATGCTACGTTTGAAATATCGTAGAGCGTGTTCCAGTCAACACTGTCAAAAAATTTCTCTAAATTTATGAATGCTATAAACATCAGGTTCCCTTCCTTCAACCTGTCTTCTACGATAAGTATTGCCTTGCTGAACACATTTCTGAGGAACCCAAAATGATCTTCCCCCAAGGTGGCTTCAACCAGTTCCGCCATTCTTCTGAAAATAATTAGTGTAAATATTTTACAGCCAACCTTTAATGAACTAATACTTTGGTAATATTCATACCTGTAAGAACCTGCTTTCTTTGGAATTAGATTTAATAAATTTTTATGGTAGTCCTAGGGTATTTAGTGTGTATCTGTTGCACACCAGATGGAAAATTTTTGTCATTGCTCTGGTATCGCACACTGTGGAATCTGAATCCACACCAGACGATATGGACGTCGAAGACCCCTAGACGTCTCTGCATCGTCGCACCGTAAGCTGTGGTGGCGCGCGCCTCATGGAATGCATTTAGTGTGAGGGTGCCACAGTGGAACACGTGGTCCCCGACCGTGGATTTAAGCACCTGCCTCTCGCTCAGCCAGTAAGTCTAACCTTACGTATGTCTCTGGACATACTGTCTTGCCTTAGACAGCGTATTTACTTTCGTGTTTTGTTTATGATTGGACATGGTTGTCTAGTTAGATTTTCTTGGGACTCTGTTGTTCCGTTCTTGATGTCATCGTAAGGTCCTTCGTTGGTCTTGTCCGTCTTCTCCCGTTTGTGTTGTTGTTCACGGGCCACTCCGTGGGTCCCGCTGCACTTTCCGTCGCGTCAACCCTGCGACCGGAACGGTCACAGTTACAACATTTCGGTGACGAGGATGGGATGAAATGATGATGATTAGGACAACACAACACCCAGTCTCTGAGCGGAGAAAATCTCCGTCCCAGCCAGAAATCAAACCCGGCCCCTTAGGATTGACATTATGTTGCACTGTCCACTCAGCTACTGGGGGCGGATGGCTCAACGTCTCCATCGCTGGGTGTTGTTTTTATGAAATTACACTTACACCATCCGGTATAAGCCCACCACCCACCATGCTAATGCGGATGCTTTGTCACGTTTCCCAGCAGGCCCCGATCCTGCCTTTGACCAACAGGATGTCCTTTGCTTTCACATTGATTCCACCCACTGGGATGCCCTGGACAGTCTGCCTCACATGGCCGCTCACATTTCTGCGGTTACCCACTGTGACCCTATCTTGGAGCAGGTTCTCTACTACGTGGTCCATGGGTGCCCCCCCCCCCCCCCCCCCTATGTTACTCGTCGGATGCAGTCTGATTTCAGCCTCTTGCACAACCTGTCCCACAGGCTCTCCATGGTCAATGATGTCCTTGTGTTGATGTGTTGGCCATGGAGTCGGATTGTTACATCGCAGGCACTGGGGTATGTCCCGTGTGAAAGTTTTGGCTCACCAGCACATGTATTGGCCCGGCATCGATGACGATATTGACCGCCTGGTCTGTGAGTGCACCGTGTGTGTGCGTCACCAGGCAAGCCCCCCTCAGTAGTTTGCACCCTGGCCTGTGCCTCGCCGGCTCTGGGATCGCATCCATATCGATTTTGCGGGCCCGTTTTTGGGGTCCATGTGGTTACTTATCATTGATGCCTACTCCAAATACCCAAATGTCATCCGCATGGCATCCACTACCATGGAGGCTACACTCACGGCCCTGGCCAGGTTCTTGTCATTGAGGGCCTGCCACACATGTTGGTCTCCGATAATGGCCCCCAATTCACGGTGTCCTCCTTCCACAACTTCCGTCAGGCCAACGGTACCAAACATATCCGTGGCCCCCCTTTCCATCCTTCGTCTAATGGTGTGGCGGAGAGGCTTGTACGCACTTTTAAACAACAGTTGACAAAAGCGATCGACTCATCTCCAACCGCGTCGGGCCTCACCCTGTTTTTGAGCACCTATCTCACTACGCCAATTGACGGATGCAGTCCAGCAGATCTTCTTGATGGGCGACAGCTGCGGGCCCCGCTCCATTTGCTGATGCCACCTCCCGCCCGCCACCACTCCCGGCCCTCATAGCGTTATGCCTCCGGCACGGCCATGTGGGCCCGCGAGTACAGGCACAAGGCAGGTTGGATGCCCACCATGGTCACCGCAGCCCATGGGCAGCATGTGATGTCAGTACAGACGTCGAAAGAGTTGGAGTGCCGCCATCATCATCAGCTCTGCCCACGTGCTCCTGCGGGACTCATGCTGCCACCTCATCCCCTACCACCTTCAGGTACAGACGTGCTCCTTGAGTCGCTGCCCCGGCCACCGTCTCCCTGCAGACCTGCCACTGGCTCTCCTTGGCCCCAGGTGGATCGGCAGCTCCTTCCCCTGCTTGGACTCTGGGTCGGCTGTCATGGATACATCAGGTGTCCCTTCCTCCACCTCAACGGCGGCTGCGGAGCCCAGCTCTTCTTCCCACTGCCGCCCACCTCGGCACTGTCCAGGACATTTCCGCCCCTACATGCAAGTTTCAGGGCGGAGGGATCTGGTACCACACGTGGAATTTGAATCCGATATGGACGTCGAAGACCCCTAGACGTCTCTGCACCATTGCGCCGTAAGCTGTGGCGGCGTGCGCCTCCTGGCATGCATTCAGTGTGAGGGCGCCACAGTGGAACACGTGGTCCCAGCAGCCAATAGCGGCGCCCCCAATCATCGATTTAAGCACCTGCTCCTCGCTCAGGCAGTCAGTCTAATCTTGTGTACGTCTCTGGACATAAGGCCTCGCCTTAGACAGTGTATTTACTTTCATGTTCTGTTTACGAGTGGACTTGGTTGTCTAGTTAGGTTTTCTTGTGATTATGTTGTTTCGTTCTTGTTGTCGTCGTAAGGTTCTTCGTTGGTTGTGTCTGTCCTCTCCTGTTTGTGTTGTTGTTTGCGGGCTGCTCCGTGGGTCCTGCTGTGCTTTCTGTCACATGAACCCAGCGACCGTTCCAGTCGCAGTTACAACAATTGCTGTACCTCCCAACGATCTCAATAATTCTGAGGGGATATTGTGTACCCAGGGGCATAATTTTCACTTGGGTCTTTCAGTCCTGTGTCAAATTCTTCTTATAGTATTACATCTCCCACTCATCCTCATCTACTTTCTCTTCTCTTTCTATAATATTCATTGACACTCATTTCTCTTTTATATCCGTTCTATTCATTACTTCCACTGTTCAGCTTTCCCAGCTTAGTATTAGGTTGCAATCTCAGCTCTTGATGTTCAGAGAGCTGTTCATCTTTTCTCCAAAGGTCTCTTCAATTTTCTTGTTTGCAGCATCTCTCTCTCTCCTAGTTACACATGCTTCTACGTTCTTGAATTTCTGTTCCAGCTATTCTGCTCTGATATTTCACGCTACCTATCAGTCTCATCCTTTACATGCCTATCTTTTCTTTTGTTTGCTTTATTTCCTGTATTTTTATATTTGCTTCTTTCGGCAATTAGATTAATTATCTATGGAGTTATCAATGGATTTCTACTGGGCTTTGCCTTTTTGCCTATTTTACCCTCTCTGCTTTCATTATTTCATCTATCAGGGCTATCCATTTGTCTCCTTTTGTGTTCCTAACCCATTTCAGTCGGTCATTACATAATGCTCCCTTTGAAACTCTCAACAATAGCTAGTTCTTTCAGCTTATCCAGGTCCTATCTTCTTAATATCCTACTTTTACGCAGTTTTCATCTGCTGTTCATAAACAAAAAAATACTCTGAGTCCACATCTGCCCCTGTCAGCATTGCAGAGTTTAAAATCTGCTCTATAAATATCTCTCTCTTCATTATTTAATCAGTCTGAAATCTCCCAGTGCCTCAAGGTCTCTTCCATATTTATAACCTTCTTTCATGAGTCTTAAACCAAGTGTTAGTGATGATTAACTTACGTTCTGTACAAAATTCTACTAGACAGGTTACTCTTTCATTCCATTCCCCTATCCATTTTCTCCCTTGATTTTTCTTTCCCTTCCTTCTCCTGCTATTTTTCCTTCTCTTCCTTTTCCTACTATTAATTCCAGTCTCTTGTCTCCATCCTGTGCCTTCTTCTTGTCAATGTTTTTCCATATATTTCCTTTCTTGCTGACTCTGCAGAGAACCACATCATTCCATACCTTATCAGTCCATCTAATTTTCAACATTCGTCTGTACCACCATGTCCCAAATGCTTCAATCCTCTTCTGTTCCAGTTTTACCACAGTCCATGTTTCACCACCATATAATCTGTGCACCAAACATACATTTCAGAAATTTCTTCCTCAAATTGAGGCCTATGGTAGATCACAGTAGACTGCTCTTGGCCAGGAATGCCATTTTTGCTAGTGTTTATGTCCTCCTTGCTTTGTCCATCATGGATTACTTTGCAGGCTACGTGGAAGAATTACATAACTTCTTGTACTTCATGATCTCATCATACATTCTTTTAATCTCTTTAACTATGGAGCTAGTTGTCATATAAACTTATCTACTGTGTTTGCTGTGATGTGGTTTCACTAAGTGGTTTGTAGTAGCTTACCTGCAGTCCTATTTTTTGATTCATTATTAGGGCCACTGCCATGTTGCCTCCATTGGATTTTATGTTTATAACCTTACTCACCTGGCTAGAGCTCCTGATCTTCCTTCCATCACACTTCACTAATTTCCAGTATATCTAACTTCAACCTAGCCATTTTTCTTTGTAAATTATCTAGCCAATATACCCATTTAGAGACCTAATGTTGCATCCTCTCACCCATAGAATGTCAGTTATGTTTTTCCTGATGACGATATCTTCTTTCAGCCATTCAAAGTACCGTTATGGCAAGGACTTGTTGGTTAGTGTTAAAAGGGCAGATCAGCCGGTCATCCAGACTGTTACCCCTGTAACTACTGAAAAGGCAGCTGCCCTCTTCAGGGCCTACTTATTTGTTTGGCCCCTCTACAGTACTGCTTCATTAGTGTGTCCCATGACATAAGGGAAATTTTTTTTGTGAATTTAAATGTGCATATCCTGTATTTTTTCTGTTTGATCTTAATAACCCATACCAAATACTGTTTTGATTAAATTATGGTAAGACAAACCAATTTGATGCCAAACATGAGATATGAAAATTTGTATTGAGTGAGTATGGAAGTATTTTGGAACTTGATGTTTGTTTGGCAAATAAAATGCCAGTATACCCCAATTGTGTTTATATACTCTTTAACACACAAAAAACATCATTATTTAAATTTTCTTTCCGAAGTTTGCTTTCTACAGTCACCTTAAATCTTTCAATGTTCTTTTATGCAGCATAACAAATATTGCTTTTGTTCCTCCTCAACTGAGATTATATCGTGAAAGTCCTGCAGTAACTTGCCCACACTTTCAGTTGTATCATTCACTGCCCTCATCATTGAACTCTTCTTTCTGGGTTGTTAAAATGAAGCATTATTTGACCATAAGGCAGGATGATCATGGAGTAAATTGTCATCAATTTTAAATTAACCGAACGGTGAATTGCTTCTGCCTGAAATGAAGTCACAGATGTTTTTTCTCTCTAATTAAAAAGAGAACGGGAGGTAACAAAATTGTGATGTAAGCAGAAAACTAAAGAAACAGCTTCTGAATTTATTTATTTAACAAACCATACAATGGACTGCAAAGTTCTCCTTTGATGGGCTGTAACCTTTACTGTGAGCTGATAACTTATCTTTCATTAAATTTTCAACCATTTTTACTCTAGTTTCTAGACCCACATCATTGTCAAAAAGTGACTAGACAGAAACTTTGTCAGTCAAATTACATAAATGTTGGTTTATATTCTGTAAAGCAGCATTTGAGAGCCATTTATCAAGTTTTTTGTAAGCCTGTGTACTGACTTCAAAAAGCACAAATCTTGGTGGGGTACTTTATTGCCAAATAACATTGGAGCCAGGGCTTGACACAGGATATCACTATAACAGGCATATTTTCAACAGTGCTGCCTTATCCTTGCTCGTAATTTTGAATTGAGCACAAAGTAATGGTATTTTTAGGGAATAAATAGCCCTCGCCATCCGTCGAGCTTGGTGCATATCGCCTGGAGGTTGGATCTTAAATTTCTGTGTGTTCCTCAAAAACCACAGAAAGATCTATCAACTCTAGATAATCATCTCTGACTGTTTCTTTGGTCAATTCAGTTTGATAAAACTAAAGCAGATTGTCAGTTTCTGAACCAGTCAGGTGCAATGCGAGCTTTTCTTTATAACACTGTATTTTATCTTGGTCAGCACTTTTCAAGTTATCTTGAAACTTTGTGAAGAGTGGAATATCGAGATTTGTTGTCACTTTACTGTTTTTTACTTCGAACATGCTTTTTAACCCCAATTCATACATGTGATGCAGGCAAGCAAAGATAAACGATTTCTATTAAGTTTTTGGTCGAGAAGCACCCAGGCACTATTGATATTACCTATATTTGAAGCCGTAGTATCACATCAAAGAAATTTCACTTAATCTTAAGAGATTCTGATCTATAATCGCATTCCAAACCGCCTTCGCCTGTCCGCAGCCTCAAGCGTTTTTCAACATTGGTGCAACAGTAAGTTGTTCTTTATTTCCTTATTAAATAACTATTGGAAGACAGTCTTCTTTTGATTTCTGATCATGTAAAGCACATGACAGTTTGCCACTCCAGTGGACAGTCACAATGCCTGATACCTTGTTTTAAAAATTAGCTTTTATAACTTCCACATGCTCTTTCCATTTTCCTGTGTGAATTCTTTGAATTGATGAGTTATTTGTATGAAATTCATCAGTATTGTATCAAAGTGCCTCAGTGGTAGCTTCAAGAATAAACAACGAAACCCTCATACTCAACTGTGCCTATCTAGTGCTGCTCCTAACTTTGGAGTAATGAAATTTTTCTGCATAGTTGTATTACTGGTTACAGGTTGTATTTTCTCAATCACATTTGGAAATCTTCTTGTAAATGCTTGTCATTTTCTTTAGAATAAGAAGATGAGTCCTTTTGTAATGGTTCATTAGATGACGTTGAAGGCGTGACCTTTCCTCTTTATTAATCAGTTTTTTTGTCCTCTCCAGCTGAGTGACCAGGCCGATCTGGCTCTGTCTGTGGCTGTAAGAAGATTCTGTCTCAATTTATTTTCATTAATTGAAGTGCATCGGTGTGTACCATGTCAAGCAAATCATCTAACTTGTTGACAATCTCTTGTCGGCAATGCTCAGAGAAGTTTTGGGTGTTTTGTGATTTTTTGTAGCTCCCTCAAACCTTGATATGTGTTCACTAGTTTCTTCATGCAATTGGGCATAGATTTCATAAGTATACATGCCTTTTCCCAGAAGGTAATACCTTCACAAATAGTAAGATTTGCACTTGCACTGAGAATTAAATTCACTTCACGGGTATTACAAAATAAAACTGCCAGGATTTTTCCTTTAGAGTTAACTTTTGAACCCTTTATTGGATGCTTTACGACACCTATTAAAAATATACACTTTTAGAACTACAACATAATGCCAATGACATGTTCACTGAATGACAACAATATGGCTACTAACAATGCTAAAAACACATTGCTGCAGGAGCGCGCATTTGCCTTACTTAGCAAATACTGTCAACATGATACATTTCAATACAAGTCGACACTGGTGGCTGAGGTCGAACATTCCCGAAATTTTACTTACAATGTTTAGACATCGTACAAATAAATTAAGAGGTTAGGCATTTAAAAAGAGGCTTCAGTTTTTTTGGGACATCCTACCCTTAATAGTGATTGCACTTGGGGTACAGCTGTTTGTATCCTTGAAGCACACAAGCCACCACACCTCGGCAGAGTCTGTAGTTCATGAGAGTCCCTCCGTGGGTAATGGGGAGGTGGGAGTCTTTCCATTACAGGTTACATTTCCTGTGGATAAAATTGCTGCTGTTGTGTTAAGGAGATCGAACACTGATTTGATGCAGCTCTCCATGTTAGTTTATCCTGTGCAAACCTTTTCATCCACATCCGTTTTAACCTGCTTGCTATAGCCAATCCTTGGTCTCCTTCTAAACTTCCATGTTTTCCATCCTCAAATGGTTTTCTGTTCTCCATCAAGCTGTTAATCATTGCCAATTCTTTTATCTTTACGGCAGTTTCACATCCCAAGGCCATTTGTCTTGAACTACAATCCCTTGTCCAACTTTTAATACAGCTGTTGACAGAATGGGGATGATTCCTTATGACTGAGATATTCAGTTTCTTCTCCTGATTCAGAATCTCAGCCTCTGCTGCTACTGAATGTGACCTAGGATGTTTGGATTAGTAGTCAAAGATTTAACACCTTCTAAACGCTTACCACTGAACCTGGGACATATGGAATGCAGATAATAGTAATGCAATATACAAAAAGTGATGCTATGTTGCGGCACTGTTATTGTATACACTGATCATGAAGAACATTATGACCAGCAACTTTCTATCAATTTAAATGCGTCCAGGCGATAGCATTGTCACCTGGTGAGGAATGAATGCTAGTCAAGACATACACAGGGTGCATGTAGTGTCAGTGAGCATGCTACCCATGTGTAGAATGGGGAAGGTGCGCAATCTATCTGAGTTTGTTATGTGGAATAATTATATACTGCTGCAGTCACTTTTTACTAATATTTCATTAGCACAATGCATTTTGGCAGCATGCTACAATCATCAGGTGCATTATGCAGTTACTTACACATCAGCTGATAGGTTGTGTACATTAGCTGTGTGTGCTAGTGGGGTTAAGAATCGAAAAATAAACCTGTGTGGAAGGGCAAATCTGTTAGTGTGTACATTATGCGAATAGCATGATTAGGTAATATATATTAATATGTTTACTTACATTTTTGATAGTGTTTTCATTTTCTGGCACACACAGCACAGTAACAGGTAAATCACAACTTAGCATTTTCACAAATGTTTGTTTACAACATTCCAAAGAATTTTAAAATCTAAGATAAACTACTTACAATTTCAAAGACAGTAATATATACCGATAGTGAAGATGAAAACTTTGATCTAGATGTACTGGGAATATGGAAAATGTTACATGGATACTTAACGAAAACCCTTCTGTCAATGAAAGGGTGCAAAAAAGGGCAGCTCATTTTGTATTATCACGTAATGGGGGAGAGAGTGTGGCAGATATGATACGCGAGTTGGGATGGAAGTCATTAAAGCAAAGACGTTTTTCATCACGGCGAGATCTATTTACGAAATTTCAGTCACCAACTTTCTCTTCTGAATGCAAAAATATTTTGTTGAACCCAACCTACATAGGTAGGAATGATCATCAAAATAAAATAAGATAAATCAGAGCTCGAACAGAAAGGTTTAGGTGTTTGTTTTTCCCGCGCACTGTTCAGGAGTGGAATGGTAGAGAGATAGTATGATTGTTGTTTGATGAACCCTCTGCCAAGCACTTAAATGTGAATTACAGAGTAGACATGTAGATGTAGATGTAAACATGTAATGTTGGAGATATTTTGAAGAAGTTAACGTTATTACTTTCAAGCTTATCATTTAATAATACATCTCCATGTTGTGTGCCGTGAATGAAGATTTCCAGTTCTTCATATGAGTCCATTTGGTGTCCCTTATCATTTTTATGTAATATATGAAGATCATTCGCAGTATCATGGAATGGGTGGCCTGTGTCTTTTATGTGCGTGGCTATTGCTGGTTTATTGTAATTGTTAGTGTGGTAAGCATTTATGTGTTCATTGCCGGCCAGGGTGGCCAAGCAGTTCTAGGTGCTACAGTCTGGAACCATGTGACTGCTACGGTCGCAGGTTCGAATCCTGCCTCGGGCATGGATGTGTGTGATGTCCTTAGGTTAGTTAGGTTTAAGCAGTTGTAAGTTCTAGGGGACTGATGACCTCAGAAGTTAAGTCCCATAGTGATCAGAGCCATTTTGTGTGTTCATTATATCTTGCTTGGAAGTCTCTCCCAGTTTGGCCTATATAAAGGGATCTGCAGGTATTACATACTATTTTATAGATGCCTGATTGTGACTGTTTATCAGTCTGTGTGTGTATATTGTGTCTCAGTGTGTGTTGCAGTTTGTTGTGTGTTGTAAAAGGCAATGTTAATGTCGTGTGGTGTCAGAATGTTTGCTGTTTTGTAGGAGAGTTTGCCTGTGAAAGGTTTGCAAGCCATGGATTTCTTTTTCATGTCATGTATGGAAAGTGATTTATAATTGTTTTTCCATTTTTGCTTAAGGTTATCAATTAATACTTCATCATAGCCATTTACTGAAGCTATTTGTTTTATTATGCTGAGCTTATAAAGATGTGCATATTTATCCATTGGTATGTTGTTGGCTCTGGTAACTAGTGCTCTGTATGCAGCAACTGTGTGTGTTGTGGGGCTGACAGGATGAGCTGTGTATTGTGGTATCTGTTGCTGTTGCCTTCCTGTAAACTTTGAAGCTGTATCAGTTGTTTTCTTTACTGATGTTTAGATCAAGGAAATTGATGCTACCATTGCTCTCACATTCCATTGTGAATTTTATGTTACTATCTTGTTTATTGAGAGTGTCGAGTATGTTGTTAATATCATTTGTGTCACCATCTACAAGGAGTAATGTATCAACAACATAACATTTGTAGTAAATGATTTTATCCATAGAGCTTGATTTTTTAGCAAGAGTTTTGTGCTCAAGTTGGTTAATATATATGTTGGCAATTGTACCATCTATGCTTCAGCCTATTGCAATGCCTCTATGTTGCATGTGGATTTTATTATTAAAAGTAAAATAGGCCAAACAGGGAGAGACTTCCAAGCAAGATATAATGAACACCTAAATGCTTAACACACTAACAATTACAATAGTTCAGCATAAAAGACACAGGCCGACATAAAAGACACAGGCCACCCATTCCATGATATTAAGAGTGATCTTCATATATTACATAAAAAGGATAAGGGACACCAAATGGACTTACATGAAGAACTGGAAATCTTCATTCATGGCACAGCACATGGAGATGTATTATTAAATGATAAGCTTGAAAGTAATAATGTTAACTTCATCAAAAACTTCTTCATCATTGAATGTTTATTTCATTGACAGAATAGTTTTCATTAAGTATCCATGTAACATTCTTCATATTCCCAATACATCTAGATAAAAGTTTTCATCTTCACTACAGGTATATATTACTGTCTTTGAAATTGTAAGTAGTTTATCTTAGATTTTAAAACTCTTTGGAAAATTGTAAACAGACGTTTGTGAAAATGCTAAGTTGTGATTTACCTGTTACTGTGCTCTGTGTGCCAGAAAATGAAATCGCCATCAAAAATTTAAGTAAACATATTAATTTATATTAACTAATCATGCTATTCGCATAATGTACACACTGTAACAGATTTATCCTTCCACACAGGTTTATTTTTCGATTCTTAACCCCACTAGCACACACAGCTAACGTACATAATCTATCAGCTAATGTAGAAGTAACTGTATAATGCACCTGATGATTGTAGCATGCTGCCAAAATGCATTTTGCTAATAAAATATAAGTAAAAAAATGACTGCAGCAGTATATAATTGTTCCACATAATCTTGTAATACAGTTGCAGACCTCAAACAACATGCATATAACGTGGATAAATTTTAAATTTATCTGAGTTTGACCAAGGGCACATTGTGATGGCTCAGAGGTTGGCCACAAGCATTTCAGAAGCTGCACAGCTTGTCAGGTGGTTAGGGAGTGGTGTAGTGATTGTCTTCAACAAGTGTAGAAACTGCGATGAAACCATGTCCAGATGATGTGTTGGGTGGCCAGCCACCTGTCATTACAGATGTCATAAGCTGAGCAGACTGGTAAAACACGACATGCGGCAGACTGTGGCAGAACTAACATCAGACCATAATTCTGGGCAGAGTAAAAGTGTATGTGAACACACAGCGCACTGAACACTCCTAATGATGGACTTCCTTGGCTGATGACCCGTGCATGTGGCACTGTTAACACCAGGACATTGGCAACTATGACTGAAATTGACAGAAGACTTTTGGCACTGGATATTAGCACGGTGGCAGATCGTTGTGTGGTTTTATGAATCCTGATACCTTGTTCATCATGCTGATGGGAAGGTGCAAATCCATTGTCTTCCAGGGGAACAGCTCCTCGATACCTGTGCTGCGGGACGGAGACAAGCTGGTGGCACTTGATTATGCTCTGGAGAACATTCATATAGACATCCTTGGGTCCAGTGGAGCTTTTGTGAGGCAACATGATGACCAAGGAGTGTCATACACTGGTTGCAGATTATGTACACCTCTTCGTGTCAATCCTGTTTCCCGAAGGCAGTGGCAGTTTACAACAAGACTATGTACGATGTTACAAGGCCAGGATTGTGATGGAGCAATCCAAGAAACACAGTGGTGAGTTCCACTTGATCATGTGGTGGCACCCCAGCTAGCCAGATCAAAACCCGACCAGACACATCTCGGATGTGTCCACAAAGGTGGACATATTGGCTACTATGTAGGTGGTCATAATATTCTAGCTGATAAGTGTACTTGGAAAGAAAGAAGATACAGGGCATTTCTTGTATCATTAATTGCTTTCACTGGCTCTGTGTGGGAATCAGTATTGGTGTAGGTAAATCTCTTTCTTGCTTATTGTTCTAATATGTTTCTTAGTGTGGCTCTCTATGTATTGTATTTAGCCAAGAATAAACTAGATGAGTTCAAGGTGGCCTTAGAAAGAACTTAAAGAAAATTATTGCACCATTCAGTGTGTCAGACTGCTGGTCAGGAGCACCTGCCCAGAGAGCTGTGCTCCAACTCATACTGAAACTTTACAAAGTAGCAGTAGTGCAGCAGCTGACCAATTCAGGTGCTGTTGCTTGATGTCGGTACTTTAATTGGCAATTGGAACTGTCCTGTCATCAAAAAACACCTTGTAATACTGCTATAGGCCGTTGATGGTATGTGCTCTTGCATAGTCCTGCATGAGATAACAGTGGGTTTTACTCGTCTCCCTCCCTGGTTGCTCCAGTGGCCCAGCGTCCTTTTAGACTTGTCGGAGTACCGAAGGAACTGCACCCCTGCGTTTGTTTTTACCTCCTTATTTTCCGGTATTTTACACCGGCATCCGGACCATGTACCAGTATTTACGGATGGCTCTAAACAGGGGGACTCTGTTGGTTGTGCTGTTGTTTTCCCTGATCGAGTCGTCAAGTTACGGCTTCCTGCGGCATTTACCATCTTTGATGCCGAATTGTTTGCGATCCTGCGGGCATTGGAGCAGATGAGATGTGTTCCCAGTCGTAAGTTCCTCATCTGTTCTGACTCCCTGAGTGCCCTTCAGACCATGCAACACTTGTACCCAGCGGATACGGTCGTCCAGAACATCCATGATGCCCTACTCCACCTGCAATGGCAGGGGAAGGAGGTTCCTTTCTGCTGGGTGCCGGGGCACGTGGGTATTAGGGGAAACGAACTGGCAGATGTGGCTGCCAAAGATGCATGTTCCTTCCCTCACGTTGTTGAATGTGCCGTCCCCCTCCATGCTGTTACCTCCCTCGTGCGTTTTCGTGTTATGCGTCAATGGGAAGAGGAGTGGCTGGCAGTCGGTGACAATAAGCTGCGTCTGGTCAAGGCCACCACGCGGCCATGGCGTACGTCCTACCAGTCATGCAGGCGGGATGAGGTTCTCCTCACTCGCCTCTGCATCGGGCGAAGTCCCTTCACACATGGTTTTTTATTCCGGCGGGAAGATCCCCCAATCTGCAGTGCTTGTGGCGTCCAGATTACTGTCCGCCACATTTTACTTGACTGTCTTTTATTCTCTGACCAGAGGGTGGTGGTTTCTTTGCCACCGGATTTGCCCTCTATTTTGCAAGACGCAACGTCTATGGTTAAGGTTTTATGGTTTTGTGTCCTGTCCAATTTGTTGCCTCGGATTTTAGGGAGAGGGTTTTAATGTGCTGCTGGCTGACTGGCTCACCCAGATTTTAGGTAAGAGGTCCGCCAGTCACGAATACCTCCTTGTTTCCCTTCGGTTTCTGTCCTCCTTCCTTGTGTTTCCTTTCCTTTATTAGTGCATTCCTTCTCCTCTTCTTTTGCCTCTGTATGTGAGGATTTGGAACTGCGTCAGGTCTGTGTCTTTTAGCTGCTCCCCTTGTTCGCTGTCCATCTTAGTCCCTTCACTGCATGTGTTCCTCTTTTTATGCGTTTGGGCGCTGATGACCCTGCTGTTTAGCGCCCGTAAACCTCATACACACACACACACACACACACACACACACACACACACATGAGATAACAGTAGCTCTTTTTGTTAGTTGTTAGTTCTCAAAAAATGTTTGCAGTGTATTGTTCGCATACTTACCAGACGTTACAGTTCAGTGAGGTGAGAATTGTTCAATAATAAATGTTGCGCTAACTGCAAACAACACTTTCTGTTTTCACATTGTGCACAGATTCTTTGATGTAACCAACAATTTTCAGAATGTCAACATCAGTTATGCTATGAATTTATGTACCCCACTTAATGCAGCCTTGCTACAGTAGAATGATTATTTAAATAAAAATAATTTTCTACTATAACAAGTTTTAAATGAGACTAAAAAAGTATAAAATAAATTTTCCTAGTCCCTTATGGATAGTTCTGAAAATTTGTGATTGTTTCTTTTTTAATAGCTATGAAAGTATCTGTAAGTGTTCAAACAAACATAGGGCACATGCAATCAAGGCTGCTGAGAGCCAGGACTGGACCAAGGTGGAACATGTGATACAGCACCACCCTCAAATATAGCAGTCCAATTTTATTGTTATTTTGAAGAAGGTTTGACGTGATTTAAACATAATTTGGGAAATATTGGGACACACAAAAAATATTCATTGGGATGAAATATAGAATACATATAATTTCTTATTAAACACTAATCATATACACCGGGGTGCCAAAAAGATACGATAGTGATACACACATCTACAGGTGAAGGTATTATTGTGTACACAAGGTACAAAAGAGCAGTGCATTGCTGTCACTTGTATTCAGTTTATTCATGTGAAGAGGTTCCGATGTGGTTATGCTCACATGATGGGAATTAGCAGACTTCGAATGCGGAATGGTAGTTGGAGCTAGACACATGGTACATCACATTTTGGAAGTCGTTAGGGAATTCAGTATTCCGAGATCCACAGTGTCAAGAGTGTACCGAGAATACAAAATTTCAGGCATTATCTCTCACCACAGATAATGCAGTGGCTGATGGCCTTCAGTTAATGACCAAGAGCAGTGGCATTTGCTTATAGTTGTCAATGCTAACAGACAAGCAGCACTGAGTGAAATAACCACAGAAATTGATGTGGTATGTACAGCAAACAGTGCGGCGAAATCTGGCATTAATGGACTGTGGCAGTAGATGACCGACATGAGTGCCTTTGTCTACATCGCCTGCAGTGCCTCTTCTGGACTCATAGCATTATCAGCTTTTACCTTAGACAACTTGAAAACAGTGACCTTGTTTGTTGAGTCCCGATTTCAGCTCGTGGGAGCTGAAGGTGGGGTTTGAGAGTGGCACAGATGCCGCGAATCCATGGACCTAAGTTGTCAACAAGGCACTGTGCAAACTGGTGGTTGCTCCATAATGGTGTTGGGTGTGTTTTCGGGAATGGACTAGGTCTTCTGGCCCGACTGAACTGATCATTGACTGGAAATGGTTATGTTTGGCTACTTAGACACCATTAGCAGCCATCCATAGACTTCATATTCCCAAACATCGATGTTTTGTCACCAGGCCACAATTGTCTATGATTGCTCTGAAAACCATCCTGGACAATTTGAGCAAATGATTCGGCCATCCACATTATTGGACATGAATCCTATTGAACATTTATGGGACATAATCAAGAGGTCAGTTTGTGCATAAAATCCTGCAGTGCCAACAGTTTCACAATTATGGATGGCTATCAAGGCAGCATGGCTCAGTATTTCTGCAAGGGACCTCCAACAACTAGTTCAACCCATACCACATCAAGGTGCTGCACTATGTCATGAAAAGGAAGGTTGACATGATAATAGAAGGTACCCCATGACTTTTGTCACCTAGTGTATGTTCACAAATGCAATTTATACTGTGGTACTATACATTGCATGAGATACTGTCAGCAGAATTCGAATAAACTATTAGTTGTTGATGGTGCAGTAGGTTGAATCAGAGCATGTGATCATATACATGTATGTAACTTCGAACTGCTGTTAACAACACTATGTTCACTTGCATGTAGGATACATTTTTACGTGTAATACAGTCTGTAAACATTCAAAGAAATTATGCAGTATGTGACATGTCATTGGGTTGTATTTAGAAAGCCGATGCCCCTGAAGAAATCACTCAAAGTGTTCCATCACATAGGAGAAAAGTTATATAAGGGTGTAGCAGAGTAACTATTCCTGATTTTCTTATGTCACAGAGGACATGAATATAACAGCTACTTATCAACAATGCTGTGTCTGCAAATGTCTAATTTTTGGTGGTTTTGTTTTAATGGTTATTCTGGTTTTGTTGTAATGATTATTCTTACCATAAAAGAACCAACTACTGAACTTTGTTTGTCATTACAAGAACAGAATATCGTCTATGAAATTTATTTACCTAGATTAAGGTACTAAAATATGTAACACTGTTTTTCTACAAAAGTGCTGATTGACAGGCTTCCTAGTTACAGGACTGACACTGAAAGTTCAATTTCCTGCCTCCAGGAGGTAAAGTTTCTCTGGGCTCGTTTTATGCATTCACTTTTCTGATTTCCATATACATCTTCAATCAGAATTAGAATAGACTGTGGTAGCTAGAAATTTAAATAACATTTATAAATATATTTTCAATTTTCATACTATTTAATTACAATAATCTCGTAGAGAGAAAACAGTTTGTAGCAGTCTTGCGTGATTTGTCATTGCTAAGATCGACTCTAAACTTCACACTCATTTTGCAGTGAAGTCCTTTCTGCACTTTTTTTTCTTCAATATACAGTTTCTTTCAGCCCAGTACAAGTTTAAAACGATGTGCTGGATATTGGTGTATTACGAAAATTATTTAATTTCATACACTCTGTTATTTCACAAAACTAGAAACAATTATTACAATACACCTTCCAACTGTGGCTTTGAAAGAACTAACACACCAATCTGATGAATCATCAGTGAATGTGCAAAACCTAAATGTATCAAGAAAGATTGCCAGCACCATGATGCTTTCATGGAGTAGGAGACTGAAAGAATAGTGATAAATATTGGTTTGAAAAGTAGTGGTGAAGCCGGTTATCAGGAACCCAAGACCACCAGAGCTAGGGAACTGAATGACAGCTGGACCGAGGCCCATATGCCATAAAAGGAAACCGATAAGACCGACAAACTTACAAATTCAACTTCAGATGCCACTTAATAATGAATTGTTGTAAACTATGTGTATGATCCATTTAATTTTTTTTAAATTGATTTAACATACTTTAACTCCTCTTTAGAAAAAAGGGCTGAGTATTATACTGGTTTGTACAGTGACGAAATGTCTGGTGCCACTAACACTGTGATAGTGTTCTAACCCTGCTTCTCTCTCGCTTGCCCACACATTTCAGTAAACAGACATCAGCACATCACATATCAACTGCAATGAATTGTGCAAGGAGTAGCATATTGTAACCTTCTTACCTATAACACTGTCAGCGACTGTTTGCGAGCCTTTCATTCAGCAAATGTTTGAATCACAGCATAAAAGTCTGACTGCCTTGCCCAGTTATATCCAGTTGCCAAGGTCCCCAAATCTGTGAGATGTTGTTGATGCATAGTTGTTGGGGTGCAATTTTTAACACAAGCTAGAGAACTGAATGACTTTGCTGCTACAGTTACATTCTCTGGAAGAGTGTTAAAGAATGTACATAGCTACATATACATTTGGAAATGAAATTGAAATTTTAAGCCCATGCATCTTATTCAAGAGGTCTAATAGTATTCTATGTTTGAAGTGTGAATTGTTTTCAAATATTTAATTACTTTTTAATACAGTCTACTTGGACAATGTTTTCATTCTCAAAACATGTTGAAGCTATGGACACCCACAAAAATAAAATTTTAAAATTTCATTTCTTTGAGGGAGTCTGTTGTGACATCAACATGGTATTCATTGATAAATAACTTGCTTTACTTAGAGACCTGATCATCTGTCATCTTTGAATATTTCCTTAAAACCCAAATTTGTCATCTAAAATCCTCACTGTTTCATGTCATGACATTAGATTGTCAGTAATGACTCTTTGTAGGGCATGTAAAATCACCATGTGATGAGGACAGAAGTGTCTTATTTATGAATGTTGTTAACAAGCCTACCAAATGATAATAGTGTTACACAGCTGTCGCCGTGTATGTTTATTGGGGAAATGTTTTGGTAGGATTTTCAACAACATTTAAAGAAAGTGTGTGTTCAGTTCCTTTGTAAGATCATTTGAGCACACATCATCTAAAGAAAAAAAAGTATTGTGCATTTGAGATTAAACAAAAAAAGAATTGTATGCTGTTGATCTGTAAGAATAATAAAAGTGAAGAATTGAAGTCAAAAGAAGAGCTAGACTGGCCATGCTGTTACTGGGGTAAGGTGTTTTATTCATTAGACGATACAAAATTTATTGTACAGTAGCAGTCTGATATTTGCCATCTGAGCACCCTAGAGTGATGAACCCGTGAGACATGAGCCTCTCGATGGGGCTTGGTCCCCAGGGATTTTGCCACCCTGTCCCCCACCCTCTCCCTCTTGTTCGATCCGCATGTATTGTGTGTGCTGCATGTTTTTTGTTATAATTCTTACAAGTACTTCCATAGCTATTAAAAATTCACAATCACAGATTTTCAGAACTATCCACAAGGGATTACGAATCTGTTTGCGGCTAGGAGAAATACACAATTGAAGGCAGAGCAGAGCTGCGGCATTGCCAACTTTGTTGGGCCATGGTCACGAATTAGCCAGCAATTGGCTGTTACCCTGCAGAGCCAAGATGCCAGCATCTTATAAATCACACTAGTACTCACATTTGTAGTAGTGCCATGTAGCAGCCATGTTAGAATCCCAATCATGCTGTCTGTAATGCATTCTGATTTTAGACTTACAGTATGCCAGTACTCGAGGGCAGCTGAGATTTCAGGCATTACCAACAGTTTTCACCTCCACCTCCCTGTAGATGTAGCAGACAGACAAGAAAGTGGGTTAATATTGTAAGACATTTCTGAGCTGTGTTTAAATTTTAAAGTATCTGGCTCATACAGAAGCTAGTGTAAAATAAATTTCAAAATTTGTACCCAAGAGACACACAGATAGACAAGAAAATTATGTAATAAAAATAGATAGTTACAGGATCAACCTCTCCATTATGTGCAGACTTGAAATAGCCGGTTTCAGTAATGATGTTGAGGAGCAGTACCTGAACTGTTCATGCTTTATAAGGTTTCAGTTAGAGTTTGTATGCAGCTCTCTGAACATGTGCTACGAATACATCAGTCTGAAGTGTTAAATGGTACAACAGTTTTCTCAGACTTATTTCCAAGGCTGTACCTAACTTGTCCAGTTCATTCTTGGCTTAAACTAATACTCCACATACTACTGTGTCGGAACAACAAACTAGAGCAGCCTGTGATGATTAGAGCCTGGGTGCAATATTTTCTTTCTAATTTTATCATTGGTGCCAGAATTAAAATACAATGAAACCTCTATTTTATGTTTTCATGTGGTCCAGACTTAAAAAATGCTATACTGAGGAAAACGCAGAATACGAGTAACAACACCTGTAATTGGCATATATGATTAAAAATTGCAATTTTCTCCAATACTTTGCATAAAATCTGTCTAAGTGAAGGAAATTAAATGCACAATACACTGTTTATGCAGTAATTTGTGGTAATGAATTTCATCAGTTATTAAAAAATCACTGATATATAATAGCAAGTAAAAACTCATAAAAAAATTGAAATTGGTATCTGCGTACAAGGTAATTGAGCTTTTTCTGACGTGCTATGACCACAAATTATACATTCAAAACGTACGTTTTTGAGAGATCATCCTTTGTGCTCACCCGGAAAAAGGCAGAAATTGATGAACATGTTGAATTAAACAAAAAACATCACAGCAGCGAAATGGTTAAACCGTAAGCATGAATGCGAACATGTGCTTAATGACAAACTTTGTCACCATTGCTGTTGTTGTTTACTGCTTTTCCCACAAGCTGTACTTCATATGCTCATCACTGTTAAAGCATTATTTTAGGCGCGATGAGAGAAACACACATGAAAAAGTGAGTTTACTTTCTCAGTTAATATTACAAGCTTATTAGAAGTCAGTTAGTGAATTTCTGTACACGTGTAAAATGTAAATTTGAAAGAAAGCTCAGGTGTTACAGTTTCGCTTCATTCCCTGTATCACTGCTGCTGATCTTTACGATCTACAGTGTGTGGTGTGTGTGTGTGACACAAAGTATATACATGAATAGTGCTTGTAGTTGTTGCAACTGTACTGTATCAGATTTGAACACGAAAGTCTTTAAAATGTGCTATCACAAAACCCTTGTTCTCTTTCCATGTGACATCTCTGATCATAGCACATCATCTGCATGAAGAGTATTTTTTCAGCAGTTCAGTAAATGCTTTCAGCTATACCTGTACGCCTGTCGTTGAAGGGCATTCCCCCTATCCACACAACCAGTAGGCGACCTCATTTTACGTGTGTTGGTGTGGTGTGGTGTAGTGTGGTGTGGTGGCAGTTTTGCTACTGGGTGACTTAACAAATTGCTAGCTAATAAGGTTTCATTAGCCGGCAATGGGTGACGTTTCCTCGATTATGACCGAGAATATTCTTCAAGACTCAGGGTTTGAATTTAAAACGTTTATGATTGATATTGTTGTTGAATACAATAAATTCAAAATACATGCGAAAAGATGAGACTGAGTTACAAGTGGCACAAGAGAAGGTGTTGGCTGGGCCCCTTCGTCACGTATTGGCTCGGTCCAGAACGCATCACGTCAACTCTTTTGTTTTTCCATTGCTGCTGCAACACAGCAATAGTTGTATCATAACTGCGTGATGGAGCTGAATGTTTCAAGCTGTGTTGGTACACCAATCATGGATTACATCAGCATTTCCTCTCTCACGTCTCCCCTCTCACGTCTCCCCTCTCCACAATAACCTTACTAGGAAGAAATGTAGATATTCACATGGGCTACCAATTTATGGTGTAGAATCATAAAAATGTAAAATCGGAGAACATAAAATCAAAGTCCCACTGTATTTATGTTCTGTAACCTGACTGCATCCCTTTCATCCATGCATTCATTGTTCAGTTTATAAGAAATATAATTTTATGCCTGTGTGCCTCCTAGCTTTCATATTTGAACTTCACGTTTCTGTATGGAATACACATTGTACTAAGCAGCCTGGAGAAGAACCCAAAGTGTATAATAAAAAAAATGTTATTTAGGGGTTGGGGTGGTAGTAATATAGAAATGAAAGCAGTAGCACAAGTTAGGAAGAATCATCCAGTACTGTTCTTGAATGACTGGATGCTTATTCTACTAAACTGCTCATCTTGCGATCAAATGTTTCCATACCCTCACTTCCTTGTCTATACCTTCTAGTAGCTACTCATTTTGTTATGTTACCTGTCAATTTATTTATTAACATTTTTCTGCAGCAGCGCTTTCATTGTTCTATTGTATTCTCTTATATTCTTACAGCCAACATATCACCTCCATGCAGTGCTTTGTCTACAGGTACATTTCCAGTAACTTTTTCAACTATTGTATCTCAGTCTTTCATTATTGCAGAGCTCTTTTGCTGAAGAACCTTTTCTTTATCTGCTACACTTCTTTCAGCTGTTTTGTGTAATCTTGCTGCTTAGAAAGAAATGTCTTACTACTATATCTAAACCAGTTTTTGTGTTGAGTTAATAATTATTCTTCTTTCTACTACTCTTTGTACATGTTGATTGAGATATGCTTATCCATAACCAATATTTTTTTGTGAACTAGGCTGTTCATTCTATTCAGCAGTTCTTCAAAGTGTTGCTTATTTTTGACAAGAATGGAAGTCATGTGTACACGATAGAATTAGAATTAGTTCCTCCCGTAGTTCAATTCCTCCTCTTGAGGCTTTCTCTCTCTTGCTTCACAACTTCTTCAGTGTACAAGTATTATGTTACTTTCTATGTGGCTAACATGTGATACAAACATTTCAATGAAATCCCCTTTATTCAGCTTTTGTGTGTACTGTGTCTGATGTGCAAGTGTGTGTCAAGAGTGACTGTGATGACTGCATAGAGAGAGACGGGGTGCCAACAGTGGCCTATTCCGTCTGCATTAGCACCACCGGGGATTTGAAATTTAATGTCCCCATCTGACTGATGGATTGTCATAAACTGTGTTACATGCTGTCATTCCATGAGATACTTTGGAGAGGTTTCATGTTTAACATAGGACTCCGGGGTCAGTGCCTGATCAGTAACTTCATGTCACATCCATCTCCCCCCTTCTGACCAGACACTGATGCTGAAACCTTCTTCCACCACTAGTATTTGAATCAATCATCCCCAAATGACATTGTGTAAGTGTGCATTGATGATCTCTCTGACAAATGAAGCAGCAATGGCTGAAAGATGCGACCTAACCTTAAACTTCTGTGTACTTCCTCTGTGGTTTTTTCAGATATTATAGGTTAGTCTCTTCCCTCTACTTCATCATTATTCTTCTCAGATTTCTGAACATGTTTTATCACTTCAGTGTCACAGGCTTTTAGAGTGGTATAATTTTGCTTGTAGTATAAATGTCATATCTTGTAGAAACGATTTATTTGGAAGAAAGTCACATGAATTATTTTGCAGTTGATTGAGGCTATCTGTATATCTTTTCTTGTGCTTTAGATTTGTTACTGTAGTACTAAACTCATTAATTGTTAGGTACCAATATGCTTTTGATGAAACTTTCATAAATATTTCCGTTGCAATAATGGGTATTTGTGTTTGCAGTTTTATGGACCAAGAATAGGTGCGTTAGTGGCAAAAGACAAGAAGTCACTACAACCATTACTTTATGGTGGTGGACAAGAAGAAGGCATTAGACCAGGCACTGAAAATGTTGCAATGGCAGTAGGTTTAGGAGAAGCTGCTAGACTTGCACACAAATTACTTCCAGAACTTACTTCCAAAATGCAACAAGTCAGAGACCATCTTGAGCAGAGGTTAGAGGTAAATTGTTTCACATTTGAGCTTATGGGTAAACTGTTTCACAGTCATCAACTGACACTAGTAAATGTATTTGTGATATTAATAACTGAAATGCTGTAGTTATTTTCCAATAGTAGATACTACATTTAAGAGTACCAGACATCTTTGCAGTCTAAAATTATACTTCCACAAAAGTGAATTAATCTGTAATTTTCAGGAAACATTTGGAAACATGGTTGAATTTAATTGTCGACCTAAAGTCACATCCCTAAGACTTCCAAATACATGTAGTGTCTCTGTATGTCGACAAGGGATGACGGGCCCTGCTATACTGGCAGAGTGCCCTCGGCTGAGAGCCAGCACTGGCTCTGCCTGCCATGCTCTTGGGCAGTTGTCAGGTATGTAGCAGAAGAAATCGCTTTAACAAGCGGAAAGTTAGTCATAAGTTCATGCTTGTGGAACTTAAGGCTTTGTCACCCTTCAAGAGAGGAGACAGTTATAGGAAATATTACCTGGATTACAGTAGTACACTGTCAGACATATACCAACAGTGAAGGTCTAACAGAAGACAAAAATATGCAAATCTTGAGTAGTTAACTGCCAAAAAAATACTTTTAGAAGTCTAGATGATGGTAATGATAATGAGGTACGGCAGGGGGAAACAAGATGGCAAAAATTGTTACGGAACAGCAACCTAGAAATATCTGTGATGCCTCAGGATGTGCCCTATTAATGAATTCCTTCTTTTAGTAGTGTTAGGCATTAAACACTCCTTTTAACCCCAATTCAGTTTAGTACCTCATCATTAGTACAACACCCAGTCGCTGAGCGGAGAAAATCTCCCACCCAGCCGGGAATCGAACCCCAGGCCCTTAGGATTGACAGTCCGTCACGCGGACTCTGAAATGAATTATTTCATATAACTACAGTGAGCGAACACTTAATGTGTTTAGGTCTCTTAAAGTGGCCAACAAGATTCTTTTGGCTTTGCACTACACATGTTCCTTGTAATTTTTTCTGTAAAATTAATACTTTTGTCAAATTGCTAGCATTTCCCCAACAGACAATACCTTTTCTTACTTTTGCCTCAAAGTAGCTATGGTACACTACCCACTACCTTTTTCGTGTCTATGGCAGTGACATTGGCTAAGTTTGACATAGCAAATGCCAGGCTGTTCAGTTTATTTTTTAAATAGTCTATATGAGACAACCATGCTATATTTCTGTCCTACTGCATTCCTAAGAATGTAACACATTCTGCTTTGTTTAGTTCCAGACTTCCATGCACAATATGAGTATCATTTATTTTTGACATTTTTTCTTAAACTGCATAAGCTGTGTGTTTGAAATATTTAGTTTTAGGCCATTTAGATGGAACCAAATATCAAGATTTTCTAGAGGTTTCTTTTTTTTTTTTTAATACCAGTACTGATGTGTCATCAGAGAATAAAACTGAATGATGATTTACATTTGTGGGTAAGTCATTTATGTAAAAAAGAAAAAGTGTTGGGCCTAGAATTGTGGAACCCCTGAGAGATAATTCTCCATTTCAAAGAGTATTTTCCTTTGTCTGATGTTATGAGTACCCTTTGCTATCTCTTTGTCAAATATGACGTACACCACTGTAAGGCACTGCCTGTAATTCTGTATTTTTGCATTTTATATAATAATAGTGAGTGGTTCCTACAGTCGAACACTTTGGATAAGTCACAGAAGATCCCTGCAGCTTTTTGTGATGTATCTAACAAGGGAACCTCCCCATCGCACCCCCCTTAGATTTAGTTATAAGTTGGCACAGTGGATAGGCCTTGAAAAACTGAACACAGATCAATCGAGAAAACAGGAAGAAGTTGTGTGGAACTGAAGAAAATAAGCAAAATACACAAACTGAGTAGTCCATGCGAAAGATATGCAACATCAAGGACAATGTGAGCTCAGGAGCACCGTGGTCCCATGGTTAGCGTGAGCAGCTGCGGAGCGAGAGGTCCTTGGTTCAAGTCTTCCTCGTGTGAAAAGTTTAATTTTTTATTTTCAGACAATTATTATCTGTCCATCCGATGCGAGGTAACTGCGCCGTAGTATGGGGACGCTACACCTAAACAAACATCGAAACACATGACGTCACTCAACTACAGCGCACGGAAGAGAGAGTATTCCTGCTAACGAGGCTCCCTGGCTGGCAGTTGACTGTTCGCTACTTTTGACGAGAGTGCATTAAATACGTGAGGTGTATTCCGTGGGCAATATGAATCCAGCAAATATAGCTCGCTACTTCCATAATAATTGCACGGTTTTGCGGTGCGGTCGCAAAACACAGACACTAAACTTATTACAGTGAACAGAGACGTCAATGAACGAACGAACAAATCATAACTTTGTGAAAATAAAGAAAGTAAACTTTTCGCTCGAGGGAAGACTTGAACCAAGGACCTTTCGTTCCGCAGCTGCTCACGCTAACCATGGGACCACAGCGCTCCTGAGCTTACACAATCCTTGATGTTGCCTATGTTGTGCATGGACTGCTCAGTTTGTATATTTTGCTTATTTTTTTCATAGTTCCACACAACTTCTTCCTGTTTTCTCGATTGATCTGTGTTCAGTTTTTCAAGGCCTATCCACTGTGCCAACTTATAACTAAATCTGAGGGGGGTGCGATGGGGAGTTTCCCTTGTAAGGTGGAACTAACTTTATTTATGAATGCATTAGTTGCATAAAATGTACTTCTGCCTTTATGGTAGCCAACTTTATTTTTTGAGATTATATTAAATTTGCAATAAAAATTTTGAATCTAGATTGCTGTGATCATTTCAACTATTTTCGAAAACACAGGAAGAAGGAAAATTGTTTTCGAAAACACAGGAAGAAGGAAAATTGGACAGTAATTTCTCATATCTTCTTTAGAGCCTAATCTAAATAATGGTTTCACTTCTGCATATTTTAGAGCGTCTGGAAATTAGCTTTCTTATTTCAGACAGTGGGTGTGCTATTATGTTTGAAGCTGCTGTGATGATTTTGGTAGGTATTTGATCCCATCCCACAGAATTTGTATGTCTTAGTTTTAAAGTAGTTTTTTCTACATCTTTTACTGTTATTTTGTCAAATTTAATTAGATTCTGATTCTTACTCTGCCTTGACCCAAGTAAATGTACATTATCTTGATAAGGATCTACATCTACATCAACGTCAGATTTTTTTACCGTTAAAAAAATTGTTAAAATTTTCTGGTATTTGGGCAGGATTTAAAATTATTTTGTCTTGTATATTTATTTTAGACTTTTCCTAGGGGTTAGGATTGATTCCTAGTTCAGATTTGTCAACAGTCCATACTGCCTTGGATTTATTTCTGTGCTTGATGATAAAATTAGTATTTTCCATTTTCTTTGTTGCTTTTACAACCTTCCTAAATATACTTTTTATATGATTTAACATAGTTAATGAAATCAGGACTGTTACTGGATTTCAGCTCAGTATGTAGCTGTCTCTTTCTATTACTAGATAGTATTGTGCAAGTTGTAGTCCACTTTAGTTTATTACCGTAGACTACGGGTGGAAAAATTTCATTGAAAACATGTAAAAAGCTGTTCAAAAAACTTATCAAAATTTTTTGAACATGCGCTTTCATGTTGTAATGACCAGTACAACAGAACAAGTATATGGTTTCTCCACTGAACTATCTTTCCCTGAAACATCTCCTTCTATTTTCTTTCATTTCTTTTATTTACTTTTAGAAATTCAGTAAAAAAGCAAAGTGATCTGAGACATGTAGGTCTAAAGAGAATTTGACACTGTCATTAAATGTATAATTTGTTAAAATATTGTCAATTACTCTGGTGAAATCAGTGAAATTTATTCTAATGCCTTATTCTTCAATAAAGTCAACAAACCTCGTTGACAAGCTTGCAATTAATATTTTTTTCCTCTTTTCTTTTGTGAGTTTATGTAGGAGATACTGGAATGTCTCTAAAAATAATTCAGTCACATCACTACCTGGAATCCTGTATACTGAGGTAATAATAATATTATGTTGTTCCAGCTCTACACAGCAACTTTCAAATATAAGTTCTTTGTTCATAAAATTAAGATTTTCCCCTTATTTATATTCTAAAGAGTTGTTAACCAACATACAGGAGCCACAATGGGCTCCATTTCTCGTACTTAAACTGTTAGCTTCTGTAAAGTTTTCTAATTTGTTTAAAACTGTGGCTGAATCTTTCTTAAGCCAGTGTTCATTTAGGCAATTGACTTCAATATTTCTTCCTTCTGAAAGAATAATTTGAAGCTCATCAATTTTGGTGATTTTCTCTTGTTGATGCATTGCAATGAGGCCGTTTATGTTCCTGTGCATTAAGAATGAAGATTTACACTTACTTATAGTTTTAAACACATCTTTCCATGAACATCATTCTTCTTTTTTTTTTTTAATGTGGTTCCTTTTTCCCCAGGCCTGTCACTGGCTGTTAGTTTCCCTTGCTTAGTATAATTTTGCACAAGTCAATAAACATTTTGCCAAAAGTTACGGAACTTAACCTATTTAGATGCAAACCATCCTGTGTTATAAAATTGTTGCTGATAAACTTGTTTGAGTCTACAAATATTGCTCCTACTCTATTACACTGATCACGGATGCTGCAGTTTATTATGTCTTATGTATTTGTCACTCACCGGTCTTCCGTGTAGTATGTTGCTCATTATAATTTTCTATTGTGGATAAATGCTTTTCGCCAATCAAATCACATGCTGTATCTTGTTAATGAGGTCCTCTTCACTGCAACTTCAAAGTGAATTGGTTACAACAGGGTTATAACATTCATGAATGTATGACAGAGTGCACATTTAAGTGCAGGTGAACACTACTCTCTCCTGTACTTTCGCCCAAGAAAAGGGGATGCCTCAGGGCTCTGTGCTAAGTGTTGTACTGTTTGCTGTCACCATAAATCCAATTATGGATTTTCTTCTTCCCAATGTCTAGGGCTCCCTCTTTGTGGACTATTTTGTGATCTTCTACAGCTCTCAACAGACCAGCCTTCTTGAATGACGTCTTCAAGGATGTCTCGACCACCTCCACTCATGGAGCACCGAAACCGGCTTCGGCTTTTCTCCCAATAAGACTGTCTGTGTAAATTTTTGGCGTCGTATGGAGTTTCCTCTGCCTTCCCTACATCTAGGCCCTGTTGACCTGTTTGCAGACGTCGCTAAATTCTTGGAACTTACATTTGACAGAAAACTTTGCTGGTCTTCCCACACTTCATATCTTTCGGCTCGCTGTCTGCGATCTACGGCAAGAAAGGAAGAATGAATTGATTGATGGTGTTAATAATGACCATCCTCCTTTACCTCCTCTGCATTACTGCAGATGACGTGTCACTGGGCACATTTGTTCTGTGCATGCAAATACGCGTGAGGCACCTATTTGTTTCCACCGCACTGTGTGGAATACAAAGGTTCTGTTATAGTTCCCTAAACTGCTGTCTTCAAGTTGATGTCCCCAATGCAGAAAACAGCACGCAGGTTGTAGGTTCTGTATCTGGAGGCTGAAACTGACTTTTAGCGAGGTTCTGTTCTGAAATAATGTATCACTTCTTGGGGATGCCACTCACGTATTTTAATATAGCCACTCGAGAAGACTACTAGATCATAATACAACACCTTCTGATACAGCAAACTACAATGTATATGAAAATGTATCTTTACACTATTTGTGGCACGTGTCTGTGCCTCATGATTACCAAAGTGAATCTTTTAATACTGAATACTGACAAACACATCCTGCCACAGACAACATGACTGTACATCTCGACTACCTAATCCAGAGTGACGAACAGGAACGTAAATAAAAATTGGAAACACATCCTATGACAGACATGTCTGTTCTTCTCAACTATCTAATCCAGAGTGCCGAACATCCCGAAACACTTCACGCCATACCAGAAAAGGCGTGATCCGAACGCTTCTGAAGTGCTTCGTCTGCAATTTCATCAGTCTTTTGTTTTTTATTTAAATTGTTTTTAATAATTCTAAAATGACTGATTGGTAGTCAGCTGTTGAGAGATGTTTATATTAAAAAGTGAAGTCATTCCAATGAGTGGTTTAACTAATAATAACAACTATACCTTAACATCCTGGTGCCCTTGCTCCGAACACAGCAGCCAATCACAGAGCAGTAACATTATGCAGGCGGTCGCTCTCACGGGAATGGTACCGAATCTAACATCTGTCACAGGTACCTCACACCACATTTCGTCATCTATATACTTCTTGCATCTCCACTGCTCTGGGAACAGCTTCTTGGAGCCTAATATGACGGCTGACTAAGCCAGAAATATTACACATCCCCTTCCTTCTGCGATTTCCAAAAATTGGGATGTTCTTGAAGAAAACACACAATTTTGGAAATATATAAATAAATTGAATCAAATTTTTGATAGAATTGTAAACTAATAGGTAATCTCTCAAGAGCCATGCTCTCGCACTATCCCTACTTTGTTATCAACACGTATACATGGAGATGGCTTTTACATATTTTCCCCATCATTATTAGTAAACTCTTCCAAAATCTGAGAATAAGAAAATTATATGATGACTGCAATAAATTCAAAACAGTGATGCCCTACACCACAAACATTATCAACATGAAGTTACATCTACTGATCACACAATAATTTGAACAAGAAGTCAACATTTTACAAACAGCATATCATTATATGATTACACAAAACATATGAGAAACAAGAGAATTTTCAAAGGAAATCACATAAAACAGAATAAAAATCAGCTCGTAGCTGTCTTTCAAATTCACCAAATAAAGTTATGAAGTTACCTAAACACATAGCACCTCAAAAAATAATCACCTATTATCGGCTCATTGCTGTCCCAGACATGCCAACTCTCATGATTTAAGCAGGAGACTCACTATTTTTCCTTCTTCCTCCCGATCTCCCGAGCGTGAAGACCGATCTCCCGATTTTCAGAGAAGTTTCAATACTTTCCTTACTATTTGAAAATCCTGCCCCTTCGATATATTGGTGGATGACAATGCATGGCTGCTACTTGTCTGTGTTAATTTGGAAGATTTGTGCGGTAGCTGTCGGGAGCGGCAGTAGGCATAGCTCGTGCTTCATATCTACAAGGAAGTAAGGAACTTATCGTTGGCAGTGTTCGGAGACAAATGAATATCTTTCAACCAGTGCCAATTTCCTCCACTTCTGGTAGCATCAGTGCAATCGTAAAGTTATTGTGGACAAGAAGTAGTCGATAGTCATTCCAAGCGAAGTGATTAGCGTTGTTCTTTCTACAAGGAAGTGTTACCAAGTACTACCCTCCCCTCCCCACCCCTCCACTCGACAATTTCGTTGTTGATTCCCTTTTACCTCTCCACCCCTTCGCTCGCTTACGCGACAGTGTGACAAATTATTTAGGGGAATTTGAAGTGCGATATAGGGGGAAACGGTGCACCAGGGTTGGCGTCATTGCTACATGACCATTGTCTAGAACATAGGACCATTGTGTTCTCGGTTCTGCTGCGTGATTTGTGTACTCTGTAGTAATTGTTGGCTGCGTATCATGGAGGTGTTGATTATTTTTTGTGCAGGATGCGAAGAAATATGATGCAGTGTTCAGAAAAAACGTATATAAGGAAGAGTTTCCATGTTTAAGTGAATCGAGGAAGGGACAAACTTACGCATTTTGTAGTGTATGTAGATGTGACTTTTCAGAGGCTCATGGTGGGAAATGCAGCATTCTTAAACATGTGCAAGCTAAAAAACACAAAGAGAGTGTTCATTGTGTAGAACAGAACCAGAAACTTTACTTCTCGTGTAAACCCCAAAATGTAGATTCTGTGATGAATGCCGAGGCTTTATTTACCTCATTTATTGTAGAGCATAACTTGACTATAAACTGTGCCAACCACGCTGGGCCTTTGCTTCGCAAAATGTTTCCCGATTCTGAAATTGCGAAACAATATGGGTGTGCCAGGTACAGATACTGAATTATTACAACTTTGTCAGGGATGTGTTGTAATTCACAATAGTACAGTGCTAAAATTCTCCTGATTTTTCACCTTTGAAAGTTGGCATGTCTGCCGTCCTTTAAGAGACACAAAGAAAATTACACTGTTAGATAAATTACATAAAAATTTTAATATATATATTATTATCGGCTGATTGTCATCTTTTAAAGGACACTTTACTAACAGTTCGTCAAATTGACGTCCACTTTAGAAATACAAAGAGTGAAAAGAAAGAACTGCAATTCACTATTTGGTGTACACTTTGAAATAGCACTTCACTCTCACCATTACAGGAACAAACACATGAGATCCACAACAGTATCTTGAGATTCCGTTGTCCATGCCGTGGTGTTACATTGCGTAGTTCAGTCTCAGTTGGTGCTGGGTTTGACAAGTCCATTCTCTGTCTCCAACTCCAGCGTACAGGACCGGTACAATTCATGTAACAATACAAAATGCCTTACATTAGATTTCTAATAGAACTTAAATAAATGCTGAAATAAACTTTTGATTGTACCACAAAATGAATATGTACCTAAATAGACTCAAAAAGTAAACGTTATTCTTTGTTTACATGCAGTGCCACCGTTCGTAAACAGTGACTGCTAACATGTGGCTAGGGCGTTGCCCATAGCAACGTAAGGTCAGTGTCCATTCACAACATGTGACGTACTCGCCAATTCATTCATGCAGACGACAGCTGGTATCGTGCGCTTTAAATCTACAGATGGCGCTGCGCCGTATAACTGTTTCGTTACGCAGACTTATTTTCTTTAATGTTACATCTACATTTCGTTAACACAGTCTCGTTTTAGTTGTTACTTCAACAGTTTCTTAATGATGAATAGACACACAGTTGCGATTCACAGATATTGAGAGAACATTTCAGAATAAATCTCTTAAAGAAAATTTCGGCTACCAGAAAAGTTGTGTCACTCAACAGTAAGAGTAACCATACCTTTCTCTTATCATAAATCTTGTTACTACTTACACAGTCAGTGGAACTGTATTCATGTGTACACATCTGTAATCATTTCATAACATTATAGCGTCAGTATTCGTATGTTAAGCATTATGTGACTTCATTTCGTAGGGGCTGACTGAACTGTTCACATACCTTATATAATGTGGCCTTATCTTTAAATAGTAAATGTATTGTCTGTGATGGACTGTGCGGCTGGTCCCGGGGAGGTTCGAGTCCTCCCTCGGGCATGGGTGTGTGTGTTTGTCCTTAGGATGATTTAGGTTAAGTAGTGTGTAAGCTTAGGGACTGATGACCTTAGGAGTTAAGTCCCATAAGATTTCACACACAATTGAATATTTTTATTGTCTGTGTCCCTTGAGATTTTCGTGTTAGTGTTGTGTCTTGCTCATGTCAATAATAATACGTCTATTTCCTTGTACTTCATAACCAGTTGGCGGAAACCACTTCGCCAATGAGTACCTCCTGAATAATGGGCCAACTCACACGTTGCCTTAAACATCTCCCCTTCCCCACACTACATTATAATGGCCCGACTTACACGTCGCTGATTAATTTTACTGTCCTCACTTGTCATCTACAGTTGGCCTACTTACCTGTTGCCTAAAAATAATAATCCTCCACAACATAAACCTCTTTGGCAGGACCATCGCTTCCCTATAAAGACTTACTCAATCACCTCAGCGGAAAGTACATCGCTGGCAATTCATACTTAAGAATATAGTCTTTACCTCCAAAAGCTTAACACAACCTTTGCACTAGTAATCTCCTAACCTCGTTTTCTGCCACGAAATCTTATTCTCTCATAATTTTCGTCATATTCACTTACCTGGTTTGGTGTCATCCTCTTCTTCTGTAACTGCTAGCTTATGTTTAGAAAACTTATTCTATTTCATGTCTGATATAATTAAAGCCCATGTTTCACTTATCTGCTACTTTCGTCAGATTTTTCAAACATAATGCATAATATTATTCTTGCTGGTTCTTTAAAATTTAAAAATGAATTGTTCCATAGTTTATTTTGTGATAGATGTTTCAAATGTCATTTAGAGCTATTCTGGTGTTTCTTAATGCAACGTAATACCGTGTTCTCTTGCTTGTGCATCTGTGATCCTATGCTTTCGTGTTATAAAACTTCCTGTTCACATATATTCCATCAATGACTGTTTTTCACCCATGCAATCCAGATGTTTATCCTGCTGGGTTACTATGCTGTCAATAATTGGGTTTGTTGTCACAGTTCGTGTAATACTTTTGTCATAGCCTTGGATAGAGAAGAATGTTAAAGAAGACAGAATACAGCTCAGAATGAAAGAAGAGGAAGAACGAACAGCATGAAAGGAAATGAAGTAATGTTGTTAGTTAACTCGGGTACCTGGTAGTCATCATCTCCCTAGCAGTGCAAAGAACGCTATTGCCCCCTGAGGGCAAATAATGTTCAAAGTATTTTTTGATGTCTACAATACTGTAGAGTCCTTTGCTTACTGCCGTTTTTGTGTTAGCTACTTCCACAGCAGTGGGGTGTGGTATCCTAAGTATTTTGTATGGCCCTTCATACAATTCATGAAATTTTTTAATTTCTGAGTTTATCTTAGAAGACGTGGTTCTTGTCTTGATCAATACCAATTTGTCAGTTTGGTATTTCCTTTTCTTAACCTGCCTGTTGTATTTGCTTTCTCTTTTATTTGTTTTCTCTTTAATCCTGCTTAAAGCTAGGACCCTTTCTTCAGTAATTGAGAGGTCATCTCTCGGTGGAAAACTTGCCTGCTGTTCAATAATACTAGGTACTTTCTCTCCTGTCAATAGTTCCTGAGGAGGTATTTCTGTGGTAGAGTGAGGAAACTCATTTATAACTCTCTCAAACTCTTCCACATAATTTACCAATGTGTGATCCTTTTTAGAACAGTAAGCCCTAAACAGTCTGTTTATTTCCCTCATCATTCATTTACTCATATTTGGTTGGAGATGGTATTTGGATATGTAAATAGGCTTTATGTCGAGATCACACAACGTATTTTTCCAACACTTGGATGTAAATTGTGAACCATTATCACTAATTATCTAATCTGGTTTCCCCACCTTTATTACATAATGATTCCTGATTTTGTCTGAGACTGACGTACCTCTTGCTCTTCTTAGTGCATACAGTTTTACGTGTTTTGATAACATGTCCAACACAACAAACAAATATTTGATGTTTTCTAACTCACTGAAATGCTGGTCTTGTTTATCACTACATTCTTTAGGAGCCTTGACTTGCTCCTTTATTACTTGAGTAACATTACTATTTATTGTTGATATTACACAATCTTGAACCTCCATATCATCACTCAGCTTTTTAACTTTACTATAAAACTTCTGATTTATTTCAAGCTTACATAATTCTAATTTCTTACCCCATTCTTTCGTTTCCCTATCTATTTTACTGGAACAAGCTTCAGTTTTAGCTTTAAGTTTTGATACCTTTTGTTCTAAAGCATTGAAATTGCTATTGATTTGAGTTATTCCTGCCTATGCTTTCTCCATTTTCTTTCCTAATTCCTCTTTAGTTTCTTTTTGCCCATTATCTATTTTCCTCTCCAATACTTCTTTGTTGCCTTTTAACTCTGCTTGCGCACTATCTATTTTCTTTTCAGTTTCTTTTTGCCGTGCTATAATTTCCTCTTTTTGTTCTTTTAAAAGTAATTTTTGGTCAGCTATAAATGATTGCAACATTGACATTATAGATTGATTTCTGTCTTCCTTGACTCCTTTATCCTGACTATTACTCTCAGTTGGTAAGGTGTCAGCAGAATCAGTTCTGTGACTTAATCTACCTGACTCCGCTGTCGGCTCTTCTGTGTCTCTGACGTCATCATCCAAATTCACCACGTCATTGTGGTCAGGAGCGACAGTATCTACATTCTCAGTGCAATCAGTTAACATAGAATCAATGTTTTCATAAACATTATTAATCTCATTATTATCTGAACTTTGCAACCGATCTGCTAAATCATCTACAGTGTTATTTATTTGCAAGTCTTGTGGCTGATCTGAAGGATCATTGCCATCAATATTTACTTGATCTCTTTTCCCTTTCGTCAGACATTTTATACTTTATAAAATTTATGAATTTTAGCCAAATTAAGATTTTACAACTATTCAACTGTCTATTACATAGATTAAATTGTTGTGCCACAGTAACACTTACTCTTAGATGCTATTGTGTGTGCTGCTGTCGAGGAGTTCCTTCTCTGCTCCCGCTGCTGAAACACCCAGTTCAGCAACACTCCTACAGCTGTGTCTCAGCGCTGCTGCTGGCTGCCAAGGCGTGTATCTGCCGCCGTGAAATACGCCCACTCACACTGCTACTGCTACCTCCCCACGTTGTGTAGTATCGCCTCGTAGTACAACAAAAACTTCTCGATGAAATAATAACGTAATCCCTTGGACCGCACACACGTATTTGGTTTTTTGACTATTGCCACACCAACACATCCAGTTTCATTCTCAACAAATGTTATGTTCTCATGAATAAAAAAAATTTGTCTGTGGCATCAATAATCAAAGTTCAACTAAAGTTCAAAAGAGAGTTCAAATGCAGTTCAAAGACATTTGACACGGTTCCTACACAGTTCTGTCATAATTTAGTAGCAAATTAGTCACTTTTGATGTTATGAATTTTTACTAAAATTTTTCACAGTTCTCGCTAATAATCAAGCCTCATATCACCAAAGCACTCAAACATCAAAGATTTTCCCACCAGGGATGCCATGTATGGCAAGAAAGGAAGAATGAATTGATTGTTGGTGTTAAGAACGATCATCCTCCTCTAACACCTCTGCATTACTGCAGATGAAATGTTACATCTACATCTACATCTACATCTACATCTATACTCCGCGAGCCACCTTGCGGTGTGTGGCGGAGGGTACTTATTGTACCACTATCTGATCCCCCCTTCCCTGTTCCATTCACGAATTGTGCGTGGGAAGAACGACTGCTTGTAAGTCTCCGTATTTGCTCTAATTTCTCGGATCTTTTCGTTGTGATCATTACGCGAGATATATGTGGGCGGTAGTAATATGTTGCCCATCTCTTCCCGGAATGTGCTCTCTCGTAATTTCGATAATAAACCTCTCCGTATTGCGTAACGCCTTTCTTGAAGTGTCTGCCACTGGAGCTTGTTCAGCATCTCCGTAACGCTCTCGCGCTGACTAAATGTCCCCATGACGAATCGCGCTGCTTTTCGCTGGATCATGTCTATCTCTTCTATTAATCCAACCTGGTAAGGGTCCCATACTGATGAGCAATACTCAAGAATCGGACGAACAAGCGTTTTGTAAGCTACTTCTTTCGTCGATGAGTCACATTTTCTTAGAATTCTTCCTATGAATCTCAACCTGGCGCCTGCTTTTCCCACTATTTGTTTTATGTGATCATTCCACTTCAGATCGCTCCGGATAGTAACTCCTAAGTATTTTACGGTCGTTACCGCTTCCAATGATTTACCACCTATGGCATAATCGTACTGGAATGGATTTCTGCCCCTATGTATGCGCATTATATTACATTTATCTACGTTTAGGGAAAGCTGCCAGCTGTCGCACCATGCATTAATCCTCTGCAGGTCCTCCTGGAGTACGTACGAGTCTTCTGATGTTGCTACTTTCTTGTAGACAACCGTGTCATCTGCAAATAGCCTCACGGAGCTACCGATGTTGTCAACTAAGTCATTTATGTATATTGTAAACAATAAAGGTCCTATCACGCTTCCCTGCGGTACTCCCGAAATTACCTCTACATCTGCAGATTTTGAACCGTTAAGAATGACATGTTGTGTTCTTTCTTCTAGGAAATCCTGAATCCAATCACAAACCTGGTCCGATATTCCGTAAGCTCGTATTTTTTTCACTAAACGTAAGTGCGGAACCGTATCAAATGCCTTCCTGAAGTCCAGGAATACGGCATCAATCTGCTCGCCAGTGTCTACGGCACTGTGAATTTCTTGGGCAAATAGGGCGAGCTGAGTTTCACATGATCTCTGTTTGCGGAATCCATGTTGGTTATGATGAAGGAGATTTGTATTATCTAAGAACGTCATAATACGAGAACACAAAACATGTTCCATTATTCTACGACAGATTGACGTAAGCGAAATAGGCCTATAATTATTCGCATCTGATTTATGACCCTTCTTGAAAATGGGAACGACCTGCGCTTTCTTCCAGTCGCTAGGTACTTTACGTTCTTCCAGCGATCTACGATAAATTGCTGATAGAAAGGGGGCAAGTTCTTTAGCATAATCACTGTAGAATCTTAAGGGTATCTCGTCTGGTCCGGATGCTTTTCCGCTACTAAGTGATAGCAGTTGTTTTTCAATTCCGATATCGTTTATTTCAATATTTTCCATTTTGGCGTCCGTGCGACGGCTGAAGTCGGGGACCGTGTTACGATTTTCCGCAGTGAAACAGTTTCGGAACACTGAATTCAGTATTTCTGCCTTTCTTCGGTCGTCCTCTGTTTCGGTGCCATCGTGGTCAACGAGTGACTGAATAGGGGATTTAGATCCGCTTACCGATTTTACATATGACCAAAACTTTTTAGGGTTCTTGTTTAGATTGTTTGCCAATGTTTTATGTTCGAATTCGTTGAATGCTTCTCTCATTGCTCTCTTTACGCTCTTTTTCGCTTCGTTCAGCTTTTCCTTATCAGCTATGATTCGACTACTCTTAAACCTATGATGAAGCTTTCTTTGTTTCCGTAGGACCTTTCGTACATGATTGTTATACCACGGTGGATCTTTCCCCTCGCTTTGGACCTTAGTCGGGACGAACTTATCTAAGGCGTACTGGACGATGTTTCTGAATTTTTTCCATTTTTGTTCCACATCCTCTTCCTCAGAAATGAACGTTTGATGGTGGTCACTCAGATATTCTGTGATTTGTGCCCTATCACTCTTGTTAAGCAAATATATTTTCCTTCCTTTCTTGGCATTTCTTATTACACTTGTAGTCATTGATGCAACCACTGACTTATGATCACTGATACCCTCTTCTACATTCACGGAGTCGAAAAGTTCCGGTCTATTTGTTGCTATGAGGTCTAAAACGTTTGCTTCACGAGTTGGTTCTCTATCTATCTGCTCGAAGTAATTCTCGGACAAGGCAGTCAGGATAATGTCACAAGAGTCTCTGTCCCTGGCTCCAGTTCTGATTGTGTGACTATCCCATTCTATACCTGGTAGATTGAAGTCTCCCCCTATTACAATAGTATGATCACGAAACTTCTTCACGACGTTCTGCAGGTTCTCTCTGAGGCGCTCAACTACTACGGTTGCTGATGCAGGTGGTCTATAGAAGCATCCGACTATCATATCTGACCCACCTTTGATACTTAACTTAACCCAGATTATTTCACATTCGCATTCGCTAATAACTTCACTGGATATTATTGAATTCTTTACTGCTATAAATACTCCTCCACCATTGGCGTTTATCCTATCCTTGCGGTATATATTCCATTCTGTGTCTAGGATTTCGTTACTGTTCACTTCCGGTTTTAACCAACTTTCCGTTCCTAATACTATATGCGCACTATTTCCTTCAATAAGAGATACTAATTCAGGAACCTTGCCCTGGATACTCCTGCAGTTTACCAATATTACGTTAACTTTTCCTGTTTTTGGTCTCTGAGGACGGACGTTCTTTATCAACGATGATAATGTCCTCTCTGGTAAACCGTCAGGTATTTTATCGTTTCGCCCAAGGGGGGGGTCCCTCTAACCTAAAAAACCCCCGTGTGCACGCCACACGTACTCTGCTACCCTAGTAGCTGCTTCCGGTGTGTAGTGCACGCCTGACCTGTCTAGGGGGGCCCTACAGTTCTCCACCCAATAACGGAGGTCGATGAATTTGCAACCATTATAGTCGCAGAGTCGTCTGAGCCTCTGGTTTAGACCCTCCACACGGCTCCAAACCAGAGGACCGCGATCGACTCTGGGCACTATGCTGCAGATATTAAGCTCAGCTTGCACTCCGCGTGCGATGCTGGTTGTCTTCACCAAATCAGCCAGCCGCTGGAAGGAACCAAGGATGGCCTCAGAACCCAAGCGGCAGGCGTCATTCGTTCCGACATGTGCTACTATCTGCAGCCAGTCACACCAAGTGCGTTCAATAGCTGCCGGAAGGGCCTCCTCCACATTACGGACGAGACCCCCCGGCAAGCACACCGAGTGCACACTGGCATTCTTCCCCGACCTACCCGCTATTTTCCTGAGGGGCTCCATAACCCGCCTAACGTTGGAGCTCCCTATAACTAATAGGCCCGCCCTCTGTGACTGTCGGGACCTTGCCGGAGAATCGGCCACTGGCCCAACAGGCGAGGCATCCTGTGGTGGCTCGGAAACGATGTCATCACCACTAGGAAGCACCCCGTACCTGTTGGAAAGGGGTAAGGCAGCTGCCACGTGGCCAGATCCCACCTTTGCCTTTCGGCCAGGCACGCGCGAGCCCACCACTGTCCGCCATTCACCCTGGAGTGATGGCTGACCGGTAAGATGCTCACTGCCGGAAGATGCAGCGACATCAGGGGTTCCATGTGATTCCAAGGCCACCGAAGTAGGCATAGGTCTCACCACAGTTGCCCCAACGCCACTACGAGCCGACGCCTGCGCCTCGAGCTCGATGAGCCTAACAGACAAAGCCTCCACCTGCCCCCGAAGAGTGGCCAATTCTCCTTGCGTCCGCTCACAACAACCACAGTCCCTACACATGACTATGTTTACCCTACTCTATACGGTGACAAATTCCCAAGATAATCTTCTGATGAGCTACTCTGATAATCAAGAAACACTCACTGAAATACGAGACGCGAAAACTACGCTAGGTTTTCCCAGAAAAACTATTTAAAAGCTAAGCGCAGCAAATAAGTACAAAAACGCTTTATACAAACAGTACTCGCTGTTGCTGGTGCTCTCGCTCTGGCTGTCACAAGACTGAGCACATTTGTTCTGTGCATGCAGTACACGTGAGGCACATAGTTGTTTCCACCGCACTGTGTGGAATACGAAGGTTCTGTTATAGTTCACTAACCTGCTGTCTTCGAGTTGATGTCCCCAGTGCAGAAAACAGCATGCAGGTTGTAGGTTCTGTATCTTGAGGCTGAAACTGACTTTTAGCAAGGTTCTGTTCTGAAATAATGTATCACTTCTTTGGGATGCCACTCACGTATTTTAATATAGCCACTCGAGAAGACTACATGATCTTAGTACAACACCTTCTGATACAGCAAACTTCTTGATCAAACACAATGTTTACAAAAATGTATCTTTACACTATTTGTGGCACTTGTCTGTGCCTCATGACTACCAGAGTGAATCTTTTAATACTGAATACTGGCAAATACATCCTGCCACAGACAACATGACTGTACATCTCGATTGCCTAATCCAGAGTGACGAACATCCTGAAACACTTTGCATGCCATACCAGAAATGCGTGACCCGAACGCTTCCGAAGTGCTTCGTCTGCAATTTTGTCAGCCTTTTGTTTTTTATTTAAATTGTTTTTAATAATTCTAAAATGACTGATTGATAGTCAGCTGTTGGGAGATATTTATATTAAAAAGTGAAATCATTCCAATGAGTAGTTTAACAAATAAAAATAACTATACTTTAACGTTTTGGTGCCCTTGCTCCGAACACAGCAGCCAATCACAGAGCAGTAGCATTACGCAGGCGGTCTTTCTCATGGGAATGGTACCGAATCTAACATCTGTCGCAGGTACCTCACACCACATTTCGTCATCTATATTCTTCTTGCATCTTCACTGCTCTGGGAACAGATTCTTGGAGCCTAATATGATGGCTGACTAAGCCAGAAATTACAGATCCCTCAACACATTCCGTGTTCTGAGTGGTACCTCCTGGGGTTCAGACCGAGTGGTCCTCCTCCGCCTATATCGAGCCTTAGTGTGATCAAAATTGGAGTATAAAAACATAGTTTACTCCTCTGCATGGCCGTCTATTCTTCGGCGTCACAACTCTGTCCACCACCGTGGATTGCATTTAGCGTCTGGAGGTTTTTACACCAGCCCTGTGGAGAGGCTTTATGCTGGGACTGCTGAACCTCCGCTGTCCAATCGGCGAACTGTCCTTCTTAGTCGTTACGCTAATCATCTGTCTCCCATGTCTGCTCATCCAGCCCATGCCTTCCCCCCCCCCTGTGTGTCCTTGGATTTAAGCTATGCAGGCCACCCTTCCCCTCTACAACTACTGGGAATCCGCTTCTGTAAATTGCTACGTTCTCTTTCCTTCCACTATCCTTAAACTTTCTTGACAACTGGGGGTATGGCGCCACCTTGGCTTCACCCCCGGTCCTGCCTGCTCTGTGACGTTTGTCAGCTTCCCCCACCCTCTAGTTTATCATCGGGAATTTGCTGCTCTATGCGCTCAAATGGAGCATTCCAGATTATTTACACTGACAGCTTAAAAACATCATTTGGTGTTGGGAGTGCCGAAATTCTAGTGCCTTATTAGATTTCAGATTCCCGACCAGTGTTAGGTTTTTACTGCAGAGCTTTACACTGTTCTCCAGGTTGCCCAGCACATCCGTCGCCATAAGTGGCAACAGTATATTACATGCTCTGATTCACTCAGCTCTCTCCTCAGCCTCCAAGCTCTTTATACTGTCCACCCTTTAGTCCACCGGATTCAGGACTGCCTCCACTTCCTCCACTTGGGGGCTGTCTCTGTGGCATTCCTCTGGATCCCAGGACACATTAGTATCCACGGAAACGAGGCAGCTGAAATAGCGGCCAAGCTGCAGTCTCTCTTCCTCAGCCTGCTGTTTGCATGGTTACCTTAGCCAATCTACAGAGTGTTATATGTTCTCATGTTGCTCTTTTATGGCATGCAAATTGGTCCACACTTCCCGATAATAAATTACGGGACGTGAAACCCCTTCCCTGTTCTTGGACCTCTTCCTCCCCATCTTGTCGTCAGGAGGAGGTTGTTTTAGCTGGACTGTGGATAGGGCACTGTCTTTTTAGCTACCAACATCTTTTAAGTGGCGATCCTCCCCCCCCCCCCCCCCCCCCCGCACCCCTCCCCCCTCCTTTGTCCCCACTGCTCTCAATTGTGGATGGCGAGACACCTTTTACTTCAGTGCCCCTATTTTAATCCGCTACGCGCCTGTTTACAGCTGTCACCTGATATATCTTCCCTTTTAGCTGATGACAGGTGCTCAGCTGATCGCGTCCTTGACTTTATCAGTGTCAGTTAGATGACATTGGTCATTTGAAGCTCTTTTTTGAGGAAAACAAGGCCCCTCTCAATGGTAGTTTTTTTTTTTTTAAGATTTCCTTCCATTTTTATTTTCACCCCTTTTTGAATTTCGCTCCCATTGCTGCTGATTTCCCATTCGTTTTTTTTACCCTTCTCGAAGCCACAGAACGAGTACTTATGACCATAGCAGTTTTGTGCCCCAGAACCATCAAAAAAAATCCTTTGTACTAAGTCTTAGTTAATAACCAGAAAGAATGAATCAATTGATCCACCAATCAATCAATCACACAAACAAATTGTGTAACAAAATGTGGTAAAATCTGGATCTTAAATTATTGCATGGACAATTGACTCAAATAGAAAGTACACAAGTTAGGTGAAAATATACGCTTGTGAATGGAGGCTCTTATTCATTGCTGCAGATGTTTTGAGTAATGTTATGCTGTTGGGCAGGAAAGGTCACAGTGAAGCCATAAGCTGAGGATAATCTGCCCAGATTTATTGTACAAAGAGCATTAAAAAAAGTTTTGCACAGTCGTCTCAAATTTTATTTATTTTTGCCGGAGGAGAATGAAATTTTTTGTGAACATACTTAGAACATTTAGCTATACATTGAGCTATACAATGTAGCCTCCATCAGCTGTGACACATCTGGCCCAACATTCTTTCCATGATGTAAATGCGCTGGGCATTGACTTTTACACTATCACTTGACACAGGAAATAAGGTCTTTCTCACTATCAGATGTTTTGCCATGCAGGTGGACCTTCAGATGCCCAAAAAGGTGAAAACCAGATGGAGCCAAGTGCAGACCGTAGGGAAGATGAGGAACAATTTTCCAACCCATTTTCCTGATTTTTCTCCTGCGTCATAAGGGCTGTTTGGTAGTCTAACGAGCTGACTGTACCAGTGATACCACAGTACCCAATGACAAAACAAGTCATTTCAGCAAGCTGTCATGTCGTCACACTTCTGTCATTTTGGATGATTTGATCAACAGTTTCCTTATTCACATCAGTCACTGCCGTTGACGGTCTACCACATCGTGGATTGTCCAGTAGAGAGAAATCACCTCCTTTAAACCTTTGCACCCACCACTGGATAATGCTGCAATCCACTGTGTCCTCCCCATAAACAGGGAGCAACTTCCTGTGAATCGATGTGGCAGAGTCATCGCCAGTCTTGAAGAGGAACTCCATCACAGACCGTTGTCGCAACCTGACATCTCCTTCACGGTCCATTATGGCTCACCAGTAAATAAAAGATAATACTTATATACACCAACTTATAGCTAAATGTTCCGATTATGTTCACAAAAAATTTCATTCTCCTCCTGCAAAAAATAAAACAATTAAAGATGACTGTGCAAAACTTCTTGAACACCCTTTGTACCTCTAAAAATGACCCCTAAAGGGAGAAGAAAAGGTACAGCTTTCCTCAACATGTCATTTTCTCTGGTCCAGCTGAACCTATTATTCACTGTAAATGGTTATGTTTGGGTACTTGAAGACCATTTGCAGCCATTCGTGGACTTCATGTTCCCAAACAATGATGTGCCACGTCACCATGCCACAGTTGTTCACAATTGGTTTGAAGAATATTCTGGACCATTCAGGAAACTGATTTTCCAACCCAGATGACCTGATGTGAGTCCCATCAAACATTTATGGAGCGTAATCGAGAGGTCAGTTCATGCACAAAACCCTTCACTGGCAACACTTTCTTAATTATCAATAGATACAGGGGCAGCATGGCTCAGTATTGCAGCAGAGGACTTCCAACAACTTGCTGAGTCCATTCCACATTGAGTTGCTGCTGCACTATGCTGGGCAAAAGGAGGTCTAACATGATATCAGGAGGTATCCCAGGACTTTTGTCACCTTAGTGCGTTTATGAATATAGCTGTTATTTTCAAACAATGTCTGATTTTTTTTCAACAAATTGTGTAAGAGAGTTCATGGGGCTGTTGTTAGTACACCAAACCTTTTAAATATTTGACTATATTAAGGTAAAGGATGGACACCACCTTCTAATCTGCTCGAAATACTGGAATAAAAATGTTGTGTTGAAAGGAGTAGCAAAAAAGGTATTAAACTTGAATTACAACACTAAGTTACGTCCTGCGGAACCACCAATTACATGCAAAGATGTTGTGAGGCAATTTGATGCCATTGGCACACTTTTTCTCTAGTAGATTAGTGTGGATACTTGTAACATGACTGTGCCAACCTCACAGTGTGTATTAAGAGAAAGTGTTAAAGACAAAAGAAACACGCAGAAATAGATAAACCATACTATAATGCAACCAATTTATATCTTATTGTTGCCAAATGTTCCACATGCATACTTTTCTGTACTTACAGTTTGCAGAGTTTTTAATTCACTTGCAGCTACACTGACTTCCATTCACTACTGTCTTACAGCGAACCGGCCACAGACAGCAGAAATTTTCGCCACTCAAGAAAGAGTAATCACTCGTGCACGATTGTCCTAGATATTCATATAGAAACATATTTAAAAAATTAGGAATTCTAACATGAGCATTCCAGACACACTGATGTGTTTCATTTGCAAGAATCAGTCTCTGTACAAATATAACACCTAGCATCACAGTCACAATACAAGGAGAAAGATTGACCTACATTGTGAACTAAAAACATTAGCATGATGCAGAAAAAAGTGCATTACACCAGCTTGAGTATTAAATAATCCCCTTCTCAACTTAAATCTGCTACTAATGAACTGCCAAAAATTAAACTATTTCTGAAGCAGTTTGTATAGAAAAATCCATAAATACTTCAGATGAATACCTAAATGATGAAGGATTGATATGTGTCAACTTTTGTTAAATTTTCAGCCCTGCTGTAACTCAAACTAATGTACTTCAATTCATGATTTGGGAAAGTTAAGTGGGAACAACCTTGTGAGTACACCAGCTCTGTTGCAAAAACTGCAGAGCTATTTATATTGGCATGAGTACCAACCAGCTGGCATGAGTACCAACGGCTGCTTTCACAGGTAGCCGGGCCTCTGAAGGGGTAGCATAAGCTTGTAACATCACTGCAGTAGGTGGTGCTTGGTGGATGGATTGGGCAGGTCTTGCACCTTGGTCTGCCGCCAGGATATAACCCCTGTGGTAAGGGGTTGGGAATGGGTTTCATAGGAATGAACTAGGATGTTGTGGAGTGTGGATGTGTGACAGAACACCACTTTAGGGGGTGGGAAGGACCTTGGATAGGATGTCCAGAATTTCAGGGCAGGATGAGAGGTAATCAAAACCCTGGTAAATGATACGGTTCAGTTTTTCCAGTTCAGGTTGATATTGGGTGACAGCGGGGGCTTTGTAGCTGATTCTTAGGGGTGACAGAATTGGAGCTGTGTGAGGATATGATGAGAGAAATGTTTTTGTGGACTATGTTTGGGTGTTATTGACTGTCTGTGAAGACCTTTACGAGGCCTTCAACATACTGGGAAAGGGAGTTCTTCTCACTGCAGATATGTCATCCACAGGTCACCTTGGCTGTATGTTGGTGTGGAAGGGATGGGAGCTGTGAGAATGCACGTACTGTTAGTGGGCAGTGGGTTTAATTTGGACCAAGTTGTGGATGGAGCCACCAGTGTGGTGGCTGCCAATGTCAAGGGAGGTGAAGCACTGAGTAAAGGAGGACCAACTGAAGCAGAGGGGAGGAAGGGTGTTGAGGTTTTGAGGGAATGTGAATAGGGGTGTCTTGGCCTTGGGTCCAAACCATGAAGATATCACAGCCAAACTGTTGTCAAGATCAAACGATCATATTGCAGAGATGGCCAAGAATCACCACTTGGGGAAGTTCGGCCACTGAGTTGCAAGTCTTTCCCGGTGACGCCACATTGGGTGACATGCATGTTCACTGATGATGAGGACAACACAACACCCAGTCCCCAAGCAGAGAAAATTTTCGACCTGGCCAGGAATTGAAACAGGGCCTGCTGTATGACAGTCAGGTGCGCTGACCATTTAGCAATGATGGATGTTAAGAACAAAGTGTACCACCTGGTGGCACAACATACTGAATTATAATGGCTGCTTCACAACCCTGGCCATCTGGTTCCTGCCCTCCACCACCAGTTTCTCTGAACAAGGCAAATTGGAGTTTTCCTTAGCTCCTGTAATCATCCTGGCCCAAAATAGACAAGTGAGAAAATGAAAGAGGTAGAAAACTCAGAGTGAAGAAAAGAACAGTTACTGTGAATAAATGCCGAGACTGAAAAATTAACATAAATAAAGGACAGGTGGGTGGCAGGAACCAAGGACATCTTGTAGAGCCAGTTCCCACCTGTGGAGTTCTGAGAAACTGGTGTCTGGAGGAAGAATCCAGATGGCATGTGGTGTCTTGCCCACTCGTCGCTAATAGGGTGCCTAGGGGACATTGTGTTCTTGGAATGCTGTACAATAATTCAAACAAATAAAATTAGTAGTTTTATTTCTATAAAGCAACTGACAATACTTAACTTTGGGGATTTGCAAATAGCAGTTGCAAATGAGGGGCACTTCCAATATAATTCAGTGTCCTTGATATGTGAACTGTTCAGGCAAATTGACACATATCACTGATAACTAATGTCCGTGATCTGAGTAGCCGAGGCTAGCAGGAGTGTTGTTTATATTCCCTTCTTCCAGGTGTCACTCTTGGCGTGGCGTGGTCCAGTTCCGCGCACCATTGGCCACCGTTTCCTCACTGCCTTCTCTGCTCCTGTGTTCCGTATCTTTGTACTGGCACTTCGTGTTATGCCAGAACATGGCAAGTGTGGTGAAACAGGCACCAAGGTCACGACTGTGATGAAGTACATGCTCTGGAACAGGCTATTGTGTGTTTCCAGTATACATCCTCTGCCTATACCCATTCATCCTAACTGATAACTTGCTGTAGTAAGGCTGATCTAAAAGACCAAAAAGTGTTTACGTAACAGCTGATATATGACTTGTCATTTCAAAGGTGGCTCTCCCTTTGATAGTATATGTTTTGCCAGGTACAGGGCTGGTATAAGGGGTGGTAGGAGGGTGCATAGGGCAAGGCTTGCAGTGGGGCCAGTCACAGGATAGGATAGGGAGCATAACACCTGACAAGGATACTGCGGACGTTGGGAGGGAATCAAAAGCCAATTGCAGGTGTGCTGTGCAAAAACCTCAGACAGAATGGATCTCATTTCAGGGCCTGATTTTGGGACGTCATGGCCTGTCAAAGTAGCCGATTAACACATTCAAGACAAGGATAATACTGAGTGACAAGTGGTGTATGGCTAAGTTGTTTTTTGGAGGGATCATTAATACCAGGATTGGATGTTATGACACAGGAAACGTGCTTTTGAGCTAGGTTGTTAGGGTAATTACATATAGTGGAGGCTGAGGTGAGAGTGATGGTGTATTGCTGTAAAGAGTCTGCATCCGAACGAAAATGTTTACCTTGAATGCCAAGGGCTGTATGGGAGGGAACGTTTGACGTGGAAAGGATGGCAACTTTCATTATGTAAGTACTGTTGTTTGTTAGTAGGTTTAATGTAAACAGAAGTGTGTAGCTGCCCTTCAGTGAAGCTGAGATCAACTTCAAGGAGAGTTGCATGGGATTCAGAATAGAACCAAATGAAATGTATTTGGTAGATTGTATTTAGAGATCACAAGAATTTTAACAGGTAAGCCTCCCTGTGAATCCATATGGCAAAGATGTCATCAGTGTACACTACTGGCCATTAAAATTGCTACACCAAGAAGAAATGCAGATGATAAATGGGTATTCATTGGACAAATATATTATACTAGAACTGACATGTGATTACATTTTTACGCAATTTGGGTGCATAGCTCCTGAGAAATCAGTACCCAGAACAACCACCTGTGGCCGTAATAACGGCTTTGATATGATATGCCTGGGCATTGAATCAAACAGAGCTTGGATGGCGTGTACAGGTACAGCTGCCCATGCAGCCTCAACACGATACTACAGTTAATCAAGAATAGTGACTGGCGTGTTGTGACAAGCCAGTTGTTCGGCCACCATTGACCAGACACTTTCAATTGGTGAGAGATCTGGAAAAAGTGCTGGCCAGGGCAGCAGTCGAACATTTTCTGTATCCAGAACGGCCCATACAGGACCTGCAACATGCGGTCGTGCATTATCCTGCTGAAATGTAGGTTTTGGCAGGGATCAAATGAAGGGTAGAGCCATGGGTCATAACACATCTGAAATGTAACTTCCACTGTTCAAAGTGCCATCAATGCGAAAAAGAGGTGACCGAGATGTGTAACCAATGGCACCCCATACCATCACGCCTGTTGATACGCCAGTATGGTGATGACGAATACACGCTTCCAATGTGCGTTCACTGCAATGTCACCAAACATGGATGCGACCATCATGATGTTGTAAACAGAACCTGGATTCATCCAAAAAAATGACGTGTTGCCATTTGTGCACCCAGGTTTGTCGTTGAGTGCACCATCGCAGGCGCTCCTGTCTGTGATACAGCGTCAAGGGTAACCGCAGCCATGCTCTCCGAGCTGATAGTCCATGCTGCTGCAGATGTCATCACACTGTTCGTGCAGATGGTTGTTGTCTTGGAAACATCCCCATCTGTTGACTCAGGGATTGAGACGTGGCTGCACGATCTGTTACAGCCATGTGGATGAGATGCCTGTCATCTCAACTGCTAGTGATACTAGGCTGTTGGGATCCAGCACGGCATTCTGTATTACCCTCCTGAACCCACTGATTCCATATTCTGCTAACAGTCATTGGATCTCGACCAACGCAAGCAGCAATGTCATGATATGATAAACCGCAATCACGATAGGCTACGATAGCCTTTATCAAAGTCGGAAATGTGATGTTACACATTTCTCCTCCTTACACGAGGCGTCACAACAATGTTTCACCGGTCAACTGCTGTTTGTCTATGAGAAATCGGTTGGAAACTTTCCTCATGTCAGCTCGTTGTAGGTGTCGCCACCGGCGCCAGCCTTGTGTGAATGCTCTGAAAAGCTAATCATTTGCATATCACAGCATCTTCTTCCTGTCGGTTAAATTTCGTGTCTGTAGCCTGTCATCTTCGTGGTGTAGCAGTTTTAATGGCCAGTAGTGTATTTAAACCAGACCAGGGGCTGAAGGCTTATGGGTCCAAGGAAAGCTCCCTCCAAGTGGCCTGTGTAAAGGTGGGCATAGGAAGGGACAATCCTGGTTCCCATGAGTGTACCCCTGATCTGTTTGTATGTCTGCCCCTCAAAGGTGAATTAGTTTTTGGTATGTATAAAGTTGATTTAGATGATAATGGAGGATGTCACAGGTTTGGAATTAGGTGGGTGTTGAGTGAAGAAATGTGCATCAGCAGACAGGCCATGTACACGTGGTATGTTGGTACAGACGGAGGTGGTGTCAGTGGTGATAAGAAAGGTGTGTGGTAGGAGTGGAACGGGCTCAGATTTCAGATGATCTAGTAAATGGTTGGTGTCTTTAATATAGGCAGGAAGTCTTTGTGCTATGTATTGCAGGTGTTGATCAGCTAAGACAGTTACACATTCAGTGGGTGCTTTGAAGCCAGCAAGTATGGGATGACCAGGATTGCTGAATTTGTGGATCTAAGGAAGAAGGTAAACTGATCTGCAGTCCCTCCTTAAAACCTCAGGCCCCTCGAACTGTTCAGCAAGAGTTATATATAAAATACAGTGTATGTATCTTTGTGCTTACAAATCTCAAGTAGTAGTTGGATGATTAACTTGAAATTTTGACTTAATGTTACATGAGAATGTGTGTGCATTTTTATATATATACTTGTTTTCAAAAGTATATATAATATGTAAATATGAATGTTATGTATAAAGGGGAAATCAAACAATCAAAAATCTAGGATGGAATAATGACAATATTATGAAAAGTATAGATTGCTGCTCCCCATATAGTGGAGTTGTAGAGTTGCAGACACCACACACAATAAAAAGACAGCTAAAAGTAAGCTTTTGGCTGAAAGTAGAAAACACACACACACTCATCATTCATGCAAATACAACTCTCACATGACCATTGTCTCTGACTGCCAAGGCCAGACTGGATCCAGAAACACACAAACTGGGTATAATCACCTTTCATAATTCAAGCAAAGGTGGTGTAGACACAGCTGACCAGTTAGCCATCAATTATTCCGTCTCCATAAGAACCAGAAAATTTTCTTACCTATTGAATGTAGCAGGAATCAATGCTGAGATCATATGGAATTTTTCACATCCAGGTTTCACTAGGAGAGAGTTCTTGAAAACTCTTGAGTTTATGGTTAATGATGGCCCATCTAACCTCAACAGCCAAAATCATGCTTTTATCTGGGAACTTAAAGAAATAGCTAAACAGTTTTGGATGCAAAGGAAGCAAAATGTCCATTGAAGAAACACCACAAAAAGTTGAGTGGGTGATGCTACCTTTTTGGAAGGGTGAACCACAGTGTAACAACTATTACAAGTATTTCGTGTAATAAACTGACTTGCAAAGAGCACAGCACAGTTCAATGCAGCACCTGTTTTGAAGCCCAAATAGACAGTAATTAACACTCATATGCTCTTCAAATATGCTTTTCAAATCAAACTAAACTCACTGTATGTCTACAATAACTGTAAATAGCTGCAACCACGTAATTGTAGATCCTAAACTACAGATCGAGAGGATGGTATACAAAGTATACTACGCGAGCAATAAAGAAATAAAAAGAGGCACAACTATGTAAGGTTTAATTATTGTTCTCTCAAGATTGAACAAGACATTGCTCCATGAAAGACTGGATGAAAAATTCGTATCCATTAATTGGCTTTAAACTCAACTAGAGCTTTCTAGGATTTTTTGAAAGTGCTTTCACAAAGATCTGAGTGTGGAGATCATTGTAGGCTTTACACACAGCTCTCCTGATAGATGCACTAGTTGCCATTGAGGTTTCTTTGTCACTTTCATCACAGACTTTCCTGCATCAAAGTATAACAGTGTTTTTGCAACACTCCACAAATAAAATATTTGAAGCAATTTGGTTCTGTCATCTTTGATTATCTTACTTGCTACGTACTGTGTTTACCTAGAGCACAATTTATGATGGGTTTGACCATTGATCAACACACTTCAGTATTTGACAGATATTAATGAAATGTTCTTGATTTATCTTGCTGGAGTATTGCTAGTATAAATTTTCAACAATAAATTGTCATTGGATTTTAATAGTATTTACAAATGAAACTTGTATGTGCAAACATACACTGTTTCCCAGGCCATCAGAAAATGTTTGTGAGAGGCCAAACACATTCTATTGTTGGAGGTCAATTTATTATTACTGACAAAACTTTGTTTGATGTTCCAGAATGGCCATGTCCCAAAATCATATTTTCATTTTAACTTAAAGTTTGCTTACTCAGATGACTAGTAAGTTGGTCTACTGAGTGTATCCGGTTTTCAAGCCAGCAGTAAAATGTAAAGTGATATATAGATACTGATAGTCGTGCAAAATTATTAAATTGGTGTAATGTACTCTTGTAACTGTTGTTCTTTCTCAGTAGAAATAGTTCTTCCATTCTTGTTGGCAGGTGTCCTTATTGCTTCCGGTGTTCCAAGGCAGAAGGCTTGTTGCACTCTCCGGCTCAGTATTGGAAGAGAGACAACTCAACATGATGTTGAAACTGTTGTAGAGCAGCTGAGGCAAGCAGTTAAAAGACTGGAGACTAATGTTGTTAAATAGCTTATTTTTAATTGATTTTAGTTCCTGTTACATTTGCAGTTTTGCTATACTAAAAGCTCTCTAAAGGTTACTGCATATTTTTGTAATTAATTTCACTATAAACTCTGTATTTTGAGGCAGCCTGAATGTTCATGTTGGACTATATTATGCCTGCTTCTAACTGTCACAGTTGCAGCTTTGGCTTCGTTTATAGAACGAGAATGGTAAAAATCTTGACACAGAATGTATTTGTCATTCCTGTTTTCTGTAAACAAGAAGTTGTTACATACATCTTGCCTGAAAAGCTTAATTTTCAAAGTAGTTGTAAAGCTGAGCTTACAAAAACTTAATTGAAAATATGGGTAGAAGATACTGTATAGGTGCGTCCACACTATGCCTTTCTTGTGTTCAACTTTGCACTTGAGCATTAATTTCCAGCAGCACAACTACGCATCCACATATGAGCATTTGAATTTCCTGAAAATGGAGACCATGTGTAAAACACATTGTTACTTGCCTTTGGTGGGAATCTTTGCACTTTTTAGCAAATGTCAGGCAGCTGGGGCCCCATGTGTGTCTGTTTGTGTAGTGTGTTGAGGTTATGTTGTAAAGTGATTTATGTGCAGTAGTGTCTGTTGACTCCAAAGGAAGCACACTTAAGTTTATAGATGATTACAGACAAAGAAAAAAGTTGTATAGAATGCTACTTCTGAAGATTACGTGAATAAAATTTCGAGATGTGTTGCCCTGAATGTCACTTATTAGATAAAAAGTCTCCAGTCATATTTCTGTAAAGACTTGTATCTTAAGTTTTGAAGAAGGAAAACTGAGAAGCAAAAACAAAAAAATTATGTAAAGTATACATATACAAAAACTGTGGATGAATATTCGTGCTGGCGGCTTAGAAGTACAGCATCTGTGGAGCCTGAATCTGAACAAAGGAAGTGATGGGGTGTATGTAGCTCCTCAACAAACTACTGAAAATAGAAATGAAGCACACTAATCATGCAAAAAATATGAAACTGAAAAACACAGCCTCCATTCTAGTAGATTCTTGTGTCTATGAAATTCCCAAATTTGTCGAGTCCGAGAGTGTTAGTTTACATATCGTATTTCACTATTAAATACATGTGATGCATTGAAAGTATATTAACCTTCATATAATGACTACAAACTTCCCTTGATTATTTCTCAGTTTCAGGAATAATCACTTTCATTTTTATTTATTTATTTTTGTTCTGTTGATACAGTATGCAAAATAATTGTGTGGATATGGAATACATTAGAACAGTACTTATAGATGCTAATAGATACAAATTGTAGTATCATATAGGAACAAAATACGCTAACAGTAAGAAGCTTAGGGATTTCCTACCTTGAAAAGAGGCATAAAACAATCAAATAATAAATTACAGTTATTCCACATTACAAGCTACAAATTTTATAGATTTGAAATACTTTATTTTGAAATGAAGAATAAATAATTCAAACAAGTGTATAGTTACTACCGAACAAAATTGTATTGCCAACCCCATTGCTGCAGTTTCCCAAGCAGAAAATCTAAAATCTGTTGTGACCTCCTGAAATTTGCAGACAAAATGTTGTCATTGCTTTGTATTTCTTGTACCTCTGTTGTTTATATACTACTTTACTTGCAGTCACTGTTGCATTTTCTTTTCTGTTGCCTTTTTGTCACAATAAAATGTAACACAGGCTCCCAAGTAAAGAAGGGGATTCATAGCAGACTGCTTGCACAATGAGGCAACATGTGGACATGAGGCGCCTATGCATACATGCATTCTTTGCGCAAATTTTTGTGCACACCCCTTTTTCCTGTGCATCTGTGATTGCACATGACGAAAGAGGCATCATTTGGACATACCTTAACAGTATGCATTATCTGTCAACTCTTCTTTCAGCATGTCTTGAATACTGATAGCAGGTTTTGTCACATCTGGCACTTCTGTATTGTTTAAAATGCATAGTAAATTCTTTGCACTATGCATTTGAGACTAATTACTACTGCAGTGTGAAACAGACAGAATCTGAATGACAGCTATAGTGATGATTATCATGTATGTTGTGTTCATATCAGGCAAAAAATTAAAAAAATTATCAAATTTTGAAAATTAATCATCTTCTCTTCTCCCTTTCACACATCCATTACATTTACCCTCTCCTTTCCTAATTCTGCTGTAAATTCCTTTCACTTTTTATAGTTTTCACACTTTTTATGTTTTACCCTTCAATTTTTTGCTGTTAATACATTAATTGAAAATACTGAAATTAGTAAAGTTATTTACTCAGTGTGTAACTGATGTAGGGCCTATTAACTTCTCTGCATACTGATTTTGCATAACATACCAGTCCATCCCTAATTTCTATATACAATATTATTCATGCTTTCTTCTCTCTGAGTCACAATCTCCCATCTTGTGCACCATTGTTGTAACTAATTTCTTTTATTGCATTCCATTTTTACTTTCTTAAAAGTGTATTTCTTCTAGCTGCCATCACCTACAGCTTAATTAACATTTTGTCCCCCTCTTTTCTACACCTTTTTTTGTTGTTTGGTTTTCTTTACTTCACGTTCACCATCATAACCGAGAAAGTTACAGACCTGAACACTACTGTTAGTTATATCTATATTTTACGTAGTAGCTTCTTATTTACATGTATTTCCAAAAATAAAATGCTCTCAAAGACCAATGTTTTGAATCTGGAAAAGTACAAGAAGAGAAAATTGTGGTTGATCAAAGTTCTTAAGTGGTTGTGCAGAAGATGCATATAACTTATCATACTTCCAAACTTACCCCTACGGCAGTTATAAGTTTGCTTAAAGACAAGAAACAGGAATACTAGTCTTGTCATGTATGACCATTGTTTTAGAGGAAGATGCAGGCAACAAATTGAAAATTTTTAGTGTGTTTTCATGAATGTTGTAAGTTAGAGTCGTATGTCTGGCACATTTAATTTGTTTACTTACGATACTACTGCAGACCCAAGTATTTATTGTTAAATGAAAAAAGAAGGTTCATAAACAAGAGTTAACTCATTTACACTGACAATAGCCCAGAATCTGAATTGGAATGTTGCTTCCATATAAAAATATTCGACCTACAAATCTTGTCTCTTGATCAATATTAAAATGTCGCTCTGCTTTAATTCAGCAAGTTTTTGGTGCTGCATCACACTTAAAAATTACCGGGCATTGTAGTACGTACAGAGAAGTTGATTTATTGAACTTGTGACATAGGATGAATGTGATGACAAGGGAGGTTATGAAATAGATCTTAAACTCGAGCTTTAGTTTTGTAAGAAACTGTTGAATGATGAACTCCTGAGTGATGAGCTCCTTGCTCCTGACATAAAAGATTGATACAGACTGTCCACCAACTGGCTACGTACCGTATATCAAGGCAGTTAGGTGCATTCAATATTCGTTTACTTCCAAAAAGTATTTGACTCATTACTACACTTCCTGATGAAATTTCACATCAGGTATCAAACAAAATTTGTGACTGTGTTGGGTTTGTCTTAGTAGGGAGGCTCCAGCAAGTTTTTTTCATGGGTGGAGAATCATCAAAATGTTTAGAAGTAGGCCAAATATTGGGTGCGTCCAGGGATCGCTGCTGTTCAGGTATGTTAATACAGTGGCAGACAGTTTTAATAGTAACTTCAGACTTTTTGCGGATGATGCAGTTATAGCAAAACCCCATATTAAAGAACCCTCTTTCAGGGAAAACTGGCATTACATATCGTGGCAAAACTCCTAGGACAAGAATATTATTTCTCTGTGCTTTTAATGGACCAATGTTTAAGGAAGGAAGATTAGAGTTTAATGTCCCATTGACACTGCAATCATTGGATAGTTTCAATGATGGGGAAGGAAATTGGCCATGCCCCCCTTTTTTTCTTTTTTTTTTTTTAAAAAAAAGAAAAAAAAGGCATTTGCCAGGAGCAATGTGGGGAAATGATGGAAAACATAAATCTGGAAGACCTGATGCAGATTTTAACAGCCATCCTCCCAAATGTGAGTCCAGTGTTGTAACAACTGCGCCATCTCACTTGGTCCAACTTTGAGAAAAAGTCCAATTTTAAGGAGCGTACATTAAACATTCTGCAGATTAAAATCCAGTTGTTCTGCAGTACTTAAAGTGTCTGGGTGCATTTTTGATTCCTTTGTTTCACACAGGTCATACTTTGTTGAAGCAGTAAGTGGTACTCAGGTATTATGGTCAACACATACCTAGGTCATAGCCTTTTCTCAGTAACTTGACTGTCTAATAGTGATATCAGGGAGATGTTTTGAAAGAATGAAAATCCATTTCCACCCTGCCAGTCATGTGACTGGCATCACAGTCACCGAGTCTTAAGAAATGCGAGAACTGTAGTTATTTTATTACCAATGTGTCAAGGTTACCAGTTTCAGTGTAGTTATAGCCTGCAAATGTAGAAAGCTTACAAAGAATAAAATATAGCGTATTCGTACCCTCCCACACATCACCATTAAATTTCTCTTCATTATTTACAAAAGCTTCAATTATTTGCAAAAGCTTCGAGAGGCATCAGATATACAAAAGAAAAACTTTTTATTTATCTTCTTTATCTCATTGTTGTTGGCTCAGTCTTGTTGTGTCTAGGGGTATGTTCTTGAGGCTGTAATTTTATAAAATTCTGGGTTCCTGAAGATGAAATAACTGATGAAGATTTGCCTGTTGCGATAAATATCTTTTTATTTTATCCCACCAACTTTACAATTTTCACTTCTGTCACTCCACAAATAACATTATTAGTGACAAAATCAAATACACGTCTGATTCTAGCAGAGGCATGACCACTACTACTTACATTTTGCCGAACTCACAACATTGCAAAGAGTTTACAAACTTTCTTGACACAAAGAATCTTTACCAATTTATATCATTATTTTATAATGAGTCCAGAATTATATTTATAATTAGCATTAGATTGTGCAATTAATAATACAAATTTTAAGTATGCCATAAATTTTGTGATTTCAATTATTTCTAAAAGGACAGTAATTTTAACTGTACGTACAGAGTACTAACAAATTAATTTCTTGTTACATATTTTAGCCTGAAACATAGCAACATATACAAAATCATATGTAGTTCATTGAGTTAGACAGCAGATGTAATGATCACAATGTTCACCTATATAAGAATCGATAGTACACATTGTATCGGGTATTTCTATAAAAAAAAAAAGAAAGAAAGAAAGAAAGAGGTAATGTTAGAGGTGAGAGGTGGGTGACCCATTGTATCATCCCCCTCACAAAATTTGGAAACAGGGTGCTTACATCATTTTGTGACAAGACTATAAGGTTTGCCAAACAGTGAACAAAATGATCCCCACGATAGCAGATTGATGTATAGAAGTATCTGATACATATAACAGTACAGAGAACATAAGAAAAAATCTACTATACAAATAATAATCTATACATATCTCAGGATATGGCATTCAGATTTTCAGATCTGTGGAACATACTGTCACAAGACAAATAATAAAAGGTCAAAACTACAACATTACACCACTAAACTATAGAAATAATTACAAAGACAATGTAAATTACTAGAATTTATAAATTTTAAGTTAAGATCTATACAAATAAATCTTCAAAAAGAGAAGAGAGAAAATTTCAGAGCCTAAGTGTACGACGAGTGAGCTAACTCGAAAAACTCATGACAACGGGTAACTACCAGCAAAAATGTGGAATCAGTCAGCCCCGTAAACCAGAGTATTCAAAGATATGTTGACTCATGAGAGAATAAAATAATGAAAAAATTTAGGGCCTAAGTTTATGATTTGGGGACTGACCCATGAATCGAAACCACACCGGGTACAAACCAGCAAAAAAGTTGTGACACAACAAAGTGAATAAAGTTCATAATCATATCAGTAAGTTCAATCATACAGTATGCAAAGAGTAACTGTGAGAAGCATCCAGCTTCAATCAGTGGTTGTGCGTTCTCCTGTACCCAAAAATATTGCAATACTCAGGATAAATTCAGGTAAACTTAGTTATAAACAAGCTTTGAATGATGACACAATCCAGTAGCTTGAGAACCAAACTCAGAGTATGAAAGCAGACATGGATACATCTTGTTATATTGTCAATACTAGTAAATGTCTTCCACTATTTACTAACTGTCCATACAACTAACCTATGTATATGTAGACTTAGAAGGTTCCTTTATAGTTGATAAAAAAATACATACTGATTTAAAGTTACATGATGATTGGAAGGTCAATCCCCCAATTAAAAAAAATAATCGTTTTTATTAGTCACAACACAGGTCCAGTCGGCTGATGCTGGAGTACGCTACTCGGCACCCGTAATCTCTTTCAAGTTTATTGGTCCAGCAGGATACAGCCATACAGCTGTGTGGAGAATGGTTCTGCTCACATCTTTCAGCTTCCTCCCTAGAATTCTCATCACATGCTCCAACGGGAAGCTAACTTCCTGTCTACCAATCACATAAAGTCCTGAAACATTGTTTTGTGTACTAAATATGCTGTTCAATACCTATTTCACATCATACGAGATATGTTCTCCTTAGTAACTTATCAAACTCAGTTATATAGGATTTACGTCAGCTGAAATTAAAAAGTGTTCACATATGAAACATTAATAAACAGAGTTAAATGCAATTAAAAAAGTGGCCTAATAAGGTAATACAGAGAGATGCTCAGATACTATTCCTAATTTTTACAGCACAAATCATGAACATTGTCCCATTTCAAAATTGAACAAAGATCTAATCATTTAGTGTCATGGAATATATGTATCAAATTTTAAAGCACAAATCTAATACAGAACATAATTATACATACATCAAAAAAAGTTTTGCATCACCCCAGTTCCCAGAACTCCTGAAGGTAGACATTGACTGTGGATATTGTATCACAGACGCAGTCCCTTTGAGTGTTCAGAGGTGTCACTAAACCCGCCCAAAGATGTAAACAACCATGAATGAGCAGCGTGCATTAGACAGAGGGGGTGTGACAGCCGATCACTTCCAGACATTCCACCAGGAAGGAGGTACACGGCTTGTGTTGTCTGTAGTTCAACCATGCCTAGACAGGCAATGCCGCAGTTCGATCACATCTGCATTGTTACTTCGTGCCAGGAAGGGCTCTCAACAAGGGAAGTGTCTGGGCATCTTGGAGTGAACCAAAGCGATGTTGTTTGGACTTGGAGGACGTACAGAGAGAGACAGGAACTGTCAATGACATATCTCGCTCAGGCCACCCAAGGGCTACTACTGCAGTGGATGACTGCTACCTACAGATTGTGGCTCAGAGGAACCCTGACAGCAACGCCACCATGTTAAATAGTCCATGGTGAGATCCATCTTTGCAATCATGACACCATGCAGCACAGTACAGATGGTAGCCCAACAACATGCTGAATGGACTGCTCAGCCGGTCGGAGTGGCCGTGCGGTTCTGGGCGCTGCAGTCTGGAACCGAGCGACCGCTACGTTCGCAGGTTCGAATCCTGCCTTGGGCATCGATCTGTGTGATGTCCTTAGGTTTAATTAGTTCTAAGTTCTAGGCGACTGATGACCTCAGAAGTTAAGCCGCATAGTACTCAGAGCCATTTGGACTGCTCAGGATTGGCATAATGAGTGTCACATATGCCTTCAACCAGACAATCGTTCGAAACATATTTGAAGGCAACCCAGTAAGGATGAGTGCCTTAAACACACAGTCCAGCGAGTGCAGAAATGTGGAGGTTCCCTGCTGTTTTGGGGTGGCATTATGTGAGGCCGATGTATGCTGCTGGTGGTCATGGAAGGTGCTGTAACAGCTGTACGATATGTGAATGCCATCCTCCGACCAATAGTGCAACCATATCAGCAGCATATTGGTGAGGCATTCATCTTCATGGACGAGCATTCACAGCTCCATCATGCACATCTTGTGAATGACTTCCTTCAGGACAACAACTTCGCCCTACTAGAGTGGCCAGCATGTTCTCCAGACGTGAACCCTATCTAACATGCCTGACATAGATTGAAAAGGGCTATTTATGGATGATGTGAGCCACCAACCACTCTGAGGGATCTATGCCAAATTGCCGTTGAGGAGTGGCACAATCAGGACCAACAGTGCCTTGATTAACTTGTGGATAGTATGCCACAATGAATACAGGCATGCATCAATGCAAGAGGATGTGCTGCTGGGTATTAGGGGTACGGGTGTGTACAGTAATCTGGACCACCGCCTCTGAACATCTCTCTGTAAGGTGGTACAACATGCAATGTGTGGGTTTCATGAGCAATAAAAAGGGCGGAAATTATGTTTATGTTGATCTCTATTCCAATTTTCTGTACAAGTCCCAGAACTCTTGGAACTGAAGTGATGCAAAACTCTTTTTGATGTGTGTATATTGTAACATAGATTTCAACTTAGTCAATAGGTAAAACAGAACTTTAAAATTCACATCATCTTACATACCAAATTCCAGACAAACAAAACATAGTTCTATATTCTTATGAATCTACAAATATATTTAAACTCAGTCAATGGATAAAATAGAACTTTAGAAACTGCATGATCTTACATACTACATTCATGGCAATGGAAAAAAGTACAAACAAAAATTAGATACTAATGGATCTTGTCTATATGCTTTCAGTTCAGTGATATTGCATAATCCAAACAACTTCTTAGATTCTGTATACACAAGTCTGTATGCATTAGGATGTGCATTTTCAAGAATTTCGAATGGTCCAATATAAATACTGAAAAATTTCTTTATCTCAGATGTCAACGCTAGATTTCTCTTTGGCTTTCACCAACACGAGATTTCCTACTTAAAACTTAGAAAATCTACCTTTATGATCATGTCTCTGCTTTTGCGTATCCCTCTGTTTTTTCATCATCTTCCTTATACACTCTTGAGGTGACAGAATTTTACATAGTGGAAACTCAACATTTTCACAAATAAAGTTAACTGGTCTACAATTAAACATAATTTCAAAACATGAAACACCTGTTGAAGAATGTTGTAAGCCATTCAAATATCCTCAAAATCACTAACATAATCTATCAACTGGTATGATTCTTACTACAATATGTTCTAAGCAGTCTTCCAATCTCTCTCATATATCTTTCTGCGGGGTTACTTGAAGGATGGTACACTGAGGTTAGACTTTGCCTTGTTTTTGTTTGATTAAAAATATCTTTCCAAGCTTGTGATGTAAACTGAGAACCACTGTCAGATAAAATTGTTTTAGGAATACTCACCTGATGAAAATATGTGTTTTCAAACTTAGAGATGATTTGCTTACTGGTAGCTTTATTAAGAGGAAACAACTTTATGAACTTCAAAAATACATCAACCATCACAAAAACAACAAAATTCATTCTTAGACTTAGGTAAAGGTCTATAAACATCCACAGACATGAGATTAAGGGTACTATTGGGCAGTATGTTTTGCATTTGGCCTCTACTTGTTTGGTTACTTACCTTCACTCTTTGACATCTGTCACAGCTGGCAATCATCTTCTTGACTCTAAATTGTTCAGATATACCACAAATCTGGCTATATGTATCAATCAAACAGTTCCCTTCCCACTGATCAATCTTAATCTTAATGTAAGGACATACAAAATCTCTATCATCATCTTAGTTATTAGAAACTTCATGTAAAAGATCACTTTCAATTTCATCAAATGGTACATCTATCCTGTTTTTGCATGGTTTTATCAATTTTACTGGTAACACTGCATTAGTTTGGTTACTCATGTTGTCAGGTAAAGATTGAACACACTGGAATGGTGCCATAGCACAACTAAAATCACTTATTACAGAAGGAACACAAAGTATATTACTGTCAAAATTATATTTCCTACTTAGATCTTCGTTCACTTCATTCCACCAATTTGGATATAAATTTTGACTAACCACAGCTAACTTATTCCAGAATGCATATTCTTCCAAAATTACTTCATGTACATCATCTTTAACACCACAAGTTCCATTACCATCAAAGTCACACGCCTCACCTACATCCATTTGCAATAAGCACCAGTCTCAGATTTACCAGCCTCAGTCATTTCACAGCTCTCATTCACATCTACATCAAAAATACCACCTAATTCAGATCCAATATAGTCATCATCTGTTTTATATATATCAATAAACTGTTTTCTGACCAAGAGAAGAAATCATTAGTACATACTACATCAAAATTCCCATTACTCTCACATTCTGGTTTCTGATTATTATCTACATCTTTATAATTAAACAAAGTATACCAAAAGTGTTGATCACAATATAAATGAGAAATCTGATGTTCCTTCTGTCCAACTTAAGATACCTGTGCCACATTATTAATACTGTTATTGTTGTCTAAATAGAAGTGTAAATTGAGGGTCCTTTACTTGTTGTGTTTCCTCGCCCCAAAACTGTAGACCTTCATTGAGGTGGACTGCTGTTTACTAAGTTGGCCTATTCGGTATTGTACCCTGTCCATTTTATTAGTTTTCAGACTGTTCTGTTTTTATTTCCATTAACTGCACTCAATTTTGCCAAAATAAACTGCATAATGTCTACACTTCCACATGATTTAAACATGTCTACAGCTTTCATGTCTACATCACTACCCTCGTCTCTCTCCATTTTCCTAGCAATCACACGAGTCAAAAAAATAATAATAATAATAATAATAATAATTTCACCAATGATTTGTACTTATGTTTTCTGATGTCCTTCGTCGTAGTCGTAAAGTCCCCTTTCATTACATTCGGTCTGTCATTGTTGATATCTCATGAAATTCTCGTCACTGTTGATACAACTTTGTTGGGCAGTTCTCTGGTCTTCTTTCATCGAGTAATCGATGTCCATTTACATAACCTCACACACGAATAATACCGTATTTACTCGAATTTAAGCCGCACTCGAATCTAAGCCGCACCTGAAAAATGAGATTCGAAATCGAGGAAAAAAAATTTTCCCGAATCTAAGCCGCACCAGAAATCTGAGACTCGAAATTCAACGTTGGTCCATTGTAATATGAGACACAATTTAGGTCAAATGAATGACGATACAGCTATAGTAGTTTGGTTCGAGTCGTAAGCTTAGCAGTTAAGCTTTACCAGGTAGCCGTTGCTATGCGTCAGGCGCTCCGTCCGTATTTATACGGGTACCCTTCCTTTTTCACGTGCTTCGTCTGGTTTGAATTGATTGCTTATTTTTCTTTCATCTGATAAGTGCCGTTCTCTTTTTTATAGGTGTTTACGTCACTCAAAGCTGAAAATGCATTACTGTACTGTGTCATGCATTGTTTGTCGCATTCCGATAATGAGTGTTTACGACCTGTCGCCGCTCGCGGCATGGCTTGCTTTTGTGCGCGCTACCGCTGCTTACATTTTTTTTTTTTTTTTTTTCGAAAAGAGAGGAATCGTCTCATTAGCGAAACAATGGCAAGAGACTGCTATTGGTTGTTACTTACACTGCCGCTTTCTTTAATAATGATCAACAAGAACCAAATAATAGACTGCGTACGATAGATGATGTTCTGAACGATAGTTTAGCGAAAATTTTTCTCCGTTTGAAAATCTTTGCACACGCGTCTTTTGGTACATTACATTCTGCACAGAAATTAGTCATCTTAGATTTAAAAATCTAATCAATTGCCGTGCTTCATTTCCGACTGTATCACTATTCGGCATAAGAATAATACGAATATAAACATGCCATGATATGTATATTCTTCCGCGTTTGCTGTTGTCTCACTCTAGTTTCGTAGTTTATTAGGCAGACAGGATTTAAATGATTAGGCAGACAGGATTTAAATGAGATAGCAGCATAGTGAACGCATTATTGTGGCCAAGATAGACACAAAGCCCATGCCTACTACAGTAGTACAAGTTTATATGCCAACTAGCTCTGCAGATGATGAAGAAATTGATGAAATGTATAATGAGATAAAAGAAATTATTCAGGTAGTGAAGGGAGACGAAAATTTAATAGTCATGGGTGACTGGAAACTATCAGTTTAATAAGTCACAGCTGCAAAATACTAACGCGAATTCTTTATAGACGAATGGAAAAACTGGTAGAAGCGGACCTCGGGGAAGATCAGTTTTGATTCCGTAGAAATGTTGGAACACGTGAGGCAATACTAACCTTACGACCTATCTTAGAAGAAAGATTAAGAAAAGGCAAACCTACGTTTCTAGCATTTGTAGACTTAGAGAAAGCTTTTGACAACGTTAACTGGAATACTCTCTTTCAAATTCTGAAGGTGGCAGGGGTAAAATACAGGGAGCGAAAGGCTATTTACAATTTGTACAGAAACCAGATGGCAGTTATAAGAGCCGAGGGGCATGAAAGGGAAGCAGTGGTTGGGAAAGGAGTGAGATAGGGTTGTAGCCTCTCCCCGATGTTATTCAATCTGTATATTGAGCAAGCAGTAAAGGAAACAAAAGAAAAATTCGGAGTAGGTATTAAAATTCATGGAGAAGAAGTAAAAACTTTGAGGTTCGCCGATGACATTGTAATTCTGTCAGAGACAGCAAAGGACTTGGAAGAGCAGTTGAACGGAATGGATAGTGTCTTGAAAGGAGGATATAAGATGAACATCAACAAAAGCAAAACGAGGATAATGGAATGTAGTCAAATTAAATCGGGTAATGCTGAGGGGATTAGATTAGGAAATGAGACACTTAAAGTAGTAAAGGAGTTTTGCTATTTAGGGAGTAAAATAACTGATGATGGTCGAAGTAGAGAGGATATAAAATGTAGACTGGCAATGGCAAGGAAATCGTTTCTGAAGAAGAGAAATTTGTCAACATCGAGTATAGATTTAAGTGTCAGGAAGTCGTTTCTGAAAGTATTTGTATGGAGTGTAGCCATGTATGGAAGTGAAACATGGACGATAACCAGTTTGGACAAGAAGAGAATAGAAGCTTTCGAAATGTGGTGCTACAGAAGAATGCTGAAGATAAGGTGGGTAGATCACGTAACTAATGAGGAGGTATTGAATAGGATTGGGGAGAAGAGAAGTTTGTGGCACAACTTGACTAGAAGAAGGGATCGGTTGGTAGGACATGTTTTGAGGCATCAAGGGATCACAAATTTAGCATTGGAGGGCAGCGTGGAGGGTAAAAATCGTAGAGGGAGACCAAGAGATCAATACACTAAGCAGATTCAGAAGGATGTGGGTTGCAGTGGGTACTGGGAGATGAAGAAGCTTGCACAGGATAGAGTAGCATGGAGAGCTGCATCAAACCAGTCTCAGGACTGAAGACCACAACAACAACAGCAGCAAACACGAAAGAATACATGGCGAAGTCTTTATATTCTTTATTATTATTATGCTGAAGAGAATATTGCATGTGATTCACAATTTATAAAAGTTCCTATTAGTAACCATCTCTTCTCACAGGTAGGAAAAAATTCAGAACGCAGAGTTGGCCATTTTGACAAACATCCCAAACAGTCTTGCCAGTCGGATTTTCGTAGTGCATTGAAATGCTGCTACATTCGAAGAGGAACAATACGGAATTTGTATTTACTTCGTTGGTTAATGTATGAAAATGCAGTGGTCGAAACTCAGGGCGGAGAAAAAAGCTCGTCTTCCACCTTTTTTTTTAATTTATTTACTGACGCAAAGGTTTTGGTGCCAGTATTTATCTTTGTGCCTGCGAAGCACTACATATATTCGACGACAGAAGTTAGTTGTGGCGGCACCTACCAACATTTTTCAGAACTTCCGCTTTGCACTCGATTCTAAGCCGCAGGCGGTTTTTTTGATTACAAAAACCGGAAAAAAGTGCGGCTTAGATTCGAGTAAATACGGTAGTCCTTTCTTCTTCTGCAACAGATAAAACTTCATTATCAGTCAGCAGATCATGGCTGATGCCCACACTTGTAATCTTACCCTCCCACATGTCACCATAAAAGTTCTATGTCCCTGCAAAAAGTTTAGAAAGCTTTGAGAGGTGTAAGATATACAAAAGAAGAACTTTTTACTTATCTTGATTTTCTCTTCTTGTTGCTGGCTCCAAATCTTGCGTGTCTAGGGGTACATTCTTAAGGCTCTAATTTTATAACGTTGCGGGTCCTTGAAGACAGAATAACTGATGAAGAGTTGCTATGAATATTCTATTTTTTCCCATTGCTCTAAATCACACCAACTTCACAATCTCCATTTTAGAATACTAATTCACATTGTTAAATTTCATAATTTCAATTATTTTTAAAAGAAGAGTAATTTTAACTGTATGTACAGAGTACTAACAAATTAATTTCTTTTTACATATTTTAGCCTGAAACATAACACCACCTATACAAAATCATATGAAGTTCATTAATTTAGACAGCAGTTACAATGTTCACCTATATAAGAATCGATAGTATACATGGTATTGGTTATATTTATAAAAAAGAAGGTAATGTTAGAGGAGGGTGACCCATTATTATAGGAACAAGATGTTTCTTAAAAGTGATATTCCTGGACTTCACTGTGATAGTGATGTTCTGATTTCCATGGATGCAAGTGAGACATTCAAAATGCTTGTGATAGATCTAGGGGCACCCACAGTTTTCATGTCAGTAGGGGAAAAACAATTCATACATGGGAAGTAGTAATTTTGAGTTCATTGTTAAATGTTCATAATTTTCTCCTATTGGTTTCTACATAGTATTTTTAGTACTCGGTTAATGTTATAAAGAACATTATTTTCTGTTGGTCCCATCGTAAGCTCTATTCTCTCAATTGCTTCTTTGCCATTAAAAGTTTTCTAAGGCTAACACTTTGCAGTTTTCCCCTTTTGACCCAGTACCATAAGCGTCAGCATAGATTCTCAAATCAATTTACATTCCCACTCATGCACAGCCTGTATGATAATGTGTAACATAAAACAGTACAGTCTGTTTCAGATTATTTAGCCAGTGGAATGTAGCAAGCAGAGGAGGAAGAAGCAGGCCACCGAGAGGTGGGAGATGTGAGAGTGACTAATGTTTTCTTGTTTGTCTTACACTACTGACAAGTCTGGAGTCCATATGTTTCATATCACTCAGCTGCTGTGGTGTAAATCACACATGGAAGTCGCGCATTAATAAAAGTGCGTTATAGAGACTTTTGTGTTAAAACACACTCATGACTTATTTATTTCTCAGTTGACACACACAACACAGTTAGACCTCACACTACTTAGTGTCACAACTGTTGTATTGCTGATATTACTAACGGTCGAGAACACAGTCAACGCGAAGTGTATCGATTGATGCTGAAATGTAACACAGAGAAATAGGTGACTATTTAGGTATTAAACTGAAACCAACTCCAGATATCATTTCCAAACCATTTTCTACTGTACCCATTATGTAGCAGAGCCCAGGCAATTGGCACAAAGTTGGGATGTGTTTTGGTGTTAAAGAAAATGTGTAAGTAGTCACACTGAAGCAACAAATGAAAATTTATACCAAGGCAGGGATTCAAAGTCAGATCTCCTTCTTACTAGGCAGAGGTGTTGACCACTATGCCACATTGGGACAGTGGCTTTGCACAACTGCACAACTACCCTAGCACGCCTCCCTCTGCAGCCCACTTGGTGTTCTCTGTAAACTTGAACTGCACTGCAGAGGCTCTCCAGCTGTAATGTAATGGGAATATGGATTGAGGAGGGAGGCATGTTAGGGTAGCCCATGCAATTATGGTGCCAGGGTGGCATAGTGGTTAGTGCATCTGACTAGGGAGCAGGAATTGCGGGTTTGAATCATGGCCCTGGGATATATTTTCGTACACCTATGTCTGGGTTGAAGAGCCTCTGTGATGCTGTTCAAGGTTAGAGGGAATTCCAAGTGGGCTGACATGTGAAAGAGAATTTTGATGGAGGAGGGAGACATTCTAGGGTAGTCTGTGCAGTTTCACAAAGCCACTGTCTGAGGATGGCATAGTGGTTAATGCATAAGCCTAGTGAGCAGGGTCTGAGTGAGGTAGTGCAATAGTTAGCTCACTGGACTCGCACTCTTGAGGATGATGGTTCAATCCCGTCTGACCGTACTGATTTAGGTTTTCCTTGATTTCCCTATATTGCTTAAGATAAATGGCAGGCTGGTTCCTTTGAAAGGCCAATTTCCTTCTCCAGCCTTCCCTAATCCAACCTTGTGCTCCATCTCTAATGACCTCATTGTCGATGGGATGTCAAACATTAATGTCCTCATCTTCCTAATGAGCAGAAGACTGGGTACTTGCTAGCTGTCCACCTGGAAAAACACAGGACACCACTGATCATTATGCATTCCAGGTAGAGAAGACTGTGCCTGTCACTCTGTGGGCAGCTATGCGAGCTGCTGCTGCTGCCAATGTCTGACAAGTACTAAAATTAATTTTTTATATCTGTTCTCTGCCATTTGTTTTGGAAAATCATGGCTTCACTTAGTTGGTCTTACATTGTTTAATTTACATTTGACCAGAATTTGAAAGACCAACCACATTCAAAATTCATAACTGGATAATAGATGATCTGGAAGTTCCTCAGAATACATAAATGAACTTCAGCAGGATTTCTGGATTAACTCACTGGTGGTACTGATGATTTTAAAAAACAAACAATGGTACATGGAAATATCAACACAGAGATGGGTCAGTTAGCAAGGTGGTGATTCAGCATTCAAGCTATGGGAACAAGAAGCTGAAAGTGTACAATCTACTGTTCGAATTGCCTGATGAGGAGATCATAAAGACATTCTGAATGTAGGGGAATGTTTTTGGGGAACCATGGAAAAATGGACTAGTGCGTGCAGAATTCAAGTAGACTGGGTCTGTGGAGTGTAAAAATAGATTTATGGAAGCACATCTTCATCATTCATGATGTTTCATGGTAACAGAGGATTTGTGACGTACAGTGGACAGCCACAGACACGTTCAGTATACCACACAGGGGACCAGATGAAAAACAATTGCAATTTGTTGAACAATAGTGTGTCATCCAAGGGAAACAGGTACAAAACAGACATTAAAATGTTTGCAATGACAGTGTATTTTTACTCTCCTAAAGCGTATGAATATTTACAGACATTAATGCCTCTGCCTCACAAATCACTGATTCCTCATTGGGCAGGGACTGTGAATTGTGATCCTGGCTTTTTAAGTGATGTGTTCAGGTACTTAATTTAACCATCAAGTGAGGACTGAATTTAAAGATTCTAGCCTCATAATAGACAGTATGGCAATTAGAAAACAGGTAGTGTGGGACCAGGAAAGTAAGAGGTATACAGGTTTTGTAGATTTTGGAGGAGAAGTTGAACAATCAGAAGTAGTGAAAGAAGCTTCAGAGGCATTAGTTTTTATGCTTGTGTCCATAAAAGGTAAATTTAAGTGTCCTGTAGCGTATTTTTTAGTGAATGGCTTTGATGGTAGTGTGCAGGCGAAGTTAATAAACTCTGCTTTGGAGAGACTAAGCAATTCAGGCATCAGAATTTGCGCAGTCGCTTGTGATGGCACAAGGACAAATATAAGAACTCTTCGTTCATTGGGATGCAGTATTAATTTTCATCAAAACGTGTGGTTCATGGTGTGGGTTCCTGTAGTCGTGTCCTAGTTCATGAACCACGGGCAACGTATGAGTGGCCAAGTAAGTGGTCCCGACAGTCGGGATACCAGTTACTTTGGAATAAGGCTGGACATCTCGGACATATTCTGAGTCGTGGTCACCTTTGTGCTCATACGGCAAAGACTACCAAATCCACCGGTTAGTCCCTCAGCCGTTAGGGGTAAAACCCAATGGGACTCGGGGCAAGTAAGGCTAGCAACCTGCTTCCCTGGTACTTTAAATATGATGCTGGCAACAATCAGAGCAAAATGCCTCGGACCTTTGGAGGTGACGGAGTCCCACCTCTAACTGACAAACCAGGGACTCCTAAGATACGACTTGGCAAACAAATGGTAATGAGATGGGGAGCTATTAATATCAATGGGGGCTACTCTTGGAAGAAGGTAGAGCTGGCAGAGGCTGCAAGTAAGATGGGGCTGGACGTTTTAGCTGTTAGTGACATTCGGGTAAGGGGTGAGAAAGAAGAAGAAGTGGGAGAATACATGGCCTACTTGTCAGGAGTCAAAGCAGGAATAGCACAATGGGGTGTAGGGCTTTACATCAGGAAAGAAATGGAACCCAGCGTAGTTACAATAAGGTATGTAAACAAACGACTGATGTGGATAGATTTGACAGTGTCTAGCAAGAAAATTAGGATTGTGTCAGTATATTCGCATTGTGAAGGGACTGATCAAGATAAGATGGATAGTTTTTATGAGGCACTCAGTGATGTAGTTGTTAGAGTAAAGGACAAGGACAGTGTTCTGCTCATGGGTGATTTTAACGCCAGGATTGGAAATCGAACAGAAGGGTATGAAAAGGTTATGGGTAAATTTGGAGAGGATATGGGGGCCAACAGGAACGGGCAGCAACTCTTGGATTTCTGTGCCAGTATGGACTTAGTAATCACAAACTCCTTTTTTAAACATAAGAACATTCACCGGTATACTTGGGAAAGCAGGGGAACCAGATCTGTCATTGACTATATAATAACAGATCAGGAATTCAAGAAGGCTGTGAGGGACACACGTGTATTCAGGGGATTCTTTGATGACACTGATCATTATTTAATCTGCAGTGAAATTGGGGATTGCGAGGCCGAAAGTGCAGGAGGTCAGGTCCATATGTAGGAGGATAAGAGTGGAGAAACTTCAGGATAAGGAAATCAGGCACAAGTACATAACAGCGATCTCAGAAAGGTACCAGTTAGTTGAATGTAGTCAAGTACAGTCATTGGAAAAGGAATGGACAAGGTACAGTGACACAGTACTAGAAGTGGCTAAAGAATGTCTTGGAACAGTAGTGTGTAAAAGTAGGAGGAAGCAAACAGCTTGGTGGAATGACACAGTCAAGGCAGCCTGTAAAAGGAAAAAGAAGGCGTATAAAAAATGGCTACATACTAGAACTCAGGTAGACAGAGAAAGTTATGTTGAAGAAAGAAACAAAGCCAAACAGATAATTGCAGCATCCAAGAAGAAATCTTGGGAAGACTTTGGAAACAGGTTGGAGACATTGGGTCAAGCTTCTGGAAAACCATTCTGGAGTGTAATTAGCAGTCTTCGAAAGGGAGGTAAGAAGGAAATGACAAGTATTTTGGACAGGTCAGGAAAACTGCTGGTGAATCCTGTGGATGCCTTGGGCAGATGGAGGGAATATTTTGAAGAGTTGCTCAATGTAGGTGAAAATACGATCAGTAATGTTTCAGATTTCGAGGTAGAGTGGGATAGGAATGATGATGGAAATAGGATCACGTTTGAGGAAGTGGAGAAAATGGTCAATAGATTGCAGTGCAATAAAGCAGCTGGGGTGGATGAAATTAAGTCGGAACTCATCAAGTACAGTGGAATGTCAGGTCTTAAATGGCTACACAGGATAATTGAAATGGCCTGGGAGTCGGGACAGGTTCCATCAGACTGGACAAAAGCAGTAATCACACCAATCTTTAAACATGGAAACATAAAAGATTGTAACAACTACAGAGGTATCTCTTTAATCAGCGTTGTGGGTAAAATCTTCTCAGGTATTGTTGAAAGGAAAGTGCGAGTATTAGTTGAGGAGCAATTGGATGAAAATCAGTGTGGATTTAGGCCTCTTAGAGGTTGTCAGGACCAGATCTTTAGCTTACGACAAATAATGGAGAAGTGTTATGAGTGGAACAGGGAATTGTATCTATGCTTTATAGATCTAGAAAAGGCATATGACCGGGTTCCTAGGAGGAAGTTATTGTCTGTTCTACGAGATTATGGAATAGGAGGCAAACTTTTGCAAGCAATTAAAGGTCTTTACATGGATGGTCAGGCAGCAGTTAGAGTTGACGGTAAACTGAGTTCATGGTTCAGAGTAGTTTCAGGGGTAAGACAAGGCTGCAACCTGTCTCCACTGTTGTTTATATTATTTATGGATCATATGTTGAAAACAATAGACTGGCTGGGTGAGATTAAGATATGTGAACACAAAATAAGCAGTCTTGCATATGCGGATGACTTAGTTGTGATGGCAGATTCGATTGAAAGTTTGCAGAGTAATATTTCAGAGCTAGATCAGAAATGTAAGGACTATGGTATGAAGAATAGCATCTCCAAAACGAAAGTAATGTCAGTGGGAAAGAAATATAAACGGATTGAGTGCCAAATAGGAGGAACAAAGTTAGAACAGGTGGACGGTTTCAAGTACTTAGGATGCATATTCTCACAGGATGGCAACATAGTGAAAGAACTGGAAGCGAGGTGTAGCAAGGCTAATGCATTGAGCGCTCAGCTACGATCTACTCTCTTCTGCAAGAAGGAAGTCAGTACCAAGTCTAAGTTATCTGTGCACCGTTCAATCTTTCGACCAACTTTGTTGTATGGGAGCGAAAGCTGGGTGGATTCAGGTTACCTTATCAATAAGGTTGAGGTTACGGATATGAAAGTAGCTAGGATGATTGCAGGTACTAGTAGATGGGAACAATGGCAGGAGGGTGTCCACAATGAGGAAATCAAAGAAAAACTGGGAATGAACTCTATAGATGTAGCAGTCAGGGCGAACAGGCTTAGATGGTGGGGTCATGTTACACGCATGGGAGAGGCAAGGTTACCCAAGAGACTCATGGGTTCAGCAGTAGAGGGTAGGAGGAGTCGGGGCAGACCAAGGAGAAGGTACCTGGATTCGGTTAAGAATGATTTTGAAGTAATAGGTTTAACATCAGAAGAGGCACCAATGTTAGCACTGAATAGGGGATCATGGAGGAATTTTATAAGGGGGGCTATGCTCCAGACTGAACGCTGAAAGGCATAATCAGTCTTAAATGATGATGATGACGTTTTTTCTTCTCAGTTCCTTCACCCAGTTTCAAACCACAATGTTTACTGTGTTTTGGATATGTGTCATTTAGTGAAACTTGCTTGAAATGCATTAGCAGAAGTAGGTGTTATAGAGTCTATAAACGGCTGTATTAAGTGGCAGTACTTAAAAGAACTAAATGAATTGCAAATTGAGGAAGGCATGACATTTGCTATCAAGTTGTCAGGACAACATATTAATTATGTTAATAAAAAGATGAATGTCAGCTTAGCAGTTAAAACACTCAGTTCTAGTGTTGCAGATACTATAGATTTTTTGAAAAGAGCTGGCAATCTCAGATTCCATGGTAGTGAGGCAACAGTGGAGTTTTTGAGATCTATAGACAGAATTTTTGATGTCTTTAACTCCAGAAATCCTCTAGCTTCAGGATATAAAGCCAAGGCATATTGGCTTGATATTTTTCATCAGGCAGAATCTTATATAAGTTTAAAAGTAAATGGTGTTTCTCTCCTGCAGCACCCAAGAAATACTTTTGCCTTTGGCATAATTTTGAACATGCATTCGATTAAAGCCATTGCACTGGAAATAATGACTAGGGAAAATTCTCCTCTGCAATATTTATTGACAAATAAGTTTCTGAAGAAGAGAAATTTGTTATCATCGAGTATAGATTTAAGTGTCAGGAAGTCGTTTCTGAAAGTATTTGTATGGAGTGTAGCCATGTATGGAAGTGAAACATGGATGATAACTAGTTTGGACAAGAAGAGAGTAGAAGCTTTCAAAATGTGGTGCTACAGAAGAATGCTGAAGATAAGGTGGGTAGATCACGTAACTAATGAGGAGGTATTGAATAGGATTGGGGAGAAGAGAAGTTTGTGGCACAACTTGACTAGAAGAAGGGATCGGTTGGTAGGACATGTTTTGAGGCATCAAGGGATCACCAATTTAGTATTGGAGGGTAGTGTGGAGGGTAAAAATCGTAGAGGGAGACCAAGAGATGAATACACTAAGCAGATTCAGAAGGATGTAGGTTGCGGTAGGTACTGGGAGATGAAGAAGCTTGCACAGGACAGAGTAGCATGGAGAGCTGCATCAAACCAGTCTCAGGACTGAAGACCACAACAAGAACAACAACAAGTTTTACCAAGATCATATTGAACTCTTCTTCTCATGTGTGAGACCTAGATGGGGTTGGAATAACAACCCAAATTCGTGTCAGTTGGAAGTGTGCTATGCGCAAGTTGCTTTTAGGCACTAATATTAGCACTGTTGGGGGAAACTGTACAAATTTTAACATGTGTTCAATGGTACATGTAGGACTGTATGATTTCCGACCACAAAAGTGTCCTCTTGTAGATGATTCTTGTATGTTTGTAGATGAAGTAGAAAAATGGTGCTCACTTATTGAAGAGGGTACTCTGTTTTCCACATACAAGCAGAACATTTTGTACTACATTGCAGGGTATGTTGCCTTCACAATTTCAAAACAAGTTACATGCAAAGACTGCTTCTACATTCTTAGGCCACCCATTGTTTGTAATGACACAACATATGGACTTCTTAGTACTGCAGAAAAGAGCTCATTCACAAAATTTGTAAGCTGAGGCAAGCTTATTGAAACAAGTAATGCTGTATACTCTGTGGTGGAGCACTCAGAAAAATTGTTTCAAATGTTTGTTGCCAATGGTGACATGAGGCAAAACATTTAATTAGTAAAATTGTCATGTGTGTTCTTAAAAAATTTGTGAACTGTTCATTCCCTAAACTTGACCATGACTTCCATAATGAATGCGGAATTGAAGATTTGCATGAGACACAGCTTGTACGTAAGATTGCATCCAGGTACATTCAGGTGTGGCTGAAAACATATAGGTAAAGGTTTTCACTTGAGAAAATAGGTCACAATACTAGTGTAAGACAAAAAACTCAGTAAGTTTATTTTATTCAGTAATGTGTAGGGTTGTGCCTGTAACAGTGCAGCAGTGGTTAAAAATGTATGGAAATGACAAAAATAAATTTCGTGTTTCACTGTGTTTTTGTGTTCTCATTTCAGTACCCTTGCTCATGCTTAATGTTTACAGTATTCATCATTTTACAAATGATAAAAAGGTACATAGACATATGAAGGTGTTCCTTGGAACATTACAATCAGGGTAACTTTTAACTAATCCTAGTACCTTTGTACCAATTGCTATTCTTGTTTCAAATGGCTGGTGTTCCACCTGTTTGTATTATTTTGTACCAAATGTAACGTTTTTATTACCTCTGTGATTCATTCAAATGTCTTTCCACCTCCCTAAAAGCTCTTAGGCTTGTGATTTTTCTTTAATTGCTTTGACTGTGAAGTGAGCTGACAGTGATTTAAGTTGAACAAAGTCAGGTTGATACAAATATCGATATTTCAGAGTAAATCTGGAAACTGAATCAACACTGTTTTTACTTCTTATTAACACCTGATTTCCTTTTGTTGGAATGTAAATTTATTCAGAACATTAGATATGGGAAAAATACTATGTTTTTTAAGACGAAAGTTACCCAGAATGACCGAGTAATTTTGTATCAGTATTAAAACTGAAATTTTACTCCAAGAGAGCCTCTCTAGTACATATTTCCTCATTGCCAAGCACACCTTAGCAATACGGGTGAAATTTTGGTGTCTGCTATGATGTAGATTGTGTGTGCAGGCAGTACTTTCAAAAAGACGGAAGAAAGTGGCGCAAAGTTACCCAGATTGACTGAACTGTTTATATGTTAGTTCTCAGTTAAATATGCACTTTAAACTAACTGATTTCATCGCAATTTTCACGTTGGTACATGTGAATTAGTTCAGTAAAAGAAGAGAACAATTTTCGTGTCAGTGTCACACGTAATTTTGTTGTTTCATATGGCGCCTGACAATAATTAGCATATTGTTGTGGATATCCAAATTCACGTTTAAATAAACCCCATTACGTTTTTTGCCGACGCCAAAGATGATGTCGCCACTGATAAGTGCATTACATATGTGAATAAAACTGTTCCCTGCACCTGGGAAAAACAGTTTCGCTTTTAGGTACTTTATATTTACGATATTACAGTAGACTTTAGTGTTCATGAGCGTAAAACGAAATTGGTAGTTCGTTGCTTTAATGTTAATCTAGTTAGTTTTATTATCGTCAAGAATGTAGATACTTCCGTACGAAAACGAGTGCCGCCTTTCTAACTAAAATATCACATTGCCTAACTGCAATATGGCGGTGCTAACAGACAACGGCACACTGTGACAGGCGACAGCCGAAGTTAGTATAGCGATCACTGCCCGCACCCGTACCTGTCGCTGCAGTAAAAGCTGTTGCTGCCCCAGCAAGTGAAAAGAAGGCAGTTTAGTCAGGGAAGCTCAGAGGAAAATGACCTGCAACAAGAGATGGAAAGTTCCAACAGAAATTACCTGAGAGCATTATGTAAACGAAAAAACCAACAAGCTGATGAAAATACTAAAACTTAAGTAAATACAATGACTCCACACTATAACGCCCTGGAAGTAGAAGTTGTAACATTACATGAATATGCTCTATATAGTAGTGATGGGGAGCTCGTGAATGAGTCGTTTAAATGAACGCTTCACTCCAGTGAAGTGTGAACTAACCACTCAATTTCAATGAACTGGTACTTCAAACTCTTCACAGATAACACACTCCACACTTTTTTCTAGTTCACTCACTCTCTTCCCCTCTCCCTCATCCCATTACATCGGCGCTACGTCACTTACTCTCCCTTCACTTCAGTTCCCTCTCTACTGCCTGTCGACGAATCGCGTAGCGTTTGTGGGAAACGATAGGTTTGTGTGGGGTTTTGGAAGTGAGGGGCGAGGGGAAGGCAGCGTCAGCTGCTTCCTGCAGTGCTGACATCATTACCCGTGACTATTTGTGCAGTTCAGTTATACCAGTTATACTTCGCGTCTACCGGTAGCCTACCGTTGGCAGCGCTTGCGGACAAATGAATATTACAGATACAAATGATGAGACTGGCTGTGTGAGCACGCACAGCCAACATGAAAGTAAAAGGTTTGTTAATAACACAGAAATCTTACCAATGACTACAGTTGACAGTTTACGTTTTGAATCTGGAGGGTTATTATTCTCAACAAAAATAAATCTACAGGAAAACTTCTGAATTATTACTTAAAGTAGATATATAGACTTTGTGACAGTGGTAAACATACACATTCTATTTTGGATTAAATTTTAAAAGGAACATAAAATTGGACTGCATTTCGTTGGTAGCCCTAGTTTTCAGTCCATGAATACAACAAATAACGTTTCACTTGGCAGATAAAGACTTTTTTGGGCGCTTCATGGGAAAATGTCGAGCAAGATTAAATGTAATACCTTCTTTATATGTGACAGGCTTCTCTGTTTATCTTTCCTTTTGTAACGTCCCTTAGCAAAAGACATATTTTGTAGTAAAGAGAAAATATTGTGCATCGTATTCTGTTATTGTAGGAATTATGTATTTTTTATTATTATTATTTATTTTAGATAATATCTGTGTCGGCGAGTACTGAAACCCCACAGACGATAAATATCATACACAGAGATGAAAAATATCCCTAGTATAAATAATACAGAACGAACAGTAATTTTTTTGTCTTCCTCTTGGAGTTACGGGAGTAAGATAGCCTGTGTCGCAGTTGTACATGCTAACGTAGTCTTCTTTTGTCATTGTTAATCGATGTACGCCATTACGTACTCATTTTTAAAAAAAGGGTGTGTATTGTAGATAAGTTAACATATTTGAATGTTTTGAATAGAGTTATTTAATGAAACCTTGCATTATTATTTGTAGTAGCTTGCTTAAATTATCATCCCATCCTTTTAAGACATTTTCAGTTATTTAAATATTATTCGTGGTGCAGAGCTGCGCTACGAACGAACAAGCCGCTGCCGCGGCGCATTCAGACTGTATTAAAAGAAATCGATCATACCGCAAAGAAGCGGGAAGGTAATAGTGAAATAAAATCATCTCTTTCAGCTTCCGGACTTGCAGAGCAGAGCAGCAGATTTTATGATGTGTTTTGCAGGTTGACGCGGGCTGCTGATAATATATTGCTAACAGTACAAAAGAGATAATTTACCTTCGTAACATAATAGGAATTTTGTTGTGCTTAGTTCTGGTCAGGCAAACCTTACAGTGAAAACGTATTTTTCTCCGACAATAGTCTCATGTTCTTGTGCTAGTCGTGGTAATTATTGGTGTTTTACGCTTAACAAAAATCCACTGCAAAATGTTGAACAATCTTTGCGAACTGTAACATCAGTATTTCATAACAAAGTAATTTTCATTTTCAATAACTATAAAGTAGGGAAGATATGTTGATTTTTTTATAGTGAGTTACAGTAACCAAAAATGTTTCTTTAATAGAAAGCCAGATACAGAACAATAAGAACCCAATATATTCTGTTTTGTTGAAAATTAATGATTATAAAGAAATTCTAGCCACAGCATTACTAAAAGGTATTTCGCGGCTCTTTTCGTATATGCGTTATTACGCGAGCAATAACAAAAACAAAACCAAAATAAATAGAAAAGAGTATATATTTACGACAAAAACGCGAAATTGTCGCCCAAAAACGCGGGGTCCGAATTTGCAGTGGCCACGAAAACAAGAATATTTTATGTACTTTCTTTCAGTGTTTATTGTTATATATATGTATGTATTTAGTGATAAATGTATGTATGTGTATCATGATTAATGCTATGTATTAATGAATGTACAAAAATTTTTCATGAAAAACCGCACCACTGCAAGCAAGTTAGAGGAAACGATCCTGATAGTACTGAGAAACTGTAACGACTACATAATCCGGGGGCAGCCGATCCCCGAGATCAGATAAATTAAAGGTAAGACTACAGTGTAGTTGTCCTGTTTGTAGAAGCTTAACTCCAGTGAAGTGATCTCATATCGCTAGTGGTGTGTAGTTTGATGTTAGTGTTTATGACAGGACAAAGTTGATTGTAGATAGTAATTTTTAGTGTGCAGTGTATTGTAAATAAACTAACATATTTTGTGTGCAAGTGAAAAAACTGTCAGGTCTTGTGTTCGAGTAGGTAATTTATGAATATGGTTTAATTGCGTAGTCAACGTCCGAGCAATATGGATACTGGGGAACAGCCATTAGTTAGTGCAGGAAATGTAGAAGCGGGTGCATTAAGCAGTACAAGTACTCTCTTTGAGGAGATACCATGCGAAAATGAGGGGGCAGGGGCACAGGAAGTGGTGCCACCGCCCACCAGTGCTCAAGGAGAGGTAGATAAAGAAATTGCACCACCTCCAGAAGAGCAGGAACCAGAGAGTGGTAATCTGCCTGGTGGGAATTCACTTCAGGCGATATTAGAGCGCGTGCTGGATTACCAGGCAAAATTTGCGCAACAGCAAGCCGAGCGAGATCGCCAGCAAGCTGAGCGAGATCGCCAGCAAGCTGAGCGAGATCGCCGGCTAGGGGAAAAGTTTCTCGCACAGCAAGCTGAGCGAGATCGCCAGTTAACAGAAAATTTACTTGCCCAGCAAGCTGAGCGAGATCGCCAGCAGGCTGAGAGGGATCGCCAGCAAGTTGAGCGGGACCAGCAACTTGTGCAATCGTTAGAAAGTATGAAAAAAGAGATTGCCTGTATGCAACAGAATTATGAGTCGATACCTAAGGCTGTGCAGGAGTTGACGGTACAGGTCAACAACCTGCAAGTAGCAAACACTAACAGGGTAGACGAAATAGGTGTCTTAGCCAACCGAGTAGAAAAGCTAGAAATAGATTCCACACAGCTTGTAGAGCAGAAGTGGAACGAACAAGCGACTAAAATTGAAACCGAATTCAACTCATGGCTAGAAGCGAAGGAGAATGAGATTGACAAAAATATTAATTCTAGGGTACAAGCAGCCATAGCGGATAGAGATTCCGAATCGTTCAGTACCGCAGTAAATAGTCAGGTACAGAACGACGTCCAAACCATCAAACAAATACTCAGTGAGGATATTCCGCAGTGGCAAGTGAATATTAACAAACGGATATCCGACTTAGAAAAGGGTTTAACACAAAGTAGCAAACATCTTGAACATGAAACTATGTCGCCAACAGCCAATGTTTTTGGCAACGCACAAACTTATACGCGACGCAACAATGGTGAATCTTTAGGCGATAATGCGAAGAGCTGTAGCTTCTGTTCGGAGCACACAGCCAGTGTCCCAGGAACAAACCAGTACAGTCCAAAAATATTAGTTGAAGAATTGATAAAAAATAGGCAATTTCAAACGTTTACTACTGAACGGAAGTCAGTACACCCAGTAGTATTCATAAAAAGCTTTAAAAATATCTTGCCTAGTGTGTGGAACGAAGCACAGAAAATTCAATATGTAATGTCATACATTCAGGGTGATGCAGCATTGTGGGCTATGGAAGTAGCAGACAGCTGCATGACATACGAACAGTTCGAGAGGGCATTTTTGTCGAAATACTGGTCGCCTTGTATACAAGAGCGGCTAAGAAAAGAAGTATACAATCCCGAACCGTACTCACCCCGTCTTGGGAATCTGAGACGGTATTTCGAGAAGTGCATAAACAAAACGCGTTACTGGGACGAGCCGATCTCACCAAGAGACATAATAAGACTTCTAAAGTCACATTTACCCATTCATATCAAAGAGAAATTAATACACGTACCAGAAAGCGACATGGAACATTTCCTGTCTGTTCTAGATTCAATAGACTTAATCCAGGAAGACGCAAAAGCAGCGTGTGATCACTCGCGGAACAATGGATCAGGGTGTAAACATGACAGAAATAGTAGTGCACAAAACCACAACCATGGAAATGGTGGGGGTGGTAACAAGCGGCAAGAGCATTCGCAAAATTGTAATAATGGGAGAAGTCAGAACGGGTATGGGCAGCCGTCCCACAATAAAAAGCGTCGATTTGACGACCGGTACGATTCCGGATTGCCAGGGACCAACCGCTGGAAAAATGCGCGAGGTCAGTGGCATAGCAATTTCAATGACGGTAATCGTAATTGGAATCAGAATCAGCGACCAAGCCCAGAGCGGCAGGGTAATGACCGGTACGATAACAACAGACCACCACTGCAGAACGCGCCTATTGTGCAGTCGTGGCGGCCCACAAACCAAAGCGTAAACATAGTAGAGGTCGCGGATAATAGCCGTCCAAGTACCTCGCAAGCAAGCCATCCGACAAACTAGAATCGGCCTCGATATGCTCTCCATCGCTGGCCGAGGGGTGGAGTGAGAGCAACACGAATAACAATAATATCCCTGGAATACATATGCTGCGATACAACGATGGTATCAGTATGGATAAAGATCTACTGACCGAACCGCATGAATATAAGAAAGATAGCAACGAAAATGTGCAAGCCATAATAGAAGCGAAAATCAATGATGTTGCAGTGAATATAATCATTGACACAGGTGCCTCAGTGAATGTAATGAGTACAGAGTTGTTTAAAGCGCTAGGGAAGGGACGTAGTATACCGACTTTCCCGGTTAATAATTGCAAGGTGTCTGGAGCTATAAGTGCACAGAGCCAGTTAGTTAAGCACCAGGTGCTGGTGGAGATTTGTAAGGAGGGCGAAGACATAGTGAGCTCGTTCCTCATTGTTAAAGGGTTAAAGGTGGCCTGCATTCTGGGAGTAGATTTTCTCCGTGAGAGGGACGCAGTGATCGACCTCTCCTTGGGAAAACTAAGTATAGTTAATAAAGGTAGGAGGATTGAGTTGTCTATGATGAAATCGAAGGAGGTACTTGTGCCATGTTGCAATCGAATTAATATCAAAGGTAGGAACCCCTGGGTACTACACTTCAATGATTATTCACCTGTGACGGATCTCTATTATCCGAATGTAGGAGATAGAAATTTTGAACCAAATGTTGATGAATTTCGAACCAAAGTACAGGAATCTGAAAGTTTAAGCAACATACAAAAGCAACAGTTGACGCAGCTGTTATCGGAATATACCATGGTATTTACCGACCGACCAGGAATAGTCAAAGGGTACCACTATCACATAGAGGTGATGCCTCACAAAACATACTGTCGCGCATCTTACTCCATCCCTTGGTCGAGGAGGGAAGTAGTGGCGAAAGAGATTTGGAAGATATTGCCACACGAATGTAGCTATTTGTTAGCACATCCCCAGACGGGGAAAATAAAAGGACTGTATCCACGTAAAGAGGTAAAGTTATTTATTCAGTGACATGTCTGATGTAAATAGTAGTGGTAAGAAGATTTCAATTGTGTTTTAGAGTATAAGTATGTTAGTTTTAAGAAAGAATTTATGTATAGTTACAATTTTGAGGAAGTAGAATCAGTAAACTGAGCAATAATATGCAAATGGAAGACTTTGTTTACAGACAGTTAGTGTCATGAAAATACTACATGCTCTTCAAGCAATGAATAATCTTTTGTTGATAAAATAATGATTAATTTCTTGAATAATTTTGTAGTAAGTAAGTACAATTAATGATGAAATCTCATATAAACATGTAGCAGATGTAATTGTGTTAGAATTAAGGAACCCTGAGAGAGAGTCTATACTAGCCAAAAATTGACTTTGTAGTACGAAATAATTATGTGATGTAATGTTTACTGCCAATAGTGATCTGAGAACGACACTGGAGCAGAATCCAATAAAAAACAAAACCGTTCCGTGTAACCTATGCTTTGTATGTATGAATGCTTCAATTGAAGCCTGTGTACTTGGTACCCGTTCTTGAATATTAATTACGCGGTACGCGAATCAAGTTACGCGGAAACTACACTGTAGTCCTGTAGGACGGACCGTTAAAAATAATACTAGTACTAAATGAAGTATTTATTGAACAATATGCCCAAGTCAAGCTGTCATGCACATGGTAAAATCTGTTTGCTAGATGGGTGATAACCTGGCAAGCTACACTAAAAGAGGAAAAGAAAGCTATGTACAAAAAAGTCACACACCTTTAAATAATTACAAAAAAGCAATATATGCCTAGTAAGAGTATTAAAAGTGTGTAATGAGAAGGTAACACAATGGACTCAACGTAGATGAGAGTGATTATGCTAAGAACAGTTGTTATGCATTAAAAATAAACTGTGTGCATAAACAATCTTGGAAAGGACGGAATATTGTGTGTAGTAGGGACAGAAAATGACTGTTGTATCTGCACCAATATATACGTCGGTATAAGTTAAGTGTTGAGTGACTAACTGTCATAGTGCAGTGCTCAACGAACAGTACACTGTGAGTAAAAACGGTAGTTAGTGATCCGTTCGGAGTCGATTCAAACAAACATCGCTCGACGGAGACATTTAGTATGTGTGTACCGAAATATTTTCGCGTGTTGAAAGACGCTCTGGCAGTGTATCAACCGTGAGAACAAGTGAAAGTGTGTAGTACAACGTGCATGTGACGAACCCTGAATACCAGTGTCACAATGCCACAAGAAACCTGTTATCAAGCCAAAACATCCTGTGCATACCAGCGAAGCGACGGCGTAATGAACAATAAACGCTTTTAACCAAAGTGCATTTTCTTCCACAGCTAATAAGTTGTATCCTTAAAGACAGTACACCGTTGTGGAATATTTGTTTCATGCGTTACGACGGGGAGCCATGCGGAGAAGCAGAGACGCGTGCCGTGCCGCCAGCCAGCCGGTCACAGGAAACCACTGCAACACGCCGACATTGGTGAATGGTTCGGCGCGGTTCGCGACTGCTCGGGCGCCACCGCAGCACGCCGTCGATGTTGCTGCTAGCAGGTCGTCGACCTCAGCGGTCGTTGGCACGCCGCGCTCCAGACGACGCTACGCAACAATTGCTTCGCGCCGCCCGCTCCGTACGACATTGTTGACGTTCAACCGAACATTACCAACTACGTTGTTCATGTACTAATATGAAAATGATTTATTGAACACGAAATTACGTGACAAACATTTTTTTTTTGCTGAGTGTAACTCAAAACATTCACTTGTTCGATGATATATGTCATATGTTTTCGTCATATTAGTGAAACAAACTGACACGAATGCCATACAACGGTAGAACATTTGTCGTGAGTAAGTGTAGAGACAATCCATTACATTGCTATCGAACTGTTTAATGATTGACCTTAATTGTGACACAGAACACAAAGGTGAAAAAGTGTAGAAGTTACATTTTTAATAGAGAGACTAAAAGGTTTAACATTTTGACATAAATAATCATTGTTATCTGTGAACATTGGATAAAGTCCACCCTTGTTTGATGAACAAAACCGTGTGTTAAGACAAACCAGGCGAGATGACCATGGCTCCGGCGCAGTTTTCCCAGGTTTTCTGATCGTACGTAGCCCAAATGGGGGAGCCAGAAAACTGTAATGACCCTGGGACTAGGTTTACGGTCACCTCGCAAAGTGTGAAAAACTATAAAAAATGTAATTAAAACTATAATGTAAAAGAAGAAAGAAGTGAACAGTGAACATTCCAAACAAGGTGATAGACAATGGCAAAATGGACGTTAGTGGCAGCATATTGCCGAACATTCTTAACGTTAGTCAATTGCTGCCAGGGGGCATTGTAACGTCCCTTAGCAAAAGACATATTTTGCAGTAAAGAGAAAATATTGTGCATCGTATTCTGTTATTGTATGGAATTATGTATTTTTTATTATTATTATTTATTTTAGATAATATCTGTGTCAGCGAGTACTGAAACCGCACAGACGATAAATATCATACACAGAGATGAAAAATATCCCTAGTATAAATAATACAGAACGAACAGTAATTTTTTTTGTCTTCCTCTTGGAGTTACGGGAGTAAGATAGCCTGTGTCGCAGTTGTACATGCTAACGTAGTCTTCTTTTGTCATGGTTAATCGATGTGCGCTATTACGTACTCATTTTTAAAAAAAGGGTGTGTATTGTAGATAAGTTAACATATTTGAATGTTTTGAATAGAGTTATTTAATGAAACCTTGCATTATTATTTGTAGTAGCTTGCTTAAATTATTATCCCATCCTTTTAAGACATTTTCAGTTATTTAAATATTATCCGTGGTGCAGAGCTGCGCTACGAACGAACAAGCCGCTGCCGCGGCGCATTCAGACTGTATTAAAAGAAATCGATCATACCGCAAAGAAGCGGGAAGGTAATAGTGAAATAAAATCATCTCTTTCAGCTTCCGGACTTGCAGAGCAGAGCAGCAGATTTTATGATGTGTTTTGCAGGTTGACGCGGGCTGCTGATAATATATTGCTAACAGTACAAAAGAGGTAATTTACCTTTGTAACATAATAGGAATTTTGTTGTGCTTAGTTCTGGTCAGGCAAACCTTATAGTGAAAACGTATTTTTCTCCGACAATAGTCTCATGTTCTTGTGCTAGTCGTGGTAATTATTGGTGTTTTACGCTTAACAAAAATCCACTGCAAAATGTTGAACAATCTTTGCGAACTGTAACATCAGTATTTCATAACAAAGTAATTTTCATTTTCAATAACTATAAAGTAGGGAAGATATGTTGATTTTTTTATAGTGAGTTACAGTAACCAAAAATGTTCCTTTAATAGAAAGCCAGATACAGAACAATAAGAACCCAATATATTCTGTTTTGTTGAAAATTAATGATTATAAAGAAATTCTAGCCACAGCATTACTAAAAGGTATTTCGCGGCTCTTTTCGTATATGCGTTATTACGCGAGCAATAACAAAAACAAGACCAAAATAAATAGAAAAGAGTATATATTTACGACAAAAACGCGAAACTTTGTCCCCTTCGACCATACTCTATTTAAGTTAGCTCAGACGTTGTAAGAGCGTAAAACGTTGCGTGCACGTTATGCATAGTTCGGCCATCTGTTGGTAAAATTATGAAGTATTACGAAGCTTTATTGTACGAGCGAGGCGAAGCGAGCGTAGCCTCGGCTGAGCGGCAAACCGGGCAACTTCGCCAGGCTTCCGTACTTCATGAATGAACTACTTCATTTGAACGCTTCACGGCAAAGCGTGAAATGAATGAAGTAGTTCACGGGAATGAACGAGTTCGACCCATCTCTACTATATAGTCGGATCTACTCTGCGTCACGTGAGTGTAGAGGAGTCGAAACCAGTAGTGACTCATGATGTCATATCAACTTGAGGATTTGTTTTTTAATACATGTCATTCATTTCTAAATTTTACTGATAATTTACAAAGTAAAGAATTTAATTATGTGCAACATAATAGGTAATGAGTTTTAATGATATAGAAATAAATATATTTTGACATAGCAAATCACCTTGCTGCATTACATATGATGTGTTTTCTCTGTGTAAGAAAAGAAAAAAAGAAAGCTTCCGTGTTGCTGGAGTGCGCGGTCAAGTAGTCGTCGAGTGCGGATCTGCTGTAACTTTCATGAATGGGCATAGAATTGTTAATTTACAACCCGCAGTTGATTTAAAAATTATTGTAGGGAACCACGGCCCGACTCTGGTGCAAACAAATCGCGCGCGAATTCTCAAATATCGGCGCGGAGTTTAAAATACGCGGCTGGATATCGGGCGTTATCGTCGTGTGTGTGATTCAGTAACATTAACCGCAATTTACGGACATTAGCTTGATAATAACTATCAAAGACTTATATGAGCGGCATAGTAATCGTCTTGATGCTTAAAGCAAGCGAGAAGCGATTTACTGCCGGGATACGACAAATATTAATCATTGCATAGTCAGCTTGTTGATACGGACAGTGACAGAATTATTGAAACGATCTTTTAAATATTAACGACTACTATACACACATCAGAAACTAATTACTCTAACTGTGAGTGACTTCTGGATTGGATGAGTTTCTTTTCAGCTAATTGGTATTAATAAACTTCTTTCGAGGTTGAAACTTCATCAGTGGTGTCGCGCTCATTCAGTTTAGTAGAACGATAGATAGTACTAGCCACGTTACTATTTATACTTTTAAAAGAAAAGAGGGCACATACCTGTCTTTTTCTTTTGAGAAATGTTCGTACTTCAGTCGTCAGTCATCTGAAACCAGACGCACGAGTGATGCTCCCTCACAGCACTACGATATCGTGAATCACCACACACATGTGCCCCTTCTCACTACATTTCTGCATTGAAAACCCTGAGATATAGCCGCGGTACGAAGAAGGAAGAAAGAAGAGGAAAGATCAGCGAAAGAAACGGAGCAAAGAGAGAAGGGGAGGTCGCAAAGTGGTGAAAAAAACGAAATGAAACTGAGTCCCACAGAAAGAACACAGCACAAAATCTCACAAAAGAAACAAACATAAACAGGAATGGAAGCAGGAGTGAGAGGATGAGGAGGAACAAATTTGCCCACTCGCAAGAAGCAACCAGAGGCAGAAACAAACAGAGCTGGTCAAACAGGTCATTCAGCCCAAAGTAAATTCGCTAGTGCAATTCCTTCAGTACAACCCAGTTGACATAGCATTATTGCAAGAAGTTGTAACAACAAGTACAGAAGAAATTGCTGGGCACTAAACATTGATCCAGAAGTGAAATGCGGCACAGCCATTTTAATTAAAAACAACACTGAGCTTGGAAATATAAAAAGACTACCAAATGGACAGGGAATATCTACAAACACACAGTACACTTTTTGTAAGCTTTCATGTGGCAACGAAAATAGATCAGTAAGAGCCAGGTTTTTCAATGAAAACAAGGACAACTTACTAGTTGGAGGTGACTTCAACTGGGTTATAAAATACAGTTTAGAGATGTATGGAGACTAAAACATTCACACACAACTGAATATACATTATTCTACAAAAATGGAAAGAGCAGACTTGGGAGGATGTACATATTTCAGAGTCTAATCCATAAAATATGCTCTGTAGAACTCAGATCTGTAGCCTTCTCAAACCACAGCTGTCAGATTTCAAAAATATGCCTACCATGCAAAAGGAAGACTGAGGCAAAAGCTTTTGGAGAATGCCCACTAGTGACATGTAAGTCTCATCACTGCATAAGGAAATAAACGGTACACGGAGAAAATGCCTCAGGAAGAAAGGGACAGCAGAAATATATATAGAATGGTGGACAACACATGCTAAACGCATGATCAGGAAAACACATAAAATACAGCACAGAGAAGGCCATGTGGAAAAGCTGCACAGCAGACTTTTATTCCCATTGCATGAGAGATGCAATAAATACGTCAACAGACAATGAGGCAGAGCACTTACATAAACTTAAGTCGCATTAAGATGAAACTCATCAACATACAAAAAGAGGAAACAAAAGAAATTAGAGCAAGAGCCCAACTGATGTGGATGCTATAAGATGATCCAGCCACAATTCGACATATCAGCAGGATGATTAGAAAGACAAGACAAAGAGAAATTAAGGAACTCCAAAAAGGAGACAGAAGAATTATAACAGCAACACCAGAGATGCTGGAGCAGATACATGAATACATCAGCCAGCTGTTCAAGAGAGAGGAACTGAGTGACACAAAACAGACATCCTCTCCACAACTTGCCTGATACTCTGACAGATGAAGACAAATTGAATCCAGAAGAAAGCATGGAAAAAAATATGTCCATAGCACTGCTAAATCCAGCATGGTTGAAAAATCACCATGGTCATACGGGATTCACACGGAATTGTGCTGTATGTACTGGGATACCATTGAGGACACCTTCACTGAATTCGTGAATGATGCGATTGGTGATCAAAAATTACCGAAAGATTTCACAAAAGGACACAATCTTAATCCCTAAGAAAAGTGCATGATGAAAAGTAGAAGGTTACAGACTTACCATGCTGCTAAACATTGATTAAAAATAGCAGTGTGATGCATGGTTGATGAGCTAAAAATGGTGATGCATGGTTGACAAATTAAAAATGGCGATGAAGAAAATTACAAGCCTTCACCAGATGTGCACCATGCGCAGAGGGACCATCTATGAGCCCAGTGCTAAATATAGAGAAGTCTTACGCATTGCAGCAGTAAACAAAACTGAGGCCAGGATCGTGACGATGGTCTTCTGTAAGGCTTTCAGCTGAGCAAGACACGACTATCGATAAAAGGTTCTAGAAAAACTCGACCTCGGAAACTCTTTCATTCAAATAATAAAGAATACACTTAACAGCTCCACCTCCAGGGCATCAATAGATGGCCGTAATACAAAACTGATACAGTGGGTTCTCTGCTGCAGAAAAATCAGTACTGCTGTCGCCAGAATCAGTATAATATAAAGCCTATGATGATGACACAGGATTCATCATATGAGACAAGGCAGACCTTCCAAGAATACAAGAAGCTTTCCAAAATTTTGAACAAGTAGCAGGGACAAAAATAAATTTGTTAAAGACTGCATTCATACTGATCAGAAACGAGTAACTTAAAGGTAGCACATGGTACTTGGTAGCTGAACACACGAATACTTTGTGGGCTATAGCTGTACTCATGTTCAATGAAACTGGCGGCTAAAAACTGTAATTCAGTTCTACACTAAATAAGAGAAGTCGCAAGAACAAACGGTAGCAGAGAACAAGAGGACTTGCAAGAACAAATGGAAATAGAGAGCTAAATTTATTCCAGAAGGTCGGTCTCATCAATGAACAACTACCAAAAGTGTGATTTCTGACACAAGTGTCAAGTCTGCCAAAAGAGATAGCAAGAGCCATAGAAGGATCAGTACACTACTTTCAATGGAGTTTTGAAGTCTTTAAAGTATAGCACACCACATGCACATACACTGGATATAGACAGAGGAGGAGTAGGCCTTATCGACCTACAAAGAAAATGCAGGGCACTTATGATCCCCTGTTTGAGTGCCACTGCAGAAAACAATCCAAACTGCTTACAGCTTTCGTTGTAAACGCATACTGGCCAGAGTCAGAAAAAGTGCTGGAAAACCTAGCAAAGATTTCTTTCAAACTAAAATACGTAAAGGAATATTTATTGCAAAAAGGATACATACAAGAAAGAGTTTGATAAGTCACAGCTGCAAAATACTAACATGAGTCCTTTACACTGAAATGGTAAAACTCATTGAAGCCAACCTCGGGGAAGATCAGTTTGGTTCAAAAATGGTTCAAATGGCTCTGAGCACTATGGGACTTAACAGTTGTGGTCATCAGTCCCCTAGAACTTAGAACTACTTAAACCTAACTAACCTAAAGACATCACACACATCCATGTCCGAGGCAGGATTCGAACCTGCGACCGTAGCAGTCGCGCGGTTCCGGACTGCGCGCCTAGAACCGCGAGACCACCGCGGCCGGCGAAGATCAGTTTGGATTCCGAAGAAATGTAGGAATGCACGAGGCAATACTGACCTAACGAATGCTTATAAAAGATAGGTGAAGGAAAGGCAAACCTATGTTTATGTCATTTGTAGACTTACAGAAAGCTATTGACAATGTTGACTGAAATACGCTCTTTAAAATTCTAAAGGGCCCAGGGGTAAAGTACAAGGAGCGAAAGGCTACTTACAATTTGTACAAAAACCAGACAGCAGTTATAAGAGTTGAGGGGCATGAAAGGGAAGCAGTGGTTCAGAAGGGAATGAGACAGGGCTGTTGCCTATCACTGATGTAATTCAATCTGTATATTGAGCAAGCAGTAAAGATAACAAAAGAAAAATTTGGAGTAGGAGTTAAAGTCCAGGGAGCAGAAATAAGAAATTTCAGGTTTGCCGATGACATAGCAACTTTGTCAGAGACAGAAAAGGAGTTGGAAGAGCAGTTGAACGGAATGGACAGTATCTTGAAAAGAGGACATAAGATGAACATCAACAAAAGGAAAACAATGATAATGGAATAAAGTTGATTTAAATCCCACCCCACATTACTATTCCATAAGATAAGAAAGGGCACACTAATCCATAATATACAGTCCTTAGGGTTTCGTAATTAAGATACAGTGATAATCTTCTTAATACAAATAGACTGGGTGTTATTTTTTACAGACATAATCAGCTTGCTGCTTCCATGAAAGCCGATCATCTATGCATAAACCCCAGAATTTACTATCTGTAAAGGTTTTTGGTAGCATTTGTCTGCTTGGACCATTTCTTTTAAAATGAGTAATATTAGTTTTTTCTGTGTTTACTTTTATGTTGTCTCTTTCAAAGTGAGCTCTTGCCTTTTAAATTAAGTTATGTGTCTCCTCAACTAGGCTGGGCTCACTGCATAGACCAGATGTATCGTCTGCATACATGGTGACCAACTGCTTATTGTTAAGAGAACATGGAAAACGATTTACATAGCATATGAATAGGACGGTACCTAAAATGAAGCCCTGAGGAACACCAAAATGTATATCTCTCATGCTTGACTTTCTCCTCTCCTTAGGGATACTGACCACATGTGATACAAAACCCTCTACCCAAACAAAAATACATGGATTTTAGGCCAGACTGTATTCAATAACCAAATTAAACCACAAAAACAACATAGGAATACCTGTCATATTTAATGGAGGAAAATAATAAAGTCATGGTTTCCAAAGGGTACAAATCAAAATTCTTGAGCTTTTCCAAATATCCCTCAAGGCAGCCTTCAAGCAAGCCATACAGCCCACATGATGTCATTGCCTCCACCCACCCTTCACAGGTGGGACCCAGCCCCTGCAAAATATCAAAAGGGGAGTGATTAGGTGTTGTGTGAGGTTTGTTATGTGACAGTGCCATTCAAATGTCATCACCTTTGTTAGTGAATCGTGACTAGCAGAGAAAGGGGTGAAGCAAAATATAAATAAATATTCCATCTACTCTATAAAGTGCTTTATGCTGTCATATTCTCACTGCAAAATTTGTTTCTTTATTAATTTCCATAGGCTTAAATTAAATCTGTGTTAAAAATATTACTACAGTAAAAGAGACCCATACGGTAAGCTAAATTCTACTCTGATATCTGCTACCTAACCACTATAAATATGAGGTGATTGATGAAGCTATGACTCAGTATGTTTTTCCCCATATTGCTTTTATTGCTGTCTCATTATTTGTCATGTTTCTGTATCAAATAATGTTAAAATTGTAAGCCATACTATGACCATTAAGTGTTTTTTATTTGCATTGTCACCTCCCCATATAAAATGCATGCTTCCAAACTGTGATGTGAAGCACTCAAAAAATCAAAATATATTAAAGATTCCACTGAAAACAAGCAGCAGTGCGGACTGTCAATCTACTCTCATTTATTTGTGTTCTATAAAAAATTGTATTCTAGTAACATAAAATCATTTATTTATTGACATTAATCACCAAACAGCAAAGTCATGCACAGAGATAAAAGAAGACAAAAATATAAATTTCTTTATAAGATTGAAAGCATTCCTAAAACAGATAGAAGAAGAAATATACTAAATCAAAAAGCAAAATGAATTCTAAACACTGAAAAGGTAGTGAAGCAAAATGTAATAAGATAGCACACATTTTTAAATGAAAAACTAAAACGAAAAATAGTGAACATTTGTTAATAATTCTTGTTATTTGTACGAAACAATAGAAAACTGAGGATGGAATGTAACAATATTAGAGAACGAAAGTTGTTACTCACCATATAGCGGAGATGTTGAGTCGCAATAGGCACAACAAAAAGGATTCACACCATTATAGCTTTTGGCCATTAAGACCTTTGTCAGCAACACGCACACACACACACACACACACACACACACACACACACACACACACACACACACACATGTCTGCAGTCTCAGACAACTGAAAACACGCTGTGAGCAGCAGCACCAGTGTGTGATGGCAGTGGCAACTGGGTGGGGGTAAGGAGGAGAATGGGGCGGGGAAGGGGAAGGATAGTGTGGTGGGGGTGGTGGACAGTGAAGTGCTGCAGTTTAGATGGAGGGCAGGAGAGAAGGTGGGGAGGGGGGGGGGGGAGTAGCGGAAAGGAGAGAAATAAAAATAAATTAGAAGACATGAAATGACGGCTGCTTAGTGCTAGAATAGGAATAGGGAGGGAGCTGGATGGGTGAGGACAGTGACTAACGAAGGTTGAAGCCAGGAGAGTCATGGGAACGTAGGATGTATTGCAGGGAAAGTTCCCACCTGCACAATTCAGAAAAGCTGGTGTTGGTAGGAAGGATCCATATGGCACAGGCTGTGAAGCAGTCACTGAGATGAGGGATATCATTTTTGGCAGTGCGTTCAGCAACAGGGTGGTCCACTTGTTTTTTGGCCACTGTTTGTTGGTGGCCATTCATGTGGACAGACAGCTAGTTACTTGTCATGCTACATAGAATGCAGCACAGTGGTTGCAGCTTAGCTTGTAAATCACATGACTGGTTTCACAGGTAACCCTGCGTTTGACGGGATAGGTGACATTAGTGACTGGACTGGGGTAAGTGGTGGTAGGAAGATGTATGGGACAGGTCTTGCATCTAGGTCTATTACAGGGGTATGAGCCATGAGGTAAGGGATTGGGAACAGGGGTTGTGTAGGGCTGGACGAGTATATTGTGTAGGTTCAGTGGACGGCGGAATACTCTAGGGGTGGGAAGGATAGTGGGCAGGAGATTTCTCATTTCAGGGCACGACGAGAGGTAATTGAAATCCTGGCGGAGAATGTAATTTAGTTGCTCCAGTCCCGTTTGGTACTGTGTTACGAGTGGAATGCTCCTCTGTGGCCAGACTCTGCAATGTGGAGGATAATTACAGTCAGTGAAGGCTTCAGTGAGACCCTTGGTATATTTTGAGAAGGACTGTTTGTCACTGCAGATGCAACGAGAATGGGTGGCTAGGCTGTATGGATGGGATGTCTTGGTTTGGAATGGGTGGCAGCTGTTAAAGTGGAGGTACTGCTGGTGCTTAGTAGGTTTGATATGGACAGAGGTATTGATGTAGCCATCTCTGAGGTCTAGGTCAACATCTAGGAAGGTGGCTTGTTGAGTTGAGTAGGACTAGGCAAAGCAAACGGGGGAGAAGTTGTTGAGGTTCTGGAGGAATGTGGATAGGGTGTCCTCACATTCAATCCAGATAGCAAAGTTGTCATCAGTGAATCTGAACCTGGTGAGTGGTTTAGGATTCCGGGTTTTTATGAAGGATTCCTCTAGATGTCCCATAAATAGGTTGACATAGGATGGTGCCATGCAGGTGCCCATAGCCATACCCCAAATTTGTTTGTAGGTAATGGCTTCAAAGGAGTAGTAATTGTGGGTGAGGATATACACTCCTGGAAATGGAAAAAAGAACACATTGACACCGGTGTGTCAGACCCACCATACTTGCTCCGGACACTGCGAGAGGGCTGTACAAGCAATGATCACACGCATGGCACAGCGGACACACCAGGAACCGCGGTGTTGGCCGTCGAATGGCGCTAGCTGCGCAGCATTTGTGCACCGCCGCCGTCAGTGTCAGACAGTTTGCCGTGGCATACGGAGCTCCATCGCAGTCTTTAACACTGGTAGCATGCCGCGACAGCGTGGACGTGAACCGTATGTGCAGTTGACGGACTTTGAGCGAGGGCGTATAGTGGGCATGCGGGAGGCCGGGTGGACGTACCGCCGAATTGCTCAACACGTGGGGCGTGAGGTCTCCACAGTACATCGATGTTGTCGCCAGTGGTCGGCGGAAGGTGCACGTGCCCGTCGACCTGGGACCGGACCGCAGCGACGCACGGATGCACGCCAAGACCGTAGGATCCTACGCAGTGCCGTAGGGGACCGCACCGCCACTTCCCAGCAAATTAGGGACACTGTTGCTCCTGGGGTATCGGCGAAGACCATTCGCAACCGTCTCCATGAAGCTGGGCTACGGTCCCGCACACCGTTAGGCCGTCTTCCGCTCACGCCCCAACATCGTGCAGCCCGCCTCCAGTGGTGTCGCGACAGGCATGAATGGAGGGACGAATGGAGACGTGTCGTCTTCAGCGATGAGAGTCGCTTCTGCCTTGGTGCCAATGATTGTCGTATGCGTGTTTGGCGCCGTGCAGGTGAGCGCCACAATCAGGACTGTATACGACCGATGCACACAGGGCCAACACCCGGCATCATGGTGTGGGGAGCGATCTCCTACACTGGCCGTTCACCACTGGTGATCGTCGAGGGGACACTGAATAGTGCACGGTACATCCAAACCGTCATCGAACCCATCGTTCTACCATTCCTAGACCGGCAAGGGAACTTGCTGTTCCAACAGGACAATGCACGTCCGCATGTATCCCGTGCCACCCAACGTGCTCTAGAAGGTGTAAGTCAACTACCCTGGCCAGCAAGATCTCCGGATCTGTCCCCCATTGAGCATGTTTGGGACTGGATGAAGCGCCGTCTCACGCGGTCTGCACGTCCAGCACGAACGCTGGTCCAACTGAGGCGCCAGGTGGAAATGGCATGGCAAGCCGTTCCACAGGACTACATCCAGCATCTCTACGATCGTCTCCATGGGAGAATAGCAGCCTGCATTGCTGCGAAAGGTGGATATACACTGTACTAGTGCCTACATTGTGCATGCTCTGTTGCCTGTGTCTATGTGCCTGTGGTCCTGTCAGTGTGATCATGTGATGTATCTGACCCCAGGAATGTGTCAATAAAGTTTCCCCTTCCTGGGACAATGAATTCACGGTGTTCTTATTTCAATTTCCAGGAGTGTAGTTGGTCATGGCGACTAGGAAGGATTTTGTTGGTTTGGAATCCACAGGGCGTCTGGAAAGTTAGTGTTCAATTGCAGTAAGGTCATGGGAATTAGGAATGTTAGTGTACAGGGAGGTGGCATCAATTGTGACAAGCAAGGCACAGTGTAGTAAAAGGACCAGAACTGTGGAGAGTCGGTGGAGGAAATGGTTGGTATCTTTTATGTAGGAGGAGAGGTTCCGGGTAATAGGTTGAAGGTCTTGGTCTATGAGAGCAGAGACTCTCTCAGTGGGGGCACAGTAACCAGCCACAGTGGGGCATCCTGGGTGGTTGGGTTTGTGGACTTAAGGAAGCATGTAGAAGGTGGGAGTGTAGGGAGTGGTAGGGCAAAGTAGGGAGATGGACTCTGGGTAGAGGTTCTGGGATGGGCCTAAGGATTTGAGTAGTGACTGGAGATCCTGCTCAATGACTGGAATGGGCTCACAGTGGCAAGGTATGTAGGTGGAAGTATCTGAAAGCTAATGGAGTCATTCTGCCAGGTAATCCTTGTGGTTCAAAACAACAGTGGTGGAGCCTTTGTCTTCAAGTAAGATTATAAGTTCAGGATCAGTGTTTAGATGGTGGACTGCAGTTCTTTCTACAGATGTAAGGTTAGTTTGCATTTTGAGGGATTTGGGGAATGATGGTGAGGCAAAGTTCAAGGTTAAGAAATTCTGCAAAGTTGCCAGGGGGTGGTTTGCGGCAGTGAGGGTGGATCATGCTTGGATAGAGGAGTGAACTGAGTTAGAGAAGCTTCAATATTGGTCTTTGGTTGAGTCTGATTGGTCGGGTTGTTGGCGAAAAAGTGTTTCCACTGTAGGGACTGGGACAAGGAGAGAAGGTCTTTAACAAGTCCTGCATGATTGAATTTGGGAGTGGGGCAAAATCTGAGGCCTTAGAAAAGGACTGATATTTCTGTTTAACTAAGTCTTCTGGAGGAAAGTTTGATGGCTGTGTTGCGGGTGTTTTTAGGTTCTGGGTTCTGTGTGTTGCTGGAAGGGAGTGTTGGAGGATGGGGTAAGTGTAGTAGGTCTGTGAGACAGGGTTTGTCAGCTATGAGGGGATGCTGTGGTGGTTTGGAGGTTGTTGTAGAGGTGGTGGACAGTGGTACTCCGAGGTGGGAATAGGAAGTGAGGAGGATGGAGAGTTTTTTGAGGTGGCATTGTGCATGTTGCCCAAGTTCCTGCAGGGCAAGAGTTTCAATGTGTGTTATGGGTTCCAGGTATTTGGGATTACATGGCAGGAGAACTTTGCGAATGGAGAGAAGGTACTGCAAGGAGGATTGGGGTTGGTTGATATGGTTTTGCAGGACTACGTTGGCGAGGGCTAAGGATTGGCGGAATCTGAACAGTTGCAGGTCATTGTGGGAGGAGGGGCGGCAACCAGAGATGGGTAATTTGATGATAAGGCCATTAGGGGAGATTTCATGAGCCAATCAACAACACAGGAACAGTTTGTGGGACTGGTACCTGGCTAGGGATAAGGAAACTTTTCTGTATTGACACAGATGGAGCAAGGTTCCATGGCGGTGCAAAAAATGGGAAATATTAACGTAAAAAAGTAGAATTACGTCCTAAAAATTACGATAAAATGCACCCAAATACGTGTGAAAAATCACGAAAAGGACGAAATGGATGCACAAGGCGAAAAAACGAGATGGAATCTGTTGAAGACGACGATAGTGGAAGTCGAAAACTCGCTAAAATTGGCGAGAAGTCACAAAGATCAAAGTAGAGAATAACTAATAATTAATAAATATGTGTGTATTAATGTGGGTAGCAGGTTTGAGGGTATATAAGCGTGAAGAAGGAGGACGGTAGGTGTGACTAGATGATGTGGATTTAGTGGGTACAAACAGGGATAAAATGGAGAAAGTGTGGGAGGTGGGGAGGGGTGCCCTGAAATGAGAAATGTCCTGCCAACTATCCATCCCACCACTCCTACAGATTTATTCCGCCGTCCTCTGAAGCTACACCATATACTCGTACATCCTTAATCAGCCCCTGCTTCCAGTCCCTTACCTCATGGCTCATACCCCTGTAGATGCAAGACTTGTCCCATACATCCTCCTACCACTAACTACTCCAGTCTGGTCACTAGCATCACCTATCCCATCGAAGGCAGGGCTACCTGTGAAACCTGTCATGTGATTTACAAGCTAAGTTGCAACCACTGTGCTGCATTCTATGTAGGCATGACAACCAACAAGCTGTCCACACACATGGCCACCGACAAACTGTGGCCAAAAAACAAGTGGACCACCCTGTTGCTGAATACGCTGCCAAACATGATATCCCTCATCTCAATGACTGCTTCACAGCCTGTGCCAATATGGATCCTTCCCACCAACACCAGCTTTTCTGAATTGCACAGGTGGGAACTTTCCCTGCGATACATCCTATGTTTCCATGACTCTCCTGGCTTCAACCTTCGTTAGTCACTGTCCTCACCCATCCAGCTCCCTCCTTATTCCTATTCTAGCACTAAGCAGCCGTCATTTCACGTCCACACCCAGTCTTTTAATTTATTTTTATTTCTCTCCTTTCTGCTACTCCCCCCCCCCCCCCACCTTCTCTCCTGCCCTCCATCTAAACTGCAGCACTTCACTGCCCACCACCCCCACCATACTATCCCTCCCCACCCCATACTCCTTCTTACCCCCACCCAGTCGCCACTCCCATCATGCACCGTTTCTGCTGCTCGCTGTGTGGTTCAGTTGTCTGAGACAGCAGACGTGTATGAAAGTTGCGTTTGTGTGAGTGTGCGTGTGTGTCTGTTGCTGACAAAGTCCTTAATGCCTGAAAGCTTTAATTGTGTGAATCTTTTTGTTGTGCCTATCACAACTCGGCATCTCTGCCATATGGTGAGTAGCAACTTTCCTTCTCTGATATTGTTATTTGTACCTTCATACAAATTTTCATTTGTCACTTCAGTCTGCATGTGTTCCTCATAGATATATGAGACTTTGAAAGATATCTGGAACCATATAGTTTCACTCAGTTAGATACACGAGTACAGTTACTGTAAAACAACTTTCATTTCTGATTTACACTATGTGATCAAAAGTATCCAGACACCTGGCTGAAAATTACAAGTTTGTGGTGCCCACCATCGGTAATGCTGGAATTCAGTATGGTGTTGGCCCACCCTTAGCCTTGACGACAGCTTCCACTCTCGCAGGCATACGTTCAATCAAGTGCTGGAAGGTTTCTTGTGGAATGGTAGCCCATTCTTCACGGACTGCTGCACTGAGGAGAGGTTTTGATGTCGGTCGGTGAGGCCTGGAACGAAGTCAGCGTTCCAAAACATCCCAAAGATTTTGTGTAGGACTCAGGTCAGGACTCTGTACAAGCCAGTCCAATACAGGGATGTTATTGTCATGTAACCACTCCGCCACAGGACGAGCATTATCAACAGGTGCTTGATCGTGTTGAAAGATGCAATCGCCATCCCTGAATTGCTCTTCAACAGTGGGAAGCAAGAAGGTGCTTAAAACAGCAATGTAGGCCTGTGCTGTGATAGTGCCATGCAAAACAACAAGAGGTGCAAGCCCCCTCCATGATAAACACGATCACACCATAACACCACCGCCTCCGAATTTTACTGGTGGCACTACAAACACTGGATGGATGACGTTCACTGCGCATTCGCCATCCCCACACCTTGCCATCGCACCGCCACACTGTGTACCGTGATTCATCACTCCACCTCCCACCTAACTGTCATATTACTTGCAGTGGATCCTGATGCAGTTTGGAATTTCTGTGTGATGGTGTGGATAGATGTCTGCCTATCGCACATTACGACCCTCTTCAACTGTTAGCGGTGTCTGCCAGTCAAAAGACGAGGTCGGCCTATGTGCTTTTGTGCTGTACATGTTCCTTTATGTTTCCACTTCACTATCACATTGGAAACAAAGGACCTATGGACGTTCAGGAGTGTGGAAATCTCGCATACGGATGTATGACACTAGTGACACCCAATCACCTGACCACATTTGAAGTCTGTGAGTTCCACAAAGTGCCCCATTCTGCTCTCTCACGATGTCTAATGGCTACTGAGGTCGCTGACATGGAGTACCTGGCAGTAGGTGGCAGCACAATGCACCTAATATGAAAAACGTATGTTTTTGAGGGTGTCCGGATACTTTTCATCACATAGTGTATGTATGTCATTAAGTAACAGACCGACATGTATTTCCTGACTTTGTTGCATAAAATAGAAAGAAAACATTGTTTTACCGCAAGCGTATAACCTACTATCTGTTATCTGAGCTACGCGATAGATAATGGACATGGCAACCATAGTTTTGGGTATTTGGCGAATTCAGCATAAATATGTGGCAGTTGTAACGTTCAAATTTGCCAAGATTTTGATTGAACACATAAAAGCGAATTTAAAAGTTTATACCGCATAATAGTTACTACTCATGCAGTGAATACAATTGGATTTAAATTGACAATTTGGAAAGAAAACAGGTCATCACATTCAACTGTGTAAAGTTGATCAAATTTACTTTCATTGCAGTGTAAGCTTTGTTGAATGCGCCCAACAGTACTGGTTTAACAATGCAACAATATGTATTCAGGTGCAGAACCAGCAGAAAAGAGCCTATGGAAGATGAAGTAACGAAAGTCTGAAGCCATTAGGAGAGTTGACAATGAGGGAAAGCCAGGACACATGATTTCATTGCCTCCTCACTGCTGCAGAACACACTGAGAGCACTTAACATAAATAGCCCTCTCATCTTAACAATTGTCTCAGTTATAGCTATCAGCAGGGAGAGGGGAGCGTGTTGGATTCAACCCTCAACATGCTTAGCCATCGTCGATTGTCTATGGAGCCACAAGTTCTGCTGTAAGGACGCTGCTGATGCCAGCTGCAGTGCCAACTTCTGAGGCAGCACTGATGAGGTGGGGAGACTGCCACCACCCTGCAGAACTGCTGGAAGCTTGACCTGCATGACCAGCACATTGACAATCTTCCGCGTTCTAGAGGAAGGGTCAGTGCTGCTGCTGCTCGTCCCATTCTTCTAACAGACATCTATGTTGTCGTCTCCTGTCTCCTAAACTGCGGCTGAGAGCTGACCCCTGCGTGACAGCAAGTAATCCAGGTAGACCTGGGCCCGTGTTTTCTGAGTGAGTCTTCTCTCTCGACGAGAGCACTTTGGAGATTCATGCATAGAGCTGGAGACCACTGGTGTGCACAGGTCAAAGGCTGTCCAGTGAAACAACCATCAGCTCCCAATGCCTCACTGTGCTGGCAAAGCTGCAAACTGAGTGCATTCCAGCCTCCCACTGGTGAAGAGGCTGCCACTCTGCCACCGACTGTGGTATGACGCCTTGGGAGATAATTCTGCATTACTGCTTAATAAATGTGTTATTGTCAGTAATATTATAGTGATGCTCTTGAGCGTAGCTAGGTCCTCACCACTGTATCCTGCCTGGCTCTCTCCTGATGACTGTAGAGGCTGGGACTGGATCCCTATAGCTGCTTCAGACAAGATACAGAAACATCAAGTACTACAGAATACAGCTAAGCTGCGACCATTGTATGCCTCACACTTCATCAGGGCTCCTCATTTGCATTACACGGCAGACACCCCACCCCTTCACCAAAAGTACACAACCATGACAACTAATTTTTATCTTTCCTCTAATAAAAATTAAAACCAGCACATCCAGAACGTTGAGGTGTACGGTTGGAACGAAGCCTGGAAAGACAGTGACTACTAAGGGAATGAGACCACCCATTTCCAAGTCAGAACCATTTCAACCTATCACACGCTATTTCAGTAATCATCAATTGATAATCTCTTTGCCATCATGCCATATTGATCAACGCCTGCATAGTTAACGCCAAACCCAGGCATGCAGTATTGAAGTAAATGCCAACTGGCAAAAGCTTCATTCTTTGTATCAGTGCAGAAACCCAACACAGTCTAGAGAAGAGATGAATAAAACAAACCCAAAAAGCATTTCTGTGAAACAGAGTTGCTGGAAATGTTTGTATTTTTACTGGCATTTGCTCTTGTATCCGCCTTGTCAGTTTTAGATGAATTTGTTGTATTTCGTATTTTTTGTTTTCCACTATTAGTGCGTTTAATTTTAAGAGTTTATGTGGGAGAGATGCTACACGTGAGCTGTCTAAAGGCATACTTTGATGTGCAGCAGCATGTAAGTAAGTTCATCACTGTTGAGACAAGTAGAGTTAATGTGTGTTCAAAACAAGTAAGAGCAATTTCATTGGCAGCTTGCTTTGAATTTCAGCAGCTGTGAAACAATGCACTGAATTTTAACATACAAGCATATTTCAGTTCAATGGTATACAGGATACTAACAAGGGAACTCCCCATTGCATCCCCCTCAGATATATTAATTTATTTTTATTTATTTATTTATTGTTCCATGGGACCACATTAAGGAGAAGTCTCCATGGTCATGGAACGAGTCAATACATGAAATTATAACACGATTGTAGAAACAGATAAAATGAAATATAAGAAACATATTCAGTTGCAGATTGTAGAAACAGATAAAATAAAATATAAGAAACATATTCAGGTGACAAGTCGTTAGTTTAAATAAAGAAAATCAAGAATGTAACTGGAATTTGCTTAATTTTTTAGCTCTTCGAGGAGCTCCTCGACAGAATAGAAGGAGTGAGCCATGAGGAAACTCTTCAGTTTAGACTTAAAAGTGTTTGGGCTACTGCTAAGATTTTTGAGTTCTTGTGGTAGCTTATTGAAAATGAATACAGCAGAATACTGCACTCCTTTCTGCACAAGAGTCAAGGAAGTGCATTCCACATGCAGATTTGATTTCTGCCTAGTATTAACTGAGTGAAAGCTGCTAACTCTTGGGAATAAGCTAATATTGCTAACAACAAACGACATTAAAGAAAATATATACTGTGAGGGCAATGTCAAAATTCCCAGACTATTGAATAGGGGTCGACAAGAGGTTTTCGAACTTACACTACACATAGCTCGAACAGCCTGTTTTTGAGCCAAAAATACCCTTTTTGAATCAGAAGAATTACCCCAAAAAATAATATCGTATGACATAAGCGTATGAAAATATGCGAAGTAGACTACTTTTCGTGTTGAAATGTCACTTATTTCAGATACTGTTCTAATGGTAAATAAAGCGGCATTTAGTTTCTGAACAAGATCCTGAACATGGGTTTCCACAACAGCTTACTATCTATCTGAACGACTTGGAACTTGAACTGTTCCATCTCGCTTATAATATGCCCATTCTGTCTGATTAAAATATCAGTTCTTGTTGAATTGTGAGTTAGAAACTGTAAAAACTGAGTCTTACTGTGATTTAGCATCAAATTATTTTCCACAAGCCACGAACTTATTTCTTGAACTACATTATTTGATAATGTTTCAATGTTACACACAAGATCCTTCACTACCAAGCTGGTGTCATCAGCAAACAGAAATATTTTTGAATCACCTGTAATACTAGAAGGCATATCATTTATATAAATAAGAAACAGCAGTGGCCCCAGCACCGACCCTTGGGGAACGCCCCATTTAACAGTGCCCCGTTGGGACTGAACATCACTACCACTCTCAATATTGCGGAGAATTACCTTCTGCTTTCTGTTTTTAAAGTAAGAGGCGAACCAATTGTAAGCTACTCCCTTTACTCCATAATGGTCCAACTTCTGCAGTAATATTTTGTGGTCAACACAGTCAAAAGCCTTCGTCAAATCAAAGAAAACACCTAACGTTCGCAACCTTTTACTTAATCCGTCCAAAACCTCACAGAGAAAAGAGACTATAGCATTTTCAGTTGTTAAGCCATTTCTAAAACCAAACTGTACATTTGACAGCAAATTATGTGAATTTAAATGCTCCAGTAACCTTGTATATACAACCCTTTCGATAACTTTAGCAAACACCAATGGCATAGAAATAGGTCTATAATTGTCAACATTATCCCTGTCTCCCTTTTTATAAAGTGGCTTCACTACCGAGTACTTTAATCGGTCAGGAAACCGACCACTCCTGAAGGAAAAGTTACAGATATGGCTAAGTACTGGGCTAACATACATGGAACAATACTTCAGTATTCTGCTAGATACCCCGTCATATCCATGAGAGTTCTTGGTCTTTAGTGATTTAATTATTAACTCAATCTCCCTCTTGTCAGTATCATGGAGGAGCATTTCAGGTAACAGTCTTGGAACACTTTTTTCTACGAGCGCTATATGATTCCCTGTTGGGACTAGGTTTCTATTTAGTTCACCTGCTACATCCAGAAAGTGATTATTAAATACTGTACATATATGCGACTTATCAGTAACACGGACATTGCCACTACACACTGATTCTATATCCTCGACCTGTCTCTGCAGACCAGCCACTTCCTTTACGACTGACCATATGATTTTAATTTTATCCTGAGACTTAGCTATTCTATCTGCATACCACACACTTTTTGCTTTCCTAATAACTTTTTCAAGCACCTTACAATACTGTTTGTAATGGGCTGCTGCATTTAAATTGTGACTGTTTCTAACGTTTTGATATAATTGCCACTTTGTTCTACAAGATATTCTTATCCCTTTAGTCAGCCACCCAGGCTGCCTGTTTGTGCTAGTACCCTGTTTTGAACGTTCTAACGGAAAGCAACTTTCAAAGAGCACGAGAAAAGTCTTGAGGAAATCATTATATTTATCGTCTACTGTATCAGCACTATAAACATCTTGCCACTCTTGTACCTTGATAAGGTTTAGAAAAGTCTCTACAGCAACTGGATCAGCTTTCCCAAAAAGTTGGTAACTATATTTAACATGTGTTGCAGCACAAAAATCTTTTAGACTTAAAATTTGTGCATCATGATCTGAAAGGCCATTCACCATTTTGCTAACAGAATGCCCTTCTAATAATGAGGAATGAACAAAAATATTGTCTATGGTTGTTCTACTGTTCCCTTGCACTCTCGTTGGAAAGAATACGGTTTGCATAAGATTATATGAATTAAGGAGGTCTACCAGCATCCTTTTCCTTGCACAATCACTTATACAATTAATATTGAAGTCACCACATATAACTAACTTTTTGTATTTCCTATAAAGTGAACCAAGAACCTCCTCTCGCTTTAGCAAAAATGTTGTGAAATCGGAGTCTGGGGATCTATAAATGACAACAGTAAGAAGTTTAGCTCCACTAAATTTAACCACACCCGCACAACATTCAAACACCCTTTCAGTGCAGTACTTTGAAACATCAATTGACTCAAATGGGATATCGTTTTTCACATACATGGCTACTCCCCCACATCGCAAAGAGCTCCTAGAAAAGCTGCCAGCCAACCTGTATCCTGGTGAAGGAAGCCTCTGAATTATCTCCTTATTTAAGAAGTGTTCAGATATACCAATAATTTCAGAATCAACATCTATAAGCAGTTCACTGACTTTATCTCTAATACCCTGTATATTTTGATGAAATATACTAATTCCCTCATTAATCGGATACCTAAGCTTTGTCGAAAGTGGTTTCTTTGTTAGAGAGACTTCCCTTAAGCAGGAATACCTATCAGCTGACTTCAATCTAAAAAAGGTACAGCTCTAACACCCACAACTACCGGAATTTTCCCACGAGTGATCCCACTACCACCATCTATGCTGTCACCTATAAGCTTTGCCAACCTCCCCTTTCCATACCAGTTGAGGTGCAGGCCATGTCTAGTGAAACCCGTCCTGCTGAGAGACTCCACCGACACCGCTGAAATGTGTGAAATGTGACTCATGCCTTCTGCCATCAGCGCACCCCCAAGTCTCATGTTATTACGCCTGACGGCTGTATTAAGATGAGGCCTAGCTCGTCAAGGACTGAACACAGATCAAGCATGAAAATGTGAAGAAGGTGTACTGGAGTACTGAACTGCAAAAAAAAAAAAAAAAAAAAAAAAAAAAAAAAAAAAAAAAAAAAAAAAAAAAAAAAAAAACAGTAAATGGTCCAAGCTCAAGATGTGCAACGTCGAGCAAATTTGAATAGGTATGGCGCTGTGGTTAGGTCATGTGCTGCGAAGATCAGCGTTAAAATCTCCCTTGTGCACCGTATTTTTTTTTCCACGAAAATGTGAGTAGTCTGCCCGGTCATTGACCTGTCTGTTTGGTATATTCAGATTTGTCTGTGTGTCATGGTGTAATGTCCGTTTGCAACAGCGATCTGTATAGGATTGACCCCCAGACGTACATACCTCCTATCTGTTCTACAAAAGTACCACGTGTAATGAATCTTGCACTCCATTTTGAAGGTTTTGACTCTTGAATTCCTCTTTTGTAACATAGTTCACATTTGTTTATTTGTTGTTTTCATTTCTGTGAGAGGTGTATGCAGCATCTCGCCTGTTGTCATTATTCATTAAATTTACCTACGACGGTAATATATTCTTACCACATGACTCATATTCTATAACCAGTGTATAGTATGACTACTGCCAAGACTACAGAAGAAGAACAGACACATCAGTGACCGAATGGACAGTTCATAAATTTGTAGAAAAAAATGGAGCACGAGGGAGATTTGAACACGGATCTCCTGTTTTGCAATCCAGCACCGTGACCTGTTCCAGATCTTGAGGTTGGATCGTTCACCCTTTCTATTTTGCTTCTTTTTTCATGTTTCAATACACCTTCTTCTTCGTTTCATGCTTGATCTGTATTCAGTTTTTGGCGGGCTATCCACTGGGTCGTTTTAGCACTAAACCTGAGAGGGGCGCAATGGGGAGGTTCCCTTGTAAGATTGCTGCTAAACCAGCAGGAAGCAAAAAAAGAATTGAATGTTAAGCAAGTGGCCATGTCAAATGGGTACAGGGGCAAGGATTTAGTGAAAATTTATAACAAGAAGAGGCAAGAAAAACAAGTAGCGGTACGTGGAACTCACGCCTCAGCTATGAATATCAATAACAAAAATACAATGGCAAGGCCTCCGACAAAATTGAGGGATGTTTTCGTCAAGTAAATATTAAACTAGGTTTTTGTACAAATAACATGTTAAAATTCAGGCTCCACCTAACAGTTCATAATAGCGGGAATAAGTTCCAGTATTCAGGTGTTTGTAGGATCAAATGCAATAACTGCAGTAAACAGTACATAGGGGAAACAGGGAAGAACTTCAAATTCAATGGAGCAGACAGACTCTCAGAACAAAACAGCATTCAGTCACGAACATTGAGCAACATCTGGACATCCTACACAGAGCTCGGAAGAGACGATACTTGAACTTCTTGGAGAGCCTGGAGAAAAAAGAAACTATCAAAACACAAGATCCAAATCTAATTTTGAATGAACAGAACGAATTTAGTCGTAACGTTTATTTCGACGAAAGTAATCACCTTCTTAAAATATAATGTAACTGGATAGATAAATTGTCTACTCACCAAGCGGCAGCTGAAGAAAACACACTTAAAGGTACGAAAATTTGCAAGCTTTTAGAGCCAGTGGTTCCTCATCCTGGCATAAGGGTTGAAGAGAAGGGAAGAGGGGAGTAGGAAAAGGACTAGTAAGGTTCACGAAATGGGAAGAATACAGAAAAGTCGCCCAGAACCCTGGGCCAGGAGAGAGTTACTAGGCAGGGTGAGATGGAAAGATTGCCATAATGTTTATTTCAACATTTATGACAACTTACTAAGATGATAGTTGTTGCAACAGATGAAAGGAAGTATGCAGTGGGACATCTGTAACATGTTTGCTGCACGTGACATTGGTGAAGGATCATTCTTGCAACCATGGTGGTAGCCAACAAACGACTGGTTGGCTTGCAGCACAACAACAATACAGCGATCATATGGGGAAGTAAGCGACTAAAAGACAGTCCTACAACATCGCCGTGGATAAGGATGCGGCAATCTCTTAAATAAAAAATATTGTATATATATATATATATGATTTATTTATAATGTCTGTTAATCTTGATGAACCGCTGATTTTAATAACGTACCCCGAAGAACAGTATGCTCACTAAACAAACAATAATTATTATTAATTCAGTTTGGGTGTATCTGTTTTATTCAAATGTAATAAATGTATCATTCACCGTCTGTTGGCAGTGGCCTTGTGGACTACAGTAATAATGCGGATTCTACCAAACCATTATTTAATTTTGTGATATAACACGTAAATTTTGCTGGTAGTTGGACAGGTTATTCTTATAACTAATATAGCTCGGTACATGCTGGTGCATTTGATGTGTGGCTACATCATGGTATTTGCTGGTTAATTGTTTTACTGTTGTCTACAGATCTGTCGGTGTTTCATGTTGAACTGAAACTGGTCATTTAAAAAAATTAATGTAATCAAGACAGCTAATAAATCTGTTTTAAAGCTAGTGATTGCAGGTGTCTTCAAGGACATTGTCAATTTTTGCGAAGTGGTGAAGAAATATGCATTAAGGGGCTGCTGAAAATCCAGGTCATGGGTATTGTCTTTGGTGCCGCTAACACCCTTTGCATACAACCAGAATTTCTTCAGGTTTTGTGAAAGATCTTTTGACAATAGTCTACTACAGCAGTCACTGAAGTCTTCATACATTGCTCTTTTCACAGCCAAACACGTTTTGTTCAGTATCTCTCTATCTATAGCCCTATGGTTTGTTTTACGCCTATTATGCAGTACTTACTGTTTCTTTAACGTGACTGTAAACCTTAGAGGGTCGCTTGATCGTGAGAGACATTGTGTCACAGGAAGTCTCCTAACAAAACCACAAACTGTGAATCAGGTGTATCCCACTCCACTCACAGTTCGCTGTGATATTGCAGTGCACGATAAACTGTGAAATTTAAAATGTCTAATCATGCTCCTGTATTGTTTTCAAACATTGCGGAGTTTATTAAAAGAAATGTTGCAACAATCATTATCGTCATCCTCCGTAAAGTTTTTCCAGTTCCATGACTTTCGTTTTCGTGTATCCATTTTTTTTTTTTTTTTTGAATCATCATCTGTAATTGGTTCGATACGGCCGTCCACGAGTTTCTCTCCTGTGACAATCTCTTCATCTCAAGCGTTAAGCTTGCTGCCTACTTCCTTTGCTGGATGTAGTCCAGTCTCAGTTTTCCTCTACAATTTTTGCTCTTTGTAGCTCGCTTTAGTACCGTGGAAGCTATTCCTTGATGGCTCAGCAGGTGTCCTTCTTCTTCTCAGTGTTTTCCATATATTTCTTTCATTGGCGATACCTTACCTTATCAGTCCACCCAATTTTCAACATTCTTCTATAGCATCACATCTCAAATGCTTCAGTTCTCTTCTTTTCCACTTGTTTCACAGTCCATGTGTCAGTACCATACAATGCTGTACTCAAAAGCACATTCTCAGAAATTTATTCCTCATATTAAGGTTTGATACTACGTAGTAGACTTCTATTGGCCAGGAATGCCCTTTTTGCCAGTACTAGTCTGCCTTTTATGCCCACCTTGTTCCATCCATCATGGGTTACTTTGCTGCCTAGGTAGCAGGATTCCGCAGACTCATCTACATCGTGAACATCAATCCTGAAATTAAGTTTCTCGCTGTCCGCATTTCTGATACTCCTCATTGCTTTCGTCTTTCTTCGATTTATTCTCAATCCACATTCTGTACGCACTAGACTGTTCATTCCCTTCAGCAAATCCCGTAATTCTTCTTCACTTTCACTGAGGACAGCAATCTCATCAGCGAATCTTATCAGTGACATCCTTTCACCTTGAGTTTTAATCTCACTCTTGAACTTCTCGTTTATTTCCGTCGTTACTTCTTCGATGTATAGAGTGAACAGTAGCGGCAAAAGACTACACCCATATCTTATACCCTTCTTAATCTGAGCACTTCATTCTTGGTCTTCCACTCTTATTGTTCCCTCTTGGCTCTTAACATATTATACATTACTCGTCTTTCCCTCTAGCGTACCCCTATTTTTTTCAGAATTTCGAACGTCTTGTACTGTTTGAAGCGTTGACTTGGGGAAGGGAGTAAGTCATGAAACGCAAATTCGACATGAGAAGCAAGAAAACGGTCTGACACTACGAAAAACGAAGCTGTGTTTACTAAGTGGTTACAGGAACTCCAAATTAACTTTATAAATACACGAGTTTTTATAGGAAGCTGTTACATTTGTATAAGAAATGTGATTGTGGTGTACAGAGATTGATGTAATGCGTGATATTTGATGCCTATGTAGTCGAATATGACAAGGAAGTCTTTTTTGACCACCAATAATGATGGGCCTTCGTCCAATATGTAGTAGAGAACGAACTGCACAGATGTTCTTGACATATTTGCCCTTTTTCAAAATTTGTGCTCCCTCCACCGTTCCAGTTCATTGAACGAATCTTTTATTTCTATGGTGGGCAGCGTATCCCTCTCCGTTCTAATCAAAGAAGTAGAACTGACATTCACTGGTGCTGTATGCAATAATGTCTCGGATACCGAATCGAAAACAGAGAAATCTTTCTCCGTCATCTTTACAACGTTCATTGAATGGTTGTACATTCTTTGCATCTCGGATCAAATGAGCTATTTCGTCAAGAGTCATTGTCTGTGAAACCTCTTTCCCTTCTCTATTATGCCGACATCTCGGTCACAAGGCAAGTACAAATGCCCCGACAATTGATATTATCTACCATACTGTTTACAAGAGCATAGATTAAATTCATTAAAAACATCCGATTTTTATTTTGGCCGCCGCAGTTGTCACGCCACACTGACGAAGTTCCCGTTTGTGCTACATCATACGAGAGCGCCTTGACAATAGAAGAGGCCACCTCGTTTCCTCCGCGACCAGCGATGCCCTCGTGCGACAAGCACATGTCGCTCTTGCCAGTACCTCCAACGTGAATTGAGAGGTTAAAGTTCGACACGTGACGACTGTAAAACGTCCGAGTGTGTGAGCGTGGGCTTAAATAACACCTGCTGCATGTCCATGCTGATGGTACGTGTGTTACTTCAGGGCATCCATGTAGCAGCATTATCGTCACTCAAAAGTTTCATAGATTTCTCAGCCCTCCTCAGATGTAGGTTAACTCTTTATTAAAAATAAGACGCAGTTTTTCTGAGCCTACTGCACACTGTTTCGGTTTTCAGAAGGTCACATGTCGAATAAGTGTCAGTTCAAGGGCAATGGAAGGAAAATTTGGGAAACGATGTCCTCAAAAATTTTCGATAAAATCGCTTGTTGATGTCTGATTCGGGGCACGCTGTCAGAAATGAGCCATGCATTCTCTGGGTATTAAGATCAGGATTCAAATATTGTTTTGAAGATTTGTGCCACGAATGGTGGCTTTCGTCTGCAGGAAATGACGAAGTATGAGACTTCAGTGTATTTCACTTTGTGGGCCTGGGATCTCAGACTCTTACCCCTTTGATATGATAAAAACAATGCGTTCCTTTCTTTTTTACTTAAAGTGTAAAAGCGATTTTTTTCATAATCCTAAGATACCTTTGAATGTCTTCGCACACGTTTGAACACGCCCACCTTTTGAAGGCAAACAGTATGTGATCGATTTGTCTTCTGTTCTAAACAGGATCGTCGATATTACGCGGCATTCTACGTTTTATCTGCACTATGTTGGTTAAATCAAAAAGAAAATTACCTTGACTTATCCAGTTTTGGTTCAAAAACTCTAAGTGTAGCTCTTCAAATCCACTGCAGTTATTTTCGCATTTACAAGTTGCCTGCACATGGGAAGTATACGAGTCTGTTACTTCATAATAATGCAAAAAACTAGGTCTTACCACTGAATGTAATGAAGTAAGTGTCATTGCGGACGTAACATATGACTTACAGGTTTGTATGGAACAGATTAAATGCTGGTAACTCGGTGTCTTTGTTGATTTACTCCCATATGCATGTTAGCTCACCGTAACTACAAAGGCCATCTTGCGTGGTTTGTAAGAATGTAAGCGCTCACAACTTTTACATTCTGCTACTTCTATGCCTTTGGCGACATGTCTTATTACCTTTACGATAAAAAGTCTCAGAAACGATTGGTTTGACTTACCACTTTTGCCTTGACAATGTCTCATTTGACATTGTCAAACGCTTCTTTCAGGTCTACAAATCCTGTAACGTTGTCTTGATTTTTTTCAGTCTTGCTTCCATTATCAACCGCGGCGTCAGAACTGCCTCTCTGGTACATTTACCTTTCCTAAAGCGACTCTGTTCGTCATGTAACAGATTCTCAATTTTCTTTTCCATTCTTCTGTATATTATTCTTGTCAACAACTTGGGTGCGTGAGCTGTTCAGCAAACTGTGCAATAATACTCGCACTTTTCGTCTCTTGCAATCTTCGGATCTGTGTGGATGATGTTTTCTTAAAATCTGATATTACTTCGTCAATTTCGTACATTCTACACATCAACTTGAATAGTATTTTTGTTGCCATTTCCCCCAATTGTTTTAGAAATTCTGATGGAATGTTATCCATCCCTTCTGCTTTATTTGACCTTTAAGTCTTCAAAAGCTCTTTAAGTTTTGATTCTAATACTGGATGCCCATCTCTTCTGTACTGACTCTCGGTTCTTCTTCCGTTATGTCATTGGAAAATCGTTGCCCATCAGAAACCTTCAACGTACTATTTCCACCTGTCCGCTCTCTCGCCTGCATTTAACAGTGGAATTCCCAATGCACTCTTAACGTTACCAGCCTTGCTTTTAATTTCATCGTACATTTTTTGACTTCTACATCAGGAGTCAGTCCTTCCGACAATCATTTCTTTTTCCATTTATACATATTTTCGCGTAGATATTTCGTCTTAGGTTTCCTGCACTTCCTATTTATTTCAATTCTAAATGCCTTGGATGTCCGTATTCCTGAATTCCCCTGAACATTTTTGTACTTCCTTCATCGATCAACTGAGGTATTTGTTCTGTTGGCCATGGTTCCTTTGCAGTAACTTTTTGGGTACCGATGTCCCTCTATCCAACTTCTGTGATTACTCTCTTTAGAGATGTCCATTTTTCTTCACCTGAACTACCCGCTGAAATATTCCTTATCGCAGTATCTCTTCATTCCTTAGTACTTCCATATCCCACTTCTCTGCGCGTTGATTCTTCCTGACTTGTCTCTTAAATTTTAGCCTACTCTTCATCTCTACTAAACTGTGATCTGCATCTGTATCTGCTTTTTGGTATGCCTTAGAATCCAATATCTAATTTTGGACTCTCTGCCTGATCTAACTGAAATCTTTCCATATCTCCCGGCCTTTTTCAAGTACCTCCCCATTCGGTATCCTCATATACTGGGTAATTCATCGTTGAGTAGAAAAGTATTCATTGCTCAAAAACGTGTAATCAGAATAATTGCTGGAGCCCACCCACGGTCATCCTGCAGACATCTATTTAAGGATCTAGAGATCCTCACAGTAACCTCACAGTATATATATTCACTTACGAAATTTTTTGTTAATGATCCAACCCAGTTCAAAAGTAATAGCAGTGTGCATAGCTATAACACCAGGAAAAAGGATGATCATCACTATGCAGGGTTAAATCTGACTTTGGCACAGAAAGGGGTAAATTATGCTGCCACAAAAGTCTTTGGTCACCTACCAAACAGCATCAAAAGCCTGACAGATAGTCAACTAACATTTAAAAATAAATTAAATGAATTTCTAGATGACAACTCCTTCTACTCATTGGCTGAATTTTTAGATATATAAAAAAAAACTTAAACGTTAGTGTCATGCAATATTTTGTGTAATGTAATATCTTGTACAGACATCTTTTTTTAACCTGACACGTTCCACATCATTACGAAGTGTCGTATTCATGATCTATGGAACAAGTATTAATCTAATCTAATCTAATCTAACACTTCCTCTATCTTGTCACCTTCGGCATGTGTACGTGAGTTGTCATTTTCAGTGCTGGTTCGCTGTCAGTTGTGATGAGGACAACCCTATCACTGAACTGTTCTCAGTAATTCACTCCCTGCCCTAGCTTCCTATTCATAACGAATCCTACTCCTGTGTATCCATATTGATTTGAATCACAACTTTATTAGAATGAAACGTGAGGTATAGGAGTTACAGCAGCGAGCTGCGAGCGTCTTTTTCTGGTATCAGCATTCACTTTGAATAACATTCCACGCCCATGTTGTCCGCACTGATGCGCCATTTCTTATGAGCTTCTCGGGAATTGCTTGAGAACTAGAAGCTCGAGGAATTGTTAATGGGCTCGAGTCGCCCCATCCCTACATCTGGGTCGCACTCTTAGAACAGAGATATGAGCACAAAACGTTTGTTAGCAAATTCTTGTACGTGGCCCGCTGGAAGAGTTGGAGTGACAGTCAGAACACAATCTTATCGTATCCACAGCCAGTTAAATACCTAATCAGCTGGTGGCATCAGTTTATTCTTATCCTTTTTGGCGGCATAGCCCATCCACCCTACAACATCTATCCTCATAATTACTCCATACCTGAAGTCACAGTAGTGTGCCTCCATAGCTCAGTGGTCAGCTTCTCTGGCTAGTATGCACACAGGTTCGATTCCCATTACTGCCGTGGATTTCTCCTTAGTGGGAAGACTGGGACAGAGTGCATTCAGCCGCATAGTGCTACTTAAGTAGGTACTTGGATGAAATATTGTGACTCCAAGGACAAGAAAGCAGACAACAGCCAGGAAAGTGGTGTGCCGACCCCATGTCCCTCCATAGCGCATCGGATGTATGCATCGGCAGGGGGTGGCGTGGAAGTCGATCGATCCAGAAGGCAGAGTTTTGATTTGCTGTGAAATGATAACAGCATCTGTCAAACTCTGTGGACACACAACTGCAAAGTTCTTTGACCCAACTGGAAGCGGGCACAACACAATCCTATTTGTAGTATTGACATATACCCTATCTTCCTGCCGCCTCCATCGTTCCCAACCATAAAACTGAAGCTCGCTGTATCTCACACAAGATAATGAAATAATCTGTTCCACATTACCCACGCTTCCATAGCAATCAAACCCTTAATGACTACCTAACCTTTTAGTACTTATCTCCACACAGTCTCAGTCTTCATGCCACCATTGCCTCATATGCCCACAGCGGCATACACGTTTGTTGGTCTCTGTCTCCCAACTTCCAGCACTTAGACTCCATACCACACGCTGGTCTATACACACTTATTATAGCACATGCTATAAAACACACAAAAGACAAAAAAAAACAACACAGATTCTGGTCATTACTTCATCACGTATTGTCACTTTAATAATTGTCCTGTATCCTTCCTAAAATTCTTAGCAACCCTTTATAACATCATACTCTAAACTATTTCCACACAGAGGTGTGGAAGACCTCAATATTTCTTCTCTTCCTATAGCCAAATAAACATCCCAATGAAACTTTTTAACAGTGACCCACTATTCTGATTTCAGTTTTCAAAAATGTCCTTGAATTAATCTTCCCCAAATACATCAGCAGATAACTCGAACCATATCTCCTCTTCACCAAGTGTGGCTTGCGTTTCAGCTTCTCTGCAGGTGATTAACTATTGCAACCAGTCCACTGCTTGTACCTTCAACATATCAAGCATCGATCCTCCCTCTTCCTATTTCTAGACATTGAAAAAGCCCACTGCCTTGTGTAGCATACCTGCCTCCTTTTTAAATTCCATTGGAATGTGCTTCTGACTGGCTATCATCTATCTACGTATAGCCTTTCCAACTGAGCGACCAAAGTATATTACAATATACATCCATCCAGTGTCATTCCTGGTTTCACTCCATCACCACTCCTTTATCTCGTACATACAGATAGTGTCACAAACCCATCACTTCCAGTACAGCTTCACTAAGATATGGACGACATAGACTTCCTCTCTGCCCATCCCAACTTCCATTCTTTCCAAGAATCCCTTCAACTCCACCTGAGCGACCTCACCATTTTGTATAACCAGTGCTACTTCTCAATCAACGCTGTGAAACTCTGTGATCCCTACCTAACTGTTCACTCGTTGCAACCATCTTACTAAAATACCCATGACTGACACTAGATGAAAAGTTAACTTCAAATATCACCTATTAACCATCAAAATCAAAATATTAACCTCAAAGTCAACAATACAATGAAACTACTAACCGGCTTAACATAGCTTCTAAACTCTACAGCAATTTTCTCCAAATGCAAGACTTTAATCCATCCCATTCTTATACTATTCTTCAGCACACACTCTGTACTAGTTCATAAAGTTCCCACACTTCCTTAAATCTTTACAAAATCTTTTCCCTCATGTACACTCGAATCTCAACACACTGTTGTATCCTCAGTCTTTAGAAGTCCCGACCTTCTGCGCACATGTATCAACACATCCCACTTTCTCACCATCTCCAGTCATTTACCAAGGTTATCACCATCTCATTTTACATCATGAAGTCATCATTAAAACCAACACATCATATAAACTGTAATGTATCCTATCCATTCGCAGGTGAATGTTTCATCCCACTTTCCTCTTTTGTAAGTAGTATCCCACTCACCTTCTTACACTAGACATCCATGGCCCGCTTGTTAGGTCCTTAAACAAACGTTTCTCGCAATGTCCCTACAACATTCCATTCAGTCGAGTCACAGCCTAAATTGCTTACCTGCAATTTGCAGGAGCGATCGCGGCAGCAATCCCAGTCGTTAATAGGACTGCACACATGTCCGTCACCATGATGGAGTATCATCATCATATCATACAAATGGTTGTGAATGTGTGAAAACACTTTTTCAATGTCTTAGAAGTGGCAGCCAAGCCGTTGGCAGCACAGCTAAAAGGATCCATCTGAAAAATTGTCTTTCTGATTGGGCGGCGGCCGGCGAGTACTCATTTGAAATAGAGATAACTTTGAGAGTGCCCCAAAGAAGCGTAAATCAGCTGCTGTTGATACCAATATACATACATGATCTCTCAGGTTGTTCAGCACCACTTTCACATTGTTTTTTTCTCTTCATTTTTGGACAGGAAAGTAACCTCGTGGATTAAGTGCAGAAAAATTCAGAATGACTTTGACATACCGGTAATAGCTATTCGATGCAATGAAACCAACGTTTCTTGAACACAGTTAAATTCGAAGTAATGCACATGACTAGAATAATGCATTGCAGTGTTAGGGGTTTGCATTTTAATTCAAACATATCCATAAAATATCTAAGCCTAATGTACGCAAAACTGTATAAAAGTGAGTGGACGCAGTTAATTTAGAAAACACAAAAATGATTGACTGTTGTACTTGTTATTGAATTAGTTGTATTTCAATCTGTATGTTAACAGCACAACAGTAGACATGTTACTGTCATCAGTATCATTTACAACTTATGCCTGTGCCATGACAAGACAGCGAATGTTTATGCTTCACAATGGTGTAAAATGTGAATTGCTGTAGCAGAATAAAACCTGTTACAGCCTTAAGCAAGATATAACTTCTTGTCAACAGTTCTACGGTGCCGTATTCGCGAGTCAAACACAAAAGGATGAACGAATAACGGCACAAAGTGGATTGCCCTCTGGTTTGCAGAGAACTTGTATGATGTGGCTGCGTTATTCAAAGGCAGCCACATAAATGCCAGAAAAGGGTGAAACTGGCTTTAAAAATCCATGTAGCACAATGAACGATTTGCAACTCCTGAATGAAGCTACAGGATGGGTAGTGAGTGTGAATGGGATGCACAGATATTGGTGAAGCTTTTGGCTCAGTTTCAATAAAATCTCTACTGACAACCTTTGAGGGAAAATGCACTTGATCTATGTTATTAAAGTGAAGAGTAAGCGCACGAGACACTAAATTAGTCGCCACCAGGAGACATGCCTCTAATACCATGTAACACTGACTCTAGCCTCGATAATGGCCTCGTCTCAGCGAGCAAGTTATCTCTGATACGCCACGCCGAGTCGAATCCACCCAGTGATGATTAGACCGCGTGCAGCTACCAGACGGCAAGGATGTTGATTGAAAAGAGGAAATATCGCGACTATTCGGACCACACTATGCCGCTCCAGCTAAATACTGTCCATTTTCTGTTTGGTGTGGCCCACTGAAGACATGCAGCTTTATGTGTTACTGTGAGAAATGAATGGACTTTCGCGAATACTCGACTCCAAATGTCCATTGTATGCAGTTCCCTTCGTAATATTCGCTTGGAAACTGGCTGAGACAGCAGTAACAGCAGCAGTTCCTGTCTGGCTTGAACCAGATTGTCGTTGACGAGGCATGGCACTCGTCTCCAGCCCCTTTCGATTAGAATCTCTTTACGATCACTATTTGTGCACTGTGTTCAAGGCTGCGAGTGGTACAACATTTGCCGCGCATGATTAACCGAGCGGTCTAGGGCGCTGCACTCATGGACTGTGCGGCTGGTCCCGGCGGAGGTTCGAGTCCTCCCTCGGGCATGGGTGTGTGTGTGTTTGTCCTTAGGATACTTTAGGTTAAGTAGCGTGTAAGCTTAGGGACTGATGACCTTAGCACTTAAGTTCCATAAGTTTTCACACACATTTGAACATTTGGTACAACATTTCTCGTAGACATGTCTGACAGTTCACTTTCACAGACCAACAAATCAGTCAACATAGTTCACGGTGTGGTCATGGGCATTTCCAAACACTATACCTCGCCATGTTGACCCATCTGGCACATAAACAGCACTTCACAGCCATGACTTCCCCTCACTTTTGGCCGGCCGCGGTCGCCGTGTGGTTCTAGGCACTTCAGTCCGGAACCGTGTGACTGCTACGGTCGCAGGTTCAAATCCTGCCTCTGGCATGGATGTGTGTTATGTCCTTAGATTAGTTAGGTTTAAGTAGTTCTAAGTTCTAGGGGACTGATGACCTCAGATGTTGAGTGCCATAGTGCTCAGAGCCATTTGAACCATTTTGAACCCTTACTTTTGTAAAACTGCACAAGGAAATAGAACAGTAGTTTCACTTGTTCTGTCCTCACTACAGCGTTTATGTTTATTCATTTGTTTTCTGTGTAAGTATTGCCAGTCTATTAATGAATTTGTGTGTGTGTGTGTGTTCGTTTGTGTGTGTGTGTGTGTGTGTGTGCGCGCGCTTGTGTGTGTGTGTGTGTGTGTGTGTGTGTGTGTGCGTGTGTGTGTGGATTTAAATGTTGGCAGATTTGTGAGTGAATGGAGGAGGAGGGGGATGAGATTGGTGGTTTAGACCTAGGGAAAGCAACTGGGAGGAGATGGTGGTGAAGAATGGGGAACTGAGCGGTAGGGGGGCGGGGGGCAGGGCTAGTAATGAATAGGTGATGAGGTGCTGAGTCGCAGATAGGCACAACAAGAAGGCTGTCAGACAAGTAAGGTTTCGGCCAAATAGCCTTGATCAGAATTAAACAACACACATCTCATGTGAACGCAACTCACACACACACATGAACAAAATCTCTGGTTGCCGAGCTGGCCTTGGCAGCCAGAGACATTGGTCATCTGTGTGTGAGTTTCGTGGGTTCAAATCAGGGGAGTTCGATGGCCAGGGGAGTACACTAAACTGATCATGGTGCTCTATGAGCAACGCACACACACTGTGAGCTGCGTGTGACATTGCATTTCCCTGCTGGTAGGTGCCACTATGCCGAGGAATAACAAACTGCATGTAGGAGTGGACGTGGTTCCAAGGACCCAAGTGTTGACTCGTTGTGCCTTCCAAAATGACGAGATCATTTAGGGAATGCCACGAAAACACCCCTTCCTCTGGCCTAGGTCCTTTGGACGGTTGTTTGCTTTCATACGTTTCACTTCTGAGGATGCATAAAACATGATTCATCTGCAAAGGCCACCTGTTGCCACTCAGCTGACGTCCAGTTCCGGTATGCAAATTTCAGCCTTCGCCGCTGATGAACAGCGGTCAGCATAGGTGCATGAATCAGATACCTGCTGCGGAGGTTCATACGCAGCAAATTTCACTGAACCGTCATTCAGGAAACACTCGTGGTAGCCCTGGACAATCAATTACTCAACAGTTAACGCGTCTATTCGTCCATAGACTTCGACGCAGCCATCGTTCACCCTGTGATCTATCGCCGGGGTGCACCACAGTTGCCTCGTTGCTGGTTCTGGATAGCCACAGTTTGCCATGCACATTATACTTTAACCACGGCAGCACGCCAGCAGTTTACAAAGTTAGCGGTTTCGGAAATGCTTCCATCCTTGGCCCAAAGCCAACGATCACACCCCTTTCGACGTCAGATAAATCGCTCAGTTTCCGTATCACGACGACTGCATTATTTTCCGCTTCCCCCGAAATGCTTTATATGACTTCAACTGCTAGTGCTGCCATTTGCGAGTGAGTATTGCACGGTAACGTCGAACATGGCGGTGGTCATATTAATGTGACTGGACTGCGTATGTTAACAGTTGGTGCCACCAAAGTGGAAATAATAAGTTATAATCGTAGGTATCTTCATTCACAGAATCGTTTTTTACTAAGCATCGTCCTGATGTACTCAACCAGAGGTTACTACCACGTTGCAGGTAACAAAGGGAATATACACACATGTAAGAGAATACTTGTCCAAGTATAGAAGATAAATCGGAACACTCTTTCAAGATAAAGACTGTGGAATTCATCGCTCGAGATTAAATACACTCCCGGAAATTGAAATAAGAACACCGTGAATTCATTGTCCCAGGAAGGGGAAACTTTATTGACACATTCCTGGGGTCAGATACATCACATGATCACACTGACAGAACCACAGCCACATAGACACAGGCAACAGAGCATGCACAATGTCGGCACTAGTACAGTGTATATCCACCTTTCGCAGCAATGCAGGCTGCTATTCTCCCATGGAGACGATCGTAGAGATGCTGGATGTAGTCCTGTGGAACGGCTTGCCATGCCATTTCCACCTGGCGCCTCAGTTGGACCAGCGTTCGTGCTGGACGTGCAGACCGCGTGAGACGACGCTTCATCCAGTCCCAAACATGCTCAATGGGGGACAGATCCGGAGATCTTGCTGGCCAGGGTAGTTGACTTACACCTTCTAGAGCACGTTGGGTGGCACGGGATACATGCGGACGTGCATTGTCCTGTTGGAACAGCAAGTTCCCTTGCCGGTCTAGGAATGGTAGAACGATGGGTTCGATGACGGTTTGGATGTACCGTGCACTATTCAGTGTCCCCTCGACGATCACCAGTGGTGTATGGCCAGTGTAGGAGATCGCTCCCCACACCATGATGCCGGGTGTTGGCCCTGTGTGCCTCGGTCGTATACAGTCCTGATTGTGGCGCTCACCTGCACGGCGCCAAACACGCATACGACCATCATTGGCACCAAGGCAGAAGCGACTCTCATCGCTGAAGACGACACGTCTCCATTCGTCCCTCCATTCACGCCTGTCGCGACACCACTGGAGGCGGGCTGCACGATGTTGGGGCGTGAGCGGAAGACGGCCTAACGGTGTGCGGGACCGTAGCCCAGCTTCATGGAGACGGTTGCGAATGGTCCTCGCCGATACCCCAGGAGCAACAGTGTCCCTAATTTGCTGGGAAGTGGCGGTGCGGTCCCCTACGGCACTGCGTAGGATCCTACGGTCTTGGCGTGCATCCGTGCGTCGCTGCGGTCCGGTCCCAGGTCGACGGACACGTGCACCTTCCGCCGACCACTGGCGACAACATCGATGTACTGTGGAGACCTCACGCCCCACGTGTTGAGCAATTCGGCGGTACGTCCACCCGGCCTCCCGCATGCCCACTATACGCCCTCGCTCAAAGTCCGTCAACTGCACATACGGTTCACGTCCACGCTGTCGCGGCATGCTACCAGTGTTAGAGACTGCGATGGAGCTCCGTATGCCACGGCAAACTGGCTGACACTGACGGTGGCGGTGCACAAATGCTGCGCAGCTAGCGCCATTCGACGGCCAACACCGCGGTTCCTGGTGTGTCCGCTGTGCCGTGCGTGTGATCATTGCTTGTACAGCCTCTCTCAGTGTCCGGAGCAAGTATGGTGGGTCTGACACACCGGTGTCAATGTGTTCTTTTTTCCATTTCCAGGAGTGTATTATATAGGTTAAGTCAGGAGGAAAGGTACATGCTTTGAGGGGTGATAATGATTCTGAACAAAAAAACTCCATGCGGACGTATGCCCTATTCCGAATGGTTTCCGAGATAGTACATGTGTAATATCACTTTTCTATATTTTTCTTGAGTAACTCGAAAACTGCACCTTCCAGCGAAAACGTGTCGCAGTACAAAAGTAAACTATATTAAATTACCTTCAAAAAAGGTCCCATTCATTTTTTTCTCTAGAACTAATGGTTTGTGCGAAGAAAGCGCAAGAATGTTGAAAAAGCTCCACGCGCATGCGCTGTAGCTTACGTAGTTTTTGTAGGCCAGTTTGAGGTAGCATATTGAGGTAGCAAGTTGACACGAACAGTTTGATACGGTACACTTTTGGTGTATCAAGTCGGGAAACGACCTCAGACTGGCCTACAAAAACTACGTAAGCTACAACGCATGCGCGTTGAGCAGTTTTTTCAACATTCTCGCGTTCTCTTCGCACAAACCATTAGCTCTAGAGAAAAAAAAAGAGTCGGACTTTTTTTGTAGGAAATTTAATGTAGTTCAATTTTGAACTGCGACACGTTTTCGCTGGAGGGTGCAGCTTTCGAGTTATTCAAGAAAAAACGTACAAAATGATATTAAATATGTTCTATCTCGGAAACCATTCGGAATAGGGCATACTTCCATATGTAGTCTTTTGTTCAGAATCACTAATACTATCACCCTTCAAAGCATTTACCTTTCCTCCTGACTCACCCTGTATATCGCAAAATCTATCACTACACATTTACTAAAGTCAGATTGCATCATATGAACAGATATGAACTGCGTTGCAAAAATAACCAATGAAACTGATGTTTACCAGATAGAAATAGTTAGTAAAATATGCAGCACTAATACACTTCTCAACTTATATAGAACCTTGCCTCATCACTGAACACTGAACACTAAGGGGAACTACACACATCAAAAGAAGTTTTGCTCGCCTCGGTTCCGAGAGTTCCGGAACCTGTACAGAAAATTGGAATAGAAATCAACATAAACATCATTTCCGCCCTTTTTATTGCTCATGAAAACCACACATTGCCTGTTGTACCACCATACAGCGAGACCTTCAGAGGTGGTGATCCAGATTGCTGTACACACTGGTACCTTTAATACCCAGTAGCACGCCCTCTTACATTGATGCATGCCGGTATTCGTCGTGGCATACTATTCACAAGTTCATCAAGACGCTGTTGCTCCAGATTGTCCCACTCCTCAACGGCCATTCGGCATAGATCCGTTAGAGTGGTTGGTTGGTCACGTCGTCCATAAACACCCCTTTCAATCTATCTCACGCATGTTCGATAGGGTTCATGTCTGGAGAACATGCTGGCAACTCTAGACGAGCCATGTCGTTATCCTGAAGGAAGTCATTCACAAGATGTGCACGATGGGGCTGCGAATTGTTGTCCACGGAGACGAATGCCTCGCCAATATGCTGCCAAAATGGTTGTACTAGCGGTCGGAGAATGACATTCACGCATCGTACAGCCGTTACGACCCCTTCGATGACCACCAGCGGCGAACGTCGGCCCCACATAATGCCACCCCAAAACACCAGGGCACCTCCACCTGGCTGCACTCGCTGGACAGTGTGTCTAAGGCATCAAGCTCGATTGGCTTGCTTCCAAACACGTCTCCGACGATTGTCTGGTTGAAGACATATGCGACATTCATCGGTGAAGAGAACGTGATGCCAATCCTGAGCGGTCCATCGGCATGTTGTTGGGCCCTTAGGTAGCGGTCATCTACTGCAGTAGTAGCCCTTGGGCGGCCTGAGCGAGGGATGTCATCGACAGTTCCTGTCTCTCTTTGTCTCTACCACGTCCGAACAACATCGCTTTGGTTCACTCCGGGACGCCTGGACACTTCCCTTGTTGCGAGCCCTTCCTGGCACAAAGTAACAATGCGGACGTAATCGAATCGCGTTATTGATCGTCTAGGCATGGTTGAACTACAGACAACACGAGCCGTGTACCTCCTTCCTGGTGGAATGACTGGAACTTATCGGCTGTCGGACACCCTCCGTCTAATACATCTACATCGACATCCATACTCCGCAAGCCACCTGACGATGTGTGGCGGAGGGTGCCTTGAGTACCTCCGTCGGTTCTCCCTTCTATTCCAGTCTCGTATTGTTTGTGGAAAGAAAGATTGTCGGTATGCCTCTGCGTGGGCTCTAATCTCTCTGATTTTATCCTTATGGTCTCTTCGCGAGATATACGTAGGATGGAGCAATATACTGCTTGACTCCTCGGTGAAGGTATGCTCTCGAAACTTCAACAAGAGCCCGTACCGAACTACTGAGCGCCTTTCTTGCAGAGTCTTCCACTGGAGTTTATCTGTCATCTCCGTAACGCTTTCGCGATTATTAAATGATCCTGTAACGAAGCGCGATGCTCTCTGTTGGATCTTCTCTATCTCTTCTGTCAACCCAATCTGGTACGGATCCCACACCGGTGAGCAGTATTCAAGCAGTGGGTGAACAAGTGTACTGTAACCTACTTCCTTTGTTTTACGGACTGCATTTCCTTAGGATTCTTCCAATGAATCTCAGTCTGGCATCTGCTTTAACGACGATTAATTTTATTTGGTAACTGTAAATGTCGTTCCATTTTAAATCACTCCTAATGCCTACTCCCAGATAATTTATGGAATTAACTGCTTCCAGTTGCTGACCTGCTATATTGTAGCTAAATGATAAAGGATCTTTCTTTCTGTGTATTCGCAGCACATTACACTTGTCTACATAGAGATTCAATTGCCATCCCTGCACCATGCGTCAATTCGTTGCAGATCCTCCAGCATTTCAGTACAATTTTCCATTGTTACAACCTCTCGATATAGTACAGCATCATCCGCAAAAAGCCTCAGTGAACTTCCGATGTTATCAACAAGGTCATTTATATATATTGTGAATAGCAACGGTCCTACGGCACTCCCCTGCGGCACACCTGAAATCACTCTTACTTCGGAAGACTTATCTCCATTGAGAATAACATGCTGCGTTCTGTTATCCAGGAACCCTTCAATCCAATCACACAATTGGTCTGATAGTCCATATGTTCTCACTTTGTTCATTAAACGACTGCGGGGAACTGTGTCAAACACCTTGCGGAAGTCAATAAACACGGCATCTACCTGGGAACCCGTGTCTATGGCCCTCTGAGTCTCGTGGACGAATAGCGCGAGCTGGGTTTCATACGATCGCCGTTTCCGAAACCCATGCTGATTCTTACAGAGTAGATTTCTAGTCTCAAGAAAAGTCATTATATTAGAACATTATAAGTGTTCCAAAATTCTACAACTTATCGACATTAGAGATATTGGATCATGGTTCTCAACCATGGTCTAGGGGTAGCGTCTTTGATTCATAATCAAAACGTCTTCGATCCCGGGTTCGATCCCCGCCACTGCCTAAATTTTGATAAATAATCAGCATTGGCGGCCGAAGACTTCCGGCATAAGAAGTCAGCCTCATTCTGCCAACGGCAGAGGAGCGGATAGAGGTTCAGGACACTCTCTTGTCTTAGGGGTGGGAAATTACCCCTAAAGCCGGAAGAATCAGCAATGATCAACGACATGAGGATGCAGAAGGCAATGGAAACCACTGCATTAAAGACACGTAACGTGTATCCACAGGACATGTGTCCTGTAATTGAAGAAGTGTCATGATGATCTCTCCATCTGCAAAAGATTCCGGAATAGTCCCCCATTCGGATCTCCGGGAGGGGACTGCCAAGGGGGAGGTTACCATGAGAAAAAGATTGAATAATTAACGAAAGGATAACGTTCTACGAGTCGGGGCGTGGAATGTCAGAAGCTTGAACGTGGTAGGCAAACTAGAAAATCTGAAAAGGGAAATGCAAAGGCTCAATCTAGATATAGTAGGGGTCAGTGAAGTGAAGTGGAAGGAAGACAAGGATTTCTGGTCAGATGAGTATCGGATAATATCAACAGCAGCAGAAAATGGTATAGCAGTTGTAGGATTCGTTATGAATAGGAAGGTAGGGCAGAGGGTGTATTACTGTGAACAGTTCAGTGACTGGGTTGTTCTAATCAGAGTCAACAGCAGACCAACACCGACAACGATAGTTCAGGTATACATGCCGACGTCGCAAGCTGAAGATGAACAGATAGAGAAAGTGTATGAGGATACTGAAAGGGTAATGCAGTATGTAAAGGGGGACGAAAATCTAATAGTTATGGGCGACTGGAATGCAGTTGTAGGGGAAGGAGTAGAAGAAAAGGTTAGAGGAGAATATGGGCTTGGGACAAGGAATGAAAGAGGAGAAATACTAATTGAGTTCTGTAACAAGTTTCAGCTAGTAATAGCGGATACCCTTTCAAGAATCACAAGAGGAGGAGATATAGTTGGAAAAGGCCGGGAGATACGGGAAAATTTCATTAGATTACATCATGGTCAGACAGAGATTTCCGAAATCAGATACTGGGTTGAACGGCGTACCCAGGAGCAGATATAGACTCAGATCACAATATAGTAGTGATGAAGAGTAGGCTGAAGTTCAAGACATTAGTCAGGAAGAATCAATACGCAAAGAAGTGGGATACGGAAGTACTAACGAATGACGAGATACGTTTGAAGTTCTCTAACGCTATAGATACAGCAATAAGGAATAGCGCAGTAGGCAGTACAGTTGAAGAGGAATGGAGCCGGCCGAAGTGGCCGTGCCGTTCTAGGCGCTACAGTCTGGAACCGAGCGACCGCTACGGTCGCACGTTCCAATCCTGCCTCGGACATGGATGTGTGTGATGTCCTTAGGTTAGTTAGGTTTAATTAGTTCTAAGTTCTAGGCGACTGATGACCTGAGAAGTTAAGTCGCATAGTGCTCAGAGCCATTTGAACCATTTTTGAAGAGAAATGGACATCTCTAAAAAGGGCCATCACAGAAGTTGGGAAGGAAAACATGGGTACAAAGAAGGTAGCTGCGAAGAAACCATGGGTAACAGAAGAAATACTTCAGTTGATTGATGAAAGGAGGAAGTACAAACATGTTCCCGGAAAATCAGGAATACAGAAATACAAGTCGCTGTGGAATGAAATAAATAGGAAGTGCAGGGAAGCTAAGACGAAATGGCTGCAGGAAAAATGTGAAGACATCGAAAAAGATATGATTGTCGGAAGGACAGACTCAGCATACAGGAAAGTCAAAACAACCTTTGGTGACATTAAAAGCAAAGGTGGTAACATTAAGAGTGCAACTGGAATTCCACTGTTAAGTGCAGAGGAGAGAGCAGATAGGTGGAAAGAATGCATTGAAAGCCTCTATGAGGGTGAAGATTTGTCTGATGTGATAGAAGAAGAAACAGGAGTCGATTTAGAAGAGATAGGGGATCCAGTATTAGCATCGGAATTTAAAGGAGCTTTGGAGGACTTATGGTCAAATAAGGCAGAAGGGATAGATAACATTCCATCAGAATTTCTAAAATCATTGGGGGAAGTGGCAACAAAACAACTATTCACGTTGTTGTGTAGAATATATGAGTCTGGCGATATACCATCTGACTTTCGGAAAAGCGTCATCCACACAATTCCAAAGACGGCAAGAGCTGACAAGTGCGAGAATTATCGCACAATCAGCTTAACAGCTCATGCATCGAAGCTGCTTACAAAAATAATATACAGAAGAACGGAAAAGAAAATTGAGAATGCGCTAGGTGACGATCAGTTTGGCTTTAGGAAAAGTAAAGGGACGAGAGAGGCAATTCTGACGTTACGGATAATAATGGAAGCAAGGCTAAAGAAAAATCAAGACACTTTATAGGATTTGTCGAGCTGGAAAAAGCGTTCGACAATATAAAATGGTGCAAGCTGTTCGAGATTCTGAAAAAAGTAGGGGTAAGCTATAGGGAGAGACGGGTCATATACAATATGTACAACAACCAAGAGGGAATAATAAGAGTGGACGATCAAGAACGAAGTGCTCGTATTAAGAAGGGTGTAAGACAAGGCTGTAGCCTTTCGCCCCTACTATTCAATCTGTACATCGAGGAAGCAATGATGGAAATAAAAGAAAGGTTCAGGAGCGGAATTAAAATACAAGGTAAAAGGATATACATGATACGATTCGCTGATGACATTGCTATCCTGAGTGAAAGTGAAGAAGAATTAAATGATCTGCTGAACGGAATGAACAGTCTAATGAGTACACAGTATTGTTTGAGCGTAAATCGGAGAAAGACGAAGGTAATGAGAAGTAGTAGAAATGAGAACAGCGATAAACTTAACATCAGGATTGATGGTCACGAAGGCAATGAAGTTAAGGAATTCTGCTACCTAGGCAGTAAAATAACCAATGACGGACGGAGCAAGGAGGACATCAAAAGCAGACTCGCTATGGCAAAAAAGGCATTTTTGGCCAAGAAAAGTCTACTAATATCAAATACCGGCCTTAATTTGAGGAAGAAATTTCTGAGGATGTACGTCTGGAGTACAGCATTGTATGGTAGTGAAACATGGACTGTGGGAAAACCGGAACAGAAGAGAATCGAAGCATTTGAGATGTGGTGCTATAGACGAATGTTGAAAATTAGGTGGACTGATAAGGTAAGGAATGAGGAGGTTCTACGCAGAATCGGAGAGGAAAGGAATATGTGGAAAACACTGATAAGGAGAAGGGACAGGATGATAGGACACCTGCTAAGACATGAGGGAATGACTTCCATGGTACTAGAGGGAGCTGTAGAGGGCAAAAACTGTAGAGGAAGACAGAGATTGGAATACGTCAAGCAAATAATTGAGGACGTAGGTTGCAAGTGCTACTCTGAGATGAAGAGATTAGCACAGGAAAGGAATTCGTGGCGGGCCGCATCAAACCAGTCAGTAGACTGATGACCAAAAAAAATAAAAAGTTCTGCACATCTGTTCGACGTCCCTTCTTGAAAACGGGGATGACCTGTGCCCTTTTCCAATCTTTTGGAACGCTACGCTCTTCTAGAGACCTACGGTACACCGCTGCAAGAAGGGGGACAAGTTCCTTCGCGTACTCGGTGTAAAATCGAACTGGTATCCCATCAGGCCCAGAGGCCTTTTATCTTTTGAGCGACTGTAATTGTTTTTCTATCCCTCTGTCATCTATAACGATATCTAACATTTTGTCAGCTGTGCGATAATCTAGAGAAGGAACTACAGTGCAGTCTTCCTCTGTGAAACACCTTTGGAAAAAGACATTTAGTACACTATTGGCCATTAAAATTGCTACACCACGAAGATGACGTGCTACAGACGCGAAATTTTACCGACAGGAAGAAGATGCTGTGATATGCAAATGATTAGCTTTTCAGAGCATTCACACAAGATTGGTGCCGTTGGCGACACCTACTACGTGCTGACATGAGGAAAGTTTCCAACCGATTTCTCGTACACAAACAGCAGTTGACCGGCGTTGCCTGATGAAACGTTGTTGTGATGCCTCGCGTAAGGAGGCGAAATGTGTAACATCACATTTTCGACTTTGATAACGGTCGGATTGTAGCCTATCGTCATTGCGGTTTATCGTATCGCAACATTGCTGCTCGCGTTGGTCGAGATGCAATGACTGTTAGCAGAATGTGGAATCGGTGGGTTCAGGAGAGTAATACGGAACGCCGTGCTGGAGCCCAACGGCCTCGTATCAATAGCAATCGAGATGACAGGCATCTTATCCGCATGGCTGTAACGGATCGTGCAGCCACGTCTCGATCCTGAGTCAACAGATGGGGACGTTTGCAAGACAACAACCATCTGCACGAACAGTTCGACGACGTTTGCAGCAGCATGGACTATCAGCTCGGAGACCATGGCTGCTGTTATCCTTCACGCTGCATCACAGACAGGAGCGCCTGCGTTGATGTACTCAACGACGAACCTGGGTGCACAAATGACAAAACGTCATTTTTTCAGATGAATCCAGGTTCTGTTTACAGCATCAAGATGGTTGCATCCGTGTTTGGCGACATCACGGTGAACGCACATTGGAAGCGCGTATTCGTCATCGCCATACTGGCGTATCACCCGGCGTGATGGTATAGGGTGCCATTGGTTACACGTTTCGGTTACCTCTTGTTGGCACTGACGGCAACTTTGAACAGTGGACGTTACATTTCAGATGTGTTTCGACCCGTGGCTCTACCCTTAATTCGATCCCTGCGAAACATTACATTTCAGCAGGATAATGCACGACCCCATGTTGCAGGTCCTGTACGGGCCTTTACGGATACAGAAAATGTTCGACTGCGGCCCTGGCCAGTACATTCTCTAGATCTCTCACCAACTGAAAACGTCTGGTCAATGATGGCCGAGCAACTGGCTCGTAACAATACGCCAGTCACTACTCTTGATAAACTGTGGCATCGTGTTGAAGCTGCATGGGCAGCTGTACCTGTACACGCCATCCAAGCTCTGTTTGACTCAATGCCCAGGCGTATCAAGGCTGTTATTACGGCCAGAGGTGGTTGTTCTGGGTACTGACTTATCAGGATCTATGAACTGAAATTGCGTGAAAATGTAATCACGTGTCAGTTCTAGTATAATATACTTGTCTAATGAATACCCGTTTATCATCTGCATTTCTTATTGGTGTAGCAATTTTAATGTCCAGTAGTGTATTTCGGCCTTTAGTCTGTCATCCTCCGTTTCAGTACCATTTTGGTCACAGAGTGTCTGGACATTTTGTTTTGATCCACCTACCGCTTTGACATAAGACCAAAATTTCTTCGGATTTTCTGCCAAGTCAGTACATAGAACTTTACTTTCGAATTCATTGAACGCCTCTCGCATAGCCCTCCTCACACTACAGTTCACTTCGTGTAATTTTTGTTTATCTGCAAGGCTTTGGCTATATTTATGCTTTCTGTGAAGTTCTCTTTGCTTCCGTAGCAGTTTTCTAACTCGGCTGTTGTACCATGGTGGCTCTTTTCCATCTCTTACGATCTTGCTTGGCATATACTCATCTAATTCATATTGTACGATGGTTTTGAACTTTGTCCACTGATCCTCAACACTATCTTTACTTGAGATAAAACTTCTATGTTGAGCCGTCAAGTACTCTGAAATCTGTTTTTTGTCACATTTGCTAAACAGAAAAAACTTCCTACCGCCGGCCGGGGTGGCCGAGCGGTTCTAGGCGCTACAGTCTGGAACCGCGCGACCGCTACGGTCGCAGGTTCGAATCCTGCCTCAGGCATGGATGTGTGTGATGTCCTTAGGTTAGTTAGGTTTAAGTAGTTCTAAGTTCTAGGGGACTGATGACCTCAGACGTTAAGTCCCATAGTGCTCAGTGCCATTTGAACCATTTCTTCCTATCTTTTCTAATATTTCTATTTACGGCTGAAATCACCGATGCTGTAACCGCTTTATGACCGCTGATTCCCTGTTCTGCCTTAACTGTTTCAAATAGTTTGGGTCTGTTTGTCACAAGAAGGTCTAATATGTTATTACCACGAGTCGGTTCTCTGTTTAACTGCTCAAGGTAGTTTTCAGATAATGCACTTAAAAAAAAATTCATTGGATTCTTTGTCCGCGCCACCCGCTATAAACGTTTTGGTCTCCCAGTCTGTATCTGGTAAAATCTCCACCCAAAACTATAACATGGTCGGGAAATCTACTCGAAATATTTTCCAAATTTTCCTTCAGGTGTTCTGCCACTACAGCTGCTGAGCCAGGGGGCCTATAGAGACATCCAGTTACCATGTTTGAGCCTGCTTTAACCTTGACCTTCATCCAGCCTGTCTCTGCGGTATTCATTCCAATCTGAGTTCAGAATTTCATTACTGTTTACATCTGATTTCAGGCAATTTTCCGTCCCTAGTGTAATGTGGGCACTGTGACCGTTTATTAATGATAGCAGTTCTGGGACCTTTCTATAGACGCTCCTGCAGTTTGCTATTACCACATTAATATTGTCATTCCCTGTTGCGTTTTGCCTACTGCTACCTTATCGCGCCTCAAGAGGCGTCTTTTCGGGGCTAGGGAGGGAATTCTCTAACCTAAAAAACCCACATGAGCACGCCACACGTACTCCATTACCCTTGTAGCCGCTTCCTGCGTGTAGTGCACGCCGGACCTATTCAGGGGGACCCTACATTTCTCCACCCGATAGTGGAGCTCGAGAAATTTGCACCCCAGATCTCCGTAGAACCGTCTGAGCCTCTGGTTTAAGCCTTGCACTCGGCTCCAAGCCAGAGGACCGCGATTGGTTCTGGGAGCGATACTACAAATAGTTAGCTCAGATTCCACCCCGTGAGCGAGGCTTTCCGCCTTCACCAACTCCACCAACCGCCTGTATGAACTGAGGATGACCTCTGAACCCAGACGGCAGGAGTCATTGGTGCCGACATGAGCAACAATTTGCAGTCGGGTGCACCCAGTGCTCTCTATCGCCGCCGGCAGGGCTTCCTCCACATCTCGGATGAGACCCCCTGGCAGACAGAGTGAACACTGGCCTTCTTCCCCGACCTTTCCGCTATTTCCCTAAGGGGATCCATCACCCGGCTAACATTGGAGTTCCCAATCACTAATAAACTCCCCCCCGTATGTGTGCTCGGACCTTGCTGAAGGAGCGGCCACTTGTCCACTCATAGGCAGAGCGGGCGATGCCACACGGCGAGCCTCCACATCGACCCTCCGCCTCGTGCGACGCGAACGCCGTTGAACCCGCCACTCCCCTTGGGGAGAGGGTGGCCCAACCGCGCCCGGTACCCGCGAAGATTTCTCGACAGCAGGGACCATGGGTGAAGCATGTAACACCTGAGGTGTACCATGCGACGCACCAGACTCCCCACTGCCGCTACACTCCGAGGCAGCAGCCTGAAGACGGCTGACCGTGGCCATCAGCACGTTCAGCTGTTCGCGAACAGTGGCCAGCTCCTCCTGGGTCCGTACACAGCAGTCACACATCCTATCCATCCTAAGAAATCAACCATTTACTGTAGAGAGTTAAGTAATCAACTTTTAACACTAAAGGCGGTTAATAGCTGACTAAACTGTGGTCACTAGACACTTCCTGTTGGAAAGAATGAAAATAAGCACTAACTGTCTCTGGACTGTATTCGAAACAAACACGAAATCTCTTGTTTTTGTTGTAGTCTTCAGTCCTGAGACTGGTTTGATGCAGATCTCCATGCTACTCTATCCTGTGCAAGCTGCTTCATCACCCAGTGCGTACTGCAACCTACATCCTTCTGAATCTGCTTAGTGTATTGTGGGGCGGCGGGTGGAATAATGTTATTTGATGTTTTGCTTTTATTTATTTAATGCTGTTGTTTGCCGTTCTCAACACTGGCTCTCTAACTACAATATTGGCAACCAGAAAGTGATTAACAAAACGTGAAGCCTGTAATTAGAATTCCTAGTGCCCACTTCATCTGAGAAATACATTTATAGCTACAGCTTATAGCTCTGAGGAATTAGGAGATTGTCTGGGATTCATAATCAAAAACGATTCTCTCTAAAATGTTCACTATATTCTGAAAGTCACAGACCAAAAAGAATCCACACAATCCAACTACCAGAGCAGTTCAGAGTCTAATGCGCTGATGCAACTATAACTGTTCAAATTAAAGGTTTAAGTGAATGCTCGCCATAATTTGATGATAATGTTCATCAAACGCCACGCTAAATACCGGTAGAATGTCTGTCCTGCGGCGGCATGTGAAAATACGACATACGCAAACTGAAGATAGATCATTAAAATCATCCCAGAATTAACACTTCACTCGAAAACGATTTCATGGTTACGTGTATCCCGAGTAACTTATTACGGCATCCGAGGCTGTTTATAGCATTGACACCGACGCGACGCGACTCCCGACACAGGTGGTGCGCTAAAATTGGTTCAAATGGCTCTGAGCACTATGGGACTTAACATCTATGGTCATCAGTCCCCTAGAACTTAAACTACTTAAACCTAACTAACCTAAGGACAGCACACAACACCCAGTCATCACAAGGCAGAGAAAATCCCTGACCCCGCCGGGAATCGAACCCGGGAACCCGGGCGTGGGAAGCGAGAACGCTACCGCACGACCACGAGCTGCGGACAAGGTAGTGCGCTAATCAGCGTCTGGAGAGAACTGGGGCCTTCCTTTCTCGCGCAGCGTTCTTATATATAAAGCCGCGGTGCGGACGGCTAAGGGAACGCCTGATCAAAATTGCTCTCCCGACTAGCCGCTGGGCTAGTAATGCACCACTTTAAGTTATAGAATAAATCATTGCTTCCTTTGCTGATGGCCAATGAAGCTCTCAATTTAAATGTGGAATCAGCACACAGTAAGTAATCATAATAAAAGTCTGACGTGGCTAAGTCAAATATTTTGGGCGAGAGAATTAATTTAATTACACTACACGCAGTAGACGAGCTCTGAACTTGCTCTTTGGAGATACGCTATCGCTTTAGTTTTATAGTTATTCAGTTGAAACTTCTCACATCTTTATGATTATAGCGGATCTCCCTTCTACTTAAATTTAAACATCCTAGCCATATGTATTCGCCTACTTAATCTATCTTGCTTCCTTAATTTTTAAGACAAAAACCAGAAAATCATGAATTTCTACTAAAATTTTAATTTGTGAGATCCAGAATACTGTTTCTACTAAATTATTATGAAAAAGGAATCTAAATATAAATTTTTAAGTTTCTAGCTCTTTTCTGTTGCACCAATGATTTTTACAGAAAAACGTCCAAATTTTGAAAATGGTTAAAGTTATTGAACTGATATTCAACACATATTGATTTAGTATTACTCCTGACATGCTAGAAACGTTTCAGGTTATTTAATTGATTTTTAAAGTATTGCACAACATTTATGACGTCAGAGCTAATTACAGCGGACTGGCTGGCACACAATGGAAAGACTGATGTGCATTTTATACGGCGTGAGTAGGCTGCTTCCCTACAGTATTCATCTCTTGATCTCCCTCTACGATTTCTACCCTGCACGCTGCCCTCCAAATTGGTGATCCCTTGATGCCTCAGAACATATCCTACCAACCGATCCCTTCTTCTAGTCCAGTTGTGCCACAAACTCCTCTTCTCCCCAATTCTATTCAGTACCTCCTCATTATTTATGTGATCGACCCATCTAATCTTCAGCATTCTTCTGTAGCACCACATTTCGAAAGCGTCTATTCTATGGAACACTATTACTAGTAATCGAAAATTAAAGCTTCCTAAAAGTAAAAACACGCGGGAAAAGAAGTGACAAGTAAGAAAAACACAGTTAATACTTAAATTTACGTAGCTTGCTGCAAGGAGATGTGAAGCAGACGGCAGTTACGACGACACTGGCAGTGCTGGCACCACAGCTGACTAAAGCGCTCCTCATGCATAGTTGTTTACATCTTTGGACGGGTTTAGTTAGGACATCTCTGAACAGTCAAAGGGACTGTGTCTATGATACAATATCCACAGTCAACGTCTATCTTCCGGAGTTCTGGAAACCAGGGTGATGCAAAACTTTTTTGATGCGTGTATTATCTTCCCTCTCTGCATCCTGAGTGAATGAACAGAACTCAACACTTTAGTGTCTATTATCATCGTTATCGGCCTATAATAACTGAACCTTATATGGTTTGAAGCACAAATGTTAGAAGCAAAACATCCCAAACAGATATTAGATGAATGGATGTCTGTTGAAACAAAGAGTAGACTTCTGTGGGCTTCGTGTATCAGCTGTTGAATGTGCTGTACGTCTTCCAGGAGCACACGCGGACGATTTGTGGATTTTAATTTTCATAATCAACCGGTCTTGAAAATGCTGGTGCCATCGTAGAGTGCTTTGAGCTGCAGGATCTGCACTGCAGCACTCTTTACGAAAATTACGTCGTGCGTTTGTAACTGGATTGCGCCAGTTGAATCAGTTAACGCAGAACGCCTTCTGCCGCTGTATGAGCGCCATATCAGTTCGAAGCGCACTTGGCAAAGAACGAGCATGTTGGCTGTACCAAGGAAACCCTAGCGGTAACCACATGAACCAGAAGCTTACAGCTGCCCCAAAGCTATATTTGCGTTTTCGATTCGAATGTTATGATTTAGCCCTAGTTTGTGCGTTCATTCATGTAGATGATATACTCTCGTGAAATCGGATGAATACTTTTGAAACATCTTTTCTGTATATAAAAGGAAATTCCTGGCTGACTGTCTCATCACCGTCCAGCCGAAATCGCTAAAGACAGACACTTGAAATTTAGGGAGAAAATTGATCTTATACTGAAGGCATCGTTTAAGAAGAGATTTTTCGAAAATCCACCCGTGAGAGACCAAATAAAGGCTGAAAAGTTTTTTGAAAAATATTGGTATTAAAGCAGTTTTGAAGCTAGAACTATGAAAATTTTTGATTTGATTTGTTTGTCGCAAATAAAATATACGTGCTTCAGCATTTTTGAAAATTAAACCCCTAAGGGGTGAAACAGTGTGTGAAATTTTTTGTTAGAAATAAAAAAAACACGTATTTCGGTGTTTTTCGAAATTCAACCACTAAGGGGGTGAAATAGGGAATGAACATTTCTTATCGAAATGTTTCCTTTTAGAAGCATTTTTGAAGCTAATCTATGAAAATTTGTATTTGGCTTTTCGATAGTAAATAAAAAATACTTGTTTCAGTATTTTTGGAAATTCAAGTCCTAAGGAGGTGAAATGGAGGATGAAAATTTTTATTAAAATATTTCGTTGAACTCAGACATAAAGGGTGTTGATCTTATACTGCAGGTATTGTTTGAGAAGGGATTTTTCGAAATTTCACTCCTAAGGAGGTGAAATAGGGGTTTGAAAATATGTCGCCATTGGAGCAATTTTTAAGCTGGAACTGCGGAAATTGGTATTTGGTTTCTCGGTCAGAAATCAAGAAAGACGTGCTTGAGCTTTTTTGGAAATTCAGCTCCTAAGGGGCTGAAATAATACGTGATTTTTTTTTAATTAGTCATTATTAGAGAAATACTAAATCATTATAAAGGTACATACACGAAAACTGGTATTTGAATATTTGGTTACAAATAAAAAAATTTATGTCTCAGTGCTTTTCCAAATTCAACACCGAAAGGGGTGAAATACAAGATCAAAAGTCTCGCTTTTTGCTGAGAAATACATTCGGAAAAGAACATGCTTCTACGGCCTTAATTAGCGTGAAAAGTTCAGAAGGTGTTGCAGTTTGCGAACTAAATAAGAGAAAGCTATTTGACAGTCACCACGACAAATCAGTTTTGTCAGAATTGCATAGAAAGAAAACGGATCTTAAATACATCAGTTTTTCAAAGGGCGTAATATATGTTTATAAAGTAGTTTTTGTTGTAATTACTGTGCAAATTAATCACTACTGGTGACAAATATAATAACGTAGTTAAACGCGATTCCATGTACTGTAACATCCATTTGAGATGAGAGAATTCGGCATCAGGTGTAAGACTTGCGCTAGTAACGATAGCACCATTTATCCGATTTGTCTCTTTCGTTCTTTAACTTGGGATATGCAATTAAATTGAACCTGTTGAGACACTTTAATTATACAAAGACTGGCAGCCATATAACAAATCACAAACTCTTTTATAGCTTGTAGATTTACACATCAGCAAGGGGCGTAATAACTTACAAATTCGGTTATAGAGGAACAGAAAACATCTGTGCAGATCATACAATCCACACGAGTAAAGCAAGGGGCGCTAAGCTAGTGTATTATAAATTGTGTCAATGGTAACCAATCTTTGCTTCTTTTCTTTCCAGTTTCATATCAGGAGGAGGACGTGAGAAATCGTAAAGTGACTCAGTGTTATGAACAGCAGCAAATACTGATCTGAGTTACCTGGAGGGCTTATCAAGACCGGTAGAGTCCGCTTAGACGTTTCCGGCGAAGATAAGACCAAATGCGAAAACAGCATACCAAGAGATCTAGAGCGACCGTTAACAGCTGTGAGAAACCTCTGGAAGGATTTCAGTGCAGACAGATTGTAATTTTTGGTAGTAAAAAAGGTGGAAACTTCTACGACTCTCAGACTTAACTCGATACCTTCCTGGTTAACAGACGGGGCGTAACTTTCTGATAGTATTGTGATTATGCACAGGTTTTAATAACTTTGCTGTAAATCATGAAAAAACACTCAGGAAAATATAAAATTACTTGTACTTTTCTACAATAGCACTGCACAAAATTACCAGGTATAAACCAACGGCTCCCATCTCTCTTGCATCATCAGTACATAGCGGTGAACAACACAGAACAACAGTGCTGTGACGGTGAGGGAAGTCGGGTAGGAGAGTCAGTCTCATCGAACAATGTCGAGACAACATTTGCTGGAGCAACTGCGATGGAAGGTCATTGACGGAATAGAAGCAACTCGAACACTGATGAAGTATTCTGTTGTTTAAGTGTTATCTTTCCGTTATTCATAGATTATGGCAACAATTTCTGATGTCGATTTCGGTTTCGGAACGAATCAGCCAAGAATGACCAACATCTACGACGCCCGCCAATTATCAGTGCTTGTCGGTAATCCAGTACGAGGTATGTAACTACTCGTATCATTGTGGCCTGCCCCTGCTGTTGCGGCCAGGCGAGTAGTATCTTTGTGCGCTGATAGTGACGCGTCTGTAAAGGACCGCAGTGAGGTACGCAGTGCAGTTGTTATAAATTCGCTATGCTGTTAGCCAATGAGCGGCTTCTCAGCTAAAAGTTTCTGTACCAAGAGCTTCTGTAGAGGATGAACGTAGCGCCATACTCAGTGTACTAGGAGCTGACGTCAAAATGACGTATCACTCGATGCGTCCATGAGACAGACGCCATGTTGATTCGTTGTATTTCGCAGTATTTTTATTATAGTTTGCCGTTTCAAGGCAACGGCACACTGAAGATTTATCACAAAAACCTCACCATCGGCCCGGTTTCTTACAATTAAATGCCAATAATGGTGCGTTAGAGGTAAAAGCATCAAGTGGCTCTTAGAGGGACAATCCTGAAGTTGCAGATTGCAAACCTTCAGTGTAATGCGCTGGCAATATTGTAAATTGTGTATTATGGGGTGTGGGGAAGTAGATATATGTCCTGCTACACGCTATTTTTTTTATCCTAGCGTTTGTAACATATTCTGGGATTTCGTTATTCATGTAACAGAAGTATGTTGTACAATATGATACGTAATTTACATATAAGAGTGCGCCTTCTCAGGGATGGATTTCTTAGATTTTGTAACTTTTGTCTAATTAGAAAACGAAGGATGAAATTCCTGTGCGTGAAAGAACCAGTAATGACATTCCCGTTCTTGCTTGTCACAAGTAATTGGCCGTTTTTTTCTAATATGTCGCGATTTCCATAGGTATGGTTAGTCAGAAGCCTAAGAATACAGCTTAAATGTTAGCAGTGAAAGGACCAGGAATGATATTCGTGTTCCTTGACTGTCGCATATATTTGGCCATTTTTTCTGACTATATCACAGTTTCCGATGATGTGGTTAGCCAGGAATCTAAAATGACAGATTAAATTTCTATTGGAAATGTGTATACTCACAACAATATTGTCTGGCAGTAGCACTATGTTACGTCGTAAAATGTTTCACAATGATTTTTGATAATGAGTATCTTTGGCTGGCAAAATACATACCTCGGCAAAATTAACCTTCAGCAACCTTCAGCCGGTTCCCGCACTTTGCCTCATAGCAACAGTTACTATCTTTGCCCAGAAAGATTTTGCTGTTTGAGAAATAAATACACAAGTATAGTGCTCACTGCTTCACACTGGTAACATACACAGTTTGTTAAAGATGAATGGAGGACCATTCCCTTCACGCATGAATCCGGATTTTAAGCTGCATATCGTCGTATATATCGTCAGTCTGCCGTTAGCGCTGCATTGCTTTCTGTGACGCGCGATCACTGGAGGTTGCCGGAAAAAGGAAAGGTGTTTTGGGATTCCCCTATAGAGAATAATGGAAAGTTAAAAAGTTTATTTGAGTGGTAAATGGCAATAACTTGGGTGAGTGTACGTGTGTGCCATGTAATAGCGCCAACGATGCGTTCAGTGCACAAGTTAAGCCAATTTCTGTATATTACAAATGTATATTCCTATACATCGGCCATGACGTGTTGATGAACAAGGAGGCTTGTCATAATGCTTATGAGAAATCAGTCAGTGGACTTGTGTGGTTTGGCTGTAAACGTGACTCACATTTTTGAGTGACGACAGTCTGTGAACGGTGTCGGCCTGAGAAAGAACAAATCTCAGAATAGAACTGATATTTGGCGATGACTCTTCAGGTTGTATGGCCATGGTCCATGAAACTTCTCCATTCTCAGTGCTTTGTCCAAATCTGAAATGGACATCTTCAGAAGCGCCGCTCATTCTGTTGAGTCTTGCCGAATCAGCGGACCCAGGAGCTCTTCTGCAGACGTCCAGTGCAAATTTGGATGAAGCACTAGAAACAGAAAAGTTTCATGGACTTTGGTCATACAACCTAGAAGACTCGCTGGCGGCTAAGACATCTGATCGTGAAAACTTCATTCTGATCGTGAAAGACTTCATTGTATGATCAAAGCCGATGTCATGAGAACTGTCTTACATTTCCCTCAGTGTCGAACTTCATATTGTGTTGAAATATTTCAGCATCTCTGTATAGGATAGTGCCAAGGAAGGAGGAGAAGCGTGTACTGAAGTCTCCAGTAGGTGGTATAGACCACAGTAGTAAAATAAGCTTTCCTATCACCTACTGAAGTGCAGTGTAATGTCATATCAAACAATTATTATTATTATAATAGAAGGGCCTGACAACAGATGCGGTCCTCTTTGGCGGGAAGACGTAATGCCGTATTTCAGACACCAGTGAAATATTTACATTTGGATGAGGTAACATCTGTCCGGAGTGATATACTTCTTGGAGTAGATGCACAGACCTACATAAAACTGTTTGCTTACACGTGTCCTAATGGCATGACAATGTGTTTGGATTGCAACCTAAAATACAACACTCTAGTACATAGACCTGTCTCAGTACGGAGTGACCAGCTTGATCTACTGACTAGAATCAGCCTTGGTCAATCACTGATACGGGTGCCCACGGCAGTGATGTTGATGCTCACAGCCCAAGGACAGCAGAGATCAGTTTGATCATAAGGAAATCATTTGCTTCCTATGGTTCTCATAGGCAACTCCGTAAAAAGCACCAGACCTCACTGTATGGTCTCTATTCCTCTTCAGGGTAATTACGCTCTCCATGGACATATTTTTGTTATACAAACAATAATCTAATTAGTTTACTGAATTTTTCGAGTGCGTCCTCCTCTCTGGCATGGTCCAATGTTCTCCCGTGATATTGTGGTCTTGTAGCACCAGGCAAGGAATAAACGGCGCGCGGACAATAAGCGCTGCTTCAGCGGTGGCTTACTGTCCAGGCATCACAACGGCACGCTGGGTCTGTGTCGTCAGTGGCGTCCGTAACAACGCACATGGCTCAGCTGCATTGCGGCACGGGGCAGACAGCAGTTTCTTCTCCACTGAGACAGGTCGTGGCACTGCCAGGAGATCAACGCTAAACCGATAGTTGGAGGGCGGCGTCAGGTGGCTGGCGGACTCCAGCGATGGCGAGTAGTCCCGTCGAGACGGCGGTAGCGCGCTCGCTACCAGGGCACGGGCGGTCAGGCAGATGTCCCAGCAGTGTCAGTAGACCTCACAGCGACAACCGACACACGGAAGGCCCCGTAAGGACCAATATGCACACATACTGTGTCGCAAAGTATTTCTTTCTCTGCGTTGACCTGCCCTACCCTTTTTTGGCTGCATCCCAGAATGTATTTGGCCTTATGAAGCCCTTCTGTGCCGAGCCTGGTATACTCGGCTGGGCCGGGGTTTAAATGCTGTCGATCGGCGCTGACCATGCGAAAGGGCAATGTCCGTGTGTCCCCTTGAACCATCTGGAACAGGGTCGGTGATAGGCGTCCTTCTAGTATCAGACGGCAACGTGTCAAACTTCAGAACGGCACTCGCACCGGCTTTGGCTGAGGCTGTTACAGAAGATGAAGTCTTTGCACTAAATGACACTGATGAGCCATAAGTTTATGACGTGTGCCTACCGTAGGATCTAATGTTGCCAAATGGCATCACAGGCACATCAGGCAGTAAGGATAGTATGAAATAGAGCAGAGACCAGTGGGGAACTATTCTAGCGACGGTACAGGCCACAAATGGGGAAATCCACTGACATACGAAAGAAAAGTTGTTGTGGCCTGGCGCCTGGGACCAAGCAACTCATCCATGCTGCTGTCGTGAGCATCTGTGGAAAATGGTTGAAGCACGGTGATGAGTAGGTGACCAGTGATCTGTCGCACTGCCTGCGCCCAAGACCTTGAAGATGATGGCTGTGGAACACTCGAATTTCATATTTTCAACATTTCGCGGCCCTGTCAGCAACTGTATAGATATTAATTTTAATCTTAATAACCAACAGCCTGAGTTGCAAAGTTTACTTAGATTTACCTAGGTTTAAGTTGGGATAACCCAACCTTCTTCAGAATGAAAGTAACTACACATTGTCATGCCATTAGGACACGTGCAAGCAAACAGTTATATGAAGGTCTGTGCATCTACTGCAAGAAGAATATCACTTCGGACAGATGTTACCTCATCTAAATGTAAATCTTTCACTGGTCTCTGAAATATGGCATTATGGCATTTTCCTCGCTCCACTATGGAGACCAGCTGCAATCGTGCTTAGGAACAGCAATGTACATTTTCAATGGGCACAGTATTTGCAGTGTGCGCAGGCTCATTTAAAATTTTGTAGATACTACTTTAATTCATGGATTCCCGTTAAAGCTAGTTGAGCAAACTGTAAGGGCTACTGTGAGTAGATGTAAGTTGAAGATAGGATGCGTAGTTTAAGAGTAGGTCAACACTGAAAAGGGATTGTTACGTTTGTTTCATGTACACCATGAGACGAGGGTGGGGATCTGATGTTTGGTTGTTCAAGTACGGTACTGCTGTTTCAGCTGTCATGTAATCTGCAGCTGCGAGCTGGCAGCGCTGCAAAAGACCAACCCGTTCTCTATTTTTCCGTGTAATGAACGCCATAGGAGTGCAGTTTTTTGTGCGTGTGGAAGACCAAGTGCTGATGTGTAAGTACAAAAAAAAAATTTTTTTTTCTTGTTCTGACGGTGTCAGCGGTGTATTTAAAATCACTGTGTTTACATAGCGTTTATGCATCTATATCTTCTTCTTCAAGAACATAAATGATATTGTACTTTGATTTTGTATTTTTCTTTATCTTATAATTGTAATTACTCTTTTCCGTAGTGGGCTACGCTGTAGGTAGGTTTTTAAGTGTTTATGATTTCTTGTATGTGCTATAATATTAAATTTCTTGACATTTGTTTGCATGTCATGGTATGGCTTTGCGGTAATCAGTCGACTGTGACGTTATCCCTGGGACGGAGTGTTCCACAAACCCTCCTCCCCAATCGCCACCACCAGAGGGGTTTAACTTTTTTTTTGCAGTTCTCTAGAAGAATTCGAAAACATTTCTGTGCGTGAATGCAAGCATAGAATTTTATCGTTGACTACCGATAGTCGCCTCTATGTTGTGTTGATGCCGTGGCTGCAGCACGTATCTTACAAGTTATGCTTTAGTAACTGAAAATGTTTGCCACACTAGTTTTGCGTTAAATTTCAGTGTTCACGACGCAGTATCAATGTTTATCCAAAACGTGATGTTTCTCGGTAGTACGTGTAGCCATTGCAGTGATGGTGAGGAAGAACATACATTTTCCTTCAGAGGTGCGTACTCAGCTCATGTATTAAATTATTGTGCGGTGTGCAGAAAGACTCATGGTGGTCTTTGGGTATAGGCAGCTGTGAAGAGCTGGTGCTTCCAGAGACATACTGAGGAGGCTTCAAGAATTGTAACTCCGGTAGTTAGTGAACCAGGCAGGTACTTTATAATGAATACTGAACCCTGTAAGAGGAGGAAGACAATGTGAATGAAAAAACATACATTTTAAAAGAAAGACACTATCATTTATTCATAATCTAATTTAAAAGTATATTTACATTTTATGAGGTACAAATATAATCACTTAAATGTCTGCCGGCCGGGGTGGCCGAGCGGTTCTAGGCGCTACAGTCTGGAACCGCGCTGCTGCTACGGTCGCAGGGTCGAATCCTGCCTCGGGCATGGATGTGTCTGGTGTTCTTAGATTAGTTAGGTTTAAGTAGTTCTAAGTTATAGGGGACTGATGACCTCAGAAGTTAAGTCCTATAGTGCTCAGAGCCATTTGAACCATTTGAACTTAAATGTCCGTCACCATACTTTTCCCGAGTTTCCAAATAGTTGGGCACTTATAATCTTCAAGATTCCTTATTGATGCAATTTTGAAAATGTCCTGACGCCACAAAAACTTTTCGCGGCCTTTCACGAATACAACGCTGTCATTCTGATTGTAGATTTGGAGCGAAGCCACCATATCTTCATACTGCAATCCGTCGTCGTCCTTCCACTTTCCATGATGGTTGTGAGTTAACCAGGCTGCCATCGAGCGAGTCTCTTGGCGCTCTGTACTCTTCTAAACAGACTGCGTGAAGCGACGATTGTTGAGAACGTTGTCAATCCTCGTGTAGTGTTTTAGAATACAAGAAATGCTACATCTTTGAACACAAATTATCCAAACTCTTCGTCCAACCCCTGCACATCCACGACAGTGTTCACACTTTCAGGGGCCATCGTAGAGTGCCTCTGGTGTGAAGTAGCACCACTGCATTTATACTCCTCGCTGCACAGTTCCTGTGAGAGATGAGTAATTACTAACACGATAATACAACAGTATTGCACATCCTACTGTGTTTGGAGTATAATTGTCTGGTGATTCAAATTCAATGTGGATGCCTATAGAGCCTGTCTTGATACTTTCGTTTTACTTCACACCATCAATCACAGCAACTGGTGCTATTTCTTTAAACTTCCGTGGGCTTAACATACATCCAAATTCATCCCCCTCATAGTAAGAAGATCGAGACCTGGAATACATCTTGTATAATAGACCGATATTGTTACCGTTTCAGTCAAGTTGTAGATTATCATATAGGTAACTTACTGAATTCAGGAACACTTTCGCACAAGTTAGGTTACCGTTGTCAAATACACCATAATCCTTAGATGCATTTGCTCTCCTGTCTGTCTGCAGCCTCAGAATTATGAATAGAGGCGTTTCTAGACAAACAAATGTCTTAATCGACTAGGTACATCTTGAAGTCGTCGGTCGAACTGGATACTCATAGAGTTCCCACAAACGGAATCTTAGTGGCAGCTGAACTTCAAAGTTCAGCTCACACAAAAGTTTCTGGTGGGGCTCATCTGATACAGAAATGTGTGGTATTTTGCACACTAATTTGTCTAAAACAGTTTTATTTTCTGCTGCTTGCACTTCTTGAATGTATGCATTATCATCTGTAGCTCATCGAAAGAATGTGAGTCCCTGCTTAGCAATCATAATGGATGATAGTTTATTGCCTTCAAAGAACCCCATAAGCATTTTAAGAGGGATGTTAATACAGAAGTTATTACTTATTGATTTTTCATGAACCATTCTACATTTTGTAGAGTCTCCAGGTCTGAATTTGATGCTGGATACGTAAGTTAGGAGTGTTGTTGCAGTTCCTATCTCTCTTGTGCGATCGACTGTAACGCCATTAAGTTCGTTTCATATTTTTTGAAACAAGATAAAGAAAGCTTTATACATAAGTCACACTGTGTCTGTCTGAGCGTATCCACCATTCTCCATCAATGTTTTCTCCAAGTATACAAAACTGCTGCTTGGGATTGTTTAATCATCTTGAAGCTGAATCAGAATCCTAATTTCGTCGTTATTATTGAACATCACTGAGGCAAAAGGTTTGTGATAGATGCATTTGTGACGAGTGGTTTGTTCATCATATTTAAATGGAGTTGTTATTTTTAGTGATATCAGTGCGAGGTTTTAATCCTATCAACTTGAGAAACTCTTAATTCTGTCGTATTATCGCCTTGTCCTTCTGCAGCAGAGCAGAGTACTGACTGGTGTGTGGGCTGTTTTTATACTACATGCCCATAATGCTCCTGCTTCAAATGAAAATGTATCACGATTCCTTCACCTAAAAAAAATCAACCAATTTCCGTCCTTGTTAATGTGCTTGACTTAAGATGGTCTAATATCTGAGAGTCACAGGGAGATATATTGGACTGCTGGTAACCTCAACGAATTTATATCCCAGACCCATTGTGGGGAAGAGCCTATGGATGGTATGTATTAATAGGTCGTGGGTGCATGAATTCTTTGCTATATTACACTTGACACATATCGTGCTCATAGGTAGTATATCCCCTGGTTGGTCTGACTCATGAATTATCCCGGTGTTATTAGCCACAACGTAACTCCTCTAGAAACAGCGTAGTAATTCTGTTATGCCTTCCTGGCTAAAGTCTGTTGTACGTTTGATCATCCTTATCTCTGTTTTAAACGTATTAACATTTGCACTAAGTTTCCATGCCTGTCAAAGCAATACTCCACTGACCCTTGCTTAGATCTATTGGGGGGAGGGGGGAAGTAATTTTCACTTAGTATAGACGACCGCAGTTTTAAAGTAAGACTGTACCACATGACACCTGTGGCTCATTTGAGGTGATCATGTGCATGTAGCTTGTTTTTATGTATTCATCAGGAGAAACATTAGACAGAAATGTTCACAGAGATATGAATCAAAGTCTTGGGAGCGTTGAAAATCGTAGAACACACAGTTGTTGGCAAAATAGCAGAGGAATACTTCCAGTGGGCGTAAATCCTAGTACGAGTCAAAGTAGAGCACATTATACTGTTTCCTTTCAACATATGCAACCCACTGTGTTTCAGCTCTTCCTGTGACATCTAAATTTACGATTCCCGTTCCTTGCATTTCCAAATCGTCTTTGGCAAAGTGTTCTGCATATACACATGACGAAATCTTCGGATTTCGGGTTTCTTGACGTATTTAAGCAGGTCATCAGTACTGATAATCCACTACTAGGTAGTAAGAAGACTTTTTTTTAATAAACAGCCCAAGACTATTCTTGTGCTGTTTTAAGCATGGTCCTTTACCGGTAGCAAGGGTCTCCGTCATCCTATTATGCCATTTCGATTCCTGTGGTTGCACCTGAGCGTTTTGTGCGCTCATCAATGTTCGTGCTATGGTGGCATCTACTTCCACCCATGACCAGTTGCCTACAGCCTTGCTAGCGCTTGACTTAGGAAGGGGATAATTCCACCAGAATTCTTGGTTATTTACAGAACTGTGGGGAATTTAGCATGGCTTCTTACTGCTTTTTTCTCTTTCCTCTTCTTGAAGACACTTTTTTCCACCATCGTCACTGACTGGTTACAATTATTCCAACACTCAGCAGGTTTCTTCTTCTTTAGTGTGCAATGATCTGTGTTCATTATTTGTTTGAAATTTGTTCCAGCAAACAACTGAATTGTAGTAAACATCATTTGCTTGACTTTATAGGTTGACATTATATCAGCAGTGTGACGGTCTGCCAAATATTGAACCGCAGCACAGGCTAAATCTTGCCCCTGGAAGGCCTCGTCAAGTAAACTAATCCCGTTGTCACCATGAGCCAGACGCTTTTTCAGTTTCGTTCCAGATCCACAGAAATTGTATCTGGGAATGTGAAATGGCGACCGTTCACCCAACTGTTTTGTGATGCTGGGAAGCCGAGTCATTTCACTAAAGCTAGGTTTCTGCGATGCGTTATGGCGCACGCTATGACAAACAAGTCCAGTTCAGATCTCTCTGTTAATTCCTCTGCGTAAAAAGTCCCTGTGATTTCTCCACCATTGCTCCATTATATTCCTATAACACGTAAGTTTTCGTTTTCGGGTTTGTCCTCTGTACCTTAAACACGTTAAACATCTCCGTTGACCGGTTAGGAAGGTAATACTTCTCAAATACTATTTTGTATTTCGAAATACGTACCAAATCACCTAAATTGGACTTCTGCTTGCATGGATCCACCATGTTAATACTATTGTAAGCTGTATTTAGAAGTCCATCGTCTTCTAAATCGATGTCTCATCTTAATCGTATGATGTTCAGTTCGATTATACTCCCAAGTAATTTTTGGGAGAATGTCTGTCCATGCGTATGAACCACGAAATAAATAATTGCATCCAAATTCAGGTTTTAATGATTTGCTTAGACTATCCATAAACTCGCTTTCATGTTGGAGAAGGTTGAATAGTCGTTTGTTCCATGTCAGTCCGTTATCAGCTTGAAATACTTACTGTAAAATTCACTTCTGTGGCGGGTCTGCAGTTTGTCAGGACACCGATTTGTACTAGGCTGCAGCAACTGTTCAAATACCTGCGCAACGTCCTTCCCAGCCTTTGCCTTCACGGGTAGGGCCGAGGCGATTTTGAAATTCGTATCTTTGATCATTAAAATATATTTGAACCCCTTTGTTCAGTCGTGAGTATTCTGTCATATAAACGAGATTGTCCTCCATGAATTATCCAAACCCCGTATTATTACTCGTCTGCACAGGAACGTTTTGCGAGCAGTCCTGTGGATTTCGTGGACCATCGGCTCCATTGTTTTATAATATGAATTTCTCAAAGCTCCGAGATGATTGATATTTTTTCATTCATGTGAACTCTATTCTCTGTGGTGTCTGATGCTGTCAATAGTCGTAATCAGCCTATGATTTTGTTAGGATCATTGTAATATATATACTCCAGAGGCAATGTGTTCAGCTTCTTTTGCTGAATGTCAGCGCCATGGCCTTCGCTATGTTCGCCGCTAAACACTGGTTTAATAACGCTGGTGTATTTCCTGTTGTTGTGCCGGCCGCGGTGGTCTCGCGGTTCTAGGCGCGCAGTCAGGAACCGTGCGACTGCTACGGCGCAGGTTCGAATCCTGCCTCGGGCATGGATGTGTGTGATGTCCTTAGGTTAGTTAGGTTTAAGTAGTTCTAAGTTCTAGGGGACTGATGACCACAGCAGTTGAGTCCCATAGTGCTCAGAGCCATTTGAACCATTTCCTATTGTTGTGCTTTTTAATCGTCCTTTTGCAGCATTGTCTCATCTATGTGCCTTAGTCATTAGTAATATCCTCATATGATCTCTTCTTTTTTGGCAAATACTTTTGAGAGTTCGATGTTTTTAGAAATATTAGCTCCACTAAACCAGGTGTCTGCTCAATGTCTCTGTTTCCAACGTGGATGATGTCCTTCATTAAGCATATAGGTAGCTTTCTTAGCATTTACAGCTGTTCCTAAATGATCCTATATGTCGTATCTAATTCGCTAACATTGTGACGTTTGATGAAATCAGTGATAGACTATCCTTTCTTGCCTTCTTCTTCTTCTCCTCCTCCTCTTCTGCTAACATCTCACGCTAACACCGAGTGTGTGAGTACTTTAGTACTTTCTGTTGTGGGTCTAAACATTTCAAAGAGAGACTGTTCACGATCCAGGTTTCTCAATTTTAAGAGTCACAGTTTCGGGATGAATGGCTTTCTCTACCTCTGTGACCTTCCATTTTGTCGACATATGTCGCATACTGATCACACTTCAAGACAGTACACATCATATGCAGGGTGAGTCAATAACTATTGCCTCCTAGAATAACTCCGAAAGTATGATAGTAGCTGAAAAGTTTGTGGGACAAATGTTGCATGGGTCAATCGGGCCCATAATATGACGTTGGTTATTTGTTGCTAGGTGGCGTCATGTCACAGATATGAAGGTCAACTTCCGTTTTTTTTTTTAATGGAATGCTATAGCCTGGCACTTATTTTCTGATAGCGGCTATCGAGACGAATCCAATGATGTGTAACAGTAAGGTATTTGAAGGTCAACGAAGGTCAAAATGATGGCATGAACGCCCACTTACAGAATGTGTGACCGCTGGTATCAGTGTAGTGCTGCAATCTTCTTATCATGGACTGAGTGGTATTCCTTATCACTTCGGCGCCTATAGAAGCACATGATCTGACAGTTCTCTCTCGTACATTATGCAAATAGTAAATATTCGCCGAATACGGCGTACCGCTCTAACGTACCATCGACATGTAAACAGCATTTGACGGCTTCGGAATACAACACTAATAGGAACAGTAAGACTAGTATCGTCCAATCAAGCGAATGTGAATGCTGTATTCCTTCAAAGAACAAGTCGATATGCTTCTCATTTACGGAGAATGCCAACGAAATTCAGTGAGAACTATAGACTTATACGCTGAAAGATATCCTCAACGTACTCACCCTACAGGTCGTACATTTAAAGATGTGTATGATAAATTGAGAACAACTGCATCTTTAACGCATCGGAAACATATCCGGGCCGGCCGGTGTGGCTGAGCGGTTCTAGGCGCTTCAGTCTGGAACCGAGCGACCGGTACGGTTGCAGGTTCGACTCCTGCCTCGGGCGTGGATGTGTGTGATGTCCTTAGGTTAGTCAGGTCTAAGTAGTTCTAAGTTCTAGGGGACTCATGATCTCAGATGTTAAGTCCCATAGTGCTCAGAGCCATTTGAACCATTTGAACCAAACATATCCGGCAAAGGAAAGTTACTAACGAGGAAACTGAAATTGGTGCTCTTGCCACTTTGGTTCGAGATCCTTGTGTTAGTTCACGTCAAATCGCAAGGGATCTGGCATGAGCCAAAGTAGTGTTATTTGTGTTCTGTATCGCCATAAATATCATCCTTTCGTATCAGTCTCCACCAAGAATTAACTGGTACGGATTGTATGCGTCGCATTGAATTCTGCCGATGGGCTCAACTTCAGATTCAGAGGGATGATACATTTATTAATTTGATTTTATTTACTGACGAGACTACGTTCAAGAATCATGAAGATATTGATTTGCATAACATGCATTATTGGGCAACTGAAAACCTATGTTGGCTGCGACAAGTTTCACCCAAAAACCGTGGGTATTATATGCTCCTATTTCATCGAAGGAAATCTTAATGGTAGGAAGTACACCACATTCCTGCAAGAAACATTAGGTCTGTTATTGGAAGAAATACCTTTAGGAACAAGGAACAGAATGCGGTATCAACCAGATGGGTGGCCGGATTTTTCGCTGATGGCTAGAAATGAGTTGCAGAGACAATTCCCAAATCGTTGGATTGGACGTGGAGGAGATGCGTCGTGGGCAGCTCGTTCGCCAGACTTGACGCCCCTGGATTTTTTCTTATGGGGATTCGTAAAAGACATTGTTTATAAAGACGTTCCAACTACACCTGAAGATATGCGAGAGAGAATTGTCAGAGCATGCGCTTTGATAAGTACCGAAGTGATAAGAAATACCACTCAATCCACTGCATTGATACCAATGGTCATAACTTCGAACACCTTCTATAAATGGACGTTCATGCCACCTTCGTGACCTTCGTTGACCTTCAAAGACCTTACTGTTACACTTCATTGGATTCGTCTCGATAGCCGCTATCAGAAAATAAGTACCAAACTATAGCATCCCATTTTAAAAGAAACAAAGTTGACCGTCATATCTCTGAAGCGACCCCACCTAGCAATAAAAAACCAACGTCATATTATGGCCCCGTTGTCCCATGCAACTTTTGTCCCACAAACTTTTCAACTTCTGTCACACTTTCGGAGTTATTCTTGGTGGCAATAGTTAGTGACTCACCCTGTAAACTCCACCTTCATAAATCTATATCAGAGTCATGCCGATAGAATCTTCCCCATGAGGGAAGTTATTACTTGATAAACATCCAATTCCGTTAGTAATTTATTGACACTTCCGTTGCCTGTTTGAATTTTTTCCTCTATATACTGTATGTCTCTCATCGCTGGATTCTGTCATTTAACTCTTCAACCTTCTCAACTGCTGCCTTGGTAATGCTATCCAGTTCGCTTGACTTTGTGTTGATTGCTTGCTCATTTCGCTGGATTCTATGATTCAGCTGTGATTTAGTTTTCACAACTGATGCCTTGACACTGCTATTATTCTGCGTTGATTGTCTTCATTTTCCTGTCATCGAATAAACGAATGTTTGGCTTGAGCTCTATCCCGTTGGGATGAGCACACTGCATCCATGCGTATTTGCCAATAGCCCACAGTATACTGACGGGGTTACATTTTGGAATACCCATTCAATTTCCTAGTTTTATCAGTAATCAGAAAGTCATATTGCGAGTTATTCCAGCAATCGCCACATATTGTGACGAATTCATTGAATGACATGTCACTTCCTACATGTTGTTGGTAAACATGCCTTAAATTCAGACAATCCTGTTTGAAACTGATAATAAGTTTCGCATTCTTCTCGATCAATTGCTTTGTCATCCTTGGGTACGTTTGGCTCAAATGAAATGTATTGACCTACATATGACGGCCAAAGGAAAAATATTCTCGGATCTCACCCAGGATTTCCACAGTAGTGTCTTTAAATATGAATACAATGTTTGGCTTCACTTTTTCAGGCGGTGAAATATCGCTGCTTTTACTGAATGTCTAGTATGTATCTCCTTCTAGCCATGCAATATCTCCTACAGGAGCTGATATTTTGGGCGAGACGAGTATCTGACAAAAATGTTTCTGAAAGTGGAGCACCTCAGGCTGTGTTGACAAGTTAGAAGATTACTCTTCCTACAGTCTGAAGGTCCTATAATTAAAGCACATATATTACCGGGAAGTAATGAACTATTCTTCTTCTTCCTCTGGCTTCTATTATCGGTGCAGGAGCAGTCGGTTACCACAAGACTCTTGTGAAGGGGATGTTTCGTCCATTCCGTCATGACGATGATTATGCACCCGCATTGGCATTCAGGGTATTTTACGGAGAACAACATATGTGGCTCCTAAAGTTTTATAAATTTATAAGCACTTACATACTGCAGGATATATGAACAGACTTAAATATGATTACATTTCTTGCGGAGCCATTGTGCTTACCGTTAACTTACGTGAAGGCAGTGAGTGCATGCGGTGAGTGAGGTCCGCTGATGTGCCAACCATTATTTCGCAATTTAGGGAGAACACTGACTGCACAACTTTGGTGTATTCAAGAAAACTACTTTACCAAGACGTTCTGCATATTCTGGGTATGTTATAGGGATTCAGCTACAGGACCATGGCTTCCAAGACGGTGACTTACTACTGCCTATTCCATGTTCGAGTGGCTGAAACCGCGAAATGTTTGTAATTTGTTTTGGACCTTTATAGGAAACTTACAGAAAGATGTAAGAATTTGACAGCTGGAGACTACTACCTGTTTCCTATACAGATAATACCTCTGCTATGTGACATTTCACACTGATTTACGTTACTAAGCATTTAAAAGTGATGTTCGTGAAACTTCCGGGCGGATTAAATCCGTGTGCCAGACCGAAACTTGAATCATGACCTTTGCCTTTTGCAGGCAATTGCTCTATCAACTGAGCTACCCAAGCACGATTCATGACCTGTCCTCAAGGATTTACCTCCGCCAGTACCTCGTCTCCTACCTTCCAGACTTCACAGAACCTTTCCTGCGAACCTTGCAGGACTAGCGCTCCTGGAAGAAAGGATATTATGGAGACATGGCTTAGCCACAGCCTGAGAGATGTTTCCAGAATTAAATTTGCACTCTGCAGCGGAGGGTACGTTGATATTATACTTCCTGGCAGATTAAAACTGTGCGCTGGACCGAGAATCGAACTCGGGACCTTTATCATTCATAGGCAAGTGCATCCCTCATGCTGTGGCTGAGCCATGTGTCCACAATATTCGTTCTTCCAGGAGTGATAGCACTGCAAGTTTCGCAGGAGAACTTCTGTGAAGTTTGGAAGGTAGAAGATGAGGTACTGGCGAAAGTGAAGCTGTGAGAATAGGTCGTGAATTGTGCTTGGTTAGCTCATTTGGTAGAGCACTTGACTGCAAAAGGCAAGCGTCCCGTTCTGAGTCTCGGTCGGTCACAGAGTTTCTATCTTCCATGAAGGTTCATATCAGCGCACATTCCGCTGCAGAGTGAAAATTTCGTTCTGGAATGATGTACTTCTTTCTATATATGAGCCATGCTATATATATTATGAATGCTTGATGGCCTCCCAATAGACTGCACTAAATTGGTTGTAAAATGGAAAATAATAAACGATTTATTTTCTGTTCAATATATTTTCTTAAAATTATGTGTGTGTGTGTGTGTGTGTGTGTGTGTGTGTGTGTGTGTGTGGACACACTGGTTTAGCAGGTACCAACCAAGCCACAAATATAATTTTAATGAGACACAGCTGATCCTTGCGCCAATTAGTCCATTACTGAGATATGAACCACCCCAGGGGCAAGTAACGGCCATTTACTGGGGGCCAGACAGGCCACTAGCCTGCGGCTCTCAGAACTTGCTCCCTATCACACTATCACTCACATCTGTTCAACTTTACGTCGGTGTCAGCAGTGGGCGGTGGTGGATGGCAGCAGGTGGCAGCAGCGAGTGGTGACGTCAGCTGTGGTAGCAGTAGTGACTGTGGCGCAGTGGTGATGGCGGCTGGACTGGAGGTGACTCTGACTCCTGGTAAGAAGCTACACGTTCTTTTAGTAGGCAGTCGGATTTAGGACAAGGATGTGGGGGTCTGTGTCTGAAACGATTCTGTAGAAATCACACCTTGCTTTATTAATCATTTTTGTGCAGTTTCCATTGCTTAGTGGTAGCACAGAATTTCGGAAATAGTTGCCATCTGTAGGCGCTAAATTTGGCCTGTGTGGCGTTCAAGCCAATAGGTGGCATTATTCACATAGGAGTTCCATCTGTGAACACACTGTCTACAATATAGACTGGTTCTACAGTTACACACTTTGACACAGCGGATATACAGCAATTTGTACACTACTCTGCTAGTCTTACTGTACCACAATTTTTGCTCAAATCGTCTATGAAGTCGTAGTAAGCGGCTCTTACATTTGGCTGCCAGTGGCACAATCTTTTTGTTGCGATCGGTACTGCACAGTACATATCATCTACTGTCACACCACTTGAATGTTTTTAGCATATATTCCGGCCACAAGAAGTTGATTCTGACATGGCCTTGCCATATATAACGACTATGGTGACTTTACATCCTAACATTTGAACATCTGTTGGTGTATGGGATACCCATGCGTCAACTTCTTCTATATACAACCCATATTACTGCTCATATATGTGCTAGCCAACAGTAGTACTGTTGAGGTGGTACTTGCCTATTGTTCCGTAAGCTGTTGCAGCTCCATCAATGGATGGGTGGCGGCTGCTGCTGCTACGGCAATGGTACAGTATAGTTGAACGACACCACCAATGATAAATCAGGAAGCCCATCTGCAGTCTCCTGCTATTGTAGTGTGGCCTGTAGTAAGTGGATGACCTCATCCAGCAGCTCCGCTATCATTGGTTAAGGGGCTGCAATGCGCTGTTGTAACAATAACAAATCATAAGTATGTCCAAAATTACATACAGTTTCTAATAACAATATTAATTAGATTATTAATTGGCACTTACTTTCAAATGCAACAGTATTATTTCTCTTGTGGTCAGGAGCAATGGCTGGGCCCAGCTGCTGGCGTTTCACTATCCTCTCACTATGAATATTAGACCCCAACAGCTGGGTTCGTGATATAAGAACGGGAGGGGCGAGGTCGTCCCCTATTGGTCCAGTCTGCCTATTGGTCCAGAGGAGAGAGGGGGTAAGAGGAGGGGGAGATGGTTTTGCTCAGGTGACCTTGATCAGTTCCTAGTGGTTCCCCAGGGACAGGGCGAGGGGTCATCTTGAATGTAAGTCAGCAAAGTTTGTACTCTGACACCGGATGTGTATCCTAACACCGGAAGTGATAAGATCAGTACCTCGTCCAGAACCGGATTTTCTAACTCAGGTAAAATGCAGCCCCTCTGTGTTGTTATCAGGCAGGGAATGAGTTGATTGCTATACATAAGCAGCTAGAAATCACCCTGCCTACTATCAGTCGTTGGAAGTTGCTGCGAAAAGATTTGTCGGGAGGGCTACAGAGAATCATGTGCCACACATACCAAAGGTATCTCAAGAACTATTTTCTCCTGTGCGTATTGTCGCTTCTGCAGGAAATACAGGATCAGTAATTACTCGTCCACTTAACTGTGAGTAGCATGTTTATGGCAGGTCTAGGTGTCTTGCACAGGGGAGACAGGGATCAGAGAGAACTCAGGACGTTACACCCATGCAACCAGTCAACAAGTTCGAGGTGCTGCCTTCCAATAAAAATAATCCAGTGAGGTACACTTCACCTGTTACGAAACCTGTTATGTCCTGCGTTAAGAGGAAGCGAATGCAAATGGTAGGGGGTCTATTAATCATTGGCAGTTCAAATATAAGGCGAGTAATAATACCCTTTAGGGAAATGGCAGCAGAAAATGGGGAGGAATGTGAAATGTACTCTTTGTGTGGGCCTAACGGCCTCATTCAGCATGCTGGAGAGCCTATTGCGGCAACCACTGAGGGAACAGGGTGCAACCAACTGCAGGTTTTGGCGCACGTTGGAAAAAAACGGTGCATGCCAATCTTGAGTCATTCCAGCGACTAGCAAAGAAGGTTGTGAATAGTAGCCTTGCACACAAAGTTTTAATGAAGCTCATGATCTGCAGCATAGTCCCCAGAGCAGGTCGCTTTTGAGTCGAGAGGAAGGTCTGAACCAGAGACCGTGAAAGTTCTGTAGCGAACTAGGCCGTGACTTGCGTCATACTGTTGAAAACCGTAGGGTCCCCGTAGACACGTCAGATTCGTTGTACACATCAGCGGCTATTACCCAAGTAGCAGGCTACGTTTGTGTTGTACGCGAGAGTATTTTAAATTAGGAGACTCTCCATCCAGTCCAGTTATCGATAGCTGTAGGAAACCCAGAAGTATCAATGTAAGACGCGAACATAAGCCCGTCCTCTACCCCTCATGTAACGATAATAAAATCCCAGTAGTTAACTGCTAAACACTCTCAGCAGGGTGCCAGGGCTTGAAGCGCTCCTAAAAAGTAGTGAAGCTCACATGATACAAGAAATAGAAAACTTTTTAAAACCTGCAGTTGACAGCAGTGGAATCTTCGGGTGAAATATAAGTATATACCGGAAGGATAAGCTAATGGGAAATGAAGATGGTGTATTTGTCTCAGCAGACAAGAAACAAAAAAATGGCTCTGAGCACAATGGGACTTAACATCTATGGTCATCAGTCCCCTGGAACTTAGACTACTTAAACCTAACTAACCTAAGGACACCACACAATACCCAGTCATCACGAGGCAGAGAAAATCCCTGACCCCGCCGGGAATCGAACCCGGAAACCCGGGCGCGGGAAGCGAGAACGCTACTGAGACAAGAAACACATGACCGAGAGGGAAACTGAAGACGCGTGCGAAATTGTTTGGGCAAGACTCAGTACCAAAGATTTGGTATAAAATTATAATTGAATCCTTCTATCGGCCACCACACGCAACCAAAAACTTAAAAAAAAGAAAAAGAAAACGCAAGTTCACTTCTACGTAAGTTCCATAACCATACTGCAGTCATCGACGCGGACGTTAAACACCCAAGAATCAATATTATAGTTTTATTAGTGGTGGGCATGGCGAGGCCCCCTGTGAAACATTACTAAATGCCTTCTCCGATTCCCATGCATGATGGAAATATGTGAGGTCTAATGACCATCAGTGACCATAAACAACAATAATTACCAAAGAACAAAGGACAATTAAAACAGGTTGAAAGATTTATATGCTCAGCAAATTGGACAAAAAATCAGTAGTGCCATTTGTAAACGAGGAACATGAAACTTGTAACACAGGACAGGAGAATGCAAAAGAAAATTGGCTCTCCTTAAAGAAAAGTTGACCTTGCACTGGATAGATATGTACACAGTAGAACGGTTCATGATAAGAGGGTCCCATCCAGTGGTATACAGCAACCGTAAAGGAATTTCTAAAGAAATAGGTATTATTTCATATTATGTATCAAACAAAGCATAGGGCTATAGATGAAGAGATATTGAATGAAACGCATTTGCCTGTCAAGCTGTAGGAAAGAAGTTTCACAAATCCCAAAGAGATTATGGCCGTGCTTAAAGCCTGTTAATGGCACCAAGGTTAGTGCCTAGTCACGTACGAGACAGGAAATGAGATTGAGGGTAGAAAAGCAAAAACAGAAAAGCTTAATTCAGTTTTCAAATTTTCTTTTACAGAGGAAAACACAGGGCTATTGCCCAAATTTAATTCTCGTATCACTGAAAAGATAACTGAAATAGATATTAGTGTCAGTGGCGTTGAGAAACAACTGAAAACATTAAAATTGAGCAAAACCCCTGGGCCCAATGGCTTTCCTATCATAATCTATAAGTAATTTGCGGCTGAGTTGGCCTGTCTGTTATCTATAATGTATCGTAGATCCCTGGAACAAAAATTAATGCCCAGTAGTTGACAGAAAGCACAGATCACACCCGTCTACAAGAAGCGAAGCAGAAGTGATTCACAAAACAAGTGTCCAGTATCTTAGAACATGTTCTAGTCTCAAACGTAATGAGGTATCTCCAACAGAACGATCTCTTCCATACCGTCCAGCACGAATTTCGAAGACATCGATCATATGAAAGTCAACTCGCCCTTTTCTCACATAAGATAATGAAATACATGGATCAAGGCAGTCAGGTAGCTGCAGTATTTCTCGATTTCCGAAAATCATTTGTCTCAGTTCTACATCTACTCTTATTATCAGAAGTACGATCGTTTAGGGTATCAAGCGCAACTTGTCACTGGATCGTGGATCTTTTTTTGGCAGGAAGGTCTCAGAAAGAAAAGGTGGATAGAGAGACATCGACAGATGTTTGAGTAACTTCCAATGTGCCCAGTTGGGTCCCTTGCTGTTCTTGTTGTATTTTAACGACTTTTCGATCAATATTAATAGTTACCTCAGACTTTCCACATATGATGCAATAATTTATAAAGAAGTACAGCCTGAAATAAGCTGCACAAATATTCAGTCGGATTTTGAAATGATTTCAAAGTGATGCAAAGTTTGGCGACTTGCTTTAAATGTTATTAAATGTAAAACTGTGCACTTCGCAAAACAAAACAAAATGTAGTACTCTATTACTACAATATTAGTGACTCACAGTTGGAATCGGCCAATTCGTGCAAATACAGGGTGTAACACTTTGTAAGAACATCAAATGAAACGATCAGATTGGCTCAGTCATTGGTGACCCAGCTAGACGACTTCGGTTTATTGATATTAATACTGGGGAAATGCAATCAGTTTCAAAGGTTATCGCTTACAAGTCACTCACTAATGTATGCTCGAGCATGTGGGACCTGTAAAAAAGGACTAACAGGGGATGTTGAACGTGAAGAGAGTAGGCCAGCACGTATGGTCACAGGGATATTAAAAGAACTGAACTGGCAGACTCTTGAAGATAGTCGTTAACTATCCCTAGAAAGCCTATTTATAAGGTTCCAAGAACCGGCTTTAGATGATGACCCTCGGAACATACTACAACCCCCTACATATTGCTCCCATAAGGAGCTGAGGACAACTTTAGATTTATAACAGCATATAGAGAGATGTTTAAATAGTCATTCTTGTAACAGTAATGACAAATAGAAGTAAATACTAAGTTTGTTGCAAATGAAAGAACTTTTTTCGAAGTTCTCAGCTCAGAAACCTATAGGAAATGTCCATTATATTTTCCTCTTTCCTATATACCAGCAAGCACTTCTTGGATCGTGGGGAGTCACAAACTTTGAAACATCTCTTGATTGTGTCTAACGTTTTTGCAGGTTTCCAAAATACGTTGATGAAATGTCTCTGTATAAGGAATGTTTATTGCACGTACAAGTTGTACAATAGTCTAAGGGGCTGAAGTCCTGTGATGGAGCCTCATCAAGCAAAAATAACTTGTTTCCTCTTATTATCAGAGACTCATTCTGTAGCAATTCTGGAAGTATGCTTTTAAATAAAGTTGTTCTAAGACATATTGAGATACGTAAGTATGAATCTACCAAATAGTCGCCTGTAATTTCAGCGCACACATTAATCGTAAACTGCTAACTTCTAGCCTGTATGTTCATTGTTCATGTGGCAACAAAATTCGTGAATGAAAATTTAGTATTGTATCTCTTCCAAATGTTACCCCATGTGCAAACAAGATAAGATTGAAGATGCAACTAGTATACAACCACAACGGAGGGTTTTCTGTTGAGAGACCAGAAGAGGGGCAGCAGCCTTTTCAGTAGCTGCAGGGACAACAATCTCGATGATTGATTGGTCTGGCCTTGTAACATCAACCAAAATAAACTTACCGTTTTGGTATTGCGAACGGCTGGCAGCAAGGTGAAACTGTGGCCGCAACTTTTTCCAAAGCTATGCAGTTGTACTGTATGGTTAAACTGGAATATTCTCTTTGAAACTGTGAAGATAGCAGTGGTAAAATATGGGGAGGGAAAGGCTGTTTACAACCTGTACAGAAACCAGACGGCAGTTACAAGAGTCGAGGGACATGAAAGGGAGGCAGAGATTGAGAAGGGAGTGAGACTGGGTAGTAGCCTATCACCGACGTTATTCAGTCTGTGCACTGAGCAAGCAGTAAAGGAAACCAAAAAGAAAATTTGGAATAGCAATGTCTCCAAGTGGTGTGCAATCTGCCAAGAGGGTCGTGTGAACCTTAGTGATGCACCATGCTCCAGCTGCCAGTAACAACTGCAACTTAGCAGAAAGTCGGAGCTATTGAGGCAGAAATTTTGAACGACCTGCATGTGCAATTGCGAGACTTATCACAGCATTCAACATTTCCTGAGGTGCGGTCTACGATATTGTTCATGACATGCTGAAATTTCGTAAAGTTAGTGCTCGCTGGGTGCCTAAGAATCCGACAGACAACCACAAGGGCCACGAATGATGACAACCTTGCATCAAATGAAAAGAAACAACTTCAGAGACTTTACTGGTCTCATACAAACATGATTTTATGTGTATAGACTGAAGCGGCGAGTGAAAATTTGTACCACGGCCAGGAATCCAGCCTGGGTCTCCTGCTTACTAGCCAGGTGCGTTAGCCACTGAGCTACCATGGCACAGGTGTTCACGCAAGTGCACGGATTACCCTGACATGCCTCCTTCCTCAGTCCAAATTATCACTGACTCCTCTCTATTATAAATTCCTCCTTACAGCAGGTTAGGATGGCAGTGAGAATTTGAATCGAGAGGTGAGGCGTGCCACGGTAATCCGTGCAGTTGCATGAACACCTGTGCCATGGTAGCTTAGCGGCTAACGCACCTGCCTAGTAAGCAGAAGACACGGGTTCCATTCCCACCCTTGGTACGAATTATCACTCGCCGCTTCAGTCTACATACAGGAAAAAAAGTTTGTATCACTTAACGCGTCATTCCGCAGACTTTCTGAAAGCAAGCGTAATTGACGATGAGCGATGAGTCATGAGGGAGGGAGGGGATATCGCTAAATGCCCGAAACCAAGCAGACCTCTATGGAGTGGAAATATACTGGTTCCCCATTGTGAAAAGAATTCAAAATGATTCAGTCTGCTAGGAAAGTGCTTGTGACTGTGTTCTGTGACATGCATAGTGTGTTATTGGTGGACTCTGCTGAACACGGAAGTGCTGTAAATACTGGAAAATTTTTTGGGAATTATGGGACCAAACTGCTGAGATCATGTCCCTAGACTTACACAATACTTAATCTAACTGAAACTAACTTACGCTAAGCAGAACAAACACACCTATGCCCGAAGGAGGACGCGAACATCCGATGGGGGGAGCCGTGCGAAGCGTGGCAAGGCGCCCAAGACCGTGCGACTACCCCACGCGGCTGTAAATCCTGTAGCCCACATCAAAACTTTGGTTAAGTCGCGTCGTGCTCTTCGTGAAAAACGCCACAACATTAATGCTGATGGAGTCAGGTTTCCTCACGACTATGCTCGCCCCTGTGTTGCTACTTCTGTTCGTGAGAAAATCGCCAAATTTGGGAGGGACGTGCTCCAGAATGCACCATACAGTCCGCAACTTGCGCCGTCGGACGTTCATTCCACGAAGAAATTCCTGGCCGGCCAACGATTTGTGGCAGAGGCGGAAGTGAAATCATCAGTCCACAGATGGCTATACTCCAACTAAACGGCCTTCTACAAACAAGGCTTATTGAAACTAGTATCACGATGGGAGAAATGTGTTGACAACGTTGATGACTGAGTATCAAAGCAGGTACAAGATGTAATCTCATTTGTAATTTTCTTTTATTTAGTTACCTATTAAACGTTTTGGTAGTAAAATTATTGTGCTTTACTTTCCGATCTCCTCTTGTACAGGGTTATTACAAATGACTGAAGCGATTTCAAAGCTCTACAATAATTTTATTATTTGAGATATTTTCACAGTGCTTTGCACACACATACAAAAACTCAAAAAGTTTTTTTAGGCATTCACAAATGTTCGATATGTGCCCCTTTAGTGATTCGGCAGACATCAAGCCGATAATCAAGTTCCTCCCACACTCGGCGCAGCATGTCCCCATCAATGAGTTCGAAAGCATCGTTCATGCGAGCTCGCAGTTCTGGCACGTTTCTTGGTAGAGGAGGTTTAAACACTGATTCTTTCACATAACCCCACAGAAAGAAATCGCGTGGGGTTAAGTCGCGAGAGCGTGGAGGCCATGACATGAATTGCTGATCATGATCTCCACCACGACCGATCCATCGGTTTTCCAATCTCCTGTTTAAGAAATGCCGAACATCATGATGGAAGTGCGGTGGAGCACCATCCTGTTGAAAGATGAAGTCGGCGCTGTCGGTCTCCATTTGTGGCATGAGCCAATTTTCCAGCATGTCCAGATACACGTGTCCTGTAACGTTTTTTTCGCAGAAGAAAAAGGGGCCGTAAACTTTAAACCGTGAGATTGCACAAAACACGTTAACTTTTGGTGAATTGCGAATTTGCTGCACGAATGTGTGAGGATTCTCTACCACCCAGATTCGCACATTGTGTCTGTTCACTTCACCATTAAGAAAAAATGTTGCTTCATCACTGAAAACAAGTTTCGCACTGAACGCGTCCTCTTCCATGAGCTGTTGCAACCGCGCCGAAAATTCAAAGCGTTTGACTTTATCATCGGGTGTCAGGGCTTGTAGCAATTGTAAACGGTAAGGCTTCTGCTTTAGCCTTTTCCGTAAGATTTTCCAAGCCGTCGGCTGTGGTACATTTAGCTCCCTACTTGCTTTATTCGTCGACTTCCGCGGGCTACACGTGAAACTTGCCCGCACGCGTTCAACCGTTTCTTCGCTCACTGCAGGCCGACCCGTTGATTTCCCCTTACAGAGGCATCCAGAAGCTTTAAACTGCGCATCCCATCGCCGAATGAAGTTAGCAGTTGGTGGATCTTTGTTGAACTTCGTCCTGTAGTGTCGTTGCACTGTTATGACTGACTGATGTGAGTGCATTTCAAGCACGACATACGCTTTCTCGGCTCCTGTCGCCATTTTGTCTCACTGCGCTCTCGAGCGCTCTGGCGGCAGAAACCTGAAGTGCGGCTTCAGCCGAACAAAACTTTATGAGTTTTTCTACGTATCTGTAGTGTGTCGTGACCATATGTCAATGAATGGAGCTACAGTGAATTTATGAAATCGCTTCAATCATTTGTAATAGCCCTGTATTATCACCTCGCAACTACAGTCAAGTTCAAGTCCGAGGGCAGGATAGTCAACAAAATATCTCACTTGCAACTGAAAGGACTTTTATTACTGACACCAACGTAAAGCCAGAACAGAACTGCCCTCCTGGGTGGACAATGCAACTATTTATACAAACATCGCGTATTCAAGAATGCTGGTACTTATACAAATGTAAAAACATAAGACATCTCAAAACCTTCCAGATATTATGAATACTAACTAATAAATATTTGCTGTCAGTCGGGTTTAAACTGGCGATGTCGAGCACGCCAGGCATCAACGCTAACCACTGCGATACACTGAATGCGCGGGAGCTTGCGGAAATATCTTCACACCATCACACAGTTTCTTCATGGATCTGCGAGACATAAGCGGTATCCCTTGGTGGATATGACTTGAAAAACGGCAGATCAGGCTATATTTCTTACTTTCAATAATTGTTGTTCCGTACTGCATTCTCTAGGTAGCAGTGTCGTCGTGCTGCCGTGTCCTTGAACGTGACCGGAAGATAAGAAATTGCTTCCAGAATGCGGGTATTCTGTTCATGTTGCCCACTGTCAAGCGGTGGTGATGGTGGTATGGTTGACTATCACGGTCAGCAGATTCTTTACTAATATTTTTAGAGACGAATATGGTTTAAATATATGAAAGTGTATACTGAGAGGTAACGTCCTTAACTGAAATTTGACCCATTCTGCCCCTTTTCCACTCCCAAAATAAACCACGAGCATAAAAAACGCTCCTTAATCATCCTATAAAATCCTCTGTTAAAATACAAGTAACATTGTAGTATAAACTAGCTGACAAACGCAGCATATCCGAGTATTCATTTCGCCAAATTTCTATCAGAAATGAAAACAAGAAAATGAGCTGTGTTTTTAAGGTAAGGTTGCAAAAATTTATTTCTAAGTATTCGTGAAAACACCCTTGAAATTATAAATCTGTTTCTGCACGATGGGAGCAGCCTCTTCGCATGTGTATTATGTGGTTTTATAGACGTCTCTAAGGCAAAGTCTCTTCATAGCACCATAGAGGGCTATCTTTTTTCTCCTACAACCGCAGTTTAAAACTGTCAAAAGCGCTGCCAGGTGTCTCAGGTATTTTCTTAATTTGAGTAGACTGTGGGAGTGCCTTGATAGTAAAGAATAAATGTATTAAAGCTTCATGCATGATGCGTCAATTTTTCACGCATTTCAGTGTTTATGACGTCATACCTCTTGAAGTATGTGTCGCACAGTGATATGTTTGCGTAGGTACACTCAGCGGCATATGGGGATACTGTCTACGAAATATGTTGCGGATAGAGTTAGTAGCAAAGGAGTAATATAAATGCCAAGCATGATCGTGTATGTTACCACTACTAGTTCCAGACCTTGTTCATTCTTAAGCAACAAATATCAATAATTGTACAGGGTCACTTCAGTGTGAATCAGTAGTGGCCTATGCGGGTTGTCAGTTTTAGTGCAATTCAGTAGCTAAAATACTCTGGTTCGATGATCACTGAGAAAATAAATGCTGAGCCATACACTGTGTAAACATGCTGACTGTGGTAGTATTTCAGAGACATCAAGAAGCTCTACAGATCTACCACAATGGTCTTATCACCAACCTAAAAAGAGATTAGATCAGTTGGTAAACCTGCTGCTACCTCTTTATCATGATATACAATACTTTCCATTACGATGTGGAACAAAAATATGTATACCTCATAAGCACGGACGCTGACGGGTCCTCTCAGGAGAAATAAGCCAATATTTATAGAATGTGTCCAGTTTGATAGCACATTAAAGTAACTCCACGTCACCTTAGCGACCTATAGGAAAGACTCCGTCAAACCGTCGACTTCATCGACTGCAAATTACTCCCATTAATACGTGAGTCTGTGCTACAATAGACAGGGCGGTATGTTGTGGCACAACATCCGCCTTGCCGGCATCCTTTAATGTGTCATGTATCAGTTCGTTTCACTAAAGTGCCTTAGCACTCAGCAGAGAAGTCACCTTCCCCCTCACCCCAAGTCTTGATGTAGAGAAGGCGTTCTGGATCGTTTGAACCTGTTTATTTGGTAAGTGAATACTATGCACAGCCTGAAGGGCACTTAGTTATAGCGGGTGGTAGATTTTACGTATTTAGGTATCGTGGGTTATATCGTTACACTGAGCTGAAACTTGTTTTTAATTGATATCTCTTTCAGTACGTAGTAATTACAGAAAACACTCTAAGGCTATTTTCAACTTTTGCAAACTGAGTAAAGTATTGTTATTCGTTCCTGAACTGCAATTTTTTTTTCGATACGATAGTAAACGAACGTGAAGATGTATCTACATTTAGTGGATGGACAAAAACATGAAAAACAGCGAGAAATGTGTACTTGGACGTATATACGGATGCAGCCAAGTCTTCAGATTTCGCTGTTGCATTTGGCCACGGATGGCAGCTGCATCCTCAATATGTAGCAAGTGTCAGTCGTGGTCAGAATAGCGTTCCGTGTAGTTGTGAGTGCATTATGTCGGAGCTCAGTGAATTCGAACTTGGGTGAACCGTTGGTCTCTGTATGGTACAAGGTACTGTAACCAAGGGAGCCCAAGTATTTGATGAAAGACAAGGATCTGGACACATCCAACAAGTAGAAAGGGAGGAGTTCACGGTCGCTCAACGACGAAGTTGTCAGCTCATGCGACGAATAATTGTTATGTAGAGCGCAAGTGCTACTCTAAGATAGGGGTTCAGCTTGCTATGTGCTATGGATTCCTCCCCCCCCCCCCCCCCAACTGGCAATGATCTACGGCAGATCGCACAAGTATTTTGTAAGCACTCTTCTTAGTTGCCTCTGCATAGGGGCTGTCCTACTTGCCATGACGATTTTCAGTAAGTTTTGGCCATAAATGTGAATGAAGTTTCGAGTTTGATAAATGTAGTCAACCTCTGTAGTATCGATATAATCATATTCTTTGTAAGAATGCGTTTGAGACCAGAGATGTTTGTCAGAGAAAGTCAGAATGTAGCAGCAGTGTGTTTTGGACAGTCTGGCAATGTCCTTGGTTTGAATAGAATGCAAGATGGCCTGCTGTGTAGTGGAGACAGCGGTATTTAAAAAGGATTTTGCAGTAATTTATTTTGAGGAAAGATATTAAGCAAATGGGATTATATTAATGGAAGAACGATAAAAGCCCACTTTTAAGGTAATCCAGCTTTTTTATATTTGCAAGTGTGTAGCTTCTTATTGTTAGAACACTGCACATGGTTGAAGTTTGCTGCCGAAATTTTATAAAGCAACATATGGTCTTGTCTTGTGTTTGAAACAAGTGTCGAGGGAGGCAGTTGTACCCAGAAGAGTTATTAACAAATATTTTGCTCACTTGTCTAGATGTGCGAACTTCATGAAAAGATGTATTGTTGTAACAGCTTAAAGAATTATAGCTAAAACGGGAGCGTTTGTTCTCATTTATTAGTCGTTAAGATTAGTTCCCCGTTTTCATTTTTACTTTCATGACTCTGTTTACACACTTGCATTACACATTATGAGTTCTGTACTGAGAAGTATTTTATGAAAATTGGTAAGATACCCTTTTGCATCCCAAGTTTGACAACTGAAATTTGATTTTTTTTACAGTCACATTATTATTCCTAATAGCAACAAGTTGCAGAGCAGACGAGCGTTCCGTGCGCACAGGCAGGCAGATAAATTTGATTTCCATCAAGGTTCACGTTCATTGTAAGGGACAGTGATTGTTAGAGTGTATTTTTGAAAGTAATGTCAGTTCTGATACTGTACAAGATTTCAATAAAGTGCTATCCCGTTAATTTTCAAGCAATTCTATCAGCAACTCTGCGTACTTCCAGTAAAAGTTTTGATACAGCGATTGTTCGCAACATTGAAGATGAAGATTAGCTATGTTCAGGCCAGCATTTGAATCTGAATCATTTGGTTTTGCAGTCAAATGGCGTATGTAAATTTAACTGAAAACGGATTGCTTTCTCACACGCAAACTGTTTGATGTATGGGCTAGTTTGGATGTCGCAGCGTGTAGCGAGAGCTCCACATATTTCCGTTTAAAAATAAATTTTCACATAAATCAGTTGCCGTGGACTGAGATTTACGTATTTCGATGTCACAATGAGTTTTACGTATTTCTAAGATAACAAAAAAAATGGTTCAAACGGCTCTGAGCACTATGGGACTTAACATCTGATCCAGACTGAAGCGCCTAGAACCGCTCGGTCACTGCAGCCGGCTCTGAGATAACAACTGTATAAGAGAATTTCACCTTCCTGCATATTTGCAGTATTCTACCTATGAATCGAATTCTTCCGCCTGCTTTACCTGTGACTGAGTCTACGATAACATTCCATTTCAGTCACTACCTATTGTTACACCTAGATATTTCTGTGAATGGACATTCCAAATTAAGACTCACCGCTTTTGTTGCCTTAGGATACTACTTTTTCAGATATTAACCCTTATCGAGCATATCAGAGATGTCACCAAACAAGGGTTGGTACTCAAAAATTGTTAACTCGCAGTTAGCCGGGATTACGTGACTCATGATTGGACATTCGATATACTTGACATGTTGAACTTGCATCCTGCGACGTTTAAGAGGAAATTTAATTTATACTTTCATTAGTGTGCGGGCTAACGCTTGACAGATTTCGCCACAAGTACTGGTCACTAAGAAAGGAGAGTGCTAGTCACTAAGGAATGAGAGAGCGTGCACATTCACCATTGAGCAATGATATATATAGAACATTCAATGTTTTTTGTTCTTAAACTGAGTGAACTGTAACCGATGTTGCTCTGCAGTCTGCGACAATGAGCAGCTCTCCAGTTATCATTGTTGAACGGTGTTTAAACAGCGAGGCACATGGTTAATATTTTTTGTTATTTGTTGATCAAAGAACTTTTGTTACCGAGATTGCAGCATAGAAAAAGGATAAAAATGGAAAGTCATTATTAATCTGTGACCTAAACTAGCTAACATTTTTGACCCTGTGAATTTTGAGAGATTTCGACATCAGGTTTATTGCTCAGAAGCTGCCACAGTCATTTGCCTCGTTCGTTACAAAATGTAGAGTCATTTATTTGCGTAGCACTTACACTATTTAAGGGTAATTTAAGTGCTTGTGGGAATGGTAGTCCAGTATTTATTGCAAACCCGCTGTAAGAAAATACTGAGGAACATGCAATATGTGTGACCCATTCTCGAGTACTACTCGGGTATTTGGGATCCTCACCAATTCAGATTAAAGGAAGACATCTGCGCAGTTCAAGAGCGTGCTGCTAGATATGTTACCTGTAATTCGATTACAGAAAGGCTCTGCGAACTCAAATGAAAAGCCATAAAGGAAAGAAGACCTTTTCGCGAAACAGAATGAGATAGTTTACGAAATCAGCATTTGTGACAGTGCAGAACAATACTACGGCCACCAACATATACCTTGCATAAGGATCGCTCAGTGAAGGCAGTAGTAAACAGGGCTCTCACAAAAGCATGTAGATAGTCGTTTTTCCCTCACTCCAGTTACAAGTACTAAAGTAAAGCGAACGACTATCATTATTATTAGGGTACCATCCACTGTGCGCCGCATGGTGGCTAGCGGAGTGTGTATGTAAACTTACATGTAGATATCAAGTTCTGAAGGTAATGTGTCTGTCTGGCGTTTGCTTTACAGTTTGATTTCGTCTGTATCTTTTAGCAAACGATTAACTGCACTGATTCGTGGATGAGCTGTCAATGCACTAAACTTTGTGTGGAAGAAATGGATAGGGAATGGATATAGCAACATAAATAGCCATACCGTAACTGTTCTTTGCGAGAGAATCGTTAAAGCATTTCGCCACTTTGTCGGCGTGATTGCTAGCTGATACGACACCTGTTAAGTAGACATGCGATCATAACTTCTTTGCCAGCAGGAAGTGATAAGATTATCTGTTGATAAGACAGGAAATACGATCATTGGTATTGAGACCGATATCCTGCCGCTGTCTACGTAACATCCGTCGTTGTTCTTATAATTACAGAGGTGTTGGACAGATTCGGTATTTCAGCTCGTGTCACCTCTAAGGAAACATTTCCATATACGGTAAGATTTATGCTACAAAGTTTACTCATTGTTTATTGTAAAATGAAAACTGTGTGTAAAATGTTGAGGGTCACTCGCTGATTGTATGTTCTGTTGGTCTAAAATTCTCAATTGTATTGGCGATACTTCACTTTCTCCCATTCTTGTTCAGGATGATTATTCTTATGATGATTAAGTTTGCAAATGGCCAGATACAGAACACTAGCCGCCCGAAGTTTTCCGTCATCAGCCGATGCAGAACAAGAGCGCCTAGCGATAAAGAAAGGCCCAATGAAGTACTATAGGCTAAAATCCTGTACCTATTTTGCGCGTAGGTAATTCGTGCAAATGGGAATCATTCGGATTCGTTATCGGATATCGTATTTCATGGTATGTGACAGGAAAAGAAACTACCACTGAATAGTTCTTTCGACGAGACCTAATAGATGACTAACCGACTACTACGGCCCAATTTGTACAGTTTATTGTATCTTTCGATACAGTGCCGTCAATATTTTTCGAAGTTGGCATGAAAATGTTATCAAATACGAACTACAGTGTTTAGATTTTTGTCAAATGTGGGAGGGTCGTTGTGATTTATGAAAGTAATTTAAAACGAACCTCCGCTGCTACTGACATTAAACGGTTTCATCCGTCCCACAGAATCTGTACACATGCATCTTCAGCGTTCTGTTACCAGTGGATATGTACTCCCATTCATTCCCAGTTTCATAGGCGACGTTTCTTAAAATTCACGAGCCATTCTTGCATAGTCTTGTTCGTAGCATAGAACATTCTCCAGTATGAAAAAAAAGTCTGCGATGAAGGTAGAGGGAAAGACATCATTATCACACTATTACAGGTAGACCACTACAGATCAGAAGTACAAATTGCAGTTTTTAGCAAGAAAGCGCATTTTTTGCATACTGCGCATGTTTCTTTATTTATACTCCTAGATGCATCTCGCGTTAATAAGGCGTCCTCATTTATTGCTAAATGTTTACGTGAACTATTTTAAGGGGACCTGAACGACATGGTCTGTATTTTTTACTTCTGTTTTGAAATATAACAACACAAAAACTGTAATAGATATTGAAACGAAGCTTTAACCACATACGAGGGTCGTTCAATAAGTAATGCCCCATTTTTTTTTCTCAGAACTTATTTATTGTTAAGAGTTAGAATTTGGTCCCATTATACATCAGCATGTCTTGTCCATTTCCTATTTTTCTACGTAGCCTCCATCACGTTATATGATCGTACGCCAACGTTATGGAAGAGCATGTATTCCCAGCTGGTAAAAGCTCTTGTCCTGTAAGCGTAGCCATGTTTTCACTGGATGACTGACACTCTCGTCATCTTCAAAGTGTGTTCCCCGTAGAGACTCTTTAAGGCCCAACAATTCGGATGAAATGGCTTTTCCTTGAATCTTGTGGTCCGCTGTGAGAATTCCTGGAACCCATCGTGAGCACCTCTCTGAATATCCGAGAGTCTCGATCATTGCAGACGCACTTCCAATGCTGACCGACAACTGTAGGGCCAATTGTCGAGTTGTGATGCGCCGGTCGGCACGAATAATGGCATCTGCACGATTCAGCATGTGTGCGCTGACAGGAGGTCCCGAGCGTGGCTGAAATTCTGCATTTCCTGGGGCTCTAACTTTCTTTACTCATCGCCCAAACTGTACTCGTATCAATTGCAGTTGTGATGCGCCGGTCGGCACGAATAATGGCATCTGCACGATTCAGCATGTGTGCGCTGACAGGAGGTCCCGAGCGTGGCTGAAATTCTGCATTTCCTGGGGCTCTAACTTTCTTTACTCATCGCCCAAACTGTACTAGTATCAATTGCAGAATAGCCATGGGCCAATTGTCGAGTTGTGATGCGTCGGTCGGCACGAATAATGGCATCTGCACGATTCAGCATGTGTGCGCTGACAGGAGGTCCCAAGCGTGGCTGAAATTCTGCATTTCCTGGGGCTCTAACTTTCTTTACTCATCGCCCAAACTGTACTCGTATCAATTGCAGAATAGCCATGGGCCAATTGTCGAGTTGTGATGCGCCGGTCGGCACGAATAATGGCATCTGCACGATTCAGCATGTGTGCGCTGACAGGAGGACCCGAGCGTGGCTGAAATTCTGCATTTCCTGGGGCTCCAACTTTCTTTACTCATCGCCCAAACTGTACTCGTATCAATTGCAGAATAGCCATGGGCCAATTGTCGAGTTGTGATGCGCCGGTCGGCACGAATAATGGCATCTGCACGATTCAGCATGTGTGCGCTGACAGGAGGTCCCGAGCGTGGCTGAAATTCTGCATTTCCTGGGGCTCTAACTTTCTTTACTCATCGCCCAAACTGTACTCGCATCAATTGCAGAATAGCCATGGGCCAATTGTCGAGTTGTGATGCGTCGGTCGGCACGAATAATGGCATCTGCACGATTCAGCATGTGTGCGCTGACAGGAGGTCCCAAGCGTGGCTGAAATTCTGCATTTCCTGGGGCTCTAACTTTCTTTACTCATCACCCAAACTGTACTCTTATCAATTGCAGAATAGCCATGGGCCAATTGTCGAGTTGTGATGCGCCGGTCGGCACGAATAATGGCATCTGCACGATTCAGCATGTGTGCGCTGACAGGAGGTCCCGAGCGTGGCTGAAATTCTGCATTTCCTGGGGCTCTAACTTTCTTTACTCATCGCCCAAACTGTACTCGTATCAATTGCAGTTGTGATGCGCCGGTCGGCACGAATAATGGCATCTGCACGATTCAGCATGTGTGCGCTGACAGGAGGTCCCGAGCGTGGCTGAAATTCTGCATTTCCTGGGGCTCTAACTTTCTTTACTCATCGCCCAAACTGTACTCGTATCAATTGCAGAATAGCCATGGGCCAATTGTCGAGTTGTGATACGCCGGTCGGCACGAATAATGGCATCTGCACGATTCAGCATGTGTGCGCTGACAGGAGGTCCCGAGCGTGGCTGAAATTCTGCATTTCCTGGGGCTCTAACTTTCTTTACTCATCGCCCAAACTGTACTCGTATCAATTGCAGAATAGTCATGGGCCAATTGTCGAGTTGTGATGCGCCGGTCGGCACGAATAATGGCATCTGCACGATTCAGCATGTGTGCGCTGACAGGAGGTCCCGAGCGTGGCTGAAATTCTGCATTTCCTGGGGCTCTAACTTTCTTTACTCATCGCCCAAACTGTACTCGTATCAATTGCAGAATAGCCATGGGCCAATTGTCGAGTTGTGATGCGTCGGTTGGCACGAATAATGGCATCTGCACGATTCAGCATGTGTGCGCTGACAGGAGGTCCCAAGCGTGGCTGAAATTCTGCATTTCCTGGGGCTCTAACTTTCTTTACTCATCGCCCAAACTGTACTCGTATCAATTGCAGAATAGCCATGGGCCAATTGTCGAGTTGTGATGCGCCGGTCGGCACGAATAATGGCATCTGCACGATTCAGCATGTGTGCGCTGACAGGAGGACCCGAGCGTGGCTGAAATTCTGCATTTCCTGGGGCTCCAACTTTCTTTACTCATCGCCCAAACTGTACTTGTATCAACTGCAGAATAGCCATGGGCCAATTGTCGAGTTGTGATGCGCCGGTCGGCACGAATAATGGCATCTGCACGATTCAGCATGTGTGCGCTTACAGGAGGTCCCGAGCGTGGCTGAAATTCTGCATTTCCTGGGGCTCTAACTTTCTTTACTCATCGCCCAAACTGTACTCGCATCAATTGCAGAATAGCCATGGGCCAATTGTCGAGTTGTGATGCGTCGGTCGGCACGAATAATGGCATCTGCACGATTCAGCATGTGTGCGCTGACAGGAGGTCCCAAGCGTGGCTGAAATTCTGCATTTCCTGGGGCTCTAACTTTCTTTACTCATCGCCCAAACTGTACTCGTATCAATTGCAGAATAGCCATGGGCCAATTGTCGAGTTGTGATGCGCCGGACGGCACGAATAATGGCATCTGCACGATTCAGCATGTGTGCGCTGACAGGAGGTCCCGAGCGTGGCTGAAATTCTGCATTTCCTGGGGCTCTAACTTTCTTTACTCATCGCCCAAACTGTACTCGTATCAATTGCAGAATAGCCATGGGCCAATTGTCGAGTTGTGATGCGCCGGTCGGCACGAATAATGGCATCTGCACGATTCAGCATGTGTGCGCTGACAGGAGGTCCCGAGCGTGGCTGAAATTCTGCATTTCCTGGGGCTCTAACTTTCTTTACTCATCGCCCAAACTGTACTCGTATCAATTGCAGAATAGCCATGGGCCAATTGTCGAGTTGTGATGCGCCGGTCGGCACGAATAATGGCATCTGCACGATTCAGCATGTGTGCGCTGACAGGAGGTCCCGAGCGTGGCTGAAATTCTGCATTTCCTGGGGCTCTAACTTTCTTTACTCATCGCCCAAACTGTACTCGTATCAATTGCAGAATAGCCATGGGCCAATTGTCGAGTTGTGATGCGCCGGTCGGCACGAATAATGGCATCTGCACGATTCAGCATGTGTGCGCTGACAGGAGGTCCCGAGCGTGGCTGAAATTCTGCATTTCCTGGGGCTCTAACTTTCTTTACTCATCGCCCAAACTGTACTCGTATCAATTGCAGAATAGCCATGGGCCAATTGTCGAGTTGTGATGCGCCGGTCGGCACGAATAATGGCATCTGCACGATTCAGCATGTGTGCGCTGACAGGAGGTCCCGAGCGTGGCTGAAATTCTGCATTTCCTGGGGTTCTAACTTTCTTTACTCATCGCCCAAACTGTACTCGTATCAATTGCAGAATAGCCATACATTGCACACAAGCGTTTGTGGATGTTCACCACGGTTTCTTTCTCTGCACAGAAGGATTCAATAACAGCACGCAGCTTGTAACGTGAGTCGTACGTAGACGCCATTTTGACGCTGTACTATGGCTCTGGCATCTGCGAACTCTACCGGTGCACAGAACAGACATCGAATGTGAAGTACCAACAAGGACGTATGTCTGTGTGTATCAATGGATTTGTAAAAAGGCGTGTGGGGCATTACTTATTGAACGACCCTCATAATTAGCATATTGTGACCTCTATGATAAAAAGTTAAATGCTGTGGAGTTTCTAATGGAATGAAACCTGATTTATATCCTATATAATGAATTACAAGTAAGTTTTATTTTAGGTACGTTGCCCTTCCGCACAATTCGAAATAGGTCAATTTTTTTAAAATTATTAACTTGTTAAAAGAATGAAGAAGGAATATTTACCAATTTCTTGTTTTGTGTAAAATAAATGATTTTTAGATATCAGTTTTTTTCTCCTAATAATTTTATTACATGTCTACCGAGAGCACTGGCTGCAATGGACTTTAGTCAAGCATTTGATCACATCAGTCATATGTACTTAAATGCTGATCAGAATAGGCAATACCCGGGTGCTTTCGTGGAGGTGGTGCTATGTTTCCTACGAGACACAACATCTAATGTACTCGTCAATGGCAGACTATTAAACACTTTGCAGATTCGCCGTTCTGTTGGGCAAGGATGCTCCTCATCGACGATACTTCAAGCTTTAGCATTAGAAGCGTTGTTGTGCCGCCTGCGACACTGCTGCAAGGGATTGTCTCTTGGTAGCATAGTTTTTAGGTGCACTGCGTTCGCAGATGGTCTGATGTTAACTCTTCGTGACGAACGTGATGTTCGCAGAGTCATGGATTGTTTAGCTACTTGCGGTTTAGCTTCGGGGAGCCGTATGAATGTACATAAATCAGTAGCCTTGAATACTGGCGGTGGACTCACCCAGTCTGTGTGATAAAATCCGCTGACTTAGTATCGACTTCCCGGACATCTCACGCACGGCGACCTTTGACTATCGGGGCCTCTTGCAACATATCCGCGCTGGACTTGCGGATCATCGCCTTCGTGCTTCGGACCTTCATCAAAGGACCGAATTTATTAACGTCTGTCAGGCGTCACGAATTCTGCGCGTAGCGCAAACGCTACCGACGCCTAAACATACAGTTCTGAGTCTCTTGGCAGCATTCGGTTGCTTTGTGAGCGCTGGAATGATGTTTAACGTTCGATAACACTCCTGGCTGATGCTGAGGGAATTAGATTAGGAAATGAAACACTTAATGCAGTAAAGAAGTTTTGCTATTTGGGGAGCAAAATAACTGATGATCGTCGAAGTAGAGAGGATATAAAATGTAGACTGGCAATGGCAAGGAAAGCGTTTCTGAAGAAGAGAAAGTTGACAACATCGAGTATAGATTTAAGTGTCAGGAAGTCGTTTCTGAAAGTATTTGTATGGAGTGTAGCCATACATGGAAGTGAAACATGGACGATAAATAGTTTGGACGAGAAGAGAATAGAAGCTTTCGGAATGTGGTGCTACAGAAGAATGCTGAAGATTAGATGGGTAGATCACATAACTAATGAGGAGGTATTGAATAGGATTGGGGAGAAGCGGTGTTTGTGGCACAACTTGACTAGAAGAAGGGATCGGTTGGTAGGACATGTTCTGACACATCAAGGGATCGCCAATTTAGTATTGGAGGGCAGCGTGGAGGGTAAAAATCGTAGAGGAAGACCAAGAGATGAATACACTAAGCAGTTTCAGAAGGATGTAGGTGCAGTAGGTACTGGGAAATGAAGAAGCTTGCACGGGATAGAGTAGCATGGAGAGCTGCATGAAACCAGGCTCAGGACTGAAGACCACAACAACAACACACTAAGGAACGTGGTCGACTTGGCCATGTCAATGCTCAAGATCGAGATGTGTCTCTATATGTTGATATGCACCTCAGAAAAATCAATACACTTTCATAGGATTTGTCGACCTGGAAAAAGCGTTAGACAATATAAAATGGTGGAAGCTGTTCGAGATTCTGAAAAAAGTAGGGGTAAGCTATATTTGCTGTATAAATGCTTGCATGTTGAATCAGTTTCTGACTTTTAGAATGTTGTTAATGCTGTCTTTCGCCGTTCTCAACACTGGCTCTCTATTTACTTTTTAGCACCCAGAAAGTGATTTAACAAAACGTGAAGCCTGTAATTAGAGTTCCTAGTGCCCACTTCATCTGAGAATACAATTATAGCTGCAGCTTATAGCTCTGAGGAATTTGGAGATTGTCCGGGATTTCTAATCAAAAACGATATTCCAAAATAGTTGAGTATATTCTGAAATTCACTGATAAAAACACAAGTATCCCTACAACCTAACTAACAGAGCAGTTCAGAGTCTAATGCGCTGATGCAACTATAAATGTCCAAATTAAATGTTAAAAAGAATGCTCGCCGTAATTTGATGAGAGTATTTCATCAAACGCCACGCTAAATAATTGGTAGAATGTCTGTCCCACGACGGCACGTGAAAATACGACAATACGCAAACTGAAACTAGATAATGAAAATCATCCCAGAATTAACCCTTCACTTGAAATGATTTCATGGTTCCACGTATCTCTAGTAACGTAATACGGCACCCGAGGCTGTTTGTAGCAGTGATACCGATGCGACGCGACTCCCGACACAGATGGCGTGTTATTCAGCGTCTGGAGAGAACTGGGGCCTTCCTTCCTCGCGCAGCGTTCTTATATATAAAGCCGCGGTGCGGACGGCTAAGGGAACGCCTGATCAAATCGGCTCTCCCGACTAGCCGCTGGGCTAGTAACGCACCACTTCAAGTTACATAATAATTTATAGCTTCTTTTGCTGATGGCCGATGAAGCTCTTAATTTAAACGTCCATTCAGCACGCAGGTAAGTATTGATAATAAAATTTTGACGTGGCTAAGTTAAATATTTTGGGCGAGAGAATTAACTAAATTACACTGCACGCAGTAGATGAGCTCTGAACTGGCCCTTTTGAGATCCGCTATCGTTATAATTTTATAGGTATTCAAAAGAAACTTTTCACATCTTCATAGTCATAGCGGACCTCCAACCTATTTAAATCTAAACATCCTAGCCTTATTTATTAGCCTACTTAATCTATCTTGCTTCCTTCAGTTTTGAGATGAAAACCAGAAAATCATGAATTTCCACTAAAGTCTTAATTTGTGAAATCCAAAGTACTGTTTTTATTAAATCATTATGAAAGATGAATCTAAATATAAATTTTGAAGTCTCTAGCTCTTTTCTGCTGCGCCAACGATTTTTTTAGAAAAACGTCCAAATTTCGAAAATGACTTAAGTTATCGAACTGATATTCAACACACATTAATTTAGTATTATTCCTGACATGCTAGAAAAGTTTTAGGTAATTTGCTTGATTTTTAAGGTATTGCGCAACATTTATGACGTCAGAGCTAGTTACAGCAGACTGGCTGGCACACAATGGAAACTGATGTGAATTTACTACAGCATGAGTAGGCTGCTTCCCTACATCACCCTCTACTTAAATTTTTTGTTTATGAATGTTAATGAATGAAAAAAAATTAATTACAAAAAGGGAAGCAAGAATACAGCTTAACTTCCTATGAAAAATCAAAATTGAAATATAAACATGTAGAAACATTAAAGAAAACTGATTACCTACATTAATTATTTAAATTGTGGGCATGTTCACTGCCTTTTAAACAATGTCATTACTCAAAATTTTAAGCAAAGTCAATGAAATATTTTGGCATACATATTACCTTAGACAAACAAACACATACAAATTGAAAAATTATGAAAATCTTAGATCCATTAAATACATTAAATACATTTTTACATACACAAATTCAAAGAAAATAACATGATACATAAACAGATGATTATCTCTTAGCAGTCTTTCTAAACCTGAAAGAAAAGTTCACAAATAATTTTTACACACGTGGTTGTAGCCGCTTTGGCTGGCGTCCTACCCTTCCATTCACAAGGGTAGAGGAGGGGAAGTTGCTATGGTGTGCGTCCTTCACGTTCTCTCTAAATTACATGGGGGAAAGGGGAGGGGTCACTGTGAGTTGTGTCCAAGTCACTCCACGCTCTCACGCAGCTACCAGGCTGCCATTATCTGGTTTGTCCTGTAGAACAAACAAAAAGAGTGCCTCAGACTCTGTTCACTTAATATCTATGGGTGGGTCACAATGAAATGGGGATATATACATTTTATCCTTCAATATTTTTCTGGAACAAAGTTAACAGAACTTTTTCAATTTTACTCTCGTGGTTACTTAACTGTCATAAAATCGGTAAACAAATGGCTCAAAACGCCGTTAGTCACGTACTAGAGAAAATTTATGCTCAAGGCATACACTCATGAATCATATTTAATCTCAATTTATCATTTCTGGGCCGGAACACTGAACCAATGCTTGGTACATTCCTGATACACTTGTATTTTATTTATTTAGCTGACTCATCTTCGATTACCTTATTCTTAGAGATAGTATGAGTATATTTGATTAGTAGTTGTTTTCTCAGCTTTTTTTTTTTTTACATGTGAGTAACTTTTGGTAATAGTACAGTTCTGAGTGTTCAAAACACACTACGTTTAGTTAACTACAAAATCCATTTATAGGTCCTCTGCTGCTGTGTCAGTTCCACATCTGCAATTATGTACTTATTTCATCGAAGTGTATTTATGCTGAGCTATAAATAATGGTTCACGTCTGCCATTATGTACTTACTTACTTTGCTAGTGTATGAACTTAAGTAATACTCACTCTATTAATATTTAATGCATAGGATAGCACATTTATTTCATATTCATAGTGTATTGCAGCTGATTAGTTTGCTCACTTGGCAATCCATTTCCACTCGATCGGACGCTGAAACATCAGGTAGTCTCTCTCAGACCTACCACTAAAGTGCATCAAGTAATTATGGACGAGCGTAATGCTAAATTCCTTAAACCTATAGGACACCATGAGCTGCTCTGTCTCATCTAACGTAAGGGTACCTATGGTCGCATTCACACCTCCAACTAATAACCTCAATACGTGTAGGTGTATCCTGTCACACACTACACTAAAATAATGGCCAGCTCCAACCTTATAAATACTTCAGGGACGTGTCCTTCACGTCTCATCCACAAACACTGCTCAGTTCTATTACACTGCCTTTCCTTGCTACACCAGGTGAGTTTAATCTTACAACTTATCTGTATATTTTTCCTAACACTAAGCAATCTCTTTTACTATTTCGTAGTTAGCTCTAATGCATACACTAGGTTTCACTACCACTTCAGATCCTGCTTGTACATGAATTCATATATCTTTTTAAATTACTGTTGGTGGACCATTTCCAATAAAACAACACTTTGTACTTACTATATTACCAGGGTACTATACATAATTGTTACTCAAATACATTTGTATCTTAATTACGTCATACTTCTCTATCGTTTGTCACTATTAGGTTTGTCACATTAGGTATTTTTCTTCACTAATCGGTAGATAGAATGGTTACATAACTCATGGCTTGATAGCCATGACAGAAAATTTTCATGTCTGGAAAGAAAAGGTCGAAATTTTTGAGGACAGGAAAGAGGAAGAGTGAGTGAGACCTGAAAGGGAAAGAAGATCTCACACAGCTGGGACTGCACAGCTGCCACACTGTGTAGAGGTTACAGAACAACCTCCTCCCTACAGCATTCATTAGCTTAATGCTGGCTTGATAGTCATAACGGAAAATTTTAGTATTTGGAAAGAAAAGGTCGAAATTTTTGAGGACAGGAAAGAGGAAGAATGAGTGAGACCTGAAAGGGAAAGAAGATCTCACACAGCTGGGACTGCACAGCTGCCACACTGTGTAGAGGTTACAGAACAACCTCCTCCCTACAGCATTCATTGGTTTAATGCTGTATTGATAACCATACCGGAAAATTTTAGTATTTGGAAAGAAAAGGTCGAAATTTTTGAGGACAGGAAAGAGGAAGAATGAGTGAGACCTGAAAGGGAAAGAAGATCTCACACAGCTGGGACTGCACAGCTGGCACACTGTGTAGAGGTTACAGAACAACCTCCTCCCTAGAGCATTCATTCATAACCTTTGACCACGCCACGTCGATCTGAAAATATTTTATGATGCCTTTTTAGAACCTGTCTCAGTTCTTCCTTTTGATTGTCTGAAATCTTATCGATTTCCTGCAATTTAGCTTCTATTTTGTCCACAATAATTGCTTCTTCTTCTTCTTCTGTGTTCAGCTTACTGTTACTAAGATTAACACCTTCGTCCCAATACCTCCTATTTTTCAGAACTCGTATAGGCAGCTCCCAAGTTTCATCATCAGTTATTACATGTTTATCACAAAAAGGTACTATAATTACTCCGGTTATTGGCAAGACCATTTTTAACTGGCTTCTTTCAAAGTCAACAACACTCTGATATTTTGACAAGAAATATATGCCAATTAAAACCTCAATACTGAGATTGTTTACAATTAAACATGGATGATCAATTAAATTACCATTTATGTTAAAGGGCAGTAAAGCTTCTTGCTTTACCGTTTTTGACACCTTGCCAGTAGCACCAATTATTCTTAGTCCTGATACTCTCATTACTGTAAGCTTGTCTTTACCAGGTAATGCATCAAAGAAGGACTGAGATATCGCACTCACCTCACTTCCACTGTCTAAGAGACAACGTACATTGATAACCAACATATTCACTATTATTATAGGGTGGCTTATTCTAGGTTGTACAGGTGGTTCCTCAAATTCATCTAATAGTTCCTTTTGGATTTGTCTCCAACTAAAGTGATCGACATCTGTCTTCATTACATTTAGGTCACAGTGGGTAGGGGTTTCCTGAATTACATTTTCAACTGCCTTTTCCAGTCGGTCTATTAATTTCAAATCGAAACACCGCACGACTTCATTATATTTAGTTTGCTGAACATGACCCAAATTACTGTAGTCTGAGCGATTCTGCGCCTCCAGACCGGGCATAACGCTAGTTACAGCTAAACAACTTTCACCATTATCGTCGGTTTCCTTCTCAAGTGACAACTGGTCACAGCTACTGGGTTCATCGACCCCCAACAGCCTACCCTCTACATTCTCACTTATCTCCTGTCCTAAATCTATTAGTACATTATCAACATCCTGCACAGGCACTTTAGATAAAAGCACATCATCTTCATCGTAAATATAAGCATGAATTTCTTCTGCTTCTTCACCTGACAATTCAGTATTTTGTAGCTCTTCCCTATCGTTACACAGCTGCGCCTTCTCTTTCTCTTCCCACTTAGAAAGCGTCTCTAACATGGTATCTATCAAATACTGTGAGTGATCTAATATGTCTGTTGTATCCTTAGGTGCTACCGACTTTTCATCCACATGTTCGGTTTGAGTATTCTGATCTGTCTTACCAATTCCCTTAACTACTGGCTTAGGAAAAGTAACCGCCTGGTGAGCACCAGTGTCCTCATAGACGGGAACTAGTTTTCCTGCCTCGGCCTACTGCTGTTTCCTTTAGTTTCATTATAGTTGACTGGCACAGCATTACTTTCCGTACTGTTGTTTACATGCATATTTCTGTTTGGAACAAAATTATTACCCCTTGGACGCCATTGTTGGTTCTGATAATTATTTCCCCAATTCCTACCTCTCTTAGGATGGCGAACACCTACTGTTCTGATGTTTACATTGCCATTCTGCTCGTTCCTAAAATTACTACTATTGTTATTAGCATTTCTGTTATTACGTGCTTGCTCCTCATTGGCAGCAACACGCTCTACACGTTCCAGATACTCAATGAAACGATCCAGATTGTCTCTAGGGGCAGATATAATTCTAGTTTGCCAGTACCATGGCAGTTTGGCTTCAAGACCCAGTATTATCATTTCAGGTTTCAGCTTTTCGTCCAAATGTGATAAACGTGAAATCCATGACCTAGCAAACTCTTTAATAGATTCCTTGCCTGCATTGAAGCGTTTTCCACTCCAAAATTCTCTCAACACTTCATTTTGCTTATTACTTGACCAATACTCATTAATGAAAGCTGTTTTAAACTCCGCTAATGTTTTACACTTCAACATAACATCAGCTGACCAACGCATGGCGTCACCTGCTAAATGGCTTCTAATAAATGAGATTTTCTCTCGTTCAGACCAAGTTGGTGGAATCACATCTTCAAAATCGTTCCAGAAATCTAGCGGGTGGATATTTTTATCTGGATCGAACCGCAAGAACTGCCGACACCCGATAAAAGCGGCGTTTGCAGCTACCACTTGTTGTATATTACCATTATCAGAAGTTACTGAAGCTACTTTACTCTCAATGTTAGCAATGTTAGTACTAATATTTTCTACTTTCATTTCCACATTATCTACTCTTTGTACAATATGAGTAGTATCAGTTTTGATTGCATCTATGTCTGCTTGACATATGTTTACTTTTATATTAACATCTTTAAATCTATCTGAGCACAGTTCAGATTCCGCCTCGATCTTTTCTGTTAACTTGTGCTCCAGCTTCGCGTCTTCCATTTGGAAGTCCTTGCGAACCTCAGCAACTTCGGATTTTACTGTTTTATACATTTCAGAAAATTGTTGAACAACCTTTTTCTTAATATCCTCATGTTTGTAATCAATTTTATAATTCAAACTGTCTAGATCCTCTTTCAACTTATTGCAACCAGCCTTGAAGGTATCGTCCATTACCTCCAATCGTTTATTAAAATTTGTTTGACTGGCAGCTATTGCTTGTAATATAACATTTAAATCAACAGCCCCAGCATCTTTGGGTTGCTCACTAGCTGGCTTTTTATCACACTCAGGTGACGAAAAACTAGCTCCAATACCAGAATCATCAAAACTAAATGAAACTTCAGATTGATCAGTTATATCTAACTGCTCCTTCTTAAATTCTACCATCTCTGATGACTGTTTCATTTTTAATTCATCAGAGAAACTATCATCCAATAAATTTACAATTTCTAATTTCTGCTTTACTACAGGGGTCTCTATCACTGAATCATTGCCCCTTCCCACACTACTGTCAGGAGACAATACTTCATATTTCACTTTAACATTATTACTTTCATGCATATTTACAATTGAACTGTTGTCTAGATTTACAGTTCCCTCAACAGACATAGGTTCTGATATAAGTTTAACCTCAGTTTCTTTTGGCGGTTCCATCGCCGACAGTCTTTTAGTGCAGGTTAGTAAAATTTTTAACAGCTTTTCACTTAACTTAGTTCCTTCTGCACGACGTATGGCATTGCCGGCGCGGCGTACCAGGATTCCTGATGCGACGTGGCACGTTGAACTGCAGACGGCTCTCCGACGGCTGTTGTGTGTTTGCGTGGCCCGCAATTGCAGGCGCTGCGCCGGCTGCTCCAGCGGACGACTGCGGTGCGGCGAGACTGGCTCCTCGCGATGCCGGCAGCACTGCTAGACTCAGTGCCAGCTCCGTCAATCCAGATGTGTTGTTAATCCAATTGTGTCGTCCACATGCACACGTAACACATTCACTGTTCTATACTCAGTTGCGTGTCGCATTTCACTCGCGAATCCGAATAGTTAAAAATCACTTTCACTTAGTTGAATTCCCGGCCGATGCACCATATGTGGGGCGGCGAATAATTTGTAAAAATAATCGTTTGCCGTATAAATGCTTGCATGTTGAATCAGTTTCTGACTTTTAGAATGTTGTTAATGCTGTCTTTCGCCGTTCTCAACACTGGCTCTCTATTTACTTTTTAGCACCCAGAAAGTGATTTAACAAAACGTGAAGCCTGTAATTAGAGTTCCTAGTGCCCACTTCATCTGAGAATACAATTATAGCTGCAGCTTATAGCTCTGAGGAATTTGGAGATTGTCCGGGATTTCTAATCAAAAACGATATTCCAAAATAGTTGAGTATATTCTGAAATTCACTGATAAAAACACAAGTATCCCTACAACCTAACTAACAGAGCAGTTCAGAGTCTAATGCGCTGATGCAACTATAAATGTCCAAATTAAATGTTAAAAAGAATGCTCGCCATAATTTGATGAGAGTATTTCATCAAACGCCACGCTAAATAATTGGTAGAATGTCTGTCCCGTGACGGCACGTGAAAATACGACAATACGCAAACTGAAGCTAGATAATGAAAATCATCCCAGCATTAACACTGCACTTGAAATGATTTCATGGTTCCGTGTATCTCTAGTAACTTAATACAGCACCCGAGGCTGTTTGTAGCAGTGATACCGATGCGACGCGACTCCCGACACAGATGGCGTGTTATTCAGCGTCTGGAGAGAACTGGGGCCTTCCTTCCTCGCGCAGCGTTCTTATATATAAAGCCGCGGTGCGGACGGCTAAGGGAACGCCTGATCAAATCGGCTCTCCCGACTAGCCGCTGGGCTAGTAACGCACCACTTCAAGTTACATAATAATTTATAGCTTCTTTTGCTGATGGCCGATGAAGCTCTTAATTTAAACGTCCATTCAGCACGCAGGTAAGTATTGATAATAAAATTTTGACGTGGCTAAGTTAAATATTTTGGGCGAGAGAATTAATTAAATTACACTGCACGCAGTAGATGAGCTCTGAACTGGCCCTTTTGAGATCCGCTATCGCTATAATTTTATAGGTATTCAAAAGAAACTTTTCACATCTTCATAGACATAGCGGACCTCCAACCTATTTAAATCTAAACATCCTAGCCTTATTTATTAGCCTACTTAATCTATCTTGCTTCCTTCAGTTTTGAGATGAAAACCAGAAAATCATGAATTTCCACTAAAGTCTTAATTTGTGAAATCCAAAGTACTGTTCTTATTAAATCATTATGAAAGATGAATCTAAATATAAATTTTGAAGTCTCTAGCTCTTTTCTGTTGCGCCAACGATTTTTTTAGAAAAACGTCCAAATTTCGAAAATGACTTAAGTTATCGAACTGATATTCAACACACATTAATTTAGTATTATTCCTGACATGCTAGAAAAGTTTTAGGTAATTTGCTTGATTTTTAAGGTATTGCGCAACATTTATGACGTCAGAGCTAGTAACAGCAGACTGGCTGGCACACAATGGAAACTGATGTGAATTTACTACAGCGTGAGTAGGCTGCTTCCCTACAACGGGTCATATACAATATGTACAACAACCAAGAGGGAATAATAAGAGTGGATGATCAAAAACGAAGTGCTCGTATTAAGAAGGGTGTAAGACAAGGCTGTAGCCTTTCGCCCCTACTATTCAATCTGTACATCGAGGAAGCAATGATGGAAATAAAGGAAAGGTTCAGGAGTGGAATTAAAATACAAGGTGATAGAATATCAATGATACAATTCGCTGATGACATTGCTATCCTGAGTGAAAGTGAAGAAGAATTAAATGATCTGCTGAACGGAATGAACAGTCTAATGAGTACACAGTATGGTTTGAGAGTAAATCGGAGAAAGACGAAGGTAATGAGAAGTAGTAGAAATGAGAACAGCAAGAAACTTAACATCAGGATTGATGGTCACGAAGGCAATGAAGTTAAGGAATTCTGCTACCTAGGCAGTAAAATAACCAATGACGGACGGAGCAAGGAGGACATCAAAAGCAGACTCGCTATGGCAAAAAAGGCATTTCTGCCCAAGAGAAGTCTACTAATATCAAATACCGGCCTTAATTTGAGGAAGAAATTTCTGAGGATGTACTTCTGGAGCACAGCATTGTATGGTAGTGAAACATGGACTGTGGGAAAACCGGAACAGAAGAGAATCGAAGCATTTGAGATGTGGTGCTATAGGCGAATTTTGAAAATTAGGTGGACTGATAAGGTAAGGAATGAGGAGGTTCTACGCAGAATCGGAGAGGAAAGGAATATGTGGAAAACACTGATAAGGAGAAGGGACAGGATGATAGGACATCTGCTAAGACATGAGGGAATGACTTCCATGGTAATAGAGGGAGCTGTAGAGGGCGAAAACTGTAGAGGAAGACAGAGATTGGAATACATCAAGCAAATAATTGAGGACGTAGGTTGCAAGTGCTACTCTGAGATGAAGAGGATAGCACAGGAAAGGAATTCGTGGCGGGCCGCATCAAACCAGTCAGTAGACTGATGACCAAAAAAAAAAAAAAAAAAAATGCATCTCAGCCTTTCGCGGCGATGCCCTACAAGCCTCACGAGCTTACTGACGGTGGCTCTGGCACAATCTTCACTTAACCCTCCCGTGGCGCTTGCTGAGATTCCGGTGCCATTTACCTCCTTCTGGAGGTTTTATTTGGGGTACAGCTACTTACGAGACGTTCTCCCTGTCAGTCGCTTACCAACGGCCTGTGACATTTATCGCATTCTACTTCGCCACAGGTCGCCTAATGTCGTCGAACTGACTTATCCTACCGTGCATTGGATGGTACGATGGCGCACTGTGAAAGTTGTAACTCTCGATTCAGATTTATGTGCGACCTGGTACATCACGGTGAACAGAAAATAGTTTACTCGAGGGAGACTTCCTCTCTTTTTACGGATGTCGCTCGCTTATATCGATTCCCACACTCTCCTCTACACGGACGCTATGTTGAGGACGAAACACTACGAGGTCACGTGGATCCGAGGTCACACGATTCGTTATTTGTTTGAAGGTGGTGTCATAGGACTCATGCGTTTTTGGAATTATTTAAACACTCGTCATTGTACGAGGTGCATTCAAGTTCTAAGGAATCCGATTTTTTTTTCTAATTAACTACTCACGCGAAATCGATGAAACTGGCGTTACTTCTCGACGTAATCGCCCTGCAGACGTACACATTTTTCACAACGCTGACGCCATGATTCCATGGCAGCGGTGAAGGCTTCTTTAGGAGTCTGTTTTGACCACTGGAAAATCGCTGAGGCAATAGCAGCACGGCTGGTGAATGTGCGGCCACGGAGAGTGTCTTTCATTGTTGGAAAAAGCCAAAAGTCACTAGGAGCCAGGTCAGATGAGTAGGGAGCATGAGGAATCACTTCAAAGTTGTTATCACGAAGAAACTGTTGCGTAACGTTAGCTCGATGTGCGGGTGCGTTGTCTTGGTGAAACAGCACACGCGCAGCCCTTCCTGGACGATTTTGTTGCAGTGCAGGAAGGAATTTGTTCTTCAAAACATTTTCGTAGGATGCACCTGTTACCGTAGTGCCCTTTGGAACGTAATGGGTAAGGATTACGCCCTCGCTGTCCCAGAACATGGACACCATCATTTTTTCAGCCCTGGCGGTTACCCGAAATTTTTTTGGTGGCGGTGAATCTGTGTGCTTCCATTGAGCTGACTTTCGCTTTGTTTCTGGATTGAAAAATGGCATCCACGTCTCATCCATTGTCACAACCGACGAAAAGAAAGTCCCATTCGTGCTGTCGTTGCGTCAACATTGCTTGGCAACATGCCACACGGCAGCCGTGTGGTCGTCCGTCAGCATTCGTGGCACCCACCTGGATGACACTTCTCGCATTTTCAGGTCGTCATGCAGGATTGTGTGCACAGAACCCACAGAAATGCCAACTCTGGAGGCGATCTGTTGAACAGTCATTCGGCGATCCCCCAAAACAATTCTCTCCACTTTCTCGATCATATCGTCAAACCGGCTTGTGCGAGCCCGAGGTTGTTTCGGTTTGTTGTCACACGATGTTCTGCCTTCATTAAACTGTCGCACCCACGAACGCACTTTCGACACATCCATAACTCCATCACCACATGTGTCCTTCAACTGTCGATGAATTTTAATTGGTTTCACACCACGCAAACTCAGAAAACGAATGATTGCACACTGTTCAAGTAAGGAAAACGTCGCCATTTTAAGTATTTAAAACAGTTCTGATTCTCGCCGCTGGCGGTAAAATTCCATCTGCCATACGGTGCTGCCATCTCTGGGACATATTGACAATGAACGCGGCCTCATTTTAAAACAATGCGCATGTTTCTATCTCTTTCCAGTCCGGAGAAAAAAAATCGGAGGCCTTAGAACTTGAATGCACCTCGTACTACTGTGAAGAGCCTGAAGTGTGGAACATCTTCCACGGTGCTCCCCTAGCTGGATCATTCATGGCAGGAGATAAATTTGATACATTCACACGTAGAAGATTGAACAGATAATTGCACCTACACGACATTACGAGAAAACATGCCATGAAGATGGGACGACGGTATCCAAGGTCTACCGACGCGGCATGTTCAAGAAGTATTAATTGTGTATTTTAGTATTTTTGTTTTTTATTCATGCAAGTAGTACATATCCCTCCTCCGTTTAAAATCTTGATGATAAGATCATGGAAAAGACGGATTTATTTTTTGTCAATAAATAAATAAATATTCTCCTGTGGCCGTCTATCCCTTCCATATGTTCGTGTTTGGCGACGGAGACATAGTAGCAAAGCATTATAAAATGACCCCTGCGCACTTTGCCTGCGGGATCACCCATTAGAAATAAAAAAAATCCCATTCCGTCATACATTTTCAACATTCCTCACTGTTTTAAATCACTGCCCACTCGGAGACAGTGTCCTTTGTGTCTTAAATATCTTTTGTTACCAAGATCGCAGCACCAAAAAAGGATAAAAATTGAAAGTCATTATTAATCTATGAAAGAAACTGTTTAACATGTTTGAGTTATCGAATTCTGAGAGACTTTGACATCAGGTTTATTGCTGAGAGGCTGTCTCTGTAATTTGCTTCGTGCGTTACAACGTCAGGTTAAAGGAAGACATCTAAGCAATTCTAGGGCATGCTGCTAGATTATGCTCGTTGAGCACAAATGAGAACTGCTAATGTGAAGAAGACCTTTCCGCGAAGCACTAATGGGAAAAACTTTATAGAGATCCAACATTTGCGACATATTGCACAACAGTACTATTACATACGAGTATATCTTGCATAAGGATCGCGAAGACAAGACAAGAGTAAATAGGGCTTGTACAGAAGCATATTTTCCCTCGGTGTCATTGCAAGTAGTACAGGAAAAAGAATGACCATCATTGTTATTAGTGTACCCTCTACTATGTGCCTTATGGTGGCTTGCGAAGTATGTATGTAAATGTACATATAGGGCTCAACTTCTGAAAGTAGTGTGTCTGTCTGGAGTTTGATGTATAATTTGACTTCATCTGTAACTTTTAACAAACCGAATCTACTCGTAGACCACACTGATTCTTGGATAAGCCAGTAATGAATTAAAGCTATGTGTGGAAAAAATGGGTAGAGAATGGGTACAACAGCAAATATTACCACACCGTAACTGTCTTTCACGAGTTTTCGGCGCGATTGCAAGCTGATACCACACCTGTTATGTAGACAGGCGAGTACAACTTCTCTGTCAACAGGAAGTGATAAGATTATCTTTCGATAAGACAGGAAATACGATCACTATTCTTGACACCAATGTTCTGCCTTGCCCGCATCTCGTGGTCGTGTGGTAGCGTTCTCGCTTCTCACGCCCGGGTTCCCGGGTTCGATTCCCGGCGGGGTCAGGGATTTTCTCTGCCTCGTGATGGCTGGGTGTTGTGTGCTGTCCTTAGGTTAGTTAGGTTTAAGTAGTTCTAAGTTCTAGGGGACTGATGACCATAGATGTTAAGTCCCATAGTGCTCAGAGCCATTTGAACCATTTGTTCTGCCTTGCGTACGTCATATCCTTCGTTATTCCTATAATTAGCGAGATGTACGACAGATTCGCTACTTCAGTTCGTGCCATCCCGAAGGAAACATCTCCATAGAGGGTTAGACTCATAACGTAAGATTTATTCTTTGTTTATTCTAAGATGTAAACTACACGTAAAATGTTGAAGGTCACTCGATGATTATATGTTGTATTGTTCTAAAATTGTTTTGGATTGGTTTTATGAGAACAAAGATCCGACGTTATCCAAAATAGTTCCGTTTCTTTCTCAGAATCTCAGCTATTTTGTGCATATGCTAAGAGCAATTACGAACAAATAATGTTTATCAGTATACTGTTTTCATGATTGTTGTCAGTCCAAATGAGCTTCCATGGGGACAAGATCGGGGAAACAAGTGAAACAGCGTTGTTATCACGAACATACCTTGTACTTCGGATTGAGAATCTATAGACTATAATATGTAATCCTCCTTCTCCGAGAAAGTGTAGATATCACTGGTGAACCCCTCAGAATCGCTTAATCAGTCATTTAGAAACAGACAAAATACACACATCAAAAAAAGTTTTGCATCACCTCGCTTCCGAGAGTTCCGTAACTTGTACAGAAAATTGGAATAGAGATTAACATAAAAATCATTTCCTCCCTTTTTATTGCTCATGAAAACCACACATTGCATGTTGTACCACCATACAGCGAGGCCTTCAACGGTGGTGGTCCAGATTGCTGTTCTCACCGGTACTTCTAATACCCAGTAGCACGTCCTCTTGCAGTGATGCATGCCTGTATTCGTCGTGGCATACTATCCACAAGTTCATCAAGGCACTGTTGATCCAGATTGTCCCACTCCTCAACGGAGATTCGGTGTAGATACCTCAGAGCGGTTATGAATCACGTCGTCCATAAACAGCCCTCTTCAATCTATAGTGCTCATCTCTGGAGACCATGCTGGCCACTCTAGTCGAGTGAAGTCGTTATCCTGAAGAAAGTCATTCACAAGATGTGCACGATGGGGGCGCGAGTTGTCGTCAATGAAGAGGAATGCCTCGCCAATATGCTGCCAATATGGTTGTACTGTCGGTCTGAGGATGACATTCATGTATCGTACAGCCGTTACGGCGCCTTCCATGATCACCAGCGGCGAACGTAGTTCCTACATAATGCCACCCCAAAAAAGCGAGGAACCTCCACCCTGCTGCCCTTGCTGGGTACTGTGTGTAAGGCGCTCAGCCTGACTAGGTTGCCTCCAAACACATCTCTGATGATTCTCTGGTTGAAGGCATATTCGACACTCATCGGTGAAGAGAACGTGATGCCAATCCTGAGCGGTCCATTCGGCATGTTGTTGAGCCCAACTGTACCGCGATACATGGTGTCGTGCCAAGATGGACCTCTCCATGGGCGTTGGGAGTGAAGTCGCGCATCGTGCAGCCTATTGCCCACAGTTTGAGCCGTAACATGACGTCCTGTGGCTGCACGAAAAGCATTATTCAACATGGTGGCGTTGCTGTCAGTATTCCTCCGAGCCATAATCCATAGTTAGCGGCTATCCGCTGCAGTAGTAACCCTTGTGCGGCCTGAGCGAGGCATGTCATCGACAGTTCCTGTCTCTCTGTATCTCCTCCATGTCCGAACAACATCACTTTGGTTCACGACGCCAGGACACTTCCCATGTTGAGAGCCCTTCCTGGCACAAAGTAACAATGCCGACGCGATCGAGACCGTCTAGACATAGTTCAACTACAGACAACAAAATCCGTGTACCTCCTACATGGTGGAATGACTGGAACTGATCGGCTGTCGAACCCCCTCCGTATAATAGGCGCTGCTCATGCATGGTTGTCAGAGGGACTGTGTTGTGATACAATATCCACAGTCAACGTCTGTCTTCATGAGTTCTTGGAACCAGGGTGATGCAAAAGGTTTTTTGATGTGTGCAACACCTACCCGCGACACACGTAACGTGGAAGCTGCTACCAGTGCCATACACGGTATTGTTACTGTGACTCCTCAGTTTCTCCCATTGTTGACCAGGGTGATTATTTTTACAATGATTTGGATGGCAAAAGCCGGACACAGAACACTAGAAACCCGACATTATCCGACATCTACCGATCCAGGACAAGGAGCCCAGCGATAAAGAAAGTTCCGGGAAAGTACCACAGGCTACAATGACGTACTTACGTTGTTCTTAAGTAATTCGTGCAAATATGAATCATTCGGATTCCTGTGGGAAATCACATTTCATGATTTGCGACAGGAAAAGAAACTACCACTGAGTACTCGTAGTAGCGTCGACGAGATACAAGCTACGACGAACCGACTTCAAAGGGCTTATTTTTACAGTTTATTGTAATTTTTTAAATTTTTTTGTATTTTCCAAACATGTCACGAAAACATTATCAGATACAACTAAGGCATTTAAATTTTTGCTAAATGTCCCCGTGTGGGGGTCGTTACCATTTACTGAGGTAATTTAAAACGGACCTCCGCTGCTGGGGAATGTAAATGGTTTCATGTCTCCCAGAGAATCTGCATACATGGATCGTCAGCTTTGTGTTACCAGTGGAAATGAACTGCCATTTGTTCTGTTTCATATGCGACTTTTCTTAAAATTCACGAGACATTCTTACATATTCCTCGCAGCAGACTACATTCTCCAGTGTCAAAAATTTACGATAAATGATGAGGGAGAGACGTCATGTTCTCTGCATTCCAAGCACAGGCTAAATTGCAGTAGTTAACAAGAAAACACCTGTTTTGTATGCCGCACGGGAACTGTTATTTATACATCTAGGCGCTTTTCGTTAACAAGGCATCTTTATTTATTACAAAATGTTTACCTGTACGTGAACTGTTTTAAGGTTACCTGAATGTCATGGTCTGTATGTTTTACTTGTAATTTGAAAACTTTAATAGGTGTTGAAATGAAACTTTAACATAATTAGTAGATTGTGACCTCTTTGTGACAAAAATTTAAATGTTGTGAAGCTCATAATGGAGTGAAAATTGATTTTTATCTTACATACTAGATTATGTGTTATTTTTATTTTTCGAACATTCCGTTTGCACACTATTCAGAATAAAAGGCCAAAACAAACTTTATTCTTTTGACTCGTAAACAGAATAAAGTGGAAGTATTTACTAGTTCCTTGTTTTGCGTATTTTAGAAGTCTGTTTTTTCTCCTAATAATTTAAGAATATATGACATGCCCGAGCGTAAAATATTTAATACACTGCCGAATAATTTGATGTACTGTGTAGGTAAGCACTACATTATTATTTTTGCAAAATTTTGCTTTTTTTGGCTTTAATATTGGATGAGACAATGATACCTAAGTGTGCAAAAATGTTGGTTACCCGAAACTGAAAATAAAATTTTGCATGTCGTTTTCTGAAGGATGTTACACAAAAGAGTTGCTATGGAAATATCGGAGCCACAATTAAATAGTGAGACATGTCAAAATATTCCAGCTTCGTAATCATATTCAATCTGAGTGTCCTTTTCATCTTCTTCAGTTTTCTTTTTTTCTTTGTTTTTCTGGCTTCCTTTGTAATGATCTAGCAGATTTTCCAGCTTCAGCGACATGTTAGTATCTAATCGTAGAAAACTATTTCTCATGTTGTCCCCAGATTTGATGCCTAATCTGCTTATGGTTTTTAATCTGCTTGTCACTCCACCATTAAAACGTATCATGACATACATCAAACCATTCTGGAAATCTGTTATGCCAACAGAAACAGTAAACTGCAGTAAACTACTTGTATCGGCAGCATGATCGATTGCAATACACCCCTGCTCACAGTACTGCCGATATGTTCCTGAAGGATGTTACACAAAAGAGTTGCTATGGAAATATCGGAGCCACAATTAAATAGCGAGACATTATAGGCAAGGTATTACGTCCTGAGAGCTAAAACATCGAAATTTAATCTCTCATTTAATAAATATCTATGTGCATTCCAGATTATAAAAATATCTGCAAGTTCTGGTAACAAGTAATACTCAACCTTTGACAACCAGTTACGAATTGATCCCACTGATAAACTTAGACATGGACACACCACAGACGATTGTTTTTCCAGATGCCATCAACGTTGATTTTGGTTTCTACGAAACGTAAGCAATTTACACATACCTCACACGCGTTGATCATTCAGTACCTTGAACCAAATGATATATTCAGTGAAGACCATTAGTTCCTTAGCTCTCTTTAGGATTCCCTAATGTCTGTACTATTTTGTTGCAAACGTTTCAGGACACACTGTATATTAACTGTGTCGGCTGATTATTGTGATATAGTTGTTGCCTATCCCCCCATGTTATTAAATTTGTACATTTAACAAGTGATAAGGGAAACCAGAGAAAAATTTGGATAGGGATTTAAGTTTCAGGAAGAAGGAATAAAGGCCTGGCATTTTCCGAGGAAACTATAATCTGTGAGATGGCAAAGAGCATAAAAAATCAGTTCAACTGTAGATAGTATCTTGGAAATTGGGTAAGAGTAACATCAATAAAAGTAAATCAAGGGTAATGAAGTAGAATAAAATTAAATCAGGTGATGCTGAGGTAATTATAACAGGAAATGAGACACTTATCTCCATCACTCTCTGAGTGTGTCTCCTCATCGCTGGAGTGAAAGGATATTAGATAAACTAATTTAGATGTGCGTTCATTCATCATTGTCGTGGGAAAATTATTGTCCTTTCTCCTCAATGAAAATAAGAGTATATTACAGTAACCTAAGTTATTCAATCTGGAATCTCTGAAATTGATGCTTTTACGATTTTAGGATTGTAACGGCAAAATGAAGAGCAAACAAAAAGAACCAGAGTCATCTCAGAAAGCGGAACGTCGCGATAAGAATGGGAAAGGGACCGATCCGCTTGAACCGTAAGTACTGGGACTTTGTCTTGAAATACTGGTGTTGAATGGTTGTTTCTCCTTACACATAAAAATTTCACACTCTGAATCACAATATTAAATACAAATTCATCATTAGTATTGTATCTCACCCAGTCTGCATCCACTGTTTCAGAGAATTCACTGAACCGGACAAGAAAGAGAAACCGGAACCAGTGCCCAGTGTGTCATTTCTTCAACTGGTAGGTTGAAATGATAATGATATCTTAAAAATAATTTAGTTTTGAAACAGACACAGTCAAAACCTTCTGGTTTTTACCTCTCAAATAATTTTATTTTACCCCTTAGTCGGTAATTACCCCGAAGTTTGAAACCAGTGCTCTAGTACGATGGGAGTCATTCCCTGGTATCTTACCAGGTGTACTGGTATGAAATGAGCGTTTTTTTGTGAAAATGAAACACTAATTTTGAATTGAAAAGTAAAAACATTTTATTCAAAGTACTGACCATTGCTTTCTATACATTTTGACCACCTTTCTGGCAATTTGTAGACACCACGTCAATAGAAATCAGTCACCGAATTTTCGACTTCTTCGTAGGAATCGAAGTGTTCCTCAGCCAATGCGTGTCCCATTGATGAAAACAAACGGTAGTCGGAAGGGGCCAAGTCTGGTGAATACGGCGGGTGGGGTAGCAGCTCCCAGCCAAGTGTTTTGATTGTATCATGAACCAGTTTTGCTTTGTGTGCAGGTGCATTGTCGTGTAAAAAAATTACTTTGCCATGTCTTCTGGCCCATTCTGGTCTTTTTTTCGATCAATGCATAGTTCAAATTGATCATTTGTTGTCTGTAGCGATTAGTATTCACAGTTTCACCGGGTTTTAGAAGCTCATGATACACCACACCTCTCTGATCCCACCAAACACACAGCATTGTCTTCTTGCCGAATCGATCTGGTTTTGCAGTCGATGTTGGTGGTTGTCCCGGATTAACCCATGATTTTTCCCGTTTAGGATTCTTAAAATAAATCCATTTTTCATCACCACTAACAATTCGATGCAAAATTGATTTTATTTCATGTCTTTGAAGCAAAATTTTACAAATGGTTTTTCGGTTTTCCATCTGTCTTTCATTCAATTCATGTGGCACCCATTTTCCCACTTTTGGATCTTTCTCATAGCTTTCAAATGGTCAGAAATTGTTTGTTGTGCAACATTTAGCATTGCTGGCATTTGCTTCTGACTCAAAGTATCATCTTCATCCAATATTGCTTGCAATTCGGCGTCTTCGAACTTTTTTGGTGGTCTTCCATGTTCTTCATTTCTTACATCAAAATCATTATTTCTGAACCGATGAAATCATCTTTTGCATGTTGCTTCTGATAGAGCATGATCACCATATGCCTCAACAAGCATTCGATGCGACTCTGCAGCACTGTTTTTCAAGTGAAAACAAAAAAATAATGCTTTCCGCAAATCATCACTTTCTGGTACAAAATTCGACATTGTTAACACGATGAAAACATATGGTGTTGTTTGTTCCATGACTTGATGTATACTAAATATCTTTGACAGATGTCATACCAACCAAACAAAAAAAAATGAAGGCTCGTTCACAACAAATGCCCCCTATCGACACATTTGTATCTTAACGCTCATTTCAGGCCGGTACACCTGATAGTACAAGTCCTATAATCTTGTTGCTTCTTCTTGTCAGTGTTACCATAGGCTCCTTTTTTGCTGATTCTGCTGAGAACCTCCTCTTTCCTTACCTTATCAGTCCACCTGGTTTTCAAGGTTCTATTACAGCGCGGCATCTCAAATGCCTTGATTCTTTTCCATTCTCAAATACTTGATGAATGTAGTTCGAGTGTTTTCGTGTGGTGAGTTAGGCTGCCTCAAGGCATACATACAGTTTCCAGCTATGACACTCCTCTTATTGTGCTGAACCTTTCAAATAACGTATCTATTAATGAGCAGATTATGTCAGCATTTTAAATTTTTGAAATGCGGTCACTATTTATATGAAATACTAGATGTTCCTGGCCACATGTTGCTGTAGCTCAGTCTGGTTAAACGGAAACAAAGATACGTGAACGTACACGTTTCCAATACGCATGGGAATAGGACATACGTCCTAACCTTTTTGTCCCCCTGTCTCTGTCCATCTCCTACTCCATCTCTTTTTGTCCATCTCCTCCTCCTTCCCCTCTCTCTGTCCTTATGTTATATGTCCATCTTCTCCTCCCCTCTCTCTCCATCTGCTCCCTCTCACTGGTCCTGAGCCTTGTTTATTGTTACTGCATATTCAGAGGCTGCAGTAGTATTCTTATCATAGGCCGATAACCAATAAATACAACATTCTTTTTTTCTGACAACACATGCACACACACGCCCACGCACACACACACACATATAAGTTTAAAGTAAATCGGTCATGGTCTTTTTGAGATTTTTGGTACTAACGTTTCCCCTTTATATATTTATTTATATATTATGCATATTAAAAAAGCTATATAAAAACACGCACGTCTTTGAATGTAACGTTTGGTCATAATTTAGGAGCGATCAGTGAAGAATTTTCAGAGCATTAAATTTTCAACAAACGAACATATACATTTTTATATAGAGTTCACCAATGATTATTATGTATATGGTTATACATTATATATGGAGCTATAGTAAGAAGATAAAAAGATGCGCGTATTTGCGTGCAACGTTGTGTACATATTTCAAATCAATAGGTGAAGAAGTTTCGGACACTTAAGACTTTAAACACATGAACATTTATATTTACGTTATAACACAGACATAAAATGGTAAATCTCTGAAAGTTGTTCTCCGATTCCTGTGAAATTTTAACATGACGCTGCGTACGAATGTGCGCATTTTTTATATCTACTGGAGTGTCGTACATAGGCCTACATACCTTTTTATTATCACAACACCAAAAGGTAATTACAGTAGAATAATGAAAAATTCGGGAATATGTTTGTCTAGGTAACATATTTTTAAGGGTTTAACATTGAAAGAACACAGTTAAATGTAAGCACAAGATAAGCCAATGCAAATGTGAAATGCTCATACATTAATAACGGGTGCAACTGCAAGATTGATGAATGCAAGAATGTAGACAAGCATACATCGTGTTGTACAGGTGCTGGATGTCAGTTTGTGTGACGGAGTTGCATGTCTGTTGCACTTGGTCGACCAATACAGGGGCGGTTAATGCTGGTTGTGAATGATGCTTGAGTTGTTGTCCAACGATGCCCCATAAGTGCTCGACTGGAGACAGATCTGGTGGTCGAGCAGGACAAAACAACATGACGACATTCTGTAGAGCATGTTGGGTTACAACCTCGGTATGTGGACATGCGCTGGACTGTTGGACTACATCCCCTGGAATGCTGTTCATGAATGGCAGCAAAACATGTTGGAATCACTAGAGTGACATAGAAATCTGCAGTCAGGGTGAGTGGGATAACCACGAGAGTGCTCATACTGTCATACGAAATCGCACTCCACACCAAAACTCCAGGTGTGCGTCCAGTGTGTCTAGCACGCAGACAAGTTGGTTGCAGGTGCCGAAGCAGAACCAGCTTTCATCAGAAAACGCAACAGACCTCCACTCTGCCATCCAGTATGCTCTCGCTTGAATCCATTGAAGTCGGAAATGTTGGTGGTTTGGCATCAATAGAATGCACGCTACAGGGCGTCTGGATCGAAGCCGTCCTTGAAGTAACTGATTGGTAACAGTTCCTTGCGCCATTGTGGTGACAACTGCTGCTGCAGATGGAGTATGATGCAAGAGCCATAGTCCGGACATTTCCCTAATGGCCATCCAGAGCCTGGTCTTCTTGCGGCCGTACACCCTCGTGACCACAGCTGCCAGCAATCAAACACAGTGGCTACACTCCAGGCTAGTGTTTCTGCAGTATCGCAGAAGTAACATCCAGCTTCTTGTAGGCTTATTACGCGACTTCGTTCAAACTCAGTGAGGTGTTGACAACGGCGTCCGTGTCGCTTTAAAGGTATTCTTGACTAAAATCATTCACCACGTCTAGCGTGTATTTAAAGCAAATCTGATTTGCATCCTCATAGTGGCGCTACTAAAGCCACTCCTATGCGACTGACGTGAGATTTGGATAGACATCATCTGTCAGATCTAGAAACACGACTACCAACTTTTGTTTATTTCGCACAAGTCCTTCTTGGTGTTGTGATTTTTTGCAGTCAATCAGGGACCTCCAGTTGTTGTGGTCTTCAGTCCTGAGACTGGTTTGATGCAGCTCTCCATGCTACTCTATCCTGTGCAAGCTTCTTCATCTCCCAGTACCTACTGCAACCTACATCCTTCTGAATCTGCTTGGTGTATTCATCTCTTGGTCTCCCTCTACGATTTTTACCCTCCACGTTGCCCTCCAATAGTAAATTGGTGATCCCTTGATGCCTCAGAACATGTCCTACCAACCGATCCCTTCTTCTAGTCAAGTTGTGTCACAAGCTCCTTTTCTCCCCAATTCTATTCAACAACTCCTCATTAGTTATGTGATCTACCCATCTAATCTTCACCATTCTTCTGTAGCACCACATTTCGAAAGCTTCTATTCTCTTCTTGTCTAAACTATTTATCGTCCATGTTTCACTTCCATACATGGCTACACTCCATACAAATACTTTCAGAAACGACTTCCTGACACTTAAATCTATATTCGATGTTAACAAATTTATCTTCTTCAGAAACGCTTTGCTTGCCATTGCCAGTCTACATTTTATATCCTCTCTACTTCGACCATCATCAGTTATTTTGCTCCCCAAATAGCAAAACTCCTTTACTATTTTAAGTGTCTCATTTCCTAATCTAATACCCTCAACATCACCCGACTTAATTCGACTAAATTCCATTATCCTCGTTTTGCTTTTGTTGATGTTCATCTTATATCCTCCCTTCAAGACACTATCATTTCCGTTCAACTGCTCTTCCAAGTCCTTTGCTGTCTCTGACAGAATTACAATGTCATCAGCGAACCTCAAAGTTTTTATTTCTTCTCCATGGATTTTAATACCTACTCCGAACTTTTCTTTTGTTTCCTTTATTGCTTGCTCAATATACACATTGAATAGCATCGAGGATAGGCTACAACCCTGTCTCACTCCCTTCCCAACCACTGCTTTCCTTTCATACCCCTGAACTCTTATTACTGCCATCTGCTTTCTGTACAAATTGTAAATAGCCTTTCGCTCTCTGCATTTTACCCCTGCCACTTTCAGAATTTGAAAGAGAGTATTCCAGTCAACATTGTCAAAAGCTTTCTCCAAGTCTACAAATGCTAGAAACGTAGGTTTGCCTTTCCTTAATCTAACTTCTAAGATAAGCCGTAGGGTCAGTATTGCCTCACGTGTTCCAATATTTCTACGGAATCCAAGCTGATCTTCCCCAAGGTTGGCTTCTACTAGTTTTTCCATTGTCTGTAAAGAATTCGTGTTAGTATTTTGCAGCTGTGACTTATTAAACTGATAGTTCGGTAATTTTCACATCTGTCAACACCTACTTTCTTTGGGATTGGAATTATTATATTCTTCTTGAGTCTGAGGGTACTTCGCCTGTCTCATACATCTTGCTCACCAGATGGTAGAGTTTTGTCAGGACTGCCTCTCCCAAGGCCGTCAGTAGTTCTAATGGAATGTTGCCTATTCCCGGGGCCTAGTTTCGACTCAGGTCTTTCAGTGCTCTGTCAAACTCTTCACGCAGTATCATATCTCCCATTTCATCTTCATCTACATCCTCTTCCATTTCCATAATATTGTCCTCAAGTACATCGCCCTTGTATAGACCCTCTATATACTCCTTCCACCTTTCTGCTTTCCCTTCTTTGCTTAGGGTACTTCCAGAAGGTATATAAAATCACGCTCTTATTCGAATGAAACTTTGTGTCAGAACTTCAAAGGAATGGGAGAAGAACTTTCATACATTTACGATTTTGTACAAACGAACATTTACATTTTTATTTATACAGACACTGGAAATAAAATTTTTGTTTCCACTGGAAGTCGTTAGATAGGCAACCTGCATCTGCGTCGTTGCACTTTGCCCCGTGTAAATCGTTAGTAACTTTCACCGTCATGGTTAGACATGTGGTTATGTTGGCAGTACCGCTACACGACGGGCTGCGAGCGGCTGCTGCTGGCGGTGGGGCTGCTGATGTCGCTGTGCAGCGGCGTGACCGGCCCACTGAACGTGCTCTTCTTCGGCACGCTGATCGGCGTTATGGTGGACTATGGCACGCAGATGGGGGAAGCGATCTCAGCGGCGGCGGTGTCCTACATGTCGGGCTATCGACAACTGCCTAACGACACGCTCACAGACGCTGTGCTGCGCGTCATGTACTCCACGGAGCCCATCTCAGCTGCCGGAAACGTCACGGCCGCCGAAGCCACGGACACCTTTCTCCAAGGCATACAGACGTTCGCCATCCACAACTCCTTCATTGGCGTCCTCATGTTAGTCTCCAGCCACATCGCCATCGCCAGCTTCAACCACGTCGGTTTCACTCTGGTACTGTCACAATATAGCTTCTCTCTCTTTTTTTTCTCTGCTGTCTACCTATCTTTCCCAGTATTTTTTCTTCTTTTGTCTCCGTGTTTGCTTTTAATTTTCTTAAATTTGGAAACATTTTGTACTGGTGCTGCCCCACAGCTCGCAAAGGTTTGAAAAAATTCGTTCTTGAAAACGGCCAAGACTTGCTGAGGAATAATTATTTACACTGTTCAGTAACCTAATGTGACCACCTATCAAAAGCCTGAATAACTACCTTTTGCAGCGCGATACGTGCTAGAAGAGTCAATGTAGTTCTGGAAGGTACCGACAGGAATGTGGAGCCATGCCGACTCCATTGCCGTGGCCAGCTGCGTTAGTTTTCTCGGTTGAGGATCAGTGGTTCCAGCAGCTCGATCGAGGTGGCCCACAGATTCTCGTCTGGGTTTAATCGGGAGTGTTTGGTGGTCAGTGCAGTACAATAAACTCATTCTGGTGCTCTTTGACCCACGAACACACACTGCGAACTGCGTAACACGTTGCATTGTCCTCCTGGTAGATGTCACAGTGCCGAGGAAAAACGAACTGCATCTAGGGGTGGACATGGCCCCCAGGGATAGATGTATACTTGTGTTGATCTATTGTGCCTTCCAGAATGACGAGGTCGCAAAGGTTTGAATAAATTCGTTCTTGAAAACGGTCAAGACTTGCTGAGAAATAATTATTTACATTGTAGTGACAGACGTGAATCTGTTAGACACTACATAATGTTCTGAATGCTGTCACAGCCATTGTAAGAAAACCCCTGTCACGTTTGCTGCCAAAATGATGACCTAGATCCAGGAGTTGACCCCTGTAACTTCAAAAATGGTTCAAATGGCTCTGAGCACTATAGGACTTAACTTCTGAGGTCATCAGTCCCATAGAACTTAGAACTACTTAAACCTAGCTAACCTAAGGACATCACACACACCCATGCCCGAGGCAGGATTCGAACCTGCGACCGTAGCGGTCGCTCGGTTCCAGACTGTAGCGCCTAGAACCGCTCGGCCACCCGGCCGGCTCCTGTAACTTCGACTATCTTTTGCGCCATCGGATGCCACTTCCGGATATAAGTTCCTATTCTCAGTTTGTGTGCCTATCCAACATCAACAACACCGCGACGTGATCTGTAATGCGAAGGGGTGATGTAACTCTTTCTTCTGTTCCTTTCCCTGCCATCGCATTCCAATCGCTCATTGCCATTAGATCATCATCTCCGTTTATGTACTGAATTTTGCGTTCAGTACCCTGTTATCCTTTCTGTGCGTCTTCATCTTCTGCTTGCAGAGTCAGGATGTGTACTTCAACAGTTGTTAGCGTTAGTTTCCTGTCCATTCTGATGGGAACAACAGTATCCATGAACTGTTCAGTCTTTGTCCTAACTTCCTATTCATAACGATTCCTACTTCGTTGTACTCTTCGCTGTTGTTGTTATTACCCCATATTCATCTGACAGGAATTATCTTCTTTCCATTTCAGTTCAATGACCCACACTGCAACGTGACTGAGCCTTTGCTTGTCTCTTTTTAGATTTTCTAGATTACTTACCACGTCCAAACTTCTGAGATTTTACTCTCCTATTCGTAGAATGTTACTGGCCCAGGAATGACACGGAAACACTCCTCACACCACAGCACTCCCTCTTGGTTGCAGCGTGTTTGTTTTCAGACGTTTCACGTCGTACACGCCAACGGCCATCTGTCCGATGGAGCTCAAAACGTGATTCATCTGAAGAGACCATCTGTTGCCACTCAGTGGACGTCCAGTTGCGGCAATGGCGCGAAAATTCGAGCCGCCGTTGGCCATGAATGACATCCAACATGGTTGCCTGAACCAAGCGCCTACTGCGGAGGCTCATATGCAGCAAAGTTCGCTGAACGGTCGCTGAGGATGCACTGTCGATAGCCCTTGGTTCATCTGTGCCATGAGCTGCTCAACAGTTGCACGTCTATTCACTCGTGGAAATCTCTGCAGCCGTCATTCACGTCTGTCATCTACGGCTCGTGGTGCACCACAGTTGCCTTGGGGCGGATTTTGGACAGTGCCATTTTGCCATGGACGGTATACTTTAACCACGGTGGCAAAGGAACAGTTTATAAATGTAGCCGCTTCGGAAATGCTTTCATCCTTGTCCCGAAAGCCGATGATCATGCCCCTTTGAAAGCCAGATAAACTGTTCTGTTTCCGCATCGAGGCAGCGACTACACCGTTTCCCGCGTCCCCCGATACGCTTTATATATCCTGCTACCACATGCCACATGCCGTCTGTATTTATTTCAAATAGACGTCGAACATAGGCGGTGGTCACATTAATGTCATTGAACCGTGCATTTGACTCTAGAAGTCTGACGAGAAATTTCGGAATTGCGACTGAAAACGTCAACATCTGCCCTTCCGCCAGGATAGAGTCTGCAGAATACCACGTCAGTGTGGCAAAGCCTTCATTGGTTACACCGCACGCACAATTCATGGGAGAACTCAGCCACCTCTGAACCACGTATCTCCAAGAATTACTCTTGCAGGAAAATTTTGACAGCGCTAAACCTGTCTGGGGTTCATTTATTATGGAATTTGTGGGAATGCGCTCGGCAAAAGGTCTTATTAATCGTCTTGGTGCCTCCGGCTTTCAACTTAACGAAGTCGTGGTTCCAGTGATTTCCTAAATATTCCCGCAAAGAAAAAACTAATACCACGTCTGGAGAGAGTTAATTTTGTCGTCCTGCCCGCTATCTTTTAAGTCTGCGTGCCGGCATTTCCACGTACGTCGTGTATGCAATATTACTGGTACTCATGCGCTTGTGAACCTCAGAAGGAGCAACATTTCACAGAGAGCGCTGAACTCGATAGAGGGTGGTCATTTGTGGATGCTCCACCAAGCCAATTATTTCTTTAAACTTAGCGACACGCTTCGGATATTTCTTGATTGTCAGGCAAAATACTGTGGCAAGATGTCGACGTCATCCGGCTGCAATACCTAAATCTCATCAAATAATTCTGCATTTACCATCGTTTTCGATCTTCTGATGATCTTCAGGCATGAAGGCTGATGCCTGAACATGATCAGAAGCTCGAAGCCGGTAGTGAATGCAGGACAGTTCTTGGCGGTTTTGAATAAGACCTTTTTCAAATGGTTCAAATGGCTCTGAGCACTATGGGATTTAACAGCTGAGGTCATCAGTCCCCTAGAACTTAGAACTACTTAAACCTAACTAACCTAAGGACAGCACACACATCCATGCCCGAGGCAGGATTCGAACCTGCGACCGTAGCAGTCGCGCGGCTGCGGACTCCACGCCTAGAACCGCTCGGCCACCGCGGCCGGCAGACCTTTTTCAGAAACGTTTGTAGGACGTTCTTAGCTCGGTCGGCAGTTAGGACTTGCAGCCCGAAATGAAAGCTACTCTCACTATTGGTAGAATCATCCATTTCTCCTAGCATATACATGCTGAGGACCAAGGAAAGAAAAATAACTACATCATCTGATCAAAAGTATACGCACACGTGTTATTGGATATTAATACTGGGTATGTCACCTTCGCTTTGATCTCTGGTGGGACACTTTCAAATAGAAGTCTGAATGTCTGTCGAGAAATGGCAGCCTATTCTTCCTCACGAGCCGAAACCATAGAAGGTAGTAATTTTAATCGCTGGTCTTTGGGACGAAGTCGACGTTTTAACTAACCCCAAAGGTGTTTCATTGGATTCAGGTCGGGACTCAAGGCACGCTACTCCATTTCAGGAGTGACACTGGCCACAAATAATTATTGCTGCACATTTGCTGCTTTACAGGAGGTTCCATTGTCATATTGATACAATCATTGTCTCCAAACTGTTCCTCTACCATACAAGGTACACAGTGCTGTAAAATGTGTTTATATCATTTCACATTCAACGTTTTCTTAAGCGCTCTAAGGAGACAACACCCTGACAACAAAAACATCCCCATATCGTACCACCATCTTCTCTGTTCTTCACTGTTGTCACTACATATGATGGCAGGTAACGTTCGCCATGCTTTCGCTACACCCAGACGGTTCCATGGACATTCGTCACTCCAGATCATTCGTTTCCAATCACCCACTATCCAGTGCCGTCGCTCTTTACGCCTCCTCAAGCGTCACTTAACAATGGCTACAAAAATGTGTGTTTTATGAGGAGCTGCTCTACCATTGCAGCCCATTCTTTTCAAATCTCTAAGCACAGTCGTTAGGGTACCTCGACTGCTGGTAGCAGTTTGGATCTCACGAACGACCCCTTCTGCCTATTTTATGCAAGCTTTTACAACCACCCTCTGCAACGCTCGATGACCCTTCCCCGTCAGTACATGCCTGCCTGGTTTGGCTTGGCTGCGATTGTTCCTTCGCTTTCCTGCTTCTCAGTTACATCACTAACAGTCGGTTTGGGCCGCTTTAAGAGGGTTGGAATGTCTCTAACTGTGACATCCAGTGACTGGTCCACGTTGAAAGTCACTGAACTCTCCTGACCGAGCCATTTTGCTGTTACTGCTTCTCCACTTACTGCTTGCTTTTATACAGGCGGGTTCACCTCTCTTGCTATCTACTGATCAGTTTCGCATTTCATAGCGGTGTTCGGTTACTTTTGACCAGATAGCGTAGGTAATAGTTATGATGTACGGTATTATGACTGTCTCGAGACAGTCTCGATTAACATACCTCTTATCAAATTGCTTGTTCACCAACACAGCTAAATTTATGCTCTTAAATGACTGGCTGTCATCTACAAACTGATTTGCAGGGTTGTAGTGTAGGCTCATGCGGGATCAATTAATTTTCACTGAGCGCGTCGAATGACAGTGCGTGGAGAAAAACCATTAATACCTGTTACTCGGGAATATCAAGCCAAATGCTCTAATAATTTTCAGCTAATAAATAATACAGCAGAAACAAGGTCAGTGGAAGATTGCACCAACTGAAATGAGAAAATAACAATTCTGCTTATGATAGATGCACTGTGAATGGTATGTACTGAACTAAATGGAGTAATAATATGGTTTAGGTGATTACTGTACGAGGTGATCCAAAAGTTACGTCCCACAAAGCAAAGTCTGCACAGGTGATTCAATAACCTTGGCTCATAGGACGAAGTCGTATACAAGCATATGACAAGAACGATCATCGAAGCAAGAAAGTCAAGTAAACATGGTCTCTAAACCTCAAACCTATGAGCACTTATTTAACTTCGATACTGAGAAACGAATCTCTTCTACTGCATGCTCTTTGCTACTCGGAAGGAAGTAGTATGGACCAAAACAAGAAACAATCATGTGTTATTATTTGTTTCAGAGACTAGACTCATTTTTGCTTCGAATGATCTTTCCTCTCATATATCTGAATACGACTTTGTCATATGGGCTTTTGAATCACCCTGTATATCACGTACTTCTAGAGATTACTGCATGTTGCAGTTCCTGGAAGCACCGCTTACCGTTCAACCGGGTGTTTTTTTCGAGACGCCTGATGACTAGATCGCTGACACTGTAATCCTCTTACTACTGTCAACAGATCCACCGCATCCGAGGGCGCTTCATGGAGTCCGCACTGCGACAGGACATCAGTTGGTACGATGTCCACCAGTCCGGAGAGTTTGCCAGTCGCCTGTCAGAGTGAGTATCACAGTCACACGTGATTTTTAATGTCCACAGTTCCCCACGTGACATAGTTAGATCACCCGGTGCAGAAACACGTGTACACGACTTCCAACTTCTAATGCCACCAGCACGGACAGCAGTTATCTTTCAATAGCGAACGTAGACCGAGACATTATTTGCAACTGATTATTTAAATGTTGAATTAGTACATTCCTCATTATCATATACAGCAAACTTAGCCCATAAAATTTGAGAGGGACCAACTTCGCCGGGCCCTAGACGGTCTCCTGAGGAATAACCTTGTGGGGCGGCGAATAAGTTGTAAAAATAATTGTTTGCTGTATAAATGCTTGCATGTTGAATCAGTTTCTGGCTTTTAGAATGTTGTTAATGCTGTCTTTCGCCGTTCTCAACACTGGCTCTCTATTTACTTTTTAGCACCCAGAAAGTGATTTAACAAAACGTGAAGCCTGTAATTAGAGTTCCTAGTGCCCACTTCATAGCTGCAGCTTATAGCTCTCAGGAATTAGGAGATTGTCTGGGATTTCTAATCAAAAACGATTTTCCAAAATAGTTGAGTATATTCTGAAGTTCACTGATAAAAAACAAAAGTATCCTTTCAACCTAACTAACAGAGCAGTTCAGAGTCTAATGCGCTGATGCAACTATAAATGTCCGAATTAAATGTTGAAATGAATGCTCGCCATAATTTGATGAGAGTATTTCATCAAACGCCACGCTAAATAATTGGTAGAATGTCTGTCCCGCGACGGCACGTGAAAATACGACAATACGCAAACAGAAACTAGATAATGAAAATCATCCCAGAATTAACCCTTCACTTGAAATGATTTCATGGTTCCACGTATCTCTAGTAACGTAATACGGCACCCGAGGCTGTTTGTAGCAGTGATACCGATGCGACGCGACTCCCTACACAGATGGCGTGTTATTCAGTGTCTGGAGAGAAATGGGGCCTTCCTTCCTCGCGCAGCGTTCTTATATATAAAGCCGCGGTGCGGACGGCTAAGGGAACGCCTGATCAAATCGGTTCTCCCGACTAGCCGCTGGGCTAGTAACGCACCACTTCAAGTTACATAATAATTTATAGCTTCTTTTGCTGATGGCCGATGAAGCTCTTAATTTAAACGTCCATTCAGCACGCAGGTAAGTATTGATAATAAAATTTTGACGTGGCTAAGTTAAATATTTTGGGCGAGAGAATTAATTAAATTACACTGCACGCAGTAGATGAGCTCTGAACTGGCCCTTTTGAGATCCGCTATCGCTATAATTTTATAGGTATTCAAAAGAAACTTTTCACATCTTCATAGTCATAGCGGACCTCCAACCTATTTAAATCTAAACATCCTAGCCTTATTTATTAGCCTACTTAATCTATCTTGCTTCCTTCAGTTTTGAGACGAAAACCAGAAAATCATGAATTTCCACTAAAGTCTTAATTTGTGAAATCCAAAGTACTGTTTTTATTAAATCATTATGAAAGATGAATCTAAATATAAATTTTGAAGTCTCTAGCTCTTTTCTGTTGCGCCAATGATTTTTTTAGAAAAACGTCCAAATTTCGAAAATGGCTGAAGTTATCGAACTGATATTTAACACAATTTAATTTAGTATTATTCTTGACATGCTAGAAAAGTTTTAGGTAATTTGCTTGATTTTTAAGGTATTGCGCAACATTTATGATGTCAGAGCTAGTTACAGCAGACTGGCTGGCACACAATGGAAACTGATGTGAATTTACTACAGCGTGAGTGGGCTGCTTCCCTACAACCTGAGAATAGGAAGCCATATTCGGAAACGTCATCCAGAGACGATACAGAGCGTCCTACCTGTAGGGTTCAACGGTTGGCTCTGTGTCACCTCCTCAAGGGAAAACATACCACTATAGGTTGACGCCAGTGCGTGAGCTGTCTCAAGAGTGTTGTTGTCACAGACGTGAATCTGTTCGACACTCATAATGTTCTGAATGCTGTTACAGCCATTGTAAGAAAACCCCTGTCACGTTTGCCGCCAAAATGATGACCTAGACCCAGAAGTTGACCCTGTAACTTCGACTATCTTTTGCGTCATCGGATGCCATTTCCGGATATAAGTTCCTATTCTCAGTTTGTGTGCCTATTCAACATCAACACCGCGAAGTGATCTGTAATGCGAAGGGGTGACGTAACTCTTTCTTCTGTTCCTTTCCCTGCCACCACATTGCAATCGCTCATTACTATTACATAATCATCTCCCTTTATGCACCGAATTTTGCGTTCAGTACCCTGTTATCCTTTCTGTGCGTTTTCATCTTCTGCTCGCAGAGTCGGCATGTGTACTTCAACAGTTGTTAGCGTTAGTTTCCTGTCCATTCTGAAGGGAACAACAGTATCTCAGAACTGTTCAATTTTGTCCTAACTTCGTTGTACTCTTCGCTGTTGTTGTTATTACCCGATATTCGTCTGACAGGAATGATCTTTTTTCCATTTCAGTTCAATGACCCACACTGTATCATGTCTGAGCCTTTGCATGTCTCTTTTTAGATTTTCTAGATTATTTACCATGTCCAAACTTCTGACATTTTACTCTCCTGTTCGTAGAATGTTACTCTTTCGTTGTTTATTCAATTGTTTTCTCATTGTTACCACCCCCTTACCAAGTCTCTCCCATAGATCCGAATGGGGGTTAATCTGGAATCATTTGCCAACAGGGAGATAATCATTAAATTCTTATTTTTCAACAACAGAGCACATATCCTGTGGATGCACTTCGTATATCTTTAATTCGGCTGCTCGCATTGTCATTTGCATCATGCTGTTGAACATTGCTGAATGTTCCTGAATGGCCGCTGCAAAAGTGCTCTTTGACAAGGCCGTTAGCAGAACGAAGGAGACATACGGGAGTCTTCGGCCGCTATTGCTGATGATTTTTCATTCAAATTTTAAGCAGTAACTGGGTTAGAACCCGGAACCCAAGACGTTTTGGGTTATTAATCAAAATCGCTGCACAAAGACCACAGCTGCATATATGTCAGATATTAGTCGATACTACAGTGGAGATGTATCTTTCGCTTTGCAGCGGAGTGTGGGCTGTTTAGAAACTTACTGACAGATTTAATAAATGCCGCACCTTAACACGAACCCAGAACCTTGGCTTTCATGGGCATTGTTCTTATCGACTAAGACCCAATCACGACTCACGATCCAACCTCACGGTTTACATCCGCCAGTACCTCATCTCCTACCTTCCAAACGTCACAGCTCCCCTGCATATCCTTAGAAGACAGAATATTACGTAGAAACGGCTTAGCTGCAGCCTAGGGTATGGTTTCTAGAATGATAATTTAGTCTATAGAGGAATGTGCGATATTTTCAAACTTGCTGGCGGAGTGTTAAACCCGGAACTTTGTCTTCCGCGAGCAATGCTCTTCCCAACTAAGCTATCCAAACATGACTCACAGGGTACTCCGCACTTAATTACGCGAGAATTGCGACAGGAAGATGGATATTTGCTGATGAAGGTACAGTGTAATATAAACAAGTTGCAGTCTTTTGAGGAATGAACCTAAGCTAATGCAGAAAGTGTGCAAGCATTGTTATCCGTGTGTCAGGGATATGCAGAAGATGGAGGACGGCGTGGGGGAGAAGGTGCCGATGTTCGTGCAGATGGTGGTGTCCTTCCTGGGGAACGTGGGGCTGGCGCTGTTCCGCGGCTGGGAGCTGGCGCTCATCTGCCTCATCTCGCTGCCCGCCGGCACCATCGCCATCGGCGTCGTCGCCTTCATCTCGGCGCGCATCGCCAGGAAGGAGATGCAGGAGTACGGCAAGGCGGGCGCCATTGCCGAAGAAGTCCTCGGCTCCATCAGGACTGTCATCGCCTTCGGAGGTCGTGACAAGGAGGTAGAAAGGTAAGCTTTAAGCCGTTCTTGCACGGCACGTGAAACCGGAAGTGGACGTGAGGTAGGTCGAGTTTTGTAACGTCACGACGTGGAATTTCACGTTGCGCCGCTCTGCTCAGGGTGAACTCCAGAATAAGACAAGTCAGATTTTTGTTTTGTACAGAGTAAAGTGGCCATTGAGATGTGGATTCGATTGCTACGTCACAAGCAGATTTAGGAGACACCATGTTTGATAGTGTCATTTGTAAATCAAGTCCGTATTTGGTGGTGTTATAACTTACCGGTGTTATAACTTAAGTGGTATGGATGCATGCTGTTTAAACCACTGATACGTTGAACACCTCTCAAGAAGGCGTAATTTTTGGTACGATTTGCTATAGTAACATGACATTAAACGCTTTTCGCATTTCGTGGGTTTCGTATTATAACTTGCCTCCCATGGAAGTATGCCGTTTGAAGGCTAGATTTAACAAGAACGCGTCGTTTTCTTTTTCTTTTTTTTTAAGACACTGGCATATTGTATATTTAACAAGAACGCATCGTTTTTGTTATTATTAAATGTCAGTTGATGACGTACTGATGGTTAAAGCGTTGAGGACTGTGTAAGGTCAAAGACATAGACTCATACTGACGTCTGATGACTATAGAGTAGCGTGTAAAGGCATCTTTTGTCAGAAAAGTCGCTGGTTGGTGACATGGTTATTGCAGAAATTTTAATATTGGCCTAGATGATTGTGGGACTTCCTTATTAAGTTACGTACATGTAAGAAAGCCCTCCATTAAGGTGTGAATTTGTCCGATTTTCTCAATGTGTCATGCAACATGGAGCAATGAATTAAATGATTTCTATACATTCCGCTGCCTGATTTATCTCGCAGTTCAGTAATTATTTGTTTATTCATCCAAAAATCTGTCGAGATTATGGAATACATCTGTCATTTATGCGAGTAAATATTGGATATGGACGTGTACACTTACTAACTCTGTCTGCCTATATTTTTCACACACACACACAAACACAAATACTTTTTTACTCTTGCAAGACGTACAGAACATTTAACAGCGATAGTGCAGTAAGTGAATTTTTTTTGTTTCGTTTTTACTTTATCTGTGAGATAACTTGCACTAGTAGCAGAAACAGATTTTACACTTTCTTGTTTCAAGTCTCTTCAATTTTAATAGGTTCTAAAAATTCTGCTACTAAATAGATGCTATGCTCTAACAAGACTGCTCTTAGGATTGTGCTAAAAGTAAGAATGACGAACTGTTTTTTTAAATCTTTTGTAGAAGACTACTGTCACTTTGTATCGCAATGTTAGTAATGGAAGTTTTAAAAGCTTTACCGATTGGATGTGGAACTTATGTTTTTTCGTCGTACCTAGTTCGTGTAAATTGATGTTTCTTATGCCTACTGCAGATAAAACAAAATGGCTAGCACATTGACAAAGGAGGAAGTGTGGGTTTTGATAGAGCTAACGTAGCAGTTTTACGCATGCACAGTTTCGTAAACATACAGTGGGATTTGAGCGCGAGATAAGGCAGATAAGTGCCGGTGACAGCGCTGCTGCCCCGAATTACTGTGAGTAGCACGGTCCATTTGACGTACTAGCTCTTTTATGACAAGGGAAACTCCCGATCGCAACCCCTTCAGATTTAGTGGTAAGTTGGCCCAGTAGATAGCCCCTCAAAAACCGAACACAGGTCAAACACGGAAATAGGAAAAAGGTGTGCTGAACCGTGAAACGAAGCAAAACAGACACAATGAACGGTTCAAGTTCAAGATGTACAACATCGAGCGACATGCAACAGCACTGACGTCATGGTTGAGTGGTTGCCGGCCCGGTAGCTCAGCGTGTTCGGTCAGAGGGTTTAGCTACCCTCTGAACTGGTGTCATCGGACGTCCCGCACGAACAAATTCAACGAACAGTATAGAACAAAACGAGATTTTAAAAAAAAAATTGTTCACGGTGTTGGACCACAATGCGGGAGATCCATGTTCAACCCTGCTTTATGCACCTTTTTTTTCACGAAATCAACTGTCTGTCCGATCATTAACGTGTTTGTTCTCTTTCTGTAGTCTTGGAAATTGTCATACTACACATTGATTGCAGAATATGAGTCGTTACCGTCGCAAGTAAATGTGATGAATTGTTAGAGCAGTCGAGATGTCGCATAGACCTCTCACAGAAATGAAAAAAAAATAAATGAATGTGAACTATGTTACAACAAAGAAATTTGAGAATCAAAACTTCAAAAACATTGAAAGCATATGTTTTGACAGAGCACAAGGAAAACTGTGTGATTGTCAACGCGTTCATTTGTTACAGCTGATCGTGACAAACTATTACACTTTCTTCATTTATTTGAGAGTTATCACTTTCACGTTCATAGGAATACCTAAATCGGGCAAGCAGGCATATCTCACTCATTCACCAGCCGCACAAGGTAGTTGCGTCGATAAGAGATTCCTATCATACGACACACATACTGTCACGATGACGTGTTTTTCGGTGGAGGATTCGGCTGACTTGTTGCCTTGTCATCAAAAGTTTGCGGTTCCCATTGGAGAGCCATTTCCTTTCGGCTGCTAATAGGGTGGTTGCGCGAAATCAACTTTCATTATAGGTTCCTTCCCCACATCTCGCTGGTGCAAAGAGATATTACACCATGCCGCAGACACAAATTGAATACTGGGAACAGACACGTCAATGGTGGGACTGACAGTTCGTAATTTTGCGGAGAAAAAAAAAGTGGCACGAGGAAGACTTGAACACGAATCGTCTGCTTGGCAGTCCAAGACAATCAACACACAGTAACGATGCAGGGGCTCTTCTAATTCTCTCGATGTGATACATGTTGAGCTTTGACCGTTTATTTTCTATTTTGCTTCTTTTTTCACAGTGCAGTATACTTTTTTCCTGTTTTCATGCATGATCTGCGTTCAGTTTTTGATGGGCTATCCACTGTGTCATCTTACCACTAAATCTGAAGTGGTTGCGATCGGGAGTTTCCAATGGGAGCATGTTCCAACTATGATGGAAACTTGGCGTGCTTCGCGATGAGAAACACGTCCATTGTGAGGAAAACTTTACCGTCTGTTCCAAAGGTTCGTAAAATCTATTTGGCGAGGAATATTAGTAGTATCTATACTTGCAGAATATCCATGCACTGTGCGCTCAAGCGCGCTTGCTCTATGTTATTCCACTGCTGAATATGCATGTTCGGTATGGTACAAGTCCAGTCATGCCAGGAACGTAGATGTGGCTCTAAATGAGTCTTGCCGGATTATTTAAGTGTTACAGGGTTTAGGTTAGCATCTCACTTTTGTAGATCAGAAATGGAGAAAGGAGGAGTTGCCACATTCATCAGGAACTGTCATAAATTTAAGAACATAGACATTCATAAATTTTGCCTAGAACAGCATATGGAAGCATGTGCAACAGAATTAGATTTTCACAAAAAATCTTTCATAATATTAAGTGTATATCGAGCACCTGCAGGTAACTTTAATCTGTTTGTAAACCACCTTGAAGCTGTACTGGCCCATTTAATAACCAAAAACAAAGAAATAGTGGTTGCTGGTGATTTCAATGTAGATTTCCTTAAAGACTCTCCGAATAAGAACTTATTTGAGTTAGTAACACTATCATTCAACTTAATTCCCACAGTAAAGTTCCCCACTAGGATAGCCACTTGCTCACAAACAGCCATTGATAATATCTTTATAGAAAAGTCCAATGAACAAAATTATATTACAAAACCAATAGCCAATGGCCTCTCAGACCATGACATGCAGTTCCTTCTGTTAAATGTTAATACTGAACAGGATATAAAATCTGTTAAATCTGAGCTCAAGAGGGTAATCAGTAAGCCAAAAATTGATTATTTTAGGACACTCCTCAGAGACATTCACTGGACTGATGTTTACAGTGCTCATGGCATGAATGAAAAATATAACATTTTTGCTAATAAAGTGCTTACCTTATTTGAACACTGCTTTCCCCCAAAACTTACCAAGGTTAGAGGAAAATCTACAAAGAAGCCATGGATTACTCGAGGAATAAGGGTATCTTGTAAAACAAAAAGAAAACTGTATCTGTCAATCCGAAACATTTCCAATGTTGATGCTATAGCACATTGTAAGAAATACTGCAAAATATTAAAGACTGTAATATGGATGTCAAAGCAAATATATTACAAGGAAAAGATAGTCATATCAGATAACAAAATAAAGACAATATGGGATATAGTGAAGGAGGAGACCGGTAGGACCAGACATGAAGAGGAACAAATAGCATTAAGAGTAAATGATACATTGGTGACAGATGTGTATAGTGTTGCAGAACTTTTTAACAAACATTTTATAACTGTTACTGAAAAGATGGGGTTGTCAGGTTCGGTAGATGCTGCTATGGATTACCTTAGACCAGACATTTCAAGTAATTTCCATAATATGAATTTGACCCTCACTACCCCAACAGAAATAATGTCCATCATAAAATCTTTAAAATCAAAAACATCTAGTGGGTATGATGAAATATCAACAAAGTTAATTAAAGAATGTGATTCTGAGCTAAGTAACATATTAAGCTATCTGTGTAACCAGTCGTTTATCAGTGGAATATTTCCTGAATGGCTGAAATATGCTGAAGTTAAGCCACTGTTTAAGAAGGGAGATAAAGAAATAGCATCAAATTTCCGTCCAATTTCACTGTTACCAGCATTCTCAAAAATTTTCGAAAAAGTAATGTACCGTCGTCTTTATAACCATCTTATCTCAAATAACATACTGTCAAAGTCACAGTTTGGATTTCTAAAAGGTTCTGATATTGAGAAGGCTATCTTCACTTACAGTGAAAATGTGCTTAATTCATTAGACAAAAAATTGCAGGCAACTGGTATATTTTGTGATCTATCAAAGGCATTTGACTGTGTAAATCACAATATCCTTTTAAGTAAACTAGAATATTATAGTGTAACAGGAAATGCTGCAAAATGGTTCAAATCTTATATCTCTGGCAGGAAACAAAGGGTGTTATTAGGAAAGAGCTTGATACATGTCTATCAGGCATCATCCAACTGGGAACTAATTACATGTGGGGTCCCACAAGGTTCCATTTTGGGGCCCTTACTTTTTCTTGTGTATATCAATGACCTTTCATCAGTAACATTACCAGATGCCAAGTTTGTTTTGTTTGCTGATGATACAAACATTGCAATAAATAGCAAATCAAGTGTAGTCTTAGAAAGATCAGCCAATAAAATATTTGTGGACATTAATCACTGGTTCCTAGCCAATTCTTTGTCACTAAACTTTGAAAAAACACACTACATGCAGTTCAGAACTTGTAAGGGGTGTCCCAAGAGTATATGTCTAACATATGATGACAAGAAGATAGAAGAAGTGGACAGTGTTAAATTCTTGGGATTACAGCTTGATAATAAATTCAATTGGGAGGAGCACACCACAGAACTGCTGAAGCGTCTTAACAAATCTCTGTTTGCAATGCGAATTTTGTCAGACGTAGGGGATATAAAAATGAAAAAGCTGGCATACTATGCTTACTTTCATTCCATAATGTCATATGGGATTATTTTTTGGGGTAATTCATCAAGCCAAGCTAAAGTTTTCCGGGCACAAAAACGTGCAGTAAGAATTATATGTGGTGTGAACTCAAGAACATCCTGCAGAAGCCTGTTTAGGGAACTAGGGATACTAACTACAGCTTCCCAGTATATTTATTCCTTAATGAAATTTGTCATTAAAAATATATCACTTTTTCAAACCAACAGCTCAATTCATGGAATCAATACTAGAAATAAGAATAATCTTCACAAGAATTTAAAATCACTTAGTCTTGTACAAAAAGGTGTGCATTATTCAGGAACACACATTTTCAATAACTTGCCAGCAGCCATAAAAAGCTTAACAACCAATGAAATTCAGTTTAAGAGAAGCCTAAAGGATTTATTGGTGGCCAACTCCTTCTACTCCATTGATGAATTTCTTAGTAAAACCAACTGATTTGTATATAAGTACAACATAACTTCTGCACAATTTCAGTGCAGTAATGTGTTAACTGAAAATTTGTGTGTGTGTGTGTGTGTGTGTGTGTGTGTGTGTAAGTATAATCTAACTTCTGCACCATTTCAGTGCAGTAATGTGTTCATTGTAAATAAGTATTACAGTAGTTGTATTACATGTTTATTACCTTATAAATAAATAAAAAAGTTTTTTATTTTAAATTCAGTGCATTAGTATTTGTAAAATGACTCTTAGTGTTCATTAAAAATGACGATCATTCCACTTGGGACCTGTGAAATGGTACATTAGCTTATTTGTTTTAGTTGTAAATATTTGTCATGTATTGTTGTTTTTCTGACATGTTCCACATCCAGGAGGACCTCCTCACTACGGATCAATTGGAATGAAAGTAAATCTAATCTAATCTAATCTATCACGGGTTTGCTTAAGACCTACTCCTGTGGACAAACTCCATTGCCTCGCTGGCACAGCTCCTCGTGAAATCAGACGTGAGGTAGCTGCGAGATATGAGGAAAGTAAGGCCACAACGAAGGAAGCCCGTCCACTATATGGTCGTCAGCCCGCACATACTAGGCTGAAATCAAGAAAAAGCTTCTTGACAACTACCGAGGCTCTCATCGAGAATCCACATACAGCAAGGATCTCTTGATGGCGGGAGAAATGTCGGTATTTGGGAGAATGGATGGCACCAAAGGAAGAACTTCCCCCTGGACATTCGCAGAAGTGGTCAATATGGAGGTCTCTCAATAGGTTACGATCAAACACAACGAGGTGCAAGACCAATCTGCGGACTTGGGGTTTCTCTGTGGACTCAGTTCTTTGCCAGTGTGGCGTTGAGCAGACTAACAGCCATTTCCTTCAGTATTTCGCATTACCAGCCACCTTCACCATGCAAGACCTTATGAGAGCTAAACCTAATGCACTTAAAGTGTCCAATTTTTGGTCTTCTTTTGTGTAAAATTATGTCAACACACACACACACACACACACACACACACACACACACACACTTGACACGATAAATAAATAAATTTGCAATATCCTCTTATCATGGTTATTTCAAAAATAACAAAGTGCTCTGTAATGTTGCTTCCGTTGTTATTGTTGCGAAATCGCAAGAACATCTTCTGCCATCATTAGCGTAGTCAGTGAACCGGAAGGAAGCCGTGTAATCAGAAGCGGGGAAGAAGGAATGAAGACGAGAGTTTGAAGTTCCATCGACACAGATCAATTCCTAAATTTCTCAACTAACTTTCGGAGAATAAGGCGCTTCGAAAATGGCAAAGAGTTCTAGAAATTAAAAGCTGTGTTTAGAATACTTTTCAGTTACTGGCGTGAATGTTATCACACTTGTATGGGCTTGTGGCCTGACCGCATGCAGTAAACATTGCAGCCAGGAAAAAACAGACTGACCGTACCTTCTCCCAACAAAAATTAGACGCGGTTCGTGAGTCCGTAGGCGGAGGCGGTATCCGCACGACATTGAGTAATGCAGGATAGACAGAGAGGGACTAAGGGAAAAAAAGAACAGGTTGTGAATGTGGGTGGAAACGACTGAAGGAAACATCGAGTCCTGCTCTTACAGGTTCCTGTAACCACGATCCGCAAACCTGTGTTCATAAGGGCAGTACTAATTGAAATACTGGTAATATGACTGCACACTTGGTGTAAATTATGAAATCGTCAGACTGGGAGGCGGATGGGGGTGGGGGCGTTACTGCTGCTATAAATATTAAATCAACTGCATAGCACTTGTATTTCTCAAATTTTCGGACAAATATCTCTGAAATGCGGTATTCTGAATTTCAGCCTCTTGGAAATTATGCTGACGCTATGTTCTAAGCCCGACTATAAGGAAATTATTAATATCATATTAAATATTTCATAGTAATCGAACAGTTTATGACTATTATCTTAAAATATTTTGTTGTTATTATTAAAACCCTAGGCATGTGTGGCACATTAAAAGCATTGGGCTGGGGGGGAGGGGAGACAGAGGCAGAAAAAAATGGTGTACCACCAGCCGAAACAGAACCTTGCATCGATGACGAGTTATAGCCAGAAAACAAGCTCAGAGTGGGCAAGGATTGGGAGGAAACCGATATTTAAAAAAACTACCCTAGCTTTCTGTATGAGACACACTTTTTTTACCACCACAGGCTGCAGTTGAATATAATCCTCCTCATGCGAGTAGTTTTGACATAGCGTCATCATCTGGCAGACTCTACAACTCATTTCTGGTTGTGTGCTGGATGATGTCGTGCCGTACACCAGCATCACTTACTTCCACAGAGTAACATGTATTTGAAGTACATTAGTATATCGGACACGTTGTTTTTACCACTCTGAGTTTTAAAGCCTGACATGTGATGACGCTATGTCGAATCTAGTGGCTGGCTCTGAGCACTATGGGACTTAACTTCTGAGGTCATCAGTCCCCTAGAGCTTAGAACTACTTAAACCTAACTAACCTAAGGACATCACACACATCCATGCCCGAGGCAGGATTCGAACCTGCGACTGGAGCGGTCGCGCAGTTCCAGACTGTAGCGCCTAGAACCGCTCGGCCACTCGAATCTAGTCGCAACAGAATAAAGTATTTGGTCTTTTGTGCAACATATCGAGGTTGAGTAGAACAATTGAAAGATTTACACACACTTGCGTACGACTTAATTGGTCTAGAGAAATGGCGTAAAACTTAAATTGGACTTCAGACGAGGATTTGAACCTCACTCCTCCCGAATGAGAATTTAGTGTGCAAACCAGTGCGCCGCTTCGCATGATGAAATCGTTGGCAGAGAAGGCGAGAGGAACACTTCGATTTATATCGAAGATGCTGGACAAGTGCCGTGCAGCTTGCTAAGGAGACCACATGCCATTCACTAGTGACACCTGTTCTGTGATTGCCACACCCTTAGTGGTTCTTCACAGTCAGGCAAGCCTGTGACGCCAGATGAGCTCGGAGGTATGTTGTTACGTTGTAGGTAATACGGAAATATAGTGCTTGCGCAAAATAACTTGGTCGCGATCAAAAACGCATTCTCGCACTCAGTGCTGGGTGAGCCCACATGTCTGTTCCGAAGGGGCTGCTGCCTCAGTTTGCTATCGCCTGTTGAGCTGTGAGCTTTATCGGTTATGAATAAAACATTCTCTGCCTATTTTGGTGTGGATGGATGTACACATTGGCTGCTCCGTAATCTTTCTCAAACGATTTTAAACAAACTATTCGGCAAAAAATTAGATACACGCACAACTCTTATCCTGCTTCGTCAGCTTCTCGATGAACGGTCTACCACCTCGTTAATGCACACAGTTATTGTGATATTTCAACATTAAATAAGCTGGGCACAAAATTCGAATACTTTGCAATGAAAATAGAGCTTCCTAAGACACTGTGACAGTGCATTTAATGCATGCTAGGTGGTAGACATCTGTGTATGACAGGTACCTATGATACTGAATTTTTATTTAAACATGAGATGAGATCTATATCACCAGTCTCGAAAAAATGGATTGTATGTAGTGCGCTCACTGTCACTTGTGCATGAAAATGATATAGTGAAAGTAAGATATTTATAGCATCCCTCACGTCTTCTAACTGGTCCGAGGTTTTGAAACGAGTTTTTGGGAAATTATGGGGAGTATTTTGCTATATAGTTAACATGCAAAACTTGCATCTCTACTGCGCTACTTACTTCCACAGAGTAACATGTATTTGAGGTACATTAAACGAAACATTTTTCAACGAAAAATACGTAATAATTTGTCTGATACTTGATGTCTCTCACGAGTAAGTTTGTCCGAATTTGTGAAGTTCTGTAACCTGATTTTCTTACTGACTGGACGTGCGACTTTTCTTTTTGTCTTACAACATGTTCGGGGATATTGAAGTTCTTATTTAGGTAAACAACAGACAGAAGAAAGTGAACAGCATGTGGACAAGGGAGGAAGTGTGAGTTTCAGTAAAGCTAATGTAGGGATTTAACGCGCGTCTATTTTCGTAAAAAAAACCTGTGTGGTTTGCGAGCCAAATAAAGCCGACAACTGCTGCTGGAGATCGCTGAGAGATCTAATCACGTTAACCATCTCGTCCTGTGTGCCAATGGCGTTGTTTTGTGTGGATGGATGTCGCGTCCACGTCAACGTTGGCCCTCGTCCCGTGTGAGGACGCTTTAGCGATCTTGAGAATAACTTAAGAGAGAGATTAAGCTGTCTGCAGAGTTGTAGAGATGACCATTTCCCACACCTCCACAATTTCCACACTGACTTAGACAAATGAAATAAAAGGGGCCCATGATGCCATCGACCACCGTGTCATCCTCATCAACATAGTGTTATTCGGATACGTTAAGGAGAGGCAGACGTTCGGCACACCGATCTCCCGGCCGTTTTCGGTTTTCCAATACTTGGAGCCGCTACTTTTTATTCGAGTGATTCCTCAAGTGGCCTCACGAAGCTGACTGGAATTTCACCCGTGGCCTCTGCATTGCAGCCAGACGCGTTGACTACTCAGCTACTGAGGCAGAGTGCGCAGTTGCTTCGACTGATATTTTGAAACTGTAGAAACACGTACAATTAAATCAACATTTAACCGAATAGATATTTGGAGTGCTGCCTTTGATCAGACGGAACAAATGTTTGCCACCCAAGTCATATGCAAGAAATCATGCAGCTAACGATAACCCACTTGATTCGTTAGGTTGTTATATACAGGGAGGTCCATTGATAGTGACCGGGCCAAATATCTCACGAAATAAGCATCAAACGAAAAAACTACAAAGAACGAAACTCGTCTAGCTTGAACGAGGAAACCAGATGGCGCTATGGTTGGCCCGCTAGATGGCGCTGCCATAGGTCAAACGGATATCAACTGCGGTTTTTAAAATAGGAACCTCTTTTTTTTTACATATTCGTGTAGTACGTAAAGAAATATGAATGTTTTAGTTGGACAACTTTTTTCGCTTTGTGATGGATGGCGCTGTAATAGTCACAAACGTATAAGTACGTGGTATTACGTAACATTCCGCCAGTGCGGACGGTATTTGCTTCGTGATACATTACCCGTGTTAAAATGGACCGTATACCAATTGCGGAAAAGGTCGATATCGTGTTGATGTATGACTATTGTGATCAAAATGCCCAAGGGGAGTGTGCTACGTATGCTTCTCGCTATTCTGGACGACATCATCCAAGTGTCCGGACCGTTCGCCGAATAGTTACGTTATTTAAGGAAACAGGAAGTGTTGAGTCACACGTGAAACGTCAACCACGACCTGCAACAAATGATGATGCCCAGGCAGGTGTTTTAGCTGCTGTCGCGGCTAATCCGCACATCAGCAGCAGACAAACTGCGCGAGAATCGGGAATCTCAAAAACGTCGTGTTGAGAATGCTATATCAACATCGATTGCACCCGTACCATATTTCTATGCACCAGGAGTTGCATGGCGACGACTTTGAATGTCGTGTACAGTTCTGCCACTGGGCACAAGAGAAATTACGGGACGATGACAGATTTTTTGCACGCGTTCTATTTAGCGACGAAGCGTCATTCACCAACAGCGGTAACGTAAACCGGCATAATATGCACTATTGGGCAACGCAAAATCCACGATGGCTGCGACAAGTGGAACATCAGCGACCTTGGCGGGTTAATGTATGGTACGGCAGTATGGGAGGAAGGATAATTGACCCCCATTTTATCGATGGCAGTCTAAATGATGCAATATATGCTAATTTCCTACGTAATGTTCTACCGATGTTACTACAAGATGTTTCACTGCATGACAGAATTGTGATGTACTTCCAACATGATGGATGTCCGGCACATAGCTCGCGTGCGGTAGAAGCGGTATTGAATAGCATATTTCATGACAGGTGGATAGGACGTCGAAGCCGCAAGTTCACCGGATCTGACGTCCCCGGATTTCTTTCTGTGGGGAAAGTTGAAGGATATTTGCTATCGTGATCCACCGACAACGCCTGACAACCTTCGTCATTGCATTGTCAATGCATGTGCGAACATTACGGCAGGCGAACTACTCGCTGTTGAGAGGAATGTCGTTACACGTTTCGCCAAATGCATTGAGGTTGACGGACATCATTTTGAGCATTTATTGCATTAATGTGGTATTTACAGGTAATCACGCTGTAACAGCATGCGTTCTCAGAAATGATAAGTTCACAAAAGGTACATGTATCACATCAGAACAACCGAAATAAAATGTTCAAACGTATCTACGTTCTGTATTTTAATTTAAAAAACCTACCTATTACCAACGGTTCGTCTAAAATTGTGAGCCATGTGTTTGCGACTATTACAGCGCCATCTATCACAAAGCGAAAAAAGTGGTCCAACTAAAACATTCATATTTTTTTACGTACTACACGAATATGTAATAAAAATGGGGTTTCCTATTTTAAAAAAACCGCAGTTGATATCCGTTTGACCTGGCAGCGCTATCTAGCAGGCCAACCATAGCGCCATCTGGTTTCCCCCTTCAGGCTAGACAAGTTTCGTTCTTTGTAGTTTTTTCGTTTGACACTTATTTCGTGAGATATTTGGCCCGGTCACGATCAATGTACCACTCTGTATATATGGCACCCGTCGATATTCTGTGTCCAGCTAGTAAAGTACATTTTACTTAAATCATCAGGATACCTCGACTTTTCATGTACAAAACTTACCAGCTTTGAAACTGTTGAAAAAATGACGTCAAATAAGAGCTTTTTAAATTCTTACAACAGGTACAAGAAGAACTTGGGTACTGCGAAAGACCTCAACGTCAAGCGAAGCTTCTTCAGTTCCATGATCTTCGCCTTCCTGTGGCTGTTTATATACTCCGGTTACGCCCTCGCTTTCTATTACGGTGTGGGTCTCATCATCAGAGACATGGATAAGGTGGACAAAGTGTACGACGCTTCGACTATGGTCACTGTGAGTATCCAGTTCTGCGTAGACATATAATACTCAGTCGAGTCTCCATCTAACAAAATGAAATTATTCAACTGTGACAATGCTGTATAAATACGAGTGAGAGCTAAAAAGTTTTTATGTGAAAACTCTTACGAGCTTTTAAAATAAAATGAACGTCATTGATATTCTACATCTTTATTCACTATGTATACATATTTATTTCTCAACGTAGTCTCCCTGGCGACGAACGCTTGACCTGTTGGATTGTACCATCACTGTAGAATGTCTGACTTTTTCGACGGAGCCATCTCGCCTCTGCTTGCACCGCTTCCTCACTATCGAAGTGAAGTTATCCTAGGCGTTCTTTAACTTTTGGAAACATATGTAAATTGGATGGGGCCAAGCTGGGACTGACTGTATGGGGAAAGACCGATGACAGTGAACCCAACGCGTCGGATAGTTGCAGAGGTCGTGATACGGTGCCCTATGTGTGGACGAACTCTAAGAATTCGAAACTCAATTACAATATACTACTTCTCACGCACCGACATAGCTATTTTACGCATCGCCGTGTTACACGCTACAATTCGGAGCCCCCTAGCGGCAGAGGGCTGCAAATATGTACACGTGAAGAACGAAGACGTAGAATGTTAATGCGTTTGTTTTATTTGAAAAGCCCTCGTGTTACTCAGATATGACGAAGACCCTAATGTTAGACGATAAGATGATGCGTAAAATACAATCTTACTTTAAAACGTGCTCACGCTGTTAAATGCTAACACAACTGTTACCATTTAGTAACTTCTTGGAAGACATACTCGTATTCTTAATAAGCGATAGACATAGTTACGAATACGTATACAACCGGGAATGCTCCTAAAGAAAAAGGTGGACTAAATCTCTCAAGACGTTACGAGAAATATCAGAGATATAGCGTCGGAGACATAAGAGAGCGTTCAGAGAAATCTCAGTTAGTTTGCGAAACTTACATAAAATAATTTCTTTTTGCATGATTCAAACCGATAAATCTGACTGAACAGCATGGTCCTCTGGTAGGAATTTGCGATGAATATGTTTCTTTTTATGAATGGTGATATTACTTTTCGTACAAGCATTTCGTTTGTATACTTTATAAGGCCTTCTTGAATCATCATTCCTGGACAGTCAATGAAAACAATGATTAAATTTGCGATCCATACTATTCAGAACTCGGCACAGGCAGAGTTGGGCCGATCCTAAATTGAATGACGTGTGAAGATAGGCTCCTCTGTCCGTTTCTCTTTCTTCTTTTTCTTTTCTTTTTTTTTGTCGAAAATGTAAGTATAATTTTCATTTGTCTAGATCGTAAGTTTATAAATTATTACCGGTTTCGAATGTGCTAGCATTCATCTGCTGATTATAAAATGTCATTACAGAATGTAACACGTCACATATTGTACTTTCAACCACTGAGTCGTTAGTCATAAATATAATTTTTCACTGTGACACCATCGCATATTCTTCTACATTAAAGTACTGAGTCATAAATCATGACTTTTATGACTCAGTACTAACCTGTCATGAAACAGTGTCTGTGAGAAAATGGTTTTTGGGCAATAACGTACTTGAAACGGACTGGCCTGCGCAGAGTCCCGACCTCAAACCTTTGGGATAAGTTAGAACATCGTCTTTTCTCCAGACCTTGGCGTTCAACAACACCACCTTGTCTGGTTTCTGCTCGAAAATGAATCGGCTGCCATTCCTCTAAAGACATTCGGCTACCTCATTAAAAGTCTTCCAGCAGAGTTAAAGCCGACATAAAAGCGAAAGGCGGACGCACCTCACGTTAACGTTCGCTAATAGGAGTCCGGATACTTTTGATCAGATACTGTATAAGTAAGAAAAGTCTGCTAAATGCCAAAGTCATTACCTGTTCTTTTGCCTCCTGCTGCAGGTTTTCATGGGTATCATGTCAGCGTCCATGATGTTCGGACTGGCGTCGCCGTATATCGAAGTGTTCTCGATATCCAGAGGAGCCGCAGCCAAGGTGTACGCTGTCATCAGCCGCGAATCTCAGATCGACAGCATGTCCGAGGAAGGCGACCGGATGGACCAGGTGGTTGGCTCCATCACCTTCAAGGACGTGAAGTTCGAGTATCCTAGCCGCAAAGGAGTAAAGGTCAGTCTAGCAACAATTATCAACTGGTTCAGCTCTGTGGCTTTTATCGTTACAAACCGTATTCTTTTGTGACATGAGTGGAATCAGAATGACTGATAATTACTATCTGCCAACTTCGAACTCTACCTGTCCGCTTTCGTTCGTGGTTTACAGCATTTAGTTCCAGCATCATAAATAGAATCCTAGGTGCAACGTTTCTGAACTCCTCCTGTAGGATGACTTTCAGTTTATTCTAGATGCAACGGCGTCCACAGAGGAGATAGATTTTTTTGAAGGACAATGATCTGTCACAGTGACTGTCGTAACTGACATTTAAGGTCATTATTGCCTGAAATATGTACCAGATGTAACATAGTTAAGACGCAAATATAAAACAACCGTTTGTTGTTTTTGTCGACAGTATAAAGGATAAAATAAAACAAAACAAAACAAAAGAGAACTTACTTGGTATGACCCATCAAATGGGCATATTTGAGTTACCGTCAAAACTTATTTTGGTCATACATCATACACTGTTAAAATGCAGTTGGGTGGGCTGTTGTGCATTAAAATAAAAGCAGAATTAAAAACGTTCTATATATAGTACGGGACAAAATCACGTAATGAAATATTTTACTGCTATGAGGGGGATACAAAATAAACAACATGCACCAAGCGTTTCATGGAAAGCTGTGACATAAGGTATCACTTGGAAATACTGGACATTTACAACGACACCTCCAGGGCAGCTGAGCAGAGATAAAGCTGAGCGACCAAATATGTTGTATGTACCATACAAACTTAAGTAATCATCGTTCATCTATGAAAGTAGCATAGTGCATGAATAGGTGGCACGGGGGGAAAGGATTCCTGTTTCATATTTTTGTTCTAACAGTGCTGTATCTGGTATGTTTGGTTGAGAAAGGAGGGGGTTGAGAAGGGAGATAGACAGGGCTGTAGCCTTTCCCCAGTGTTATTAAATCTCTAGAGTGAACAAGCAGCAAAAGAAGTCAAACAAAAATTTGAAGCAGGAATTTAAGTTCACAGAGAAGAAATAAAAGAGGTTTGCCGATGATATAATTCTGAGAGAGGTAACAACTGAGCTTGGAAATGCTGAGGAACACAATGGATAGTGTTTTGAAAGAAGGCTATAAGATAATCATTAACAAAAGCGAAACAATAGTAATGGAATGTTATCGAATTAAATCAGGCGAGGCTGAGGGAGTGTAATTTAGGAAATGAGACACTACAAGTAATAGATGAGTTCTGCAATTTCGGGAATTAAAACGAGCAATGGTAATAAAAGCGTTTCTGAAGAAGAGAAATTTATTGATATGGAATATAAATTAAGTGTATCTGGAATGTAGTCTTGTACGGAAGTGTAATGGGAACGATAAGCAGTTCAGAAAACAAGAATAGAAACTTTGGAAATGTGGCGCTACAAAGAAGCTGAAGATTAGGTGAGTAAATCGCATAACTAATTAGGTACTGCACGGAATTGCAGAGAGAAGAAATAACTTGACTCAAAATAGGGATCGGTTGAAAGGGTGTGTGTGTTGGAGGGGGGGGGGGGGGAGGGGTAAAAACAACAGAGGGGGATCAAGAGACGGGTAGAACTAGCAGGTTCAGATACATAAGGGTTGCAGTAGTCATTCGGAGATGAGGAGGCTTGCACAAGATAGAGTAGCATGGAGAGCTGCGACCAAAGCAATCTTCCGACTGAAGACCACAACAACAATAGATATCATGTATGGATCTCAGACACTTGTAAACAGTTACACAGCTGAAAGTGTGCAAAATTGAAAAAGTCAAAACGCTGTTCTAATCTAGTTTACAACAGGCATTGCAGCAGAGTACTGTCATTCTGTTTAATTTTCAACGATGAGTCTAACCTATAATTCTTCCTCTCTCTCAGGTATTTTACACACATGAGTGGACGTAGTACCAAAGCATGCGCGAAAAACACACATGTCTGAATAAATTACAAGCGTAGACTCAGAAAAAGTTTTTGACAGTATTAACTAGAAGACCGTCTGAATGTAGCAAACATAATATACAGACAGCAAGAAGTTATCTACAAATCGTGCTTATACAAAAAGCAGGCTGCATTTGTAACAGTTGAAAGACATGTTGCGGAGACAGTAATTAAGGAGTGAGTGAGCTAAGATTATAGCCTATATTCAAGTTGTACATTCAGCAGTCAGTAAAGATAATTGAGGAAGTATTTGATAAGGAAATTGTAGTTCAGGAAGAAGAATTGACATTCTAATGCTGTTGGAAACGACAAAATTGGGTTTGAGATAAGAAAGCGACAGAAGAGATTTGCTATTTGAGATGCATAATAACTTACGACAGCGGAACTAAAAAAGGTACAAATGGGGACTGTCAATGGCAAGAAAATGTTTTAAGAAAAAAATTAATATCAAATTTAAAAAAAAATTAAAGCAATCTTGTCTTTTCTGAAAATAATTGTTCGGAGTGTAGTTTTATGTAGAAGTGAAACATAAACGATAAACAATACCAGCAAGAAAAGAATAGAAACTTTTGAAGAGTGGTGCTATAGAAAACTGTTGAAGGTTAGATAGATAGATCGAAGATGTACTTCAACGAATTGGAGAGAAAAGAGCTTTATGGCACAATTTGAGGAAAAGTACGGGTAAGTTTATAGGACACATCCAGAGGCATCAACGAATAGTTGATATGGTAATAGAGTGAAGTGTGGGGTAAAAGCGTTGAGGTGTACCAAGACTTGAAAATGGTAAGCAGGTTAAAATAAATTAAGGCTGCAATAGCTGTACACAGATTAAGAGAGTCACAAAATAGATCAGCGTGGAGAGCTGCATCCAACCAGACTGCTGATCGGTAACACCAACACCACCACCACCAACAACAACAACAACAGTAACGGCAAGTTCACACTGCATGTGATGTGTCTGTTTACGCTCCAATATTATTTCCTTGTTTATTCCAATATGACACGTATCATCATGCGTACACGTACACTCGAAAGTATACATCCTAATAGGTCAGTCTGTATATGCTCTTTTTCCTAAGCTTCAGCACCTGAGTAAAGGACCACTATTTTTTTTTAAACTTCATCGCTACGTAAAATAGTCTGTATTTGTTCTACTGCTGCTTGATACTGACATCATGTTTAACAATGTTTCAGGTGTTGAAAGGTCTGAATTTATCGATCAAAGGTGGTGAAACTGTAGCCATAGTGGGAAGTTCCGGCTGTGGAAAATCGACATGTATCCAACTCATACAAAGATTTTACGACCCTTTGGAGGGCGAGGTGAGTTACACGTCTCATGCTTGAAGCCATCTACACTGAGTGCTAGAAATGTTAGAAAGTTTCTGATTGGATATTTTCATAGCAAGCGCGGGAGTATGTGATCCATGTTTAATTATTTTGTGCAAGGTAACGTAAACAGATATCCTACCATAATCGATAGCATTTAATTTATCAGATGTCGAATATTACAGTTCTGGTCATTCTGTGGGGCAGAAACCACAATGTACCTTATATCAGCAGTAGTTGTATTTTGGACACTATATTGCTTTGTGACGGTTATTCTTAAGAAAACTTACGAATGCGCAAGCAATCCGGAGAGATTGTGTATTGTAGCGGTGTTACAGCGAGGAACTAGATTGTCTCACGTAGTTTATCACATCTGATGCAAGCCAGGTATAGAGCTTAGACTGGTGGATGTGTAACTACATAGTCAGTCCATAAAATTCCAGGACTGGTCTTATTCTTGGCGTATAAGCGACATCAGTCCGTTATCTATGGTGGCGGCTTGAACTAACAGCTGTGAGAAAGATGTGCATTCGACTCGTCTGTTGTGAGCAACAGGTGTTACGTAGCGGACGTGTGACTGTAGTATCAATGTTATTGTGTCACAAATCGCATTGGAACAACATCTCCAAATCAAGTGCCGGCCGGAGTGGCCGAGCGGTTAAAGGCGCTACAGTCTGGAACCGCACGACCGCTACGGTCGCAGGTTCGAATCCTGCCTCGGGCATGGATGTGTGTGATGTCCTTAGGTTAGTTAGGTTTAAGTAGTTCTAAGTTCTAGGGGACTTATGACCCATAGTGCTCAGAGCCGTTTGAACCATTTTCCAAATCAAGTGTTCATGACATTCTGCAGAATATGCCGAAGAAGTGAAGAGTGTGTGTAATGTTTGCTTTGCACACCTTAACTCCCCAATAAATACAACGATGCGCTGACGTCTGCCGAGACTTAATTGAAAAAATCGGCGTCGGTAACGAGGCTTGCTGTAATTAATACAAACCTAACACAAAACGACAATGTGCAGAAATTGACAGGGGAGATCACTACTTCTACGACAATGCCGATATTCAAGCCAATACGACGCGAAGTTGCAAAACATCCCAAAAAAGGATTTCTCTGACACTTTCACGTCGATATACGAACTTTCTGTGCGTTGTACTGAAGTGGGTACAGAGTACCTGAAGTATTAAAGCCACCATCTCAACTTTTCTCTATTTTATTCTAATACAGTCTCCAAATTTTTTGGACTGGCAGTTATGTTGTCGATTAGAATATTGCTCCCTTATCTTATGTGGACGTACACAGGAATTTGGTCTCCTGTATAAGGTTGGTAGCAGACTAATTGAAGACGATTATTATGCCTATGGGAACTTTGCTGCTTCATCATAACAAGTGTTACCCACAGAATTCTGAAAATAGTCGAAGTCCTCACATGGAAGTTACTGCATCAAAAACCGAAAAAAGTACGACTCCTTTCCCTCTATGAATTCGCTGTTCTTGCTTACAAGTTGCACACATATCGTCAAAGACTGACCCTGTTAGTTTTATGTCACATACGGAAATGCCCCTTGTAATATAAAATCCTCTGAACTGTCGGTATGAGTCCTTCTTCAAATATCGAAAGCTGGAAATATATACTGCTCTCAAAAACTTGAGGATGAGATATATAAACATAACATGTTAACAACTCGGTGGAAATGAATGAAAGTGCGGGAACATGTTGCCAGAGGTCTCCCAGTTTGGCACACAAAGCTAGCCGCCACAACGCATGAGATCAGCGTTACTATAGTGCCAAATAGAGATGGAAACACTACACGAGGCAGCTGAAGGAACGGAAAACTGCACTGTGCCGAACAGCGAGCATTTACGGTGCACGCTCCCCGAAGGAGACGTGATGGTCGACCATGCTCAACTATAGCAGCAACGTTTTGCAATAGGCGTGAACGGACCTACGTCAAACAGCGGATGCTATTGCAGTTAGACTTGACAAGACTGCAAGGCACTCAGTCTGATGTTCCACAGTGTCACAGCGACTGCGCGGGGTGGTCTTTCTTCCCGACACTCGCTCATTTGCGACGCCGTTTGCGATGGTGCTAAGAGCATCGTGACTGGACCAACGAGAAGTGCGATCATGTGCTCTTCTCGGATGAGAACCGGTTCATTCTGAGTAGTGATTCTGGACGAGAGGCGGGAACACGTAATGTATCCAGAAACGTTGTCGCACGTGCTCTTTCTGATGGTCCAGGCGTCATGATGCAGAAGCGCATAATGTTGCATGGGCCCACAGTCCTCAAAACCTTTGATCATGATTTACTTTCAGGTCAACGTCACTGTGACACTGTACCCTGCCCTACGAGCGTCTTTTCAAGGGTGCATTCTGGACTGAGTTATTTGTTATGGATGACAATGCGCAATCGCATCGAACAGCACAGATGGAGGAGCTCCTCGAACGAGAGGGTCTTCGGCCAGTGAACTAGCCTGTCCATTCCGCCGACTTAAAACCCATAAAGCATGTTTGGGATGCGTTGGGGACGTATTAGAGCACGTCAGTTTTTATACCGGGTGATCAAAAAGTCAGTATAAATTTGAAAACTTAATAAACCACGGAATAATGTAGATAGAGAAGAAATGGAGGCTGTAGCGGGTTCGTCTATGCACGGGGAAGTCAGCGCTCGTGCAGTCGCACCGGCATTCCATACACTACTGTTTGCTTGGCACTTAGGCGTACCCTCCGATGCTATCCGTACAAAATCCATTGGCATCATGAACTGTTACCTGGCGATTTAGTGAAGCGGAGGGCATTTGCGGTGTGGGCGTTTCAAAAGATGGTGGAAGATGACGATTGGTTGAGTAACGTGTTGTGGGCCGACAAAGCTCATTTCACGCCCACAACTGCAGAATTTGGGCTACCAACAATCCTAGAACTGTCGTTGAAACTCCATTGTATAACGAGGAAGTCACGGTATGGGTTGGATTTACCACATCTACCGTTATCGGGCCTTTTTTTCTTCGAGGGAATGTGTGATTCTGGTTTTGTAACTGCCACCGTGACGGGTGAGAGGTACGCCGATATGTTACAGAACCGCATCATCCCCAGCCTGGCTGATAAACACCTGCTGGAATGTGCGATGCTTATGCAGGATGGCGCTACACCCCATATTGCTAGACGCGTGAAAGATCTCTTGCGCGCGTCGTTTGGTGATGATCGTGTACTCAGCCGCCACTTTCGTCATGCTTGGCCTCCCAGGTCCCCAGACCTCAGTCCGTGCGATTATCGGCTTTGGGGTTACCTGAAGTCGCAAGTGTATCGTGATCGACCGACATCTCTAGGGATGCTGAAAGACAACATCCGACGCCATTGCCTCACCATAACCCCGGATATGCATTACAGAGCTGTTCACAACATTATTCCTCGACTACAGCTATTGTTGAGGAATGATGGTGGACATATTGAGCATTTCCTGTAAAGAACATCATCTTTGCTTTGTCTAACTTTGTTATGCTAATTATTGCTATTCTGATCAGATGAAGCGCCATCTGTCGGACATTTTTTGAACTTTTGTATTTTTTTGGTTCTAATAAAACCCCATGTCATTCCAAGCATGTGATTTATTCAGTTTTCAAATTTATACTGACTTTTTTATCACCCGATATTTTACCTCCAGTGACACTAAACACTGCAGACGCAGGTGATTTTACTCAGCTTCTAGTAAGTTTTACTTAACAAATAAGAGACACATTTCAGCGGTTTGCCTTCCAGGTGCAACTTGATGGCCACGACATAAGGAATCTGAACGTGGGCTGGCTGCGCTCGCAGATCGGCGTGGTCGGGCAGGAGCCGGTGCTCTTCCAGACCACCATAGCGGAGAACATCCGCTACGGACGGGACGGCTGTTCCATGGAAGACATCGAGGAGGCCGCTAAGATGGCCAACGCACACGGCTTTATCTCCAAGCTACCACTGGTATGGACCGCTACATCTTCATAGGGGTGAAGAATTTAGGCTTAAGCAATGGTGTTGTGTGAGTAATTGTATAGGGTGTCCAGCGAAGGAGTCCCTGGTCTCAAAAATCAAATATAACTAAGATCGATAGAAATGTGCAACAAACGGTATGTTTATTGTGAAAACAGAAAGAATTTTATGTAGAAGTTAAAAAATAGTTTCTAAATAGTTCAAAAAGCTGCTAACAGATAGCGCTCTAATGGCAGTATGTTGTGCCTTTAAATAGTGCGCCGCAGCTTGGAGCAATCAGTTCCACTGTTAACACGTGGAAGGATGTTAGGATGTTAGCTTTCCAAAGGAAGACGTTAAAATTAGGTATATCATCGAACAAAGCTTTTTTTTCCGGTACTGGAATACCAGAGGTTAGAACACAGTACTACGGTAATAAGGCGCAGTTTTCTAACACGATTTAATGTTCCAAAAAGATCAGATGCACAAACTATTCGCAAGCTCTTCGCCAAATTCCAACGGGGAATGTTGGCCCCAGGGAAACTGTAGTTACCCCTAAAAATGTCGGCACGGCTTCTGGAATTATTCAGCAAGAAGAAATGCAGCTGAAACAAGTTTGAAGCGTTCCAGCACACAGAAAAGACCGGAACACACCCTACACATGTTTCCTTTAAAAATCTAAAGACACCAGGTCATACCTGTACTAGCTGTGCGACTGAGTTCTGACTTTGCGAACCAGATTCTCACAACAGTTGATAATGAAGGATTTGGTGATGGTTGCATCTGGTGCACGTATGAAGCACACTTCCACATGAATGAAGTCGTGAATAAACAAAACTGGCGATTTTGGGGTTCCGAAAACACCCTGTGAAGCGAAACCATGTATTCTCCCAAAGTTGCTGTTTGGGCTGCGGCGTGCAGGAGAGGCATTATTGGACACTTTTTCATGCGAGAAACGATCACTGGTGAACGTTACGTTACAGTTTTGGAACAATTTGTCACCATATAGCTAGTGTTGGAGGATCGACCAGGCACCGAGAGGTTCATGCAAGATGGGGCCAGACCAAATCTCACCGAATAGGTGTTTCGCTTTCTTGATGAATCCTTCGGGAATAGATTCACTGCGTTGCATTTACTGGAGATTACAAGGAGATTTTGGCCTCCATCTTCGCCCGATCTGACTCCTTTTGACTGTTTCTTGCGGAGCACATAAAAAGACACTCTCTATCGGGACCACCCACCTGAATCAATTTGCGTTGAAACACTACAAGATGTGATGACAAGTTTCGTAGTTCGTTTGCGCCACTTCTGTTCTCCGAGTAATGGACATTCTAAACAGATAGTGATGTGATGCACTCTGGTACGTTAAAAAGTTGCATAGCTTGCAGCATCATCTATTTCGAAACTTCTGTGTATCACAATAAACATATCATTTTTTGCAGTCGTCTATCGATCTTAGTTTTAGAGATATTTAATTTTGAAATTAGGGACTCTTTAGCTAGACATCCTGTAAGTGTCTTGACAAGCGTGTAACTCGCTTTTAAATCTCTCTACACTCTTACACTTCTGGTTATCCTGTGTGTGTGTGTGGGGGGGGGGGGGGGGGGAGTTGGTATTGTAGTTCACATGTGAAATAATTGTCTTTAGGATGCTGTATTGCTGTATGTCGGTCATTCTTAAGAAAACTGACGAATACAGAAGCAGTCGGAAGATGTTATGCGTCGTATGGATGTTAACGAAGGACTTGTTCCACTTAATTTATCGTAACTGAAGCAAACCGTGTAACTTTGCACATTGCAGTATAGTAATTTAATTATGATTTATTTGCTTTTTAACCCATTTACCTTTTTTTCTGTGAAAATGATTTTACAGCAGTACTACAAGCAGTCACCAAAACGTACGTTGTAAGACACAGAGCAACGAACAAATGTAAAAATACTGTGATGTGGCTGCCATAGCTCGGAGAACAGCTCAGTATAGAGTCGTTGTGCCAATGTGCCATTACACTGAGTGGAAGGATACATGAGGTGCACACAGCTAACTCTTCACCAGTAAACATATATGCATTTCTGTGTAACGCTGTTAATGTACAACTAGCGCTGCCAGAAGAAGAAAGCTGAGACAGATGCAGCAAGTTCCTGAAAACAAAGTTGAGGGCCAGGAGTAAAGTGGGCCGTACTATTGTCAACAGCAAGTAGCTTGAGTGAATGGAACAAGTTTGCTTGCAAACAAGACACACAGTACATTGTGACAACATTTGCACTATTGTTTGGGACAAGACAGATACAGAGATAAACGGATGTAAGAAATCAACCAAACTGTAGTTCCTCTGTAATTAGCTGGCGGAGACCAGGCTTATGTCAAAATATTCAGCAAATATCTCCGAACAACCTACGAAATTTTGTTGGAATTTGATTTAGGGTCTAAATTAATGTGAGCACTTCATAACGACGATCTCATCAACTCCCACTCTTCTCTTCTTTATTCGCATACGGAGCGCTAGAAGAGAGACTATCAGTGGGACACTATGTAATCCCGAAGGGTACCTGCTGTCTCAAATATCAGCCAGTCTTGTGTGGTAACTACGAGTAAATACCATGCCTACTACTACTACACACACACACACACACACACACACACACACACACACACACACACGAAGGTGTGCTGCTGCTTCATGATAAGTGCTGCTGCTTCATGATAAGCACGTGTCCTCATCGCAAATGTACCGTAGAAGTTACGACAACGCGAGTGGGATATACTGGAGCCCCCGCCCCATAGTCCTGATGTCTCCCATGCGATTATCACGTTTTCGTTACCTTGAACACGGGCTTGAAGGATCGACGATTCCTGTTGGACCAGGATGTGCAGCAGGCAGTTACAGACTTGCTCACGAAGCAGGACACAGTGTTACACCAAACGGGTATCTTCCACCTGGTGCGTCGGTGGGATGATTGCCTCAGTGCTCACGGCGGGTTTGCTTGACTGGTATACCGATTCTGGACCGTAACGCCATCGAACGGAAACTTTTTCATCACCCCTACCACGACTAGTGACTACGAAAAATTAGCCTGCTTGGGGGGACAATACTAAGAGTGATGCCTTTACTCATGAGCCAGCACCAATGAAATAACTGACGGGTGTCGATGGGGAAACACATGGAGGCCGTGCCCTAAAGTTCCAGACTTCCACAGGTGCGCATACCATGCGGAGATGAACACTGGAAACGTGTTAGTGTCTGACTATGGAACAAATGTATTTGCAGGGCTACGACACAATGGTAGGAGAGCGCGGGGCCCAGCTGTCGGGCGGCCAGAAGCAGCGCATCGCCATCGCCAGGGCGCTGGTGCGCCGCCCCAAGATCCTGCTGCTGGACGAGGCCACCTCTGCTCTGGACACCGGCAGCGAGGCCAAGGTGCAGGCCGCGCTGGACAGGGTGAGTGGCGTCCACTTCTTGCTCAAAACTCAATCCACAAAACCAGTGTCCCAGTAATGCTCTGAATCCTACTTGTCGGTGTGAGCTGCAGTGTGTAGAGGACTTAACAAGGACAGTGTCCGTGTTTGATGATTTTCTGTGTATGTGTCTAAAACTTCATTCATGGCCAAAAGTGGAGAAACGGGGTTCTAAACGAAATGACAAATTTCAGGGACACAGATTTCATCACCAATTTCAATTCAGTACAGGTACAATATAAAATACAGTACGCTGGCGTGAAAAGTAAGGACGACAGTAACTTCAGTATAATGTTTCTGTTGTGGTTGGCAGGAGAGCCATCACCGGGTTACTAGAGGAAGCCGAAAGGCACGCGTTTTAGCTCACGCAGGCTGGCGTGAGGCGTGGAACAGGACAAGGAAATTAGAATTTAGAAAAAACGGACGTAGCTGGTGGAATACTTAACTTTAATCCATTAATGGTGAACGTCGCTCTTGACGGTACATGATTCACAGTATCAGTACTAACTGGTAATGGCGCCTTGCTAGGTCGTAGCAAATGACGTAGCTGGAGGCTATGCTAACTATCGTCTCGGCAAATGAGAGCGTATTTTGTCAGTGAACCATCGCTAACAAAGTCGGTTGTACAACTGGGGCGAGTGCTAGGAAGTCTCTCTAGACCTGCCGTGTGGCGGCGCTCGGTCTACAATCACTGATAGTGGCGACACGCGAGTCCGACGTATACTAACGGACCGCGGCCGATTTAAAGGCTACCACCTAGCAAGTGTGGTGTCTGGCGGTGACACCACAGTTTCACCGACATGTAACACAGCTCGATGAAACTGGGGCCATACGTAGCAAAAACTGCTACATTATTGCTCAGGAGGTAAAAGAAAGAAATACGCAATGAGGCGAACAGAAATAAAATTTTTATTCATAGACAATTGTTACACTTAAGTCGCTCCGATTCATGATGGTTTTCTGAACATTACGAAGGATGGCACATGGTGTGATCACCATAGACGGCCTGCATGCTCTGCAGCGTCGTCCCATGCTGGCCACAAGCTTGGTAAGGAGTTTTCGTGGTATGGTGTTCCTTTCCTCCATCAGCGCGGGTGACAACTGTTGGATAGTCATTGGTGCATGTGGACATACTGAAGTGTGCCTCCGCAATGCATCCAACACATGCTCGATGGGATTTAAGGCGGGAGAACCATCAGACCATTTGCCGAATATCCCTCTCGTTCCAGAAGCTCCTCCAGCTGCCCTTTTGGATGCGGCTGCAAATTTTCATTCATAAAATAAAGTCAGGGTCGAATACACCCCTACTACAGTGTCGCAATAGCGTTGACAGTTGACTGTGTCGTGTTCGATGGTCTGGAGTTCAGTTCTTGGGGCTTCATACGTTCCCACAAATCGGTATACGAGGGTACGTCTAGCACTGTCGAACATGATCGTTTTGGTGGTGTAGCTGTTATGGTGTAGGGAGGCATATAGATCGCATGCGCGTGCAGACCTCCACACTCTTGAAGATGTTGTACTCGTAAGTCAAAATTATTGACACTGTACTCCTTCCTCATGCGCTTCTCCTCAGGGATGCACTCTGCCATGACTTCATTTTTATGGATGACAGTGAGCGACCGCAGGATATTTGGCGAATGGGCTGCCCTCCCCGTTCTCTGGACTTCAGTCTCATCGAACTCATGTGGGATGTGTTGGGGAAAAGTACTGCATCACGTCGACATGCCAGCAGTTGTCAACCGTTCTTGTGGAGGAACGGAGCGCCTATCACAAGAACTTACCAACGTTTTGGCCAGCACGGGAGCACTTTGCACAGTATGCACTGCCGTTCGTGGTGATCGCGCGTCATGTTAAGAACCATGTCCTGCATTTTTTAATGGCCGGGGACCAACACAAATAGGCGTGCCTTCACTGTGACAATTTTCTTTGAATACTTACAAGGGAACCTCCCCATCGCACCCCCCTCAGATTTAGTTATAAGTTCGCACAGTGGATAGGCCTTGAAAAACTGAACACAGATCAATTGAGAAAACAGGAAGAAGTTGTGTGGAACTATGAAAAACATTAGAAAATATACAAACTGAGTAGTCCATGCGAAGATAGGCAACAACGTCTGCGGAAACAGAGGTCCTAGGTTCAAGTCTTCCCTCGAGTGGAAATTTTAATTTTTTATTTTCAGTTTATGTGACAAACTCTTACGTTATCATCACTTTTTTGGGAGTGATTATCACATCCACAAGAAAACCTAAATCGGGCAAGGTGGAAGAATCTTTTTACCCATTCGCTAAGTGTACAAGTTAGGTGGGTCGACAACATATTCCTGTCATGTGACGCACATGCCGTCACCAGTGTCGTATAGAATATATCAGATGTGTTTTCCTGTGGAGGAATCGGTTGATCTATGACCTTGCGATCAAATGTTTTCGGTTCCCATTGGAGAGGCACGTCCTTTCGTCTACTAACCGCACGGTTTTGCGGTGCGGTCGCAAAACACAGACACTAAACTTATTACAGTGAACAGAGACGTCAATGAACGAACGGACAGATCATAACTTTGCGAAAATAAAGAAAGTAAAATTTTCAGTCGAGGGAAAATTTGAACCAAGTACCTCTCGTTCCGCAGCCACTCACGCTAACCACAGGACCACGGCGCTCCTGAGGCCAGAGTTTCCTTGATGTTGCCTATATTGCTTATGGACTACTGAGTTCGTATATTTTGCTTATTTCGTAGTTCCACACAACTTCTTCCTGTTTTCTCGATTGATCTGTGTTCAGTTTTTCAAGGCCTATCTACTGTGCCAACTTATAACTAAATCTGAGAGGGGTGCGATGGGAAGGCTCCCTTGTTAGTCATTTCTGTTCATCTCATTGACTACCTCTCTCAGTTACCTTCTGTACTGTCCGCCCCTGGTAGCTGAGTGGTCAGCGCGACAGAATGTCAATCCTAAGGGCCCGGATTCGATTCCCGGCTAGGTCGGAGATATTCTCTGCTCAGGGACTGGGTGTTGCGTTGTTCTAATCATCATCGCCGAAGTGGCGTCAAATTGAAAGACTTGCACCCGGCGAACGGTCTACCCGACGGGAGGCCCTAGTCACACGACATTTACATTTACCTTCTGTACGACACTGTAGTAGTTTTTTCTATATATGGTCCAAATTCTACCAAGCTATGTTGACGCACCATCCAAAAGATACTTTCATCCAAAAGTTTTGCAGAGCATTGTACTCGAATGTGGATTCCAGTAGTAATATCTTTTCCAGTTCTTTAAAATAGTTTTTCCACTGTCATTTTTAAAGTCGTATTGTCACAGTCCCTCCTATTGTAATATATTTCATCAACTAATGTCATAGATGCGATAGCAAGATGCGCAGAAGACAATGCAAGTGACTGATCGGCACATCGTCAGTTAAATCGAAGCAAGCGTTGTTTTGACTGCCGTCTTGTCTCTGCTACACAATGGATTTGACTGTGATGTGCACCAAGTGTCCACTGCACGTTTATGGACAGTGACCAACAAGATCCATGAAGCTGTGGCATTCAAGGCAACTGAACACACGACAAGAAGACAGCAGTTCAGTTATTAATTAATGTTATTTATGTGTACACCTGACTATCGAACGAAGTGAATATTGCCTCATTAGGTTTTCCTTTTTTCTCTGCAGAATGGTCACATCATATGGTAAGACTGTACAGAACAATTTTAATATCTATTTGTATTTTTGTAAAATGTTTTTGTGTTGCCATTGTAACCAGAAGGTGAGGTTTGTACCTCAAAACATGCAGCTTCATTAAATAATAGAACAAATTTCCTCACTGGTAGCCGTCTTTAAAAAGCTCATCATATTTTTGAAACAGTCATGGTCGACTAACAGTCAACACAGATTTAAATATGTGTAACATCTCATCATATGATAAGGCAACTCTCAAGATATGTGTTTCGGATGGCGTCAATAAGTCACAATAGGCCAATACTGAACAAGTTATCCATCTCGAGACCGCGGTACCGATGTCGATTTAAAACTAGCCTTGCCTCATTTTTAGGGTTCATACCTCACTCGATAAAAACAGAACCCTTGTAGGATCACTGTCCGGCCATCTCTTAAGATGCCTTTTTCTCAGGAACGGGTAAACATATCAAGTTGAAATTTATCATACCGGTACATACTAAGGTCTGTGGTGCCTTGTCCGTCTAACAAATTTAATCTTCTAAGTCAATGCAATCAAAGGAAACAGCGATTTATGTCAAATATTTTGTTATTCGCAAACTCACTCATCAAGACCGATATGGTTACTTTCCGTTGATCTAGAATCGTAAAATTTGGCAACAAGCAAGTTTTCGGAATAGAAGTAAAGATAAAAATTCGAAAATTGTTGAACTGTAATTATATCACATAAAAATATATTTTTGATATAGAACTTATTCGTCATCCATCATAAGCATGACAGAAAAATTTTACTGCATGCAAACATACACTGAAGCGCCAAAGAAATTTGGGTAGGCATGCGTATTCAAGTACAGATATATGGAAACAGGCAGAATACAGCACGGCGGTCGGGAACGCCTATTAAGACAAAAACTGTCTGGTGCAGTTGCTAGATCGGTTACTGATGCTGCAATGGCAGGTTATCAAGATTTAAGTGAATTTGAACGTGGTGTTATAGTCGGCGCACGAGCGATGGGACACAGAATCTCCGCGGTACCGATGATTTTCCCGTACGACCATTTCGAGAGTGTACCTTGAATATCAGGAATCCGGTAAAACATAGAATTTTCAACATCGCTGAGGCCGGAAAAAGATCTTGCAGGAACGGGACCAACGACGACTGAAGAGAATCGTTCAACGTGACAGAAGTGCAACCCGTCCACAAATTGCTGCAGATTTCAATGCTGGGCCATCAAGAAATATCAGAGTGGGAGCCATTGAACGGAACATCATCGATATGGGCTTTCGGAGCCGAAGGCCCAGTCGTGAACCCTTGATGACTGCACGACACAAGATTTTACGCCTCGCCTGGGCCCGTCGACACCGACACTACACTGTTGATGACTGGAAACATTTTGCCTGGTCGGACGAGTTTCCGAGCAGATGGATGTGTACGGGTATGGAACAACATCATGAATCCATGGAGCCTGCATGTCAGCAAGAGACTGTTCAAAATGGTGGAGACACTGTAATGATGTAGGGCGTGTGCAGTTGTAGTCAAATGGGACCTCTTATACGTCTAGATACGACTCTGACAGGTGGCACGTACGTAAGCATCCTGTCTGATCACCTGCATCTATTCATGTCCATTGTGCATTCAGACGGACATGGGAAATTTCACCAGGACCATGCGACACCTCACACGTCCGGAATTGCTACAGAATGGTTCTAGAAATACCCTTCTGAGTTTAAACACTTCGGCTGACCACCAAACTCCCCAGACATGAACATTATTGAGCATATCTGGGATGCCTTGCAACGTGCTGTTCAGAAGAGATCTCCACCCCCTCGGACTGTTACGGATTTATGGACAGCCCAGGATTTATAGTGTCCATTACTATAGAACTACTTCAGACATTAATAGAATCCATGCCACGTCGTGTTACGGCACTTCAGCGTGCTCGCGGGGGCACTACACGGTGATAGGCAGGTGTACCAGTTTCTTTGGCTCTTCGGTGTAAAAAGTTGTACCCACGTTTCAGAATATAAATAAAAACGGTTTATTAAATCTCCTCCCTCTGCATATAACAAGTTTAATCCCTGATCGTTTCGTTTTGAATGTTTAGGCTAGTCTCAGATTCCCTGGATGGATGAACATAATGAATTTTGTTTCTGAAGTCTCAGAGCGCTCAGTCCTACTCCCACTTGGCCAGTTTCCTTTGTCACCTGAAACAGCTCTTGTGTCGCTGGCAGGCCAGTGTTGGTCAGACGACGGTTATCGTGGCGCACCGGCTATCGACCATCCGCAACGCGGACAAGATCGTGGTGATTCACGAGGGCCGCGTCGTGGAAGAAGGTCCGCACGACCAGCTGATGCAGCGGCGCGGCCACTACTTTGACCTGGTCACCAGGCAGACGAGAGAGGCCGCCATAGAGGCAGCACCCCACGCCGAGGACAAAGGTGGGTGCCTCTCACGCGTCCTCAAACAGCATATGAGGACAAGTCAATATATAAAGGCAGTTTTTTTCTACTCCAGAGATTGGTATTGCTTTTACATTTTTTTGGTACCGCTATGTTTGGCCCCCTTCCCTGTTCCATTCGCGAAGGGCGCGTGGTAACAACGATTGGCGGTTAGCTTCAGTAGGGCTCCAGTTTATCTGAATTCTTCGTCGTGGTCATGCAGCGAGACGTATATGACAAGACGTACATTGTTACCTGCCTCTTCTCGGAGAATACGGCTTTGAAATTTTAACAAAAGACCTCTCCGCTATCCACTACGCCTCTGGTGCAGCGTTTGGCTGTGTAATTTGCCGGTCATCTTGATAAAGCTCTCGTGCCGTTACGATCCCGTGACGAAACTCGTCACTCTTCGTTGGATCTTATCTCCTCCATTAACCCAACCTGGTGAGGGATCCAAGAATTTTGAGCAGTACTCAACAATTGGTCGAGCAAGTGTTTTGAAAATCACGTATTTCGTGAATGCGCAACTTCCTTTAACGTTTTAATAATGACTCTCAGATTAGCTTATGCTTTACCTATAATTTTCTTTATATACTCATTCCACATTATGTCGTCCAGGATGTTTAATCCTAGGCAATAACGGTAAATTATGTACCGTTTCCAACGCTTAGTCATCTATTTATGCGTGATATGCTACATTTATTTCCGTTCAGGGTCAACTGCCAGTCTGTGCACTAGTTACAGACCCTCTCCAGGTCTTACTGCAATTCACTAGTCTCCCGGTGCTGTTACCTTCTAATGGTCAAATGCGTCATCCGCGAAAAACTCATGGACTTTCCGAAGTTGTCCATTAGATGATTTATATATATCGCAAACAATAGCACCATCATCACATTTCCTTGGAGATCTCTTAACATTACCTCCTTTAAGGGGACCCAAAGAGCTGTGTGTTTTCCTTGCTAAAACTACAAGTTTTAGGTAAATGTTTCTTGGAAACCGTTTAAGATAGTATGATGAAATTTTTGCAGATTGTTAAACAACCTTTATTCAGTATTACAATTTTTTTTGGGACCAATGGACTGTAATATGAAAAATTAATATTTTTTTATCTGAATACTAATATTTTAACAAAAAATATAACATAGAATATCTCATAAAAATTTTTCTGTAACATGAAATTCAGGAGAAAAATTTTAGGGTAGTAAACTTACATAGTACAACAGCATGTGAAACGAGCCCTGTATGTATTATGGTTTTAAAGAAAATGGTACTTATAAAATAAAAAAATGTAAATTTGAGAAACGAAGCTTTAAAATATGTTACCTGTTTAGAACATCCCAGCTGCATAGGATGGATTGTCAGGGTCATCAATCCTACTTAACAGTTTTTATGTTTTTTTCTGTCGAAGTTTGCTCCCATAAGCAAATTGTACCCTTTAAGCATTTCTTATTCTTTCAGAGTGTATCGCAGCCATGAATTGAATTGTAAAGCATCCTGGTTTTAGTCCTAGTCTCTTCAGAACTTCACTCTTAATCACATTTCCTTTACTTTAAGCAGCTACTGCATCATAGACTCCAAAATGTAGAGTACTAATTTCAACAAAAACTCCAGATTACATTATACACATTCTCATTGCAATTTTGTGTTTTTCCAGGTAGACATTTCTCCAATAATGTTCCATTTGACGTTTCTCTAAATGTTGGCTTAATTTCTTCCATAATGGGTGCAGGTAAATTTTGTTTGTGGTTGTAGATGTCTCCTGCATTTTTCACGCCATGACAATGGACCAGATGGACATTGCAGATGCCCTGATAGAATTAAAAATAAACATTCTGGAAGCTATCAAGCTAATTATAATGGAAGCAGAGGTGGTATAGAAGTTAAAGGGGTAAAGAAAATTTTTGAAAGGTCTATCTCATGGTACAACGCTAGATATGTCAATTTGCTAGGTGATATTAACTGCAGAAGTTTCAAAACAACTGAAGAATTGAAACACTATGGTAATGATATTCAAGTAAAAAAGCTGGACTGTATTGGCCACATTCAGAAGAGACTGGGGTCAAGACTGAAGTAGCCCAGAGCAAAATTAGGAAGAAAGCAACTTACTGATGGAAAGCCTATTGGAGGTAGGAAAAGGTTGACAGATGATGTCATAGGCATATTGCAGAGATATTATTAGCTTTGTATAAGGCAAACTACTAAATGTATAAGTGATATTAGAAAGGCAATTTGGGCATTATTTTTTCATACTATGTCGACAGACGGAAAACCTGTTCACAATGTCCAGAACATTACACAACATTCGATAGTCTACTGTAATGTTCCACAATGATCTAGGATGTACTGGGATGTTCCCGAACATTCTGGAATCTTCCCGAATGTTACAGACTATTCCCGAACATTCCAAAACATCCCGGAACATTGTGGAGCATTCCGGAACGTGGTAGAATGTTGTGGAATGCTTTCGTATACTCTCGAATGTTCTGAAATGTTCTCGAATGCTCTCGAATGTTCTAGAAATTTCTAGAGGGCGAACCTTCCCAGCCCTTATATCTTCAAAGGCACGCCTTCCAGTTTAAAACGGGAACCATCTTCACAGATGGGGGATAGGCGGCTACTACACCATATAACTCCATTGATCGTACAGTGACTTGGTTCAGAGTATTAGGGTAACGCACATTGAACACTTGCTCTTATAATATATATTGATTAAGTAGCTTATCGTAATATTGGCTACTGCGAAAAATATTCCAATACAACCTTAGGAAAAAATTATAATTTCGATAAACCTTACGCGCCTGGTACTACCCTGTCTCACCTTACTTGGTTCAGAGTATAAGGGTAACGCACATTGAACACTTGCTCTTATAATATATATTGATTAAGTAGCTTATCGTAATATTGGCTACTGCGAAAAATATTCCAATACAACCTTAGGAAAAAATTATAATTTCGATAAAACTTACGCGCCTGGTACTACCCTGTCTCACCTTACTTCTTATAACACGCTTCTGCAGTCCATTAACACTGCCAGTAAGTTGGGCATTACGAAAAAAGTATTATGTAGCCCATTAATACATGGATATATGAAAAATGAATTAGCTTCTTCCTTTGAATAAAATCGGTTTGGGTATTAAGCCAAGTCATTATAAAACACTACAGCGGTGCACTTCAGAGGTGACTAACAGCTGCATTCTGGTGATGATCTTCCGTTACAGACAACCTGTTTCTGTTGCTCGCTTACCTTAAGTGATAGGCGTTAGCAATCGAGAAGGCAAGCTGCTGCGCCGCGCGCGGTTAATATAATATACCAGAGCGGCCACAAGATACGGCATCTGTTGAGATCCTCGAAGGACTCCGCAGATGCGCTCCACGCTGCAGGCATGTACGAACTTTGACGTGGATGCGGCGAAGCCTACGTTGGTGAAACCGGTAGACCGATTAGCACTCGCTTGTCGGAGCATGAACGCGCGAAAGAGGCGACACAATAAACCAGCTATAGCTGAAGGCCACCAGGTCTGTGACCGATGTATATTAATTTTCAAGAATCTCACGTGCATGCTAATTAGCCAAGGATTCGGCATTGGGATGTTGAAGAAGCTATCGAAATAACTGAACGCACTAACTGCATAAACAGGATCGATGGATGTATGGATTTTAAATTGTTGGGTGCTTAACAGTGTAGCCATCAGCGCCCTTTCTCAAGACTTTGGGACTGATGTATGAGTAGCTACTCTGATTAAAATCAAAAGCAAAGGCCATGTAAGTGCAGCCACAGTCATAAAAACGTTCACGTACCATCTCCAGTAGGCCTATATCTATTCATACTTTTGTTACACGTAAATAGTATTAATAAAAGAGTGGGCTAATCGACTGCATTAAGATGGTTGCTCGACTACGGAACTAATAGGATGAGACAACTACCCAAAACCCATTAACACCTTCGTCCCATTAAACTGGGCAGTAGTCTTCATGCCAAAGAAAACGTTAGCAATGAACAGGGAGGATGACAGCAAACTACCGACAGCCTAGCTGCTAGCCTGTGTTCGCGAGCCAGTAGCTCCACATGACCCAAGTTCAACAATATGAACAAGCTGCCACCTGAGAATTGCTGTGCGGCATTGTTGGCGGGAAAACACTACCCTTGCGTTCAAGTCGCCGATTCGCTGTTACTTACCAATCAGCGGCCAGAGCAGCACAGGCTGCTGTACGGCGACTCTTCCATAGCATTCCTAACTTCGAATTGGCGAATGACATCCCAAAGTGTGATGTCGATAGCCAACCGAGAACCAACAGACGATAGTATTTAGGGGAAGATCTCTACATCTACATCTACATTTACATCCATACTCCGCAAGCCACCTGACGGTGTGTGGCGGAGGGTACCTTGAGTACCTCTATCGGTTCTCCTTCTATTCCAGTCTCGTATCGTTCGTGGAAAGAAGGATTGTCGGTATGCCTCTGTATGGGATCTAATCTCTCTGATTTTATCCTCAAGGCCTCTTCGCGAGATATACGTAGAAGGGAGCAATATACTGCTTGACTCCTCGGTGAAGGTATGTTCTCGAAACTTCAACAAAAGCCCGTACCGAGCTACTGAACGTCTCTCCTGCAGAGTCCTTCACTGGAGTTTATCTGTCATCTGCGTAACGCTTTCGCGATTACTAAATGATCCTGTAACGAATCGCGGCGCCCTCCGTTGGATCCTCTCTATCTCTTCTATCAACCCTATCTGGTACGGATCCCACACTGCTGAGCAGTATTCAAGCAGTGGACGAACAAGCGTACTGTAACCTACTTTCTTTGTTTTCGGATTGCGTTTCCTTAGGATTCTTCCAATGAATCTCAGTCTGGCATCCGCTTTACCGACGATCAACTTTATATGATCATTCCATTTTAAATCACTCCTAATGCGTACTCCCAGATAATTTATGGAATTAACTGCTTCCAGTTTCTGACCCGCTATATTGTAGCTAAATGATAAGGGATCTTTCTTTCTACTTTACATTAAACTTGTCTACATTGAGATTCAATTGCCATACCCTGCACCATGCGTCAATTCGCTGCTGATCCTCCTGCATTTCAGTACAATTTTCCATTGTTACAACCTCTCGATATACCACAGCATCATCCGCAAAAAGCCTCAGTGAACTTCCGATGTCATCCACAAGGTCATTTATGTATATTGTGAATAGCAACGGTCTTACGACACTCCCCTGCGGCACACCTGAAATCACTCTTACTTCGGAAGACTTCTCTGCATTGAGAATGACATGCTGCGTTCTGTTATCTAGGAACTCTTCAATCCAATCACACAATTGGTCTGATAGTCCATATGCTCTTACTTTGTTCATTAAACGACTGTGGGGAACTGTGTCAAACACCTTGCGGAAGTCAAGGAACACGGCATCTACCGGGGTACCCGTGTGTAAGGCCCACTGAGTCTCGTGGACGAATAGCGCGAGCTCGGTTTCACACGATCATCTTTTTCGAAACCCATGCTGATTCCTACAGAGTAGATTTCTAGTCTCCAGAAAAGTCATTCTACCCACCGTTATCCAGCTGTTAACTCACTCTGAGGAGGACCACTGTAAGAACGGTCGAAACTTCGATGTTTTGCTTTAGTGTTTCAAATAGCCAAAGTGTTTTATTCAAATTGCAAAAATTTGGAAATTTGCGGTAGGGTCTTATGGGACCAAACTCCTAAGGTCATCGGTCCCTAAGCTTACACACTACTTAATCTAACTTAAACTAACTTACGGTAAGGACAACACACACACCCATGCCCGAGGGAGGACTCGAACCTCCGACGGTAGCGAACCGCGACAAGACGCCATAGACCGCGCGGCTACCCCGCGCGGCTATTCAAATTGACACTTTGGCTTTTTTTTCTTCCTAAGTGTACATATTGTCGTCTGAGGTAAGTTTCTGCTACGTTGCCGTTGCTTTCAGGCGCGGGACTGCAGAAGCTGGATAGGCTGGTGAGCGTGCGCAGTGACCACTCGGCTGTAGAAGAGGAGGAGGAGCTGACGGAGGGCCAGCGGCGCCTGGCGGAGCGCTACGAGGAGCCGGCCGTGCAGACGGCGACGATGCTGCAGATCCTGCGCGTCAACAGGCCGGAGTGGCCGCTGCTGGCCGGGGCGACGCTGGCCGCCGTCCTCAACGGCTGCGCCATGCCCGTCTACTCCGTGCTCTTCGGCAGCGTGCTCGGGGTGAGTGCACAGCAGAGCTAGAGTCTTAACAAAACCTTCGCCACGCTCCCGTCTCGTTTCTGCCCCCCCCCCCCCCCCCCGGCGATAGTAGCGCCCCAAGCGGCCAGCTAGCAACACTTCTAAATACGATACCGGATAAGCGAAAATACTTACGTTTATACGGATTTGGAACAGTTTTCACAATACGGAATGTACCTAGTGCCATAAACGTCGACGATGACTAAACAATGAAACCAAATTTGTCATTCCATAGTTTCCTAAAAACCCTGAGAGGTTCGCAACATATCTTACAGAACAACTCCAACGTGCAGATATTTATATGCACGTCAACAAAGTGGAGTTTTCTTCGCTACACTTTCAGCCAAATCAGTGAATGTTGAAAGTATGAAACCTGAAAGTATGAAACCAATATGCAATACAGGGTGAGTCACTTAACATTACCACTGGAAACACCCCCCAAACTGCAACAAACACTGATAACCAATTCCACAGACCGAAAGTGAGGAGAGGGGCTGGTGGAATTGGTTATTACAAACCACGGAGAAATCCACGGAAGTATGATTTTCAACACATATTCATGTTTCTTTAAAATGGAAACCTGTCATTATTTTTAGCACAACTGAAAATAGAAACAAATACTTAATCAAAGCCGTTTGTTACATTGTAAAATGTTAATTACATCTGGAGTAATTTGTAACGTAAAGTTAACGCTTGAAACATCAGACGTTCAGTGGCATGTTGTAACAAATAATATCTGTAGGGGTTTGTTTACGAAGACTACGATGTTTACAAGATTGGCTGTCTCAGTTTCTGCATGTAGCGCTTTCTGAATTAGTCCTTGTACTCAGAATAACTGTAGAACATTGTTTTACCGTAGTTCTTTGTAGTTTTTTCGTTTGACGCTTATTTCGTGAGATATTTGGCCCGGTCACGATCAATGGACCACTCTGTATATATAAGGTGGTGATCTCTTCAGTATGGATGCGCACCGGACACAAACTCTTATCGGCGAAATGCCGCAAGTAATGAGGAAAATGGGCAAGGGGCACTACATCAGTAGTATGTGGATAAGTTGAGAATCTGGGTCTGACGGGAGGTGTGCTAGGGTAGTCCATGCAGTTGCAATGACCGCCGTGTCTGGACGCTTATTTGTCAGAGCATCTGCCAAGAGAACAGGAGACCCGAATTCGAATCCCGGTCAGGCACAAAAATTTCGACTTTTCTCATTGATTTCAATCAATGCCCACTCGGAGCCAGTGTCTGTAATTTCTTTGTGCCCTGAAGGCATTACTTTCAGGAAAAACCACATATGTTGAAGAGAGCTTGCTTTATCCATGCACACTATTTTTCAGGCAGTAGATGCTGGTATATGGGTAGATTCAGTCTTCAACATTTTCAAAAGACGTTAGACGCTGCACCACATCATCGCCTTCTACACCAGAGACGATCACACGGAACATTACGTTATATTGGACGACGAATAATCTACAGGTGCGAAAGTAACATTGGATAAACCCCAAGGCAGCGTGAGAAGACCTCTAATGTTCTCATTGTTAATGCACACAAAGAGTTAACTAGCGCTTCACCAGCGACTGGGCAGCGCAGCTGCATGGCGGCCTGCAGTCAGCAGGGAACAGCGCGTTGCTGTCGCGGCTGGAGTCCTAGGTTACTTTTTATGCTTTACTGTCTCTTTTAATACATACCGATAAAACGAACGTCGCAGTAGACTAAATTGTGCCGCTGTACTGAATGTGCATTAAAAATTCGCTTTGAAATCCATTTTGTTTGTAGCGGGAAATAAACCGACACCTTCCGTCAAGAACGGTCGTCACTTGAAAGACGTGATGAGCAGTATTTCTTTGGGATGGCTGCAGCTATTCGCTGCAAAAACGAAGTTGCAAATAACTACCGAAACACCAGAGAAAACGAGGCTGGAGACTCTTTGGAGGGACACCCTGTATTTATAACATACTATCATGAGCTGAAAGACCGATCATTATTTGATTACTGTCATTTTTCAGTTTTAAACATGGCTGTTTCTCACCTAACATAGGAATTACACAGCCAACCGGTTGCAAATAACTGTTTGGTACATTGACCTAGCTTTTGACACCTCTTAGGATATGTACATAGGAATGAAATTTTTAGAAACCCTATAAAATAATAAACAAAAAATTAAGTATGACGGAGAATATACCAAGATGACAATTATCATAACGTACAAAGGTTACTTGCGTACAATTACATTGTGAGAAAGCAATGGTCAGAATTAAGAGCGCATATGCTCAAGTTAAAATATAAAAAGGAACACGTTCCAGCGTCTGGCACGTGTGCCTAGTTAGGAACAACATCAGACTGGCAGGCCCACTGGCTTACACTGCTGCCACGAAAACAATACAAGTTGCGCCGCCTGTCGGGCGCGGACAGTGAAATGTGCCCATTTGAAACATTATAACAAAAATAATTGAAAAAAAAGACAGTTAATTTTTAAAAAAATACAAAGGAAAAGAGCTTAATGTATTTTTGAAAATACGCTAGATTCAAGAAGATTAATTATAACTAAGAGCCATCTATTATGCTTTACTGAACTTACTATTACGTAAGGAACAGAATAATATAGAAAAATTATACAATCAGCTGTAAAATGCAGAAAATATTTGCATGAAGGTAACTTTAGTAGCACACATCAATGAGATTCGAAAAAAATGATGTTTCGGAATCAGAAGCAGGAAACTATAGAAAAAAGAATAGAGGAATCAAAGTTCCGCGAGCAGTGTATTAAAACCATCGAAAAAATTTTTGTTACGTAGTTGTAATTGTTCATTTTCTGCGATGTTCTGCTTCAGTTTTAGGTTTTTACACTAAACAGTATTATTCAGCTTTTTTAACGCTGTCTACTTTTATTTCTTCTTGTTCTTTGAAGCATTTGTGACATATTTCTTTCCATACAACCGTATAATACCCTCTAGCATAAAAAGTGTTACGAAATGTGTTTGATGAGTATTTAGAAAAAAGCTGTTTCCAGTGACTTGAGTAATAAGAGATTTTTCCCCTTTACCTGTCTCTACTGTATTTCAACTTCGATAGCACTTATTTCCTGCAGTTTTGTATCAGTTATTTCGATCACACTCATTAATACTTTACAGTCTGCACTAAAGTGTGAGGTCATAACCTTTTTGTTTGCCAGGCCCTCGGGACTACCGATCCTGTGGAAATCCGTAACAATACCAACATATACTGTCTAATGTTTGTCATCCTCGGAGTCGTCGCTGGGCTGTCCTCTTTTATACAGGTTGGTATTCATGCTTTTAACAGAAGTAATCATAGTAAAATAAAAACTCTAATTATACAGATTCTGGAGGTTTATGATGCTTCTCTCGGTAGAAGATCCTACTACACCTTGGAAACAATCTGAATTTTACGAACACACTAAGAACTGCTGTAAGCGTTTCTATACTGTATCAGATTCCGTTCTTAGGGCACAATTTCCATTTGGTATCTTTTAAAAACGAACGAATGCTTGGATTGATAGTTTCTGTGAAGTAACAACGTTAACTGAAGATACAAATTTTCAGTATTCTGGAATTACGAATCAGAAATATACTTCAGATTTGTTTCTTTTGTGTAACCCTCTGGAATAATTAGATTGTTGCTGATGACACCTGCCCTGGTACTGTGCAATGTAACAAATAGCAGTTAAGGTGAAGAACGACGTTCTGGTAGTAACAGCTAAAGTGTGTGCCTGGTTTTTAGATCACGTTAAAACTAATATTGTTCAAATTCTGAGATGTCACTCTTGTATGGATAACGTTATACAGAGGAATTTTATTTTTAAATTGAGGCTGACACAGTACCTTCATCACTTTTACAAAGGAGGTCACTACAGGGAAGCAAAAACCAGAGTATCACATTGGAGTGTGTATCTTCTCACGCGTTTTCCACTATGTGCCAAAAAATGTAACTCATTCGTTCTCAGAAGGCCTTAGTATCAGCCCACTAGAGATAGCTTTTCATGAGTAGATGAGACTTATAGCAAATGGGCTGCACATAACGTAGGAGAGTACTTCTTGCCGTATAAATTACTCTTAGCGAGTCATTTTTACTTCTGTGGTGGGAATAGATAGAAAGTAAATGATATACCAAGTAGGCTACTATGTAGTACACCATAAGGCAAACACCGTATGTTTCGAACTTCAGAGCTACCTGTACGGCATCGCTGGCGAGAAACTGACGTTGCGCTTTCGAGAATTGATGTTTGATGCGATGCTGCGCCAGGAGGTGGCGTGGTTCGACGACAAGAACAACAGCACTGGGGCGCTGTGCGCCAGGCTGTCCGGAGATGCAGCAAAGATACAGGGGGTAAGTACGTAGGTGTTGCTGAAATACGTGCTATTATTATAAATTAACGATGAGACGTAACGTCCCATCATCAATCTTGAATATAATTTTCCTTAGTAGTAGTGCTCGACAACAAGCTAATCTGTTGCATCATAATGGAAGAAAACTGCTGACTCTTTCTTTACGCTGTACCGGGTGGGCAAAAGTTCGGCCGACTACTGATTTCCATCCGGCCCACGGGAGAAATACGTGCGAGAGAGAGCAAGGCCCATACATTACAGTATATTCCGCACGGGACGCATTTTCAGATATTTCCGCCGACGCTTGACTCATCTCGGGTTTGCGGCTCATGTCGCACACCAGTTTTGCGTACTCCACGCATGCGCAACCGAGTCTGAGTGTGAAGTGAGGAGCGTGGAGGAAACAGCTTGCTCTGTACAAGGGTGCGGGTAGAAGTATTTTCACTTCTGGATCAGTGCTGACAACACACACACACGTCAATTACTGTATGTTGCCTGTCTCTGTGCTACACAATGATAGATCGCAAAAGTTGGTAGCAGGCGAGAATGGCACGAAAATTACCGACTACTAGCGAAATATGCCGATTTGAACAACGACAACGAGGGCTATTAGTTGGTGAACGATTCTAGTTATCCATTGTCGATTCACGCGTAAAGTTCTGTTCTAGTTGTTTCTTAATTTCGTGCAAGTGTTTCCTATTCTCGTTACTCAGTTTATTCCCAAAATATCTGGCATTAAGAAGAGAAACGCAGATGCTGAATGTCGCCAACTCCAGGACGAATGCAGAACACTGCTACTGTTGAAACTGGAGGTAATTTATAATGAGTTAGCTGCTACCAGTTACCTTTATAGGCGTTTAATTTTCCATGCTCACATTTCAGGATGCCTGTCACCCCATCTTCATATGTTTACATTTATGAATCAGTCGTGAATATCGTTTTTCTTTCCTGACAGTGTTGCAGAATTTTACAACGGAAATTTTTTAAGACAGCCATTGTGAAACGCCGTGAGTAAGAAAACAACGTTCACTATGCGTAAATAAATGTAAACATATGTAGGTGGGTTGAACGTAAAGTGAATGGTATTTCAAAAACGCGTGTCTTGAGGCTTAATTTGTTTTCGTGGCGTGTCGAGAAACAGGTGCCATTGATATCTGTGCGCTACCCCATAAATATTGTCACGAACGCTTTAGTTTTCACTTTATGCGCCAAGACCACTGCTGTCGCGTCACGTGACGACGCAGTCCACGATCTTAATTAGGTATGTGAATCAGGCCCGCGGGTCACCAAAGGTTGCTCAAGCCTGGTATACACCGTTACAAAATAAATAAGTTCTTACAACAATGGGTAAATTCGTATACAAGCGCTAGTCATAAAGTTTTAATCATCACCTCGAAATCATCAGGCTACTGCTATGAAATGTGATGGTGTTCATTTTCTCTACAAACTGCCTGTTCAATGCGACAAATTTTTCTGCAGCAATGGATGACTGAGACTCCGGCTGTCGAAACCTGCATTTTGGCTCTTCAGGAAAGTACAGCCTCCAAAATCAATTAGTCGTCATTATGGAGAGGCCTGTCACGTAACGATTTCTTCGTCTGTGGAAACAAGAAGTCTGTGACTGCCATGCCAGGAGAATACGTGGGAGCGAGACAAAATTTTGTAGCACGGAGAAGGAGCACGTGTTGCTGTCGGGTGTAGCAGGGGTGATGCGTTGTCTTGGCGCATAAGGGTCGCTTCGAAAGCGTGCTTTATAGGCTTCAGTAATCTTTTTCCGGAGATTCTGGTAGCATGCTCCTCTGACGGTTGGTTCCTTACGAGCACAATCTACCAGCACTACACCTTCGCAATCCACCTTTTGCATGGTGATGGTTGGGTCTTGTTCGTTGGTGGTGGAGTCACGTGTTTCGACTGCTTAGACTTTTGTTAACTTCAAAATGTCGTGCAAGACGTTGAAAACTGATCCAAGACCGATTTTCACCTTTTCCGCTATCGCCTCGATTGAGACAAGAGGTTCTTCGGGCGCCAGGACCTCCGCTTCCCTTGCTATTCCCTATTCTTCACTTCATTCTCCGTCATTCGGGTTTGTTGGAACACAATGGAAGTACCTGCAGCACCTAGAAACTGTCATACAACGGAGCATTGTTATTGTATATTTCCATCAACTTGGCGTAGGTTGTTGGAGCGTTGTTCCCGTTTAAAATCAGAAAACGAACTACCGTGCCATATTCCACTCTATGAATAGGCTGCGCCATTTTTTTGTCTCCCCTAGTGGCGTGCTACGGTACTGTGATGCGGTGATATGACTGTGAACCAGGACTGTAACTTCAAACAAACTAATAGTGAACTATGTAACTTTATTTTTTCCACGTAATAACTAAAACTTTACCCCTTATAAAATGGTTTTGGCAATTCGTAGAGAAATTACAAAATTAATGATTTGGCGAAACAGTATTCGATATCTGAGGTACAGATGCCGAGCGCAGGTTTACGATCGAATTTGAGGTGAGCTGGCCCAATGTTCAAAAGGGAATGCAGGGAACTGTTACACTGCATGGCAAAAAGTCAGGGATATGGTTGTCGCATTTGAAAACGTGTTGTGTATCACGTCTGAATGTTGCAGTTACTGTAGAGGCGGCGTGCGGTAGACATGGTATCTGAGTAGCCTGCTACAGAGATATTTGTCGTGATCACAGCAGCACGTCACGAGTTAAACGACAGCGCTGATGACCTCGACGTTGAGCGCCCATAAGCCCCAACACACACACACGAGTTAAACGACTTTGAACCCGTGGTGACAATCGGAGTAGGACCTATAGGTCATGGCATATAGTAGATTACATAAGAGTTAAGATTTCCGAGGTACACTGTGTCTAGAGTGGATTTTCAGTTTCACGGATACCCTGTTTCGACACGCGTATACCGCTGCCCAGGCTGGCCGCTGTTGTTACACGAACGGACGTGACGTGGTCCCTGTAGTGCGGTATGTGGCGAATGAGGGTCTGTTGTGATGCAGATGGTCGCAGTGTTCAATTTGGGGCGTCTGGAACCAAGACTGTATGGTGCCAAAAGCACCGCATAGGCCCCAGCAACCGATGATCGACATCACATCCGGCTCCTCCCCATGGCTTATGGCCGCTCCATTTCTATCTGCTAGAACACGCAGACATGACGTCACTGCGAGAGTCGTCGTGAGAGTATGTGAGGAATGTGTACCTGTAATTTGGAGGCATTGCTGGTATATGTGTGAAGGATTGTGGAAGGTGGAGAGAAACGATGGAATTACCCACAAAGAGCTTATGGGGCATGCAGGACAGTGGGTTATAACACTACTGTCCGCTACTGCTATACTATAACCTCAAAGCTGGAGGCAGTTTGTATAATGAAATTATTTTTATTCAAGCAGTTATAGTATAAAGAAGCAGAGCAGTGTTACCCTCTGAGAGGAATTTTGTTATGCTGACCGTGTTGCACCTAACGGAGGTGGCTTATCGGAAGTGAAAGTCAAAATTACGTAAATATTTAAACAGTAAGAAACAACGTTTTACCTATCTACACTGTTCAAAGAATAAAGAAAACGGTCGCCAGTCTTATTAGGCAAGAGAATGAGTAACATTCTTGTTCCTGAAAACGAAAATAAGTAACTTCAATGGGCAAACACAGCCTATACTTTTGTCACTCGAGAGTGCAATGAACTCTGACACCTGCATATGTTCACGGTAAGGTTAGATCTGACAGAGCAGAACAAACTATTTGCATAAATATATCAGATAACCATGCACACTATTACTTTCAGGGCTTATTCAAACTGAGTAGTCGTTATAACATTACTATTAATATTCACTGTAGAATCATAAATTGGACATAGATTCAGTATTACTTTTCAAACATTTTCCTATCTGACAAAAAATTGTAAATGTAGTTCACCGCAAAATTGTGAACTGGTCATAGGTTAGGTCTCTCTCAGCTAAATACTTTTCTATATAGAACGAAAGTTACATGTATTTCACTAACAAACAATTTCTCACTGAATTTTGAATAAAAAAAGTTACTGTTTTCATAGATAGTAGTCTTTCTATTAATTGTTATTTATCATGAGCATAAAGGATAAACTGTGGATCCTATTACACTATTAATATGCATTTTCAATACACAAGAGGAAACCAATATTGTACAGAATTTGGCTTGAATAGCAAGAGCAATTAAAACTTTATGTAATTAAGTAACTTTGTGCATTTGAACCACTTTCAATGGAGGGGGACCCTTAATATTGACCACTGTAGCAGAGCAAACTAAACACACTTCCAGTACACTAGAGAAACAAGTGCTTATCAAGCATGAACATATAACTCTCAACAGTTGCAGTTCTGAACTTTTACTGCAGTGAAACACAAATTTGAGATATTTGTAAGATCCTTTCAACAAACAATATTAATTTTAGCACACTCTAATACCATATTAATTTTAATATGCCTTCAATGAAGGACACTCGGTAAACACTTTAGCGTGGGAGGGACCCTAAGTGGATATGTGATTGAGGATAAATCACGGTAGGTATAAAATTTCAGTCAAATTTTACCATATATTTGGGTACACTATAACATTCTATGAGCTGACCCTTCACTGTACATTACTATGGTGTTCCATTACAGTGATTGCGCAAATGTGGTGGCGATTGCATGTTGGTTGGTGGTTTTGCAGGTAGAGTTGCTGGACTCCGTCATTTCTTGGTGGCGATGATAGATACCAATTCCAGAATAGTTCCAGCTCTTTATCCATCCATCCGAGGCATTGGAAAGCGTCAGGAATAGCCTCTCCCGGAACCAACACAATACACAACTTTTACATGAGCAGCTGATAGTTTGGTAGCTCGTCCCCGACTGACTCTTTGTTCCACCTTTTCTACCTAGGCCAACCACAATTTGCGAGCGCTACACAGTTCCGTTCCTGAGGGGAACCACAACACCTTTTACATACAAAATAACTAAGAACCCTAAGTGAAGGTCAGCAGTTTACATAACAGCAACCAAACATATTAAATAAAACAGAACAGTTGCACATATTGGTAGTTCTACACAAAATTATTTAAATAAAATTATTTAATTTTAAAGATAACCAAAGAGATTATATGACAAAGACAAAACATATAAATTGCTCATATTGTACATAGTACAGAGATTACTCTTCCTTTACTCTAAAAGACATCAAAGATTTTACAAAGAAAGGAGTATACAATTTTGTGTTATCGATTCAGTCAAACACATTTACAGAAGCTCAACGATGTAACATTAAATAAAACAAAAGGCAAAATACCGGGTGATCAAAAATTCAGTATAAATTTGAAAACTGAATAAATCACCGAATAACGTAGATAGAGAGGTACAAATTGACACACATGCTTGAAATGACATGGGGTTTTATTAGAACCAAAAAAATACAAAAGTTCAAAAAATGTCCGACAGATGGCGCTTCATCTGATGACAATAGCAATAATTAGCATAACAAAGTTAGACAAAGCAAAGATGATGTTCTTTACAGGAAATGCTCAATATGTCCACCATCATTCCTCAACAATAGCTGTAGTCGAGGAATAATGTTGTGAACAGCACTGTAATGCATGTCCGGGGTTATGGTGAGGCAATGGCGTCGGATGTTGTCTTTCAGCATCCCTAGAGATGTCGGTCGATCACGATACACTTGCGACTTCAGGTAACCCCAAAGCCGATAATCGCACGGACTGAGGTCTGGGGACCTGGGAGGCCAAGCATGACGAAAGTGGCGGCTGAGCACAGGATCATCACCAAACGACGCGCGCAAGAGATCTTTCACGCGTCTAGCAATACTTTGCTGTTTTTTTTTTTTTTTTTCTAATAAAACCCCATGTCGTTCCAAGCATCTGTGTCAATTTTTACCTCTCTATCTACATTATTCCGTGGTTTATTAAGTTTTCAAAATTATACTGACTTTTTGATCACCCGGTAAATCAGTAGAGCATTAGAGCTATGGTGTTACAGGGTGAGTAGCGAGGATACTTTGGTGAGGTGGTAAACGACTCGTGCTTCACAGGTTAGCAGATATTGAATGGATGGTGGAGCTCATTACTTGCAGGAGGAATTTGTAGAATTTTGATGTTACAGAAGTTCAGGGGATGTTAGGTACTGCAATTAGGGATACGTTTAGGATTCCACAGCTACGGATGGCGATGGAGGGATGCATTTCATTATTACCGGTTATGTGTGTGATACGTGGAGGCCGACACTAGAGCCGCAATGCCTTGATCCGCAGGCGACGGGCCAGCGCATCGGCACGGTGACGCAGTCGCTGGGCACGCTGGTGCTGGCGCTGGTGTTCGCCATGTACTACGAGTGGCGCGTCGGCCTGCTCGTGCTGGCCTTCGTGCCGCCGCTGTTCGCCGCGTTCTACGTGCAGGGCCTGCTGGTGCGCGGCGAGATCCTGAGCACGTCCAGCTCTCTGGAGAAGGCCACCAAGGTAAGGAACAGGAGCTGAAACATAAGTACGAGATGCGGTTAGCACACTGGTCTCGCATTTGGGAGGACGATCGTCGGCCATCCCTCTCGGCCATCAAGATTTATGTTTCGCGTGATTTCTATACATCGCTTCAGGAAAATGTCGGAATGGTTTCCCATTTTTCCCTACCCCAGCATCGTGCTCCATCTCTAAAAGTTCTCGTTATCGATGGAACGTTAAATTACACTACTGGCCATTAAAATTGATACACCAAGAAGAAATGCAGATGATAAACGGGTATTCATTGGACAAATATATTATACTATAACTGACATGTGATTACATTTTCACGCAATTTGGGTGCATAGATCCTACGAAATCAGTACCCAGAACAACCACCTTGATACGCCTGGGCAATCAGTCAAACAGAGCTTGGATTGCGTGTAGAGGTGCAGCTGCCCATGCAGCCTGAACACGATACCACACTTCATCAACAGTAGTGACGCGTATTGTGACGAGCTAGTTGCTCGGCCAGCATCGACCAGACGTTTTCAATTGGTGAAAGATGTGTGGAGAATGTGCTGGTCACGGCAGCAGTCGAACATTTTCTGTATCCAGAACGGCCCGTACAGGACCTGCAACATGCCATCATCTAGGGTTTCGCAGGAATCGAATGAATGGTAGAGTCATGGGTCGCAACACATCTGAAATGTAACGTCCACTGTTCAAAGTGCCGTCAATGCGAACAAGTGGTGACCGAGACGTGTAACCAATGGCACCCCATACCATCACGCCGGGTGATACGCCAGTATGGCGATGACGAATACACGCTTCCAATGTGCGTTCACCGCGATGTCCCCAAACACGGATGCGACCATCATGATGCTGTAAACAGAACCTGGATTCATCCGAAAAGATGACGTTTTGCCATTCGTGCACCCAGGTTCGTCGTTGAGTACACCATCGCAGGCACTCCTGTCTGCGATGCAGCGTGAAGGGTAACCGTAGCCACGTCTCCGAGCTGACAGTCCATGCTGCTGCAAACCTCGCCGAACTGTTCGTGCAGATGGTTGTTGTCTTGCAAACGTCCCCATCTCTTGACTTAGGGATCGAGACGTAGCTGCAGGATCCGTTACAGTCATGCGGATAAGATGCCCGTCATCTCGACTGCTAGTGATACGAGGCCGTTGGGATCCAGCACGGCTTTCCGTATTACCCTCCTGAACCCACCGATTCCATATTCTGCTAACAGTCATTGGATCTCGACCAACATGAGCAGCAATGTCGCGATAATATAAACCGCAATCGCGATAGGCTACAATCCGACCTTTATCAAAGTCGGAAACGTGATAGTACTAATTTCTTCTCCTTACACGAGGCATCACAACAACGTTTCACCAGGCAACGCCAGTCATCTGCTGTTTGTGTACGAGAAATCGGTTGGAAATTTTCCTCATGTCAGCACGTTGTAGGTGTCGCCACCGGTGCCAACCTTGTGTGAATGCTCTGAGAAGCCAATCATTTGCATATCACAGCATCTTCTTCCTGTCGGTTAAATGTCGCGTCTGTAACACGTCATCTTCGTGGTGTAGCAATTTTATTGACCAGTACTGTATAAATCTTTCTTCCTTCCCCTGCTGCAGAGCTAAAATAGACCAGAATCAGATTTTTCTGTGGACCTATACAAAGTACATTAAGACTTAACGTACGAAAAGAAACATTTCTTTCACTTAACAAAGTAAGCTGAGGCGACTGAAGTCATGGGATGCCTCCTAATATCGTGTCGGACTCCCTTTTGCCCAGTGTAGTGCAACAACTGGACGTGGAATGGACCCAACAAGCACTGTAAGTCTCCTGCAGAAATACTGAGCCATGTTGCCTCTACAGCTACCAATAACTGGGAAAGTGTTGCCTATGCAAGCTTTTGTGCACGAACTGACTTCTCGATTATGCCCCATAAATGTTCTATAGGGTTCATGTTGGGCAATCTGGGTGGCCAGATGATTTGCTCGAATGGTCCAGAATGCTCTTCTAACCAATCACTAACAACTCTGGCCCGGTGACATGATGCATTATTGCCCGTAAAAATTCCATTATTGCTTGGGAACATGAATGGTTGCAAATGGTCTCCAAGTAGGCGAACATAGCCATTTCAAGTAAATGATAGCTTTGGTTGGACCAGGGGACCCAGTCTATTTCTTGTAAACACACCCCGCACCATTACGGAGCCACCACCAGCTTCCACATTGCCTTGTTGATAACGTTGGGCCGGCCGGTGCGACCGAGCGGTTCTAGGCGCTACAGTCTGGAACCGCGCGACCGCTACGGTCGCAGGTTCGAATCCTGCCTCGAGCATGGATGTGTGTGATGTCCTTAGGTTAGTTAGGTTTAAGTAGTTCTAAGTTCTAGGGGACTGATGAACCACAGATGTTAAGTCCCATAGCGCTCAGAGCCATTTTTGATAACGTGGGTCAATGGCTTCGTGGGTCTGCACCACACTCGAACCTTGCCATCAGTTATTTCCAACTGAAATCGGGACTCATCTACCCACGCCGCGGTTTTCCAGTAGTCTAGGGCCCAACCGATATCGTCACAAGAGGGACTGCAGGCGATGTCGTGCTATTACCAATGGCACTCGCGTCGGCCGTCTACTGCCATAATCCACTAATGCCGAATTTCAACACGCTGTACAAACGGATACGTTCATCGTACGTCCAACATTAATTTCTGTTGTTATTTCACTCAGTGTAGCTTGTCTGTTAGCACTGACAACTCTACGCAAACCCCGCTGCCCTCGTTTGTTAAGTGAAGGTCGTCAGCCACTACTTTGTCCTTGGCCTGAAATCTGTTAATCTCGGCACACTCTGGACACTGCGGATCTCGGGATATTGAATTCTCTAACGATTTTAGAAACAGAATGTTCAATTCGTCTAGCCCCAACTATCAATCCGTGTAAAAATTTTCGTTTGCGACCATAATCGCGTCGGAATGCTTTTCGCATTAGTCACCTGAGTACAAGTGACACCTCCGCCAATGCAGTGCCCTTTTATACCTTGTGTACGCGATACCAACGCCATCTGTTTATGTGCGTATCGATAACCCATTATTTTTGTCACCTCAGTGTTATAGCCTTCCTTTTTTGATGTATAATTGTGAAGATCAGGCACTACAAATCGAATCACCAGAGCTGAAGATCTTCTTCTTTGAAGTGGGATATTAATTACTGGATCGTAAACGAAAACCGATGTAAGACAAGAACTAAATGTAGATCTCATTACAACTATGCTTGAAAAATACAGTCGTTAGTGGGCATGTCATAGCCAACATTTTCTAATAATAGGATAACTAAAGCTGCAATACTGTATAATCAAACGGGAATCAGAAACGTTGGACGCCCCTTAAGCAGTAGACGTGAACCGACCAAAAGACCTAATCCTTCAAGACGATGGTGATGACGCTATGAAAGATAAACAGTGTTGTCACTTTTTTAGGACTGGACAAATTTTCTACCAAGTTCACTCAGTTCTCAGATGGACGTCCTATTACCTGAGAAGAAATTGCAAAAGCCAAGGTTCGTTCATCAATCCTCTGCTGTTACCTCCCCATTCGTAAGTGCCACGATTTACACAGACCATGCATACTGCCTTACGGAAATTCAGTGGCCGTATTGCAAATTCTTTACTGTATATATTAGCCTCTTGCCCACAAAAGTGGCAACATTAACTTTTTCGACATGTTACTAAGTCATCATTAGATGACCTGAATAAGTACATAGTAATTCGTCAACCTAAAGAGTTTCACAGAGGTGCTCACCATTCAGTTTGAATCAAGATCCAGAGTGAAACTTTGTTGCAATTTAAAACTGCCTACCGGACCGGGACTCGAACCTGGGGCTTTCGCTTTCCGTGGGCGATTGCCTACCGGCGGAGCTACCGAAGCACGAATCAGGCTCCGCCCTCACAGCTTTATTTCCACCAGTACCCATTCTTCTATTCTCCAGAAGTTCTCTTGCGTACTTTGAGGATCAGTCACTCCTGGAAGAGAGGATGCCATAGCCTAGGACATTGTTTCCAGTGAGTAGAGAACTTGACCACTAAAGCCACAAAGGACCCAGGTTCGAGTACCGGTCCTGCACATAGTTTTACTCTGTCAGCAAGTTTTTCTCTCGCCACAGAGTGAAAACTCATTATGGAACAGCCAGAATAATACAAATATTTGAATAAAATCATGGTGTGTGTAAGGCCGCGTCTTCAGAAAGTACTAATGTTATATAACCGACATTTCGACCATCTGTACAACTGTGCTCTTCGGTCGTGCGGACCAGGATCACTGCAAATGCGGTCGAAACGTCGGCTGTATAGTTGTTTAGTGGTTCATAATGATGCATCCCAACACAAAAAAGGAATTTACTGAAACTGACAGTGGCAATCGAACTGATAACAGTACTATTGTTAAGCTTGTCGAGGAGATCCCCCTCTGTCGGCCATGGTGGCTGAGCGGTTCTAGGCGCTTCAGTGCAGAACCGCGAGACTGCTACGGTCGCAGGTTCGAGTCCTGCCTCGGGCATGGATGTGTGTGATGTCCTTAGGTTAGTTAGGTTTAAGTAGTTCTAAGTTCAAGGGGAATGATGACTTCAGATGTTAAGTCCCATAGTGCTCTGAGCCATTTGAACCAATTTAGATCCCCCTCTGTCTCCTGTCGCCACCGTCCCTCCGGAGATTGATAGTGACCTCTAGAGCACTTGTTAATACGGTAGTCCTTTGTCCTAGAGAGCACGGTGTCATCCACTCAGGTTTAGGTCTGGGACCGAGCCTACCATTTTGATATATTGCATCGTATTGTTACAAATCTCACTATAATATTATGTTTTTACTTTTTAATTTTACTCCTTTTCATATTAATTATCCTCCCCTCCTCCGCCCCCTCCCCAGGCTTCCCCCTCCCAGTAGATGCTGGCAGATGCACAGCTGTAACATGATAATATGAGAACATCATAATCGGTGCACACTTATATTTTCCATGTGCATAGGAGAGGACAAGGATACGTAATTACAAAAAATCCAGGCTCTTCTTATCAGGTGCAGCGGTGTAACTAGGGCAACTGGTGTCCAAGGCAAACTTCCGACTTCGCGAAATCATATACCGAACAGACCAGTACCGGCGATAACATAATCTAGCTCCTGCAAGGAGACATTATGCTTGTCGTCCCTGCGATTGTATGCCGCTTTCTTCCCTAAACAACAGCACATAATTCCTACACTATAGGCGTCATTGCATTAAATAGACATATACGTGCTATCTGATCGAGAGTATTCGCTCTCCTATTACTGGACATTAACAAGGGGTGTTCCGGCCGGAGTAGCCGAGCGGTTCTAGGCGCTACAGTCTGGAACCGCGCGATCGCTACGGTCGCAGGTTCGAATCCTGCCTCGGGCATGGATGTGTGTGATGTCCTTAGGTTAGTTAGGTTTAAGTAGTTCTAAGTTCTTGGGGACTGATGATCTCAGAAGTTAAGTCCCATAGTGCTCAGAGCCATTTGAACCATTTGAACAAGGGGTGTGTCGACCCTTCGCATTTATCAAGCTTGAGCTCTGTCTGTTGGAGACACTTTCATTTAAGTGTCTGAATGTCTGTGCGGCAATGGCGACCCATTCTTCCTTAAGAGCCGGAGCCAGTGAAGGTAGTGATGATGGACGCTAGGGTGTGGAGCGAAGTCCATGTTTTAGCTCATATCAAAATTGTTGCACAGATTTTAGATCGAAAGTCTGGGCGGGCCACTGGATTCCAGGAGTGTTATTGTCCACAAACCATTGCCTCACAGATACCGCTTTATGACAGGGTGCATTCTTGAGCTGACAATAACCATCGTCCTCTGAACTTCACCGTTGGCACTACAAACTGGTGGCATATAACGTTTTCCAAATATTCGCCAAGCCCAGTCTCTTCCGTCGGATTGACTTCAAATAAGTTGCCTCCAATCACCCACTGTCCAGTGACATCGCTGTTTACACCACCTGAAGCGTCGCTTAGCGTCGACTACAGAAAATTGTGGTTTATGAGAAGCCGCTCGACCATAGTTCCCCATTATTTTTAACTCCCTGGACACAATCATTGTGCTATCAGGACTGCTAGTAGCACGAGCGATTCCCTCCGTTGATTTCATGCAATTCTTACTACCACCCTCCAGAATCATCGATGACCTTGTCCGTCGTAAACCTTCGCGTTCCTCTTCACGATCACGTCTCCAACAGTCGACCTGACCAGACTTAGAAGGGCTGATGGATTTGTTACTCAGGTTGTATCCAATGACTAGGCCATGTTCGAATTCACTCAGCTCTCCTGACTGACACATTCTGCTATTACTGCTTGTCTGCTGGCAACACAATTCTCGCCGCCTCTAGTTGCATATGAAGGTCAATATCGCATTATATGGGGGTGTGAAGGAGAGGAGAAAAGGAAAAATAGTATGTGAATGTGGACTGAGAGAAGGGAATGAAAGAGGAAGCAGCCTAGTAGAACTCTGCACAGAGCTCAATTTAATCGTCGCTAACACTTGGTTTAAGAGTCATCAAGAAATGTTGTATACGTGGAAGAGACGTAGAAACAGTGGAAGGTTTCAGATTTATTGTATAATGGTAAGACAAAGATTTCGAAACCAGATTTTAAATTGTAAGACATTTCCAGGGACAGGTGTGGACTCTGACCACAATTGGTTATGAACTGTAGATTAAAATATAAGAAATTGTAAAAATGTGGGAAATTAAAGAGATGAAAGAAAGTAACTTTAAGAAATGAAATAGTGAAAGAAGCAAATAGATAAAAAATGCAAGGTCTAATAGAAATCCTTGGATAACAAAGGATATATTAAATTTAAGTGATGAGAGGAGAAAATGTAAAAATGCTTCAAATGACGCCGGCGAGAGGAAATGCAAACGTCTAAGAAAATCAGAATGACAGGAAGCACAAAATGGCTGAGCAGGAACGGCTGGAAGACAGATGAAGACCGTGGAAGTAGACGACACCCCGTTAGAATTACTAATAGCCCTGGGAGAGCTAGCCATGACAGAACTCTTCCATCTGATGTGCAAGGTGTGTGAGACAGGCGTAATGCCCTCATACTTCAAGCAGAATGTAAAAATACCAATTCCGAAGAAAGAGTTGCTTAAAGGTCTGAAAATTACCAAATTATCTGTTTAATAAGTCATGGCCGCAAAATATTAACACGAGCTCGTCGCAGAAGAGTTGAAAAACTGGTAAAAGACGACCTCGGGAAAGATCAGTTTGCATTACGGAGAAACGTAGGAACACGGGAAGCGATATTGACCCTACGACTTATTTTAGAGGGTAGATTAAGGAAAGGTAAACCGTGCTTTTGTAGAATTTGTAGCCTTAGAGGAAGCTTTTGACAATGTTGACCAGAATTTTCTCTTTGAAATTCTGAATTTAGCGGGCGTAAAATACAGGGAGAGAAAGGCTATTTACAACTTGTACAGAAAGCTGACGACAGTTATAAGAGTCGAGGGTCATGAATGGGAAGAAATTGTTGAAAAGGGAGTGAGACGCGATTGAAGCTTACGCTGTTATTTAGTTTGTACATTGAGCAAGCGGTGAAGGAAAGCAAAGAAAAATTTTGAGAAATTAAAGTTCTGAGAGAAGAAATAAAAAACCTTGAGATTTACCGACGACTTTGTAATCCTGTCAGAGACAGCAAAGGACTTGGAAGAGTAGTTGAACGGAATGGAAAGTGTCTTGAAAGATGAATATAAGAGGAACATCAATAAAAGCAAGCCGGCCGGAGTGGCCGAGCGGTTCTAGGCGCTTCAGTCTGGAACTGCGCGACTGCTACGGCCGCAAGTTCGAATCCTGTTTCGGGCATATCAGCAAGTCACTGCAGCAGAACGCAGCAGCTCGTGACCGCCAGAATACACGGATGTAGATGGTTCGCTTCATTCCACTGTATAAGTGAATATTTTGTTATTTTGCAAGATAATTATTTATTACTATTTATTACAATAGAGAATATTTCGTAATTAATTATTTTATTCCATGAAATGAATCCAAGTGTGTAAAGCATGTTGCGAAATATGGTATATATTTTTTTATAAACCTTGCACCTAAAGTCATTAAAAAATCATTGGCATTGGCACATAAATTAAAATTTGCCTTTCTCCAGAAATATTTCAAGTCCGAAAGGATTAAAGTAGTAGACGGGTTTTGCTATTTGGATAGCAAAATAATTACTGATGGCCGAAATGGATAGGATATAAAATGTGGATTGGCAATCACAAGAAAAGCGTTTGTGAGGAACAGAAATTTGTCAACATCGAATATAAAGTGTTAGAAAGCCCTTTCTGAAGGTATCTGTCTGGACTGTAGCCATGTATGGAAGTGAAACATAGACGCTAAACCGATTAGACAATAATAATAAAAGTTTTTGACATGTGATGTTACATAAAAATGATGAAGATTAGGTAGGTATATCACGTACCTAATGAGGAGATATTGAATGGAATCTGGGAAAAAGGAAATTAGTGGAGCCAGGCAGAGTGGCCGAGCGGTTTAAGTTCTAGGAGAGTGATGACCTCAGCCCATAGTGCTCAGAGCCATTTGGAAATTAGTGGCACAACTTGACTAAGAAGGGGTCGCTTGATAAGACATATTCTGAGACATCAAAGGATCGCGGTTTAAGTACTGGAGGAAAGTGTGGGGGATAAAAATTGTAGAGAGAGACCAAGAGATGAATACAGTAAGCAGATTAAGAAGGATGTAGTTGCAACAGTTATTCGGTGCTGAAGATGCTTGCATAGGATAGAGTAGTTTGGGCAACTGCGTCAAACCAGTCTTCGGCCTCGAGGCCACAACAACAACATGGAGGTGTCCAGGTGCTTCTGATCACATAATGTACTGAGTGTTGAAAACTTACAGGTCGTGTTGGAAAGTAGCCATATTCGCACGAGGGGATCTGGCACCCCTCAGGGACTCGACCCATCAGTGCCACACGGATACTTTCCTGTGTACTGTGCACTGTGTAGGCAGAGGCATGATGACGCTTGTGGCAGGTGGCGGTGGAGTCGGTGGGCAACATCCGCACGGTGCTCGGTCTGGGCCGCGAGCGGCAGTTCCTCGCGCAGTACATGGCGGAGCTGCAGCCGGCGCTCGACGTGTCCAAGCGCCGCGTCCACGTGCGCGCCCTGACGTACGCGCTGTCGCGGAGCGTCGGCTTCTTCGCGTACGCCGCGGCCATGAGGCTCGGCGGATCGCTCATCGCGTCGGAAGGCCTGCCCTACGAGAACGTTTACAAGTGAGTACCACCCTGCGAAACTGAGACTGCTAGGGACTGTAAATGCCTTGTCGTTAATCACTGTGCAGGTCCTGTACAGGAAGCAGACTGTTTCTACACTGATATTGCGCTTCCTACGCGAAACGTATGTGGATCTATGTTCACTATAGCTCAGACAACTATCAACAGAGAAAATAGTAAATGGAGTTTGCGTGATAGCTACTTAAGAGATTTACATACTTTGTAGGGTGTAGTTGACAGACTCTTACACATGCGAGTGTAGCCGAGTCGGCTCAGTGCTTCCCCCACTACTGTGGAGATTGCGTGAAAGTTACTTAAAAGTCTTACATACTTCGTAAGGTGTAGTCGACAGACTCTTACTCAGGCGAGCGTAGCCGAGTCTGCTCAGTGCTCCGGCTTACCCCACTACTACTCTATTCCGAGCAGATGTATGAGTGAGACAGCGCTATACTGAATACTTCACACATGGGAAACTTAGGAAGACGTGTTTGCAACTCAGTACGATTATTTCTAGAAGCGAAAATTGCATCATTCTTTTATAAGCAGAGTTGTATCGGGTATGTTTATATTCAGCTTTTTTATTTTTCTGGCAAAGGAATACCTTTTATCACTCGATTAAAGAAGCACGCAGAAGTGCCGCAACACAAAGTGGCATGGACTCGACTAATGTCTGAGATGGTGCTGGATGGAACTGACACCATGAATCCTACAGAGCTGTCCATAAATCGGTAACCGTACGAGGTGGTAGAGATCTATTCTGAACAGCACGCTGCAAGGCATCCCAGATATGCTCAATAATGTTCATTTCTGGGGAGTTTGGTGGCCAACGGAAGTGTTTAAACTCAGAAGTCAGAAGAGTGTTCCTGGAGCCACTCTGTAGCCATTCTGGACGTCTAGGGTATCATATTATCCTGCTGGAATTGCCCAAGTCCAACGGAATGCACAATGGACATGAATGGATGCAGTTGATCAGACAGGGTACTTACGTACGTGTCACTTGTCAGAGTCGTATCTAGACATATCAGGAGTCCCATATCACTCCAGCTGCACACAACCTACATAATTAAGAGCCTCCACCAGCTGTAACATTACCCTGTTGACATGCAGCCTCCATGGATTCATGAGGTTGTCTCCATACGCGTACACGTTCATCCGCTCGATACAATTTGAAACGATACTCATCCGACCAGACATCATGTTTCCAGTCATCAACAGCCGTCCATTGTCGCCAGGCGAGGTGTAAAGCTTTTTGTAGTGCAGTCATCAAGGGTACACGAGTGAGCCTTCGGCTACGAAAGCCCATACTGATGATGTTTCGTTGAATGGTTCGGACGCTGACACTTGTTGATGGCCCAGCATTGAAATATGCGGCAATTTGCGGAAGGGTTGCACTTCTGTCACGTTGAAAGATTCTCTTCAGTCGTCGTTCATCCCGTTCTTTCAAGATCTTTTTCTGGCCTCAGCGATGTCGGAGATTTGATGTTTTACCGGATTCCTGATAGTCACGGTACACTCGTGAAATGGTCGTACCGGAAAATCCCCACTTCATCGCTACCTCTGAGATCCTCTGTCCCACCACTTGTGCACCGACTATAACACCATGTTCAAACTCACTTAAACCTTTATAACTTGCCATTGTAGCAGCACTAACCGATCTAGACCTGCGCCAGACACTTGTTGTCTTATATAGGTGTTGCCGACAGCAGCGCCGTATTTTGCCTGTTTTTGCATGTCTATATTTGAATATGAATGCCTATACCACTTTCTTTGGCGCTTCAGTGTATAAACACTTAGAGTATCATGCTGTTTGTCTGTTTAATTGTCTATTCCAAGTATCGCAAGCATTGACTTGAATTACACTCGTTTTCAATCAAAATAATGTTTGAGACCTCATATTTTGGAGAAGGTAGTGATGTTATAATCTTTTGGAATATGTATTCGCCACGCGGGATTAGCCGAGCGGTCTAAGGTGCTGCAGTCATGGACTGTGCGACTGATCCCGGCGGAGGTTCGAATCCTCCCTCGGGCATGGGTGTATGTGTTTGTCCTTAGGATAATTTAGGTTAAGCAGTGTGTAAGCTTAGGGACTGATGACCTTAGCAGTTAAGTCCCATAAGATTCCACACACATTTTTTGAATATGTATTCGCGAATTTTTGGAATCCAATCGCAATCTACTTGCCTTGGTGAAAAGGTACAACGTCGGTCTAATGTTGATTACTACTTACGCACTTGTTATCTACATGTATTTTATCTCTCAGCTGACCCGCTGATATGGTAATCTGTAGTTCAGTCGTGAAGATAAGACACATGTTGCTACTGAGCAAAATGAAACTATTGCTTGCGAAATCTCGGTTGTCAGTTAGCTTGACGTTTGATAAAGAAGGCTACGGCCATGTTTGATATGATGTGTGCAAAACTGCAATTATTTCAGTTCTTAGGTATTGAAAAATTCGTCAGATGTGTGCACGTTAACTGTTTAAATCTAGGGAGCCCCTCTGATCTGTGACCTGATTCGATTTTTATTTCCACAGAGTGTCAAACGCTCTCATCATGGGTACAAACATTGTATCGAACATCCTTTCCTTCGCGCCTAACTTCCAGAAGGGCATAGACGCCGCTTCTAACGCATTCCACCTCTTCAAGAGACAGCCTAGAGTTCTCGATGCCCCTGACGCTCTGGAAGACAAGTGGGTGAGTATGGGAAACACCTGCAGTTGGCGTTCCGCCCACTCCTCACCAGTAAATTTGTTCTAAGGCAACCATAAAATAATTTGTTACTGCTGAACGTTGATTAGCTATGAAATTATTAATGGAATTTTTTTAAAATTATTGAATTGGGTTGTGTGTGTGTGTGTGAGAGAGAGAGAGTGTAATTCACGTCGATAATAGATATATTAAATAAATACAACTAGTCCCTCACTCATTTGTAAGCTCTCTAGTTTCCTGTCATTCTCTCCCATAACCTCTCATATAGTTCCACGAGGCTGACTGGACACCGTGTTAGACCTTCTCTGGCCATAAAAATTAGGGATGAACACCACGAATCGATCATAGGACTTCTACGTCAATAGAAAGCGAAAATAACAACTAAGTACAATGGCGGTTAACTCACATATGTACTGAGTTTTTAATATTGCGCTTCTCTTATAGTGACCCTCATCTGACTGATACACGAACGAAACTATGGAAAATCTTTTAGCTGTCGTGTTTTAATCGGAATTTGCTTCAAGGTTATGACAAATTTCCGAATGCAGGTCCGATATTGCCTTAAATACACTGTCTAAAAAAAATGAAGCATCCAGAAGGGGAGTGTGAAACGAAATATATCTTCATGGCCTGAGAGGGTATATCTGTTATTGCACTGATTACAAAATCCAGTCAAATTTGCAAAGAACTTGGCAGTATGAGCCGACTTATCAATAGGACAGCGCACGCCCTATGGCCTAAACGCATAGACTCATTCGTTTAGGAAGTGTGTCAAAGAACCGTTGTATCCTCGCTTGAGGCAAGATGGAACTTTATTGTTTTAACTGATCCTTGATATCTTGGCACTGGGACGGAGTTGATCTTCGAGCTGGTCCCACCCATGTTCCATCGAGAACAGATATGGGGATCTTGCTGGCCACGAGAATACCTCAAAATACGCAGGTCATAGAGACACATGCCATTTGTGGACGAGAATTGTCCTGTTGGAAAGTGATCCACCGGTACTGTCACTTGAGAGGGAATACACGAGGACGCAGAATGTCCGTGACGCACCGTTGTGTCGTCAGAGACCTTTCAGTCACTACTAGCCGTAATCTGAAGTCATACCCGATGACTTCCCACACTATGACGCCACGAGTAGCACCTCTGTGCCTCTCCAAAACACTGGAAGAATGGAACCTCTACCAGGGCGCCACCATACTCCATGACGATGGTCATCCGGGGTTGGACAGAACCGTGATTGATTGTTGAACCCAATGTAACGCGATTAATCAGCAGTCCGTGCTTCCCGGTAACCGTACCACTGCAAAGGCAACCGTTTGGGTTGTGGTGTCAACAACAGCCTAATCATGGGACAGTAGTTCCCTAGTCCGGTTGCTGCTCGTCTCTGACCAATAGTGGAGGAGGACACAGAATATTGCAGGAAGTCCACTGCTCGTTCTATGGTGGCAGGCGCAGATGTAAAGGGTTACGATGTGCCTGGTGTACGATACGGCAGATCCACCATCTTTATGAGTACATGTGGTTGACTGTAAAGTTGACGACAAGCATCCCTGCTCTCACGTTCCTGTGCAGTTCAACACTGAGTCACTGTCGAATGCTGTACAAATCTAGATCTTGTACATTTGACAGCTGGCCAAATGGAGATCCACAATGAAACCCCTTTCTAACTGTCACGTGCTAATATCGGTCTCACACAAGTACGCGGCATCTCAGTGTTCTTCACAGTGATGACACAAGTCCGAGTAACACCACTAAACACAAGCAACACTGATGAATTCTGGTAACGGTACTAGTTCTCTGTGAGCGTGTGTGTGTGTTGTTCGTAGCCTAAGTTAGTGTAAGTAGTGTGTACGTCTAGGGACCGATGACCTCAACAGTTTGGTCCCTTAGGAATTCACACACATTGGAACATTTTTTGCAACTACAATCATTTACGTATCCACTGGTGTGTATACATACGAAATCGCATGGCAAGCGAGCATATCTTCTAACGCTTCACTTTTTCCGTAAACAGTGCATTCTACTTAGAAGGCATGTGAGGCTGTACGAGTACGAATCTCATGGTTGAGATATCGTAAAGTTCTTGATCTTTACAATCACACTCCCGGACTGGATATAGGGGCTACATATTATTATTGATGCCTGCCGAACTACTGAACAGTATGTGTGTTTATACAGTATATGGGGACATTCCAATGAAAACGAGACAGATGGAAAAACATAAGTAAACTGCCTATTGTTTCAGAAGTAATCGCCATAATTGTTTAATACATTTATGCTACCGTGAGACGAGGCGGTCAAAGCATTTATGGAAAAATGTTTGCGGTTGACTATGGAACCATGATTGCATCCATGTGTGTCCCTCTTTTCCCGAAGCAAATGAACGGCTATGAATGTCTTTCTTTGGGGCTCCACAGATATGGAATCCACATCGTTAGACTGCAGAACTGTATGGAAGCTTTGTTCAGTACTGTATGGAAGCTGTGTTAGCAGCAAAACTTCTACAGCGTAGTCGAAACAACCTACCAACAGAATGCCCGACCACATGTTTCCAAGGCTGGTTCCCCTATGCTTGGGACTCCTTATACACCATCCACACAGTCCCGATCTCTCGCCATGCGATTTCCGCATTTTTGGAGCCCTGAAGAAAGACATTCTTTGCTGTAGATTTGCTTCGGACGAGGGAGTGCCTGCCTGGAGGCAATGAATTAGGATTCAGCCTTGTACGTACAGTTCGTAGCTGGCCAAGCATGCCACAGTACTCTCTCTCTCTCTCTCTCTCTCTCTCTCTCTCTCTCTCCCTCCCTTTCTATCACCGCCCTGACTCACGCTGGCTGCTAATGCCATGCAGCAGTGTTGCTCAGTCGCTGCTGGAGTACTGATTACAGTTCCTGTTCAACTGTCCTTGTTAAGTAGTATCGCACTAGAATAATATTTTGGACCGCTCTATTAGATGGGGACGTAAAATTACGCTTTAAAAATCCTTCTTCCGTAGACAACAGCAAACATTTTTGCATGTAGGTGTTAACCGTCTTGTCTCACAATGGATTAAATATATTAACAGTTATGGCGATAACTTTTGAAATAATGAATAGTTTACTTATCTTTCGTCCGTCCGTCTCGTTTTCATTTGACTGCCACTTATACATACCGGGTGTCCGTACTAAGAGTCACCAGGTGCATTTTCCCTGGTATTTCGGTAGATATTTGCAATTCTGTTTTTGCAATGTGTCACTGGAGTCGTCACAAGAAAATACTGCTCATCACGTCTTACATGCGACGACCAGCATTGACGGAAAGCATAGGTTTGTTTCCCATTATAAACAAAATGATTTTTAAAGTGGGATTTTACGTCCCCATCAGACAGAGCTGTCAAAAATATTTTTCTAGTGCGATACTTGTTAACAGGAACAGTAAAACAGTAAATATTATAACCAGCACTCCGGCAGCGACTGAGCTGCACTGCTGCATGGCATTAGCAGTCGGCGTGAGTCAGGGCGTGGTAGAGAGAGAGAGAGAGAGAGAGAGAGAGAGAGAGAGAGAGATAGGGGCAAGGGGCGTCAAAGAGAGTACCTTGGTTTGCTTGGCCAGCTACGAGTTGTATCTGCAAGGCTGAATTTCAGTTCACTCGCTTAGCACGCTGAGGCTATGAGTTTCACTGCTACATCAGCGACTTTACTGTCTCCACAGAAGAGCCACGGCGATGTGCGCTACTCTGGCGTCGAGTTCGCGTACCCCACGCGAGTTGCCAGCCTGGTGCTCAAGGGCCTAGACTTGGAGGTGCAGCCAGGCCAGACAGTGGCACTGGTGGGGCCCTCTGGTTGCGGCAAGTCCACCTGCATACAGCTGCTCGAGAGGTTCTACGACCCTATATCTGGCATTGTGGTGAGTATTCTGTCATCTGACACCTCAGTTAGGAAACTGAGAAATTTTGTTTGTCTTAGGAGCATTTTATTAAACATATACCAAATGAGACTTTTCCAGTCTTTCTTGTTCATTCCATATTCTTACAACGTTCTTCGATCTTTCACTAACATTCCAGCCACTTCCCTCTTTTAACGGACCCTTATGTTTTATGTTTCTCAATACCTCTGGAGTTATCTAATATAAGCTGCTACTTATGTTTTCTTACAAAGATATCTAAATACACTCCTGGAAATGGAAAAAAGAACACATTGACACCGGTGTTGTCAGACCCACCATACTTGCTCCGGACACTGCGAGAGGGCTGTACAAGCAATGATCACACGCACGGCACAGCGGACACACCAGGAACCGCGGTGTTGGCCGTCGAATGGCGCTAGCTGCGCAGCATTTGTGCACCGCCGCCGTCAGTGTCAGCCAGTTTGCCGTGGCATACGGAGCTCCATCGCAGTCTTTAACACTGGTAGCATGCCGCGACAGCGTGGACGTGAACCGTATGTGCAGTTGACGGACTTTGAGCGAGGGCGTATAGTGGGCATGCGGGAGGCCGGGTGGACGTACCGCCGAATTGCTCAACACGTGGGGCGTGAGGTCTCCACAGTACATCGATGTTGTCGCCAGTGGTCGGCGGAAGGTGCACGTGCCCGTCGACCTGAGACCGGACCGCAGCGACGCACGGATGCACGCCAAGACCGTAGGATCCTACGCAGTGCCGTAGGGGACCGCACCGCCACTTCCCAGCAAATTAGGGACACTGTTGCTCCTGGGTTATCGGCGAGGACCATTCGCAACCGTCTCCATGAAGCTGGGCTACGGTCCCGCACACCGTTAGGCCGTCTTCCGCTCACGCCCCAACATCGTGCAGCCCGCCTCCAGTGGTGTCGCGACAGGCGTGAATGGAGGGACGACGTGTCGTCTTCAGCGATGAGAGTCGCTTCTGCCTTGGTGCCAATGATGGTCGTATGCGTGTTTGGCGCCGTGCAGGTGAGCGCCACAATCAGGACTGCATACGACCGAGGCACACAGGGCCAACACCCGGCATCATGGTGTGGGGAGCGATCTCCTACACTGGCCGTCCACCACTGGTGATCGTCGAGGGGACACTGAATAGTGCACGGTACATCCAAACCGTCATCGAACCCATCGTTCTACCATTCCTAGACCGGCAAGGGAACTTGCTGTTCCAACAGGACAATGCACGTCCGCATGTATCCCGTGCCACTCAACGTGCTCTAGAAGATGTAAGTCAACTACCCTGGCCAGCAAGATCTCCGGATCTGTCCCCCATTGAGCATGTTTGGGACTGGATGAAGCGTCGTCTCACGCGGTCTGCACGTCCAGCACGAACGCTGGTCCAACTGAGGCGCCAGGTGGAAATGGCATGGCAAGCCGTTCCACAGGACTACATCCAGCATCTCTACGATCGTCTCCATGGGAGAATAGCAGCCTGCATTGCTGCGAAAGGTGGATATACACTGTACTAGTGCCGACATTGTGCATGCTCTGTTGCCTGTGTCTATGTGCCTGTGGTTCTGTCAGTGCGATCATGTGATGTATCTGACCCCAGGAATGTGTCAATAAAGTTTCCCCTTCCTGGGACAATGAATTCACGGTGTTCTTATTTCAATTTCCAGGAGTGTATGTCTTTATTTAACATCGTGTGTCATTCCCGGTAAGTCTCCTGAGAGAATGGGTTGCGTCATGCGTATTTTCTTTTTTTCTCGCTTGTAATCTTCCATTTCAACTTTCTAACGTCCTGAAGCATGTAAAGATGCGATATTTGTGGGGGTTATTTCATAAATACTGTACAGGGCAGGATGGTGTAACATGAAAAAATTTACGTAAGTTGCAGATCACTGCTCGAAGAAGAAGCGAGTGATTTATTTTATCCATAGTGTCCTCTGTTCTAGGCGCTTCAGTCTGGAACCTTGCGACCGCTACGGTCGCAGGTTCGAATCGTGCCTCGGGCATGGATGTGTGTGATGTCCTTAGGTTAGTTAGGTTCAAGTAGTTCTAAGTTCTAGGGGACTGATGACCTCAGATGTTGAGTCCCATAGTGCTCAGAGCCATTTGAACCATTTTGCCCTCTGTTTTACGTAACGCGAAATAAAAAATGAGCTTGCCCAAGGTCTCTATTATTGGGACAATTGGAGAACAATACTCGCACGTTAAAATTGAACCCATATTGTGTCAAAAGCCCAACGAAAGTCGAAAGTGCTTTAAATCAAGTTTGGGGCGAGTTGACGACCTCTCTCGCAAAGTGTCGACTATTCCAGTGGGGAGGAGAAACAAAGTATTTTACTGTCAGGTATCAAGATCTGTAAATGGAAATTGTCAGTAAAATAAAGCATTGTTAACTGACCATCATATGCCGTTCCAGTTCCATGATAGTCTCCAATAGGTGTATCTCGGAAACTAACGAGCAGAGAACACACTTCGTATAATGTCTTTTCTTTTTCAGAATGGTCCGATACAAACCGCTACATCCTTTTTTTATTGTCTCGCTATTATCATTGGATGTTTTAGATTTCAATATAAATGCTGCAAAAGTAAAGTTCTTCTCTAAATAGAATGAACTTTTTCAATAGTCACTGGACGGCCGAGACGTGTCAAAGGTCAAGATGGCGAACTTGCGGGAGCAAATGGGTCTTGTGTCCCAAGAACCAGTGCTGTTCGACAGGACCATTGCAGAGAACATCGCATATGGCGACAACTCCAGGGAGGTGACCATGGTCGAAATCATTGAAGCTGCCAAAAAATCCAACATCCACAACTTCATCGCTTCTCTGCCCCAGGTATGTAACACGGGCTGCCATGATAATATTTATTCCTGACCAGTGTAATGCTATCATGTCTTGGGTGTGGTTTATAGTCTTTACATTGCAGGCGATTTTGCGTTTAGTGGCTTCACATTTGCTCGTCTGTTCTCATTGTTTAATGTTGATAATTAGGAGCCTCAAAAGTTACATAGACCTGTGTAGGAGAAGTCGCAGTGTTTTCTAAGCCCAATCGATTTCGGAATTGAGTTTCTGTTGTACGAAAACGATGTCATTTGATCATATAGTATAAAATGAAGAAGTCGTAGCGCTGAGTGAGAGTTAGTACTGAGGTCAGTAAATTAAAAATGTCGTCTGAGAATAATGGTGAGCAAGGTGCGTAGTGAACACATGCAACTCATGATATTAGTCAGAGAGTTCAGGTTAACCGGAATAATGAACTTAAGTAACTCAAGAACAGTGCTAACGTCAACACTGACTTACTTAATGTACTGACTGATCCAGTAAGCATACTTAGAATCTGAAATTGAGTGAATGAGTTCAACAATATGGAAACTGTTGTGTGACCTGCGGACTAAAATAAAGGGTTAAAAGACAGAATTAAGTTTCTTTTCAGAATTTCTAGATCATGACAACGGGAGAATAATGATGCAGGTGGAAAATTCTGTTATAAGATGTGGTGCAATTGCACACTCAGGTGTTACAATAACCTAAATTTTTGCTAGAATAACCGTTTCAGTCAATTTGTATAACATGCTTGAAATGCTCGGTCGGTACTTGGAAGAGTATCCACAAGGTAAAAATTGATACCCACAGTGTTAATGTTTCATAATAATGCGTAACGTTAAAACTATGTGTTTCATTCGTATGCTGATGCCTGGGAGGCGACGGGAATGGGTACGCAGGGAAGGGGAGGGAATGAAGGGAAATGTTATTAATTAGCGCCAGATTTTGATACGTCTTGAGCCAGACGTAATAATGATGCAGGAATCATGCATATCGAGATTTATCCAGTTACTTTTGATTGTGGAGTACGTATGAACCGCAGTCCACATGACTGTATCTCCTGTATTTTCTAGTACACATTCACTCATGGAAACGAGTTGAACGTCTCCACAAATGAATTTACCGTCCATTAAATGTTGTTTATGAGCACGATGTTACCGAATATTCCATCAACTAGCAGTATTCTCTTCGGTAAAAACTTAGCAGAGATACAATTTCGATATTGTGAAACCGAAGATACAAGTGGAGTGTTAGAGTTTTCTTTGATTTTTTAGTGTTTGCTTTGTAATTGGAATACGTTAACGACTTGAATAAAAGCCATTTAGAGATTTAGGCCGCCGAAACAAAACGACTATAAATCCGACGTTTCGAACGTCTTCGTAGTCTTCGTCCTCAGAGAAACTCTAAAAACGACTGCTGACTATATTTTTTTGTTTAAAAATGACGCGGCATAATGTCTAAAAGTATTTTATTCGAACGGGCACTGGCCGTGCAAACCTTATTTCTGCACTGACAGACCTTACGTGTTTACCGGTTGTTGTGGCATCTGCGACATGCTTTCTACGCACTCATCATTCTTTTTACTGCTCTAACAAGCTGCCAGTTGTTTGTCCTACTCCTAACACTTTATCTTCTTATACAAGCCAGACTCTATGTCATCAGTAATCCGTACTACATACTCCACTTTTCATCATACTCTGTATATTTTTCTTGTGTAGCATTCTGAGTTTTCGTAAATTTGACAAGTTTGGTTGTCTCACTCAACGTTTCAATTGTCCACGGACGTTAATTTTTGTCCTTCTATTACCAAAAAAAAAAAAAGGATTGAATCTTGTAGTATTTCTGTAGCGAATTTTTTGAATGGGAGCTCGGTGCCTCAACTGATTTACTCGAATTGATATTTCATAAGAACTACCGATAAATTTTCTTTATGAGTGGCAATAGGTAGCAGTCACTACGGCGTAATGTTTCGCTGTTCACATCTGAACAAAAACACTTTGCCGACTGTTACTAGAAATGGCATGCTTTAAAAAATAAATCCTTAAATAGGCTACTAAAGAAATATTTACTTTTCCGTAAACACAAACTCTTTAACTGCCAAGACAGTCAAGCCTTAAGCTCCGAAAATGCACTTCAGCCGATACAGATAACGTGTGATGTGTACAGTTTAATCAAAGAACGGCTTTGCTTTTGAAACAAATATGGCAGTTTATTCCAACAACTGGATGGTAGCTATACGGATTATGTCAAAATGATAATGGAAACTTGGATATATATATAAGAATGTCATCGCAAGAAACTTTGCTCTCACATTAAAGACGTGCATGCAAGAAACCTCATCGAAAATATGGAGCCCAAACTCTACCGCCACATCTGTTGTCTGAGCTAAACTAGATCGACTTAAAACCTTGGGAACTATGAAACGAGTTTTGGCAGCAAACACACAGCATGAGAAGAGGTTTGGACTATGCCAGAAATCTTCGACAAGTGCTTAGCTGTTACGGGTTCTGCGTCATTGGAAGCAGGTCTTTTGGAAAAATTCCTGCAATTCTGTTGTTTCTTGTTAATAAGATACTGCAGTAGTGCCTTATGCTTGTGTCTGTGTTCCCCTTACGTTACATTAAAAGTTGTTAAATTTTCGACTCTCCACTGTTATGGAATCCTACAGCTTTCACTGCGTGATGAAGATGGTAATCAAATGTCCTTCGGACAATGCATACTACATGTATGAAGGACATTGCATAGTACACCGTAAAACACAGACACTGCAAAATAGTATACATACCTAGACAGGCAGCTGCAATAATAAAGAAGTCTTTCACTCTGCGAGACTCAGAGTTGGGGTTGTTTTGGGGGAAGAGACCAAACTGCGAGGTCATCGGTCTCATCGGGTTAGGGAAGGACGGGGAAGGAAGTCGGCCGTGCCCTTTCAAAGTAACCATCCCGGAATTTGCCTGGAGCGATTTAGGGAAATCACGGAAAACCTAAATCAGGATGGCCGGACGCGGGATTGAACCGTCGTCCTCCCGAATGCGAGTCCAGTTTGATAACCACTGCGCCACCCCGCTCGGTGCGAGACTCAGAGCAACTGTGCAACAGTAGGACGTGGACACACGGTGACATATGGGGGGCATACTCGGATAGCCGAAGTGGTTACGGAGATCGATCGCGTAAAGCAGGAAATCCGGATTCGAGTCTGGGTCCGGCACAAATTTTCATACGTCATGTATTCACAATTGGAAATTTTGTTCTTCTGTCTCTAAGGAACATTGGTGTAGTTTTGGAACATCAGGTTTGATGCCATGTTATTGCATAACAATTTCATGAACAATTGTTTAAATTTCCGCTTGCAGGGCTACGACACACGTATGGGAGAGAAGGGCATGCAGCTTTCTGGAGGGCAGAAGCAGCGCGTGGCCATTGCGAGGGCGCTCGTCCGGGACCCTAAGATACTGCTGCTCGACGAGGCTACATCTGCACTCGATGCCGAGAGTGAGAAGGTAAACTAATCTTATTAGAATTATTGTGTAGTGTTTATTGCAGTCACTGTGGGAACGACGTACAGTCAGAATGCTCCTCTATTAATGATACAAATTTCTACGCATTTCTCGTTACTCTTTCGCACTTACTTGCTCCATTACGAAATTGGGAAATCAGTGGCTTCGTTTCTTTAAGTCCTCAATGTGCCTTATCTCTAGTAAACTCAACATATTCAATATTTGTTTTACATACTGTTACCTGTAATATTTTAATGCCCATTCAAGTCGTGCTTTCTGTTGGTACTTCCAGTACCCAATTAAATATTCTCCATAGCTTACCAAACATACTTTGCCTATTTTTTTCTAGCATCCTTTCATTTCGTCTTTTGTCTGACAACGTTATTTGCAACCCCTGCATCACCACATTTCAAATTCTACTTAGTTTATTCCTCTTCACTTTACATTCTGTTCCTGATGAACCGTTTCTTCACTGGTGTTAGCCTCCTTCCCATCGTTTAGGCCATGTAAAGTAGTAATGCTCTTACATTGTAAAACTCTTGTACTTCCTCTGTCAGTTCTTATACCACTATTATGTTTTGCGCTAGCATTCATAAAATTCATTTTTACCACGATAGTTCATGACAATACGGGCGCTTCGACTAGTCAAAAACCAGAGATATTTTGATAGGTAAAACTCTGCATTTCGTGGCATTTAAATAATATAATAATATAATATTAATAAGATCAATGTTTTATTATGTGATTCAACGTATCGCAAAATCGATAAGGATCCCACGAGCCGAGTAGTGCGAAAAACAGCAGAACTTTTATCAAATAGTTCTCTACCGAAGGAGGTCATCAAGAGACTGAAACCAAACAGTTCAGTTCCACCTAGGCTATATGGACTGCCTAAGATCCACAAGGAAAATGTGCCATTACGTCCAATTGTGAGTAACATTGGAGCAGCCACGTACGACCTAGCAAAATTCTTGGTATCTTCGCTCAAACCAATGATAGGCAAGTGTGCACATCACATAAAGAATTCTGGTGATTTTATCAGTCGACTTCAGTCACTACAACTGCAAAGTAGTGATTTATTGGTCAGTTTTGATGTGGTTTCGCTGTTCACAAAGGTGCCTCTGGTGGACTCACTACACCTCATTGGCAATATGTTTGGTGCAGACATTACAGCGTTGTTTGAGCACACTCTCTCCTCTACATATTTTATATTTAACAACGAATTTTACGAACAATCTGATGGTGTCGCCATGGGGAGTCCTTTGTCTCCCCTGGTGGCCAATCTTTTTATGGAAGATTTTGAGGAGAGAGCACTCGACTCTGCCACTTTTAAACCGACAGTATTTTGGCGGTACGTTGACGACACTTTTATAGTGTGGCCTCATGGTCTGGACCGTCTCCAAGAATTTTTACGTCACATGAACTCCATACATGAAAACATAAAGTTTACCATGGAGATAGAGAGAGATGGTTGTCTGCCATTTTTAGACGTCTTGGTGCGACGGAAGAGTGACGGCACACTTGGTCACTCGGTGTACAGAAAGCCCACTCATACAGACCTGTATCTACAAGCTACTAGTTGCCACCATCCGGCACAAACAATGGGCGTTCTCAAAACCTTGGTCCACCGTGCCCATACTATCTCTGACGCCGACAGTCTTCAAGCGGAACTAGAACACCTGCAAAAAGTATTTTTGAAGAATGGCTTTTCACCTAGGCAAGTGAACAGAGTGATGAAGACCTACAAACGACGGAACAAGGAAGAGGAAGAGGCCTTCAGGTCGACTGCTTATCTACCATTTATTGGGAATATTTCTTCACAGATAGGCAGAATATTGAGAAAGTATCAAGTAAGAGTCATCTTTCGCCCTCCTACCAAAATTTAATCACTGGTGGGATCCGTTAAAGACGACCTGGGCCTACGTAAACCAGGTGTTTACAAAATTCCGTGTGAATGCGGCAGATCATATATAGGGCAAACAACACGAACTGTGCAGGAACGCATTGTGGAACACCAACGGCATACTCACCTTCTCCAACCCACCAAGTCCGCAATCGCCGAACATTGTATTTCCACAGACCATTCCATGAATTACAAAGACACAAAAATTTTGGCCCATACATCAAACTTCTGGAGCTCGATGATCAATGAATCTGTGGAAATAAGATTGTCTGACAACGAGACTCTCATCAATCGAGATAGCGGTTATCAGATGAACTCTGCTTGGAATCCTGTTATAGAGAAACTTCGTAGTCGACGAAGTTATCTGCATAAAGATGGAAATCGACCTGACACCGATACGCCAGGCTTTCGTAGTGGAGGGCGCGAGGCGCAGCGCACGGAGCCGTTATGAAGGCGCACGCTGAGCAGCGCATGCGCAATGTCACCTCAGAAGGCTTTAAATAGCGGAGCTCAGCGCGTACTCGCCAGTACTACTACAGTGGCATTCACCTGAAGATGGCCAGAAGACTCTGCGCTGAAATATCGTGGCAGGAAGTTACTGATACCCGGCAGTTCTCCCGTGTTTTTATGGAACCTGCATTTCGTCCTATGAAAATGAAAGGGGGGTGGAGATTGTAGTGGTTGGAGGAAGGGGAGTTGCCTATAGAAATAGCGTTGGTTTTGGTGAGTTTTTGAATTATTCAAACGTTGCACATGCCCACAAAAGTTCCCATTGTCTTTGTGTAATTATCTCCAACCAAATGAAGTTCTTAATAAGTAGTCCATTCGGTACCTTCCTCACTTCCAGTTTCGTGCTTCACTGACACAGTGGAGCTACATATCAACTGGTCTTCCAGTGCAACATAATTGGACTTGGCTGGTGTAACTGATAGCTATAATGTAAATTACTTTCACTTAAAGGAACCGAGCTACCTGGTTCCAGGAATGGGACAACTAGGAAACCATCACTCGTAATTGTAGCTTTAAATCTGAAAGAATACTACGTGCTCTTGACCTACATGTTGCAAACAAGGAACCCGGTAGAAGTGAAAAAAAAGAAATGGATGCATTGGAGCACTGCAGGATTTAAGCCCCCACTGCTTAGAGGAGCTGGCGATGGTTATGCATCGGAACCTCTAAACCTTCGTCTGACAGACAAGTTAATCAGAAATCAAAAGGAGCTTAATAACAACCACCAATAGATGCTCTATGTCTTCGACAGATAAGGAGATGGAACTGGTCACTCACTCCATGTGGGGAGCTGGATAACATTAACGCATGTCGACACTGAAGATCTGAACAGTCACTCTTCCGTGTTGCGCATCAGTTCTAAGCTGAGGAAGCGAGAAATACATGTTTGTTGACAGTTTACGTGCTCTGGTATGCATCGATAGAGGATTCGAACTGTTCTCAGGAACGAGTCGAAATTCATTTAAAAAGTAAAAGTAATATTGCAACGTACGAATGGCATATGATATACACACATGAGTGTTAGGTCTTCAAGGGCCAATAAAAGGAAAAAAACAAAGGCATTCTTGGCTCCTTCAATTTATACATTACCTTATCAAAAGTATCTGGACAGTTATTAGTTGACATAGGGTGTACCCTTGACTCGCCTTTTTGACTGCTTCAACTTTGTATGGACACTTTCACTGAGGTTCCTATATGAAAAATCCTGGCAGATTAAAACTGTGTGCTTTACTTCCGCCGGGACTTCATCTTCAACCTTCCAAACTTTTCATAATTCTCCTGTGAAACCTGCAGGACTAGCACTCCTGGAAGAAAGGATATTGCAGAAAGATGGCTTAGCCACACCTTGGGCGAATGAAATTTTCGTTCTGCAGCGGCGTGTGCGTTTATCTACCAGGAAGTTTCATATCAGCACACACTCCACAGTAGAGCAAAATTTCCTCAAGAGCCGAAATGAGAGACGATAGTGATGCTGAACACTGATGTCTGATGCCAAGTCATCGCACCATCTCATCCTACTGTTTTCCATTCCAGGATTGCTATTGTCCACAAGCCAAGGCCTCTTAGATGCTTATTTATGATAGGACACATTGTAGTGCTGATACAGTCACCGAGTGTGAACAGTTCTTCTGCTGTATCCAGTATATAATGCTGTTAAATGTGTTGGGAATCCTTTCACATTTAGCGTTTTTGTAGTCTCAAAAATGACTCTGAGCACTATGGGATTTAACATCTGAGGTCATCAGTCCCCTAGAACTTAGAACTACTTAAACCTAACTAACCTAAGGACATCACACACATCCATGCCCAAGGCAGGATTAGAACCTGCGAGCGTAGCAGTCGCGCGGTTCCGGACTGAAGCGCCTAGAACCGCTCGGTCACCGATGCCGGCTGTGGTCTCAAGAAGGCGACCACACCATCACCTCTAAAACTCCTACACAACGTGACATCATCTCCTCTGTATTTCTGTTGGCCCTACACATAATGGCAGGTAAAGTTCTCCAGGCATCTGCGACACCCAAACCCTTCCACAGGATTGCCACAGGGTAAGGCGTGATTCATCACGGCAAATCACTCCTTTCCAGTCATCCGCTGTCCAGTGCTTTCGCTCTTTACAACACCTCAAGCTTCACTTAGCACTGACTACGGAAATGTGTGGCTTTTGAGGAGCTGCAGCATTGTGTCCCGTTCTTTTTAATTCCCTACACATACTCATTGTGCTAGCTGGACTATTGATAGCACTTAGGAATGCATGAGTTATTCCTTCCACTAATTCCATTGACTGCATTGGCCACAGTCAGTGCCTGTCAGTACATGGGGTCTGGCTAGACTTGGTTTAGCTGTTGTTAGTTAGTTATATGTTCCATAGTACATCTGAACGATTCTTTTATCGACATGACGTGGAATGAGTAAGTTTACAGGATATGTATACATGATTAGTGTCAACATTATTGAACTCATTATTATTTGAGTCCTACTCATGCAGCTACACTTAAAAACTCATTTTTCTGCTGGCTATCAGGTCTTAAGTACAAATTTGTCAATGGAACACAAGGAGTCGTTCAGGAGGAATGATTTTAATTTAGACTTAAAACTTGCATCGCTTGATGTCAGGTGTCCTATATTATTGGGCAAAAGATAAAAAGCTGTATATTGAATTTCTCTCTCAGCCACTGTCAGCTTTAATAACAGGTAACAATGGTCATTCTTCTCTCTAGTGTTATAGGTATGGATATCATTGTTCTTCTCAAATCATCATTGTTCGTCTCAAATTGTGATAGACTATTCATGACGAATTTCATTAGTGAATATACATATTGTGACCGTGTAGTTAAAATGCCTAGCTTCTTGAAGAGTTGCCTACATGATGTCTGTGGGTGAACACCATACATTATTCTCACTGTTCACTTTTGTGTCATCAGTACTCTCCTTCTAAGTGATGAGGTACCCCAGAAAATTTTTCCATAAGATATTATTTTCTGAGAATATGCAAAATATGTAAAGATGTTGGTCTGTTTGTTAGCAATATTTGCAATTGTATGAAGATTAAAAGTAGCTGGACCTAACTGTTTGAGAAACTCAGTAATATGCTTTTTCCAGTTAAAGTTTTCATCAATATGTACACCCAGAAATTTGGAACATGTATCATCCTTACTGACTCCTAGTCATGTACTACATCAATTGCAGTTTCGACTCAGTTTGTTACACAGAACTGAATATTATGTGTTTCTTCAAAATTTAGGGAGAGACAATTTTCTGAAAACTACTTCATAATTCGTTGTAAAATATCATTAACCATCTCTTCTGTCACTTTGTGTCTAATGATATTTATTATAACACTAGTTCTGTCTGCAAAAAAGTACCAATTCTACTTATTTAATATTAAGTGGAAGGTCATTCACATATATAAGGAATAGAAGTGGGCCCAAAATTAAACACTGTGGGACTCCCTTCGCGAACTGTCACCAGTTCCTATAATTTTCTATGCTTCATACATTGCTTGAATTATTCAGCACCCACTTTTGCAATCTGTTTGCTAAGTATGATACAAACAATCTCTACAAAAAACCATCCTGCCAGTGAAACTAAATTTCTTCTAGAGTGTGACATAATCTGTGCAATCAAATGTCGTAGAAAGATTACAAAAATACCAACTGGTGATATATTATTATTTAAGGTTTGTACTATTTAATAAGTGAATGTATAAGCAGCATTCTCTGTCGAGCAACGTTTCTGGAATGCAAACTGTGATATGCTAAGTAAATTGCTTCGTGATAAAAACAATGGCTGTCTTTCTTTTAACTTTTCTGGCATCCTCCGTCGAACCCATCTGATGCTCATCCCACACTGCAGAAAACGACATACAAGCGTATAGTACACCTGTTGTGTTTTCTCAGTGTTCTATCAACAAATCTAGTCTTTGGTTTCTTTTACCCACAAAATTACCTATGTGGTCGTTACAACTTAAGTTATTCGTAACTGTAATCCCTAAGTATTTAGTTAAATATGAAGTCTTTAGATTTGTGTGATTTGTCGAGCAATCGAAATTTAGCGGATATCTTTTGGTATTTTTGTGGAGGTCTCCACACTTTTCATTATCTAGAGTCAATTGTCACGTAGCGCACCGTACAGATATCTTGTCTAAATCGTTTTGTAATTTGTTTCGATCATCTGATGACTTTATAATACGGTAAATGACTGCATAATCTACAAAAAACGTAAGATTGTCTCCTAAATTGTTTATGAAGATCAGGAACAGCAGAGGGCCTATAACACAATCGTGAGGAACGCCACATGTTACTTCTGTTTTACTTGATGACGTCTCGTCAATTACTAGTGCAAGTTCGATGTCACTGAGCTCTCTGACCAACCAATATTGCTGTTATTGCTTCTCTACTTACAATATCAACACTCACCGACTCATTTTATTCTGGAGAGTCCGTCTATCATGACAACTTGTGATCAACTCTGCATTACATAAGGATGTCCAGATACTTTCGCACAGATAGTGTATGTAACATTTTAGAGGAGCGACAGTGTACAAAGTTCACGTCACTTGTGTTACACCTTCCACAGCTATTTTTGTTTCTGTGTATGTGACTGACATATGGCGATGACCTTTTGGGACAGGTAGTTCAGGAGGCGCTGGACAAGGCGAAGGAGGGGCGCACGTGCATCACGATCGCCCACCGGCTGACGACCATCCAGGACGCAGACGTCATCTGCGTCATCAACGACGGCCGCGTCGCAGAGCGAGGCCGACACGCTGAGCTGCTGGAGCGACGCGGCCTCTACTACAAGCTGCAAAGCCTGCAGGCGGGACACCGGTAGTCGTCCAGGAGAGCGCTGGCCTCAGAGTTGTCCCCGATACTGGAGGCTGACTCGGTCGGTGGGTGCGAGGAGACCACCTCTGCAAACGCCGCGAGCTGGAGAACACAGACTTTTACTCAGCATTTCAGCAGATGCAGATACTCGATGCAGACACACTTCTCGATGTACCTGATTTAGTCGTAGTGCCCTCGTGTCGTTGTCTCAATTCTATAGGTCAGACCGTATTTACATCTGTTACACTCCTGTGGGACAATGGTTGGTCTACAGGAGACTATACTGACTCAGTGATAAATACTTTATCTTCGATCATTATTTCGTATTGCGCATTCTTCCATTATAATTTCTCCCTCCATTTGTAGTTGTTCTCAAGTATCTCGAAAATGATAACAGTTTTGATTCGTCAGACATAAATACAGTCTACGCTAGGCGCAAAGTAGAGTAACTTGACGGAAAAATAATTTTTTTGTAAGAATAACATTGTTAGTAGACTCATTCGTCACACTGATTTTTTAAGAATTATTTTTATGTGCTTTTCGTTTCTCTGCAGTTATTGTCTAATATTTATTTATTTAAAAATATTTATCTATTTATTTGTAAAAAAATAAGAAAGTTATATCAAGTTTTATAATAACGTTTTTCGTTACTATTTTATATCCTTCAATGTCCTTTTTATTCGTCATTACACTTTCAGTCAATACAAATTATAAGAATGGACTTACGTATGTGTGTATATGTGTGTGATGTATATTCCCCATCTCCTAAGTCGCTGGACCGATTTCAACAAAACTTGGTGTACATATACCTTAATGTCAGTCAACAGTCTCTTGGAGGGGGGAGGGGAGGTAAGAACCACCTACTTATCAAAGTGGTGGGGATGGGAGTAAAAAACAAGCGTGAATTCCCAGACTTCATTCACCCAGTAGTTCAGAATTAGACGCTTAGACACTTGCAACAGACTTTACACATAATTTCAAACCTTCAAGAAATTTTTTCTCCCTGGCAACCGCTACAAGATGATAAAATAAAAAAAAATTATTGCTCAGTAATCTTCCGCTGTTCGAGTAATCAAAATACCTCAAGGAGGTAAGCACAAACAGAATGTAAGTGCAAAATTATGTCACTGTTCGACACATATATCAGGAGATATGACGTCATAAACGATTGGCTGCGTGAAAACCAGTCACATCATGCATGACGTCTAAGTTTATTACTTTTTTGCTACTAATTCTGTTTGCAATAAATATATCAGACAATATTCACATATGCCGCTGAATGTACATATAACATTATATTACCGTACGATATATACGTCAGTAGATATGACGTCATAAACATAGAGATACGTAGACATCTGCCACATTGTGCATGATGTTTAAATTTATTATTTCCTTGCGTCTTCTTCTATTCGCAAAATATTTCTCTGACTGTTTCACATATGCCACTGAATGTACTTGGAAAATAATACTAATGTACGACATACAATACAGGAGACATGAAGTCATAAACACTAAGCACAAGGACAGAAGCTGCGTGGTACAGGCGTAGACGAACAGTTATTAATAAATACTAGGGCAATGACGGGTCTCTCCGCGAGTATCACGTCATTATTTAGTGGTAACTAAACACAAAAGTACTTTAGGACTTGCTGCTTTTTAGACCGCAGTATACAAGTCTTCATAAAACAGGAATCTCAGTAGATAGAGCTTAGTAGATCCTTTTAGGAGACAATTAAGATATTCAGATAACAACAAAATGTATTTAAAGACTGAAATGTCCCCTTAGAAAAATCATACATGACTGTGCTTAAACTGACACACAATATTTTTACCGCAACGCAATCTGACTTTCAATAATCTCTACAAAAACAATGGCCCTGACTAACAATAACCTATACCTTTCATGAATCACTTACCTCACAAAAATCTTCGTTACTCAAACTACTGCAACACAGCGAGCGCCAATACTGCCAACTAAATAAAAGATTCTAACTACTAAAGGCGCTAACTACTGATAGACATAGTTAGCAAATGAAAGATTTTGATAGAGAACAAACAATGTATTTACCTTAAGAGTGTTCAAAAGTCATAATATATATATCAGTTCATGACATCAAGTCTTACAAATTTACTGTCTCTGATGGATACACGTCCAGATCATCCGCTCTCAAAATTCTGCCAATTCTCTCCCCACCACCACTGCTGGTGGCTCACCTCCAACTGCGCAACGCTACGCGCTGTTAACAGCCAACTGCCCAACACTACAATAGCAAATTCCAACAATGCAAACCAGCCACAGACTGCATACAGCACAGTCAGTGATTTTCATATAGAGCGCTACATGGCGTTACCAACATAAAAACCTAAACGGCCTACTTACAAGACACATTATGGTTTTCTGAAACTGATAATTGATGTGAAATGCCCAAGAAATATAAAGAAAATTTCTATATTCTTATAGGTGTATTTTATAGTTGGTGATAATAACTGATCTTGTAATTCAGCACCTATGTCTCAGTGTCCATGTGGAATAATGTCATTTTTGTATTAAATACAGGTGTAGCAATGAAAAAGTCAGGAAATTCTTCAGTAACGTAAAGAGGTGACTGCATGAGAAGCACAGTACAAACCGTAAATAAGGCATGCCAACTTCGAACGCTTTATCTGAGACGTTAGAAAATTCCATAGTATCTACCATTCTCTGAGTTTTATCGTTGCTGAAACCTGTATACATTCATCACTGTTTACTACCTTTCTTACCTGCTTTTTGCGCGCCAGATATATGTTATCCATGTTTATTCTACTATCTACATGGAAAATATTTGAGCCGTTACTTAAATGGGGCTGCCGATTAAACAATGTATATTATTCAATCCGTTTTGAAAATCTACTTTGATGCTTTTCTGAATGCTGTTTCTATTTTGATATGCAGCCAGTCGTCATTTTATAAAGGTATCGTCTATGTAGAGTATCCTCGCAACATAAATGTCAGCCGGACGGAGTGGCCGAGCGGTTCTAGGCGTTACAGTCTGGAACCGCGCGACCGATACGGTCGCAAGTTCGAATCCTGCCTCGGGCATGGATGTGTGTGATGTCCTTAGGTTAGTTAGGTTTAAGTAGTTCTAAGTTCTAGGGGACTGATGACCTCAGAAGTTAAGTCCCATAGTGCTCAGAGCCATTTTGAACCATAAATGTCAGCACAGCCTGAATGAGAAAGGCTATACTTGCAAATGTGAGACTGTTAACTGAAGTAACAGGGATAGGAAATTCGATGTCAAGTATAAGTTCCAGGCTAAACGTGAAATGATCGTTTGCAAATAAGACTTCATACTCACAAAACACCGGGTATGAAGGTCACTCGAAAGACTCCAGACGATCTGAATTTGATTTTATAACCAATGACGACCTTTCTAGGGTCACCAATAGCCTCTATTTGTGATTGTAGAAAAAACATTGTATTCTTGAGACGGTATGATCAGTCATTCGCAAACATAGGTGCACCAAATCACAAAACAGAAATTTTACAAATACATAGCATATGTTGATTATTTATTTCTCAAATATTACATAGATTATAAAGATCCACCTTATGGTGGGGAGGAGGTTGAACAATATTACCGAAACTTTGTACAATTTTGTTGTGAAAATGGCAATAGAAGCTAACAGCATGTTACAAATACGGGAATACGTGACCATCTTGTTCACGTTTTGGTGATAGAAAATGTATCTCAGAACAATGAAACCCTTGGACAGGCTTCTAGGCATAAACTGTGATTAATATAAACAGAATAAAACCAAAAAGACGAAGATTAACTCATTTGAGACAATAATAACCTGTCAAAAGCAAAAATTGAGTACACTTAAATGTAACAGGAATAAAGAGTGTAAGACGATTGTTTACCGTTATTGCACTTAAAATGGGTGCTGCACTTCATACCACGAGCATAAGCTAAGTGGGCGCGATCTGAAATCAGATATGATTGTGGGACTTTTATGTTTCTCCCTGTCGAAGATCCGTCTCCCATTATCTACACACTAATAATTATGTCTCTGTATGTTACAGTTATTCTAACAGTAAAGAAATAAATAATATTTTGACACAGACACAAATTACTGACAGAGCATGGAGGAAGAACTTTCTATAACTACAAGTCTGGAGAACAGAATCATATGGATGTGAAATGTGAAGAGTGAGAAACACCAGGACATTTGGAAGCATTGCAATGATTTCTGTTAAAAGCACCATATTATCGTTTGAGTGCAGAAATTATTTATTTTAAGTTTTGCAACTTTGGCCTTAAGGATATTATCAAGTAGTACATTGCAAAAGACTGTGCTTCCACACGTGTCGCACTTATAAATCCTTCGACATTTTACACGTCATCATCGTATCTGAGACTTTTAACAATATTAACATCCTTAACGCAAATCAAATAAACCAATGTTTTTTGTACACTTTAATGTCTTAAAACAGGCAGACGTTAAAAATTAAATTACAACCAAAGTAGAGTATGTTGCAGAATTAAAATATAATAAGTTGATAAGATATCTTTGGATATTCTGATGCAAGGAAAAATTATTATTATTATTATTATTATTATTATTATTAAGCATCAGATTGAGAAGGGGAAGCAACATATACTTGCGTGGCTCCCTTTCCCGTTTAGAAAGTGCCGCTTACCATTGTTGAACAGTGAGGCTTTGTGCGAGCGATGTGCGGTTGGAGAAGTAAAGTTTGCTAAGAAATTCCCGGACGTCATTCGCACTGAAAATGTACCTAAGGACCAGTTTAAAACTGAGTTTGAAGAATATTACAAGGATTGAAATATAAGTAGTATGTTAACGTCGGCCTCGACTGTTCTGTCCGCACAATGACGCGTCGGACACGGATGGCTCTGTAAAATACTTGGCACACAGAAAGTAAATGATTAAGCAAACACAAATTTAGAATAATTGACACTATAATTACGAACTTGGACTTAACGTACATGTTTTGTGTTCGTGTGCAACATGGAAGTTTATTAGTGTAAATTTAAGCGATAAGCCGTGCACTTCACACATAAAAAAAAACTCTTCAAAAGAGACATAACCCCTGAAACTAACTAAAACATCGTAGAATTGTACAGACAATGATTAGTGTATAAGCCATCTATCTTTGATTTTCATGTTAGATTATAAGTTTCTCTCTTTTCAGCAGGATTGAATTTAAAAATTTAAGAATATGAAAGCTAGATCAATGTGTTGTACAGTTATTTTTCAAGGAATGTAGGTTACCGCCTGCCCATTGACAGACGAACACAAATGACCGTGGCACCGACCACAGGGGACAGAAGCATAATAGTGCGAAAACAATGGACTTTAATTTTAAGGCATAAACACTTCTATGCACTTATTTGATAAATATTACAGATATTATGATGTATATGTAATGTTAATTAATTTAAGAGTGTGAGTTTGACAATTTACATGAATGCATATACTGCGTGCAACTACATCATCTCTGGAATTGTGTGTGCATCACGAGAATACAGTAGGAGTTCTCGTTCTCTACGCGGGAGGCGAAGAGATGTTGTATTTTCACACCGCCACATCTCGTCACATAAAACACTGGTTTGAGTAATGAAAGAGGCCAAGAACATTTATTTGCAAGTGTATAATATTTAACTACGCACTGTAATGATGTATTTTTACGATTTACAAGGAGAAGTGAATCCAGCGCCACTGACGCCCTTACGAAACTATAGACCAATTCAATGCGCATGTAAAAACATCGATATTAAAGACAGACTCTGAAGACATTTGAATATAAAAAAAAAAAAACAAGCACGCAACCCATTGTCCACTGCCGGACGATATCACTCTCTTTTTATCTCCTGTATAGTACGGACGCACCATTACATAGGCGTCATTACTAGACTTGTAATTTGTTAAATCCTACAGATAAATACTGTCATTTTGTTTAATGTAGGACTAGCACGTGTCAGAAACGCAAAGTGGTTAATGAATGGACATTGCTACGTGATTTCTAAACTTTTCAAATCATTCAAGCTCTGTCATTGTCATTGACGTAAGTGTAAACACGTTATATGTACATTAAGTCCAAGTTCGTAAATATAGTGTCAATTATTCTAAATTTGTGTTTGCTTAATGATTTACTTTCTGTGTGCCAAGTATTTTACAGAGCCCTCCGTGTCCGACGCGTCATTGTGCGGACAGAACAGTCGAGGCCGACCTTAACATACTACTTATATTTCAATCCTCGTAATATTCTTCAAACTCAGTTTTAAACTGGTCCTTAGGTACATGTTCAGTGCGAATGACGTCTGGGAATTTCTTAGCAAACTTTACTTCTCCAACCGCACATCGCTCGCACAAAGCCTCACTGTTCAACAATGGTAAGCGGCACTTTCTAAACGGGAAAGGGAGCCACGCAAGTATATGTTGCTTCCCCTTCTCAATCTGATGCTTAATAATAATAACAATAATAATAGTAATATTTCCTTACATCAGAATATCTTTGAAGAACCACATTTCAGAAGGAATGCTCCTTAGAGTTTAAAAATCCCGTTGGCATTTACATCACTACACAATAATTCCTCCTCTAGTTGGTGAACACTTATTAGAAAATCAACCGTGGCTGCATTGAAGCAACGATCCCACTATGTGCTTGCATTGGTTTATACAAACCGTCAAGAAGCTATGTATCATTCTCACTACTGAATTGAGTGCACTGCTTCAATCATTACACGATTTCACCAGACAAGTGCTTACAAAGACATCGACAATGGTATGTGTTCCTGTAAAATGCGATAGTCTACTCTCTTTTAATAACAGTATTTCAGATAGGTAGAAAATTCTGAGATCTACTTGTATAACACAGTGTGACTAGAGGTACATATTTGTAGCAAACTTAAATCCTACAGTTTCAAAGAGACTTGGAGCAGACAAAAAGGGACAACCTGACATAAATACATTCAATGATTGACACGTTCTTATGTGCTCCGTTTTTACAAAAGAGTGTATGAGTTAGTACGATGCCCCTGCTCTCAGAGCGGCGAAGCATATTCTTGTTGTGCGTTTACTGGTCAGTCACAAACATGTATTCACGTAATATAATCCTACTATAATTTTCCTTTAACATTTCACATACAATAAATGAAAAGCACCAGTTTGTTGTTCTACCAAGAACCGATGGAAGATTCAGTTAAAATGGTTTCACTTACATGTTACAGCAGTAATCAGTATCATTAAAGAAACAAATAATACCATCACGAACGCAATGGAAGCAGTCAAATTATGTTGTTGTCAACGGAAGTATACTTTCTAGTGCGTTTCAATGGCAATCAAATTAAACAAACATTTATCTCATCCATAATTCTGTTATTTGCAAGTAAGCACCCCAAACTCCGACTCTTTTTTCAGATACCAGTGTATAAAACAGCTTCAAACGTCTGATTTCTTTAGTATTGAGTTAATGTGTTAAACATCTGGCATTAAGCGAGTAAGCATGAAAAAATATAGAAAAGGTTGGAAATTACATTTATAATTTATAGGAAGTCGCTAAGTGATTTCATTATCAAACATCTGATGTGTATACTGTGGGTAATTTACGCTCTGTCTTAAGCAAAATTTAGTTTTTCACACATCTCAGTGTTTATGACGTTGTATCTCCTTAACTATATATGAGATAATTTTGAAGATACGTTCACAGGCATATGTGGACACCGTCTGCCAAATGTTTTGCGAATAGAATTGTTACAGTAGTAACAAATTAAAAGTCATGCTTGATGCCTAAGCTATTCTATATGAACAGCGACTATATAGTAATTGTTTTTAGACTGAAATTTTCACTCTGCAGCGGAGTGTGCGCTGATATGAAACTTCCTGGCAGATTGAAACTGTGTGCCGGACCGAGACTCGAACTCGAGACCTTTGCGTTTCGCTGGCAAAGGTCCCGAGCTCGAGTCTCGATCCGGCACAGTGAAATGATGTGCGAATTTGGTTGGAAGTAGTAAGTGCTGTAAGTCTCAAATACTGTGTGAATATAGTGCTGGTAATTTACACACTGTGAGAGAGGGCTAGTAGAAATCCTTGGGTAACAGAAGATTTATTTAATTTAATTGATGAAAGGAGAAAATATAAAAATACAGTAAATGAAACAGGTGAAAAGGAATACAAATGTCTCAAAAATGAGATCGACAGGAAGTGCAAAATAGCTAAGCAGGAATGGCTAGAGGACAAGGGTAAGGATGTAGAGGCATATCTCACGAGGGGTAAGATAGATACTGCCTACAGGAAAATTAGAGAGACCTTTGGAGAAAAGAGAACCACTTGTATGAATATCAAGAGCTCAGGTGGAAACCCAGTCCAGGCAAGGAAGGGAAAGCAGGAAGATGGAAGGAGTATATAGAGGGTCCATATAAGTACGATGATTTTGAGGACAATATTATAGAAATGGAAGAGAATGTAGATAAAGATGAAATAGGAGATATGATACTGCGTGAAGAGTTTGACAGAGCACTGAAAGACCTAAGTCAAAACAAGTCCCCAGGAGTAGACAACATTCCATTGGAACTACTGACAGCCGCGGGAGGGCCAGGCCTAACAAAATTCTACCATCTGGTGAGCAAGATGTGCGAGACAGGCGAAATACACTCAGACTTGAAGAAGAATATAATAATTCCAATCCCAAAGAAAGCAGGTGTTGACAGATGTGAAAATTACCGAACTATCAGTTTAATAAGCCATGGCTGCAAAATACTAACGCGAATTCTTTACAGACGAATGGAAAAACTGGTAGGAGCCGACCTCGGGGAAGATCAGTTTGGATTCCGTAGAAATGTTGGAACACGTGAGGCAATGCTGACCCTACGACTTATCTTAAAAAATAGATTAAGGAAAGGCAAATCTACGTGTCTAGCATTTGTAGACTTAGAGAAGGCTTTCGACAATGTTGACTGGAATACTCTCTTTCAAATTCTGAAGGTGGCAGGGGTAAAATACAGGGAGCGAAAGTCTATTTACAATTTGTACAGAAAGCAGATGGCAGTTATAAGAGTCGAGGGGCACGAAAGGGAAGCACTGGTTGGGAAGAGAGTGAGACAGGGTTGTAGCCTCTCCCCGATGTTATTCAATCTGTATATTGAGCAAGCGGTAAAGGAAACAAAAGAAAAATTTGGAGTTCGAATTAAAATACATGGAGAAGAAATATAAACTTTGAGGTTCGCCGATGACATTGTAATTCTGTCAGAGACAGCAAATGACCCGGAAAAGCAACTGAACGGAATGGACCGTGTCTTGAAAGGAGGATATAAGATGAACATCAACAAAAGCAAACCGAGAATAATGGAATGTAGTCGAATTAAATCGGTGACGCTGCAGGAATTAGATTAGGAAATGAGGCGCTTAAAGTAGTCAATGCATTTTACTACACTCCTGGAAATTGAAATAAGAACACCGTGAATTCATTGTCCCAGGAAGGGGAAACTTTATTGACACATTCCTGGGGTCCGATACATCACATGATCACACTGACAGAACCACAGGCACATAGACACAGGCAACAGAGCATGCACAATGTCGGCACTAGTACAGTGTATATCCACCTTTCGCAGCAATGCAGGCTGCTATTCTCCCATGGAGACGATCGTAGAGATGCTGGATGTAGTCCTGTGGAACGGCTTGCCATGCCATTTCCACCTGGCGCCTCAGTTGGACCAGCGTTCGTGCTGGACGTGAAGACCGCGTGAGACGACGCTTCATCCAGTCCCAAACATGCTCAATGGGGGACAGATCCGGAGATCTTGCTGGCCAGGGTAGTTGACTTACACCTTCTAGAGCACGTTGGGTGGCACGGGATACATGCGGACGTGCATTGTCCTGTTGGAACAGCAAGTTCCCTTGCCGGTCTAGGAATGGTAGAACGATGGGTTCGATGACGGTTTGGATGTACCGTGCACTATTCAGTGTCCCCTCGACGATCACCAGTGGTGTACGACCAGTGTAGGAGATCGCTCCCCACAGCATGATGCCGGGTGTTGGCCCTGTGTGCCTCGGTCGTATGCAGTCCTGATTGTGGCGCTCACCTGCACGGCGCCAAACACGCATACGACCATCATTGGCACCAAGGCAGAAGCGACTCTCATCGCTGAAGACGACACGTCTCCATTCGTCCCTCCATTCACGCCTGTCGCGACACCACTGGAGGCGGGCTGCACGATGTTGGGGCGTGAGCGGAAGACGGCCTAACGGTGTGCGGGACCGTAGCCCAGCTTCATGGAGACGGTTGCGAATGGTCCTCGCCGATAACCCAGGAGCAACAGTGTCCCTAGTTTGCTGGGAAGTGGCGGTGCGGTCCCCTACGGCACTGCGTAGGATCCTACGATCTTGGCGTGCATCCATGCGTCGCTGCGGTCCGGTCCCAGGTCGACGGGCGCGTGCACCTTCCGCCGACCACTGGCGACAACATCGATGTACTGTGGAGACCTCACGCCCCACGTGTTGAGCAATTCGGCGGTATGTCCACCCGGCCTCCCGCATGCCCACTATACGCCCTCGCTCAAAGTCCGTCAACTGCACATACGGTTCACGTCCACGCTGTCGCGGCATGCTACCAGTGTTAAAGACTGCGATGGAGCTCCGTATGCCACGGCAAACTGGCTGACACTGACGGCGGCGGTGCACAAATTCTGCCCAGGTAGCGCCATTCGACGGCCAACACCGCGGTTCCTGGTGTGTCCGCTGTGCCGTGCGTGTGATCATTGCTTGTACAGCCCTCTCGCAGTGTCCGGAGCAAGTATGGTGGGTCTGACACACCGGTGTCAATGTGTTCTTTTTTCCATTTCCAGGAGTGTATTTGGGGAGCAAAATAACTGATGATGGTCGAAGTAGAGAGGATATAAAATGTAGGCTGGCAATGGCAAGGAAAGTGTTTCTGAAGAAGAGAAATTTTTTAACATCGAGTGTAGATTAAAGTGTCAGGAAGTCGTTTCTGAAAGTATTTGTATGAAGTGTAGCCATGTATGGAAGTGAAACATGGACGATAAATAGTTTAGACAAGAAGAGAATAGAAGCTATCGAAATGTGGTGCTGCAGAAGAATGCTGAAGATTAGTGGGTAGATCACATAACTAATGAAGAGGTATTGAATAGAATTGGGGAGAAGAGAAATTTGTGGCACAACTTGAATAGAAGAAGGGATCGGTTAGTAGGACATGTTCTGAGGCATCAAGGGGTCACCAATTTAGTACTGGAGGGCAGCGTGGAGGGTAAAAATTGTAGAGAGAGAGACGAAGAGATGAATACACTAAGCAGATTCAGAAGGATGTAAGTTGCAGTAGGTACGGGGACATGAAGAAACTTGCACAGGACAGAGTAGCATGGAGAGCTGCATCAAACCAGTCTCAGGACTGAAGACCACAACAACAGCAAACAACTTACACTGTCCCAAGATATGTACACAGATTCTAACTGTAATACTTGTCCCACTTCGTTAAGTGTTTAACGGAAGTTTACTCCTCTTAATGAGAAGATTATGACATCATTTTAAATTTTTACGTGTTGTTGTTGTTGCGGTCTTCAGTCCAAAGACTAGTCTGAGGCAGCTCTCCATGCTACTCAGTAGAGCTGCATGTCCTGGGGAAAAATTACGGCTGTAGTTTCCCCCTACTTTCAGCCGTTCGCAGTACCAGTACAGCAAGGCCATTTTGGTTTATGTTAATTGAGCAGATGATCAGACAATCATTCAGACTGTTGCCATTCCAACTACTGAAAATGCTGCTGCCCTTCTTCATGAACCGCAAGATTGTCTGACCTCTCAATAGATACCCCTCCGTTGTGGTTGCACCTACGGTATGGCTATCTATATCGCTGAGGCACGCGAGCCTCCCCACCAAGGGCAAGGTCCATGGTTCATACGGGGGGGGGGGGGGGGATTTTTATGTAGAGCAAATAATTAATGCTATGAAAAATTGAATTTTTGTTGCCTTGCTTTCCGTTAGATAGCCAACCTGTATCTGTGATTTTACACTGTGCCCGAGGTTAACCGTTTTAAAAAATACTGATGATATCAGCTTGACTCTCGAGGAATATTTTAAATGTGTACGTGAGAAACTAATTTTGTCAAAAAAGGTACCGTTCATTTTTTCTCATACGATTATCTCGTATAATTTAAGTCTTATAGGTAACGATCCCTGTATATGATAACCCCATAAGATAATTAGGTCTGTTATTCAAAATGTAGCTACAGTTCCATGCTTGTTCGACTACTACACCCAGCATTTTCTGTATTATGTTTTGCGTCTCCTAGTCTTTGCCTGCCACCTCTGCTTTCCCATCTACTGCTCCTAACAACGTCAGACTGTTCCTTGATGCTGTAGCAGGTTGAAACGCCCTGCTAAACCCGCAGGACGGGACAGGTAGTTTAAATTGTGGAAAGAGGCCAAAATAAGCGGCTGTCAGTTACACTAGAACGTACAACTTTATTTATTTATTTATTTATGCATTTATTTTACCTGGCAAGATTAGGGCCTTGAGGCCCTCTCTTACACCTAACCAGGCATACTCAGATTCAACAAATTTCAGTGTCTACAGAAAATTAGGACATATAACATGTTATACAGTATTAACGTTAAAGAAAAAAAAATAGAGATTATGAAAGTAGTACAATGATAATTATAACAATCAAAAAATATTTATAACAATCAAGAATAATAAAAATAATAATAATGATAATAATAATAATGACTATGTATATGAAAGTAAACATATTTTTCTTTTATGAGTGTCAGTCCTATTGCTAGTTGGGAATTTTCTCGTTATATTCTTGCAGCTTGTGAGTTATTCTCATCAAGCAGAGACATAAGACGATGGAATGGGGTGAAAGATATAGAAGAGGTAGATAGGTTAGAGGAAGAGAAATAGAATGGTATAATTCGAAGCTATGATGGAGAGGAAAAAGAAAAAGATGAGGGGGGGGGGCACAACAATGGTGGCTATACCGTCCCTAATATGTAAGTCTTAAGTTCCCTCTTGAATGTTGAGTGGTTTTGGATAAGACGCAGATCACAGGGGAGCGCATTCCATAGTCGTATGGCTGAGATGGAGAATGACACAGAGAAAGATTTTGTGTTATGTAAAGGTACAGCCAAGATGCTAGACGTATCCGATCTGGTATTGCGGTTGTGGAATGATGATAGGTGTTTAATGTGAGAAGATAAGTATTGGGGGCACCAGTGGCTAAGAAATCGATGAAGTAAGCACATCGTGTGGAGATCGCGTGCCTTATGTGGGAGTATCCAACCTAGCTGGGAGTATGAAGGACTGATATGATCATACAACCGTATGTTGCATACGTATCTAACACAAGCATTCATCACTAGCTCTAGGCATCTCGAATTTTCATTATTTGTGCCATGTTGAACTACATCACAGTAGTAAAGATTAGGCAAGACTAGTGTTTGGACTCATTTTTGTTTAACATGGGTTGGAAATATTTTTCTAAATTTTTGAATTGCATTTAGGGAGGAGAGCGATTTCCGGCAAGCTGTGACTGTTTGTTCTTCCCAGTTTAGGTGTTCATCCAAGATTATTCCAAGGTCTTTTACTGTTTTTTGGTATGGTAGTTGGGTACCATTGAGGAGTATTTGAGGGACTGTTTCGCGAAAGTACCGACTGATTAACTTTGGATGAGATATAAGTATGACCTGGGATTTCTTGGGGTTTAGTTTCAGACCTAGGTTCTGTGCCCATCGAGAAACAGAGCAAAGATCTGCGTTCATATTCGCTACTGCGTCAGCAATGTTCTTGGGGCTTGCACTTATGTACAGTTGGATGTCGTCGGCATATAGATGGTAGTTGCAGGAGTGAATCACTGAAGAAATATCATTAATGTACAGTGAGAAGAGTAATGGACCAAGGACGGAGCCTTGGGGAACTCCAGAGCGCACGTTTTTCCATGATGACTTTTCCGACCCACAAATGACTTGTTGACTTCTGTTTTTGAGGTAGCTGTCGAACCAGTGTATTGCGCTGTTTGAGAAATTCAGCTGCTTCATTTTAATTAGTAATATATCAAAGTCAACTGTATCAAAAGCCTTGCTAAAGTCAAGCAGTGCTAGGATGGTAGCTTCACGTCTGTCCATAGCATGTTTAATGTCATCGGTTACTTTGATTAATGCAGTTGCTGTACTATGGTACTTTCGAAAGCCTGACTGATATTTGTCGTGGATGTTATGAGTTTTGAGGTAATCCGTCAGCTGTTCATGGACGATGTATTCTAGGGCTTTAGATATTGCAGGAAGTATGCTGATCGGCCTGTAGTCACCTGGCGACTTAGGGTTGTCAGTCTTGGGTATAGGTTGAATTAAGCTTTGCTTCCACTCAGTAGGGTATGTACTACTGACAAGAGACAGGTTGAAGATGTCTGTGATAACTGGAGTAATAGTGTTTACGACGTTCTTAATCATGCCAATGCTCACTCCATCATTTCCTACTGCCTCGGAAGAGATTCTCATAATTGCCTTGTGTACTGTGCCGGTAGTGACATGTTTTAGGAAAAACTTGTCTCTCGAGAGATTGATATCTTGGGGCTGGTAATTTGTCGCTGCGTGGCAGTTTACGGCTGTTGAGAAGAAATCGTTTGCAGACGCTTGATAAACAGCGTCAGATCTTCGCTTCCCTATACCGAAACTGCGCAGCTTTTTCCACAGTGCAGCAGGTTTTGATATGCCGCATACGACAGAGCGGGCATGTCTGATTTTGGCATTCCTCACGCTTTGCTTGGTTCTATTTCGGAGTTTCCTATAAGCTTCGTACGCCTCGGGAGTTGGGCTACGCTTGAAGGCCCTATGTGCAGCATCACGTTCATTCATTAACTGGCGTAATGCAGTGGTGAGCCACGGAGCGGGAGCTCTCTTTACCTTGACAGTGCGTTGAGGAGCATGTTTATCATACAGTGCAATAATTTTGCGACATAATTCCCGAATTTTTCCGTCTAAAGTCGGTTCATTGCTTATATCATGCCAAGGGATGTCTGAGCAATCCTTTTGAAGAGCGTCATGGTTAACATTTTTTAGGTTTCTGTAGGTTACCAGGTGAGATTTTTCTTTGGTAGTATGTACTGAGTAATTTAAGAAAATCACCTCATGAGCAGAGAGTCCTGGAGCGGATGTCTGATTGGCGCGAATTATTTTATCTGGTCGCTTTGTTGCTATTATATCTATGAGTGTATGGCTGTGTGGCGTGTGATGAGTTGGGTCCAGCGGTGTTAAACTCATATCATTGGAGTGGAACAGTCTCCTAAGTTTTTCTGCAGAGGGAGATTTTAACTGTAAGTCGATGTTTGTGTCGCCCATAATGATTATGTGTTCATACAGTGTCACGAGCGAGGACAGGGCAGACTGAAAGGAGGACATAGCACCGACGTTTGGAGGTTTATAGATTACTCCAATTAGCAGTTTCTGATTTGATGTATTTATTTCGAAAAACAAGAACTCTGCTTCTCCTTCGCCCTTTGCATCCGATGTGCATAGTATAGTAGGTCTCAGATCAGAGCGAATATAGGCACCCACACCACCCCCGCGTCGTGTTTCACGATCTGCCCTTAGGAGAGAGTAACCAGTGATTCGGATAGCGTCGGAAGAAATGTTTGGTTTCAACCAAGTTTCAGAGACGAGGATAATATGGAACAGCGATTGGCAGAACAGGTCACAGAACTCGTCGAAGTGAGCCGTTAGCGACTGAGCGTTCGCGTGGGCCACAAAGAGCCCGCCGCCGGAACCGGTCCGCCCCATTGTGGCCGCCTGTAGGGCCGAGCGCGCTCCGTCTACCTGCTGGCCGGAAGAGGGACAAAAGCTGGATTTCGCGGGGGAAGACATATTTACAGGTGTGTCCAAGGTCGTGACTGACTCAAGCGTCTGTGGGCTAAAGGTGAAAGACAAGCTGGAGGTATCGGAGAATTTGACCAAACATTACAAGAGACAAGATAATTTTTAAGAAAACACAGCATTAATTTAACGGCTGAATGCGCCATACAATCTCATGCCTTAAGGGCAAGATCATTTTAATTTAATAATCGGCTGAAGGTCCATCACTTAAGACTCAGACCAATATAAATTTTTAAAAGGCCAAGGCCTTATCTTAAAAAGGTTCTTTAAATTAGACTGAGGGCCCAAACAATCTTACGTTTTAAGGGCAAAACGGCCTTAATTGAAAAATCGGTTAGAAGCCATACAAATACAAACAACAAGAACAAATAAGAAAAGCCAGTACACCCAACGGCGCTCAGAAGTTTCAGAGGGTCAGCCTGGAATTCAAACACTAACGCTCGCTTATGTGAGACAGGCAGTGTAGTTGTTATGGGACTGTGTGTTTGTGTTTGGTTCTGTTATGTTGTTATCTGTGGTTTGGAGCTTTCTGCTTTTATTTTACAACTACACAGGATAATCAGAAAAAGATGAAAGAAAACACAAGATGGTACACAATGACATACAAACACAAACTCACCCATAAAATCACCAACATTTTCAAAAGACAGGGAATAAACATAGCATACACAACAGACAGTTCTATACAAAAATACACCCCAAAACTGACAAAAAACAGAGACATATACCAGAAAGCAGGTATATACCAGTTACAGTGTAACACTTGTGAAGGCACATACATAGAGCAAACAAGGAGAACATTTGATGTCAAATACAAGGAACATGAGAGCATGGCAATATGCGACAAACCACTCCACATTTGCAGAACATCTTAGAGAAAATGATCAAAAACCAACCACCAGAGAAGATGACATGAGAATAATTAGAATCAACAATAAAAAGCACCTTCTGACCATGCAAGAAAATTACCACATACATAAAACCAAAGCAGAGGGGAAAATTCTGTTCAATGACCAAGTACACATGCCAAGCAATTCATTATTTACACTAATAGATAAAATAATAGAATAATGTTCGCAAAAAGTATAAATATAATAATACTGTCCAATGTAATAGTAATAGAACCCAACATCTTTACACTCACTCATCCATGACCCCTCCTCAGAATATTGAAACGAAAAAAAAAAAAATCGGCTCTATCCCCCCTCTCTGTCTCACTCATACGCACATACACGGTATAAACATTATAAACAGAATGAGATTTTCACTCTGCAGCGGAGTGTGCGCTGATATGAAACTTCCTGGCAGATTAAAACTGTGTGCCCTACTGAGACTCGAACTCGGGACCTTTCTTTCAGGAGTGCTAGTTCTGCAAGGTTCGCAGGAGAGTTTCTGTAAAGTTTGGAAGGTAGGAGACGAGGTACTGGCAGAAATAAAGCTGTGAGGACCGGGCGTGAGTCGTGCTTCGGTAGCTCAGATGGTAGAGCACTTGCCCGCGAAAGGCAAAGGTCCCGAGTTCGAGTCTCGGTCGGGCACACAGTCTTAATCTGCCAGGAAGTTTCATTATAAACAGAAGTTAGTAACGAACATATACTTCGTTAGGTTGGCAACAAATAGGTAAACATGCCAAAGACGATGAAACACGTAATGGAGTCGCAATATTTACGCTGTGAAAAGAAGTGTACGACGAAATAGGTGTATAGAGTGACAGAAGAACGATAGTCCACCACAAAAAAGAATGAGGAACATGGTGAACAGTGTGTGGATGGCGAAAACACAAAGATGTGAATATTGTACAGTGATAAAAGTGATAGTGCGGCCTCGAGACCAGACTTTAGGAAACGCAGATCAGCAAATCGTAAGTAATTACATGTTTACAAAAAATCGCGAAGTGAGCTGTTTGATAATCTATAACTAACAAACTGTATCATTATAGATCCTACTGATGATGACTTCGAACAGGAGAAGGCGAAACGCGTATGGAATAAATAAAGTAACTAGCAGCAAGAAAAGGCAGTTTGATTTGCAAAACAAGTATTTATATGCTTGCTGCGGAGGATGGCCACACAAACAAACTTGAGTAACATTCTTGTTCAAGAAACTGAAAATAAGTAACTTCAATGGGCAAACATAGCCTATACTTTGTCACACGAGAGTGCAAAGAACTCTGTCACTAGCAGATGTTACCGTTAAAGAAAGTGAAAGTGTTAACAGTTATTGAAGAACAAGGCTATTAGCATAAGTACAACAGATAATGACATCTACTTTTTGCTTTCAAAACTTGGTAAAACTGAGTGGTTTCAATAATATTACTATTACAGTGCACTGTAGAATCATGAATTGGACATAGGTTCAATGTTACCATTTCAAACATACTCCTCTCTGACATGAAATATGGATATGGTTCACAGCAAAATTAATTATTATGTGTAGATTAAGTCTCTCGTTACTAAACACCTTTCTACTTAGAATGAAAACTAAATGGAGGGCACTAACAAATTACTTCTCACTGTCTTTTGAGTAAAGAAATTACTGTTTTCATAGATAGTGGCCTTTCTGTTAATCGTTATCTAGCATGAGCACAACTGACAAACTGTGGATCATGTTACACCATTAATATGCACTTTTAATACACAAGAGGAACCCAATATTGTATAGAATTTGACTTGAATAGCAAGAGTAATTGAAACACTCTATAATTAAGTAACTTTGTGCATTTCAACTACTTTCAATGGAGGAGGGCACTTAATCTTGACCACTGTAGCAGAGCAAACTAAACACATTTTCAATACTCTAAAAAAACAAGCACTTAACAAGCATGAACATGTAACTTTCAACAGTAATAGTTCCCAACTTAAACTGTAGTAGAACACAACTTGATGTAGTTATAAGACAATAGCTCACCTTTGGGTGATTTTTAGCAGGCTGCACTCAGATCTTTTAATTTGCAAAACTGTATAAGCCACAGTTTTGAGAACATTTAATTTTTGAAAGTAACAGCAAATTGTCTTTATTAATACAGTCTTCTATTTCCAAGTCAATGATTAAATAACTAACTCTGAAAGTCCACAAAACTTTAAATTGGACTGTTTCAATATCTGGGAGGCTTTCACAAAGCTACATTTACTACCTCCCACAATTCTACTAAATCCACAGTAAATCTGAATACTCCCTTCTTACCAAAGATCAAACAATTAACTGTTTGGTTTTGAGGCTTTCACTTTTTTCCACAACAAGGACACTCGGTAATCATAGTTCAAACTGAGAGGAACCTGAGAGGAGGTGTGATAAGGAAAACAATCAAGGTAAGTACATAAATTCAGTTATAAATTACCTTATATTTGAGCACACTAGCACATCCAGTGAGCTGATCCTTCACTGTACATTACTATAGTTCTTCTGTTCTATTACAGTGATTGCACAATGTGGTGGCGAGTGCATGTTGGTAGGTGGATTTGCAGGTAGAACTGCTGGACTCTGTCATTTCTTGGTGGCGATGATGGATACCAATTTCAGAATAGTTCCAGCTCTTTATCCATCCATCCGAGACATTGGAAAGCGTCAGGAAAAGCCTCTCGCGGAACCAGCACAATACACAACTTTTACATGAGCAGTTGATAGTTTGGTTTCTCGTCCCCGACTGACTCTTGGTTCCACCGTTCTATCCATGCCCACCCCATTTTGCACGCGCTATATTGTTCCATTCTCGAGGAAACCACACCACCTTTTACATACAAAATAAGCCAGAACCCTGAGTGAAGGTCAGCAGTTTACATAACGGCAACCAGACATATTAAATAAAACAAAACATTTGCATATATTGACATTTCTACAAAAAATTATTCACACAGAAATTACAATTACACACAGTAAGTTTTGTTCCCTCCAAATGAGACAAAGAATTTAAATGACATATACACTACATTGCATAGAATCAATCCAAGACATCAAAGTTTTTACAAAGAAGGGAGTATACAATTTTGTGTTATAGATTCAATCAAACAACATTTACAGAAGCTCAACAATGGGATGTTGAACAAAACAGAAAGCAAAATGAATCAACAAAAGGAATGTAGTGTCTAAGTTATAGTATTACAACCCGTCCTTTTGCTGTTCTGGCAATATAAAGGTGATGTGTTATTGCAACAGGCTAATGCTCGCCTTCACATGCTCGTGAAACTCAAGGTACTCTGCAAGTGTGGCAGCAATTTCTCTGGCCAGCACCATCTCTGAACTTGTCTCTAAAGGAGTACTTATGGTATATGACGAGACGAAAAGTGACTCGTATACTTGTCAACCAACAAATCTTAAGAGCTAGGGAACAGGTTGAGCAAGCGTGGAGTAACGTATTGCAGGACAGTATTCGCCGTCTGTACTGTCGACTCGATGCCAGAGTCAGCGTCTGAACTGCCGCCTGTGGAGGCTACACCACCTACTAATATTAGTGTTTGAGTATGGGTCGATACCTCGTACCTCAATACCTTGTGCTATTAATCGTGTAAGATTGCAGATATAGTTACTCTTTGAGTATCGATACCATTGCCTTACACGTAGCGCGAGCGAGGTGGGGCAGTGGTTGGCACACTGGACTCGCATTCTGGAGGACAACGGTTCAAATCCGCGTCCGGCCATCCAGATTTAGTTTTTCCGTGATTTCCCTAAATCGCTTCAGGCAAATTCCGGGATGGTTCCTTTGACAGGGCATGGTCGACTTCCTTCCCCATCCTTCCCTAATGCGATGAGACCGATGACCTCGCTGTTTGGTCTCTTTCCCTAAATCATCACGTAGAGGCCTGCCGCCGGGAGAACCCCTAGTGATCGAGTAGCTCGGCTGGGTGCCAACCACAGAAGGTGGCGCGGAAGGCAATGAATAATGAGGAGTCTTGTCTGAATGCCCGATTTGGGTGGACGATACATAGCTGAGTGCCATGAGAAGATCGATAAATCCACCAAATGTTGCATTGTTAATGAGTGGGATTGAGAACTGATCAATATTAGAAGCGAGCCGTTAGATAAGACGTGTAGAAACATTGGTTACCTCAGAAAAGTAGTAACAAGCCGAAATAAGAGTGAACTTTGGTACAAGTCCGTAGAAACGTTAGGAACCTGTATCGTGCCCTGTACTAGAGAAAATTAGCCTTTCATTTCAGTGAAGTCAATGTGTCACTTCGAATCCTTTTCACATCTATTTGAACTTACCGACTGTGAAGATTTTTAATGGAAATAGTGGTAATTTCGATAGGGCAAGTACCGGTAGGCACTCGGTGCCATTTTTAGTCTTCCGATGCCTATCCCTCGGGAAGAAGATGCTCACACTCAGCTGTGTAGCATAAACATTGGTCCGATCGCCGTGGTTATATCAACACAGCTCGTTTTAGAGAGAAACCTGACAGTGATAGATACGAAAAACGGAGTACATATCGTACAATTTGTAAATGTAATTGTTTCATGTACTCTGTACGTACTGTTGCAACAATAAATTTCAGTGCATTGGAAACCTGCAAAAGAGTATACTAAATGTTTTCCGGCAGTGTATGTTGTAAATGAGAAATAGCTCTCTTGTTGTACTGCACTTTCCTTTCCAGAATGCGCGATAGCTACATATTAAAAGATGAGGAAAGCGAAGTTGAAATTCATTTATGGAAGAAAACAATGTATAGCATTTGATAAAAATACATGCGTTTTTCGAATGAATACTTATCTCATTCTTTAACAAAACATAGACGAAATGATCATTGCTACATAGCCTCTTTTCCTCGTGTTTCCGGCACTATATTCGATGAAGCTCTGTCGCGGGTTCGTAGTTTAGCTAACTGAGATATTTTAGACTTTATTCCGCTGATATACATTTTCTGACATTTCTGTTAATCTGTACGGGTAGGTGTCATTCTGGTTCTTTAAGCAGGCCATTGTCTACCTATTGCTCCCACCCTCCTTTCTCTCCCTGTTATTATTAAGTTCCTTATGACAGTTTTTTTATCTGTTTAAATATTTCAGGGAATAGTTAGAGAACAAAGGACAATCATTGTAATGCTGGCAGTCTCATATTAATATGCTCGTAGAAAGTGCGGTTGGTGGATTTTCAAGAGAAAACAGCAATTATTATGTTTGAGGGTATAATTTCTTGTCGACAATGAGGCTGTCAAACGAGAAACTGTGGCTGTTCCGGACGTTGAAGGAGGAAGAAATTTCACGTGGTGTTACTGAAGGAACAATTTCGACATTTGCTTAACAACGTAAGGAAAATATGGAAAACTTACATCACGGTTGACGAATCGAGTCATGAATACGGTTGCAGTCAACTACATGCCCAGATCCGTCTCTATTGCGCATTATAATCTGTCGACAAATCAAATAAATACACATGTCACGATATCCAGTTTCTAAACACATTATGAATATTTAAATTAGGCAGAGGAACATTAATGGGGTATATCAATGCACAAGCTTGTTATGACTAGTCACGCTGACTACTATATTCTTGATTTACGAGAAAACCTTAAAGAACAGAATTTCACAATGATGCTCACCATTAAACAGTAGATTTGAAACAAAGAATGGATAATTATTCAAAATGTTCTTAGTTAGGATAAGTCAGTATACATACGACTAGGATACCAGCCTAGTTTATTTCCTACAATGAACACGACATAAAATTCCCACGCAACAACCACCTTTTCTTAAGTCAGAGTATTAATAGGTTGCACAAACAAAAGAAAATAAAAAAGGTCAAAACTATACGTATTAAATACTATGTTGATGAGATGTTTTGAAATAAAAAGAAAGAGGTCTGTTTGATTACGTTTTTATAAGGCGGACACACAACATTACCTCAAAGAGTAACAGCTATTAATAAAAGAACGGAATATCTGAAAAGTGATGAGTCCTGTCAGCTAACATGTACATCTTCATATTAATACTTGAACACGAAAATTGAAGTACTGATTTTTAATATTAACTGTACAAGGGAGACAATGATCCTCATAGTCGTATAATTCGAAAAGTACTTTGCCGTACATGTACATAATGAAAAATAATGGGTGTATGTTGCCGTTAATAATGGTGAAAGAAGTAGAAGCATTCACATTCACAACACTGATGTTCCATTCTCTATCACGCATTAATATCTCCAATGTCTGAATATCAATACCTGAACATCGAAATTTGAAGAGCTACCAATCTCTCCCCTGTCCAACGATCGATTGCTATGGTAGATTCACACACGAAAGTAACAATATTTCGTGAAATAGAGTTTAGGGCCTTCCATGATTACATGGCCCATTTGCAGCAAAATAGGTATACCGGGCAGCTAAAATGCGACAACTGCTAGGACGTTGATGTTGCTAGCAGTGAAAATCAACATATCGTAGTAACGAAGTCTGTAAATAACGTTGTTATTTTACTTACTTTCCTGGAAGAGCAATTGCGTGGTTATTTGCTGTCATTACTAGAAAATTCGAAATAAGTTCTTAATTTTTAATTTCTTCATTTTCAATAATTACGTCTTACGACTTCTCTTATTATGCGGAAACTATATTTGTTTTAGGGTATGCCTAGACTTGCTGTGCTGGTACTGCGAACGGCTGAAAGCAAGGGGAAACTACAGGCGTAATTTTTCCCGAGGGCATGCAGCTTTGCTGTATGATTAAATGATGATGGCGTCGTCTTGGGTAAAATATTCCGGAGGTAAAATAGTCCCCAATTCGGATCTCCGGGCGGAGACTACTGAAGAGGACGTCGTTATCAGGAGAAAGAAAACTGGCGTTCTACGGATCGGAGCGTGGAATGTCAGATCCCTTAATCGGGCAGGTAGGTTAGAAAATTAAAAAAGGGAAATGGATAGGTTTAAGTCGGATATAGTGGGAATTAGTGAAGTTCGGTGGCAGGAAAAACAAGACTTTTGGTCAGGTGAATACAGGGTTATAAATACAAAATGAAATAGGGGTAATGCAGGAGTAGGTTTAATAATGAATAAAAAAAATAGGAGTGCGGGTAAGCTACTACAAATAGCACAGTGAACGCATTATTGTGACCAAGATAGACACGAAGTCCACGTTATTACAGTAGTACAAGTTTATATGTCAAATAGCTCTGCAGATGATGAAAAAATTGATTAAATGTATGGTGAGATAAAAGAAATTATTCAGGTAGTGAAGGGAGACGAAAATTTAATAGTCATGGGTGACTGGAATTCGACAGTAGGAAAAGGAAGAGAAGGAAATTTAGTAGGTGAATATGGATTGCGGCTAAGATATGCAAGAGGAAGCCGCCTGGTAGAATTTTGCACAGAATATAACTTAATCATAGCTAACACTTAGTTCAAGCATCATGAAAGAAGGTTGTATACAAGGAAGAACCCTGGAGATACTAGAAGGTTTCAGATATATTATATAATGGTAAGACAGAGATTTAGGAACCAGATTATAAATTGTAAGACATTTCCAGGGGCAGATGTGGACGCTGACCACAATCTATAGGTTATGAACTGTAGATTAAAACTGAAGAAACTGCAGAAAGGTGGGAATTTAAGGAGATGGGACCTGGATAAACAGAAAGAGCCAGAGGTTGTACAGAGTTTCAGGGAGAGCATAAGGGAACAACTGACAGGATTGGGGGAAAGAAACACAGTAGAAGAAGAATGGGTAGCTGTGAGGAATGAAATAGTGAAGGCAGCAGAGGATCAAGTAGGTAAAAAGACGAGAGCTAGTAGAAATCCTTGGGTAACAGAAGAGATACTGAATTTAATTGATGAAAGGAGAAAATACAAAAATGCAGTAAGTGAAGCAGGCAAAAAGGAATACAAACGTCTCAAAAATGAGATCGACAGGAAGTGCAAAATGGCTAAGCAGGGATGCCTAGAGGACAAATATAAGGCTTATCTCACGAGGGGTGAGATAGATACTGCCTACAGGAAAATTAAAGAGAGCTTTGGAGAAAAGAGAACCATTTGCATGAATATCAAGAGCTCAGATGGAAACCCAGTTCTAAGCAAAGAAGGGAAAGCAGAAAGGTGGAAGGAGTATATAGAGGGTCTACACAGGGGCGATGTTCTTGAGGACAACAGTATGGAAGTGGAAGAGGAGGTAGATGAACATGAAATGGGAGATATGATACTGCGTGAAGAGTTTGACAGAGCACTGTGTAAGACGTATGCTTTGCCGGCGATGGGCGAGGCATGACAGAATCTCTGACCAGAGAGTAGTTTATAGTTAGTTGTTGCTTGTCGCTAGTCTGCGCTTGTCTGCGCGAGTCAGTAGTACTCGGTCGGCTTTAGTAGCGAGTCTGGTGTAGTCTGCGTGAGTCGGCGGGAGTCGGCATGCGTCGGCTGTGTGCTCTGCTCGCGACTCTGGTCAGGACTCTGGAGGATGAGTATTGTTGTAGAAGGTATAGAAGCAGCCTTGCGCGTATTTAATAATGTATGTTAATTGTAATTTAATTTGTTCAAAGAAATGCCCCAATAATAATTTTTATAATATAAAGCAACTCTTTTAAAGAAAAGCATTCATTTCAATTTAAAGATTTTATGCAATGGATTATCTTTCCTTTCATGAATCACAAAGTATAGGCCAGCACTGCACGGAGCTGTGCCGAAAATTTTTTATTTAAGAGCAGATATATTCGCACTTTTTATTGAGGTAAGAATTTTTGCTTTTTTTTCATTCAGAATACAGGGCCGAGGCGCAGCGCTGCTGTCGTCATAAAATTTACCAGGTTACTGAATTTTTTTATTGTTTTAGTGTTTAGGAATTTTTCTGTTTCGAACTTAACATTAAATGAGAAAAGAATTTTGTGGGAACATTAAATGTGAATGCATTTCTTCACAGAGATTATAAATGGGAGCCAATTTTTGTTCAGAGGTTACAATACTTAAAATTCATTTAATTCTTATTTCCGATGGGACGTTACACTTGGTTCAAATTTTAATTTAAACATTTTTGTGGGGAGGTTACACTTGGCGACATCCGGCCAGGACCGTATTTCTTTGTGAATCTTCTGAGTAGTAGTCATATATTTGCTCTTATTTAGTTAAACGTAGTTTGCATCTGGCGCAACGCATTTACTAATTTGTCACTCTTACTTCACAGATCATCGGCAATTTGTTGCTCTTTATTGTATTTGTGTTTGTTGCATTGTGCATTGTCTTTGTTTCATTTGTGAATAATATTGATTTGTGTAAAAATGCCGCGAAAAACTGTTAACAGTACATCGCGATGTGTAATGAGTGAAATAGCCGACTCGAATAATTTGACCGATAATACTTGCGACACTCAGTGTAATGATGACAATCCTCCATTTACAGACAATCAGTGCGTACCGACCGCTAACAATGATTTAACCACAATTGATGACGTGGCACGTTCTGTTACAATGAACGCTGTCCAGCTTGACACACCCGGTTTGCAAAATTTACGTAATGAACAGGTAATTATTTCTAACGAAAATGAACAGTGTACTCAAAGTACGGCAGATTTATTTAATTCCGATTTAGTGACTAACAGTGCACATCCGATTGGGAAACCTTTTCGAGAATCACAGAATGACCAAATGGTTACAAAAAACGTGACAATTGCAGGTATGCCATCAAACAACACAGAGAATAGAGTAGGTAATATTGGCTTGGAACAAATTATGGCATTATTGCTACAAATGAATGAAGATGTCAAACGTCGGAATGAAATGCTAGATAACCATTACAAACGACTTAATGAATCGTACAAACAACGTAATGAAAAATTCAAACAATTCAGTGAAGAACTAAACAACAGTTTGAAACAACTTACTGAAAATTACGACAAACTTAATGAATCGTGCAAACAACTCAATGAAAAATATGATAGGTCGATCGAACTAATTAATGAAAGTTTCAAACTGTCGAATGAAAAACACGATAACCTTAACGAACAGAACAAACAACTTAGTGAACAGATTACAGCCGTTACCGTGCAACGTCATGATACTAAAGAACAATTACGCGACGAAATTAAGGCTTGTGCTAGTAACAGTAGTGAAGAAATTAGATCTGTTGCACAAGAATTAAGTAATACAGATGCAGCGACAACAGAATTACTTAGAGACGAAATTAATGCAGTCACTGAACAATGTTCAGAAAACGCAACACAGATACGCGACGAGTTTAATTTAAAGTCACCAGAACTTTCACACACTTTGCATACGGAAGTCGATAAGAAATGTGAACAACAGAACAGCCAAATTGAGGAACGTATTAAAGTGACAGAAATGAAAAATGTTTCGGTCACTGACACGTCACAGCATGCGGCACATTCCGATCATTTGTCACGCTCACACAGCCAGTGTAACTTAGGTAATTTACAGAGACTACAGGAGTTAAAATCCGAAAAGATACAGACAAATAGATTCTTATGTAATCGTGAACCTGTTCACACATTCAGTGACGAGAATGTTGATTATAAGCAATTTGTATCTGTAAAAAAATCTAAGGTATTTCAAAATGACAGAGCACAGGTACACGCATTGAACTGGATACGTCGATTTATTTTTGTACTTTCACCGCCATTACCTGTAATGCAGAAATTAGAATTAGCATGGATACAGCAATTTGCTTCTGAATTTTTACCGCCATTGCCTGTAACGCAAAAGCTAAAATTTATTTGCAGCGCGTAATAGACCTCAGGGGATTCATTACGCTTTAATGAATATGTGCCGTAGTGTGCACAGGGCCCCGAGCCGTAGTAGTGCTGTTTCATCTTTAGTTTTCTGCACTGCTGCCTTCTCTTCTACTATCCTTTATATCTATTAAAACAGCTCTTCAACTATTGCTCTATCTAGGATTAAGAAATGACTAAAGAAAACCTGATATGACAAGTTTTACCGAAAGTGACAATTTTTCATTTGACACTCCAGAAATGACAACCATGAGAATTTTAATACCAGACAAAATTTTAATCATCAGTATGTGCAAAATTTTCAGCAGTCGCAAACACATTTTAGTAACAATAGACGTTTTCCTTCGCAACAGCAACAAAACCAACCGGTTAGCATACCTAACCAACAATGCAGTCTACAAGGTCAACCAAGCTTTAATGTTTCGCTGCATACGCATATAGCGTCGGCCCCAACAAATAGTAACACACAGCAACAAGGAACTCAGTACGTACAGAAAACACACTATTTCAATTCCTATCGCAATGCACCGTATAGAAATGACTATCATGACAGACGTAAAAATAATGAGCACAATTTTCAGCGTACATTTAATAACAGTCTATCTTATCAGCAGCAAGAACATCAGCAACAACATATTATCATGAATGAACCAGACAGTAGGTATCATCCAGAACGTAAGACGTCAGGAAGAAATAACAGAACAGTACAAATAGTGGAAATGCCACAGCATCCTCCCGAAAATAATGACACGTCAGATGGAATTTGACTAGATACAGTACAGGTAGCATATTCCAGTAACGCAGGCAATACTTTTGACACGCAGAATCTTGTTCACGAGAATGTTATTTGAAACATGCTTTGTTGAATGCACCACTTTTATCGCACCCAGATCTTGCCAGAAATTTTTCTATTGCCACCGACAGTTCTAACACCGCTTTAGGCGTACATATTTTTCAGGAAATTGAAAAAGATGGTTGTACAGTAATTAAAAACATCGCTTTTGCAAGTCGCATTCTGTCACCTGCTGAACGAAATTATTCTGTTACAGAACTTGAAACATTATGTGTTGTATGGACTTTTACCAGATTTAGGCATTTTCTTTATGGAAGACACACTACCGTTTACACAGATCATAGAGCGATACAGTTTTTGCTTTCGGCTAAATTTACACACGACAGATTAAGTAGATGGAAACTTTATTTGCAGGAATTTAATTTTGCAATTGTTCACATTCCCGGCACACAAAATATTGTAGCAGACGCACTATCCCGTTCTCTTAACTACAATCAGCAAGACATCGCAACCAACTTCTGCAAAGCAATTTTCAGCGTCATGTACATTCAACAAGTTGCATTTGAAAATTTCATTTCGTCGTCATTACAAGACACAGCACAAGAGCAGAGTAAAGACAACGTATGGAAAGAAATCAAACACCTTTGGCAATATAGGAATAATGTTACCATTAGAAACCATTACACTGTACGAAATGACATTCTGCTTCGCCGCTCTCATCCTGACAGCAACAATTGGTTATTATGCATTCCTGACGAACTTGTTAACAAATTAATCTGGTATACTCATTTAAGTTACGCACATTACGGAGCCAGAAAATGTTTTCTTATACTGAGACAGAACTGTTATTTTACCAACATGGAGAAACGTATTCGACGAGTTTTAGCGTCATGTAAAATCTGCCAGAAAGCTAAATCAGACATGACTTCACATATTCCTCCATTACATCCCATTGTACCTGTTAAATTGAGACATATGGCCGCTGTAGACATTTTTGGTCCGATTCCCAGAACTAATAGAGGTTTTTGCTACATCTTTGTCGCTGTTGAACTAACTTCAAAATTTGTTACCTTCACTCCGTTACGCAAAGCTACTGCTGAAACTGTTTCGAAAGCATTTGTAAAACATTTTCTATTTCATGTAGGGCATGTGTTGAAAGTAATTTCCGACAATGGACCACAGTTTCGATCTGCTATATGGACACGTATGTTACGAGCTAGAAACATTTCTCCGACCTATATATCCAGGTACCATGCTTCTTCGAACCCTTGTGAACGATTAATGAAAGAAATTGGTAAACTGTGTAGAACATACTGCCATAAAAAACATATTGATTGGGACACACACATACTCTCATTCCAGGATGTAATTAATTCCATACCAAATGAATCTACTATGCTATCTCCGTCTGTAATACTGAAAAATGTTGAACCACCTAACAAAATTAAAGAATTAGTAACCTTTCCTACATCTCGTCGACTACGACACCATGAAATAATTGACATAGCGCTAAACAACATGAAACGTGCCGCAGAGCGCCGGAGAAGACAGCAAAAACAGGTTTGTACACGCCGTGACTTTCACATTGGACAGAAGATATTAGTACGTACACACTATTTATCCAATAGAGGAAAAGGTAGGTGCAGTAAATTTGAGCTTCTATATGCAGGTCCATATCGAATTCGCAGCATTCCTCACCCCAATGTAGTACACGTCGAAACTTTGAGAACCAGAAAAACCAAAGGGAACCACCACATGTCGAACGTCAAACCTTTTATTGAATGAACATACTTTATGATTTATCACACTGTAATGCCATTTCCGATTTTTTTTTATGACCACTTATGCAATTATATTCACATGAACACTTACTGATGATTATCGTATTTTTTCTTGGGAAGTGCCCGGCAAGGTAAGGTTAGCAGGTCGCTCTTCTTGTCGTTACACATCAGACTGTGCATATTTTCCATTTTTTATGCATGTATGATTGTTTTCCTGTTTTGTTTGTATGCACTATGAAATAGTTAAGATATAACAAACACCGTAGCATTTTGCCATATGATATCTCAACATCGTGACTACTTTACTTTTTTTTTTGCTGCTACATTGTGATACACTGTGTACCTTTTTGCTTCTGAACACTGTCGATGTTTTTGACATATTACGTTTTCTGTCATGCTATGCTGTATGCTCAATTATGTTACTATAAACCAGTTTTTATTTAATGGGTATATGAATTAAATGCCAGACATTAATCTTTGTTCATCATTTTCAGAAAGAAATAACGTGTAAACGAAATAAATTAAACAGAAATGGGAATTTCACCTTCGGAATGAACGAAAGTAGATGCAATACTTCGTGGCGAAGAGTAAATGGATCAGAATTAACAAGCATTAACAAGAATATACTATACACATCGTAGAATAGCAGTCTTAACTAATTTTTTCTTTCAGAATACAAGGCGATTGATGCAGGCTGTCAGACAGAACTACACATCTTAGTTTTAGTGATGAAATATGCTAGAAATAAGGAATAGTTGTATAATGAATAATGAAGTGACTTTTTTGCAGATGATAATGAATGGTGATGAATAATGATGAAGAATACGCTACTATGGATAATGAAGTTTTTCTTTACAGGTGATGATAATAATGGAGTTATGGTAATATGAATAATGAAGTTTTTCTTTACAGATGAGGATGATGATGAAGTTTATGTATTTACTGTTAGTTAAGAGATGCTAAGTAGTTATTTAAGTATTTGTTGCAGTTCGTTTTGACAGTATGTCTTATATCACATGGTATGATGACTGAAGGTTTTGGAAAGGACAGCTAGAGAACATATATATTTTTTATACACATTTCACTACCTGTTAATTCGAAGTTCACTACTTTTCAGCATAATATGCGTTTCTTCTTTCAGTTTAATAATCCATTTTGTATATTTTACAGGAGAAATTATTCATGAAATTAATGTGCTATAAGCAGTTGTTCATTAAACCTATGTCATTTATGAATGTGATCACATATACTCTACTTGTTTGATAACCTTGCTACAGCTGACTCATGACGAATGACGTTACACATCTTCATTTGCAGCAATAACTCAAAAGCAAATATTGTTATCCCCCAGTAATTAATTATCGATCCTAACACAATGCATTGCTAGCAAAAAAAAAAAGTTATGAGTAATACTGATCAGCTCTGAATAGTATGTCACTTCAATAATGACTTCTGAATAATACTGAATGATGCTTTGTAATAATGCATAAATACTATGCGCATAATTTCTGTAAATAATATTTTTGTTATACTCTATAAATGCTACAGCAATAATTAACGCTTGTTTCGAATGATCACTTCTGAATAACGCATAAAAAAATGCTTTGTAGCTGGCCAATGAATGCCACTGATTACTGTAATAAGATGACCTATGATGCCAATGATTACTATAATTAGATTAATTATGTACAAATGCTATGCCAATAATTAATGCTCATTTTGAATGATCACTTCTGAATAATGCATAAAAAAATGCTTTGTAACTGGCCCATGAATGCCACTGATTACTGTAATAAGATGACCTATGATGCCAATTATTACTATAATTAGATTAATTATGTATAAATGCTATGCCAATAATTAACTCATTTTGAATGATGTCTTCTGAATAATGCATAAAAAAATGTTTTGTAACTGGCCAATGAATGCCACTGATTACTGTAATAAGATGACCTATGATGCCAATGATTACTATAATTAGATTAATTATGTATAAATGCTATGCCAATAATTAACACATTTTGAATGATCACTTCTGAATAATGCATAAAAAAATGCTTTGTAACTGGCCAATGAATGCCACCGATTACTGTAATAAGATGATCTATGATGCCAATGATTACTACAATTAGATTAATTATGTATAAACGCTATGCCAATAATTAACTCAGTTTGAATGATGACTTCTGAATAATGCATAAAAAAATGCTTTGTATCTGGCCAATGAGTGCCAATAATTACTATATTCAAATAATTTATGAACATTATTCTGTAATACTACATACATGGTACAGAAATGTTCAGTAACTGGGCGATGAGTGCCACCAATTACTCAAATCAGTTGTTACACTAGTGTAATTCTCAATGAAGACTAGTATGTGACTTAATGTCCTTCACCTTCTGACCTAATTACAAGAAATTACTGCAATATCCGTTTGTCCTGTGTATCCTCATGATCATGGAGCACTATATTTGGTTTTTGCACTAATTCTACGTTGGTCTACTTTACAAGAACGTGGTGTTGACACGACATGCTCTCCACCAACTTGAGCGATGGAGATGCTATTATGGTCCCACTGTTTGGTGTACCTAATGTACTACCAAAATGATAGCATGGAATATTATTACGACATTTCAGTGTCTTGGCTACACTGATAAATACTTCAAGGAAAAGAACTACAGATTGTCTCACTTTGTGTTGTGCTTCTATAGAAGGATATGGACTTTCAGTGCAACTGTGTGCAACCTAAAGTGCTACAACCATGACGCAATCCTTCCCATTCCTATCCTAGTTCTTGTAAAATAGTAAAAAAAAGGTATATACAGTGCGTGTGCACTTTTATCATCTGTCAATATGATTTGTATTTATTATGTTTATTTGTTGTAAAAATGTTAGAGAGTTTTACAGTGCGTATGCACTTTATGTCATTTGTACTCATTACGTATACATTTTGTGATTCCCAGATATGTTCTGTATTACAGTGCATGTGCACTTTCGTCATTTTGTTAACATGATTTGTATTCATTGCGTATACATTTTTGTGATTTGCTGATATGTTCTGAACTACAGTGCGTGTGCACTTTTGTCATTTGTCAATATGATTTGTACTCATTATGTTTATTTGTTGTAAAAATGCTAAAGAGTGTTACAGTGCGTGTGCACTTTTGCCATTTGTTAATATGTTTTGTACTCATTGTGTATATATTTTGTCATTGCCTGATATGTTCTGTACTCAGTGCATGTGCACTATATTTTATTTCATGTTCTGCACCTATATATATATATATATATATATATATATATATATATATATATATATATATATATTCTGTGATTGTAAACTTAGTTAATTAAGAAAAATTTGTTGCTCATGGCAAGTCCAATTGACTCACCATCGCTGCCAAATTTTTGCCCCCCCCCCCCCCCCCAGTGGAGGGTTATGTAAGACGTATGCTTTGCTGGCGATGGGCGAGGCATGACAGAATCTCTGACCAGAGAGTAGTTTATAGTTAGTTGTTGCTTGTCGCTAGTCTGCGCTTATCTGCGCGAGTCAGTAGTACTCTGTCGGCTTTAGTAGCGAGTCTGGTGTAGTCTGCGTGAGTCGGCGGGAGTCGGCATGCGTCGGCTGTGTGCTCTGCTCGCGACTCTGGTCAGGACTCTGGAGGATGAGTATTGTTGTAGAAGGTAAAGAAGCAGCCTTGCGCATATTTGGTAATGTATGTTAATTGTAATTTAATTTGTTCAAAGAAATGCCCCAATAATAATTTTTATAATATAAAGCAACTCTTTTAAAGAAAAGCATTCATTTCAATTTAAAGAATTTCCAATGCATCATCATTGCATCCAAGAATAAAAAAAAAAAAATACGCCAGCTTTGCACGAAGCTGTGTCGAAAAATGACTAATTAAGAGCAGATATAATAGTAGTTTTATTGAGGTAAGAATTTTTGCTTTTTTTTTATTCAGAATACAGGGCCGAAGGTCAGCGCCGCTGTCCTTACAGATTCATCAGGTTACAAAACTTTTTTTTATTATTTTGGTGTTTAGGAATTTTTCTGTTTCGAACTTGACATTAAATGAGAATAGAAATTTTGTGGTAACATTAAATGTGAATGCATTTCTGCACACAGACAATAAATGGGAGCCAATTTTGTTCAGAGGTTACAATATTAGAGAAATTCGTTTAATTATTATTATTTTGTGACAAGGCTACGCTTGGCACATTTCCATTTAACAATATTTTGTGGGGAGTTTACATTTGGCTACATTTTCATTTTTTATTTTTAACATTTTTATATCTACAGGGAGGTTACACTCGGCTCATTTTCATTCACATTTAAAAATATTTCTGCGGGGAGGTTACAACTCAAAGACCTAAGTCGAAGCAAGGCCCTGGGAGTAGACAACATTCCATTAGAACTATTGACGGCCTTGGGGGAGCCAGTCCTGACAAAACTCTACCATCTGGTGAGCAAGATATATGAGACAGGCGAAATACCCTCAGACTTCAAGAAGAACGTAATAATTCCAATCCTAAAGAAAGCAGGTGTTGACAGATGTGAAAATTACCGAACTATTAGTTTAATAAGTCAGAGCTGCAAAATACTAACACGAATTCTTTACAGACGAATCAGAAAAATGGTAGAAACCGACCTCGGGGAACATCAGTTTGGATACCGTAGAAATGTTGGAACACCTGAGGCAATACTGACCCTACGACTTATCTTAGAAGAAAGGTTAAGGAAAGGCAAACCTACATTTCTAGCATTCGTAGACTTAGAGAAAGCTTTTGACAATGTTGACTGGAATACTCTCTTTCAAATCCTGAAGGTGGTAGGGGTAAAATACAGGGAGCGAAAGTCTATTTACAATTTGTACAGAAAGCAGATGGCAGTTATAAGAGTCGAGGGACATGAAAGGGAAGCAGCGGTTGGGAAGGAAGTGAGATAGGGTTGTAACCTATCCCCGATGCTATTCAATCCGTATATTGAGCAGGCAGTAAAGGAAACAAAAGAAAAGTTCGGAGTAGCTATTAAAATCCATGGAAAGAAATAAAAACTTTGAGGTTCGCCGATGACGTTGTAATTCTGTCAGAGACAGCAAAGGACTTGGAAGAGCAGTTGAACGGAATGGACAGTGTCTTGAAAGGAGGCTATAAGATGAACATCAACAAAAGCAAAACAAGGATAATGGAATGTAGTCGAATTAAGTCGGGTGATGCTGAGGGAATTAGATTAGGAAATGAGACACTTAAAGTAGTAAAGGAGTTTTGCTATTTGGGGAGCATAATAACTGATGATTGTCGAAGTAGAGAGGATATAAAATGTAGACTGGCAATGGCAAGGAAAGCGTTTCTGAAGAAGAGTGTCAGGAAGTCGTTTCTGAAAGTATTTGTATGGAGTGTAGCCATGTATGGAAGTGAAACATGGACGATAAATAGTTTAGACAAGAAGAGAATAGAAGGTATCGAAATGTGGTGCTACAGAAGAATGCTGAAGATTAGATGGGTAGATGACATAACTAATGATGAGGTATTGAATAGAATTGGGGAGAAGTGGAGTTTGTGGCACAACGTGACCAGAAGAAGGGATCGGTTGGTAGGACATGTTCTGAGGCATCAAGGGATCACCAATTTAGTACTGGAGGGCACCGTGGAGGGTAAAAATCGTAGAGGGAGACCAAGAGATGAATACACTAAGCAGATTCAGATGGATGTAGGCTGCAGTAGGTACTGGGAGATGACGAAGCTTGCACAGGCTAGAGCAGCATGGAGAGCTGCATCAAACCTGTCTCAGGACTATAGACCACAACAACAACAACATGCCTAGAAGGAGGTTGCTAATTGGTCAGAGTGAAAGACGCAGAGCTAGACAGGCACAATTTTTTCGTAGAGAAAGTAATAGGAATGTGGACATTCATAATCATAATGCATCTGTTTGATTTAACGCTCATAATATTAATACGTTAACAGCGTAAACTGAATTTTTAGAATTAATTGCAGATGGAGGCCAATGAACTGTAGACGTGCACAAAAGAAAAAAATCGTGAATACATAGTCATTAAGAGAGATAACAGGAAATAGACACGTTTGAGTTGGAGTCTAGGGACGTTAATTATTAAATGTTGCAGATAGTTCATTTGCTGTGACACACGCATACCGGACTGCTACAATGCCTCAATTGCGACGTCGTTGACATTGTCAACAGCGGAAAACGAAACGTAGAACGAAGTCGTCAGGGAAAATAAAAGTTTTTTAGTAGCGTCGTTTCTCCATTTAATTTGGTCTAAGAGTAAACGAGACTAACTTTGTGTTCGTTTGCCGTCACCATAAAATTAAGTGTGCTACTAATTTTGAGTATCTTTATTTTGAGTAGCGACAGCGTCTCACAATATAATGAAACTATATTTATTTTAGGTTATGCCTCGAAGAAAAACATAAAAGAATCGGACTGAAAGACCTAGATCTTGAGAGAGACAATTTTTGTGTAGAGAAAGTAACAGGAATAATGCAGATGTTGATAACGATAATCCTATTGCCGTTCTGAAAGATACATTTATATGTGTACGGAACATAAACACAAATAATTCTGAGAACTGTAATTGCGGTTTGATGGATTTACAGTGGAGATTTTGTAATGCAAGTCATTTCGCGTGTGAGGTGACTATACCCGAAACAACGGCATTCATGTTATGTTGTCATTATTTGCTACTATTAACGCAAAATTTATTTTTCAACGCAGTTTATTAAAGACCCATTTCAAATGTTCGAACAGCTAAAGAGAAATCAAAGAATTATTACCAGAATACACGTAGCAGCAATGCAACTCTTGCCACGGATCAGTTAAAATTTCAGGCACTTTAAGATACATGGCGTTTGCAGTCACAGGTCAGGTCCACTGACGCAGTTGTGTCGAATTTCTAAAACAGACGTTACTAGGTAATTTTAATGTCACAGTTCTCTTGTTGGACTGATAGAAGAGAAAATGGCAAAGAATATAAAAAAAAGGTCAACAACATAACTCCACATGACAAGAACTTAAATATGTTTCGGAATCAGCGCTATCAAGCGGTTAGTTACAGGTTTCTTCAAGCGTTCTGTAACACAGTCTCAATTTTAACTTACAATGGATGTACTTGAAGAAAGTCTCTATTTACGTCTTCCGTAAGCGAGTATCTAACAGTGGTCAATGAGTTTTTCACAGTGAGCGATGTAGCGCAGCGATTGTCACACTTGACTTACATTCAGAGTAGCGGAATTAAAAATCCCCAACTGGGCACCTTTAGGTAGTTTTTCTGTACGTTCTCCAAAACCATTTCCGTCTATGTGAAAAAGACACCGCCGATTTCCTTCTGCATTAACTACATATCCGAGTTTTTACTTCGTTTGTAATAACATGCAACTGTCTTCTCGGAAGAGTGTTAACGCTAGTAAGGGATTAACACTAGTGCGGAAATTTTCGAATGGCAATAGTTTCACCTTTGACTGGCCTCAGCGGCCAGAGACAGTGGTCTCGTTTGTGTAAATAGTGCTTGTTTTTAAGTGTGAGTGTGTTTCTTACTTTGTAAGAAGCCTTTTGGACGAACGCTCAAGTCCATTGCTGTCTTTCTGTCGTGCTTGTCTCAACTCAGAGTCTCCCCAACTTCCGGCATACATCCACAATTCAAGCAATAGGATCCAACAGACTTTGAGCACCACTTTCCCGAAGCCAAGAGATTACAAGAGATTAGCGCACTGCTGTCAACACATTCGTTCTATGGCAGAAACTGTCAGTTGTTGCGGACTGACTATCGGATGAAATGTTTATCTGTGTCAGAAGAAGTTTAAATTTTGTGCTTAGGAGCGAATATCACACCTGAAGCAGAAGAAGTCGAACTCTCAATCGTGGTGCTTGACATTACAGTCACAGGGGAAAATGTTGTCTTTAACTTCATTTACCTTTCCAGACTATAACACGAATTTTGTTTGGAGATGACAGATGTACTGTCGGGTAGGAAAAAGAATTCTATCAGCATTAAACAATCAAAATGTATTTCCATTATACACTCCTGGAAATGGAAAAAAGAACACATTGACACCGGTGTGTCAGACCCACCATACTTGCTCCGGACACTGCGAGAGGGCTGTACAAGCAATGATCACACGCACGGCACAGCGGACACACCAGGAACCGCGGTGCTGGCCGTCGAATGGCGCTAGCTGCGCAGCATTTGTGCACCGCCGCCGTCAGTGTCAGCCAGTTTGCCGTGGCGTACGGAGCTCCATCGCAGTCTTTAACACTGGTAGCATGCCGCGACAGTGTGGACGTGAACCGTATGTGCAGTTGACGGACTTTGAGCGAGGGCGTATAGTGGGCATGCGGGAGGCCGGGTGGACGTACCGCCGAATTGCTCAACACGTGGGGCGTGAGGTCTCCACAGTACATCGATGTTGTCGCCAGTGGTCGGCGGAAGGTGCACGTGCCCGTCGACCTGGGACCGGACCGCAGCGACGCACGGATGCACGTCAAGACCGTAGGATCCTACACAGTGCCGTAGGGGACCGCACCGCCACTTCCCAGCAAATTAGGGACACTGTTGCTCCTGGGGTATCGGCGAGGACCATTCGCAACCGTCTCCATGAAGCTGGGCTACGGTCCCGCACACCGTTAGGCCGTCTTCCGCTCACGCCCCAACATCGTGCAGCCCGCCTCCAGTGGTGTCGCGACAGGCGTGAATGGAGGGACGACGTGTCGTCTTCAGCGATGAGAGTCGCTTCTGCCTTGGTGCCAATGATGGTCGTATGCGTGTTTGGCGCCGTGCAGGTGAGCGCCACAATCAGGACTGCATACGACCGAGGCACACAGGGCCAACACCCGGCATCATGGTGTGGGGAGCGATCTCCTACACTGGCCGTACACCACTGGTGATCGTCGAGGGGACACTGAATAGTGCACGGTACATCCAAACCGTCATCGAACCCATCGTTCTACCATTCCTAGACCGGCAAGGGAACTTGCTGTTCCAACAGGACAATGCACGTCCGCATGTATCCCGTGCCACCCAACGTGCTCTAGAAGGTGTAAGTCAACTACCCTGGCCAGCAAGATCTCCGGATCTGTCCCCCATTGAGCATGTTTGGGACTGGATGAAGCGTCGTCTCACGCGGTCTGCACGTCCAGCACGAACGCTGGTCAAACTGAGGCGCCAGGTGGAAATGGCATGGCAAGCCGTTCCACAGGACTACATCCAGCATCTCTACGATCGTCTCCATGGGAGAACAGCAGCCTGCATTGCTGCGAAAGGTGGATATACACTGTACTAGTGCCGACATTGTGCATGCTCTGTTTCCTGTGTCTATGAGCCTGTGGTTCTGTCAGTGTAATCATGTGATGTATCTGACCCCAGGAATGTGTCAATAAAGTTTCCCCTTCCTGGGACAATGAATTCACGGTGTTCTTATTTCAATTTCCAGGAGTGTATGACTGTTATTGTAGCCTGGCGTGTTAGCACACCACCTTCAGTATTCCGTGAGGAGAGACGGCCCAGGAACGAATCCGCTAGACTGGATGTGGTTTTTAGGCGGTTTCCCACATCCAGCGAGGTGGTTAGTGGTTAACAGGCTGGTGCTCAAGTCCCACATTAGTAATTCGAAAATACTTAGTGAGCGTCGGCAGCCTTTCACAGCGACTAAAATCCAAATGCAAACACTTTGGATACACAAATTCCACCCTGATTTGGTGGTGGTCGTGGTGGTGGTGGGGATGGTCTGGTGATAGAAGGGCATGCTGCCACCCTCTGCCACTCTCTCAAAATTCGAGTACTTAATAGCCTGGCTCCGTAGAAGATACTGGCTAAAACAAGGAAACACAAGAACTGCTACCTTAACGTTGAACAAAAGTTCAATTTAATACAGAGTAGGGTAACTAAGATAATCTAAATTCTTTTGCAGATAGATGCATTTTCGTTCTGAATTGTATTTAACGCAATTTGATCCTACATCATGTAAAAGAAACTTAAGTTTGCTTTAAAGAAGGCGAAACAGCGTAACGTTCAAGAATATTGAAATCCCGGATGAAGGACGCATTAAGATTAGTGTTCCTTGACTTTCATAAAGTTGTCCATCTAGTACCTTAATGGCACCTACTAAACACAACTATATATTTTAAGAATACCATCAGACAAAATACGCCGTTGGACAGAATATTCAGAATTCAGCTCATTTTTCACTACGGGGACATTTCAGCATAAGCGAAAGTAACATATTTTGTATACCGGGGAAACAAAGAGGATCTTACTATTCAAATAGCAGGTAAATTTCGGTTTTGTCGGAAGAACTCGAATGAAACGTAATTAATCCACAGAGGAACATCTTTTTGAGTGACTCTTAACTTTTATAAGTTGTGTCAACAGGAGAGAGACAGAAATTTAAGTAAGGAATTGTGTGGTCCGTCACAAGTTCATTGTACAAAGCGAAAGCGTCACGTTAATACTAAGCATTCTACAGCGAGGTACGCTGCAGGAAGATCTTAGGCAATAGTTATATACATTAAGTCCTACTATATACATACCACGTAGTAACTATGGTCACACGACTACAGAAATTGAATTTCTGCTGGTACAGTGGATAACCTTCGTAAAGTAACAGATGGTGTCTTTTCGAGTAAAAACAAACGAGGTGTACTAAACAGATTCACTGTAGGCACGTCGTATACAGATCAAGAACGAAGGAAAACTTCACAAGGAAGCGGATGAACAAGTCATTGTGCATCCTCAGTCGTCAGTGAAAAACGACTGCTCCCCTTCCTGCCTCACAGTAAAGCTGCCGAAGCCATCAGTCAGATATCGATAAGGTTACACGTCAGACACTTCATGAGACCACGAGTAAACCACTTGTGTGTAGTACACTATGGACCATGCATCATCGTTACATATGGGCCATCTAAACAGAGAGCTTCCCGACTTCAGAGAAACTGAATTAGGAGATTACACGGCAGAGATTTAATCAGATCACACGTAAACAACTTGTGTGTAAGGAGCTACGGACCATGCAGCATCGCTATATTTGGGTCATCTAAACACTATGCTACCCGACTTCAGAGAAGCTGAACTTGGATTACCTATGTTTCTATAGATTTCCACCCATTATGTCGTCTTACAAGAATTGAAATTAGAAAGAAGAGAAAGATTTTACAGCGATGCGATATATGAAAAGAAGTACCGATTTACTTCTTCGAAAGGAATTTAAAGTTTTCGCGTGACCGTGTGCTAATGTGAATAGTTACCAACCGTGCACAGGCAGGGTGACGACTTCAGCGAGCGACCAAATGGTGTAAATTGCCCTGAAGATGACCCCATCGCGGGTTGAAACCGGTTGGCGGCAAAATAAATAATGCGATTGTGACTGTCATTTTGAATAATTGATTATAAGTAAATTAATCGCTGTTATCTCCACACAACTATGTTGTCTAAAAAAATAGGAATAAAGGCATTCCTTCAAACATTCAAAGTAAATAATAATTTTGTAGGACTTTAAACGGTAATGGCTTATAATTGCTTCTTATAAGCAGCAGCATTTTCTGTTATTGTTAGTACTAATCGAAGATTTTAATTGGTATGAAAATAAAATAGTGTAATTAGGACTTTTTCTTTGCATCGATTAATTTGAAATACTTGTCTGTTAACTTTAATGATCTTATGGAGTGTATCATACTAAATAATAACTGAACACTTGAGAAAATTGTTACTCCACAACATATTTGAAACAGTAAAGATTCTGTTTCAAGCAGAATTCGGACCCTCGGAAATATTTCAGCACCAAGAATAGGAACCTGTCCAGGTAAATGACTCAGGAGAAATCAGTGTTCTCGACACGAGCTGAAATTAAAAAACTTATTATTTGAATGTTAAGCAATTTACTAGTCCATGCAAATAAATACAGTGCTGAACTTCACTTGTACTGACGTTGGTGGGTACGGCAATCACCTGTAGTGCAAGTGTGAAATCATCATGCCTGACCATGGTTCTTGATGCAAATTTGCTCTGTAATTTGTCTTCTTGGCGTCAAAATTTTGTGATTCAGAGCAAACCAATAATTGCCACTATTTAATGGCCAATATACATCCACAGGTGATGCATAATTAATTCACTCCTGCTGCTGTCCTCTCCTTCTGTAGCATTCCAAATGTTAACTGTTTGAATGCTAGCCAACAACTATTTATGCCACAAATACTTCTTGTGGTACTTCACACCGAAGCACCTTTTACATTAACGCCTACAGTTTTTCGTTGCAGAGGGACTTTTTCCAGGTTTTATATGTATTTTATTCTACATTCCCTGTGTATATTAGTATTATAAAAGGACATAATTTTGAAAATTACATTACAAAGTAATGCTTCCTAAATAAATTTTCAGATAATAAGAACAGTCATTTTCATATGTGTTGAACCAATACAGATATTACTTTATACAGAGGAAAACTCAGAAGTTACATGAAGCAAAAACAATCGATGATGAACATAAGTGTTACATTACCTTCAGAGTTAGGAAGTGTGTTGGACTACTGCTGTACGAAGTCTGTTAGAAGATCCAGTAACTGAAAGAAGAACTACTGACAAATATGTCATTTAAATAACATATGACGAAATGACCAGTATTTTGCGGATCATCTCATTTCTTCCTCAAGTTCTTTAGGATGTCATCGGAGTATCTCTGATTAGGTCTCATTTACCTGCAGATTTCAAACAGTAGCGGGGCAAAGATAGTGTCAGCCCACATCGCATTCCAGAATGAGATTTTCACTCTGCAGCAAAGTGTGCGCTGATATGAAACTTCCTGGCAGATCAAAACTGTGTGCCGGACCGAGATTCGAACTCGGGACCTTCGCCTTTCGCGGGCAAGTGCTCTACCAACTCACGCCCATCCTCACAGCTTTACTTCTGCCAGTACTTCGTCTCCTACCTTTCAAACTTTACAGAAGCTCATCTGCGAGGAGAGCTTCTGTAAAGTTTGGAAGGTAGGAGACGATGTACTGGCAGAAGTGAAGCTGTGAGGACGGGGCGTGAGTCGTGCTTGGGTAGTTCAGTTGGTAGAGCACTTGCATTGTTGCTAATTTTATTCTAGAAGGCAGATCCAAGACGGCGGCCATAGATGTGGCAATGTGGAAGTGACATCATGGTGGGAAGTTCAAATTTTGGGTGGAAAATAGGTCAGTTGGGCTACCTCCACTAACCTAACCCCTTCCCATCCCCATCTCCTCCCCCACCCCTCCCCTAACCTTACCCTGCCCCTCCCCCAACCCTCCCCCTCCCCTCCCCCTCCCCTACCCCATTCCCTCCCCTTCCTTTCACCGTATGGAAATTGGCAGGAAAAGGACGTCTGTGCTGGGCTGCCAGATAGATCAGATGTAAGTCTTTATTTTGTATGCTCAGTTCCCCTCCACTCCCCCATCTGGAAATTGGTGGGAAAGGGAATAATTCTGTGCTGGTGTGCCAGATAGCATGGACGGAAGTATTCATAGTGTTATTTAAACAATTTGAGTTATCATAGACAGTATCTCCATGTGGTGTGTTCATAGCACGGTTGTAAGTATTCATAGCGTTATCCTCACGGTTTTGTGAGAATTACCCCTGTATTAAGCATGGGCTGCTTCAGCTCGTGGTCTCGTGGTAGCATTCTCGCTTCCCGAGCACGGGGTCCCGGGTTCTATTCCCGGCGGTGTCAGGGATTTTCACCTGCCTCGAGATGACTAGGTGCTTGTGTTGTCCTCATCATTTCATCATCATTCATGAAAGTGGCGAGATAGGGCTGAGCAAAGTTTGGGAATTTGTATGGGCCTTTATAACCGCGCAGTTGAGTGCCCCTCAAACCAATCAGCATCATCATCAGGAGTTGCTAAATTCGACTGAATATATCTCTAAATACACTTTCAAAAAAGATCGTTTCACAGTAGTTTGCATCAGTTTTGTGATGCACTCGATAAAGATCGATGCACACTTGTGAAATTTCCCTGAGACGCTTCACACGCTTCTGTGGGAAAGAAATCCCGAAACCGATATCTGCTGCAGTATCTGATTTTACACGCCAAAACGACGATATTTGGAAGCAGAAATAAATATCTCAGTAACTCTAAACACGACGCTCACCAGTTTTCGAGTTCTAATTGCTTGTTTGAAGGCATTGCCAGATAAAGAGAGAGAAAGAGAGAGAGAAAGAGAGGGAGAAATGTCTAAGTCGTACAGCTGCTGTGGTATTCTTCACTTTTCAGAAGTGGTGAGTGGGATTAGTATTGTATTTGCTGCTGGTGCAATCAGCGACTTCATTTTCCTCACTTATAGAAGCATACGCTGGGACTAAGCACAGACTGGAAAAACAGAACAATACATAAACAGAATTCGAAGCACTGTTCTACAGACGCGAAAAATGGCCGGAATTTTCTGTGTGCTACTGCCGCTGGTCTGGAAATGCTCTAAAGCCACAATAATGAATAAGGGATACCATCCCCCAGAGGTGGATGATCTGCTTGGAAATATTTCTCAACTCTCGAACAAAGAAGACATCACGATACTCTCAAACGTCACAGAACTTTCCGTAGATATCTTTCCCCCGTCTTGTTTGAACCAGTCTGTAGAGGCTCCAATGCCCTGCACAAAAGATATTTTGTGAGTGAAGCATTCTGATTGCTTTTACTGAATTTACCCACCAAACTGCTGCTGCTGCCAGTGTTGGAGCAGTGTTTGCCATTTTCTTCAGACAGTCAAAATACGAGACTTTCAGCACAAAAAAACTATTTTGTACAAATTGGAAATAAACATACAGTAGCCATATTGCACTGACAGTCTAAAGACCATGAAATACGGAAACCACTGCCAAAGACACTTCCACAATTACTCTGCTCCGCTACTGTTGAGGATAGATTGAATTTTTCAGCCTGAAACTGATCTCCGACCAGGCTTTATCATGACATACCATATTGACGTAGATAAGACAATTCGTATCCTGCACCATTCAAACTATTGACCATCTGACACTCGTACATATACCACGAAGACAAAGAGATTCCAAAAAACATAAGCACATGCACCGTACATATTGTCGCAGAACTAGATATTTCCCACGAGGTCAGTCGGTCATCCACTGTGGCCAACGGTCACAAATCAACTGCTCCTGCATACACGTTGGCCTGATGCGCAATCAGAGCGCCCTCCACGGACAGCAGTAACTCTCTCAACTGTTGCACAAAGCAGTCCCATTGGAGGAACATCCGCAGCTTGGCATTATACCAGAGGTTGAAAATATCGCTTCAGTTTTAAAGTTCTTTCATTATCATACGATCGGTTTCGGGCTCTTATAAGCCCATCTTCAGGTTTCGTAACTTGGTGCCTTGGCCCCCGAGCGCTCATAGGTAGCACACCGCGCCTCGTACACGTCCACCGCGGCGGTTATATGACCTCGATACCGGTAGTGTGATAATAAAAGAACTTTACAACTGAAAGCGGTATTTTCAAAGTCTGGTGTTGTACAAAGACTGGGCTGGTTCCCTCCACTTTACTATTTCCGGCCCCGAAGTGCTTTGTCGCTTTGCTTGCTTGCTTCCACACTTTCTATACCCATCTCAATACTCTGGGGTTACAAGAACATGTGTATTTCACATGGTCTGTCACAGTATCATACCATTTAATCGATAGTTCTCGCCTATCAAACGCATGGCAGTATGCAACCGATCGCTTGCATAGTATAATTCTGAAGATAAAGAGTGGAAATTATTTTTCTAGAAACCCGAAAATTTAACGAGGTGCAGCGAGGTCGCAGGTGCTGCAGACCACTGAGTAACTAGAAACTTATGTCGTCTGTGAGTATCTTTACGTGAAAACATAGAGGAAACTGGTAGTTGTACTCAAGAATACCGAAGTCAGTGATATAACAGATTCCAAATTATCCTTCTACTTTACAAGGTTATTTAAGATACACCTCGTGTCGAGGGAACCAGCAAACATCTCCTCCACTTGTCTACCACCATCTAGATGCACACCACACACATCGCAATCGATGTTCTGTCAACCAAATAAATGTGTAGAGGCAGTCAACCGGACAATTTACGTGGGAAGGAAAAACTGCCCAGCTCGAACACACGCACACATTGAACCTTCTCAAATGTCCATGGAGAACACGCGCGATAACAAAGGCTGCCCAACACGTACTGGGTATTAGTTCACTATTCACCCGCATAGAGTGCAAAAAGGTTAGGTCAGCTGCATTTTTGTAGTCCAGCCCATCCAGTTCAGACGTCTCCTGCCGTATGCCAGAAATGTCAATCATTCCGGCCGCAAGCTACCGCCGCAACGTGTGCGCCCGCACTGCAGACAGAATTGTCCTAGGAAACCAGCCACATATATTTCATCACTGTACTTAAAATCAAATTTTACGATTCCAGTCTCAATCCGACGACATTTGGCAATGAGCGAAGTATCGAAAATACCCCCTCCTGACGACTGCGGCATAAAAAATATGAAAACCTATATGCTTGTTATGACTGGACTCACTTTTCCACGTAAAAATTTTTTTCATCCCCCACACTGCTATTGCAGTTTTCCACATCAAATCCGTACCTGCCATCTGCCTTGCGACAGGACATAGTCGTTTCCTTTGCACATGTCGAAACACAAACATACCTTAGACTACCGATAACAGCGAATCTATAACATATCCCCTATTACTAAGTGTAGTACTTCGCCAATAACTGAATGCTGGTGACACCAAACAATATTGAGTGAAAATTCGCGATGGATGGACATGCCTCATTTGTTTTTCTTGCGAGTGGTACCAGATCATCTTAGGAAGAGAGATGTAAGCTTCTTATATTCGACCAGCTATTAAGGAAGCACGATGGCAATGGTTATGTTACTGTTACACTCGGTCTTGGTTCTACTGGCGGACACAACTATCACTGACGATATCCATGTTAAAAGCTGTACAAGCTTTATAAATGGAAGTATGGAATTACTTCCGAATGAAGTGGTCTTCCACACAAATACTGTGACATTGAATATAGATGGCGATTGCTGGGGTGTGTATTAAGAGACCAAAAGCGCGGCAGTGTAAGCTCGTAATAAAATCACTGAATTGAAAAAGTGATAAGGCTAAGGAAAGTGGAATGAAGCCGGTATGTGCAACTCCTTCATGCCGCCGCTAGAAATTTCTCCAGTATTTGTAACGAATTCTATCTCAATGCCATGTCACAGGTTCTATGAAATATCCACTGGGTTACAAGCGATGGTTTGGTTGAGAATGATCACATACAGTAGATGGTGTGCTATGCTACAAAAAATGCAATACTCGATTGTGGTCGAAAGGAAAGGACACAGGTTTCTCAGATCTATAGTGTTACACTTTCTGGTAGAAATACCGTCTGCGATTTGGAATCCAGTCTTTCCATTCAACCACATACCTGCTTGGATCCTACGGAGATGTCTTTTAATGATTACAACCACTAGTGAATCGTATTCGTGGAGCTCTTATACATCGAAACAAGTCACCTTTTTCGAATCTATCTACATCTACATCTACACAATTACTCTGCAATTCACATTTAAGTGCTTGGCAGAGGGTTCATCGAACCACAATCATACTATCTCTCTACCATTCCACTCCCGAACAGCGCGCGGGAAAAACGAACACCTAAACCTTTCTGTTCGAGCTCTGATTTCTCTTATTTTATTTTGATGATCATTCCTACCTATGTAGGTTGGGCTCAACAAAATATTTTCGCATTCGGAAGAGAAAGTTGGTGACTGAAATTTCGTAAATAGATCTCGCCGCGACGAATAACATCTTTGCTGTAATGACTTCCATCCCAATTCACGAATCATATCTGCCACACACTCTCCCCTATTACGTGATAATACAAAACGAGCTGCCCTTTTTTGTACCCTTTCGATGTCCTCCGTCAATCCCACCTGGTAAGGATCCCACACCGCGCAGCAGTATTCTAACAGAGGACGAACGAGTGTAGTGTAAGCTGTCTCTTTAGTGGACTTGTTGCATCTTCTAAGTGTCCTGCCAATGAAACGCAACTTTTGGCTCGCCTTCCCCACAATATTATCTACGTGGTCTTTCCAACTGAAGTTGTTCATAATTTTAACACCCAGGTACTTAGTTGAATTGACAGCCCTGAGAATTGTACTATTTATCGAGTAATCGAATTCCAACGGGTTTCTTTTGGGACTCATGTGGATCACCTCACACTTTTCGTTATTTAGCGTCAACTGCCACCTGCCACACCATACAGCAATCTTTTCTAAATCGCTTTGCAACTGATACTGGTCTTCGGATGACCTTACTAGACGGCAAATTACAGCATCATCTGCGAACAACCTAAGAGAACTGCTCAGATTGTCATCCAGGTCATTTATATAGATCAGGAACAGCAGAGGTCCCAGGACGCTTCCCTGGGGAACACCTGATATCACTTCAGTTTTACTCGATGATTTGCCGTCTATTACTACGAACTGCGACCTTCCTGACAGGAAATCACGAATCCAGTCGCACAACTGAGACGATACCCCATAGGCCCGCAGCTAGATTAGAAGTCGCTTGTGAGGAACGGTGTCAAAACGTTTCCGGAAATCTAGAAATACGGAATCAACTTGAGATCCCCTGTCGATAGCGGCTACAATAAAGCCTCAACATGGCTTTTTAGCCATGTTATAACTGTTCCCCAGTCTCTGCCCCGCCCTCCCTGTGGCTTTGTGCATGTGATCGTTCTAATTGAAGTCGGAACTGATCAGATGTCGGAGAGCACACCCACCTTCTCCAACCTGTGTAGAAGCTGGGTGTGCTGAGTTAATGCGACAGGACTATGTTTTGAGCATTTGGTGGAAATGGAAACACGTTGTTGTAGCTTTGCCAACAGTGTCAAACGAAGCTTTCTCCTGCAACATGAGGTAGTAGTAGAAAAAGACAGTATAGGGACTGGGAGGACGAAGGTTTTGCTATCGCATTGTGATGCATCTCCAAACTACATACAGGTACTGCAGTCTAAAGAAGATCTGCATCCCTCATGATGCAGTCACGTCTGGCACCCAAACGTTCTCTCTATCATCGATTTTTTGTATCACCCAAGAGAGAATAAAAAACTGCGAACCATGAAATCTCCATTGCCATCCAGTGGAGAACTCTATAAGATTTTACCACCATCCTTTCTTATATATTATACAGGTATTGATCCACCCAGTGATTGAAGTCGCCTGCACAGATCAGTGTAAAGTGTCATCGCTTGTACTGTAAGAGGACCATATCCCACAGGCTATCAGTCGCAAGAGAGGGTCCCTGTGTTGTTGTTTGATACATTGTTTTTTCTTCTGTAACACGTCCCAGCAGCGTATGACACAGCTCTGTACACCGTCACACATTTTGTTTTCTCTACCACGAGTTCTAGGTCAGTGTCAGGTTCTAAACTGACATTAACACGTTTTGATGTATTCGCTGTGACCGAAAGGTGGACATCGCACAGTGTAAATCATATTGTTGCTGCTCGTACAACACACACACAGGATAATTTTAAGTAAAAGAAGTCACAAGGTATGGATACTGGAAGAGTTCTGTAGCATTGTGGAGCGTTTACAAACTGCTGTCCGAAGCTGATTGACATCCTCTACATTTAAACTCATCTTTCACAGTGACGGGATAGCAGAGGCCTCAGTGGTACGTTTAGATTGATTCCTCATATTAAAGTCATGTACGCAATCACTGTTTCGGTGCTAGCCATCCCCGGAAGGTGTTGGCCCTCCACCAAGACTCTTTCTCCATCTCAAACAGGCTATATCACTCAGTCCTTATGTGGTAATCAACAGTGTATCAGTGTATGGATGGGATGGAAAACACAACGTTGATGTACTGTAATAAGCATAGCTGTTGATAGTGCAATCAATTTTAGCAATTTTACCAGTTTTTCCATAATTTCAACACCGACCAATGATGCGGCAGCATGCTTCTCAGTTTCTGTATCATCGCTAACTATCCCTCCACTACGTTGCGAGTACCACATACTAGATAAAGAATGTAGATAGAGGACTGTGCTGCACGTCTATTCATTGTTAATTCTTGAACATATACACCAAAATATACCAGACAGCGATCTACATATTTCTATTACTTCGATCATAGTGCGTAATTTACGATTACGATTGCCCATACTTCCCTGTATGGATGGGATGCATGGAGCATTCTCGCATTCTTAGAATAAAGTTAGAGATTGGAAGATCTCCTCGCATTCTCTTTCACCAACGCTCCCTGCAACGCTATCACCGCTTAAATTGGCAGTTGACCAGAAGTAGACCGCTACACTCCATATCCCGTGAAGGAAAAGAGCGAGCCGAGTCCGTAACTGCTGTTCTGCACCAATCTTACTCACAGAACCCATCCAAGTGCAAAAGATTTCTCCAGATGCGTGGATGTCGAGGAGGTTAGCACCTCTTATCGGTGTATAGTAGATATGAGAGTGTTGTGATCATATAACACACAGTTAAGAAGAGGAAACGTGTGGTTTTTATTCATGATGGAGCTCCAGATGCACAGTGTTTGAAGCAGTTTACATAAATCAACTGCACTGTCAATTCTAAAGAATTGTTCTAGTGCCTGGGGTCAGTATCAAGAAGGTATTCCTAAGAAACGACATAGACACATTCACTCCTAAGGCTACACAGTTCTGCAGAGCGGTGCGGTTTCCGACCAATTCAGTCAAATGGCTCTGAGCACTATGGGACTTAACATCTTAGTCATCAGTCCCCTCGAACTTAGAACTATTTAAACCTAACTAGCCTAAGGACATCACACACATCCATGGTCGAGGCAGGATTCGAACCAGCGACCGTAGCGATCGCGCGGTTCCGAACTGAAGCGCCGAGAACCGCTCGGCCACTGCGGTCGGCTTTCCGACCTATTAGTCATGTGGAATGCAACGCAGTTAATATTCGAACGTAAGAAATATATTTCCAGCGCTTGACATACATTCTCCTTATGCGATAAATTGTGGTGACAAACGGTAAAATGAAAAAAGTACTACCTTACACACCAAAGAAAACATCTACTCTTCATGATACATGCACAATATAGCTTTCCCGAGATGTGTAGCGCCCACTGATCACATATGATCACTCTTCAGTAGTTACACTATGCAGCATTAGTCACTATAAAAACTGACCGTTTGTATCAGAGAATGCCTCTTACAAAGAAAGAGAGAAACGCATAGCAGAATGAGATTTTCACTCTGCAGCGGAGTGTGCGCTGATATGAAACTTCCTGGCAGATTAACTGAGCTACCCATCTGCCAGGAAGTTTCATATCAGCGCACACTCCGCTGCAGAGTGAAAATCTCATTCTGGAAACATCCCCCAGGCTGTGGCTAAGCCATGTCTCCGCAATATCCTTTCTTTCAGGAGTGCTAGTCCTGCAAGGTTCGCAGGAGAGCTTCTGTAAAGTTTGGAAGGTAGGAGGCGAGGTACTGGCGGAAGTAAAGCTGTGAGGACGGGGCGTGAGTCGTGCTTGGGTAGCTCAGTTGGTAGAGCACTTGCCAGCGAAAGGCAAAGGTCCCGAGTTCGAGTCTCGGTCCGGCACACAGTTTTGATCTGCCAGGAAGTTTCAAACGCATAGCAGCCGTCATGCTGCCACTAGTTCCGTAAACAGGACATCTGTCAAGCAGATGTATACATGGCGATTGCAGTACCTCACAAACATCCGTCGCCAACTTAGAATCACCGAATTATGAAACTGAGGACTCGGTTTTGTGCCACAGATGCGACAGGGGAATGGAGTACCTCGCATAAATTTTCGTTCGTCTAGAGGAGAGTGCCAAAACAGGATGGACATGCTTCATCATCATCACATATAAGTCGGAAGACCTCTGATGACTGAGAAGTTTGCTGTTAACGGTTACAGCTAGATGGTGTTCTAAGTCACACACAGAACACGCTGTTCTATACGAGTCGAAAGCAGTTTATGCCACACAACTGATTCACTCCGACAGAACAACGGAAAAAACGGTTAAATGACTTGTGGCAACATCCCCCTCTCTCTAGAATGCATCATCAGTCTACCATCTAATCGTACCTCGTTATAAGCCCATCTCAAATTATCGCCCCATCCACTGAATCATCCTTTAATCAAATACAGGCCAATTTAGAGGCATATGATTCTCTTTTTCCCAGGAAAGCATCAAAGGCAGCAGTCAACTCGCATGTGTAAATATTACCTCAACAGACATACTGTAGAATGTTGCCATACAGCAACAATTCTCAGAAACGAGTCTAAAAAGTAAAAGTAATATTGCAAAGTACTAATGGCATATTATATACACATGAGTTTTAGGTTTTAATGGGCCAATAAAAAGGAAAGAAAAGGCAATCTTGGCTCTTTCAATTTATACACTACCTCATCAAAAGTATCTGGACAGCTGTTAGTGAACATTACCATAGATTGTACCCTCGGCTCGCCTTTATGACCACTTGAACTCCACTCAGGTCACTTTCAATAAGGTATGCATATGAAACTCCCTGACAGATTCAAACTGTGTGCCACACTGATACTCGAACTCGGGACCTAGGACTTTCTCGGGAAAATGCTCTATCAACTGAGCAAACCAAGCACGACTCCCGACTCGCCCTAACAGCTTTACTTCCGCCAGTACTTCATCTTATACCTTTCATACTTTTCAGAATTCTACTGCGAAACATGCGGGACTAGCACTCCTGGAAGAACAGATAATGCAGTGAGATGGCTTAGCCACAGCCTGGGCGGATGTTTCCAGACTGAAATTTTCACTCTACAGCAGCGTGTGCGTTAATCTGCCAGGAAAGTTCATATCACGCACACTCCAAAGTAGAGTGAAATTTTCTCAAGAGCCGGAATGAGAGAAGGTAGTGATGTTGAACACAGTTGTCTGTAGTGAAGTCATCGCTCCAACTCATCCTACTGTTGTTCCATTCCAGGACTGCTATTGTCCACAAGCCAAGGCCTCATAGATTCTTGTTTATGACAGGGCACATTGTAGTGCTGATACAGTCATCGTCTGTGAACAGTTCCTCTGCTGTATGCAGTACACAATGCTGTTAAATGTGTTGACATCCTTTCGCACTTAGCGTTTTCGTAGTACCCAGAAGGCGACCACACTGTAACCTCGAAAAACTCCTCCACAACGAGACATCATCTCCTCCGTATTTCCGTTGGCTCTAGACATAATGGCAGGTAAACTTCTTGAGGCATTTGCGACACCCAAACCCTTCCACTGGATTGCCACAGGGTATAGCGTGATTCATAACTGAAAATCACTCGCTTCCAATTTCATTGGATTTTTTTAAAACCGTTGTCTGCAGTGCCTACAGTCTCTGTCAATCAGTACATGAGGTGTGGCTGGACTAGATTTAACTGTTGTTAGTTATATGTTCCACAGTTCATTTGAACGAGTCTTTTATCGAAGTTATGTGGAAAGAGGAACTTTACAGGAGATGAATACACGATTAGTGTTAACATTAATGAACTCATTATTATTTTGGTCCTACTCACGCAACTACACTTAAAAACGATTTTTTTACTAGCTACCTGTTTTTAAGTACAAGTTCCTCACTGGAATACAAGAAATTGTTTAGGAGAAATGATTTTAAGTTAGATTTAAAACTTGCATCGCTAGCTGTCAGGCGCCTCATGTTATTGGGCAAATGAGCAAAAATTTTTGTTGCTGTATACTGAATTCCTCTCTGAGCCACTGACAGCTTGAATAACTGTTAACAAAGGGAATTCTTCCCTTTAGTGTTGTAGGTACAGACATAATTGTTCTTCTCAACTCATCATTGTTCTTCTCAAATTGTGATAGACTATTTGTGACGAATTTCATTAACAAATATATGTACTGTGACAGTGCAGTTAAAATGCCTATCTTCTTGAAGAGGTGCTTACATGATGTCCGTGGGTCAACACCGCACATTTTCTCACTTTTCACTTTTGTGTAATCAATACTTTCTTTCTAAGTGATGAGTTACCCCAGAAAATTTTTGTATAAGATATTGTTTAGTGCAAATATGCAAAATATGTAAAGAGGTTGATTCGTTTGTTAGCAACATTTGCAATTATCTGAAGATTGAAAGTAGCTGGACTTAACTGTTCGAGAAGCTCAGTAATATGCTTTTCCCAGTTGAAGTTTTGATCAATATGTACACCCAAAAGTTTGGAGCAGATGCCATATTTACTGTCTCCTGCTCATGCAATACATCAATTGTTGTTATGACTCTGTTTGTTGCACAGAACTGAATATAATGTGTTTTTTCAAAATTTAGGGAGGGTCCATCTTCTGAGAACCACTTTATGATTGTTTGAAAAATATCATTTACCATCTCTTGTCTTACTTTCTGTCTAATGATATTTATTATAACACTAGTACTGTCTGCAAAAAAGTACCAATTCCACTTATTCAATATTAAGTGGAAGGTCAGTCACATAAATAAGGAATAGTAGTGGGCCAAAAATTGAACCCCATGGGACTCCCTTTGTGAATTCTCACCAGTCACTATAATTTTCTATCTTCCAGACATTGCTTCAATTGTTAAGCACAATCTTTTGCATTCCTTTTGTTAAGTATGGTTAAAAATATCTGTACATAAAATCATTCTTCTAGTAAAGTAATGTAATGATTTAACAATTTCTTATTTTAATCTATCTGCAAAACTCCCTGTGGCAGTGATGTACTACAATGTCACTAAGGAAGGTACTTACCAAGGTGGAACAACTTTTCAGAATTCTGTTTGTTATTCCTTCGCGTTTCCAGTGTGCAATCACATCACCAACAGTCAATTTGGGTATCTTTAGAAGGGTCGAAGTTTCCCAGATGTGTTTCTACTGAGGGGTCATCGAATGAGCACATCTACATCTACAACTACATGATTACTCTGCAACATACAACTGAGTGCCTGGCAGAGAGTTCATCGAAACACCTTCAAGCTGTTTCCCTACTGTTCCATTCTCGTACAGCGCTCGGGAAGAACGAACGTTTAAACCTTTCTATCGAGCTCTGATTTCTCTTACTTTATTATGATGATCATTCCTCCCTACGTAGGTAGATGCGAACAAAATATTTTTGCACTCTGAGAAGAAAGTTCGTGACTGAAATTTAATGAGAAGAAACTGCGCAACCAAAAAGCCTTTCTTTTAATGCTCGCTACCGCAATTCACGTATCATCTTTGTGGCGCCCTCTCCCCTATTTTGCGATAAAAAATGAGCTGTTCTTCTTTGAACTTTTTGGATGTTCTCCGTCGAACCTATCTGATGCTGACCCCACACCGCACAACATTACTCCAGAAGAGGACATACAAGCGTAGTATAGACCAGTTGCATTTTATCAGTGTTCTGTCAACAACTCATGGTCTTTGTTTTTCTTTACCCACAACATTAACTTTGTGACCGTTCCACCTTATGTTATTCGTAACTGTAATCCTTAAATATTTAGTTAAATTTACAGCCTTAAGAATTGTGCGATTTGTGTTGTAACCGAAATTTAGCGGATACCTTTTGGTACACTTGTGAATAACTTCAGACTTTTCATTATGTAGAGCCAAATGTCACTTATCACACCACAAATATCTTGCCCAAATCGTTTCGTAAATTGTTTTGATCACCTGATGACTGTATAAGACGGTAAATGACAGAGGATATGAAATGGTTCAACAACGTACCTCCACATGAAAAGAACATAAATACGTTTTGAAATCAGTGATATTGTTGTTGTTGTTGTTCTGGTCTTCAGTCCTGAGACTGGTTTGATGCAGCTCTCCATGCTACTCTATCCTGTGCAAGCTTCTTCATCTCCCAGTACCTACTGCAACCTACATCCTTCTGAATCTGCTTAGTGTATTCATCTCTTGGTCTCCCTCTACGATTTTTACCCTCCACGCTGCCCTCCAATGCTAAATTTGTGATCCCTTGGTGCCTCAAAACATGTCCTACCAACCGATCCCTTCTTCTAGTCAAGTTGTGCCACAAACTTCTCTTCTCCCCAATCCTATTCAATACCTCCTCATTAGTTACGTGATATACCCACCTTATCTTTAGCATTCTTCTGTAGCACCACATTTCGAAAGCTTCTATTCTCTTCTTGTCCAAACTGGTTATCGTCCGTGTTTCACTTCCATACATGGCTACACTCCATACAAATACTTTCAGAAACGACTTCCTCACACTTAAATCTATACTCGATGTTAACAAATTTCTCTTCTTCAGAAACAATTTCATTGCCATTGCCAGTCTACATTTTATATCCTCTCTACTTCGACCATCATCAGTTATTTTACTCCCTAAATAGCAAAACTCCTTTACTACTTTGAGTGTCTCATTTCCTAATCTAATCCCCTCAGCATTACCCGATTTAATTTGACTACATTCCATTATCCTCGTTTTGCTTATGTTGATGTTCATCTTATATCCTCCTTTCAAGACACTGTCCATTCCGTTCAACTGCTCTTCCAAGTCCTTTGCTGTCTCTGACAGAATTACAATGTCATCGGCGAACCTCAAAGTTTTTACTTCTTCTCCATGGATTTTAATATCTACTCCGAATTTTTCTTTTGTTTCCTTTACTGCTTGCTCAATATACAGATTGAATAACATCGGGGAGAGGCTACAACCCTGTCTCACTCCTTTCCCAAACACTGCTTCCCTTTCATGCCCCTCGACTCTTATAACTGCCATCTGGTTTCTGTACAAATTGTAAATAGCCTTTCGCTCCCTGTATTTTACCCCTGCCACCATTAGAATTTGAAAGAGGGTATTCCAGTTAACGTTGTCAAAAGCTTTCTCTAAGTCTACAAATGCTAGAAACGTAGGTTTGCCTTTTCTTAATCTTTCTTCTAAGATAAGTCGTAAGGTTAGTATTGCCTCACGTGTTCCAGCATTTCTACGGAATCCAAACTGATCTTCCCCGAGGTCCGCTTCTACCAGTTTTTCCATTCGTCTGTAAAGAATTCGCGTTAGTATTTTGCAGCTGTGACTTATTAAACTGATAATTCGGTAATTTTCACATCTGTCAACACCTGCTTTCTTTGGGATTGGAATTATTATACTCTTCTTGAAGTCTGAGTGTATTTCGCCTGTCTCGCACATCTTGCTCACCAGATGGTAGAATTTACATCGCCCTTGTATAAACCCTCTATATACTTCTTCCACCTTTCTGCCTTCCCTTCTTTGCTTAGAACTGGGTTGCCATCTGAGCTCTTGATATTCATACACGTGGTTCTCTTCTCACCAAAGGTCTCTTTAATTTTCCTGTAGGCAGTATCTATCTTACCCCTAGTGAGACAAGCCTCTACATCCTTACATTTGTCCTCTAGCCATCCCTGCTTAGCCATTTTGCACTTCCTGTCGATCTCATTTTTGAGACGTTTGTATTCCTTTTTGCCTGCTTCATTTACAGCATTTTCATATTTTCTCCTTTCATCAATTAAATTCAATATTTGTTCTGTTACCCAAGGATTTCTATTAGCCCTCGTCTTTTTACCTACTTGATCCTCTGCTGCCTTCACTACTTCATCCCTCAGAGCTACCCATTCTTCTTCTACTGTATTTCTTTCCACCATTCTTGTCAATTGTTCCCTTATGTTCTCCCTAAAACTCTGTACAACCTCTGGTTCTTTCAGTTTATCCAGGTGCCATGTCCTTAAATTCCTGCCTTTTTGCAGTTTCTTCAGTTTAAATCTGCAGTTCATAACCAATAGATTGTGGTCAGAATCCACATCTGCCCCTGGAAATGTCTTACAATTTAAAACCTGGTTCCTAAATTTCTGCCTTACCATTATGTAATCTATCTGATACCTTTTAGTATCTCCAGGATTCTTCCTGGTATACAACCTTCTTTCATGATTCTTGAACCAAGTGTTAGCTATGATTAAGTTATGCTCTGTGCAAAATTCTACAAGGCGGCTTCCTCTTTCATTTCTTCCCCCCAATCCATATTCACCTACTATGTTTCCTTCTCTCCCTTTTCCTACTGACTAATTCCAGTCACCCATGACTATTAAATTTTCGTCTCCCTTCACTACCTGAATAATTTCTTTTATCTCGTCATACATTTCATCAATTTCTTCATCATCTGCAGAGCTAGTTGGCATATAAACTTGTACTACTGTAGTAAGCATGGGCTTTTTGTCTATCTTGGCCACAATAATGCGTTCACTATGCTGTTTGTAGTAGCTAACCCGCACTCCTATTTTTTTATTCATTATTAAACCTACTCCTGCATTACCCCTATTTGATTTTGTATTTATAACCCTGTAATCACCTGACCAAAAGTCTTGTTCCTCCTGCCACCGAACTTCACTAATTCCCACTATAACAAACTTTAACCTATCCATTTCCCTTTTTAAATTTTCTAACCTACCTGCCCGATTAAGGGATCTGACATTCCACGCTCCGATCCGTAGAATGCCAGTTTTCTTTCTCCTGATAACGACGTCCTCTTCAGTAGTCCCCGCCCGGAGATCCGAATTGGGGACTATTTTACCTCCGGAATATTTTACCCAAGAGGACGCCATCATCATTTAATCATACAGTAAAGCTGCATGTCCTCGGGAAAAATTACGGCTGTAGTTTCCCCTTGCTTTCAGCCGATCAGTGATATTAAGAAGTTAATCAGTGATATCAGTGATATTAAGAAGTTAATTACAGGTTCCTTCAAGCGTTCGATAACGCAACCTGAATTTTAACTTACAATGAATGTAATTGAAGGGAATCTCTATTTACGTCTTCCGTAAGCACATATCATACAGGGCTCAAAGGGTTTTTCGCAGCGAGCGATATCGTGCAGCGATTGTCACACTTGACTCGTATTCGGAGGGGCGGAATTGAAACCCCTATCCCGGCACTTTTAGGTAGTTTTTCTGTAGGTTCCCCAAGACCATTTCGGTCTATGTCGGGATACGAAAAAGGCACCGCTGATTTCCTGCTGCAATAAGTAAACATCCGCGTTTATATTCAATTATTTACTCCGTTTCTAATAACATGCAACTGTCTCCTCGCAAGAGGGTTAACACCAGTAAGGGATTAACACTAGTGCGGAACTTTTTGAATGGCAGCAGTTTCACCTTTGACTGCCCTCCGCGGCGAGAGGCAGTGGCCATGTTTCTGTGTATAGTGCTTGTCTGAATGTGTTTTTTTTACTACTTTATAGTAAGGCCTTTTGACGGAAAACTTAAATGTATAGCTGTATTTTGGTTGTGCCTGTCTGCAACTCGACGTTATATTTTTAAATAGCTTCCGGCATAAAGGAACATTTCATGGCTAAGGTAGCGCAATTCAAGCAATGGGATCTGACAGCCTCTCCGCGCTACTTTCCCAAAGTCCGGAGATTGGCGCACTACAGCAGAAATTGTCCGAAGTTGGGCGTTGGCTATGGGATGAAATGTTTATACATGCCAGAAGAAGTTTAAATTTTGTGCTTAGGATAAATCTTACACCTGAAACTGAAAAATTCGAACTCTCGGTCGTGGTGGTTGGAATTACGCAGTTATAGGCGACAATGTCGTCTTCAACTTTATTTATCTTTTCAAAAGATAACACGAACATTGTTTGGAGATGGTAGATATCCTATTAGATAGTGGACAGAATTTTCCCTCCATTAACAACGAAAATATATATCCACTATATAACTGTTATCTTAACACTCTAACTGCGCGGGAACACCTTCGGTATACCGGGAAGCAAGACGCTCCAGGAAAGAATCCGCTAGACAGATTAACCACGAGGCCAGCCTAGATGTGGTTTTTAGGCGGTTTCCCACATCCAACTAAGTGGTTACCAGGCTGGTGCCCAAGTCCCGTCTCAGTTACACGACTCACAATCATTTAGTGAACATTCGCATTCTTTCACAGTGGCTAAAATCTAGACGCAGACAGTTTGGGTACATAAATTTCATCCTGATTTGGTGGTTGTGGTGGCGTGGGGGAGGTGGGTGGGGAAATTTGGATGGTCTGGCGACAGAAGGGCATGCTGCCACCCTCTGCCATTAACATCTCAAAATTCGAAAAATGAATAATCTGACCCCGTAAAGATACTGGACAAAGGCTAGGAAGAAGAACTGCTACCGCAACGTTGAAAAAAAAGTTCAGTTTAATACAGAGTGGGGTAACTAAGAAATCTTAATTCATCTGCCGAGAGATGAATTTTTATTCTGATGGCACTTAACACAATTTTGTACGATAGTATGTAAAAGAAAGTGGTAAGGTTACTTGAAATAAGAAGAAATTGAGTAATGTTCAATAATATTGAAATCCCGGAGGAAGGATGCGTTACGATTAGTGTTTCTTGACTTTCGTAAAGTCGTCCATCTAGTTCGGTAATAACACCTACTAAACAAAACTATACGCTTTAAGAATACTATAAGACAATGTATGCAGTTAGACGTAAGACAAAGAACTCACTTCGTTTTTCCCAATGGGGACATTATGGCAGAAGCCAAAGTAACATCTGTTGTATTTCCGGGAGGTAAAAGAGAACCCTTAGTATTCAACTGGTAGGCAAATGTCGGTCTCGCTTTTGTTGGAAGAATCCTAAGGAGACGTAATTTATCGACAAAGGAACATCTTTCTGGGCGACTCTTCAGTCGTATCAGTTGTGTCAACGGAAGAGATAGAGAAATTCAAAAAAGGAATTGTGTGATTCGTCACACGATCATAATTCAACGCGAAAGCGTCACATAAATTCTAAACAATCCACAATGAGAGACGTTACAGGAAGATCTTAGGCAATAGCAGATACATAATTCCTACTATAGGCACAGCACGTAGTAACTATTGTCCTAAAATTACAGAAATTTAATCTCTGCTAGTACAATTTATAACCTTCGTCACGTACCATATGGTGGCTTTTGGAGCAAAGACGAACGAGATGCATTAAACAGATACACTGTAGGCAAATCATACATAGGTCACGAAGGAAGGTAAACTTCACAGAGAAATGGATGAACAACTCATCATGACTTGTCAATCGTCGATGACAAACGAACAACTTATCATGACCTGTCAATCGTCGATGACAAGCGACTGTTGTCTTTCTGTTTCAGAATAAGGCTGCCGAGGCCGACAGTCAGATATCGATAAGATTATACGTCAGAGGCTTAATCACATCAGTTGTGTGTAAGGTACTATGGACTATGCATCATCACTACATTTGGGCCTTCGAATGAGAGAGTTGCCCGAATTCAGAGAAACTGAAATTGGATTACCTATGTTTCTACAGATTCTGTGATTTTTTCGTAGTCGACTGCATATTTTAGGTGTTACGCAAAGAAAAAGACTGTAACTTTCAATATATGAAAAGAAGTACCGAATTACTACAGTTACTTGAAAGAAGGTGCACTCCATTGCAGACTGCATATAGTACATGCGTACAGAAAATGACCAAGGTAACTTGCTGTATTACGTCCATTTACTTTAATTTCGGAGTTTCGGTTTTTTTTAAAAAAGGAAGACAGATGGATGTTAATAAAAACACACAGAAAACGTACATAAAACGATGTGAGTTCATGTTAGGAACATGTCATTGTGGAGCTGGTGCAACTAACACACTGCATTACTGTGGCTCTCACTGGGAATTAGCTTCGAATCCTGGTGATAATATGAAATTTTGTTGACCTGTATTACAACAGCAGGTGGAGGGAAGATAGTGGTGTAAGACGCGTGATGATCAGACTTGCATTATTGTCGCAAATTACTTCATTGTATTTCGCCGCGTGAACACTTGTGACGCTGTTAATGGCGGTACGTCTGTGGTATAAATTCAGCAGCCCCATTCTTATTATGCAATTGTGCAAGAAATATAGACATCGAATTCATATTCTCGCTTTATTTTAAATTCACCCACAAGAAGTCAAACACAGAATTTACGCACTACCAGACAAAGACTTGTTCTTAGTCCGAGATGTCACTGCAGGACAGCTTATCTGTTAAGGAGTGTCCCCCTACAGCACTATCGGTTTTTACCAAGAGAGCAAGTACCAATAACGTTACTTCTTCGAAAGGAATTTAAGGTTTGCCCGTGATCGTGTGGTAATGTGAAGAATCGGAGTGTGATTCGTTACATGAAAGAGTGTGTTTTGACGGGGAACAGTTGTTACAATATTGGGGACTGAACCTTTAGTATTGAAGTTGTAAAGAAAAACTGTAGTCACGTAAATGAAAGACTGTCACCAGCCTAATTAGGTAAAGTCATTCCCAGTAAGTGTACTGTTAATCAAGAACACCAACCGCTTTATACTGCTCTATCTGGGATTGAAACCTGTTTTGTCGATTGGACACGAAACGATAGCTGAATCTGAACAAGTACTAGCCAGAAAACTAGTCACCAGCAACGCAGAAAAAAGTTTATAATGTCTTGGCCACAAACACTCTCTCACTAATATACACTCTCTGTTTCAAAACAAGAAAGGTAGTACACTGGAGGTATGAACTAAAAAACCACTTCAGTCACAACTCTCCGTGCTTTATTAAGTACACGATGCATTTCTCACCCTGTGGGTCCATCATCAGATGTGATATATTTTAATATATGATTTATTTTTTCTCTTGAATGAGATGAAATGCGTATTCCTGTCACCATAAGGCTTGGTGTTAGGTTATGAATTTCGTAAGTCAAACGCTGAAAATATGTGCGAAATAGTGAAAAAGATGAACTGCAAACTTAGAGCACAGTCCACGAAACGGTAGTATTCTATACACAGTACACTTACGGGACGAGCACAACTAAACTAGTTATAAGATTGCTTTAATGAGTTAGCTTTAACAATTTACTATTGAAAGACACTAAAATAGAAATAACTGTCGAACTGTCATAAAAACTAACAAGATTATTATTTGTTTACAAGTGGGGCATGTAAGTCTTTGCTCTATGTGGAGCATAAATGCAATATGGGGACCCTGTACCTGTTATGGTCTCAATTGGCATACAAGAACTCAGATGTTTCTAATTGCAGATTCAGCGCGTCATCTGTGCTGAGCCCTTCCCATGTAATAATTCCCAACTTATTTCGACGGATTAAAAGTCGAGCTGAATTGTTTGGAACATTTGAATTTGTTGAATACCGGTATGAATTATGTAAGAATTTCTTTGCAATAACTACCATAAGTCGAAAACTAAGTGGGACTTGAGTGAACTACTGATTCACGATGCCTGCAACAATAGAACGAGGCGATACGCTTTGCTATTGTTTCTCAGAACTCGGAGAGGTAACATAGAAACAACGGTTCACAATACTCGCTCCATCACTAATGGCTTTATAGTAAGACACTGCGGAAACGTTTGGTATTTAAACCAGACCATTGGCGCAAAGTCTGGTTATCAGGAACGTTACGCCAACACCTCTCCTCCCCTCGTCGTCCAAATACTGGCACTGGAAATTTTTTCCACCACCATAAATTTTTCCTTCTTTTTCATCGTTATTGTTCTCGCCATTTGGTTTGAGTGGACATCATATGATATTCCATTTAGTTGATCTTTGAATACTTCACTCTTTTTTTTTATTACAGAGGGCAACCGTCCCTCTGACAGAACACGCTGAGCTACAGAGCTAACGAGATACGAACGGGCTTAACCCTCGCGTCGAGAGCCACCGGAAAAGCGTGCAGTTAGTGACCTCGGCCATGGAGGTGGGTACCCTGATGTGCACGAACCACTTCAGACAAGAACTTATCTTTCATTCCTTTTCAATTCAGAAAGATCTCCATAAAATTATTCTCACATAAAATTGCCTAATTTCTAACATTCAACAGGAATACATTAATTTTTTGCTTAATTTCTTTCTTTGTATACGAATCCTTTTTACATTTTACTGGAATGCGCCTCTTGCAATTCAAATTCGCAAACTATATAGGTGTTTCTCATTACATTTATACTCTTACATCTACTGCTACTATTATTAATTTACTAATATTACTGTTAAAAGCGCTGTTACGTTGGCTGCTTTGTATTTACTATACTATACATTTCGATTTTACTTCCACGTATGTACGCTTAGGTATGCTTCCCATTATTCTCTAATACTTTTTGTTCATTGATACTCCCGTCAAGTCTTTTAATTTTCTCTGTGCGAGGAGGAAGCTGCATACTGTCAGAAGGGAGACTGGGAAGTCTGTTAAGGAACAAGCTCGTTTAAGTCATTCCCTCGACGTAGCATATACACTGAAGAGCCAAAGAAACTGGTATACCATCCTAATATCGTGTACGGCCCCCATGAGCACGTAGAAGTGCCGCAACATGACGTGGCATGGACTCGACTAATGTCTGAAGCAGTGCTGGAGGGAGCTGCACCACGAATCCTGCAGAGCTGTCTATAAACCCGTAACAGTACGAGTGGGTGGAGATCATTTCTGAACAGCACATTGCAAGGCATTCCAGATATGCTCAATAATGTTCATTTCTGGGGAGTTTGGTGGTTAGCGGAAGTGTTTCAACTCAGAAGAGTGTTCGTGGAGCCACTCTGTAGCAATTTTGGGCGTTTGGAGTGTCGCACGGTCCTGCTGGAATTACCCAAATCCGTCGGGATGCACAATGGACATGAGTGGATGCAGGTGATCAGACAGGATGCTTACGTGGGTGTTACCTGTCAGAGTCGTATGTAGACGTGTCAGGGGTTCCATATCACTCCTAGTGCATCCGCCCCAAATCATTACAGAGCCTCTACCAGCATGAATAGTCCCTTGCTGACATGCAGGATCCATGGATTCATGAGGTTGTCTCCATACCTGTACACGTCCATCCGCTCGATACAATTTAAAACGAGACACCAACAGTAAACGAGTGTGCCTTCGGCTCCGAAAGCCCATATCGATGATATTTCGATGAATGTTTGGTACTGTCACACTTGTTGATGGCCCAGCATTGAAATCCGCAGGAATTTGAGGATGGGTTGCAATTCTATCAAGTTGAACGATTTTCTTCAGTCGTCACTGGTCCCGTTCCTTCAGGATCTTTTTACGGCCGCAACGATGTCGGAGATTTGATGTTTTACCGTATTCCTGGTATTCACGGTACACTCATGAAATGGTCGAACGGGAAAATCCCCAATTCAACGCTACCTCAAAGATGTTGTTTCCCATCGCTCGTGCGCCGACTGTAATATCACGTTCAAACTCATTTAAAGCTTGAAAACCTGCCACTGTAGCAAAGGTAACTAGTCTAATGACTGCCCCAGACATTTGTTGTCTTATATAGGCATTGCCGACCGCAATACCGTATTCTACGTTTTTACATGTTCTGCATTTCAATACGCATGTCTATGCCAGTTTCTTTTGCGTTTCACTGTAGATTGTGTGCAGGTAGCTTAAGCTTAATGGTAACCGACCTGACAGTGAACACATGAATATGTGTCCTTACCTGTGATAGCCTCTCCGGATAATACTTTGATAAAGTGTAATGTAAGTGGTCAACTACAGTTTATTAGATATTTTGATTTTGTTTCCTTTAATTTTCTTACTCTCAATTCATTTAAATGTCGCACTACATGAAAAGAAAACACATATCCATTCGTATGATACATCTTATATCTTACGACTATATACATACATAATTCAGGTAAAATTTGCTTATGGAGCCCCACGTTACGGAGTTGCAAGGGTAGTGGATATATACAATGGCATTCGCGTGTGCGCTTCCTGTTGGGAAACATGCATATGGGGCCTCCTTCTGTCATGTTAAAGGCAGAGGGCAAAGGTGTGAATCTGTACGAATGAAAACAACGTTGCAGTCCAGTGCGAACAAGTGGTCTTACTTTCTGCAGAGGACACTTTTCTGTGATACAAATTAGAATTGTAATTGACGGTAATGTAAGAATGCGTCAACTGTAAATTTTGACAAGATGTATTCCAATCGCAAACTAAATGTGGCTAATGAAATTGTAAAAAGATTGTGCTCAAGTGCGATAGTGCCCACGTTAAAATGCGTAAAAAAGGAGAGTGCCTACTTGATTTACGCTAAACATGAAGTGTACATGAACGACGTTTACAGCGCAAATCTGTAAATGGACTTAAAAAACGTTTCGCATAAACGTGATCAGTGATGAAAAGATCCGCTCTGTGAATGCCTTTCAAATTCTTTACGAGAATGAAAAGACATTCATTTATTAAATAACTTTAGAACTAAGTAACATAACAAGCAAAACTGATGTAGGAATGAAGTTGCGTAGGAAAGCATGAGCAGTATGAAACCTTATGGCAAGGACTGCATCAACGTTTTTGAAATCGTTGGGCCGTAGCTGCGCGCAATAAAATATAACGGAATGTTGTCGTAATGGAATGCAGTCACGTGGAGCCCTTATAGACACGATATACAGTGAACTGTGATGCAGTGTACAATATCAATTACGGTACATGCGCCGGAATTAAGCTGGACTACGTAATGATAACACAGTCACACACAAATATTAAAATACTAAAAACTACGTGCGATTCAAGTGTGAATCGGAACCAATGATAATTCCCTTCCTTGTAGGGTAGTAAAGTTTATCTGTGTGAACTGGTTAAGCTTGTTGTTTTTTCATGGAATTTAATCGTACGAGCTCCAGAGGGAACTGTGGTTGGACTTCGTAGTGGGGTGAGCGGCATGGTTTTCTGCCTTCCTCTCTCGCAGCCGCTTACATCTGCAACTGCGGACCGTGCGTTGCGGCTGGGCGAGCGGCCTTAGCCGTCTACCTTCCATATTGCGTGATGTTCTAAATCAAGAATGAAGACTCTAATTTCGACGAAAGCATTACTAATTTGCTACATAAACTCGACATTTACTTTCACTCAAACTTCGCGTTTATCCATAAACGAACAGGTTCTGACGGCAAGTATACGATTTTTCAAATGTGTGACGACTTTTACGCAAAATCTTGGACTGAGTTGATGATCTTCAATGAATTTTGTAAACTTCATTAATGAATTGATTTTTTCAATTAATCTTCTTGAATTACAAACAATCGCATATATTTGATAACATTCTATTGACGATTGTGAAAGAATACAGCAACATACGAATTTAGTTTCCACAACACACATCAGGTGATGTAGTTCGAAGGCTCCGGGGTGATTTTAATCCTAGTTTCTCCAATGTCCCGTAAGCCAGATGGAGGAGCAAAGACAAATATAGTCCCGGGAAGTCGACAACGTATTTTTCGGACTACATCTACCTTGACGACGCATCATAGTAAAATACACCACTAGCAAACACAGCAATAATACATATATTTTCTGCAATGACCAAAGAGCCGTTTTACAATAAAGGCAATATAAAATTTATGTAACATTGCAACCTGAAGTAATGTAAAACCTATAACTGCAATTCAGTGTGCTCATGTATGAAAACTGATGGGACTATATGTAATATACGATGTGAACTTGTGCCAGTTCGACGTACGTGGCCTGTCAAGCCATAATATTTCATGTAAATGTCTTAAACAGTCCAGGGGGATATGTGCCGTTTCCTGGCGTATTTTTCCCTGTGAATGTACTTGTAAAACAGATTTAATATTTTTTTCTGTAGCATGTGAAAAACATGGACATTCTTTCATGTGAAGCGCATCGAGTGACAAGGAGAAAGACAATGACCAGGATTTATTATCCTTGAAGAAAATAATTTTCATTTGTCCAATAAAAGAGAAGACATTGTACCTATCCGAGTAGTACAGCTGATCTAGCAAGACGCACTCTTCCCACGTTCCGTATTAAGAGGGCTGCAATAAGTGTAACAATTGTAAATTTATCTAAATCGTTTTCGGGGACTGATGACCTCAGATGATAAATCCCATAGTGCTTAGAGCCATTTAAACCATCTCTCTCTCTCTCTCTCTCTCTCTCTCTCTCTCTCTCTCTCTCTCTCTGCCGGCCGGTATGGCCGAGCGGGTTCTAGGCGCTTCAGTCCGGAACCGAGCTGCTGCTGCGGTCGCAGGTTCGAATCCTGCCTCGGGCATTGATGTGTGTGATGTCCTTAGGTTAGTTAGGTTTAGGTAGTTTCTAAGTCTAGGGCAGGCTGTTCCAGCGCGTCGGCTCCGTTGTGAGCCGCGGAGCGCTCCCTGCTCCAGGGAGCCGTGTCGCTCGGTGTGACCATTCAAGTGGGCCGGCACGTGGCACGGCTGGCTGAGGCAGGCGGCAAGGCAAGCGTTTTGATGTGCCAGCTGCGTCTTACAAGATCGACAACCTCATGCTCTTAGCTGCTAAGACGTGGTGACATGCTACACCAGGAAATACGGTGTTCAGGAAATAATTAAGAAACAACTGTTTTACAAGAAATTGCATACTAAATTTATTGGGCCTCTGTAGCTTTACATTTTCTTTTCATTACAAGATCGGAAATATCAGGCGTCAAAGTGTTCGCAGCGTTAATGCGGAGGATGGCCTTCGTTGTTGCATCCTGAAGAAACGATCGTTCTTTGCTTTTTACTCTTTTCATTGCTGAGAAAAGCTACTCACAACAATACGTAGATCCAAACATGCACATGATCTGAGCGGCATTGTTGTGAAGCTTGGGAAATGTTTTTTGCTGTAATGAACGATACCATCGTGACTAATCGAGCGTGTTGTAGTACCTCTCTTTCAGCAAAGTTGAATTTTGCAAATCAATAACCTCCAATTGAAGATGACAAGTCATCGGGGCAAACTGAAAAAGGAGTGCTGAACACCTTAAGCTCCATTTCCAAACTAGTGAGGTCTCGGAATCGCATTTCAAACGACGTGATGAGCTGCTTTAACTTTGCTTGGTAATCGCCCAAAGTAGTACCTTCAGGTAGTTTTAAAGAAGTAAGACAATTGAAGAACGTTAAATGTCCATTACTCATCTGCCTCTCAAATAAACGTAAATTTTCCATGAACGCTTTGATCTGGTCGTGCATGTCAACGATTAGCTGCCCTTTGCCCTGCAATGGCAGATTTACATTATTCAGATGCATAGTTATGTCAGCTAGGACGCCAGGTCTGATATCCATTTTATATCTTTCAGAAAACGCATTTCTTCCCCTTTCATTTCGAGACAAAGGGATATTTCCTCACGAATGGCAAAGAAAACATCAAGAACTTTTCCCTGACTCAGCCAACGAACTGTACTGTGGTAAGGTATATCCCCATACCCCGCTTCCATATCATTCAGGAATCTTTTGAATTGGCGATGATTCATACCGTGACGCCACACAAAATTCACACACTTCACGACATCTTTCATTACGCGACCTAGCTCTACTGTTTCAGCACACAGTGCCTCTTGATGAATAAACCAATGAAGAGTCAAAATGTCTTTTCCGAATTCGTCCCTGAGTTTGTTTTTCGAACGAGAAGCAAAACCTTGGTGATGCCCGATCATTGGTGGTGCACCGTCTGTCGCTACAGAATGGAGCTTATCCCACAGCAAATTCATATTCTCCACTGATTCACAAACAGCTTCAAAAATGTGACGTCCTCTTTCGGTGTAATCGAGTGGTACCACAGCCAAGAGTTCTTCAGTTACTTGCAGCTCCATGTCGACACCACGCACAAAGATTGCAAGCTGAGCACATTCAGATATGTCGGTGCTTTCGTCAAGCGCTAGCGAAAATGCAACAAAGCTCTCCGCCTTTTTCCTGAGCTGTGTCACTAAATCCGCTGCCGTGTCCAGAATTTGACGAGACATTGTTTGCTTCGACAGGCAAACCCCTTCAATTGCCTGAACCTCCCTTGGAAACAAACATTCTGCAACTGCTACCATGCACGATTTTACGAGTGGTCACACCGAAAACGGCTTGCCACTCGTCGCAATGGTGTGAGCGACCCTGTAGCTTGATCGAATTGCAGATTCAGTAGTGTTTTCTCCGCTCTCATTCAGCTGAAAATTATAAACGCATTACAGAACACGAACTATGTTGCATGTTTTGATACCCACCGTATTACGAAACCGTTTTTAATGTTACTGCTCCTGGTATGTCGTTCTTAAGCCTGGTTACCAGTTCTCTGCGTGCAACGCCTTCTATCTGATCGTAGTGCGCTGCGTGAAGACGTGTATACTATCGTTGTATATTGTACCTCTTCGCAGAATTAAATACTTTATGACATACAAGACACTGTGGACGACCATCCCTCTCAATGAATAGAAAGGTATCCTCCAATAGAGGTACAGGGCTGCCGCGGCTAGTCATAGCTGTAATTGAACACGGATTATTGCGTCAGTTGCGGCTGCATACGGCCAGGGGGCAGTGAGTTCGCTTTCCCCCTCGTACGGCAAATTGGAATAGAGCTCAACATAAACATCATTTCCGCCCTCTTTTTGCTCATGAAAACCACAAATTGCCTGTTGTACCACCATACAGTGAGACCTTCAGAGGTGGTGGTCCAGATTGCTGTACACACCAGTACCTCTAATACCCAGCAGCACGTCCTCTAGCACTGTTGCATGCCTGTATTCGTCGTGACATACTATCCACAAGTTCATCAAGGCACTGTTGATCCAGATTGTCCCACTCATCAACGGCGATTCGGCGTAAATGCCTCAAAGTGGTTGGTGGGTCACGTCGTCCATAAACAGCCCTTTTTAATTTATCCTAGGCATTTTCGATAGGGTTCATGACTGGAGAACATGCTGGCCACTCTAGTCGAGCGATGTCGTTATCCTGAAGGAAGTCTTTCACAAGATGTGCACGATGGGGGCGCGAATTGTCGTCCATGAAGACGAATGCCTCGCCAATATGCTGCCGATTTGGTTGCACTATCAGCCAGAGGATGGAATTTACGTATCGTACAGCTGTAACGGCGCTTTCCATGACCACCAGCAGCGTACGTCGGTCCCACGCAATGCCACCCCGAAACAGCAGGCAACCTCTATCTTGCTGCACTCGCTGGATAGTGTGTCTAAGGCGTTCAGCTTGACCGGGTTGCCTCCAAACACGTCTCCGACGATTGTCTGGTTTGAGGCATATGCGACACTCATCGGTGAAGAGAACGTGGCGCCAATCCTGAGCGATCCATGTGGCTTGTTGCTGGGCCCGTCTGTACCGCGCTGCAAGGTGTCGTGGTTGCAAAGATGGACCTAGCCATGGACATCGGGAGTGAAGTTGCGCATCATGCAGCCTATTACGCACAGTTTGAGTCGTAACACGACGTTCTGTGGCTGCACGAAAAGCATTATTCAACATGGTGGCGTTACTGACAGGGTTCCTCAGAGCCATAATCCGTAGGTAGCGGTCATCCACTGCAGTAGTAGCCCTTGGGCGGCCTGAGCGAGGCATGTCATCGACAGTTCCTGTCTCTCAGTATATCCTCCATGGCCGAACAACATCGCTTTTGTTCACTACGAGACGCCTGGACAGTTCCCTTGTTGAGAGCTCTTCCTGGCACAAAGTAACAATGCGGACGCGATGGCACCGCGATATTGACCGTCCAGACATGGTTGAACTACAGATGAGCCGTATACCTCCTTCCTGGTGGAATGACCGGAACTGATCAGCTGTCGGGCCCCCTCCGTGTAATACATCTACATCTACATCCATACTCCGCATGTTGTTTACATCTTTGGGCGGGTTTAGTGACATCTCTGAACAGTCAAAGGGACTCTGTCTGTGAAACAATATCCACAGTCAAGCCTATATTCAGGAGTTCTGGGAACTGGGGTGATATATATATATATATATATATATATATATATATATATATGTGTGTGTGTGTGTGTGTGTGTGTGTGTGTGTGTGTGTGTGTAGCAGCGTAATCCTCCTCTCATGAATTTCATCAGACACTCAGTTTTCACTAGAAAAGTAGCGAAAAGACAAAGCTAATTATGCCTCCGTCAGGTGGAGAATAGAGGAAACATCAGTACCACCATACGCGACCAAAGACGTTTCCCATCATTTGACTTTACAATTATGTCGACAGGACATCGTATTTCTACATTAACTGCGGAAAAACCTTACATCTAAACGTAATAAAACTACTCTCGTCTTCATCTTAATTGGTAAAGGGAATATTTTTGATACAGTCTCATACTCCAACAATTATATATCCTTAAGTTCCATATAATAAGATGCGTTTGCATGGATGACGTGTTCTAAATAGAAACTGTCAGATTTTATTTACAGAATTACTCGTAGGAGCTGTTTGTGTAGCTCATAGTATCCCTGCTGTAACGTCTGTTGATAGTTACGTCGATGTTATTTTTTATGGTTACATTGCTGTTATTTTCATAAATGTATGTTGAGATATTAAGCAGATAACATTTTAAAAAATCCCAGTCAGCCTAGATTTATCTGTTATGTATATGAGTTGCGAAGAGAACATTATGTTCGCTATACCTTGTCGGACTGATGTTCTGTTGTTATCTTGGAGATCGATTAGTCGGGATTCGCCAAAAGTAATATGAATCACAATCACACATCGTCATGTGATTATCACGAGGACGACCTCAGGACAGAACAGAGCAGTTATCAGTCGCACGTGATTTTCTGCAACTCGTGGTTCTATTCGGAAGAAGAAGCGATAACAAGGGGAATACCACCGACAACATCTTCACCGAAAGAAACGCCGCCAGCCGCAAACGCTACCTTACTCCCCAAACGGACGAGACCATTAAAATCGTTGTGATCAGGTGCCGGACCATTCGCAGGATACTGAAAGAGTAAAGCACTCCCAAAAACCTTTTTCAGTCACATAATACTATGAAAAACAATAGCAAGCTAGGCGCTTAACAGACCATTTCGACGTTTTCTGGGATAAATCTAACTGCATATTTAAATTATGGGCTCATGAGAGCGGAACATTTTCGCAGCAGGCATAAAAATAAGAGCCATCGAGACTGAAATTGAAACGGTGTGTGAAATTATCTGGCCAAGCTTTCAGCCTATAAATGATCCTTCTACCGACCAACAGACTGACCCTCAGATGAAACTGATGAAAATGAAGAAACCTCATTTCGCTAGTGAGTCAACATTAGAGGAGATAATTTTCATCGAATAATAAAGTGGGATTCTCACAGTTTTGCAAGTGTAGGGTGTGGCAAGACACCCTGCAGAAAAATGCCAAGTTAGTTTTTTGAAAACTATCTAGAACAGGAAGGTTGGAAGTCCATGTAGGAAATACATTAGATTTGATGGCAACAAATCTAACCAGACCTCCTTGAGGATGTCCACTCTGATCCTGGTGCCAATGACCATGAGGCGCTGGTACCACCAGTGGTTATCAAAGTGCAATGGATAACACAAACTAGTACAAAGTTTTACATGGTCTGTAAACTCATGAGGGGGCTGGAAACATTCAACTCTGGGCGGATGTAAGTAGAGGAGCTACGGCTGAAGTTTAGAATAGTTGACCAAGTACTAAATACATAAGTACCTAATAGAGAAGTTAATCATTGGAGAGATACTCCATGGCATGTAGTCTCTGTAAAGAAACGTTTAAACACACAATAGCTACTGCGCAGTATGTGTAAAAGTGTATAGGTGTATAGCTGTAAAAGTGTGAACATCATCAGATAGAAAAATGCTACAGGAGACGTGTCTTGGCTATTAAAAGAGCAAAGCGTGAAGCTTTCAACTACCGTATCAGACTCTTTAATAATGTCTTTTTCCAAAATATTAAAAAAAGTAGTATACGCATGAGTAATCTTACGCTTAAGTAGAAACGTTTTACTTGCGATATCACAGATTGGATTCCAGAAGCGTCGGTAAACTAAGAATGCTGTTAACAAGGTATATGTTCACACATCAAATAGTACTTACCTTAAATGATAAAATATCTTTCCAAGGTGTTTGATTTCGTGGATAACTTCACACACTAATAATAAATTACTTTTTATGGAAAGGATGATTTAATGCACAGCTCGTTTTAATCACACTTAACGAACAAGTTGCAAAAAGTTGCGCTGAATCATTTAAACAATGTTGGAATACCTGTAATAGTACCTAACAAACAGAATGCAAACAATGTTAAAAGGGTAGAAAAATTTAGTGATTACAGAGTCACAAAGGTAATTTTGGGTGTACTGCTAGTCCTTATATATATGTGACAGACCTTCCATTTAACATTCGACAAACAGAAACTTGCAAATGATGTTTTTCAGAACATTATTATTAGGTTCTCAGAAAATTTTCTCTCCCTAAATTTTGAAAAAAAGAAGCAATACATTCAGTTCTGTATGACAAAAAGAGTAATATCAACAACTGATGTAGCATAAGAGCAGGAGTCAGTAAATAGGGTAAATTGTCCAAATAACTGGGTGTACATTCAGATGAAAACTTGAAGTGGAAGATGCATATTACTGTGCTTCTCAAATAATTAAGACTAGCTCATTTTCTCTTCCTATAACTGCTAATCTCGGAAACAACGAATAAACCTTTTGATTTATTTCGGAAAGTTCTAGTCAATAACGTCTTGTGGAATAATTGTCTCGGGTAACTCACCGCTCTGAAATGATGTATTGATTGGAATGTTGTCTACTCCCGGGGTCGATCCACGTATCGGAGTAAATATATTTAATTTTTGGTGCATGTCGTGGTTGTATTCATATGTGATGTTGCATCCTAAGTCTTATTGAAAGTCAGATTGCGTTGCGCTAAAAATATTGTACGTCAGTTTAGTGATGAGCAGAATAAGTAAAGAGAGAAATGTCTGAGTACGTTCAGTTTTGCCCAGCTGTTTGAAAATCAAATAACGTAAGAGGTTTATCAGCACAGTAATTCATACATTTTTCTAAGGGGAAGTTTCAAATTCAACGCCTACTACATAACGTTTTTTCCTCAACACAGATTCCTGAAACCCATTATGACTCCCATAATTCTTACGCTAATTCTAACAGTTACCATGCTAAGAAAACTGCGAGGGGCCAGGGGCGGAGTGAAGATGTTCTTACAGGTCCTGACACATCTCGGATTCGTGGCATTTCAGCTCCCATTGTTTTGAGTCAGCGTTGAATGATGAGGAGACACAAAACTCTAAAAGTAACACACTACAGTGGACGCTGATCTGTTGCTGTCCTGGTGGCGCTGTATCACCACCTACGACTAGCTCACTGGAGAACGGAATTAGCAACAGAAGCAGAATGAGTGCTGTGTAGAAACGAAAAGAAACTGAAGTGCATTGCACACGACTCAGGCACTAATTGTCAGTGGAAGTCAATTAGATATCTTCTCTTAATATCACAATTCCCTCTTTACAATAAATTAAGCCTGCAGTATTGTCTATATTCATCTAAATTTTCTCAATTCCCATAACGTACCACATCTCAGCCACTTTTTTACACTGCCTGCCTCAAATCCCTCTTAGCCGGCGTGTACATCATACTACGTCATGTGGCTCGCTACATGGATCCATACGAGCTGATAGGTAACACCGCATGCATACGTTTTCATCGACCTGTTACTTGGGACCTTCCCGGATACTACAACCAAATTTATTTCTGACATAATGAAGCTCAAAACGTATCAAATAGGACAGCAGGAAGATGACAAACCCAGGAATAATAGACACAAGATGCCCTCGAGTGGTTACAGAATGTACATGTTTGCAACTTACTCTCATCTGCGTTGTCAATGATGGAGCCATCTCCACCGCTACCACTTTTAGGGGCGTGGGTGTTCTCTGGTGAGTCGGGTTGAGTCAAGAGCCTCTCAATGGCAGCAGAACTCCTTTACTACTCTGCAGCAGTTCGTATTTATCGCACATGTCACATCCAGTGGGTGGTGAGTGTGGGCGTCAAGCCCACAGACCTCGGAAGGGAGGTGTTGTGAAGACGTCAGTAGTGCCTACGCCCATCTCGGCACAACAGCACACCACTGACATTCCTGGCCGGACGGCTGACCTACATCAGGTGCTGATGCCATAGCCTGGCACAGCTGGCCAAGTACGACATGTGCTTCATTTCAGGTACTAGGCATGTTGACAATTGCAGTATTTCATCTCTGGTACGGCCTCCCTTAGTTTGTTCTTCCAGTGCACATATAATTGAGAGCCCATACTGGGACTCTTTCTCCACCCATACGGTTTACATATTCATTCCATTTTATCATGTTTTATTTCATTTTTTATTTATATTATATACAACTAAATCTTTCCATACATCCTCATTTCTTTTACGATCTCCTCTTCCACTCTTCGCAGAAATCTCATTTCTTGAGCCTGCATTCTGCTTTCTTTTTTATCTTGCTATCCATGCTTCGCTTCAATAATTAATGGTTGGTACTGTTATGGTTTTGTAAAACTTCAGTTGGGCTTCTTCCCTGGCTTTATTCTGCAAATTTTTATAATCTTCACCTCCCAGTACCTACTGCAACGTACATCCTTCTGAATCTGTTTAGTGTATTCATCTCTTGGTCTCCCTCTACGATTTTTAACCTCCATGCTGCTCTCCAATACTAAATTGGTGATCCCTTGATGCCTCAGAACATGTCCTACCAAGCGATCCCTTCTTCTAGTCAAGTTGTGCCACAAACACCACTTCTCCCCAATTCTATTCAATTCCTCCTCATTAATTATGTAATCTACCCATCTAATCTCCAGCATTCTTCTGTAGCACCACATTTCGAAAGCTTCTATTCTCTTTTTGGCCAAAATATTTATCGTCCACGTTTCACTTCCACACATGGCTACACTCCATACAAATACTTTCAGAAAAGACTTCCTGACACTTAAACCTACACTCGATGTTAACAAAATTTCTCTTCTTCAGAAACGCTTTCCTTGCCATTGCCGGTCTACATTTTATATCCTCTCTACTTCGACCATCATCAGTTATTTTGCTCCCCAAATAGCAAAACCCATTTACTACTTTAAGCGTCTCATTTCCTAATCCAATTCCCTCAGCATCACCCGACTTGCCGGCCGGAGTGGCCGCGCGGTTCTAGGCACTGCAGTCAGGAACCGCGCTACCGCTACGGTCGCAGGTTCGAATCCTGCCTCGGGCTTGGATGTGTGTGATGTCCTTAGGTTAGTTAGGTTTAAGTAGTTCTAAGTTCTATGGGACTGATGACCTCAGCAATTAAGTCCCATAGTGCTAGAGCCATTTGAACCATTTTTTTCACCCGACTTAATTCGACTACATCCCATTATCCGCGTTTTGCTTTTGTTTATGTTCATCTTATATCCTCCTTTCAAGACACTGTCCATTCCGTTCAAATGCTCTCCCAAGTCCTTCGCTGTCTCTGACAAAATTACAATGTCACCGGTTAACCTCAAAGTTTTAATTTCATCTCCATGGATTTTAATTCCTACTCCGAATTTTTCTTTTGTTTCCTTTACTGCTTGCTCAATATCGAGATTGAATAGGCTACAACCCTGTCTCACTCCCTTCCCAACCACTGCTTCCCTTTCTTGCCCCTCGACTCTTATAACTGCCATCTGGTTCCTGTACAAATTGTAAATAGCCTTTCGCTCCCTGTATTTTACACCTGCCACCTTCAGAATTTGAAAGAGAGTATTCCAGTCAACATTGTCAAAAGCTTTCTCTAAGTCTACTAATGCTAGAAACGTAGGTTTGCCTTTCCTTCATCTATTTTCTAAGATAAATCGTAGGGTCAGTATTGCCTCACGTGTTCCAACATTTCTACGGAATCCAAACTGATCTACTCCGAGGTCGGCTTCTACCAGTTTTTCCATTAGTCTGTAAAGAATTCGTGTTAGTATTTTGCAGCCGTGGCTTATTAAACTGATAGTTCGGTAATTTTCACATCTGTCAACCCCTGCTTTCTTTGGGATTGGAATTATTATATTCTTCTTGATGTCTGAGGGTATTTCACATGTCTCATACATATTGCTCACCAGATGGTAGAGTTTTGTCAGGGCTGGCTCTCCCAAGGCTATCAGTAGTTCTAATGGAATGTTGTCTACTCCCGGGGTCGATCCACATATCGAAGTAAATTTATTTAATTTTTGGTGCATGTCGTGATTGTATTCATATGTGATGTTGCATCCTAAGTCTTTAATATGTTTAACTTGCTCCAACGTTTTATTATTCATGACTACTTTTGATCTTACTGGTTGTGTGACCTGAAATTCTATCACTTTCTTTTTATATACAGCCAATTTTAGGTTGTGTTCTGAGGCTAGCTACTGCAACTAATAGACTTCCATCTAAAGGTCATCTTCATTATCTGCAATCAGTGTTCGGTCATGTGCATATGTGATTGCATTAGGTGTTGTAACTATTACTTTTTTACCCACAATTTCTCGATTTACTAGTAACTTTATCAATGTATAAATGTGAGAGTGTAGGAGAAATACAGCACCATTGCCTTGCTCCTTTGTTTACGTTCATTGACTTGGTAACTATGTTTGCCATATCTGTAACAATTTTGGTGATCGTGTGCACACTCTTAATAGTGTTTACGAGATGTGATGAATAACCTCATTTAGCTGTCATATTCTATAGCATTTCTTTCGTTAACATTATCAAATGCCTTTTGAAAATCTATAAAGACAAGATGATATACCCCGTTGCTTCTCGCCTCTTTTCTGTAGCTTGTTGTATCTTAAAAACATAGTCAGTAGTTGATCATCACTTTCTAATACCGGTTTTTCTTCAAGATATTAGGTTTTCCGTGACATTTTTAGTCTGTTTGGTCTTTTACTCTGGATTTCGGCATGTTTTGGTATCTTTTTACCTCTCCAACATTTATTAAAAATTTGATACTTTTGATATAGGAATGATCTTCCATATCTCCACAGGTCAATATCAATACCATCGAAACGAGTAGCCTTTCTGTTATTTGTAGCTTTTGTTAGATTCTCTCATTTCTCTCATATAAATATCGCTTATTCCTTCCGAGGCATATAACTAAGATGATGTCTGAATTACACTATCATCGGGTAGTCTTATTATTTCTTTGTTTTTCTGTCTCAGTTGCACTGCCAAGTCGGGTTAATGATGGCTAGATTCGAACACGACCATTAACTATCGAACCATAGCCTGAGCGGTTCTGAAATGATTAACGTAACAACTTTTGTACATTTTGTGTTATTCACAACAGTTCAACTTCGAATATTCTGTGTCGTTAATGTAACTGCCTACAATACGGGAGTCATTTGTTAGCGAAACGTAATTTAGTGGATAGAAGGCACATATTTAGGGCACAGGATGTTCGAAGACGAACAGTTGTGAATAATTCAAGAAGTGCAAATGTTTCTTCCTTAATCGTTTCAGATCCACTCAGGTAATGGTTCGATAATCAACGGTCACTTTCGAAACTAGTCACTATTACTCAATCACTGCGACTGAGACACAAAAATAAAGAAATAAGTAAGATGTAATGCAGTTGTTGGTTCTTCTGCCAATGGATTGTTCGAATTCCGTAAAAGATACAAACTTTGCGGAAAATTGAAAAAGTCTACCTAAATTATCGTGAGATAAAATAATACACAGAAACTATGAAGAAATGTTGATGTCGCAGTCGAATCGTCCCGAAAGTGTGGCTTCGAATCTACACCTCAAGACTAGTCGCCTACGTTTTATTACTATTCTATTTCTAAGCAGTCCTCCAAATATGGCTCAGGCTATGAAGATCGAGAATCTTTTCTCCCAGTGCAGCGCCTTAACAGAGCTACATTATGCTTCATTATCAAGTTAGAATTACATTTTGTTTTGTAAATATCCTACAGCTACTGTTATTATGACTATAACACTAATGTAATGTCTGTAGTTACCTGCATCTAAATATGTCACCGTGGAAAATGTGGGAACAGGACTACGTTTTTCTGTAATTCAGATAGCGTCGTAAGTGTGGCTATCTGTGTATTTATGGACACCTAATCATGGTCTCCACGCGCCTAATTCCTTCACTGATCACTTCATCCACTCTACCTGACGCTCGCTTTTAACTCGCACTCACTGTAGGGTCTTATTCCCCGATTTGCACGTTCGGCACCCAGCAAAGTAAGTAGCGACACCTATTCTTGTTATTTAAATTTAGGGTGGAGGAGAAGAAAGGAACTGAAAGGGAAGGGACTGCTGATGTCAGCTGCGTCGGGTTCTCCGCCGAATCAGGGGCTGCGAGAGAAAATATATGCTGGACTGGGATTCGAACCAGCGATCGCCTGCTTACTATTTTTTTTTAAAGGAACCTTCCCGGCGCCCAGAGGGTGGGGGAGGGGGGTGGGCAAAGTGGGCAGGGGTCGCAACCCGAGGCCTGGCCACCATGTCCCGTTCCCCCCTTCCAGGGATCAAGGAAAGCGAAGGGAACATGGAGTAGAGGTAAAATGAACATCGTTTATTTATTTTATTTTCCTTTTCTTACTTGTCTTATTTTTGTTTATTTTAACATTAACACGATCGAGAATAGCAGGACCGGCGTCACGAGTAGGAAGGCGCAGCAAGATGTCAGAGTCAGTGAGACTATCGATGTGTAGTTTTTCCGAAAGGAACATTCCGATGACCAGAGCATATATCGGTTGTAAGTGTGGAAGAGGCGCTGATCAACTCTCCATAAAAGGAACAGCCCAGCTTTGGGGAGGGTTAAGGAAGACGCTACTAAGGAAATTGGAGAAAAATTGACTGTATTTTGGATTGCGGACAACTGAAAAATGGCGTTCAATAAGCAACTGCCAGAAATCAAGGATACTTTTCTCGCCATCCGCAAACAAGTAGTGAGCTGCGTGTCCACAAATCCACTTCACAGAGTTCGTCTCCGATTTCGGGAAGTATCCGGCGTCCGGAAAGAGGAGCAGCAGAGTAGATATCTGAGGAGGAGACATACGGGTAATTAGACACAATATCTGTCGCACCAGACCCAGACACCTCTTGCCGATCTGCACACTAGGCGGTGGTGGTCTGTGTCCAAAACATCACAGGCGACGCACAACGGGGTGTCTGCGAGGTGAATCCTGTGAAGGCGTGACCGGTATAATTGCTTTCCATTGACAGTATGGTATCATGCAGACTGGACATCAGTGTCGAGATAAGCAGCGCACACCAATCGTCAAACGGCACGCCAGCCGACGTGGGGTTGCTTCTCCTCAACCACATTCGATGACCTGTGCTGCTGAAGGAAACCATAGATCGCCTTCGTGGATCTCAACTGGACTGGCAGTATCACAGTACAGTCATAGCTCAGTTCGAGGAAGAAGTGGGGGAAATAAAAGAAGGACCGTGGGACTTCCGAAAGCTCGATAGATGCTGAGAGAGAGAGTGGTGCAAGGGCCTCCATCGAAGGACTATGTCGGCTCAATGTACAGAGCCAATGGAAAGGGCTACAGCCATGTCAGGGACATGATACAGACCTAAACCACCCTGCACCGCGAGACAGTACGGCTCTAGTAACTTATCTTGAACAGCAAGTCATGGCAAACAAATGAACCCAATGCCACCAGCGTGCGGCGGGCCATGGATGGCGGAATAGGAAGTGTCTGTGCCACGTGGGGGAAACGTGACGCCAAACATACATTTACGTATCGTGTCCGTTGCAGAAGGTTGAGTGCTCGTGAACGGTGATCTAACAGCCAAGCTCGCAGTTGGGAAAGTAGACGTCGACAGGTGAGAGCAGTTGTCCGCCGCAGATCACTTGACTTACTAGGCAGCTGCATTAACCGGTGTGTCATGCGGACGCAGTGTCTGCTGTAACTGCGTGGACTACCTTGACACGCCTCTCGGCAATTCCTACCTAGCGCCACCTATTCGCAGACTCTGTTCGTGTCCTCCATGCTCGCCACTTTGGGATTCCCACAGGAAGTCAGACGTAGTGATGCATCCGCAGTGAAGAATGTGGTTGCCCATCGAAGCGAATCAATTTTGAATGCGTGGTATCTCTTCTTTCGGACGTGTCAGAAAGTGCTGACACCTCGCGTTCATATAACCTGTTCTTCTATTCTGCGGCAATGTGTATGGCATTTTGTTTCCTAGACCGTTAATTGAAATTCGTTTTTCTGGTTATTTTATAGCCATATAATGCATAAATCTGATGCAGACGGAATATTCGGTATAGAGGTGTTGAATAAAGCGCAGTGGAAGACTGAGTGTTTTTAGTTTCTACGTTTCGGCACTTGCAGACGCGTCTTTACGTAAGCTCGTGTCAAAAGATGCACCTTGTGAAGAATGGGATAGACATAGTGCATTTTCTACCTTTCCCAGGTGCTCTAGAGGTGTGAGCAAACTCGCCGGCCCCTATATAAGTGTCGTCCAGTCGACTCTACGAAGTCTCCACCTATGTGCCGCTCCTTCCAATGACTCTGGATGACGCACAGAAACAGTAGTGAATGCAGTGCCTACAGACTTGCTCTTAAAACTATGGGAGAAGTTTGTCTATCCTCCGAATCTTTTTCGTGGATGCATTGGAGGTCACATTGAACTCTTGTGAAAGGTAAACGAAAACTTTGATTCACAGCGTAATTGCAACGATGTAGCCAAACGTTGGGCGTGAATACACGTGAAATTGCAACGTTCTTGTTGTAAATAGTGCGTTAACGAACGAGTACCTTGTGCATTTTCTTACAACTATATTATTGCTTCTACAGTCAAAGAAATTTCGTAACAGTATTTATTTACAATCGTCACATTCCTTCTACTTGAGACTGAACAGGGTAACAAAGTTGTTGAGGACTGCAAAAAAATATTCTCAAGACAGAAAGGAATTAATGACATTAACTTCTAGTGGATATTGATTTAAATCAACGGGGAAAGTTGAAAACTTGTGCCTCAGCGGGTTCGCACGTTTGTCTCCCGCATACGAGGCAGATGTACTAACCACTGCGCCGTCCTGACATACTGGTCAGCGCGTCTGCACTGATTACTCCTGCACGCCTTCCATCAGACTCGCATTTTCAACTTATCCACACACACTACTGATGTAGTGGCCCTTGTTCATTATAGTCATTACTCGCAGCATTTCGACGATTCCCGTAAAGCATTCGCCTCCGCATTGAAGTGATCAATTGGTCGTGTTCGCATTACATATGAGGTGTCATGTAGGTATTTCTTCAAGGCGGTGTATTTATGTGTAATTTGCGCTTAAGTGTAATTACTCATTCTATGTAATGGCTGCGACGACAGAAAATTTAACTCAACATCCTCTCGTTATTTATTATCCCTTTGCGTGATTTTACAGTTGTTGCCTAATGATGACTCGCACAAATATGATAAATCAGACATGGTTATCATATTTTCGTTTTAGCGACACGTTACAACGTCAGACTGTGATAGTACCTGCATGACTCGCTTGTAATCCTTTGCGCCGGATGTGACGTACGACGTGACCAATGCACTTTCAATGAAACCAAATTATATGGCTTTCTAGAATACTGGAACAGTACACTGATACAGAAAAGACGTTCAACAATGACCCAAGAAATGCTGCCGCAGACCACATTTACATCTCCTACGACTTTCTTCTTTGAATATTCACTCACGAACTGCAAACCCTAATAGCCAAAAACAAGTTTTCTACAAAAGAAATGACAGTATCTATTACCGCCTCTGTCAAAAGGGAACCCTTCTCCTGTGCTGTTAGTAATTATTGTTAACTGGGCGAAATGGTGCGATATGTGAATGTTTCTGAGGGTGGAAAAGGTGATGCTGTACAGACAAATATTTTTGGCCCTTTCTGTTTTTCTGTAAGCTACATTTACTAATAATGACTCATTTGCTGTCGTGTATCACGAGATTCTTCGAAAAGTGTAAGAAATGAGATGTATTAATAGTAATAATAACTTATTAACAGGTCACGTTCAAAGTCGTCGAGATGCAGTTCCTTGTGCATAGAAATATGGTACGGGTGCAATCGATGTTGATGCAGCATTCTCAACACCGACGTTTTTGAGATTCACGATTCTCGCGCAATTTGTCTGCTACTGATGTGCGGATTTGCCGCGACAGCAACTAAAACACCTACTTGGGCATCATCATTTGTTGCAGGTCGTGGCTGATGTTTCACATGTGGCTGAACACTTCTTGTTTCCTTAAATAACCTAACTATCCGGCGAACGGTCCGGACACTTGGATGATGTCGTCCAGGATACCGAGCAGCATACATAGCACACGCCCGTTGGGCATTTTGATGACAATAGCCATACATCAACACGATATCGACCTTTTCCGCAATTGGTAAAAGGTCCATTTTAACACGGGTAATGTATCACGAAGCAAATACCGTCCGCACTGGCGGAATGTTACGTGATAGGTGGAGGTTAGTATTGAGGTAGATGGATTGTTGGGTTGAGGAGGACGACCTCAAGCGAATGGGAGAGAAGGTGTTAAGGTTCTGAAGGAATGTAGATAAGGTGTCGTCACCCTCAATCGAGATCAAAAAGGTATCATCTACGAATCCGACTCAGTACCGTCCAGGACTGGAATAACTTAAAAATACCATGGTCCACTAGGGTTTCGAGTACCTCTCCTCATGTTCTGCAATGAGGAAGTCCTACCCACTCCTTCCACAGTGGTATTCCTCCACCCATCAAAACTATACAATATCCTCATCTATCCACTCCTGCTCCCTACCCCTTGCCTCATGGATAATATACATGTAGTAGACTTACATGTAAGACTGGTCCCATACATCCTCTAACCATCATCTAAGTTCAGTCACAAGCATCATCTATCCCATCAGAGGCCGCACTTCCTGTGAAAGTGATCATGTCATCTACAAACTAAGCTGCAACCCTCCTGGCCTCGGTTGTCGTTAGTCACTGTCCTTCACTCACCTCTCCCCTCCTATGCTCTCACTCCAGAGCTACAAGCCTTCTGCACCTAGCTACCCTTCCCCCTCTCTACCTCGTCTCTCGTCTTGTATGCTCCCACAAGCAGCACTTTATCATCCCCCACCCCTACCCTTGCTGCCCCTCCTCCTCCCCACACCAGCCTTCTCATTATCACCACAATACACAGTAGATCGCAGTCTGGTCTCAGCTGCCAGAATCAGTGGTCATGTGTGTATGAGTTGTGTGTGTGTGAACGTGTGCATGTGTTTCTACTTCTGGAAAAGTTATTTTGGCGGAAAGGTCTTCTTCTTTTTGTTGTGCCTGTCTACAGCTCAACGCCTCCACTATTAGTTAGTAGAAATCTGTTCTTTTCATAATAGTGTCATTATTCCATCCTGAATGTTCCATTGTTTGAAAAGTTATTTTTGTTGGTCAAGATACAGTGACATCCCGTATTGTCTTCTCCATTGTCTGCATTGAAGGATACCATATGTTCGTCAAGTTGCTTGCGTCTATAAAGGCGGTTCCAAATAAGAATCATTCTTAGATCCATAGACTGTATCAGCGATGCAGAGTCAGGAGGGTCAAAAACGCTTGTTGAGTCCACCATCACTACCAAAATTAGGGGATTGAGCTGAAGCAGTGTCGAAAAGCAATAACATTTTCAGATTTCCAGGTTTCAGTTTTAACTGTTCAATTTGGAATTCTCGAACTTCAGGGACGAAGTCGTTCTTGAACCAGTAAAAGAATGATTGTGGGGCAATTGAAGCTTTTTTGTTAGCTGTATACACGATTGGAAAATGGTGTATAATATTTTTGATAACTATTCTTCTTTTACGGATTCCCCAATCACGAATGAATTCAAACGATGTGAATCATCAACTTAAACATCGATTAATACTGTTAAGCAATCACGTGTTGGAAATTCACATGGAGTGACTACTGAGGGTCGAAGAAATCAATGCATATGATTGAGAATAAAAGAATCTTAAATTTGTTTTAGTCCTTTACGGGTATTATCAATGTTGAAACAGGCTTAAACGTTCAAAATGAGCACCATTAACTTAGCGCAGAACATGTACTGACGTTGCAGTGTATCCCATGTTAGATGGGAAATGTGTAGTGTGTTCTGTGTCTGCTGTCACTGCTCAAAGACTTCTTGCATTTCAGAATTATCAGCCATGTGTTCTGTGTTCTTGTAATTATTCTTTACATTACAATTTTGGTTAAAATTTATTCTAAGGAAAAGTAAAGAAGGGAAAATTTTATGAAACTTGAATATTGACTGTTCTTTAATTTTTATGCGTGTCAGCTTCATTGTTTGTGACAAGATCTGAAGATTACAGTTCTCATATGACTATGATTCAAATTCTTTGTGTTTAAACGGCTACAACATAATTTCAGTTTTGAATAACAACCTTTTCCTTTATTTGTGATCAGTTCGTTAAGCTTTCCTCCTCCTATTTGTAAGTCAAACTTATAACGTTCCTGACGCACTATTGTGTGACCAGCTAGCTGCATTCTTTGTAATATATCAATACTTATGAACAAGCAGCTAGTAAATCTTACGGCTCTCTCCTATTCGTGGTTTCTTTCAGGAATTTGCAGCTAAGCGCTTTATTTCAAACATTAAAGCAGAGCAGGGCAGAGCAGCGTTGTCCACTGTGCAGATAACAATCAACTGTAGGGCACAGACGAATTTTTTTAGGAAGAATCCAGGAACAGCGCTCATTTGTATATTTTTCATATAACCCAAAAGCTGCGTTTTCTGTCAGCATACAGGTTTAATACAAGACAGTTGTGAATCGCAATTTCTTCAATTTTGATGAGGCATTAATTCATTGTATCGCTGACAGCTACTCTTTGGACTTAATTATTAATGATTCAACGTTCGTTAATTTTAGTTTAAAATAATTATATCTCAAATATTTGAGGAAATTTGCATAGTTAATATTTACATTCAGAAGTAGTATAGTTATGGCACTTCTAGATCAGGGCATGTACTAACACTGTTATTAACGGTTAGATACAACAGTGCTTGAGACTTGACGGTACACACCTTTACGCCGTACCAGTACAACTGAAGAAAAAAATTAGAAACGCAGATTTCGAGATGTGGTACGATGGACCTTTTGCTGCGCTTGAAGCGATATAAAACATACGCAGTATTCACAGTTTGAAAATGCTCAGAAACCCATGAAAATGACATTTGAAGAAGTCTACGTAAATTTCATAACACTCCTTGGAAGATCACAGAACCGAAACCTCTTTTTTAACAAATCAAGTGCTGCATACAACACCATATGAACATAAAAGTTACACCACACAGGCAGTCGTTCACAGGTAGGAAAACACACAGAGGCAACTTTCAACATAATGATGTCAATAGAACGTTAGCCAATTACTATTAAATCACTACTATTTTGCCGAGAGATAATGTTAAAAAAAATGGGCGTAACACAACGATAAAATAAAGAAAAAAAAATTTCTGAGCAATAGAATACATATACAACTGAAATATATTTTTCCGATACTGTGACACACCAACCAAGACTAACAGACGTGAAAGCACAGTATTGTCACTCACCAACGTAGTATGCTACAACTGAGAAATCGTATAGACACAGCACAATAAATGAATAAAGTGGAACCAGGATCTACTTCTACTACCAAGGACTTCCACCAGTAGTTTACTACAATTACAGGCCTACTAACGCTGACTAGCCTATTGACAACAATAGCAACATAAAATTCATGAAACTCACATAAATGTACAACAGCTGAACACGCCTTTACTGTGAATACGAAAAGAAAGCAGAATTTTCCCTTGTACTATGATAGAAAAAGTCCTCAGCGTGGATATAAGACACAATACCAAAGCAGACACTTGCGTCCACATGGCCATGACGTGTAACATTGGACTTGTAATGAACATGCTAGCCGCTTGCGGCCTTCACCGTAAACAGCACCCGGCGCACAATAATCTCTCTCTTACAGTTTGCCAGCTGCCCACCAAAAGTAATTGGCCACTAAAGCACACTCCTAGAGCTCTGAAAATTACAACTATAACAAAACCACTCTTCTCCGTACCTGATTTCGGTTGCCGTCTTCACTTGCCCCGGTGATGTCCATGAAATATTGTTCGTGACCCGCACTGACTGTTGGCTGTGTACGCTGCCCAGCATCTCAGCATACTTTCCAGCTGAACTTCCGTCTCGGTTGCTGGCCTCCAACCAGGTGTCGTCGCTCCGACTACGGCCCACGGCAACAATTTCGGCCTATCATGTCACACACAAAACAAGTTCGGACCGTGCGCCATACCAGGGCCAGCGTCGCCCCATGACTCGTCTGCCTCTATATACCGTGGGTTCTAGCGGAGGCTGAAGTTCTAGTCACAGCACATTTCATTCCAATGTGCAACTCTCTAGGACCAGCCTACTTCCACAAACTTGCCCGTCACCCGAGACTTCACCACCGGCAACGTGCCACGGAGGTGTTGGCCACTCCACCGCGGCTGCTGGGTCTGTTGATAGTTCTAAGCAGTGCAGCTTATTCCACTCAGTACGAAAAAACGCCGGATGCTGCGCCGATCCTTGGGCACGACGATCCGCCACAGGCTTGTCTGCCATTTTCACTACGGTTGCGGCGCTGGCCTACACTACAGACGATGATATTGGTATGACTCGGGGCAGCTGACTAACTTCTTCTGTACCACGCCGCTCCCTCTAAGCCCGAAGCGGAGTTGCTGCGGTCCAAACGCTGCAACCACGTCCTCTGGCCACACTACGTGTGAAAGACAAAGCACCACTGGGAGGGAAAGAAAGCAATTGTACTGTGAAATTCAATTTCGCGGCAGAGAGCTGTGTCAGCACCTTCACTCAAGAAGTCTAGTACTCTTATATAACACTGAAGGCATATTCTGCAATATGACGATCAAATAATTACTGCGTCGACCGACTGGCAGTCTCGTTGTACGTGAGTTTTCATCTGCCTTTATATGGAGGTTACGTCAGTTGCACGTGCCTTCAGAGTACATTAACCCTCCTCCGTAAACATCACAATTTTAGGAAGTTCAGGCCTTCATTCTGCTGTTTTAGAGCCCAGCGTACAGACTCAAGCTGAAGAGGAGAATCGTCTCTTCCCACAGCCTGTAGTCTGGTCGAACGCAAACGATGAAGCAGCTCCATATCAAACAGTGGTGACCACCGAACTCAGCCTACGGTGTTCACTTTGGTTTCAAACACATTAGTAAATTCGACAGTGTGGCATGACGCAGTGACGCCTACACATGGAATGACTCTTTCTGGTGATCATTTTATGGTACAATTATTCAGTGTATGTCACACATGGTTGTTTTATTTATGCCAGACACTTTGTGAATATGTTCTGGTTTTTATGCTGTGACACTTGCATTATATAACCAAGCTTAATGTACTTCTCCAATGGCTTCGTTTATAGACGTCTGGTCCTGCCCAACATTGTGATACTTGGAAGTGGGCAAAGGCCGAAATCATGACTGTGCAGTATAATAAACGATATATGCAGTTAAATGATGGAAGTTTTGTTTAAAAAGTATTACGTGACTGTGGTCACGAACCACTGTAAAATCGTAAGCGGCAATTGTTTGTATGCTTGCTTCGCGCATTTCCTAAAAACACAACAGCACGTCTTCCACAAAAGTTACGCATCATCCATGGTCTGCCTGCATTGGGTCTGCGTACCATCAATATACCAGTAGTCCAGTCCAGCGTTGATTGAAGTAAATGTGTGTTAACGCAGACATCATCGTGCAGGAAAACGTTCGCGGTGCATTCGCTGAGCTACTGGACTATTTGTAACCGTACAGTGTTACTTTATGTGTTGTCAAGATCTGGTTTTGTTCATTAACAGCTACATACTGATGACTGTACGGCGAGGGATGTGAACAAACCTTCTAAAAGTATAATTGCATTAGGAATTGCACATTTATTTTGTTGTTCTGAAATTAAGAGTATAAAAAAAATTCGTAAGGTCTGACGTCTTCCTTAGAATGTTATAATTTATTGCTATGAGAAACATAAAATTTTGCCAAAGAAATGAGTAAGCCATTAGGCTTGTTTCTCGTTGATTTTCGTGAGAGCCTTTTCTGCAAATGTAAATGCACAGCAGGGAGACCCAGTGGACAATGTCGAAATATGGTTGGCAGGTGGGCCTTGCCGCTTTCCATTTTGTGAACACCTGTTACGGGGAACGAAGTTTACCGCAGATATCCTGAAACTGTGGAGAATAGCCCGTAACACGCCCGGGGGTGCAACTGGTGGAGAACCCTTAAACTGTTCTCGTTTTGACCGTGTGCCCTGTCCACACCTCGTGCCTGATACTCCCGCGCCGGTCACGTTAACGCTGCTCCACATTGTTGCTGGCTTGCTTGAAATTATGTATATAAATATGCAGGCGGGTTTAACACCAAACACGACACTGTTCCACGTCTGGTATGAATAAATATATTCTGAGACAATAAGAAAATCGCAGGTTGCACTGTTTACACTTGAAGTCGTAAGCGTTGATGCCAATTAACATTCTTGCTGATTTGATGAGAGCTCATAATTATCATGCCCTTATTACATTGTAGCATTCTTGACCATGTTAATGTCTGTCACTATTGAACTTCAGGCCGTCACACGTATTTCACAATCTTACTCTGGCCGAACCTTCGGCGATAAATACACAGGCAACGATGATGATTATCTGTCCACGATTATCACTTGGACGAGCGTACGCGTAACCGACACGACGCGGGTGATTGTTGATGATGCGGAAACGGAATGGTCGAACGAAACTTCTTACGCGCGTCACGTACACACTGATATCTATTACCAGTCCTTCTTGACACATGCAATAATATAACACTGTTCATAAGAGTTAATTTACAGTTCACGGTTCTCGCTCGTACGAACGTGCGTGTAACCGTCGCGACGCGGTTGATCCTTGATGATGCGGAAACGCGATGACCGAACGCATGTTTTTACGCTCGCTACAAGACACTGGCACTTGATTGCTCTCCTTTGCGGTAAACTATTTTTACTCATTCATATTATTTTCATTCTGGGAGGCCAAACACAGCGCCGATGATTGACGTTTTATGGTACGATACGCAAACGGGCAGATACTCAAAATAAGCTGTCGGCAGCGCTGCTCATAGTTAATTACTTCTTTACGCACTTTTCACTGAATCCACAGCCATATCTCGTTACTTCATAATAATGGCACTGGCAGCCACATTTGAACTTCCATAATAATGCCTTTCCCATGCAGAGCTACCCACAACACAACGTAGCAGCTCCGTGTCCCATGCTCGACTCTGCAAAATGCAGCCCCTCGCAAAGACACTCCGCAACCAAGCCAGCGATATGACAATACGCATACAAACCCGTCAGTAGTGTTAGAGCAAGGTCATGTACTGACGTACTCTGCGAGACAAATATTAGTGATAATGTTGGCACAAATTATGGAAGAAGGAGGTAATCAGCAGGCGGTAATCAGCACTTCTGCGTTAATAAATAATTCTAGCAGTGGACGCAAGAATTTTCCAGACTAGAATATTCTGTTGCATGAATTACACCATCTAACTTCATGAATTCGCTGAAAGAAGTATACCAATAGCCTCATTCTTCCTAAAAAATATTATGTAAGCAACCAATTTCGACGTTTCGTTAGCGGGGACGTTTATTTATTCGACATGTACACTCCAAACACACGACAGCAACTGTGTTGTCTCCACTTGTTGATGATGAAACAGGTTGCTTAAATAATAAAACTTTAAGGATGAATTGGCTGCTGGTATCCTTTTTCTACGAGTTATTGATCACCCACAATCCTGCATCCAGATCAATATGACAGATATAAAAAAGACGTCAATAATGTTTCCCAAACGTAGATATTATATAGTCTGGTCTACCTAATTAATAAGACACGTGAAGAATTTACAAAAGTATTTTTACAGCACTTCTTCTGTTAAGGTACGCTAAAGTGAGTTTATTTCGTTATTCACATACAAGAAAGTCAGCTCAACATAAATTGTGGTGAAAAGTACTTTGTGTTCAAAATACTGAAATCTAGTTATAAGTAGTTTTAACATCTTTTATCAAGTACCTATCATTACTCTGCTTAAATCCTCTGTTAAAATTAATGTTTACGGTGTAGAAGAGCAACAACAGCGAAATGCAATGTTTGTGTGGTTTTTTAACGTAACTAAGTGGTGATACATAACTCTGATGGTCGCTTTGTTACAGTACATGCTTAAATTTCATTTGTTAGAACTCACTCAGTAAAAGTCTCGAGATTAAAGTAATTTCAGTCTGATGACGATTAAAACTTCGTATTTTTGCGTAGTTCGTAAAGTAATGATTGAAAAGGAAGTCATTTACGATCTTGATAATTTCATTTTGGTACAAGAAAGCTACATTTCTGGAATTATAAATTCATTATCTATTCTACGTTGAATGAGCACTACTTTCGAAGTTCGTATCTTCAGGACGAAGCGACCGGTGTTAGCAAGTAGGATTATTGCATTTTAGGAGGAAATTCTCACGTTGAGTAAGTATTTGTTGCTAGCCCATTGGTGAGTGCTATTGCTGTGCTTTAGTGCAAAAAATTAATTGTCGTATCAGAACGATATTTACAGGTAACATTGAAGTGTATACTTTGTTTCTGGATACAGGAACCGCTAGTTGACCACTAAACGCTTCGGGCGAAGCACGATAGCCTAAGAAATATTCAGACAAGTAAAACTACGGTTAACATTAGTAAGAAAGTTCAGATTACTTTAAAGTAGTGGTCTAAGTGTTAATGTTGCTGTTTTTGGTAGGGAGTCGTACACTGATGTGGCAAAAGTCATGGGATACCTCTTAATATCGCCTCGGACCTCCCTTTGCCCGGCGTAGTGCTCCAGCCCGACGTAGCATGGACTCAACAAGTCGTTGGAAGTACCCTGCAGAAATACCGAGCTAAGTTGCCTCTATAGCTGTCCATAATTGCGAAAATGTTGCCGGTGCAGGATTTTGCGCACGAAATGATCTCCCGTTTATGTCCCATAAATGAGTCAATGGGACTCATTGCGGGCCAAATCATTGTCCAGAATGTTTTTCAAAGCAGTCACGAACAATTGTGGTCAGGTGACATTGTTGTTTGGGAACATGAAATCCATGAACGTAAATGATCTCGAAGCAGCCGAATATAACCATTGCCAATCAAGGATCGGTACATTTGGACCAGAGGACCCAGTCCATTCCATGTAAACTCAGCCCACATCATTATGAAGCCACCATCAGCATTCAGAGTGCCTTGCTGACAACTTGGGTCTATGATTACGCAGGGTCTGCGCCACCCTCGTACCAAACCATCGCCTCTTACCAACTGAAGTCGGGAAAGTCCAATCAGGCCACCTTACTCCAATCGTCTGGGGTCCAACCGATATGATCACGAGTCCAGGACATGCGCTGCAGGCGATGTCGTGCTATTAGCAAAGGCACTCGCGTCGGTCGTCTACTGCCATAGCCCATTAATGCCAAATTTCGCAGCACGGATGCGTTCGTCGTACACTGCGGTTATTTCACGTATTGTAGCTTGTCTGTTAGCACTGACAACTCAAGGCAGACGCCGCTGCTCTCGGTCGTTAAATGAAGACCGTCGGCCGCTGCGTTGTCCGTGGCGAGGGGAAGTGCCTGGAATTTGGTATTCTCGACCCACTCTTGACACTGTGGCTCTCGGAATATTGAATTCTCTAACGATTTCCGAAATGGAACATCCCCTGGTCAGGCTCCAATTTCCATTCCGCGTTCAAAGCCTGTTAATTTCTGTCGTGCGGCCCTAGTTACGTCGGAAGACTTTTGACATGAATCATCTGAGTACAAATAACATCTCCGCCAACGCAGTGGTCTTCTGCACCTAGTGTACGCGATACTAACCCCATCTGTATATGTGCATGTCGCTATCCCATGACTTTGGTCATGTCAATGTATGTTTCGATAGATAGACAAGTTCCTACAGGGTCATCTGTTTAACAGGCGCAACCAGGCACTCATAGTAAATGGAAATAAGAGAACACTATAATTACGAGTAGAAAAGAGGGTACGGGGTTCCGCATTGCCTTTAGCTCAGCTGCACCGTAAAGAAAGTGCATGTCTCACAGTTCCTACCATGTGCAGCGTTCCATTTTATGCAGTGCGACCATCAAGCAGATACTTCAGGGCTATATGTTGCTTATTGGCTCAATACACGCCAGCGTGTCACAAGACACCTCAAGTCAACTTGATGTAACGATGTTTGAGGATTGTACTTTTTGTTTATCTTTTTCCACCACGGAAGTGATTATGGGTTCTTAGTGCTCAATCAGTATGCGTTTCCGACACCTGGGTGTCGTTGTTGTGGGTTCCGTCGCAAAAAAATGGTTCAAATGGCTCTGAGCACTATGGGACTTAACTTCTGAGGCCATGAGTCCCCTAGAACTTAGAACTACTGAAATCTAACTAACCTAAGGACATCACACATAACCATGCCCTAGGCAGGATTCGAACTTGCGACCGCAGTGGTCACGCGGTTCCATACTGTAGCGCCTAGAACCGCTCGGCCACTCCGGCCGGCGTTCCGTTGCACTATCTGTCCCTTTGGACAGTGAGACTTTTAACACCCTGAGGAATGGTGAAGAGTGACAGGCTAAACCATTAAAACTGTACCCCATGAAGCTTTTGACTTTGACCCCAAGAACTACCTTCACGTGACAATTCGTATCAGCTGTGATAACAGGTGATAACCGGTCACACAATGATAAATCCGTCCAGTGCAACGTGGGAGGAACGTCACATGACGACTTAAATGGTTTATCCGTTCTGATAACTTGTCAGATATGACTAAAGGGGCGGGAGTTGCTGGTTCATCTTCGTATTACGTCACTTTCACTGCTCTTATAGGAATGAGCGTGAAAACACACTGCAGTTGTCATTTGACAAGCAAGGAGTTTGAGTTTAGAGTCTGCTAGCGGCGATTATCTCGGTACCCGGTAAGATACGATTATGTTGTGCTTCTTCATTCCTACTACTTAGTGATCTGAACCACCAAATTAAAGTTGAGTGAATTGTTTACAACTAAAACTGTTTGGGATTTGATTTAGATTTCAGTCGGTTGACTCGAAGCAACCGTGGCGTTATTTCACTCACAATAACGGCTATTAAAATATTTTGCATTTGGTAATACCAAAAATTTTAGCTGCATGTTATTGTAGTGTCATTCATTTTACGACATTAACAACGACAGTAATGTTTATATAAATAAAGAAAATAACTGAATAAAATACAGCAGTAAAATTTATTTTATTCGTAGTTCCATTGGACTGTGGTGTAAAAAGAGGCTAAAACGCAATACAAATGTCATGGCTTTATCTATTGCAAAACTTATTTTCCCAAGAGCTATCTACCAGGCTCAGCAGCATCACGATCAGATGGTTGTATTTCCAATGCAATAGATCGTAAGCTACGTGGCAATTGTGGTCAAACATATAATGATGTCACAGAGGTGGGCATAATACGTAAAAGATTCTGGTGATACAAAATACTGTAAATATAAAATACTGCAAATAATTGAGGGTGTAGGTTGCAAGTGCTACTCTGACATGACGAGTTCAGTACAGGAGAGGAATTCCGGGAGGGCCTCATCAAACCAGTCCGAAGATTGATGACTCAAAAAAAATTGTTTCTGCAACTGAAATAAAATATTGCTTCAGTGGCACGAATGAAGAGGGTAAAAAATAATTTTCACTATACAGCCTTGTACATATGAAGTGCCTGTAAATAGAAGGTTATTTAAGCTAAGTAAGCTGTTGATTAGAGCTCGGGTGCCATAGTGCTTGATCGTATGGAAACCATAAACATGAAATCTGACACGTTACATTAATCATAATAAAAGCACTAAACGAAATTAAAGCTTAATGTAGAATCAAAATGCCGCTTCAGTTACGTAGCTTTCCTGCATTTGTATGAGTGATTATCTGGCATTCTAGATCACTGAAACATGTAGTAATTAAGTTGAATGTTAACACTCGTATTACTGGCGAGAGCTACCTAAAAAGAACCAGAATAATGTGAAATTTTGAACTATGAGTTTTGTTTCGTTATGAGATTCACCTGATATCGCAGAATAACCAGGGATGATGAACAGTCAGTGTTCTACATTTACTATTCATTCTTACGAAAACACAACCTAAATTATCACTTTTGTTACGACAATATGCAAATAGATGAACACGTAAAAACCGTCTAAACAATGTTGACACTCGGTGGTGGCTGTTGGGAGCGACCGTACAGGCATGTGCCATTTACGGTCGCTCTCATGGGCCAGAGCGTCGAGTGTCAGCTTTGTTTACTCGAACGATGTGTACCTTACATCAGTGATTCTTAACCGCTGAGACTTGTCGATACTACCACCATTCATCGGACCTGTCATATAAATGTCACTATGAGCAGTTAGGTCGACAACGCAGTTGCAGATAGGAAGGGATGTATTTTGCAGCATGCGAAAGACAAATTTAACTCAAAAGAAAGTTGCTTGTCTCATTCTTGTATTGAACTCTTGCTGTATTGGTTAGCTTTCTTTTGCAATTACCCGATATATACTGCATAAGTCAACGGGCGCAAACAGGACGGAAAATCCTTACAATTAGAAAAAAAAGCAAGAATTACATTTATTTTTCCTTTTAAGTGTGAGTTGATTACTAGGTGTTAGTGCGAGACCGTCAAATTCATTTCTTTGATTTCTTATTACCAAGACAAGAAAAGTGTTTATCAATCATGGCTGATAAAAATGAGATTATATTAAAGTCTCGTATTTCATTTCATGCCGGATACTGGATATGACGGAAGTTGGGTTTGAAGATTTTGTTGATATTCAGTTGAGACGACAAATAGGAAAAAAGTTGTATTATACAAACCGTAAACAAATCCAGAATGAATTTCTCACTCTGCAGCGGAGCGTCCGTTGATATGAAACATTCTGGCAGATCGAAACCGTGTGCCGGACCGACACTCGAAATCGGAACAATGTATGTTCTTTCAAGGATAGACAAAGCAATGCATTCAACGAGTGAAAATGAAAAATATCAGGCAAGGTATGAAAGAGATTTATATTGTCGAGGCAGAGGCCCCTAAATCGTTGGCTAAATTCCGTACTGGTCATACAGCTTCTCGCGACACAGAAGGTAATGGACATCACAGCAAATATATTCCACTGATCTTTATAGAGAACATAAGCAAGTCAAAAATATCGTGTAAGAAATAATAATTAACAACAAATATCGAGCTCATTCTGAACGCCCTGAAGGACTACTTTAGCGATATAGTTTGAACGTGGAAATACAGATGCCGTTTCCATTCCGAAAGGATGAGTGATTACACATTACTAGATGACAAAGTATTTTCACCACTTTCCAACGGAGCTATCCATGCATAGATCACGACCTTCCTCGCTGTTTCCATTCTGATAAAAGCGTTTTCTGAGCGGAAGCTCTTGTCACTGGAAACGAATCCCCTAAAGGTCGAGATTTCTTAAAACTTTGTACCAATGCGCTGTGAATAAAAGGCAAGCCAGGTGCTGATTTATATATAACGTATAATCTCTTATAACCAAATATTATAATAATGTACAATATTTTCAGAAAAATAATACACGTGCAATAGGAACAGACAACAATGAGAGAATTCACATACTGCGTAACCCGTAAGTAAACTGTGGCAAAGAGAAGCATTGCACCTAAGGAATAGGGTACTTGCTATAGAATTTGATCTACTGGTAAATAAAAATGGCTATATCGACGAGAAGTAATTGGAAGTGTGGTCGTACGCACTTCGCTTTCGAAATACAGACACAGTAGGAGAAAAATTACATGACTTCCCCGCAGGCGATGATACATTTCTTAAAAGGTGAAAGTCCCTTGTTATGAAATAATCACAAGTGGAGAAGGTGTTTCTGACATTGTGCGTTTCGGGCATTTTTTGGAAAGAGCACATTGAATCATGGAAAACAGGAAAAGTTTAGTTCGAAAGGAAATAAAAGGGAATGCTATTTTTAGAGCAGGTAAAATATACAAGAATGATACGTTACTGAAATGTTTTCTACAAAACTTCTTAAACAATAAGACACGGTAACTGCAGTTGTACGTGTCTCATAATTTAAATCAAATAACTGTATGAGAATTGAAACAGGTTATACGGCAAACGTAATAAAACTGTAATTGCTGAAGTTCGGTGGATGGATTGTTTTCAGATTTATACACTCTGAACAAGAATGAAGGTCAAGAAGGAGGAAAGTGATCCGGAGCCAATAAAAGTGGTGAGAGTTAAGAGCCTGGACGAACAGGGCAACAAGACTGGGGAACTTGATGTGTAAGTATTTTTTTTTATGTCTAAGTACTGTCTTAAACGTTATAGAGAATTTGTTCAACCTCCATTCTTGTCTTCGCTCGTCTTGTAATATCTGTTTGTAGCAAGTGTTTTAAAATTTATCTTTGGCATTCAAAATGCAATTTTTTCTAGTGTGTCGTAATAATCTTTATTGCAACTTGAACCGTAATCCTTGTAATTTCTACATTTAATTACATTTCTTGCTCCTACTTCACGTTGATGTTCTATTTTAGCTGTCATAGATCTCTGCTGAGTCACTACGACTATATGTTTTATAGTTTGTAGCTAACATAAAAGTAATGCAAGTTATTATAGGACGAAACTATGTCCTAATTAATATTTACTGTTCTAGGGAATTCATAGAACCTGAAAAGTCAGAAAAAACAGAAGAAATCCCTAGTGTGTCCTTCATTAAGCTGGTAAGCAAACGATATGTAAATTATTTACTCCAGTAGAATTAGTGTCGGGTTCTGTAACAAGAATGACAGAAGTTGAAAACAAATTTCTCTTAAAATGAGTTTTTCATTGATTATATGTTTTTGTTAATGTTTTGCTAACTGTTCCTATCTCAAAGCTACCAGCGCCTTTTTTTTATATTTTTAATGAATCTGTGAAAGATAAGTTGTGACACTCAGTCGGAAGACTGGGTTAATACAGCTCTCCGTCCTAGATTATCCTGTGAAAGCCTCTTCATCTCTGCACAACTGCCTCAACGTGAGTCCCTTTTAATCTGCTTACTGTGTTCAAGCCCCGGTTTCCTTCTAAAATTTTTACCCCTCACGCTTCCCTCCAGTGTCAACAATTCCTTTAAGTCTCAAATGATCCCTTCTTTTCGTAAGTTGCGCCACAAATTTCTTTTCTCCCCAGTTCGATTCAGAACGTTCTCATTAGTTACATGATCAACCAATCTAACCTTCAGCATTACTCTGTAGCACTACATTTTAAAATTTTCTTTTCTCTTCTTATCTGAGCTACTAGTCGTTCTCGTTTCGCTCTCTCACGACGTTCTATTTTGAATGTTTGTCCTATAAGTTAGTAGTTGATGATAGCAGACACCACATTGTTGTTATAATAGTCTACGGAAACCAGTTCACAGATGTCGGGCACTGATGGGGTCATGTATACCATAGGAATTCACCTCCTCACCGTCGGTTAAGGATTGAAGATGGTGTATTAAATCACCGAAACTATTAGCTATATAATAAATAACATGGAAAGGACGGCTACAGGTGTTCCATTTTATTACAATGGGTGACGTACTTTTCTCTTGACATGAGAGGGAGGTTGTCTAGTTTGTAACGAATGTTCTGCAGCTGCGAGCTCACTCTGCGTGACGGAAAAGAAAGCGATCGTAACTGAGAAGTGCTGTTCTTTACTATTCACACGTCCACCACGTCACTGGTACGTTCAGAAATGCTACAAACGTGGTGCTACAAACAATATGTGCAACATATAGGGAACAGTGAAGCTCAAAATCAGAGAGGATGGCCTGAGGGAAGGGAAACGAAGATTATAGGCGTCCATTTGACTCAGAGTGGCACACTGAATGTACAGGTATTTTTTATTTCTTAAGAACATTGAACATTACAAGTTCCGGCCAAGAAGTACATAGCCTGTTTCGAAATCAGGGTTTGACGAGATCTACATTTATATGTAAACCGCAAGCAACAGTACAGTGCGTGGGAGAGATACATTGTGTCTGATAGTCGATAATGACATATGTACATACAAATACATTTAAACTTACCCACGTGAGGCTTGTATGTAATAGTCCAGATGTGCATCACACAGTCACACCTAATCCCATCCACAGAACCATGTCAGAATACAGACAGGAAGCATAAAATATGTGAAGCGAGAGACCGCTACTCCTAATAAATGACTATAGCACACTGACCCTAGTACAGCTCCAGATAAAGCGGATAAACAAGGGACTCACCGAGTCCTGTCTTTTTGGCTCGGAAACTGGTGGTTTGCTTACTAGAACGTGGGCAACCTGTGTTGTACGTGCATGCATAATGTCACATTACCCGAGGATCCGGACAAAGCGAATCCTTGTTCATAGCATACGCCACAGGTATCAGACACATCTCTCTCGACACAGCTGCTAGTGCCTCATAAAAACTATTGTCTGGGCCGATTCGTTTGCAGTAACAGTAAAGAATGCTGCAGGCTGTGTGTCCAGATGTTATCGATTTACGATGAGAGTGTTTTTACCATGGTCAGCTGTTAAGTCCCCTTTCATAAACTGACAGTTCAGAAAACCGGTGGATAGTCTTACCACACAGCATCTAGAAAACGAAAACTGTTGTATATTTTAAAGTTTTTTAATTTTATTGCGTACAAATTTTTTTAAATGAATGAAAAACAATAAAAAATAAAAAATGAAAAACAAAGAAGTCTTTTCCGTTCATGTTGTGAATGATTTATTATAATTTCGAGTTCCATGGCTTCAAAGTGGGCGAATCGTAACGAGGAGCCGAAAATTACGTTGTGAAACAATTCCCTGGAATACCCCAGCTAAAGGATGTATATCCAGTTCCCATACACATTCAGCAACTGCGAAGCATTGCCAGTTTCGATAGTTTTGAACAAAAGTCCCTAGAGAAACAAACGTTTCTTGTTTTTAGTAAAATACACATATTTCTGGAGAAACAAAGGTGACTGAGATCTTGGATGTCATTGCCGAAGAGTGTAGGGGTAGAGATGGTGGCATGTCACCCCATTATTTTTCGAAAATGTTCAATTTTTTAAGTCTTAGTTGACAAAAAATGGCACCTTAAAACGAATATACCCAAGCTTAACTAATTACACTCGTTAAAAGGTTTTAATGATTTACAGGATTTACTAACATGCCAGTAAATCAAATTCGCTTATATTATTCACTAAAAAGACAATATTACAAGTTTTAATGAGCTGTGTTGGTACGACTATGAGTGATAAAGGAGCAGGAGAGATTAGCGTGAACCTGCTTGGCTTTGCTCTAATTCTGTAGGAGGATTGGTCAGAAGACAGGCAGCAAACAATCGAACACTATGCGACAATTACGCACTGTCCGGTGTTAGTAAATAATAAAGTTACATTCAGAGCATGCGCCGAGACGACTTGCCTTGAAGAGAGTTCAGGGCAATTGATTAATACTGTAATTTTGTAAAAAAGGCCAAAGAATTATTATAAGTAAATTTTTTTACAGAGTATATTACAGTTTTGACAACAGAAGAAATGTATTTAGATTACTATACGAAGAATTTTGTAAGATTATTTTACCTTATGCTCTTTACAATGCATTTAATTACCGTTTATGACAATTCAACTCTTGTATTTTTATTCCTAGTTTTCATAGTTCTTCGCGTTTTTATATGTTATTTCTTATGTTTGAAAAATAAACTGAATTAAATCGTGTATGTAATAGGCTATTTATTTACATTTACAATAAATATTAAGCAGAACTTACTTTGGAAAAGTATTCTATATGAAATAATCTCTACGGTTGTTTGGGAGTTAATACGTAATAATCATACACACACTGCCGGTAAATTTAAATTTTAATGTTACATAACTTTTTTATACTCAGTAATAGCAAAATACGTTTTAATCCAGGCTCAAATAGGCACGCTTCAGAAGTGTTAAGTACCAGTTGAAATGTATGGACTGAGGCTTTCAGAATGCTCCAGAAAGGGATTTTAGGTCTTAATTTTTTCAAGTGGATCTCCCGTTACATCCCCTTTTGTGACCTGTAACTCATCTATTGTGTGTGTGTGTGTGTGTGTGTCGCTCTTCGCCCCTCCCCCTCTCCCCCACCCACTCATTAATTCCACGCTGGTGACGCCTGTGACTGGAGTAACACCACCCATCCCTTATGCCATAGTACTGAGGAAATATCCCTGAGCAGCCTCTGAAATTTTGTCAACGTAGTTCGGGCTCACCCTGCATGACAGTGGATTACTGTCAGCGTTTAAATGGAAGGTCAGCCTACGAAGCTGTTGGCGCTGCACACGGTGTCTTTCCACAGTACCGGTTCTCGACTGCGTGGGAGAAGCTGCTGATGTTTGTGGGGCTGGTGGGAGCCGTGGGCAGCGGCGTGTGCCAGCCGCTGAACGTACTCTTCTTCGGCGACCTGACCGGCATCATGGTGGATTTCGGGTCGGAGCTGGGTCCAGCCATCGTGTCGGCGGCCACAGCCTTCATGGCCGGCAACCGCCGGGACCCGGGAGAGACGCTGACGGACGCCGTACTGCGCGTCATGTACTCCGAGGAGACCACCACCACCAGCGGCAACTTCTCCTACGCGGAACTCACCCAACGCTTCCTCGACGGAGTACACACCTTCGCCGTCAACAACAGCATCATCGGCGCAGCCACACTCCTCTGCACCTATGTCGCTGTCGCGTGCTTCAACTACATCGCTTACACACAGGTTAGTTTGATTGTTTTCTTCGAATCTGCATCTACATCTACATCTAGACGGTACATGCGGGTTTACATCTATTCCCCTTGAGCATATTTGCTCTGAGTGGTGGACTTTGCTTTCTGCGCTACTGTCACTTCCACCGTTCCTGCTTATGTTGCGAATGGTATAAGGTAAATTTAAATTGCAATTTACGCACTGACATAACTACTTAGACTTCCGCGGACGGTGTGAAAACGACTGAAATTATTCTGCATGTTTCATCACGTCATAGCATAAAAGATAGAATAATTTAAAATATATACACTACAAAACGGACGTTTTGACCGTATTACCACGGCCTTCCTCAGTGTGGGTGCACTGGAGGAAAGACGCCTCTATTAATTGCAAACTGTCGGTGTCAGTACCCCATATTTATACATCTTTATCCTCCCTAGAATAAAAAGACGCTAGTCATGAAGAGGGAGGGACCTAAGGAAGAAGGCTATTCGGTGATTATCTGGCTTGTCGATGATTGACACATGTCTGAAAATCAGCGTTTGGCTTGTGGTGGGCATGTTTGCTTCCTCGTGTGTACAGAAGTCAAGATCCACGACGTGACAGGTTCCGCCAAGAATGCAGTGAACGATCTTAATACTACAGGAGTACAAGTGGAGAGCTGCCGACATAGGCTAGTCAGGGAGGCCATTCAGCACACGCCTGGCACGTACGACTAGGACAGCACAATAAATCGGCGATAGCTGAACAACGCCGTGACTGTGGACAGCCTATACTGTTTAGGAAGGGCGTCTACTGGCAAAGGAACCGTGGAAGCGCCAACGAAACATATGAGAGGTGAATGAAATCGTTAAGCAACCTCACAACATCAACAGAGAAGACAGCTACAAACTTCCGGCGTACTGGCTGCCGGCTATCCCTGTCCGAGGGGCCGCGAGAGATTGCAGGACGGAAACCTGACGGGGCAGGGACAAAAAATGTTCAAATGTGTGTGAAGTCTTATGGGACTTAACTGCTGAGGTCATCAGTCCCTAAGCTTACACACTACTTAACCTAAATTATCCTAAGGACAAACACGCACACCCATGCCCGAGGGAGGACTCGAACCTCCGCCGGGACCAGCCACACGGGCAGGGACACAACAACCTAAACAGGAGTGTCAGAGAATTTCCGCGCCCACCAGGAAGAAAACATGTCCACCAGAAGCCAAAAGCTGATTTCCAGACTTGCGTCAATCACCAACAAGTCAGATTTTCCACGAATAGCCTTCTTCCTACCGTGATTAAAGATAATTAATTCAATACCTTAAGCTGTCCGCAGGCGTTGATATACATACATCAACGGGGACGGTTGAAAATGTGTGCCCCGACCGGGACTCGAACCCGGGTTCTCCTGCTTATATGGCAGACGCTCTATCCATCTGAGCCACTGAGGGCACAGAGGATAGTGCGACTTTAGGGATTTATCCCTTGCACGCTCCCCGTGAGACTCACATTCCCAACTTAATGTCCACACAATACATTCGTAGTGCCCCCGCCTACTACACTCATTACTCGCTGCAGACAATCTTACCGAGTCCCATAAGAGTTCGGGCAATGAGTGAGCATCCGCACAGAAGAAGAAGGTCAATGGCCGGTTAGCCTTAACAATATATGGAGATGGTATTTGCTCTTTCGGACATGTCCGACAGAACAGATACCATCTCCATATATAGTTAAGGCTAACCGGCCATTGACCCTCTTCTTGTCCGAAAGAGCAGAAACCATCTCCACATATTCTTCCTACCCTTTCCCTTTCGTCATGACTAGCGTTCTAAATTCAACGGCCGATCGTCTTCCAGAAATATGACGTATTGCAATAAATGCGGCCACCGTTCCTCCAGTAAAACAATTTCTACAGTGACGCCGGCCAACCCCCAGAAGAATTTTGTTCATCAAGGTACACATTATTTTGGCAACCTAATAAACTTTTGCTAACGGCCTTGCTGCAGTGGTAACACCGGTTCCTGTCAGATCACCAAAGTTAAGCGCTCTCGGGCTGGGCTAGCACTTGGATGGGCGACCATCCAGTCTGCCTAGCGCTGTTATCAAACTGGGTGCACTTTGCCCTTGTGAGGCAAACTGAGGAGCTACTTGATTGAGAAGTAGCGGCTCTGGTCTCGTAAACTGACATACGGTCGGCGGAGCGGTGTGCTGACCACATGCCCCTCCATATCCGCATCCAGTGACCCCTCTAGGCTGAGGATGACATGGCTGCCGGTCATTACTGTTGGGCCTTCATAGCCTGTCCGCACGGAATTTAGTTTAGTTTTAATAAACTTTTATTGAATACTACACTACACTTCAAAGTGACACAGATACATGACACTATTTCTCAACGCAGTGACCAAGCCTTTGTCAACAGCCTACTAATCGTTGGATTTCTCAATGACAGGAATCTGCTCCTTGGACATTGTGCCATTCCAGAACCGCTGTGTGAACGTTGGAAAATATCGTTTCCCTCAGATGTTCTTTTAGCCTGTCGAAAACATGGAAATCACATGGTGCAAAATTTGGACTTTCCGATCAGCATCACTATCGTTTATGCCGTCTTGGTTAAACTGTCGCCATTTCACTAAGGCTGGAGTCGACATTGCATTTGCTCCACATACCACCAGAATTTCCCAGTGAGTCTGTGCGGAATTTAGATGGTTTACCCACAAGAACAGTACTGTCCCGCGTACTTCAACTTTTGTGGACGTTTCCAGTTGCCACGCCATTTTAATCGCACACTATGACCCATCCGTTATCCGTACCGCAGCAGAACTCTGTCTGCAAGAAACTCAGAACACGTACTCTCTTCTGACAATGCGCCACTCTTGTTGCGCAATGGTCTTTGCGTGGGATGACGTGTGTAGCCTGCTTTCTAAAGTCAATGCGTGCTTCGGAACAACGATTGCTGACATATCTCCGTAGGAGCTCGAATCTTTCTAAGGTTACATTTCCAGTATTTTAACGGGACGACGTGCTCGTTTAGCTTAACTCTCAGTGTGCTAACTAGTGAGACAGGGAGATAGCAAGATCCGAATCGGATGCGCACGTCGGATTAAATGACTTTTGATCTGTTATGCGACTCAACCTGACTTTTTAACGATTTTCCAATTTCGTTTATACAAATTATGGATATGGTCTCCAACCTCCACCAATAAGACACACAAACAGTTAAATTATGATAACACACAGAACGAAGTTAACAGTATTCGTAAACACCTGGTGCATTCGACTACCTTTCCTTAGGTTAATTTACGACTGTAGCAACTGCAGGGACATTCGGCCACAAAGTTAAATAACAAAACAAATCTGCCAAATCATGAAAACAGGGGACCGTGCACGATGGGGCAAATGCTACTAAAGAGTCTCTGTTCACATGACATATGTGAGATGAAGCAATATGTGTTTGACTCTTCTGGAAGTGTACGCTCTCGAAATTTTAACAGCAAGTCACGTCGTGAAGCAGAACGGTTCTCTTGAAGTGTCTGCCACAGAACTGAGAAAACAATGGAGGAAGATCAGAGTTCAACTTCCCGTCGACAACGAAGTCATCAGGGACGAAGCACAAGCTCGGATAAGGGAAGGAAATCGACCGTGCCTTTACAAAGAAATCATCCTTGCATTTTCCTAGAGCGATTTAGGGAAACCATGGCAAAACCTGAATCTTGGTTTGTCTGCGCGCAATTGTATACCTTCTCCCTAGCTGTTTCGCACTTGCTTAACGAATACGTGACGATGTACTAAGCTCTTTCGATGTTCTCTATATCCTTTATCAGTCGTAGACTGAGGAGTGGTACTCATGTACCGGTCGAACGATGCTTTTGTAAGATGCTTGCGTTAAGGGTGGACTACACTTCCTGAGAATCTCATTCTGTCATCCGCCTTTACAAGATTAGTTTGTGTGGTCGTTTCTCTTTATATTGCTCAATATGCATACTTCCACACGTTTAACAGGCAGGACTGTCTATAGTGAATTTTCGGCAATCAAAAAATAACGCATCTTCCCGTTACTTGTGGCACATCGTATTATATTAACAGAAGGCTTCCAATATCTTCACAAGGCATCGTCCTGTGCAGGTCTTCCTGCGTATCTCCTCAATTTTCTAGCCTTCCGACTTCCAATATTCTCTTATAGATACCTTAAATTAACGTTCATACTGTTTGAACATTTGGAACCAAAATACAGATGCACCGTTATTGTTTACACCATACACTGACACAGCATCCTGCATTAATTTCATATCAGACATTCTTCTGATGACGCTCCATTCAAACTGAAATCCACGTTGAACAGAATGGAAGAAGCAAATTGTGTATAATTTACCTCCGTTCAGCGATCAGGAGATCTGGGAAGAGTCCAGGTAGCTGAATCCTCGACATTTTCAAAGAGACCAGGTAGATGAATCCTCGACATTTTCAACGCCTAATGAGGAAAGGCCCAGAAGCTCTAGGAAGGCCATTTCAGACAATTTTAATCAGCAAGCCGTCCGCCGGCTTGTGAAAAATTTCTACATTACCGATAAAGAAGATCCACTTTAAATGAGATTTAAAAAATTATTGAATTCAATATACAGGGTGTTACAAAAAGGTGCGGCCTGACTTCTGATGACAGCTACTCACGACGAGAAATGTTATCAAAAAATTAGCTAGAAACATGGTGATTTTTGATAACATTTCTCGTCGTGAGTAGCTGCCCGGCAAAAAGTACTTTAAAAATTGACACAAATAGTCTCGACCGCAAAAACATTTATTTTGATGGTAAACGGTTTCGGTAAGTTTTTGACCATCCTCAGACCCTCATACTACGGTGGGAGTCGGTGGCGGTGAATGGAGCGGGTGTTGTAACGCCACGAACTTCAGCTGCTCACTGCTGTGACAAGTTGACATTCGTGGGAATTACATCATCCGCTCCATTCACCGCCACCGACTATCATCGCGTCATGAGGGTCTGAGGATGGTCAAAACTGACCGAAACCGGTTACCATCAAAATAAATGTTTTTGCGTCCGAGAACGTTTGTATCTGTTTTTAAAGAACTAGAAACATGGAATCAATTTGTGTTCCCCTGTCGACAGCACTCATTACTTTACGAGAATAAAAAGCTAGTGTTGCACAGGAAAGATATTTTATTTGTATTTTGTTTATATTATTATAATTAAAGTATTCCTACGTTCATTTTGTTAGCCTTTATAACAAAAATGAGTAGTGAGAGCAACGATGTTTCTAGAATACTTGTACGCCGCACCTGGCGATATGTCATGATCTCATGTTGCCGTTTGCAGATTCACCGGATCCGAAACCTCTACCTGCTCTCGGCGCTACGTCAGGACATCGGGTGGTACGACGTGCACCAGTCTGGGGAGTTCGCTAGCCGCATGTCGGAGTAAGTACTGGAGAAATAACTTGCCTCCCACCGTTCACTGTGCGTGCCAAATTTTGTCCTTCCACTTACGCCATAAAGTCCAGCAGGCTTTTGGAGGAAACTGTCTCAAAATCTTTATCTGCGAAGAATTTAATACAGTATAGGACAAAAGGATTGTTGTTCAGGAGAAAAAGTAGTTGTGGTAATCTAGCATGAGACTCTCGAAAAGCATGTGTGAAGCTAATGAACTGCAGGCAGTAAACATTTTCTATGGAAGAAAGCTGTATTCACCAGTAACAACCGCCTTCTGACGACTCTCATGCTTACATTATTTTGTTTAATCGTGTCACTTCTTTCTGCAGTCGACTTCTTTCACTTACTTTGCCTTATTTTGCTGTTTATATTTTTCATTTTGTTTGATTGTGTAACATGTTACGATCTTTCTACTGCTCGTCGACATTACTGCTCATCTTTGTATTGCTCTCTTTTATTTGTAACACAGATTATTTGTTAAGTTACCTGTTCATTCCACTGAGCAGTTCTATTTACTGTAGAATCCTCAGGTTACGAAATCAACTCGAGAAAGCATAATACAACAGCTACTAAAATGCTCAATGCTACAACAATCACATACCACCGCAGATAGTAGTTCACGTATAGAAAATTATTGAACATATCTGAAATGATAATGCCAAATCGATTGACATGTGTCTGTCTCAAACTGTCTGCGAATTTATTGCCAGTAGAGTTAGCAAAACAGAAGTAATAAATTTAAACGTCAGGCATGATGCAGCAGTTTTTCACGCCTCTCGTTTTATGACGTGAAATCCCACAGCGACTGTTCCCTGACAGTCGATGTGTGTACCAAGTTTGGTTGATATCAGTCTATTAGTTTAAGAGGAGATATGAAACACACAAACAAATATACATTCATCGATTTCTATAGTAAGTATGCATACTTCAATTTACTTTTCACACAAGATACACTAACCAGAAAGGTTTTCGTAATTAGCTGCAACCTTGAGCCGACTGCTGTGACCGAGCGGTTCTAGACGCTTCAGTCCGGAACCGCACCGCTGCGACCGTCGTAGGTTCGAATCCTGCTTCGGGCATGGATGTGTGTTATGTCCTTAGGTTAGTTAGGTTTAAGAAGCTGTAAGTCTAGGGGACTGATGACCTGAGATATTAAGTCCCATGGTGCCTAGAGCCATTTGAATCATTTTGTAATCTTGAGATGCATTGTCTTGTCTGCCATTACAAATATACAAACAAACATATTTTAAGAGGTATGCATACTTTAATTTTCTTTTTACACAAGATAAACTAACTTGAAAGGTTTTGATAGTTAGCTGTAATCTTGAGATGCATTTTATTGTATGCCATTTAAATATCCTTATGTTTTTTCACAATCACTATTAAAATGATAAGATAAAAAGTTGCAGAAAAAATATATTTCATTCCCTTAAAAGAGCAGGCAGTTCGCTGTAGCGCGCTGTAGTGTTGTACAACTGGTAAGTCTTGGCAGTTGAGTCGGGTGTACGTGCTAGTCGGTTGATTAAAATTATCGCGTAATGTGGGTCGTTGTGGAGACGTGACAGGATGGCAGAAAGAAGCTATCATGTTTGGTAGTACCCATGCCCACACAGTGAATGAACCTGAGGTTTTGTTGGCGCATCGACGAGGACTGTCCAATGTGTCTTCAAGGAATGGTGTATATCTCGCAGCCACGTAGCATGGCGTAAGAGCTATTATAGTAGAATGGTCCTAACTGATATGAACTAGAAGCGAGCGCCAGACCTTCTCAAAGAACATGTTTTCAAATGTGACAGGAATTCTGCCGCCAACGAATGCAGTATATTTTCTGTCTGTTTCCGAACGTACTTTGCGAACAGAACCACATAGAGTGAACATTTCGGGAGAAGGCCACTTCGCCGAAGACCACTGCTGACAGCAGCATATAAGGCTACACATTAATTGAACACCAGCTGACTGGAGGCGAGTAGTGTGGTTCGACGATTAGTGATCATTCTTCTTTTCAAATGACGCAAGTGTACCAGTGGGGCGTTTAACGCACTGTATACGGAAGGTATTACTGCCTGCCATACCATGTGCACACAGTGAAGCCTACGAACTGCTCTATTCTAGTACACTTGTTCCACCTACAATATTAGTATATCATGGAGACATTCATAGTTCAGGACCTACGACGACATAAACTCTGAGATGGCGTGAAAAACTGCCACATTGTGCATGACACCGAAATTTATCATTTCTTAGCTACTAAATCTATTCGCTACCAATTTTGGAGACAGTATCTACATATTCCGCTGAATGTAGAAACAAAAGTATATCGCTGTACGACACATACTTCAATAGATATGGCTTCAAATACTGAGAAGCGTAACAAAATGCCACCTCTTGCATGAAGTTTTAATTTATTACTTTTTAATACTAGGGTCACTGACAACACATTTCACTGACAGTATCCAGATATTTCGCTGTATGTACCTACGCAAATAGATCATTGTACGACTCATAGTTCCGGAGATATGACGTCATAAACACCGATGTGCTCGAAAAAATGTCGTGTCATGCATGAAGTTTTAACACACTTATTGCTTACTACTAAAACACTCTTACAGTCGAATCAACTTAAGGAAATCCCTGACACCTGGCAGCGATCTTGACAGCTTTAAATAGCGAAGGGTAAACGGCTGTAGTGTGCAGAAACAAAAGCCACCTATAGAGCTTTGAAAAGGCGTTGCCATAGAGACGCTTACAACAACGCGTTGTAGACCAAGATGAAGTCTGCTGGGGACACTTTGTACCAGGTGTCTCTGGAGGAATGGTAGCTCATTCTTCCTCAAGAACTGAAGCTAGAGAACGCAGTGATGTAGGACGCTTGAGTCTGTAGCAGAGTCGACGTTCCAACTCATCTCAAAGGTGCACCAGTAGGTTCAGGTTGGGTCTCTGGTTTGGCCAGTCCATTTCAAGAATGTTATTGTCCACAAACCATTGCCTCACGGATGCTGCTTCGTGCACCTTTAAAATAGTTGAAATGTCCCTGGTGGATTTGTTACTGAGGTGATGTGCAACGATTGGTCCACGTTCGAAGTCACAGGGTGCTCCTGACCCACCTATTCTGCTGCATCTCCTACTACCAACAAAGTACTCTCTGCACCTTTTCCAATGGTGGCTCATCCTCGGGCGACATCTTGTGGTCAGTTCAGCTTAAGGCCGTCTGGATACTTTTGGTCAGATAGTGTACATAATGACAATGGATAAAACTACAAAAGAATCATTAAGAAATTTCAAAAATAAAATGTAATGAGCTACTTGATGTGTGACAGGGATATGACGAAGCTGGAGGACGGCGTTGGGGAGAAGGTGCCCATGTTCGTCCAGATGGTGGTAACCTTTCTGGGCAGTGTGGGCCTGGCCCTCTACCGCGGCTGGGAACTCGCGCTTATCTGCCTAATCTCCCTACCTGTCAGCGTCATCGCCATTGGCATCGTCGGTTTCGCAACATCGCGCATCGCCAAGAAAGAAATGTCCAAGTACGCACAGGCTGGAGCTATTGCGGAAGAGGTGCTTAGCTCCGTAAGGACCGTCATTGCCTTTGGAGGCCGTGAGAAGGAGGTGGAAAGGTAGGTTTCTTTTCAGCAATAATCCATTAATTAGTACCTAATGAAACTTTGCTTAGAGTCATGTAACTGGAAGTTTTTTCTTTCAGTTGTTGTTGATATATCTCCGGATGCGTTTTTTCGTTCAGTAACAACTCCTCAATGTTTCACAATGGACCAGCTGGTGAACGGCTCTACGGATACGACTGTTATAATTTCAAAGTGTGCGGAGCGGAGTTACATACAGCTCTTTATGATTCTTTAGGCTTTGCCGTCTGACCCGTTCCACATATGGCTTTCGGGTCTGCCACTGGATCACTTCGAGTAAACCCGACAGTATTTCTTAGAAGCTACTGCTAGTCATCGTCATGTTGTTGGCGTTGGTTGCTGGTAGGAATTAGCAACTATGGTATTTATACTGTTACGGTCTTCTTGCGGAGACCTCGTCCGAAAGTCGAACATGCATGACTGGTTACGCTTCCTTAAAAAAAAAAAAAAAAAAAAAAAAAAAAAAAAGGAGGAACACCCAAAAAACATTGTCGAATCTCAATGTAACTTCGTAGATGTACACAGCGTTGGCGCGTGTCTAAGTGATCAGCGTTCACAATTCTCTGTGACTGATACAACGGTCATCAGAGTGGACCTGTGTTGTTCGTGCAATGATCAATATAAAGGATGCCGCATACTTCGTGTGAGGCAGCTATACCGGTTGTTGACACTTCGAAAGAGGCCTCATTGTGGATCTCAATTTGGCCGCCTGGTCAAATCGTGAAATGTCCAGATTTTTAGAGCGTCCAGATGTAACAACGGCCAGATTTTAGATTGCTTGGGAAAGTGTTGACAGGCACAAACGTCGTGAAGGTTCCGGTTGACTACGTCTGGCCACCGTACGAGAGGCTCTCATTATGTACCAAGCACGTCGTAACCATGGCATCCCTGCGTCTGCCACCCGAGAACAACTAATGGACTATTTGCAACGGTCTGTGTCATCTCGCACTATTAGAGACTAGGAGCAGCCGAGCTAGGGAATTACCATCCCACGAGTAGGCTGCCATTAACACTGCAAAGGTAGCGTCTGGAGTGGCGAAGTCACGGCGAAGGATAGGCAGCTGATGAATGGCGTCGCATTGCGTTCAGTGATGAATCAGGGTGCGGCTCTACCCTGGATAACAGTGATCAGCGAACATGACGCCGGCACAGCGGTATTACCCCTGGCTTCAAGATGTGGGGAACCACCAGGTATGTTAAGGTCGGTAGTGACTGTTGGACCTCCAACGGCACAACAGTACGTCACGGACATCCTGCTTCCTCAAGTGTTGCATCTCAGGATCTCTTCAGAATATCCTTACTAATTTGCCTTACTTTGCCTTTGTAATTGGGGGGTGGCTTCAACTTGGCAAGTTGACTCGGAGAATCATGCCAGCAAAACTGGTGCCATAGACAGGGGTTCGTGCGGCATTATTCTGGGTGGCTTGTCCGAAAGTTACTTCGAGCGGATAATTACAGTTCGTGAAGGTAATATCTTCGACCTCCTAACAACAAACAGATCAGAGCTTACAGAGTCAGTTGACGTAAAGGAAGGTATGAATGATAATGAGGCTGTGATACATACTATGACTACAAGTTTTGCAACCAATGTTGAGAAAGGTAGGAAAATATTATTGCTTAACGAGAGTGACAGGATACGAATTTAAGAGCACCTGTGCAGTCAGCATCGAATATTCAGTGCTGAGGACTACGACGTGTAGCACACATGAAAAAAAATTGAAAAGTATCGTTCAGTAAGCCTCAAACAAGAATGTTCCGAGCAATGTCTTAAGGTATGAAAAAAGAACCATCTCCATTTAATAGCCGTGTTAGAAAACTTCTACATAATCAAAGAGAGCATCGTCACAGATTCAAGAGAAGTCAAAACCTGGCTGACAAGCGAAAGCATAAGGAGAGCAATGAGAGAGGCATTTTGTTAACCGATCTGAGTAAAAACCGTAAGAGGTTTTGGTCTTACGTAAAATTAATAAGTGGTTCTAAATCATCTACACGTTCACGCGGTGAACATAGCGGCACCGAAACAGAAGATAACAGAGAGAAGGACGAAGTACTGAATATTATAACCTTAACTGGTAAACAAACTGCCTTGAATTATTAAGCACTTAAGGCCAGCTTTGTTTATAGAACGCTTTATTGCTCTACAGACGATTTAAAAATGAAGAAATTTGTTTCTTTTACATATTGTCGAATATTAACTTGTTATGGGATAATATATGAAGGAAACTCAGCTTACAGTACTTTTAGGGAATGGAAGCGTGTTTTGACGGTTATATTCGGTGTCGATTCTAGAAATTCCTTTCCAAAAAAGTAACTGCTTAAAATATTTATATTAATTAACCATCTTTCTCATTACTAATAGTTCAGTTTTTTTTTCAAAAATAGTGAAAAGAGTGTATATAGCACTGGAAACGAAAACAACCTTCACGAACACAAATACTGGATGGAGATGGTTACGTGGTTGCATATGTATTCAACAACCTGCCAGAGCACACTGAATGTCACATGGATACTGTAGTGGAGTTGAAGTGTTAAGAAACTCTTTCCACTCCAGAGAAGACTATCTTCACAGATTATCTTAAGTTTAATGTTTCAGGTTATTTTTTAATTGGTATTAGCACTATAACTTTAAGTACCTTCACTGAATTTTACTAAAATTAAATTAAACGTACATCTCTGTCTTGTTTCAACATCCAAAACACCAGTCTGCTCGGGTTTCATGCAGCACGGTTGCATGGTCCGACAATTAAGAAACAGTAAGGTCTAATTCCCTACCACACTTTCCCAACTGGGCCGCTGTAGTTTCTCCAGTGTCACGTTTCTTTACAGGATAATGACCGGTGCTTCATCTGCGTATTTTAAACATTCACCTGACCGCTAATAACAAAAAAGAGTAGGCTTCACATCATATCTAAACCTTGTTTTAATTCTCTCTACAGATATGAGAAAAATCTTTTGTCTGCTAAAAAGCTCAACGTCAGAAGGAATCTGCTGAATGGGCTTGGATTCGGTATCTTGTGGTTTGTCATCTATGCCAGCTACGCACTCGCCTTCTGGTACGGTGTGGGGCTAATAATAGAAGACATGTACAAAACAGACGATAAGGTGTACGATGCTGCCACCATGATCACGGTAAGTTATTCGACTGAACGACCACAAAAATCTTATCCCATTATCCTTAGCTATATTTTTTCTCTGCATCAGGACAGTAAGAGAAGATTTAATTTCAATATATATCGTTTTCTAGTAATGTTGATGGACATTTGAACATAAACCGTAGTAAAGGTATTTTCATACTGGGAGAATAATCAATCGTTTTAAGGTAATTATATGCACATTAGGCAACATGCCACGTATTTACGTATGATGATAAGCTATTAAGAGATATTAACTTACACTGTGAGTGGCTATGCAGTTATTTTAATTATGTATTGCTTATTGTACCTATAGCCTACGTTCACATAACAGTAGAGTGTACAAGATCTTTAGTACGTCTAAAATAATAAAACTATAGAAAACAGTGTATATTATAACATTAATTTACATGTGAAAACCATATATAAATTGAGAGAATAATCGCAGTTCAAGTAAAAATATTAAATATGTAAAATACAGGATAAAAATAAGATGAGAAAAATGTAAATAGAAATTGAGATGGGCAAAGAGAAAGTTCACAGAAACATAAAGACTAAAAGTTTACAGAAACATGTGCGTTGTCAAAGTGCTCAAAATTAGAGGAACCAAGCATAAAACTACTTACACACGAAATGGAAAACATTTGCCTACTAAATTCAAGATGACCAGGCTACCTTGGATCTATGGTACAGTGTGGTAAAAAAAAAAAGTCATAGATATTCGTATTGTGAAGCAACTGCACTCATCGATATCGAGTTATTTGTAACATATTCGAAAGAGCAATACGGCAGACCACAGAAGAGGACCACCCGTCCTTATCAAATTTTAGTCACATGCATAGAAAGGCCCAAATAGTCTCGGCCCACATACCACGCCATCCTTGAGGAATATGTCCAAGCTCGACACTGAAATTTACTATATGCTGTTGATAACTTTTGTATGAGTACTGTGTACTTAAGCAATCAACGGCTTTGCTTAGGGTTAAACAAAATTTCAGATCTTGTCCAATCACTTGACTACCGTGCTTCGAAAGAAAAAATTTCAGTGTACTAGAGGGGCTCCATTTAGAAAGTTTGCTTTCACTGAAGCTCTGACGGCTTTAATTTGGTTTGTTAAGAATTTGCGAACACTATTTAATAAACTGAAGACCAGTCTGGCAGACGAGTTTTTAAAAAGGGGAAGAAAGGGAGACTTATTTTTTACCAGCGACAACAAGGTCATTAAAGACGGAGTCCAAACTTGGATTGAGAACGGAAGATGAAGGAAACTGGTTGTGTCATTCAAAAAGGAATCAGCCTGGCATTCGTCTTAGCTAGTTCGGGAAGCCAAAGGAAACCTAAATCTTGATGAGCGAAAAGGAATTCGAACTGGCCCCCTCCGGAATGCGGATCCAGTCTGACACACTACGCCACTTTACTCGTTTTTATGATTCAACGCCTTACGAAGTCATAATAGAAGATAAGGTAGTGCTGTTGCCTGCTGTACAGTTTAGTTTGATACGCGCTTCAGTGTTAAACAAATTAGAAACGGCCTCGGCTTTCGGTTGCTTGCACACAGAAAGGAAAGTTAAAATCTTTCATGTCATTCCAACGTAATCATTATAATTACACAGCTTCTATCAAAAGTTGTATCTAAGGAAGTCCTTGCTGTAACGTACGAAATATTACTACCCGGAGATTGGATGAACCTTAATCAAACTGTACTTTATTTCCATCTCACGTAAGTTAACGTTTTACTACACTACCAATTGAACTGTTGACGTGGAGTTCTGCAGCACTATAGCAGGTGCCTTTCTCTCTGCCGCAGGTGTTCATGGGCTGCATGACAGGCTTCATGTCGTTCGGGGTCGCGTCGCCATTTATCGAAGCATTTTCGATTGCGAGGGGTGCCGCCGCCAAGGTGTACTCCGTCATCGACCGCGAATCTCTCATCGACAGCATTTCCACTGAGGGAGAGCGCCCGGACAAAGTCGACGGCTCCATACACTTCAACGACGTGCATTTCGAGTATCCTTCCCGCAAAGGCGTGAAGGTAACTAAAAGCCATATTTTGTTCATAAAAATGTGTTTAAACGCCCCAGGAGAAATCAGCAGTGTGCTTCACAACAAAAACCTTTCGTTTCTAAAATATATGTTGACACTTAGCTATTACATTAATCCCCATACTGTTCCTGCTATCATTAATACTGATCTTTCAGATCCTGAAAGGTCTGAACCTGACCATCAAAGGCGGTGAGACAGTCGCTCTGGTCGGGAGCTCAGGTTGTGGCAAATCTACTTGTATCCAACTAATACAGAGGTTCTACGATCCGATAGACGGAGCGGTGAGTACCTTCAACTTAAATAAAATGCTTTTTCTTAACCTTGTACGTTGAATAAATGGAATTATCTGTGATTATTACAGTTTGTCCAGTATCGTCAAAACAGTAATCTCTTTCTTCGCTATTTGTACGCCTGACTTTGGTAGCACGTAGACGCTCAATCGTGTTTTAGTCTTGCCCTAAAACTCAGTCTTTCTGAAAGAAAAGAATGAAGCAGTATTATGGCTTAGCGACCTGTCGACTACTAGGTCATTAGCGACCGAGAACCCGAGAAAATGTGGTCCTATTCTTTTATTCGGTCACTAGATGAGTAGTTCGGTGCGGCAATACAAGATCACAAAAGGAAAGCTCAAGTTTTAAACTGCACGTGAAAAAAAGTCAGTCACGGGGGAGAATCGTACAATCGTACCATTATTTGACCTTCGCACGGACTCCTGTGTGGAGGTCATAGACAGAGGCATCTCTGGCGTTGAGAAGCAACTGAAAGTGTTGAAAATAAATGTCTGTTGGGTCACATGGAACTGGCCATTTACGTAGCTTGCGCCTATTGCGAATCCTTCGCCCAGCTCAAAGTCGCAAACGACTGGAGAGAAATGCTTGCGAATTCTGTATATAAAAAGGCTAAAAGACCGGATACGCAAAATTACAGGGCCGTATCCTTCCTCGAGACAGAAAAACTTCAGTCCACAACTTTGCACCGATTTAGAAGGCATCGCTCGCGAGAAACTCAGCATGCACTTTTCTCGCCCTATATCTTGCGACCCATGGATGAAGGGCAACTGACAGATTCCACATTCCTAGATTTGACACAGTGCCAGAGTGCATACTGTTAACGAAGGCCCGAACACACGGGAGAAATTCACAGACATGTGAGTGGCCGGAAGACTTCTTACCTAACTGAACGCAGTACGTTGTCCTCGACAGCGAGTGTTTGTCAGAGACAAGTATATCATAGGTGTGCTCTGGAGAAGTGTGATAGGACAGCTTTTGTTCCCTATATACGATATGAGGAATAGGGCGAGTAGCAACTTGCGACTGTTTGTTGATGATGCCGAAGTGTAGGGGAAAGTGTCGTCGTTGAGTGGCTGTATGAGGATACAGGATAACTTAGACAGAATTTCCATGTGATGTGATGAATTACAGCTACCTCCTAATGTAGAAAATTATAAGTTGATGCACATGAATAAGAAAAAACCATCTTTTAGTGTTCTAATACAGTTTTAGTGACTTGCTGCTTTGACACAGTCACGTCGATTAAGTATCTGGGCCTAACGCTCATGTGCGATGTGAAATGGACGAGCTCATTTGATTGGTTGTAGGGTACGCAAATGGTCGACTTCGGATTATTGGGAGTATTTTAGGCAAGTGTGGTTCATCTGTAAAGAAGACTGCGTGTAGAACTTCAGTGCAACCCACCGTTGATTACTGCTCGAGTCTTTAAGACCCCACCAGGTCGTATTAAAAGAGGCCATTTATGGAATTCAGAGGCATGTTACTATTGGTACGTTCGATCAGTGCGTGAGTATCACGGAGACGCTTCATGAACCCAAATGAGAATCCCTGGATGGAAGGAGAGGTTCTGTTCGAGGAACTTTATTGAGGAAATTCAGAGAACCGGCATTTGTGGCTGACTGCATAAAGATTCTACTACCGACAGCGTAGGATTCGCGTAAGGACCGCGAAGACGAGAGAAATTAGGACTCGTACTCAGGCACGTGGATAGTTGTTAGTCATTTTTCTCTCGCTCCATTTTCGAGCGGAACAGGAAAGGGGACGAGTAGTAACTGTACAAGTTACCTCCATCATGCACCGACTGGTGTCTTGCGGAGTACGTATGTAGATGTCGGTGTAGAAGCCCGTTGGTACCAGGGTGGGAAACAAAACCAGCCTTGAAGAATGAAAATACCGCCGACTACTGGTAAAACTTATTTTAACTGACCACACTAACGGTTTTACGGCTTACAGCCGCATCTTCAGGTGCGACAAAAATTATTACATTAATTGATCACAGGTGAACCCATCATTCTTGGTTAAGGAATTAATTAACAACATTGGGTTCCCCTACGATGGATTGATATAATAATTTTTGTTGCACCTGAAGATGTGGTTGTGATATGCGAAGCCAGTAGTGTGGTAAATTAAAATCAAGTTTTATCAACTGTCAGTTGACCACCTTCATCAGCTGCGAATGCCCTGCATATAAAACAATTTGTGAAATCAACTTTTCAAGGTAATGGTATCAGCATTCGCTATCAACTAACGGGAACAACAGAAACTTAAGTTGGGGAAGTGTTGTGACTTAACCACTACACCGCTCCACTTCGTGGCGTTCCCTGTGTCATTTTGATAAGGTTGAGGATTTTTTACATTTTTATTATGGATAAAGCATATAAACACACGTGGAGGACTTATATAACAATACATTATTCGAGTGCTTCTAACAATGTACCGTAAAGTATTTTGTGTGATTTATAAATAAAGCACGAGGACAAGCGGAGTTAATTATTTTTGAGCGATAAAGTTTACAGACGTACAAATGAGGTCCACGGAAGATGACACATAGACGGTGTCGAGGCTCGAGGTGGATGACATGTACAGTGGCAAGGTTCATTTGGGCTGGTAGGCTGTTGCTGGGATGATAACAGACGACTGCTCACTCATTTTACTGAAGAAGAAACTGCAACACTCGTATCGATCCTCTGCTGTGGCGACGCCCTCCGCGGCGTGTGTTGAAGGCAGTGAGCGGGAAGACGCTGTGGCATTAGGTGGCCAGAGGCCTATTGTGACGTCAGGAACGCTGACGTACGGTGTGTGTTGCAGAACGTGTGGCGTCCGGGCGGAGTTTAGCAGCTCAGGGCGTGGAACCCTGCCTGCTGTGGTCCTTATAGAGGAAGGCGGACCTCAGTATGAGTGCCCGCCCTTGCGAGGGGAGGCGTACAGCAGCAGCCCGCCCATGTGGAGGTGGTCGGGAAGCCGCACCCACCTGGTCTCGAACAGCTGTCCTCTAAGGCAGAAGGCCATCAGTGGCTGAAAGTAGGTCTGCAGGTGACCCACGGTCTGGAAGGCGCTAAGTCCACAACATCGGACTAATGGCCAGCAGTAGGAATGCACTTGAGGACTGTTTGTACAACCATGTCGCCTCTTGGACCATGAAGACCTCTGCCCACCGATTTATTTGCGGCACCATGATGCGTAAACAATAAGGAAAAGAAAACATTTTGTTTTCCCGGAGGTGTAATTATTAGAATAAATATGTTTAACAGTTTTGCGATAAGGCATTCTGCAGCCGTATATTTTTCTTAGGGTCAAAACTTAAAAGAGACAGAATCTGTAGTGCTCTTTCTCACTATCATGATTATTACTTTCGAATGTCCGCTCCCTTAGCTGAGTGCTCAGTCCGTCTGACTGCCATGCAGCGGATCCCGGTTCGATTCCCCACCGAGTTGAAGACCTCTGCTTGGGGACTGGGTGTTGTGTAGTCCTCAACATCGTCATTTCGCCCAGCGTGTCGTCAAGTGAAAAGACTTGCGACTCGGCGACAGAACTTCTCCAATTGGGGACTCGCGGCCATCAATGCCTTACGATCGTTTCATTCACTGTTTGAATACAGTCCCTATTTGAATACAATTGCTGTCTGAATACAAGTCGTATACTCATATTTATAAATGTTTAACACATTGACACAGTAGTCTAGTTGTAAAGGTTTAAAGGTTAAGAAGTTGTACATGAGCTAAAATAAAACCTAAGTTGTGACATAGCTGACAAAATTCGTCATTCACTACTTGGCGCAATAAGCGACACTCGCACACGAGTCATACCAGTTTATCCGCACTCATTGCTGCTGAACGAGAAACCTATTACAAGAACACTGGTTCGATGCATTTTCCCCCCTCATTCAGGTGGAGCTTGATGGCCGCGACATTCGGAATCTGAACGTGGGCTGGCTGCGCTCGCAGATCGGCGTGGTGGGCCAGGAGCCGGTGCTCTTCCAGACTACCGTTGCTGAGAACATCCGCTACGGGCGGGACACCTGCACCATGGAGGACATCGTGGAGGCCGCCAAAATGGCCAACGCGCACACTTTCATCTCCAAGTTGCCGCAGGTATAGCTTGCCAATAGAAATCAGGATGCTTCCGAAATAGGTAATACAAATCTATAGGGTAGAGACATGGATTTGTGGGGAACGAAACGAACTGATAGTATACTGAAAGCCAAAAAGTAACTACAAACTGACACTCAGGAGACCAAGACACAGAACAACATTGGCTGAACAGTTACACCGTGATCTAGCATGAAAGTTGATAATCATAACTGAAAGGCATTATAGAGTGTCCACTATCGAATTATATATCCAATATTTGTGTTCTTAGGCCATCAAACATTCGTTTGAAGCTCAGGACCTTTAAAGTTTTCAACAGACACAAATATGATACCTTCCACTAATAATTAAAAAGCAATATATAACTTACTTATAACGTCCGTTAAGACCTTATCTGCTCAACATTTCCAACATTTTACAATTATAAAAAATTAAACTTGCGGGTCATAATCTGAGGAAAATTAAATGGCATACATCAATTTATCTTTGAACATTGTCTCGCTTCCCTTACCACATACAACAGCACCTTGACTGTTTCTATGGCTGCAACTTGTCTTCGCAAAAAGGGTCAGTAGCTTTAGAGAACTTCACAGTCGTAAAACTCATAAGCAGTGAACAAATTAAAAGCTACACACATAGCTTTCTACCTTCTCCTATTGCTTGTCGCACAAATTTTATCATATTCTACCCGAGACAAACGAATAATTATTTAACACTTACCCTCCTCCTTGACCGACCATCTTCCCAAACTACTCATGCCACCTTTGCCTGGCCTCAGCGCCAAGAAGGTGATTTTAACAACACATCACAAGACACACATCATCTCGCCGTACCTCAAATTTTCATAAGATTGAAATTTTGTAAATGAACACACTAGTTCCTCGAAGGAATTTTTTCCAAAAGTATTTCGGTGAAAGACGTTATCAATATGTTATCAAAACGTGGCACTTCGAAACACACATCTACTGTGTTCTTCAATATGACCACTTGTTGGCAGGACTTAAACCTAGGTTAGAAAGGTCACCAGGTCTCAGAAGTTCCAAAGAACGACATACGTACATCTGTCCACTTTAGTGGACAACCATTTCCCGTCCTCTTCATCCATAATGGCGACACTCAATCCATGTGCCTTGGCACACTTGGGACCTGCTGTCGACACCCGTACGGAGTCCAAACGTTGTTTAGTCCACATGGCCTGTTGGCCCACTCCACCTCCACCTTGTAACAGGAAAACGGGGTGCCGAAGCTATAAAAATTAGACTATTGAGCAAAGAAAGAAAGTCATTCGTTCCGATGAGTCTTGTTGCACACGATTTCCAAAGTCGGGCCGAGTTTACATCTAAACAGTAAAACATGGCGGTGTATCCATGATGATCTGGGGAGCAGTATCCCTGTACTATATGGTCTCCAGTGTTACTCAGCAAGATAGTGTTACTGCCAAGGGTTTTGTGATCATTGTAGCTCATCATGTCGATCACAAGGTACATTTGTTCCCCAACGGTGATGCTATGTTCCAAGACTGCAGGGCCCTTGTTTACATAGCTCGTGTTGTCCAAGACAGGTTCTCTGAGGTTGATGGTGAACTGTCACACCTCCCATGGCCACTACAGTCACCATATTTCAATATTATTGTGCCTTTGACGTCTAAAAGGTTCAAATGGCTCTGAGGACTATGGGACTTAACTTCTGAGGTGATCAGTCCCCTAGAACTTAGAACTATTTAAATCTAACTAACCTAAGGACATCACACACATCCACGCCCGAGGCAGGACTCGAACCTGCGACCGTAGCGGTCGCGCGGTTCCAGACAGTAGCGCCTAGAGCCGCTCGGCCAACCTGGCCGGCCTTTGACGTCTGCTTTAGAGAGAAGGGTCCGTGATCGATATCCAGCTCCATCATCGTTACCTCAACTTGCCACTATTTTGCAAGAATTATGGTGTAAGTCTCTCTTGAGAACCACACAAGGCCTCTATTTATATCCCTTACGCCGCGCGGGATTAGCCAAGCTGTGTAAGGCGCTGTTGTCACGGACTGTGCGGCTGGTCCCGGCGGAGGTTCGAGTCCTCCCTCGGGCATGGGTGTGTGTGTTTGTCCTTAGGATAATTTAGGTTAAGTAGCGTGTAAGCTTAGGGACTGATGACCTTAGCAGTTAAGTCCCATAAATACACACACACACACACACACACACACACACACACACACACACACACACACACACACACACATAACCACCTTAGAGACATCTGGAAGCTGTTTTCTATGCCAATGGATTCTTACACCACTGGAAGCTGTTTTCTATACTAATGTAATGATACACCATATTAGGGATGGTAATGTGTTCTTCGTGTTCCCATACCTTTTTTCACATCCTGTAAATTACGACCTTGTTGGGCTCATATCTATTCATCACCTTGTTTGGCGCTTTGGTCCTGAAACGCAATGTGGCCCTTCTCCCATTCTGCAGGGCTACGACACGATGGTAGGCGAGCGTGGGGCCCAGCTGTCGGGCGGCCAGAAGCAGCGCATCGCCATCGCCAGGGCGCTGGTGCGCCGCCCCAAGATCCTGCTGCTGGACGAGGCCACCTCTGCTCTGGACACCGGCAGCGAGGCCAAGGTGCAGGCCGCGCTGGACAGGGTGAGTGGCGTCCACTTCTTGCTTCAGACTCACCCCACAAAACCACTATCCCAAAATTGGTCTCTAACGTATTATAAATTTGGTGCATGATCCGTGGCAACGCTTATTTTTTGCTACCAGTCTCCTGACTGGTTTGATGTGACGCTTCACGAATTCAAACACTTCATCTCAGAATATTACTGGAACGAGAAGTGCTTAATTATTTGTCAGCTACTTCCCAGTCTCTGTCTTCCCCTACAGCTGTTACCCCCTACGACATTCTCTAGTGCCACGGAAGTTATTGCTTGAGATCTTAACACATGTACTACCACCATGTTCCTCCTTCATGTCAAAGTTTCCCACATGTTCGTCTCCTGATTGTGTGGAGAATATCGCAACTTCTTATCTAATCAGTCCATTTGATTTTCAAAATCTTTCTTCAGCATCACATGTCAGATATTTCCATTCTCTTCTTTCTCGGTTCTCCAATACTCCGTGATTCTCTTCCATACAGTGGTATACTCAACACGTGCGTTCACAGAGATTTATCCTGAAGTTAAGTCCTATGTTTGGTAATAGCAAATACTTTTTGCCAGGAATGCCCTCTTTGCTCGTCTGTTTCTTACTTCCTCCTTGCTCCGTCTATCATGGGTTATTCTGCTGCGTAGGTAGCAGAATTCCTTATATGCATCTACTTAGTGATCACCAAATCTGATGCTAGGTTTCTCGCTGTTCTCATTTCTGCTACCCCTTATTACATTCATCTTTCTCTGATTTGCTCTTAGTCCATATTGTGTACTCACTAGGCTGTTGATTCCACTCAGCAGGTCCTGTAGGTCTTACTTTCTCTGAGGATAGCAGTGTTAACAACGAATCTCATCATCGAGATCCGTTCACCGTGAATTTACCCTCCCCCCCCCCCCCCCCTTTATGAAACTTTCTTTTATTTTCGTCAACGTTTCTTAGCTGTATAAACTGAACAGTTGGAGTGAAAGACCACGTCTCTGTATTATACCCTTCCTAATTAGAATAATTCGTTCTTTGTCTGTCGTGCGAGCTACATGAGTGAAAACATTGTCAGTAACTCATGCCCTGTGGTGTAACGTTGATGGACGACATAGAATGACCTAGGCCCACGTGTAAGTCGTCGTGGCGAGCTCTTCGGAACTCAACCATTATGAACCATAACTGTTTCCTTCCTGGATCTGCTGGATTGATTATACCAAATAATTAACTAACATGACGTTGACCATACCAACAAACGTTTATTATGTTTCATTGGGAAGCCACATCGCCACTGGCCAGCAGTTTCTGAACTATAACACAGGTGGAAACTGAATAACTTTTGTAACGACTACATACAACCGAGAAACTCAGCTGCCTCCTGTTCATGTCACAAACAAATGTGCTGCGTCATCAGGCATTCGGAGAACCATACGTCATGTTAGTGGCAATTTCTGAACTATTCCACAAAAGGAAAAAATTCCTATCATGTTTTGCGACTTGCACACAAGAATTTGTGACCATCCACACTGTATATTATTCCAGTTACTGAAAGTATATCTTTCTACATTGTTTAGAAGGGGGAGTATACCATAAATTCAATTACTGACAATTATAGATAGTTTAAAAACACAGTTCAAGCTTTCATTCTCTTCTATGAGTGCTTGTAAGAGCCATGATAATGAGGCACTTGACCCAGTGTTCCATCTTCACGCACGCCGTCATCTCACTGTCAGATTGAAGGATTCAGGGTGAAAACGAATGGCTGAGGGTGGTAAACATCAATCTGTGGTCTATGAAAAATGGACCGCCCTAGCGTGATGAACCTCATGCCATTCTGTTATGAATGTCACCGGGATGAGAATGGGATACTGACCATTGAAACACAATATCCTTCTCCGGCGGGATTATCCACTAACACATGAAATCTATGGAACAGCACTCCAAGTAAAGCATATTTTGGCTACATGTGTTTTCTGTGCTGGCTGTATGCCCGGAGAGCTTTCCACTATCCTAGGTGACAACGACAACAATGTGACAAGCATTTTGAATTTTTGTGAAATGTCGGGCTTCCGACTTGAAGTGTTGTGGAGAGGAAGTCAATGGCCTCCGAATGAGTGGCTCTGACCCTTTGTTCTCTTTAAGTAGTTAGCCGTCCATATAACAGGCAGTGTGCCATTAAAACATCTTCCGAAACAAGTCCTTGATTTTAATACATACAAACCACATATTTGTATCTACGTTGCCAGACATTCCGAAGAAATCTGCTGATGTGTTTTTCTAGAGAACGGTGGCAGCAATTTCTCTTGTGAAAACAGACATAATTCAAACCACGAGCTGTGTCTCTTGATATCTTGCAAGGACGCTGATAACTGCACTGTTGAGCGCTGAGCGTGCCAATTCCAACACGATTATCATCATCCCCGTCGTCAACCTTACGTTACGACGATGATACCAATTTTTCTAAAATAATTCCTATATCCATATTTTATAAGCAACTTTCTTTAAAAGTGATATATTAACGGGGGTCGAATAATTTGCATGAAAATACGCCGTAATTAAAGATACAGTAGTAGTAGAGGAGGCAGATCTCAATATATTGATACTGTAAAAGAGAGAAGATGACTGCGGAGTTGTGTGTTGGGCATAATCGTGTTTCTTTTGACAGGCGAGTGTTGGCCAGACTACAATCATCGTAGCTCATCGTCTGTCCACAATCCGAAACGCGGACAAGATAGTGGTGATCCACGGTGGGCGCGTGGTGGAGGAGGGGTCTCACGACCAGCTGATGGCGAAGCGCGGCAACTACTTCGACCTGGTCACCACACAGATCTCATCATCTGAGCCACCGACGTCTCCAGGAGGTGATAGTGGTGAGTGTACGAGACACTGTTTCCCACTTAACTCCTTAGATTTCCCTGTGGTGCGTCTTTCTCCTTTCTTTTCCTGGTTTTCCACTGTGGTCGGGATTGTTATCTAGACCTACTGGTTCTAGCAGTGTTAATGGCTTTTGGTGGCTGGATTCCTTTCCTGACGCCATCATTCCTCCGGAAAGAAAGTTTTGTACACCATCAGTTGTGTGTCTTGTGTACAATGAGTAACAAAAGCCATGGGATAGCGATCTGCATATATTACAGGTGGAGGTAGTATCGCGCACACAACGTATAAAAGGGCATTGCATTGGCGGATCTGTCATTTGTACTCAGGTGAATCATGTGAGAAGGTTCCCGCACGACGGGAGTTATCAGACACTGAATACGGAGTGGCAGTTGGAGCTAGACACATGGGAGATTCCATTTCGGAAATCGTCAGGGAATTCAATATTCCGAAATTCACAGTGTCAAGAGTGTGTCGAGAATATCAGATTTCAGCCATTACCTCTCACCAGGAACAATGCAGTGGCCGACGGCGTTTGTTTAACGACCGAGAGCAGCAGTGTTTGCGTAGAGTTGTCAGCGCTAACAGGAAAGCAACACTACCCGAAATATCCGCATAAATCAATGTGGGCCGTGTGTTGGGCCGGCCGAGGTGGCTGAGCGGTTCTAGGCGTTTCAGTCTGGAACCGCGCAACCACTACGGTCGCAGGTTCGAATCCTGCCTCGGGCATGGATGTGTGTGATGTCGTTAGGTTAGTTAGGTTTAAGTAGTTCTAATTTCTAGGGGACTGATGACCTCAGATGTTAAGTCTCATAGTGCTCAGAGCCATTCGAACGTGCGTTGAACATGTCTGTTAGGACAATGCGCGGAGAAATTTGGTATTAAAGGGCTACAGCAGCAAAAGACCTTTGCTAACAGCACTTCGCCTGCATCGGCTCTCCTGGGCTCGTGACGTTATCGGTTGCACCCTAGACGACTGAAAAACCGTGGTCTGATCAGATGAGTCCCGATTTCAGTTGGTAAGAGCTGATGGTAGGATTCGAGTGTAGTGCAGACCGCATGAAGCCATGGACCCGAGTTGTCAACAAGGCACTGTGCAAGCCACTGGTGGCTCCATAATAAAGTGGGCCGAGTTTACAGGGAATTGACTGGGTTCTCTGGTCCAACTAAATCGATCATTGACTGGAAATAGTTACGTTCTGCTGTTTGGAGACCATTTGCAGACATTCATGGACTTCATGTTCCCAAACGACGACGGAATGCTCCATGTGACGGTCCATAGTAGTTCGCGATTGGCTTAAGAACATTTTGAACAATTCGAGCGGATGATTTCGCCTCATAGATTGCCCAACATGTATCCCATCGAACAGTTACGGCATACATTTGAGAGGTCAGTTCGTGCACACAATCCTGCATCGGCAACACTTTTCCAATTATAGATGGTTGCAAAGGCAGCATGGCTCAGTAGTTCTGCTGGGTACTTACAACGACTTGTTGAGTGCGTGCCACATCAATTTGGTGCATTATGCTGGGCAAAAGGAGGCCTGACATGCTATTAGGGGGGATCACATGATTTTTGTCACATAAGTACATATCTCACGTTCACCCGTTTTCTAAGTCTTTGAGTAGAGTGTATCTCAAGCGGGATGTGGATACCAGCCCAGTACATACGTAGTTGGATGTAGGGAAACCGCCAATATAACAAGCGCGCTGGCTCGCTCCCCAGCCGTCGTCTTTACTTTGGGGGTGAGATTTACTACAACATCTTTTTTGCTTATTGTACAACATTTTAAGCACTGTTCTCCCGAAAATGTTCCCCGCTACTGGCAGTACACCTTTCCTATCGCTTCTTGCACTTCTAGAGAGCCTCCTGAAACGCATTTTCTGGGATGGCTCGCAGGTGTCTTGTTGCATTGGCCTGAGTCTGCTACCCGCGTCCGGATATCCAGGTTTAGGTTTTCCATGATTTCCATAAATCGCTCAAGGCAAATTCCGGGATGGTTCCTTGGAAAGGGGGTGGCCGTTTTCCTTCTCCGTCTTTCCCTACTGTGAGCCTGTGCTCCGGCCTAAAGACCTTGTTGTCGACGTTGCGTTAAGCATTAATCTCCTTCTCCTCCCTCCTCCTGACTCTGCTTCATGGTTTGGGGACGATGTACTTTCAACTTGGTTTTAAGTTTGGGAATCGGGATGAAGTCTATTCGGGTTTGGTCCGGAGAATACGGTGGATACGACACAACGGGAATGTGATGATTCGCTTGATAGCTGCGGACAGAAAATGACGCCGGAGCTGGCGCACCCTCAGGATGCAATATCTAAGTCTGGTTTTCCCACATTTCAGGCCTCTTCCTGTGCACATTGCTCATGCGAGCTAGGATTCGCCATCAACTTCTGGACCAGCTAGACAATTTGCACGAAGGACAGCACGAGCTTTCTCGACATAGTTATCATCTGTTAATGTCAAAGATCGTCTAGGCTTGGGGCCGTCTCCGAGCAACATTCTGTCCTGCTGAAAATGGTTAAAGCACTCATTGCACTACGTGAGGATCATACAGTCCTTCCCGTATGTTTTGGTAAGCAAGTTTTGCCAAGTTTACAGCAAAATTTCACACAAGCATACGTTGTTCTTCAAGCTCTTTGATTGTCAGTTTGGAACTAATCTGACGAACAGATTGTGCACAAGCTTACTTCAGCAGCTGTAGCTCGCTTCCCGGCCGTTGTGGCCGAGCGGTTCTAGGCGCGTCAGTCCGGAATCGCGCTGCTGCTACGGTCGCATGTTCGAATCCTAGCTCGGGCATGTATGTATGTGCTGTCCTTAGGTTAGTTAGGTTTAAGTAGTTCTAAGTCTAGGGTACTGATGACCTCAGATGTTAAGTCGCATAGGGCTCAGAGTCATTTTTTATGTAGCTCGCTTGCTAACAGTCCAAATCACGGAAGACGTGATCTGGACTAACGATCACAGCGAAACAAGGCAAACGGTGGTATGCTGTCTAAACCTGCCTCCGCGTGGGCTCAGTAGCCACAGCACTCGTCCCTCTTCCGGCTGGTGCGCTATTTCAAAAGTTCGATTTCTTTTCAGGCACACGTCGCATATTTAGAGGTAGACGTAGGTTTTCTACAAGTACTATGATGAAATACGCAACTTCGAATAACAGCTCTCACCCGGTGTGTGCTTAAGAGACAACTTCTACCTACATGGTCAGTCACAATACCAGTGTTTTGTGAATGGTTCGAGATATCGAACCAGAGTTCATCGTAAGTGTCTAGAGCAACTGCTGAAGGAAATGACATACGTTGATAGCTTAGGCCTCGTTTTGGAGCAGTTAGCTCTGCACCAATCACACATCCGCTGAAGGATGCGCGTCGAAGAATTCAATCATTTTATTATAGTGGTCGACCGGCTGGAGATATGGCGTCTTTTGGGATCAGGGAAATACTTTGAAGCCGGGATTGTGTATTTTCGGTCAGTGGAAGCTTTAGTAGGTTTGGTTAGGGGAATAACGTTATTGAAAATTTTCTGAATCATTAAGTACGGATGAACATGGACGATTCAGTGATAACAAAACTGGTCGAAGATGCGTGCCATATCGATTATTGTTCACAGAGAATATCGTGAAACATTTTACAGAACATGAAGCTATCCCCAGTTAGCTTTTTCCAGAAGTATCTCCATGGGTTAACAGCCCGGTAATCCAGATTAAGTCTGTCCTGTGAAATAGGAAGTCTGACCCAGAGGAGGAAGTTACCTGCGTATCAGTTAGTATGAATAGATTTTCGTCTAATTCTGATTAGAATGACAAATGAATCTAAGCTTTCTTCATAAGGCTAATTTACTATGATGCCGGTAGGTCACACGCACAACGCCGTTTTACTGGAAAGGCTTACAATCTATTCACTAACTTCCCTTCTAGAAACTCGAATAAATCACTTCGTTTACCCATACACTTTTCATTGATATTCTCATTGCCCGATCAGCAGTCTTCAGCCTATGTACGATTTTAGAAATATTTGAAAAGTATTTTCAAGAATAAAATAAAAGATTAAAACATATAAAATCTGCTCATAAATTAAGTGATATCCACAGTGGGATGCAGTATCAGTGGATCAGTATCGGCACTTGGGAAATATAAATGACAATTGAGTTTACGGAAAGTGAATTAATTGGGCCTTCTTGAGGATCGTGTGGGTGGGATAGGAAATGCACTTGGAAATGGGTGTTATCGGGATTAAGCTCGAGAGGGATATCGAAACAGAGGCTTGATTTATGGAAGGAACTGGACAGGGAGGTACCATAGTGACTGGAAGTTGGTTTGCTGGACAGTTAGAAAACGAAAGAAGAGGGGAGGGACAGCAGCAGCGGTCGGGAGAAGAGACATCCTGACAGTCCACTTAAATACCTACTAAGGCAGTTCATATCATGTAATATAATAATAGCTCCTGCAGCGTTATCTGCAGGGGTGACGAAAAACGTGTCCTTTCTTTACTGATCACCTAGAAGCTTCATTCAATCATAGATTAGTTTCGATAGTATTCTCTTCTAGAGGACATATTGAAGTCATATTGACGAGCTACGGTGAGCATTTTCCATCTCATACATAGTGTACGTTGTAAGTGCAATGCTTCTTGGTACGTAATTACAATCGCTCGCATCTACTTCGACCACAAGCAAATAATATTATTGAAACTAGTCGGTAACACTGCAGCTTCTGGGCGTCATATATCTTCTTATTTCATATTTTTTGAGTTGTACCAGTTGCAAACACAGTCGTTTCAGAATTCAGGATTACCGTCAACAATTCATTGGTTTTCAGACCTATATGTTTTATGTGTGCCCATCTGGCCACACGACAAACATCCGAATGGCAGTAATGACCGTTCCATACCTTATGTATTGACTTCCTGTCAATTGTCATCACAGCACCACTGATGCGGTCTGTGAGCTATTCCAGTGTTCTTGGCAGCGAGGGCCGGCCACTGTGGCCGAACGGTTCTAGGCGCTTCAGTCTGGTCGCAGGTCGCAGGTTAGAATCCTGCCTAGGGGATGGATGTGTGTGATGTCCTTAGGTTAGTTAGGTTTAAGTAGTTCTAAGTTCTAGGGGACTGATGACCTCAGATGTTGAGTCCCATAGTGCTCAGAGCCATGTGAACCATTTGGCAGTGAGGATACGTAAAGTATGTCCTTAATATATCCCCAAAGGAAAAAAGTCACAAGATGTTAGGTCAAGCGATCTGGGGCGACAAGGGAACACTGATCATCACTTCACCACTTCGGCATGAACCAGAGTCGCGGAAGTTCGTCGTTTAGGTAGCGACGAACATCAGAACTCGAATGAGTTGGAAGATGAAATTCTCGGAATCAGCCATCAGTTGTGGAAATAACTGCAACTGCAAGATATCAAGGTAGGAGGTACTCGTCATTGTCCTCTCACACAAGAAAGACAGCCATGCAGCCTCGTCTGTGAGACTGCTCAGAAAACATTAGCCTTCAGCGAATAGCGCTCTTGCGTCCCAATTTCAGAGGGATTCCCAGTGCCCTACAGTCTCACACTGTGGTGGGTAACCATACCAGATAAATGGAAGGTTTCGCCGCTGAACATCAGGTTGGAAGCGAAATGTTTATCATCGAGTGCTCCTTACATTGTGATGAAAATTGAAGGCGCTGGTCACAGACTTCTGGCTTTGATTGTTGCACGAATTGTAGATTTACGGTCTGAAACGTAACCGTTGTCGCAAAATCTTCCCGGATTTTGCTGCGGTATTCCGTGATGTTTGGTTTATACCTCTTAAGACTTCAGTGATAATTCTCAAAATAGTAACAGTAGAAATGAATGTTTTTAATTGAATGCAAGTTCGTAGCTTGCAAGGACAGTTGAGTTTTCTTGGAATGCATGTGAAACTCCACGGTCGTATCTGGCAGACTGAATCGACCGATACTTTTCTGTTAACAGAGACAATCTGTGTCCCTAAATTGTCGATACCAAGCACAACGTTCTGTTTACATGGCGGTTCTTTTCAGTAATACCTTCTGACTACTTTGTTATAACAGGTACACATCTCGCAGGTTCCAATACACAAAAACTCTTCTCTTGTTTTGGCACCATTTTGTCAAGGCGTTGCACTCGTAACGCCAACTGTGGGTACAATGCAAATCTGATGAGTTTACGTTTCTATTTATGCACCAATTATATTTCTTCATGTACCACTTTGGAAGATATAGAACACTGAAACGAACGATTACCATACAGTAGCCCTCTAATTTCATTCGGAACTAAAGATTACAGAGGCATGCTCAAAATCTTTACCACCAGCAGCGACAGTTGTATCCCCCCGTTGCTACGAAATTACTGTGGTGTAGCTGGTATGCTCACATTTTACAGTGAAAGGACGCATGAAACCGGACCGAATGCTGAGCGTTCGCAGCGAGGCATCAACGGTCGCCGATGAAGAGGACGAGGACCTGACTGAGGGACAGCGGCGACTGGCGGAGAGCTACCAGGAGGAGCCGGTCCAGGCCGCCACCATCATGAAGATCCTGCGCGTCAACCGGCCAGAGTGGTGGCTGCTCATCGTCGCGACAGTCGCGTCAGTGGTCAGCGGGTTCGCTATGCCACTTTTCTCTGTGTTTTTCGGCAGTCTCATTGGGGTGAGCTGTTCTTCGTATACTACTTGTCGTTGCTTTAATTGTGTTGCAAAATGACACTTGTTACGAACAATTCTAATTTAAGAGCAAAAACGTCAGTAGGAAAAGTATAGTTTGTACAGTGATGGAGTTTTCACGGATAGTTGGCAGAAATGCCGCACAAAACTATCGTTCAATATACACGACCCAGTCACGTAAATGCCTTTGTTCAACGTCAACCTGCAATAACAACTCACGGACGGCAGGTGGCAGCATTAGCGGTGGTGGGTATATAAAACGCGTCGGAGGGGACTCGAAAAACAGTGCAGTCGTTGTCGTAACGCGGAAATGGAACGACATATCTGACGTCCAAAAGGCATGATCATTAGCTTTCAGCACAAGTGTGGAAGCATTTACGAAACGACTAAGTTTGTAAACCGTTCGCTTGCCACTGGTTAAAATACACTGTGGACGGAAATATGGCACTCTTCAAAACTGCAACCGAAACAACTATAGTGCAGCATGGCCGTAGATGACAGGCATGAACGACAACTGCGGAGGTGTGTACGGTCGAACAGACGCGCAACATGTTGATTAACTGACTGCCCAGATGAACAAAGGAGCCTCTGCAGCAGGCGCCTGGCTCATCACCCGCGCTGACTGTGTTCATCGGCGACGAAGGCTAGAGTTTGCACACCAATACTGCAACTGGATGTCCATTGAGAATAGCGACAGATTACCTTTTCAAGAGAATCACGTGTTATACTTCATCGGACAGACGGCCTTGGATTGTCAGACTGATCCAGTCTGGAAGAGGAAGTGTTGTGATCTGGGGAATATTTCTGTGGCTTTATCTTGGTGATCTCGTCATTCTGGAAGGTGCAGTGGGTCAACAGAAGTATGCATCTAGCCTTGTGGACTATGTCCACTCGTACATGTACTTTGTTTTTTCTCTGCACGCTGGTATCCAGCAGCAGCACAATGCGATGTATCCCACGCCCGTAGTCTATTTTCGTGGTTCGAAGAGCACCAGCATCAGTTTACCGTACTGCCCTGGCCACCAGTCTCCCCAGGTTTATATCCAATCGAGAATCTGCGGGACCACCTCGATCGGGATTTTTGCGCCATAGATCCTCAACTGAGAAACTTTGCGCAGCTGGCCGCGGCAGTGGGATCGGCATGGTACCCTCTAGAACCTCATTGAATATCTTCGACAAATCATCACATTAATGTGACTGGGCAGTGTATTTTTGTAGTAGCACCCTAGAACGTACCTACAGCACACACAAAATGAGGTATGTCGAACAGATTGACCTCCTCCAGGCTAACCATCCTCTACTCTGTAAACATCGGCCGTGTGAAATCCAACTCATATTCTTCTAATATGCCGTCCTGCGAGCCACAGACCAAGGCAGAAAGGTAGGTGCCGTGTCATTTGGTAACTGAAAAGCATTTGGATCTGTACCGCACCATCACTGTTTAAAGAAAACACGATCAAATGGGTTGGGGTCCTTACTACAAGACAATGCTTAGAATCTGGTTCTGAGCACTATGGGACCTAACTTCTGAGGTCATTAGTCCCCTAGAACCTAGAACTACTTAAACCTAACTAACCTAAGGACATCACACACATCCATGCCCGAGGCAGGATTCGAACCTGCGACCCTAGCTGTAACGGGGTTCCAGACTGTAGCGCCTAGAACCGCTCGGCCACCCCGGCCGGCTGCTTAGAATCACCTCAGACTTTTTGCAAATGGTGCAGTAATGATGGACTGTCGGAAAAAGGTGCTCTGATATTTAGTCAGATTTTGATAAGATATCAAATGTGAAAAGATTGATATCTAACTTTAAATGTTCAGAGATGCAAAATTGCACGCTCACACAGGACGTAAAACATTTTGTTGTACTTGTTTGTTAGTAACCTAGAGGTTTAGTACCTCGCATTTTTGTATTATGTGGTAAAGGAAGGTTGTAAATTTCTTTTTACAGACTCTTGGGCAAGACGACCCTGAACAGATTCGCAGCGACACTAATTTCTTCTCCGTGCTCTTCGTCATCGTCGGCGTGATAATGGGACTAGTAACGTTCATTCAGGTATGTAAATAATGGTCTTTCGTAAGAACTATTTTACCGTTACAGTCGCAAAATGAGTTTTACTGTCAAAGATGAACTGGTTTGCACCTGAAGAGCAGATGGCAGTAGAGGAAACACTAATATTGCTATAAATGAACCAGCACGGACCGAATAAATCACCGATATTTTTTCTTCTCTAGATGTACATGTACGGAATCGCCGGAGAGAAGCTGACGATGCGCTTTCGAGGTCTGATGTTTTCGGCGATGCTGCGTCAGGAGGTGGCGTACTTCGACGACAAAAACAACAGCACCGGAGCGCTCTGCGCCAGGCTTTCCGGAGACGCCGCCAATATACAAGGGGTGAGTGCCGCAGTCACTGCCGCACACATGAGCGTTTTAAACGTTGAAAATTATTTTTTGTTATTGAGATTCTTGTCACTAGACTATTCTTGGGAAGAAACGAGGCTGCCAGCAAAAGAATATACAAAACAAGGAATCAGAGCGCCTGGCATAGGTCACTGAAAAGTTCTGTTCTTAACCTGGTCACGATTTTAACTCGAGACAAAGAATTTACACGTAATATTCTCTCTATGGAGTAAACGAATACCTTTTGATTACAGCAATAATAATAAGAACAAGGAAACAAAAAATATTTTAACTGATATCAAGTACATTAAATGTATTCGCAATTACGATATGGACAACCATTAGCTGTAGAGCTGTAGAATAGAATGATGACGATTAAAACTTTTGCCGGCCCGGGACTCGAACCCGCATTTCCCGCTTATCACGAGCGATCGCCTTACGCTCTTTTTCTTTTTTTGCATTTGTTCAGTGCTGTTCGTTGCGTTTGGTCTCGGCGGACGTCACAAGACATCCGTTCAAATTGATCGTAGATTCCTTTACTCAGTTTTTTATTACAGAGGGCGGGCAGCCCTCTGATCGAACACTCTGAGCTGCCAGGCACCATTTGGCTATCTATGCACAACTTTCGGCCAGACCCAAACTTCCATATGTTGTAAACCATGTGTCGGCAACCTGTAGTCCTACATCCATTATATATATTTCTGTACAGGTGAGACATTTCATTTGAAAGTAACTTGCCCGATGTCTGCGGATAAATGCGATATTGCAGTGCCTCTGACAGATGTTTCACTTCATATGGAAGTTTGGGTCTGGCAGTGAACCGTGCAGGTACAGCCAAATGATAAGGCGACCGCTTGCAGTAAGTGACAAATCCGGGTTCAAGTCTCGGTGTGGCACAAATTTTCGTTGTCATTTCATTCTAAAGTTGATGGTTGTCCATATTCGCAATTGCGAATACATTGAATGCATTCCCTGACGGCTGTAATCACCGCAGTACCTGTTCCTTTGGACATGCACGCATGCATGTCCAAAGGGACTTTGCATAGAAACTGAGAGCAACACAGGCACTGCAATATCGTACATATTTTCACTGACTCTAAAATTTATTTTTCATTCAGTAAAATGTTATAATGTTGGTAAAAATTAAATTTCTGACAGATAATGATAGCAACAACCAGAACGTATGCATGGAGTAGTCAGTTTTTGTCTTCTCTTAAGACCTTCTCCCGAAATCTTTCTAATGTGGATACTAAAAAGGCCGTGTAGTTTACAGCATGGCTGACAAGAGATGCATGATCATAGACAGTTGTAGACTGGAACTGGTAAACGATGAAACTGCGAAACGTTAAAATTAAAGAAAACAGGTAAAAAACATGACGTTAGAATACATGTTATTCGAAGGAATGGAAATTTCTGACAGTTTCAAATCATTTGTAAAGTCGATATAAAAAGCGTTTAAGAAATATAAAAATGAAAATTCAGGTAAAGATGTAAGTGCACTGCTCCATTACCAATGAATCGCTTAATCTTCACAGCATCACTTCACTTAATTTTGACCGGTAACGTAGAATACAGTACTGACACCACTGACACACACAGAAATGAAACTCCTTGTACTTCACTTTAAGAAAATTGACCGTGGCTAATAAGTCCTTCTTTTCTTTCAGCACTTACATTTTTTGGTAAATAGAAGGCGAGGAATAGTTCCTAGGATGGGAAGATCAGAACTGAGCAATATTTTGTTTTATTTCATTATTCTGCGCAATACTCAGTTGAATTTCAATCATTTCGACTTACATGACGTTGTGATGGCTCTTTCTAATCAGCAGCCTATCCTTTGGTTGTTAAATTCACGCTGAAAATAGCTCAAATGAAGTAAAATGCACTATTGCTTCTTATTCGTAGGAAGCGAAGGACAAAGAGGCAATAACACGTTTACCACTGCGTTGAAACATGGTCAGCACACTGAGCTTTCCCTTGTCATTATCATATAAACTTTCACACTGTTTAATGTGCTGAAGGTACTTCGAAGTGCTAGGAGGCTTCACTGGTACTTCAAACCTACCTGAAGATATTAGCCATAACATGGTTAATGGTTTATAGGTTAAAAAATGTATGTATATCCAATTTTGGTACTTTCAAATTTTCCCATTTCCAGTCCTTAGTTGCTGTGGCAGACATTGAACATATAAAATTTGTACAATACTGCGACACGATAGTTACAACTACACTCTAGCAGAAAGAAAAACGATGCGACGATGGAATTACCTAAACGGGACGGAAATCAGTAGGTTTACAGACAAGCAAATGATAACAGTTTCAGGAAAACTGGATGATTTATTCAAGAGAAAGAGATTTACAAATTGCGTCAGTAACGCCTTGGCTCATGTCTAGTCCTTATGCAAACCGTTATTCAGCATGATATTGACTGACTGAGTTGTTGGATGTCCTCCTGAGGGACATCATGCCAAATGCGTGGAGTATTACGGGCAGGATCCTCCAACCAGCTCGGGCTATTGATGATCTAACCGCCAATTGGACAGAATTTGGGACGATACCTCTCAGGAGGATATCCATCAGCACTATCAATCAATGCCAAGCCGAATAACTGCACCCACAAGGACCAAAGGTGGACCAACGTGATACTTACTTACTCAATTTGCAAAGCTCCTTCTCTTGAACAAATCATCCAGTTTTTCTGAAATTGTCAGCGTTTGCTTGTCCGTACATATACATCACATCTAACTACTTCCATGGTGCTTCGTTTCTTTTTTGTCTTACAATGTAATAATATGATTTCGTAATTATTTAACTCTCCTGACGTAAGTAATATTCTGAGACCGTTGATCCTTACGGCACAGCGTCTCAAGCCGTCAGTGATAATATGAGTATTAAGAATCAATTCTTCCTGCTGAAAACTACTGTTCGGTGCTGGTTAGTATTGATATTTGATATATGAGACAGAGCACTCCCTTAAATGCGGCCCTTGGAAAGAGCAGAATAGACATGGTTTATCATTGTTTTCCTGCTCCCTATAATGAATGGGAACACTCATATGTGTGTCATGTGGCTCATTGTGATGAGGATTGTTTAGTGCAGTGTTTTTTGTAGAAAGGAACGGAGACGGTATAATCTGGTGAGAGGACCTACTCCACTTTTCAATGCGCGCTGCCAGTGTCAACGTTCTTGACCCACGGAAGGATCACCATCAACGGTGTGAAATCCCATCGCTCCCAGAAATACTACGGAAACATTTAGAATTTAACTCATGGGATGGCTGGGATCAGAAAGACTGAACCATCCAATTTCCTCCTCTTTCCAGCGGTGAAAAATTTGTGATGAAAATAATCAGATGTCGAATCGAGTACTTCTTAGTAGAGTCCCACCAGACAGACAAGGCTTAGCGACTTCGGCTACGAAGATGGGTTATCTGAATACTGCTTCCGAGTTTTTCCCGCACTTGTTATCATTCCCAGGTATGACTTTGGCTCAAAACCTGCAGTTGCTTTCCTCTATTCACTCACCATTTCTTCATGTAGGAGACAGTGTTTGAAGTCCGTTGTCCCTTACGGCAGCACGTATTAGCGATCTATCTACTCCGTTCAGGTATGTTGAATGTGTATCATGTATGGCAGTGGACGATGTCTGTTCATGGGATAGATTTAAATGTCTCATTAAAATAGACTGATAGCTTGTGATTCATTACAGCATATTTTGTCTAATGCAGATACACTGTGTGATCAGAAGTATACAGACACCTGACTGAAAATGACTTACAAGTTCGTGGCGCCATCGGTAATGCTGGAATTCAGTAGGGTGTTGGCCCACCCTTATCTTGATGACAGCTTCCACTCTCGCAGGCATACGTTCAGTCAGGTGCTGGAAGTTTTCTTGGTGAATGGCAGCCCATTCTCCACGGAGTGCTGCAATGAGCAGAGCTGTCGATGTCGGTCGGTGAGACGTGGCACGACGTTGGCGTTCCAAAACATCCCAGACAAGTTCTATAGGATTCAGATCAGGACTCTGTGCAAGCCAGTCCGTTACAGGAATATTTTTGTCGTGTAACCACTCCGTCATAGGAGTGTTAAAAGATGCAATCGCCATCCCTAAATCGCTCTTCAACAATGGGAAGCAAGAAGGTGCTTAAAACATCAATGCTGGCCTGTACTGTGATAGTGTCACGCAAAACAACAAGGGGTGCAAGCCTCCTCCCTGAAAAACACGACCACACCATTAAGCCACCGCCTCCGAATTTTACCGTTGGCACTATACACGCTGGCAGATGACGTTCACCGCGCATCCTCCATACCCACACCGTGCCATCGGATCGCCACATTGTGTACCGTGATTCTTCACTCCACAAAACATTTTTCCACTGTTCAATTATCCAATGTTTACGCTCCTTACATCAAGCGAGGCGTCGTTTGACATTTATCGGCGTGATGTGTGGATTATGAGCAGCCGCTCGATCGTGAAATCCAAGTTTTCTGACCTCCCGCCTAATTGTCATAGTACATGCAGTGGGTCCTGATGCAGTTTGGAAGTCCTGTGTGATGGTCTGGATAGATGTCTGCTTATCACATATTACGTGCTCTTCAGCTGTCGGCGGTCTCTGTCAGTCAACAGACGAGGTCAGCCTGTACACTTTTGTGCTGTTCGTGTCCCTTCACGCTTCCTCCTCACTATCATATCGGAAACAGTAGACCTAGGGATGTTTAGGAGTGTGGAAATCTCGCATACAGACGTATGACACAAGTGACACCCAATCTCCCGACCACGTTCGAAGTCCGTGAGTTCCCCGGAGCGCCACATTCTGCTCTCTTACGGTGTGTAATGACTACAGAGGTCGCTGATATCGAGTACCTGGCATTAGGTGGCAGCCTAATGCACCTAATATTTGGTGGCGTCTGTATACTTTTGATCATATAGTGTATCTATTTCAACATGAAGTTTCAACAGAGAGCTTGCAATACTTTTCAGCTACATATTCATCCGAGTTCATATATATCATTGTCGAAAATGCTCGAGAATGATCAAGTTACTCGATAGCAGCAAGATCTGATAGATAATGGACGCAAGAAATAGTTCAAAGCGATTGTATTTAGCAGTATTAATCGTGCGTAACAAAGTATCAAGTTGTTATATGGAAATAAAGTATGAAAACTGTTATACAGAAATAAAGTATGCCACGGAACATATCAAGAAATAGTTTCTGAACTTGAGGAGCGCGTGAATTGTAAGATGTGTTTCTGTTTAATGAAAAATTGCTAGAGGATTTCAGTTAACAATGCAACACTTTTTTTCTCCGGAGATTTTGGTTGAAAAAATGCGGAATTTATCGTTCCCGCTTCTGCCCCTATAGTCTCACGAAGTTTCGATAGGTGGTGGCGCTATACGTAGCCTTTACAATAACGTCTGTATCGGAAGTGCGCTCCAAGCAGAGAGCTGTGACTGAATTTCTTTTGGCGGAAAATCAGAGCATATCAGGTATTCATACGCGCTTGCAGAATGTCTATAGAGACATGACAGATAACAAAATCACGGTGAGTTTTTGGGCGAAGCGTCTGTCATCATCACAACAAGGTCGCGCAAACTTGTCCGATATCCCGACGACAGTTTCATTTCCGATCTCTCCACATTTTTCCTGCAGATATTTTGCTTCCATAGTTACGAACAACTACACACTGATCGACCAGAATATTACGACCACCGACCTAGTATCGATATAAACCCGTGCAGGTGACAGCAGCGTCATCTGGCGAGGAATGATTGCTAGTCGTACGCACGGTGCACGTAGTATCAGTGCTGTTGGCGTGTAGAAAGGGCAATGCGAGATTTATCTTTGACCGAGGCAGATTGTGATGGCCCGGAAGTTCGACACGAGCATTCGGAAACTGCACAACTTGTCGAGTGGGGTGTTCAAGGAGTGCTATGGTGAGTGTCTTCAACACGTGGCGAAACCAAGGTGAGACCACGCCCAGATGCCGTGGCGTTGGGCGGTCACCCCTCGTTACAGATGACGGATGTCGTAGGTTGGGCAGACTGATAAAACGGGACAGGCGGCGAACTGTGGCAGAACTAAAATCAGCCTTTAATTCTGGGCAGAGCAGAATTGTGTCTGAACACACAGTGTACCGAACACCCCTAACGATGGGCCTCCGCAGCCAACGACACATGTGTGTGCCAATGTTAACACCACGACATCGGCAGCTACTACTGAAGTGGGCAGGTGACAATCGGCGCTGGACGTTGGCACAGTGGAAAACCGTTGCATAGTCTGATGATGCCCGATACCTTCTTCGTAAGGCCGAATGTTGAGCGCGAATTCGTCGTCTTCCAGGGGAACAGCTCCCTGATACCTATACTGTGGGACGGAGACAAGCTGGCGGCGGTTCCATTATGCTCTGGTGAACATTCATCTGGGATCCATGGGTACAGTTGAGTTCGTGCAATGCACCATGACGGAGTGTCGCGTACTGGTTGCAGACCACGTACACCCCTTCATGGCGATCATGTCTACCGAAGGTAATGGCATTTTGCAGTAAAATAATGCGCTACATTACAAGGCCAGGAGTATGATGGAGCGGTTCGAGGAACATAGAGGCGAGTTCCAGTTGATGTGCTGGCACCCCATCTCGCACAGATCTGGAACCCTATCGAACACGTCTGGGATGTGACTGAAAGTGGCGTCGGAGCTCATCAGCACTCTTGCTGGAAATTGCGGGAATTAGGTGACTTGTGTCTTCAGATGTTGTGCCAACTCCCTCCAGCGACTCAGTGTTTCCATGCCACGACGCGCCCCGCGGTTATACGTGCCAAAGATGGATATACAGGCTATTAGGTAGGTGGTCATCATGTTCTGGCTGATAGTATACATCCACATACGCTACATCGTATAAACATCCACAGAAAGCAGACTAGATCAGGGTAGAGCATAGGTCAGTGGTAAGGTATGCTTCATACACAAAGTGCCGAATGAGCTGAACCCTGTGTTTTCTACTGGTGCAGGCGACTGGGCAGCGCATCGGCACCATCACGCAGTCATTGGGCACGCTGGTGCTGTCCGTGGCGCTGTCGCTGTACTACGAATGGCGGCTGGGCCTGCTCGTGCTGGCGTTCGTGCCGCCGCTCTTCGCCGTCTTCTTCATCCAGGGGAAGCTACAGCGCGGCGAGTTCCTGGGCAACGCCTCGTCCGTGGAGAAGGCCACCAAGGTAGGCCACTGCTCGCGGCTGCAGCAGTCTTGCCGAAGGTGAGACAGCTTGTTGGTGAGATTATGTGCATCAAGGCGGTTCTAACTGGAGTCATTTCATCTCATCGTAGTGAGCACTGCTTACTTCTTATTTCACATATTTTAGTGAAAGTAATATTACTGGCTGAGCCCGCCCGGTTAACCGTGCTGTCTAACGCACTGCTTTCCGGGCGAAAAGGCGTGCCGGTCCCCGGCACGAATCCGCCCAGCAGATTAGTGTCGAGATCCGATGTGCCGGCCAGTCTCTGGATGGTTTTTAAGTCGGTTTTCCATCTGCCTCAGCGAATGCGGGCTGGTTCCCCTTATTCCGCCTCAGTTACACTACGTCGGCGATTGCTGCGCAAACACTTTCTCCACGTGCACGTACACGATAATGACTCTATCAAGCAAACATTGTGGTTACACTCGTCTGGTGTGAGGCGTTCAGGGGGACGGGGGGTTCGACTGGGGGCCGAACCGCACAATAACCCTGGGTTCCTTGTGGAGCGGCGGAAGGGTGAGTGGACTGCTGTAGCCTGTTGTGGGGTTGTGTACCACTGCGGCTACGGCGGAGACGAAGCCTCTCCGTCGTTTCTAGGTTCCCAGTTCAATAGATTTTACATAACAACTGACGTCCCTATTGACAATATTTTCTATTACGTTGATTTGAAAATGAATAACTAACCATTTTAACTTTGGTAGCTTCATTTGGAAATAAAAGTAGACAGGTAAACTTCGAAATAAATTCGATGAAAAAATTACTTTACCTGAAGAATACTGAAATTAGTATTATTTGTGTAAAACTATGAGAAATGCAGAACAATAATTCTAAATTTGTTTCTATCGTATAATAAATGTACGATGTGTATAGCGTAATCCTTTTCTTAATAGTATTAGCAAGCTCTGTGCGTAGCGAATGATGAGCCACTGATCGTCTTTCGCTACACAAATTCATTACAAACTCTTCAACAATTATATGAGCAGCTGCCAAATACCAAAGATATGGTGATAGGGCAGAGTGATAGCTCTTCTTAAACCAGAACTTTAGGATAATTAGCCTTTTAAGACATCCTTACAAACTGGTAGAAGACATGATTACTAACAGAGTTCTACGTATTCTACTTATAAGTGACTCTCTAGATATACATTAGAATGGTTACGACGCGGAAACAACTTTATACAGTTCCTAGAGGATGCATTTGGAACTCAATATCTTTCTTTTGTGGCTTTTTTGTCTCTGAGAGCACCATACGACAAAGTACAGAACCGATTACTTTACGCCGGCCGCGGTGGCCGTGCGGTTCTGGCGCTGCAGTCCGGAACCGCGGGACTGCTACGGTCGCAGGTTCGAATCCTGCCTCGGGCATGGGTGTGTGTGATGTCCTTAGGTTAGTTAGGTTTAAGTAGTTCTAAGTTCTAGGGGACTTATGACCTAAGATGTTTAGTCCCATAGTGCTCAGAGCCATTTTTTGATTACTTTACGTCAAATATTGCAACCTGCTAATGGACCTCCAATGCACTGATTTTATCAGAACACTTCGGCAAAATAGTGTGCTTTTAGTTGACTTCCAGGCATTTCGTATTCATGGGAGCGTACCCCCTAAAAAGCTGCCCCAAGGAGGTAATATAGCTCAATTTCTCATCAACATCTACACTAACAACCAACTGATGACTCCAAATACAAGAAGATTCCTGTCTAAAAATGACAGTTCTAGCTTCATAGAGCGGAAAATGTACGCTGTGGAGAGGAATCTGACAACTGTGCTCAGAAAGCTCTCAGATTTCTGTAATGGGAACCAGCTAAGTCCAATCTCCACTAAAAGAGAAGTCTGTAGCTAGTTGTGACCTACATGCAGTACTACCAGGATCGTAATTACAGAACTGTAATGCCCCAGATACTGGGAACCAAGCCTCACAGTACTCGCACCTTAAAACATCGTTACAATAAAGACAAAATGGAATATTTCTACACGAAACAAAATCGGATTCATATCCTTCTACAATCCGCGAATCATCAACAGCACTGCATTTTTCTAGAGAGGAACATGCGTCTTCAGTCTTCTGCAGATCACCTTATATTAGACACGTGTATGCAAGGTCCAATCAAACACGTAGACTGATTAAGTCTCAAGCCTTCTCCTACATATAAACTTTATTACCTAACTGAAAGAATGTTCGCACAGAAATGGACGTAAATGTGAGGTTGAAAGGTGAGGCTTAAAAGTGGTGAGGCTTATAATTGCATCCACATATGCCCCCGGCACAGTGGACGACGTCCAGGGAGAGCTTCATACGGCTTTCCGCGCATCCCGATAAGGTGAGGATTCGAAGGGTGCAAGAACAAAACAGTTCATCTGTGCGGATGGATAGCAACAGCTTGTTTTCCCTGGAAAACAACGAAACCCGGTTGGTACGGAGGTCATTAAATACATTACGATTCGGAGTTGAAAGTTTCACGGACAATACGAAGAGAAATTGGGATTTAATGTTGATGACACGCACTGTGAATGTGGACAAGAGCGAATTATAAGCGAGATGCTTCAGTGAATAATCATAACGTACAACGAGCCTTGTAGCCTGCGAATTTCTGATCAAATGTCATATGAAAATACAATTCACCACATATATTTTCCCAATCTTAGTTCTCTATTTGACTGTTTGTGTGTTTTTGTGTTTCTGACTCGATAACGAGAAGCAAGTAATGAGTTTATGTCAACCGATAAGTAAGCCGTGTGGAGTATCTATATCGATGACTTTGTTTGAAGTTAACAGCAAGAGCTCTGAGCAGCGAAAGGAGATCATACTTGGGGAGTTTTTGGTTTGATGTGTGTATACTGTAGTGTTCGGGAGAGCACAAGAAAATGTCTACTTACTACGAATCAGCGTAAAAATCTCCCGAACACATGTCAAGTACGGTGATTCACTCGTTGTCAGCTAATTTTCATAGTGAAGAGTACCTGCAGTTCAATTTTTTTTTTTTTTTTTTTTTTTTTTGTGAACAAACACCAGCGTGTCAAGTGGCTACCTGTGAAGGTTAGTCAGATAATGCCGAACGAGGAGTTGCAGGGAGGACCGGAGTTAAAATTCCAATTCAACGATCCAGATTTAGTGTTCCCCTAAAGCGCATAAGGCGAATGCAAGAACAGCTGCTTTGGAAAGTACGCTACTGAGCTGGTCTCCCGATCCTTGCCCATTCTGTGTTTGTTGAGTAGAGGCTAAACCTCAGTTCTTCTTCCTCCTCTTGTCAGGTTAACGATAGTTGCTCTGCAATTATCTGTCTCCATTAACAAACAAACAGTGATCGCAAAAGAAAACACGGTATGCGATAGCAGGACTCTCACAAAAACTGCACAGGATTATAGACTGGCTGTTGTAGTACATTTGACAGTTATACATACGGAAATGGACTAGCACAGCTGTGGTCTTGCAGCACTTAAAACTTTACCTGAACGGTAGACAGCTAGTTCTATGTCAGTAGCTGGGTCGACGTAAGCGAGCAATATCGCAATCGAAATCACTCTTGTAGACGGCACAAAATAAAATATATTATGGGTGAGTTAGATAAACAAGATACTGAGAGCAGCAATGTCCAGAACTGGTCCTCGAGGTCCAGTGGCTACGTTAACGACCATGTGACTTGTTGCCATTTGCAGCGACTTGCTGCTGCACTCAACACCTTCCTGCTGGACAGGTGATGCAACTTCAGATGGAATATCATAACAATAGACTGATGATATCGCAGTTTGCCTTGCGAAACACGTTCTTCCCACTCGCCATTTGCGAATGGAACAGGGAGGGGGTGGGGGAGGAGGGAGCAGATGTACCCTCCGCCACACATCGTTTGGTAGCTTGTGGAATACTATTTGGATGTACATGTTCTTATGTTTATTACATTATTGTGTTTCGTGCTGGCTACATCGTTCTTAGTCAATGCTCGTTATATAACGATCTAACATTATATCTAAGATTGTTTATTTGAAAGAACCGTATATATATGTTTCATAATTTAATAATGTAACATGAGTTCAGAGGCAGTTTTGGTCGCCACTGGGGACGCCAGCGCCGGTTTTTGGGTTCCTAAGGACGGTGCATATTCTCCTCTCTAAAACAATGGGTCTGTCTTCCCATAACCCGGCTATGTCGGTGGCATTATGGACAGACCAAACTATTTTCGAAGACGATGTTTTCCTGTACCCACTGGAAAAGAAACGTCTCAGAGTGTTAGCAGTAGGTGCTTTGAGCGTTAACATTAAATACCCAATTGAAGTGCTTTCATTCTGCGCCATTTCCTTCTTGTTCTGCACTCCGTGGATTAAGCAAAGTTGGGTCTCCCGACATCAGAACCCATTTCACCATCGTTTCCTTGGTTTTCTCGGATATCCTCTTTTCTTAGATCTATAGTAAAACACTCTTATTGAGGTCCGCGCCTTCGTTATTGTATGAACATGCCCTTACTCATTCCTATAGTTTACAATTTCTCCTTACAAAGAATTTATTCCTAGTTCTTGTCTTACTTTTTTATGTTCAATTTTATTTGAAGGAGTACATCCTCTTACTGTCCTCAAAAACCTTATTTCGGCAGCTTGTGTCTTGTTTTTATCAGCTTTTGTGTATGTCCGTGTTTCAGAGACCCATAAAGAAAAACAGGCACAGCCATTACTTCATCTATGTTTCTTTTGTGGTCTTAGTTTGTACGCCTCTGTTTATTGTACCGCATGTTTACTGGAGCAAAGGTAAATACACTCCTGGAAATTGAAATAAGAACACCGTGAATTCATTGTCCCAGGAAGGGGAAACTTTATTGACACATTCCTGGGGTCAGATACATCACATGATCACACTGACAGAACCACAGGCACATAGACACAGGCCAACAGAGCATGCACAATGTCGGCACTAGTACAGTGTATATCCACCTTTCGCAGCAATGCAGGCTGCTATTCTCCCATGGAGACGATCGTAGGGATGCTGGATGTAGTCCTGTGGAACGGCTTGCCATGCCATTTCCACCTGGCGCCTCAGTTGGACCAGCGTTCGTGCTGGACGTGCAGACCGCGTGAGACGACGCTTCATCCAGTCCCAAACATGCTCAATGGGGGACAGATCCGGAGATCTTGCTGGCCAGGGTAGTTGACTTACACCTTCTAGAGCACGTTGGGTGGCACGGGATACATGCGGACGTGCATTGTCCTGTTGGAACAGCAAGTTCCCTTGCCGGTCTAGGAATGGTAGAACGATGGGTTCGATGACGGTTTGGATGTACCGTGCACTATTCAGTGTCCCCTCGACGATCACCAGTGGTGTACGGCAAGTGTAGGAGATCGCTCCCCACACCATGATGCCGGGTGTTGGCCCTGTGTGCCTCGGTCGTATGCAGTTCTGATTGTGGCGCTCACCTGCACGGCGCCAAACACGCATACGACCATCATTGGCACCAAGGCAGAAGCGACTCTCATCGCTGAAGACGACACGTCGTCCTTCCATTCACGCCTGTCGCGACACCACTGGAGGCGGGCTGCACGATGTTGGGGCGTGAGCGGAAGACGGCCTAACGGTGTGCGGGACCGTAGCCCAGCTTCATGGAGACGGTTGCGAATGGTCCTCGCCGATACCCCAGGAGCGACAGTGTCCCTAATTTGCTGGGAAGCAGCGGTGCGGTCCCCTACGGCACTGCGTAGGATCCTACGGTCTTGGCGTGCATCCGTGCGTCGCTGCGGTCCGGTCCCAGGTCGACGGGCACGTGCACCTTCCGCCGACCACTGGCGACAACATCGATGTACTGTGGAGACCTCACGCCCCACGTGTTGAGCAATTCGGCGGTACGTCCACCCGGCCTCCCGCATGCCCACTATACGCCCTCGCTCAAAGTCCGTCAACTGCACATACGGTTCACGTCCACGCTGTCGCGGCATGCTACCAGTGTTAAAGACTGCGATGGAGCTCCGTATGCCACGGCAAACTGGCTGACACTGACGGCGGCGGTGCACAAATGCTGCGCAGCTAGCGCCATTCGACGGCCACCACCGCGGTTCCTGGTGTGTCCGCTGTGCCGTGCGTGTGATCATTGCTTGTACAGCCCTCTCGCAGTGTCCGGAGCAAGTATGGTGGGTCTGACACACCGGTGTCAATGTGTTCTTTTTTCCATTTCCAGGAGTGTAGTTTTCAAAATTACTTTCACATCTACAGCTGACATGTATCTAAGTAATTTATATCTGTGAATTTTTGTAATATAGCATCACTGATTATAATCTTAGTTCCGGCATTATACTTACTTCTGAAGGCCAATGTTTTTGTTTTATGTATGAAAATTTTGAAATTATAATTCTCGCATAATTTCTGTAACACATATACTGGTCTTTGCCGATCTTCTTTAGTTTTATAATCTCAGTTCCAACAGTACACTTACCTCGGAAGGCCACTGTTTTTGTTTAATGTATGAAAATTTTAAAATTATAATTCTCGCATAATTTCTGTAACACATATACTCGTCTTTGCAGATCTTCTTTAGTTTTACTTATAGTAATCTGATCACCAGCAAATAGCATCTTCTTAAGCGTAAAATTTGTTGCAATACAAATGCCTCCGTTAATTTTGTATATCCAGTCGCTAACGAAATCATCTGCATAAATTGTAAGCAAGATAGGACACAAGCTACAATCCTGTCTTACATAATGAGTTATATGTAACTCGTCACTGTACCTTCCATTTCTGACATGCTGATCGTTGTGTATAAAAAATTCTTTTCAGGACGGTACTTAAGAGCTCCAGATATCCCCTTTGAGTCATTATTTCCCGTAATTTTTCCCTATTTATCCGGTCGAATGCTTTTTCCTAATCAGTACAAGGTAAATGAGTTTCAATGTTATGTTCCCTTCTTTTTTTCTATTATCTGCTTAACTGTTAAACTGATATCTGTACAGGATCTATCATTTTAAAGCTGTTTTGCTCTAATAGAAAACGCCTGTGATCGCTCATACTATATTTGATATTCTTGCATACATTTTACATCCTGTATACAAAACGTTTATTCCCCTATATTTTTCACACCTGTTTCTAGCACTTTTTTAAAATATAAACGCAACTTGGGCATGCATCTTCGAATATGATATCCATTCCAACATCTATTAATTAGATTCAGAAGTCTCTGATTTAATATTGGGCCCCTATATCTCCACAATTCTGCATTTACTCCGTCTTCTTCGTAGTTTTCGTATTCTTCCTTTGTTTTAATGGTATTTTTAATTCCGCTACGGTAACAGGATCAACACTATCGCAAAAAGGCTCATCATTTCCCTCTTCTTTTCCAAGGGAGTTATTAGACTACACATCTCTGAAGTAGCAAACATCGTTCTTCTTCGGTTACTTTATTTTGCTGCATCTCTTTCCTCGTTATGTAGACGCTTACCCACATTATATGTTAGCATTTGCCTCCGATGTATATCATCTTCTATGGAGCTTATAAATTTGTCCCAAGACTGTTGATGAGTTTCCCTTACAATATTTTTCGCTTCATTTGGTTTTTTCTTTATACATTTATCTTGTTTCATCTGTTTGTTGCTGTAACGCTTGTCGATGAGTTAATTAATTGTCTGTTAATGCGATTGAAATTTCTTCATTCCATATCCCTAATCCTTTATTCTTTCGGTTTGCTACAGTACGAAGCCTGTTTATAAAATTCCAGCACTTCATCCACAAAATTTTTCGGCTCTTAAGTTTTCTTATTGCTCATGGTCTTCGAAATTCTCTCCTCTACAATTGATACAACGCTCGGGATCGCGCGAAGCGCCGTCTGCGAATTTTCTTCTATTTCGTCTATCGTTCCAAATCTTCGTCCTTTCAACAGGGTTTTCAACTTTGGAAATAAAAAGAAGTCCGCAGGGCTAGGTGTGGAGAGTTCGGAGGATGAGGCAGAACAATGCTTTCGTTTTTTGTGCAATAGTCACACACCAACAGAAAAGAATATGCGGGTGCGTTATCATGATGCAAGATCCATGAACTGTCTTTCCACATTTGAGGCCGTTTCTATCTCACATTTTCTCGCAGGCATCGCTACACGTCCCGATACTATCATCGATTATCAGTTTATCCCTGTGACACGAATCCTTCAAAGTCAAACAAAACTGTCATCATGGTTTTGACATTTGACATAACCTGACAAGCTTCTTTTGTGAAGACTAAACCTTGATCTCAACATCATAGCCATAGACCCATATCTCATCACCAGTTATGATTCTCTTAAGGGACATTTCGTTCTCATTTGCGCCATCGCAAAGCTCATTACGGATTGCGAGGCGAAGGCCTTTATGGATTTAAATCAGACGCATTGCTCCTCTCAGTCTGCCATATCGAAATTCGCAAACTGTGCTACACAACGTTCTACTCAATACAGCACTGAACAATAACTAACAGACATACAACAATGAAACTTCCGACAGTTACACATCGAACACAGGCACAAACGCGATAGCCTGCGGTCAACCAGTACTTGTCGGCAACGTAGGGCGAGACTCGTGGCCGTGTGTTGCGTAGATGAGATTTTAGAAATATTGCGTGTAAGAATTTGGAGAGATTGATCCTCAGCGATCAATATGGCTGATTTTCGATTTTGTGTGGGCGATTTAATGAGCTAGCGTTTGCTAGATGGACAGACAATAAATTCCTGAAACATCCTTAGCCATAGTGAATTTTTTTTGTAATTATAATTAAATGGACACCCTAGCTGCAAACAGGCGTTGATATACTTCATTGGGGACATGTTGAAAATGTGTGCTCCCACCGGGACTCGAACCCGGGATCTCCTGCTTACATGGCAGACGCTCTATCCATCTGAGCCACCGAGTGCACAGAGAATAGTGCGCCTGCAGGGACTTATCCCTTGCACGCTCCCCGTGAGACCCACATTCCCAACATGTCCACACCACTAAATTCGTAGTACGCCTAATAGATGTTTGCCCATCGTACTCATTACTCGTGGCAGATTAATCTACCAAGTCCAGTACGAGTTCGGGCATAGCGTGTGCGTTCGCACAAGAAGGTCAATGGCCGGGAAGCCATATTTTATCTATATATGACGGTAGAGTCTGTTCCCGGTCGGGGCACATGTTTTCAACATGTCCCCAATGAAGTATATCAACGCCTGTTTGCAGCTAGGGTGTCCATTTAATGATCATTTCATTTCTTGCAAAGCTGCATGGTCATCAACGGTAACTGTTCTTTCGGGAACAGACACTACCGTCATATATAGTCAAATTTTTTTGTAACAGTCACGGCCGCACCCCCATTTATAACCGACTCACCTCAACTGCGTGGTGCTGCACGCAGGTGGCTGTGGAGTCGGTGGGCAACATCCGCACTGTGCTGGGGCTGTGCCGGGAGCGCCAGTTCCACGCGCAGTACCTGCAGGAGCTGCAGGCCGCGCTGCGCACCGCCAAGCGGAACGTGCACCTGCGCGCCATCACCTACTCGCTGTCGCGCAGCATCGGCTTCTTCGCCTACGCCGCCGCCATGGCGTTCGGTGGACAGCTCGTCGCCAACGAGGGAATGCCCTATGACAACGTCTTCAAGTGAGTCCCACTGCTGCACTCTGGCGGAAACTGACTGCGAAATTCCGAACTGCCGGGCTGTGAGAAGTACGTCTTGCCGTGTGGGATTAGCCAGGCGGTCTAAGGCGCTGCAGTCATGGACTGTGCGTCTGGTCCCGGCGGAGGTTCGAGTCCTCCCTCGGGCATGGGTGTGTGTGTTTGTCCTTAGGATAATTTATTTTAAGTAGTGTGTAAGCTTAGGGACTGATGACCTCAGTACTTAAGTCCCATAAGATTTCACACACATTTGAACATTTTTTGACAAGTACGTCTTAAAATAATTTGCCTGATTTCTTGTTGTGCGAAGGGGTTTACTGTTTCTTAGTCTTCCCATCATGTTTCTGGTAACCTACGTTGATCATCTGTCTCTCTTTCTTCTCCATCGTGAGAAAGTAGTGTTTCCATTCGCTGGGCAGCTGACTATTCCTAGCTTTCTGTTACCGTCCCATCATTCGTTTTGAGCATGGATAAGCCTGTTGGTTATCGTATTTTATCGCATACTATTTTATATGGTAAACCCCCGGATCGGTTTCTAAATTAATCTCTACAAATTGTTCCAGCCTTACATTCTTGTTCTCACTAATTCTTCCTTAAAAAATTGTTTAACATATTTGTATCTATGCAACCTTCGGACTCTTTCTTCTTGCGTCATGCTGCTTTGATATAGCTTCCAGACCCTTCTTGTTTCACATCTTAATTTCTGCAGTGCCCCAGTACAGATGCAAGATACTACTTTAGAAAGACCTCTGCCAACAGGTATCGATGCCTCCACTGCTCTACGTTTAGTCACTGTCAGTTCTTGCGCTTTAATATCTGCATTATCTCCCAGTTAAAAAAAATTAAATGTAGTTGCATGAGTAGGGCTAAAAATAATAGTACGTCCATTAATCTTAACACTAATCATGTGCACATATCCCGTAAACTGGCTCGTTTTCCATCATATAGACAAAAGAATCGTTCAAATGATCTGTGGAACAAACTAATTAACTTACGAAATGAATGACCTTAGAGAGTTCCTGAGAAAGAATGATCTGGTTTTCTCGAGTGAACCATGTGTGATAGAAAGGGCAGAAAGTAAGATGCAGATGGGAGATCATGAACAAGTCTTTGTAATACTGTACACGATCCTGCAGTCAACAAACGAAGCTGTAGAAAAGGAAATCAAGTGGATTATACAGAAGCACGAAGTGGGATAAGAATTGGTAACTGAACATAAACCTGCTCAAGCAGAAAGAATTATGCAGGAGGTGAACTCCATATGGCGAACATATTCCACAGAAAGCACAGTATGTGGAAAGTATGTTTAGAGAGCTTGAGAGTAAAAAATAAATCAGTAGTGTATATTACTTTGTGGTTAGCCAATATGGTGAATTTACAATACCTAAATAGGGGGCGGGAGCACATTACATTTTGTGTGAACAGTTTAATAAGAATTTTCTTTACATTTTTAGAGCTTCGGGCTTACCGTGATGGACTTACCGTAGACTGAAACACCCCTCTTAGTGCTTCCCAGTTAGCATCATTGATGATATGTTTGGGTCTTCTGCGCACGTTTTCTGTGGTGTCAGATTTACCTTTCAGCGATGGTATAGTGTATGACATTGTAGTCACTTGATGTCATTCCATTCGTATTTCCTTTGTTATTGTAGGTTAACTCGTGTCTTCCCAAAATCCATTGCATCTGTCTTATAAGAATAGGCTAAATGGATTACAGTGAATTAGATATCTTCGTTTTTAATAAAAAGGTGTCCAGATCGCAATAAATTTTTAATTCTGGTTTCTGGTTTCGGCCTGTAAGTTCATCCTCAAACCATAGCTCCAGATGTAAGAAGCCACTTCACAGAGCCGAGTGTAGTACCGTCTGGTACTGGTCACGACGGTTATTTGGAACTCTGATTTGAGGATGGTCTTATATACCTAAATAGGTAACCATAGTTAAAAATAACAGGTTTATTGCGATCTGGACTGCTGTTTACTAAAATTTATGAAGTGCAGTAGCTGCGTTCGTTAACGATGTCAACAATTATTTGAAGTAAATATTGTTCACGAATCGTGTAGGGAAGATGAAATGAATGAGTGACCAAATGCTGCGGGCAGGCGCTAGTCGTCGGCTGCTGAAGCCTGCATGTAGTTCTGGTAGTAGTGGATTCCTGACGCCCCCCCTCTCCCCTCCCCCCTCCCGCCCAATTCAAATCAACGGCGATCTGGCTCGCTGGCTCGTATCAGACCGTTGATGCCCCCGAATGACACTGTGATTGAGGCGACGTGACGCCTGCTCGTCAGACGCCTCTGGTAGTCCTGTGCGTCGGTTCACACGTGTCGAAGCAACGTCTCTGCGTTGCTGAAGATCCATCATACACACTGTTGGCCTCGGATATCCGAATCCTGATTTACTTCGATACGCTATGACTGATGCGCCTTGCACCGATTAGTATCTCATGCTAAAAATCGGTTAAATCGCGACGCGCTGCCATGTTTACCATACAAGTGTCTGTAACAGACTGCTCAGACATCGTGTTACAAGCTCGCCATATCCCGCATCTAGTGGCATTATTTGCGAGTCATGTGCAGCGCATATTCAAATTGAGCAACGCTTCCCGCAACGTTTCATCACTTAGCTTATATCGACACTATTTGAGAGTGTCGTTAAGAATTCATTTTCTCTGTTAGTTAATGATTTACATTGTATGACGTCCTTAAAGTTTCTCCCACCATTCCTCACTTGCTCTTTGCCGTTGGTTCTCATGGTTTGCTGAGCCACATTGCCATCTAATTCCAGAGGAAAGAATAAAAACTCAAATCCACATAAGTCAACTTCAACAGTAAGGATAGTATGATCAGATTTTTCAAATAATTTAAAGTGGGCCTTCTCAGGAAGCAGTCATGAGTCTGTGATGTACGAGTATTAATAACACTGCCGTGTAACTTTTATGTGACGGATGGGATGAAATGGATAAAGGAACAGTCATAATAGCAGCCAAGAGGAAATGGAATGCAGATTAAAAATAAGACTGATGGCGATAGTACCTTTCTGTGTGTAAGCAAGATGCACTCAGAAAAATCGGTCACTACAATGTCCCAAGTCAGCAAGGAACTTCAGGAAAAAACAAGGGCCGGCCGCGGTGGCCGAGCGGCTCTAGGCGCTTCCGTCCAGAACCACGCGGCTGCTACGGTCGCAGGTTGGAATCCTGCCTCGGGCATGCATGTGTGTGATGTCCTTAGGTTAGTTAGGTTTAAGTAGTTCTAAGTCTAGAGGACTGATGACCTCAGATGTTAAGTCCCATAGTGCTAAGAGCCATTTGAACCATATTTTTGAAAAAAAAGGAAAAAAAATTGAAATGATACCAAACATGGGGAGTAAAGTAACCAGCTAAATATCGGAATTGTAAAGAATATTTTAAAACAAATGAATGAATTATGCTACGTAGAATCAAGATTTCACAGGATGTGTAAAGAAAGTGGCGTAAAAATACTAAAACTATAGAGGGCGATGGAAATTAAAAATTATTATTGATAACTTCCGGTGAGTTAGGTAAATGAAGAGAAGAAGATTAGTATACACAGAAATGGATTAGAAGATGTTGTAACTGACAATTCTAACGTTTTTACAACACAACTTTTATTTACGTGAGTCTACATGGAAATAGCTGAATAACAACGAAAAGTCACAATCACAAAGCCAATAAGAATTTCCTACCAGAGGCAACAAAAGATAACTTCTAAATTTCCCACGAGAGGCCGTTGTAACACACATACTCTTAACTTCAAGTCCTGTTCCAATGGCGAAGACGTAGTCTTCCGTGGGGACGTCCTTGAGGTCGGTATTCGGCGTGAACTGACGTCCGGTGTTGGTTCTAGCCTTTAAATAGTATTGGTCAGCCAATCAGGTGTAGTAATACTTTCTGCAGGCCATCACTAACTCCCTCTGCAGGAAGTAGTACGCCGAATGTCTGTTTCCAAAACAGCCGATATTTACCATTGCTTACGCCTTTGGGCATAGGCAACCTCGGTCCTGTGTCGTGTTAGATGTGTTGCAGGCCCGCAGGGGCTGCCTTGGCGACGGCGTAACAGAAAAGTATCACAGTAGTTGAGGAACATGTGACAGCAAAATATACAAATACTGTTTCTTGTTTCACGTTACTGCTAGTATTATGGTAACCGTGGGCAAAGCTGGAATTTGACGAACTCACCAGACACGTAGTTTTATGAAACGTGGAAGGCACATCTAAAGTTTTTCCTAGGCGTGTGAGCAACAAGACTGTCAGTCTGCTTTTGGTGTCATTTTATTTTTAATGCAATACACTGATAATGAGTTCTGAGTAGTATGCAAATGAAACGTGTCCTCAAAAAAAGACATCCTATGCAGTACGCTGAAGCACTAATCCTCAAATGATATGTTCTATCTAACGATTTTTCCTAATTCTGATGTTAGCGCTCGTCAAAATGCCTTTATTATATAAGAAGATTCAATAAAATGTGAATCAAAGGAGATGATAAGACCTCTCAAAAGTGTTGGAAGTTGCAAGACTGCGAGCGGGAGGAAATTTGTTAGGATACACTTTTTGTTGAGTTCTGCGTGCGCAATGCGATGCAAAATATTTATTGTATGCAAATTATTCACCGTGTCAGCTGTACGTTTTGTTAACAAACAGCAATTTTAATCAACTGAGACGCCATAATATTCATTCGGTTTCGCACCACCGATCATCATGAGGGAGTCCAAGGTAGGAGGTGGGAAATATTACAGCCTCTTTTGCATGTTTCCATTTAGTTTTCGTCTACTAAACTAGGCGTTACGCTGAGGGATTTTTTATTTTTTCACACAAGAAGTACCTGTTTTGAGTCTCTCTTTGTAGCTTCAATCACTTGTTGCGGGTCACCCTTCTGCTGAATTTGTGTTCATTCAGACTATTAGTTCCGCGCTGCCCGCCCCCGTCGGGGGTTCGAGTCCTCCCTCGGGCATGTGTGTGTGTGTGTGTTATCCTTAACTTGAGTTAGTTTAAGTTAGATTTAGTAGTGCGTAAGCTTAGGGACCGATGACCTCAGCAGTTTGGTGCCATAAGACCTTACCACAAAAATACCAGACTATTAGTTTTGAGTGTTGCAGGTTTAGCGACACTGTACATAGCCGTTTCCTGTTTATGTGTTCCATTAAAATCGTCTCTTCTTTCCAGGGTGTCACAGACTCTAATCATGGGCACTGGTATGGTGGCGAATATACTCTCATTCGCTCCCAATTTCCAGAAAGGAATAGAGGCGGCCTCTAACGCGTTCCACCTGCTGGAAAGACAGCCTAGAATCACAGATTCACCAAACGCCACAGGCGAGAAGTGGGTGAGTAAGAGCTTTCAAACACTGCTAACACTGCTGGACATTTATACAAATTTATTTACTGTGTAGAACCCAATCTCTTTCTTCCCGTACAATTTATCCCCCGTGCAGAAGCTGTATTTTCACAGCGATATTGATAGTGTATAACAAAATTTTCAAACCTCTTGCACCAAACTGCGGTGTCTAGCGTTTCAGCCAGTAAGGAAACACAATTTTTCATTCTCTGCTAACATAAAAAAAACTCAGAAGTAAGAATTTCGCTAGGTGAGAAAAAATCTGTAAGAGAAAAGGAGAGAGGGTGGAGGTGGACATTATGAAATCTGTTATGCGAAGTTTTGTCAACTATATGGAGACACTGTTGGTTGCACTGTTAAGGATCAAAACAAGACATCAAATATATCTGACGTCGGTTCTGAATGGTACATCTTATTTTCAGCAGAACTTGGGACAGTTGTGCACACGACCATCGACTTGGTGTAGCGAGAAACATGATTCATCCGACCAGGGAACACGTTTCCATTGATCCACAGTCCAATTTCATGATTCCGTCCCCACTATAGCCGTAGATGAAGATGTCATTGTGTCACGAAAGTAACATGTAGGGTTCGTCAGCTACTGATACCCATCTCCAACAATGTGCGATGAGCGCATCAGCACTAGGCTCTGCCGTCAGGTCTGCCTGTGATCGCCGCCTATCCTGCTCTACAATGCAGGCAAGCCTCCGATGCGCGATCTGTGTTAAGGCGTGGACACTGAGTACCTGCTCCCCTACCCGTGGTTTTACTGTGATTTAACAGCTTCCCATAAATACTCATGACTGTAGCACGCCGACCAACATCGCCATTTCCGAGATGCTCGTTCTTAGGTGCCAAGCCATAACAGTCTGTCCTTTGTCAATATCACAAATGTTGTGACAATCCTGTACGCTGAATTTTTTGGGCTAGCACCCGAATTTTCACATTTTGCTACCGCAGTGTTTTCTTGTAGAAGGTGCGAGCAGTCGCTCTAAAACGGTGAGGTCTCAGTCATTTCCGCCTTTGGTGGCTGCCAAGCCACCGCAGTGCATGGCTCTGCACTTCCTGTAGCATCTGTATTTGCACTCCGGCGCCTTGTTCCCACCGATGGCAGAGTATTACAGTGCAGAATGGAGCATTTCCTATGTGATACCAAGGTACGATGGTAGAGTGGAAGATAAATTCAACAGTAGATGCAAGTTGCTGAGCTGATCGTTGACGTGGTTCCTGAAGCCTAGGCGGGGGTCTAGCGTGACCCAAGTTATCGCACGGTATCACTTCATGGGACAGGGCTGCCTGCGATGGTGATGGGTGGCAGCGCTGCGGCAATGGCGCGGCGAGTCAATATCAAGAGCTGCACGTTGCTAACATTGAATTTCAGGTGTCATTTGTCGGCCCATGTGTGCAGTTTATCAGAGGAGAGCTGCAGTTTACGTTGAGAGTGTTGGCGTTCGTGTTGCTCCTGAAGATCACTAAATTACCAGCTTACAGCACGAGATGTATGCGGCCGGTCTTTGGAGTGTCAGTTGTATAGAGCTTGTGCACACCAGCACGGATACGACCGACTAGGGACAGTTCAGCTTCAGCCTGCATATGGCAGGTCCTGTAGACGAGATAGGAGCGGATAAGGCAATATGTGGCACCGGCACTCCATGCTCAAGTTACTTAAAAGAGAGGCCGTCTTGTCTTGCACTGTCGAACCCTACAAACGTCGAGGAACACCGCCCTGAAACACTGGCGGCGCTCCGGAGCATCGAATGCCTCCTCCACTAATTGTGGGCGATGACGCTCGTTGGAAGACACTTCTAAAACCCGAACTGCTCCCCAGGAGAATCATTCCCCGCTTCTTTCTGCTCCGCTTACATGCTTCCCTTACTTTGTGACGTTCCCGAAACTCCACCAGGTGGAATTCAGTCAGGCGGTGGACAGTGGTCATAATGTTTTTGCTGATCCGTGAATGTCATCTACTGCTCAAGGGCATACTGACCCCTGCCGCCAGTATATCCGTTGACCGTTATTTTTATGGCAAGTTTCGTGTGTAGTTATTATACGACAAGGCCACCTGTGATTCCAGCCAGAGTGTAAGTACTGCTGTGCTTATATCCAACAGAAGAAAGACAGGCTCAAACATAAACTAGTTGGAAGTACTGCTGTGAGAAGGGCTCAGATATAAACTAGGTGGACTCTTCCAATGGGCTACAAGAGGAAGGCAGTGATTCCTTAGTTCCAACGTTGCTGAACAATGGCTGAAAACATTTCGCTGGCAGTCTGCAGGTGACGATGACATATGACCACAAAACTGTCTTATGCATATTTAGTTTTGGATTAAAATGACAGCTTGTGTGGATCAGTTTGGCGTTACTGTATTTTCAATTCCGTCGTACATTAAAGTATGTAACTCTGTCTCCTTTCTCTTGTCGTCACATATGGTAACAGCAACAAGTCCGTCATTTGAAGCTTCTCTTGTGCTCTTCTCTCAAGCTTTCGTTTGCAATTCTGTTTTCTCGTCTTTCTGCATTAATTAATTCAAAGGAAAACCTCACTATTTGTCTATGAAGATAGTTTCTTTTGCCAGTTGCTACTCTGACATTGCTAAATAACAAAACATGAACTCTACTGTACTATACTGATCAACTGCGATTTTATCAACAGCCTGGATCTCTGTAACAATATCGAGTAATACAAGAATTCCTTCAGATGCGACCGTTTTTTGTTTGGCTTTACCGTGACCGATATTCATGTCGAATGAAATAACAAATTTACTGTTACCGATCACAGTTTATTTTTAACCAAAGCTTCCATCAGCAGGTGCATTTACATGTGTTAGTATGAAATATGTATACAGGGTGGTCCATTGATCGTGACAGGGCCAAATATCTCACAAAATAAGCCTCAAACGAAAAAACTACGAAGGGGGAAACCAGATGGCGCTATGGTTGGCCCGCTAGATGGCGCTGCCATAGGTCAAACGAATACAACTCCGTTTTTTTTAAAGAGGAACCCCCATTTTTTATTACACATTCGTGCAGTACGTAAAGAAATATGAATGTTTTAGTTGGACCACTTTTTTCGCTTTGTGATAGATGGCGCTATAATAGTCACAAACATATGGCTCACAATGTTAGGCGATCAGGTGGTAACAGGTAGGTTTTTTAAATTAGGTAAGTGAGGTACGTTTGAACATTTTATTTCGGTTGTTCCAATGTGTTACATGTACCTTTGTGAACTTATCATTTCTGAGAACGCATCCCGTTAAAGCGTGATAACCTGTAAATGCCACGTTAATGCAATAAATGCTCAAACTGATGTCCGTCAACCTCAATGCATTTGGCAATACGTGTAACGACATTCCTCTCAACAGCGAGTAGTTCGCCTTCCATAATGTTTGCACATGCATTGATAATGCGCTGACGCATGTTGTCGGGCGTTGTCGGTGGATCACAGAAAGAAATCTGGGGACGTCAGATCCGGTGAACTTGCGGATTCGACGACCTATCCACCTGTCATGAAATATGATATTCAATACCGCTTCTACCGCACGCGAGCTATGTGCCGGACATCCATCATGTTGGAAACACATCGCCATTCTGTCATGCAGTGAAACATCTTGTAGTAACTTCGGTAGAACATTACGTAGGAAACCAGCATACATTACACCATTTAGATTGCCATCGATAAAATGGGGTCCAATTATCCTTCCTCCCATGATGCCGCACCATACATTAACCCGCCAAGGTCGCTGATGTTCCACTTGTTGCAGCCATAGAGGATTTTCCGTTGCCGAATAGTGCATATTATCCCGGTTTAAGTTACCACTGTTGCTGAATGACGCTTCGTCGCTAAATAGAACGCGTGCAAATAATCTGTCATCGTTCCATAATTTCTCTTGTACCCAGTGGCAGAACTGTACACGACGTCCAAAGTCGTCGCCATGCAATTCCTGGTGCACAGAAATATGGTACAGGTGCAATCGATGTTCATGTAGCATTCTCAACACCGACGTTTTTGAGATTCTCGATTCTCGAGCAATTTGTCTGCTACTGATGTGCGGATTAGTCGCGACAGCAGCTAAAACACCTACTTGAGCATCATCATTTGTTGCAGGTCGTGGTTGACGTTTCACATATGGCTGAACACTTCCTGTTTCCTTAAATAACGTAACTATCCGGCGAACAGACCGGACTCTTGGATGATGACGTCCAGGATACCGAGCAGCATACATAGCACACGCCCGTTGGGCATTTTGATCACAATAGCCATACATCTACACGATATCGACCTTTTCCGCAATTGGTTAACGGTCCATTTTAACACAGGTAATGTATCACGAAGCAAATACCGTCCGCATTGGCGGAATGTTACGTGATACCACGTAGTTATACGTTTGTGACTATTTTTACAGCACCATCTATCAGTAAGCGAAAAAAGTGGTCGAACTAAAACATTCATATTTCTTTACGTACTACACGAATATGTAATAAAAAATGAGGTTTCCTATTCTAAAAAAACGCAGTTGATATCAATTGACCCATTGCAGGGCCATCTAGCGGGCCAACCATAGCGCCATCTGGTTTCCCCCTTCAAGCTAGACGAGTTTCGTTCTTTGCAGTTTTTTCGTTTGACGCTTATTTCGTGAGATGTTTGGCCCGGTCACCATCAATGGACCACCTTGTATTTTGTGTTACGATTTTGGGGTAACTTGTGGCACTGTCTCCAGTGGTCACAAGCTCCTTTATCTGTCGTAAGACAGCACATGCAAAAAGTTATATTTTGTAAACAAAATGTGACAGTTTACATGTGATATGTTACGATGGAGAAAGGAGCCAGTAACAACTGGAGACAGTGCTACAAGTTACCCGAACACAGTAACACAACACGCTCATATATCGTACTAATGCATGTAAATCTACCTGATGATGGAGACTTAAATCTTCGAAACGCGTTGTAGATATAAGTAAACAATGACTGCTAACAGTAAACTTGTTTCATTCGACATATATTGCTAGTTGTCGGTATTTTTGTAACTCTTTCTGTTCTTAGGAATGGAAATGGAACTTAATTCTGGATGATTGGCTGAATTATGTTCTACAGCAGTACAGTAAGAGTATATTTGTATACAGGATAGCCGCGGTGAGGTGCAGTACTCGAGTGTGGAGTTCGCATACCCTACCCGTGTGGGGAGCCTGGTGCTGCGTGGTCTGGACTTGGATGTGCGGCCAGGCCAGACAGTGGCACTGGTGGGGCCCTCTGGTTGCGGCAAGTCCACCTGTATACAGCTGCTCGAGAGGTTCTACGACCCCACCGCTGGAGTTGTGGTGAGTAAAGGAGACTCGGTGTGCCAGAGAGCCTGGAAGTGGTTTTTAGACGGTTTACCACATCCCAGTAGGTAAATACCGGTCTGGTTCTCAAGTCATGCCTCACTTACAATATTCGAAAACATTTAGAAAACCATCGCTCACTTTCCCGTGCATGACACGACAAGCAGACAGAAGGGATATACATATTTTGCCCCAGGAGGTAACGAGATGGCAATAGGAACGGTATCTGGCCACCTCTTAAATTAACCTTGTCAAACCTTTTACTAACCATGTCGACCCTGAGCCGATGCGAAGGAACTAGAAAAAGAAGAAGATCAGATCTCTTAATGTTGTTTGTATCAGAATGAGATTTTCACTCTGCAGCGGAATGTGCACTGATATGAAACTGCCTGGCACATTAAAACTGTGTGCCGGACCGAGACTCGAACTCGGGACCTTTGCCTTTCTCGGGCAAGTGCTCTGCCACTTGTTTACATCAGCTATTTTCGGAAAGCAAAGCAAAACAGTGGCTGAGCGGGATAATGCAAGAGAAATCAGACCTGTCTGCCCTGTCTTTCTCTTTGCGGTGCACTGTCTGGAATATTCTTTAGATAAAACTAATTTGCTTCAATACGCTCAATTCCAGAGCAAATATTACTTTTTCTTTCAGTCTGCAATACATTTCTTTTATGTAACAAGCCTCGTACCTTAGAGTGAACAGCTAATCTGATAAAATGGACTCCATTCAAAAACGTTCCATTCATATCCAGTTACAAAATTTACAATCAAAGACCCATAGATAAAGAGGGACAACATAGTCTGAGGGGTGGTGGCCTTCGACGCATTACAGATTGTGACCATTTATTCGGCATCGCAGTCTGTTTTCAAAGGCGTCACACATTCTCCCCATTACATGAAAAGATAAAAGTAAAATATCTGAAGTCACATAACAGTCACGTATCTTGACATATAATACAACCTGTAAAACCGCTTTTACATACATAGGTTCGGCGATTCCAGATAACAAGTGCCACAGATAATTTCATGACTCTTCATTTAGTATGGATCACATTTTCTTCAATGCGGATTTTCTGTTGCAGCGTGTGGACGAGCGAGACGTATCAAAGGTGAAGATGGCGAACCTGCGAGAGCAGATGGGCATCGTGTCTCAGGAGCCGGTGCTGTTTGACCGGACCATAGCGGAGAACATCGCGTACGGCGACAACTCCAGGGAGGTTCCCATGGCGGAGATTATCGCTGCAGCCAAGAATTCCAACATACACAACTTCGTTGCCTCCCTGCCGCAGGTGAGGACACCAGCCGTGCTACCTGTGTTCGTAACGACTTACAGTTGAGGGAACGTGTACAGTCCTGATATCACTTCCATGATTTCAACCAATAATACTGAGAAAGACGTAACAGACTCAGTAGACATTGAGAAATTGTGAGACAAAAGATTTAAAGTAGGTCTCAATAGGATTCATTATGTGAGAAAAGATCATTTATGTTTTTTTGAATGAACGTCAAGTTAAGATGTCGTAAGAAACTACACTTCTCTCTTTACTTCTTTCTGCGTTTCCTAGGTTTCATATATGTACGAAAGTTGAAACTTCTCCTTTTGAATGTAAAGAATGACTGTGCTGGTAAAACTTCTACCTTACTTGATTTTCAAACTGCAGAGTGAAACTGAACGTACTAAGACTGTTTTCTCTTTACTTATTCTGATCATTTCTAAACAGACACACAATATTTTTGCGCAACGCAGTCTGACTTTCAATAATCCCTACGAAAGAATAGCCCTGACTAACAATAACCTATACCGTTCATGAATTACTTACCTCACAAAAATCTTCGTTACTCGAAGTACTGCAATACAGCGAGCGCCAATACTGCCAGCTAAATAAAGGATTCTAACTACTGAAGGCACTAACTGTTAGTAGTCATAGTTAGCAAACGAAAGATTTTGATAGAGAACACACAATGTATTTACGTTAATAGTGTTCAAAAGTCATAATATATATGTTCGTGACATCCAGTTTAACAAATTTGCTTTTTCTGAAGGACACACGTCCAGATAGTCCGCTCATATTAGCATCTCAGAACTCTGGCATCTCTCTTCCCACATCCACCACTGCTGGCGGCTCACCTCCAACTGCCCAACCCTACGGGCTGTTCACATCCAACTGCCCAACACTACACTAGCAAATAAGATCCAACAATGAGTCCAACCAGCCACAGACTGCAAACAGCGCAGTTAGCGATTTTAATATCGAGCGCTACGTATAGCTACCAACATAAAAACCTAAACAGCCTACTTGCAAAGTAAGCAATTAAGTAACATGTATTGTATGATATAGTTATTAATTGCCGTGAGATTGTGAGAGGGATCAGAGGTTTCAGTTCACTGGATCACTCTGGTAATAAAGGCATAAAAAGAGTACTGAATATCTTTTCAAAAAGAGAACATAAAAAAATGTAAGCAGAAATGACAACTCTCAAAATAACCAGAAGGAAAATGTGACTACCTTGAAGTAGATGATGACGAGAGTGAAGAGACGATGACGATAATTGCTTCTCTGCTGAACCTTCACTCTGACAGTGACCTCATATGGGTACACTCATTCTAACTAAAATAAGTAAATGAGATGATAGTGCCACCTGGCTATACGCGTACGGACCACTAAATCAAAAGCATTGTCATATTTTACGGACTACTGTGTAGTGAAATACTATCTAGTTACCACATGTTAGTGGTACGTTGTAGAGGAAATACTGTTGGTCTCACAACGCAACATGCTATTTATTTCTGTGTCAAAGCTGCGCTGTAGTTTCTGTCATTTAATGACTTAGTATTGTAGATGTGAGCTTCGTGACAAAGAGTTTGGGATAATTCTTACTTGGTTCTAGACCAACGTTCTGCAACAGAAGGATTCTATGTTTGCTTAATGTTGTTCACTTCATATCAACTCCTGCGACTTAAAAACGTTTATTCTGTTCTCTTCGTGTACCGCCCTCAACTTTGCTTTTCCACATCCTCGTTGCTGTTATTACTAATCACTTTCAAAAATACATCAGCCGACCACCTTCGTATAAATTTATTTATTCCGAGACGCGTTTAGGGTTTCGCGTATCTTCAGTAACCATAATACGTATGCTTCATCAGGACTACATTTTTGTCTGCAACTTATAGCTCCTTGTTTCTCATTTATATGGAGTAACATCCACACTATGAGATTCACCAGTAAACTGACTCACCACAGCATTCAGTATGCCGACTTCTAATAAATAAAGTTAAATAAAATTGGATGGTTGCTCCATTTCTTCCTGTAATTTAATTCACAACCACGGAGCTCAGCCATTAATATTATGGATAAATTAATACTAGTAATCACGTTTCCCTTATTTTCTCCTTGAGTCGAATTGCATGCTAAGTAGTTACATTCTTTATGGCTCATTTTTTTCTTCGACTTCCTCACTTCCAGCCCGATAGTAAGCTTCGTCGATGAAAACTGATGTTAATCGGTATTTCATTTACCTTTCTTGCATCTTATAAATTACAGAGTGCAACAATCAGTCGTCCTTTTTAGATTTTATTATGCAAATCCAGATTTCGACTAGTAGCTAGCCATTCTCAATGCCCGAACAACAGGGACATACATGCATTGAGAATAAAAAATAGCACATTGAGAATGGCTAGCTACTAGCCGAAATCTGGATTTGCATGATAAAATCTAAAAAGGACAACTGATTGCTCCACTCTATAATTTATACGTCGCATACAGTCGCTCAGTGCATCCACTTTCCGAATGGAAGGTAACCTGATTGCTTGCATCTGGCAATGGCAAGGAAAGTGTTTCTGAAGAAGAGAAATTTGTTACCATCGAGTATTGATTTAAGTGTCAGGAAGTCGTTTCTGAAAGTATTTGTTTGGAGTGTAGCCACGTATGGAAGTGAAACATGGACGATAAATAGATTAGACAAGAAGAGAATAGAAGCTTTCGAAATGTGGTGCTACAGAAGAATGCTGAAGATTAGATTGGTAGATCACATAACTAATCAGGAGGTGTTGAATAGAATTGGGGAGAAGAGGAGTTTGTGGCACAACTTGACTAGAAGAAGTGATCGGTTGGTAGGGCATATTCTGAGGCATCAAGGGATCACCAATTTAGTACTGGAGGGCAGCGTAGACGGTAAAAATCGTAGATGGAGACCAAGAGATGAATACACTAAGCAGATTCAGAAGGATGTAGGCTGCAGTAGGTACTGGGAGATGAAGAAGCTTGCACAGGATAGAATAGCATGGAGAGCTGCATTAAACCAGTCTCAGGACTGAAGACCACAACACAACAACTCACTTGATTTACTCATCACCTGAAGTATCGTAAGTGTGACGAAACAAGTGAAACCGAACGAGCACCCCCTGTTTTAGGACTTTTTGTTAGTAGCACTTGGTGTGTTTTTGCAGGGCTACGACACGCGCATGGGGGAGAAGGGTACGCAGCTTTCTGGAGGGCAGAAGCAGCGCGTGGCCATTGCCCGGGCACTCGTCCGGAACCCCAAGATACTGCTGCTCGACGAAGCTACATCTGCACTCGACGTTGAGAGTGAGAAGGTAAGCATTTTGGCTACAAAGCCTCTGGCGACGGAGTCCTTGGGTAACAGGTTGTCGCTTAACTTCCCGCCTCAAATTCTGATAAAATCCCAAGCTTTCGATAAACCAACTCCATCACCGTCTTCAGGGACTTAATCACTCTTAGCCCTCGCGAACGCTTGAGATTTTATTCGACATTGATCGTACAAGTTGAGAACCTTTTGACCAGTTAAAAATTTTCATGTACTTATTTTATCCATTTGGAACAAGAATTAAAAGTTCAGGTGAACGAAATAAAAAATCCAAGGTTTACTAGTGATATTGTGTCGTGGAAAGAAGCTATAAAGTGAACATCAACATAAGCAAAACAATGGTACCGGTCTGTAGCCGAAACATATTAGTAAAATTAGATTAAAAAATAAGACATTGCAGTTGCTGGATGAGTTTTGCTATCTGAGCAACACAAGAACTGACGACAGTCGAAGAAGGGACTATAAAATGCATACTGGTAAAATCAATAATAGCGTTTCTCATGGCCTGTGCGGCTGGTCCCGGCGAAGGTTCGAGTCCTCCCTCGGGCATGGGTGTGTGTGTTTGTCCTTAGGATAATTTAGGACTGCTTAGGGACTGCTGACCTTAGCAGTTAAGTCCCATAAGATTTCACACATAAAAAAAGCAATTCTGTTAAGATAAATTAATTGACACGGAACTGTTATGTACCAAAATACGAGAATGACGGAATGCGCTTAAAATCACTATTAATATAGCAGGTAAAACATTGAACTCACACACACATACATCACGCACAAGTCACGCAACAGAAACGTTCTAATAGTGACTTATTTTATGTTAGTCTAGGCAAACTTCCACAAATTGGGCGCAAATACAGTAAGAAAATGATAATAACAGTAAAATTTGCAACGAGAGTTTATAGAAAATTGTAATTTACTCATATTTAGCGTTTCTGCACTTATTTAGATATAATACGATGAAAAATAGCTATTAAAAGAAACATTTAACTCCAGCTTCAGAAATGTGCGTAGTATTTTATACTATCAATATACTTGTTTAAGCGTCGATATACCCTGGAAAAGTTTACGAGTAGGAAATTGGTTAATACAATAATAACTTTGTCAAGCTTGCGATTTACTGCCCAAGCTCTTCATAACATGACTACAGTTCATCCACAAGCTCCTCATTACTTCGTGATCTCCTGTTTTCTAAGAAACTGAAATAAACGCTTTTAAAAACTTTCTCAGCGAACCTTCTCATCGCCATATAACATTTCATCAAATTGCTTGTAGTGAAAAGTACTCACATCCGTGGACCAACGAAGATTCTCTTTTGAATTTTGCCTTACTTAATCGTGGTAATTTTTTCCTCAATTGTTTATTAGCCTCGCCCTCTTTACCAAATTTTGCATGATTTTTGTAAAAATCACCTTAGAACAAAAATAATACCAATTATACGTTGATAATAAATTTATATTATTTTCCATTATGGATGACAAGTTCTCTAAAACAAAAACCAAAGCTAAGTTTCAGTTTTCTTCATTACGTTTGTTACAGCACATTGGAACTGGTAAGAATTAGCTATTCCATACAGTTTACATTTTGCACGGTGTAATTAGAATGTATGACTTCACTTGAGTAGAGGAGAATAGTAAGAAGTCCCAAGATAAACACATTAACAACTGCAGCGAGCTGTCAAGTGGAAGTATTTTAATTTTTTTCTTTTTACCATCGTCTCTCAAACCCTGTCTATCATTAGACTCGTATCTAGGCTCAACATTTAATTCACAACTCGATATTGGAAATTCTTAACGACGAGTATGTAACACATGAAATAATAACCACTGTTATTCCAACAAGAAGTATCTTTAAACTGAATGTTTTAAAACTTCTCTTAGCAATTATACTTTGATGAAACTGTAACTATCCTTTTATGAAAATTTTGCGGAGTATTTCAAAACTTATGCTCACTAAATACTTGTATACTTTACTACTCCACAAAGTCTGAGAAATTTTGTTAAAAGAAGTAACTACTTTTCAGTGCAATAAAATAGGATACTCGGAATTATCATAGCACTTGGTATAGGACCCTGTCTAGGTAAACGAATAAGGATAAAATATGATCGTTCAGCACAGAGATTACAGAACACAAACTTATTATTGAAAAAGACATCGCATAACTGATCCATGCAGTTATTCAATAATCTACTGGTAATTTGAGATAAAGGTGGTGGCAGTATTGGCCTCATACGTTCAAAAAAGGGAGCAAAAGCATCCATGGCTCTTGCTGTGTACATAGCTCTGAAAATTCTCTTCTTAGCGTTGAATTTTCGTAGTACAGAGCCAGCCTAAGTATCTCGTGAATAATAAGCCTAATTATGTCCACATCCGAGGCTATATTATACAATCTTGCAGTTATTCTTGCCTCGTTGAGTTCAAAAGATGGGCACACTTTGGCTGCTAGCCACCATCTGACTCATGCCACACAGGAACCTTTCAATTAGATCGTCAGATCCACCGTTTTTATTCCCTCCTACCCAGTTCTGTTGCGGGGGGACGTCCCTCCAAATTTTATATGATAACAAACCTACTTTCCCTACGCATGTTTCAGTATTAAAAGTAAAATTTAAACATTTTCATTTTCGTACGGTATATTACTTTTAAAATTACATTTATAGATTAATTACAATTACATATATGGCCAAAAATAATGAATAAAACACTTATGCAGATGCTACATCAAAGAGCTTGGTGGTACAGAATTAACGTTAAGTGAAAACAGACAAAGAAGTTAGATAAGACAATTCTATGAAATATCGATAATAGTGTTACAGTACCACGATATAATTTTGTGGATGCATTTAGCGGATTATGTGAATAATATCTGCGAAATTTATTACGAATAGAGGTAGTGCATAGCAGTAATAAATTTAAACACAATGGATAATCCAGCAGATTTTCACGCATCTCATTGTTTATGACGTCATATTTCCTGAACTATGATATGTAGGTGGTCCTTACTCCGGCAGCGATTGTTGTCTGACGGTAAGGGATGTGTGTGCCAAGTTTGCTTATAATTGGTCTCGTGGTTTAGGAGATGTGGGATACATGCAACCACGCGCGCGGACACACACACACACACACACACACACACACACACACACGCACACACACACACACACTCAAACACACACACTTACATCCATTTTTATAACATGCAAATTATATACGATCCTCATATCATTACAAATACTTTCAGTCGCTTTCTTTACAATAAAATAATTTCTTAGATAAATTCAAAAGCATTTACTTTCCTTAAATTTTGTTCATGTCGCTGCGTTTCTGTCAATATTTCGATTATTTAACCACGCACAGAGTTAACATGACGTCGAAATGTTCATCTTCCCCATGTTTGAGTCTGCGATCATAAAAGGAATGAAAGAAAACGAGGTTTAAATAGACTGTTGTGTTATGTACTGACTTGTACTTGAAAGGGAATATAAAGGAATAAAAAATGTTTGAGATTCCTAGCTGTACTGTTCCATTTACCATGTTGTTCAAAACATCACAAGACTTCCTTTGGTGGCTTCCTGTGAAATTAAAAACGAAAAAAAATACAAGGCTGAGGTTCCTTTTCGACTTCTACGGCTCATGTAAGAAAACCGGCCATAACAAGACGTATTTTGTAATGATATTTGTCGAGAGTGTAGTGTTACGTGGAAGTTAAACGTGGGCGACAAACAGTTGAAAAGTGATTCTATAGAAGAATGCGGATGATGAACTGTGAATATTGGGTAACTGATGAAGATGCACCGAATAGAATTGCGGAGAAAAGGTATTCTGGCATAACTTGACTAAATGAAGGAACCAGTTGATAGGACACACCCCGAGACATCAAGGAATCGCCTGTTAGGTAACAGAGGAAAGCATGTGACGTAAAAATTGTGGAGGGAGACCAAGGCTCGACTACTGCGCGCAGGTTCCAGATTCCAGAATCGGGTCATCTTGATTTAAGTTTTCCGTGATTTCAATAAAATCCTTCCCCAATCAGGGCTTGTGCTACATCTCTAATGACCTTGTTCTCGATGGGACGATAAACCTAACCTTCCTTTCTCCGCACTTGACGAAGTCTAGATGCGTGCGTCGGAGTGGGCACAGCCAACACAATAAATTCCCTTCGATAGTTTGTAGTCCCCTGCAGTCATAAATGTCCGCTGGCTCACCCTAGTAAAAACCTTGTGTTTCATTTATAAAAAAAAAAAAGAGGTTCTGGTACTGCGACCTTCAAGGGAGGGCGTTTGAATTTTAGACTTCTTAAAGCGCTATTTTCACGCTTTTCTCCACATTTTAAAAGTGCGAATACAATATTTATTCTGGCCAAAAATAAGTTTTATCTTACTTCATCACAAAATTTGTGTTTTTTTTTTTTTTTTTGGTTAGAGGTACCCGTACAGTGTACCGGTGCGTACCGTCACAAATCAAGCACTGTAAAAACCTACTAACTCAAAACGTCGTCTATCTCCCGTTGTCCACTCTATCGTCATTTCATAAGAACGAGGTTCAGAAGACATTATTCATTCTGCAGAGACATCTGGTTCTGGCTCACCATCGTCTTTGGTTTCGACGAACTTGTTTGCGACTTACCGAGGACATTGGGAATATAAAACTTTTTCTGAAACTGACACAGTACGCAAGTCCTTTTGAGCTTTGTCTCTGCCATTCCTCATCTTGCCAATAGCTCTCGTCTTGTGTGTTGGGAGCGTGGCATAATACCACACCAGGAATGTATTTCAGTGGACAGTACAGTAGTTTTCACTGAGAACTGCATCCGCTCCTTGTATGGTCTGAACTGAGCCAATGAGATAGTGGCTACTCCAGATCAGAAATTTAATAACAGGATCTGAGGTCCCCATTTACTGGAGATGAGAACTGTGGTTGTTGTATTTTTGGCATGATACGGGTTGACTACCAGGAACCTGGGGGGATATCTTGGTGACCTTACTACTCTTGATTCTGTTCAACAGGTGGTGCAAGAAGCGCTGGACAAGGCGAAGGAGGGACGCACATGCATCACCATCGCTCACCGACTGACGACCATCCAGGACGCCGACGTGATTTGTGTCATCAACGAAGGCCGCGTGGCCGAGCTCGGGAAACACGCAGAGCTGTTGGAGCGACGGGGCATCTACCACAAGTTGCACAGCCTGCAGGCGGGCCGCCGGTAGCACATTAGCTCCTTCCTCCCTCTGTCTTTGTCGTCTCTAATAATTTATTTTTCTGCTTCTCTACTGAGATCCCGTCTCCCAAGGACGGTAACTTGAAAAACTGGACCATACTCCACTTGCTCGCAGAGAAATGCATTTCATTCATACAGAATGATTCTTTCCAAATCGTCTGATCTACACTGATAGCTGGAAAGAAGTGTAATGTTGGATCTTCTACTACGTCGTTATATATTGTGCAGTATAAAGTGAGTGCTTTGGAGACTCAACACATTTAACATTTTTGTATATGCCGACAGAACCTGCTATAATTTTTATTGTAGTGCAACTAGTTTCGACAACATGTGTCGACAACATCTGTCAGACTTTAGATTCATAAAATAGTCTGTATCACATGTCCATAATTTCATAATATATTACATGGCTACTCAGTACCGTGAAAGTAAGTGGGTCTGTAACTAGTTTCGACAATACGTAATCATTTGTCACACCTCAAAATCTTAAAATAGTCTGTACCACGAGTCCATAATTTTAAAATAAATTACATACGTACTCAGTGCTGTGAAAGTAAGTAGATGTGTGACAGACAATGTCATGGCATGCCACAGTCCACTCAATTTCAAAGCACAGGGTGTGTAGTTATACAACAAATTTTAAAATTATGTACCTGTGGCATACATCATTTTAAATTTCTCAAGTCTGTTATATAATGGCACGATATCGAAACTCATTTCAGAACAACAAAGATTTCAGCAACTTGTGGTGTTACACACAAAAATGTCTTTCATAAAAGCTGTGCAGTACAATATAAAGAACGCTTATTTAACGTATACATTGTTACGATGGTACATCAGCGTGTGCACCCTCACTGTGACAATATTTCTAAACCAACGATATGAACTCGGCTTCTGAATAAATCTCATCTTTCGCTGTTTTTCCTTTATATTTATTTTGAGGATTATTTATTGTACGTATTAGATTAGAACTAAATGTTTCTTATTTATATAATTTTATAAATAAATTATTTTTAATATACACTTTCCTGTCATTCTTCCCAACAATACAGTCAAACATGTTCTCCTGGCTACCTGTTTTGCGAGAAGCATTAGAAAACTGTGACCTGATTAATTACTAAAACACCAGGGTAACAAGCAGACTAATACTAATCATTTCCGAAGTTACTTGAATCGCAGATGTTCACAGACAGTTTGCATCACCACCACCAGAAACACCAACACCGCCTTTGCATCTCCACCTCAGGTCTAACTGATTGCTCTGTTAACTATTTAACTTTATTTTCTAATATTTTTATTTAACTAATTTTACACGAGTGCCCTATTTCCACCTTATAGGACATTATCAACTGCTGTCTCACATTACAGCATTTATTCATATTCATAGCACTGGAGCATGGCTTGCATGCCAGAAATCGACGAGTCATGTAAAACTCAGTAAACAAAAATACATGCAATTCGAGCAACAGCAGCCGATGTGGAACCTTATCTGTAGCCCCATTAAAATTTAATCGACAAAAAATGGAACTCGTCCAGTATGCCGTCGGTATACAGGGTGTTACGAAAAGGTAAGGCCAAACTTTCAGGAAACATTCCTCACACACAAAAAAAGAAAAGATGTTATGTGGACATGTGTCCAGAAACGCTTAATTTCCATGTTAGAGCTCATTTTACTTTCGTCAGTATGTACTGTACTTCCTCGATTCACCGCCAGTTGGCCCAATTGAAGGAAGGTAATGTTGACTTCAGTGCTTGTGTTGACATGCGACTCATTGCTCTACAGTACTAGCATCAAGCACATCAGTACGTAGCATCAACAGGTTAGTGTTCATCACGAACGTGGTTTCGCAGTCAGTGCAATGTTTACAAATGCGGAGTTGGCAGATGCCCATTTGATGTATGGATTAGCACAGGGCAATAGCCGTGGCGCGGTACGTTTGTATCGAGACAGATTTTCAGAACAAAGGAAGACGTTCGAAGCAATTGATAGGCGTCTTAGGGAGCACGGAACATTCCAGCCTATGACTCGCGACTGGGGAAGACTTAGAACGACGAGGACACCTGCAATGGACGAGGCAATTCTTCGTGCAGTTGACGACAACCCTAATGTCAGCGTCAGAGAAGTTGCTGCTGTACAAGGTAACGTTGACCACGTCACTGTATGGAGAGTGCTACGGGAGAACCAGTTCTTTCCGTACCATGTACAGCGTGTGCAGGCACTATCAGCAGCTGATTGGCCTCCACGAGTACACTTCTCCGAATGGTTCATCCAACAATGTGTCAATCCTCATTTCAGTGCAGATGTTCTCTTTACGGATGAGTCTTCATTCCAACGTGATCAAATTGTAAATTTTCACAATTAACATGTGTGTGCTGACGAGAATCCGCACGCAATTGTGCAATCACGTCAACAACACAGATTTTCTTTGAACGTTTGGGCAGACATTGTTGGTGATGTCTTGATTGGGCCCCATGTTCTTCCACCTACGCTCAATGGAGCACGTTATCATGATTTCATACGGGATACTCTACCTGTGCTGCTAGAACATGTGCCTTTACAAGTACGACACAACATGTGGTTCATGCACGATGGAGCTCCTGCACATTTCAGTCGAAATGTTCGTACGCTTCTCAACAACAGATTCGGTGACCGATGGATTGGTAGAGGCGGACCAATTCCATGGCCTCCACGCTCTCCTGACCTCAACCCTCTTGACTTTCATTTATGGGGGCATTTGAAAGCTCTTGTCTACGCAACCCCAGTACCAAATGTAGAGACTCTTCGTGCTCGTATTGTGGACGGCTGTGATACAATACGCCATTCTCCAGGGCTACATCAGCGCATCAGGGATTCCTTGCGACGGAGGGTAGATGCATGTATCCTCGCTAACGGAGGGCATTTCGAACATTTCCTGTAACAAAGTGTTTGAAGTCACTCTGGTACGTTCTGTTGCTGTGTGTTTCCATTCCGTGATTAGTGTGATTTGAAGAGAAGTAATAAAATGAGCTCTAACATGGAAAGTAAGCGTTTCCGGATACATGTCCACATAACATATTTTCTTTCTTTGTGTGTGAGGAATGTTTCCTGAAATTTGGCCGTACCTTTTTGTAACACCCTGTAGGAGTCAAATTCCTTCTTTCTTGTTACTTTTGCATTAATTATTTTTTTAACGTGGCTTTGAGAAATAGCCACGTGACCTAACTTGAACCCCCGCCCCATGCCCCAGTAGTATTATATTCGTAGATATCCATGATTTTGCTTTTCTTGGCAATTATCTGAAGGAAGTTGACGTTTACTTCAACTGAAATTGTTTACAAAGATTAAATAGTCTTGTGCAATTTTTGTCCGTTCTTTTATGGGCTAATATTCTCCTACCATTTTTCTAAAAGTTTTTTTCCCTCCCTACTTGTGCGTCAGAATCCCCCAGCAGTATCACAACATTTGATTTTGGAATTTTTGACATTTCGCCTTCCAAGAGTTTCCAGAATGCTTCTAATTTACTCGGATATTTCTTATTGTCATCATTAATTGGAGGATGGCAATTAACAATGGTATATTGTTTATTTTTGCATTTCACTGTGTGAAGAAAGAGTCTTTCTGAACTGGGTTTGAATTCTGTAACGTTTTTTACGAAAGTTATTTGAATATAGAAGACGGCACCAAGTACTGGCATACATTTCATAATTTTTTATTGCTGATTTACCCTAAAATATCCTGTGGTTTTTAGTTTCTGTAACATTTTCGTCCAGAAATCTTGTTTCATATACTGCTAGAATTTGTATCTCACCCTTACCTAAGAGAGCAGATTATTATAAAACGCAGAAATAACACATGTTATTATCAAAGGAGTTCTGTTCTTCTTTTAGTTAAGATAATAAGAAACAGCGTACTGTTTCACATGCATTGCATAACACTCAGATAACATGTGTTAACTTGACTACCAAAACTAGTTGGCAAATAACGCCTCCTGCGAGCAACACTGTCAGAACTTCACACAGCCCAGACGCTGTCAGTGGACTCGCTACAGCTCACCACTGTTCCTCCCAGAATGTCCCGAATATCAGTACCTTTAACATGGAGCGTAGGAACAGCACGGCTAGTTCCACGTCGTCTACATTCATGCTCTCATTTCTCATGACCCGCTGGACTAGTGACCGCCAAAACACACACAGCAACCCACAGCTTCAGTGTCATCCGTCCGAATAGCTGTCTACCGCACTTCCACCGCTGGGGCATCAGAAACCAGCTCTTGACCGTCACCGCTTCTTAACTCAACCCTCCTTTCACTCTGATAAACAACCTGCCTCACTAGCGGTTTAACGAGCCCAGGAGGCGGACGTGGTGCGACCTCTACATAAAGTGCCAACATTGGCACATACTTCCTCTCCCCCGCCCCCCTACCTTACACCTATTATTTCGGTACTAAAGTCCTTTAGCCTTTAGCAACCGGCTTAATCTGAGTGAGTTGAGCTCTAAGCTCTTTACCCGTTCGTGAATCGCCTAATAACACCGTGACCAGGGTGACAAATCTCCTTATTTTAAAGGGACCATTGCAAACGGCAACTATTTCTTCATAATCTTTTCAGAGGCCTTATTGACACTCTCAAGTTTATAACGCACACTTCATCCCCGACCCTGTAAGAACTTGGCTGGTGGCTCTTACTTTCTCCCGTTGCTTCCCCCCTGTGCTATTTTCTAACATTTTTTCTGATCAGCCTCCATTGAGCAATCACCTTATGTACATCTTTATTTTCGGGCAACACGTCCTCTATTGATCATAAACTGTAAGTGGAGTGGCCATCTAATATCACAGAAGTAACCTGGCCGGTGTGGATTTGTGTGCCGCATGGCGCGGTATTAAAAGTGACAGGGAAGCGAACGGTCTCAGGCCCAGGCCTTGGTTCTTGCTACTCAGTAACGGCCGATCGCAAATTACGAGGGAGTAGGATAATACGGTGTGGCTGTTAGATACCGTACCACCATCCCTAAACAAAATTGTTTAAAGCTACTAACAGTGAAATGGCTAGACTGTCTGTTACTATGAAGAGGGGAGGTCTAAAGGATCCAAAAATTCTTCTTAAATTCTGAATCATTACTTGAGCTGTTCTCTCTTTAGTTGGCAACAGCCAAAAAAATCTACTAAAATCTTCAACACAGACCGAAACATACTTATTAGACGTTGGCAGTGGCCCTACGGATTCAATGTAAAGCGTTGGAACGGTCTCTCTAACTGTTTAGGTGCTAAATGGCCTATATTACTAGTTTGCGCAGTTTTGCTAATAGCATAAATTCCATAGCTGGACACTCTCTTCCGAATGTCTTCATCCAGTCTACGCCACACAAACAGCTGTCTAATTTTCTCCCGTGTCGTATTCAGTCCAAGTGGTTTCCCACCGGAGACTTATGGAAATACTTGAACAATAATCGGATCAGTTCGTCAGGAGCAACTATTTTTGGCTGACCTCGTCTCCGCGGTTTGCAGAACACCATCCTATCTTGTAATATGAATGGCTGCATCATTTCACTCTTCCATAGCTGTTGTTTAAGATCGCGAATGTCTTGGAACTCTAATACCCCGAAACAAACCAGGAATCTGTGTAAGGATCGAAGCGACACAGGAAACATAACCACGCTCTCTTCTTACCAGATCTTTCGTTTGATTGTCATCATTCCACGACACACACAGCAAATCCACAGCTCCAGTATCACCCATCCGACCACCCATCCAACGCTGGGGCACCAAAACCCAGCACTTCCTGGTAACCGCTCCGTAATGGATCTCTCCTTCCTCCTTGCCACTCGGATAAACAGCCTGCCTAGGCAGTGATATTACGAGTCCGGGTGGATAAACAGCCTACCTAACCATTGATATTTCAAGTACAGGTGGCGGAGGTACTGCCAACATCTGTATACAGTTGCAGCCATGGCACAACACCTGTGTGTCAGCCATGTGATTTTAATTTTTATAATCAAGTTCTTATTTCGAGACCTCAAAATTATAGTCAGCGTCTGGAAACCCAGTGGGAACAGCAAAGCCAAATGGATGCAATAAATATTCAAAGTATAATTCATGATTAACTTTCAGCATCGATTTCTATCGTATGTGCGGCATGCATCAAATTAATTCCGGGTAAAGAAATACTTTTAAACGGAAACTCAGTTTGTTTTCCTCCTAATCTTTGGAAGGAACGATGTTGTTGCGGGAAGACTGCTTTCGTTAGATGTTTTTGGTTGTCTTTGATTCGAATGTTTATATGACAAGTACCATTCATCTGGATGTTCGAAGGATGCAGAAAACAATTAACAGAGTGAGGGAAAGAGTAATTGTAAAGCGACCAGGATTAAGGTTTTAATTTCTTACTAAACCAAATCGTTCGAGAAATTTATTACCTACCTTGTTCATATACCCTGTTGCTTTACTTGTCTTATTAACATTCTTACGCCTGCCAATTTTTATGAGGAAAAATCAAATAAAGAAACCCTGCAGAATACAACGAGGAATTCGAGAGAGGTTCTCCGCTCCATAGCCAGATGCCTCGGCCACTACTCCAACTGCTCTTTCGTTTAATAGCTTTTACCTTAGGCTGTGGGTGAGTAAGTGGAAATCGGAAAGGTTTCTTTCTTTGAATTCTAGGAAAATATGAGTTTGCAGACGCCATATATGTTGATGAAAAAACACTCAGTTTTCAATTATCTATCGATCCCGTAAATTCTGAGCCGATTGCGAGTCACAAACTATGGGAAGAGTTTTTTCAAATACAAGGAGGGGGGGGGGGATGAATTGTTAGGCCACAATATGTAAGTCTTTAATTTTTAAGTTTTGCAGAAGCGACCTGCCAAAGCTGAGCCGAATCGGCTGTCCATGTCTTAAACCTTCCCCTTGTTAAATCTGCGCAAGAATTACAGAGGAACAAGCCTCCTCGCTGTGGATAATTTGTATGGCAAGACGAAAGCAGGTTTAGAAAAAGACAATGGCGCTTTAGTGAAACTAATGAGAACGACGCCATAATTTAATAATGACATAAATATTCTGCGCCAGCATTATACAAAGACTTTTGATCATGTGTATCAAAGAAGATAATGGAAAACAGTGATGGGTAATAGACATCTGACTACATCTCATCCAGATAACGTATTCAAAGTCGTACTCGGAGACATGGCACAACTTGACTAGAAGAAGGGATCGTTTGGTAGGACAAGTTCTGAGGCATCAACGGATCACCAGTTTAGTACTGGAGGGCAGGGCGGAGGGTAAAAATCGTAGATGGAGACCAAGAGATGAATATACTAAGCAGATTCAGAAGCATGCAGGCTGCAGTAGGTACTGGGAGATGAAGAGGCTTGCACAGGATAGAGTAGCATGGAGAGCTGCATCAAACCAGTCTCAGGACTGAAGACCACAACAACAACAACACGGAGACAGAGTGCTCTGCTTGTAGACAGATGTTGAGCTATTATTAATATCGAAAACTATCATTGGACTACGACAAAAATGTATTTTTTTTAAGTGGCCCACATCAGTATGCATTTTAACAGTCTGCAGGGGAAAGAGTTAAACGTCTCACTTTTGATACAAGAATAGACGTAGTGAAGGAATTCAGATAAATTGGGAGAAAAAGGAAAACTCAAAAGTTGACGACAGCTTGCTACAGTGCCTCAAATGGCAGTTAGCAATTCCTTTTGACAGTAATGCAGTGCGCTAGTCATTTCCATTAAAGTTTACAGTGTGGATAAGGACTTAATTCAGTGATCAAATTTTGAGGAACTCATTATGAGTTGAGATGACAGATACAAGCTACCATGTGCAGTGTTAGTGCATCCATAATTCAATGCAAGCACGTCCATAAATCTCGGAGTAGAAACCATCTTACCGTCTTCTCATTCTTCTCCACGCCGTAGGGAGACGATGCTATATGAAGGATGCAGTTGTATTCTATTGACTGTCATGAAGAAATCACATACACTTAATGAATATACAACGTTCCTCCTAGTTACAGGAATAAGTTTCTTATCTATACAGTAGCAGTCGCGATCGTAATACGTCTTGGACTGAGTCAAAGATTTCCTCTGTAACCCGCACTGTTGAATGATCTGCTCGCCATATTGGTTAAGACCATTACTGTCATTCATTAGAGTTTAATTTCACTGGCGAGACTAGAAAGATTTACTCTGACTCAATGTTGACATTGTCTAGAACTTGGGCTTTACTGGCAGGGACAAGAGAATGTCATGTTCATCAATATCGTAACTACAGGTCGGATACTATAAACAGGTATATTACAGGAATCAGGTAATTCGTTGCCAGATTGGCGGCTTCGTCTAAAGCGGACATGACATAAGAAACTAAATGGTGATAATTTTAGTTGTAAATTGTAATCATTATGAGAAAACAATTCCCGTCTTCCTTACTATTCTAAAACCTCGTACTTTTCCTCTGCTGACTTCTTTTCTCATGTATGATGCTATGATAGCGTGTTAGAGATTGTAACCCATTATAGAAAAGCGTCTCCTCTCCCCATCAGCGAAGAAACACAAAATATGTTGCATTTTTTGAGTTCAGGTAAGCTATGATTCAGGAGTCGACAAATTTACAATGTAACAGAAGTAGAAATCGCTTCATATGACGATGGTGGTTGCTGCTGGACGCTGCCATATGAACAAAAAGAAAGAAACGAAGTGAAAGTTTGAGGTCTTTTCTAGAAAGACCAAACAGCTATTCCGTTTTATTTTCTGCATGTAATAAATCAACTGTTGCTTTCAGGGGTCAAGTGATAAACAACAATCATGTTTAATTACTTTTGACAAAATCTTTAATTCTTGGACATCTTGAAATGACGCTTATTGAAATCGTTATCTCTACACGAGAAAATTTTTTATCACAGGAAAGAATGATTATTAAAATCCTAATCTGCCCATTTAAATCTACATTGTCGTAGCTGGTCAATGCACTGAGTTGGTGGGGAATATATTCACTTTTTGAACCAATGAAAAAAAACTCTCATGTAGTCAATCCTGATTTTTGATATTCACTGGTCAAAGCGTACTAAAGTTGGAGTGGGCAAATCTATACTCAACATTTTCTATAGCCTAATGCGCAGTGGTACTTTACCAAGTGGCATCTGCAATGGTGTTGCCTCCATGCTGGATCTGAAACTCTTAATTCCCTACTGTGGCCTTGACTGAGTTCACACAGTCGCAACTTTCCTGCATTCTATAGAACGTTAATCTTTCTCTAGTCGAAATAATGGCTATCGCACACTCGTTATGGGTAGGATCGATGTGCACAATTTATTTGTTCCCAAAAATTCCCACAGGATAAATTAACAATCGCTTTGCTGTCTGTTGCCATGATACGTGAAGCATATCGTGCTTACTTCGCAGAAAGCAAAGTTCTCAATGTCCTCGCTTATTTCCATACACTTGCGCGATCCACGGCGAGAAGAGAGAGAGAGTTTAGGTCTCAAAATGCTTTTATATAACGGGGATCTCCGCACTGTGTCGCGTCTGTGTCACCAAGTACCGCTTCAGCCAATCGCTATCTCGCTAGAGATGAATACATTTTTATTTCTCTTGCTGGGTCGCAGCCTAGCCCTGTTAATGACGTGCAGCTACTTACTCTCGGTCCCGGCCTTATTTACATAAAAGGAGTAATGTATTGTTCTGGCATCTCGCTAGAGATGAATACATTTTTATTTCTCTTGCTGGGTCGCAGCCTAGCCCTGTTAATGACGTGCAGCTACTTACTCTCGGTCCCGGCCTTATTTACATAAAAGGAGTAATGTATTGTTCTGCGCTGAAGTTCGCCGTTCTCTTGCTAAATGGGAGTTTTACAATATCATTATCCACCTGCTCGGATCATCTCCAAAATGCGTTTCACTTTAACTTGTTTGTTCATGGCAGTCCATATATTGGTAGATATTGTTTTATTAGTTTTCGGTGCACGAGATTAACTTCAACTGCATTTGTTGATATAATGTAATTATTATTTTCAGAGGATCTCATACTGTTTCGTCACATCACTATGGATCAAGCTCATGTAAGGTCCATAAAATCCGGATGCCTTACAAGGATTCTGAGCTTATTTCATGTTTCACAGATGCCATTGTCGACAAAGTGACGAAAATAGCAAGTGTAATGTTTCCTTTTTGGTTATGAGTTAATTATATATTACATCATTTCATTTATTCCCCCATTCCTTCCTCTTAACAGCGACATTTTTTATATCGTCATACCTACCATGCTACAATCTATTATATACATGATACACTTTTTCTGTTCCAATTTTTCTTCCTCTAATGGTCCTGTCACAGACATGTTACTTTGTCTTGACTACGCTAGACACTGAGACACTCTCTATGATATGTGTTTAACGTAGACTTACGTTTTACATGGTTATTCCTCCTGTATTACTCATTCTGAGCTCTATCTATTCGCTTAATTTTTAACTTTGTTCAGGAACGTCATATTTAAAATGCTTCCAATTTCTCCTTCGGCATTTACCATACTGTCTGTCACCTCAATCCGTCGTCGTACAGCAAGTCCACAGTTCCCGAAACTTGTTTCTCCTATTTAAGTCAATATTCAATGCTATTAGAACTTCTTTTTTCGGGAAAAAGATTTTAGTTTTTTGTGTTAAATCGCTTTTTCAGCATCATTTGATTCGGGCTTTTTGGTATCTCTCATGTATTAAGCTACCTCCATTACATTTTTTTTAATTAATCAAACTGTGTAAACTTCCCATGATGTCCACAACCAGTGTCCTCTCTTACTTTTGGGCAGGAGAGCTATGAGGCTTCTGGACCCTAAAATTACTGTCTGTCCCCTCTTTCAAATTTGTACTGCCATTGTACTGATTTTACATGCACACTACAACTTACACAATAAAGTGCTTAAAATAAATTAACCGCTCCTCAGCCAAACCTTCTACACGTGTAAAACACTTTCAATTATATACAATTAAAGAAATTCTGTTTTTAAAAATGTACAAGGCGATTCAGCGAACTGCTCACGTCAGAAATTTCTCGAACCGTTTAAGGGGACATGGACGTGAACAGCCTGTATTTTTGTGCTTCGCTTTCGATGCGCGTTACCCATGACCTGCAATGCGGATGAAGCTGCGGTTTCGTACCAACACTGAATGACATTGACTGAAGCTGTAGAAGGAAATTTTTTAAATTGTCAGTTATAGTTTAAGAATTACAACATTTGGTCTAATAGATGGTTTTATAACACTCGATTCATTTCTGGTACTATTTTCTGGTGCATCATCAGTCTAACAGCATTCATACTGTGGCAGGCTGCTGTCAACATTCATAAGAACACATTATGCCTCTCGTTTTGTAGTTTGTAGTGCACCTGTGGGAACAGAAAAATCTTTATTATACCGCATAATTATTTTGCTCAGAAATTACCGCTAAAATTATAAGCAGAATGACAAACATAGAAATTTTCTGCAATGTATTAGGCATAAGACAGAGACTATACAATTCTTCACTTTGAAGAAATTTGGTGAACATAGCTCAAACCATAGCGTAGTTTCGATCAAATGAGAAAAGATTGTTCACAGTGCTTTTGATTCACCGAATGCCTCTTTCAGAACATTCCAGCAGCATATTATTGCTGACCAGCTGTTTCTTAATTCTCTACACTATTTCAGCAGTCGCTGACGATCTATGGCAGTCGGAGGAACTATCATAGTATTTCCTGGTTAGATGACCAATTTGTCCGTTATTATTGTCCGGATAATTGCACCATCATTGAAACAGATGGCAGCATCCATCACACCCATTTTGAGTACCGTCCTTCCAACAAACACTGTTTTCGGTACTTGTTGCCACACACAACTGTTAAAATTCTTTTTATGGTTCTGTGTAGGGCCATGTAGACATCTACAAAGTCCCTGTATATTGACTTTATTGTTTGCATGACTGTGGCAGTGCGACAGTGAACTGAAAGGAGACGTGGCTGGTGTACAGACTTTTGTCCAAAGAGCGTTTAAGAACAAATAAACAGTCTGAAAATTGATAATGCACACACTTTTTGAAACGGGAGAAATTTGTCTTTCAGATGGAGATAAATGTTTTTTCTATTTTTCAGTCATATTCACGTCCAGGTCCCCTTAAGACATTGTACTTTTTGTTTTACACAGGTAACTTGTGAAAAAGCTGTCACAAAAACGGCCTATAGTCTCTCTTAATAATTGTATTAATTACGGAGAGATCCGATCAACTTCCCTTTTTAAATACGAGGGTTGGTCAAAAAGTAACACCATCCCTTTTTTTTCTCAAATAGAGTTCGTTAAATGAAAAATTTTAATTTCACGCTATTCCACATAGCTTTTCCAATCCACTGCAATAATACCTTTCTGCGTCAACAAGTTCCAGTACTTCAGTCGCTTGCGAAACGGTGGACATCGATGTTCGTAATAGACAGCGTTGTACGATGGAATTCTTGAATGCAGAAGTTTAATTCGAATTCGTGAAAGACTGAAAAACGTGTGCGGTGATGCAAATTGTGGGTATCAGCACTGTTAGACGATGGACTCGTCGCTGTAACGAAGCTGAAGGGCAAAAGCCTGGCTGGTGAAACGCGCAGCGGCGGACCAGTGACTGCTGTGAGTCTGCGCTACTTTCAGCGAGTCCATGATATCATTCACGGTGAACGACGGGTGACAAAGTTTTGTGTTTCATTGACTCCCTCAGTAAATGCAGTGTGATGGCAATTGTTCAACAACTGGGATACTCAAAGGTTTGTGCAACTTGGGTACCAAAAATGTTAACCGACCACAATAAAGAGACAAGAAAAGTAATTGCCTCCCAATTCTCGCAGCGCTTTTATTTGGACGAGGAAGAGTTTCTGGAAAAAATTGTGATTGGACATGAAACATGGGTTAATTTTTTTGATCCGGAATCAAAGAGGCAGTCAGTGGAATAGTATCACAGAAACTCGCCGAATAAGAAAATGTTAAAAACTGTTCGATTTGCAGGGAAGTTATGAGTACAGTATTCTAGGATGGAGAGGGTGTTATTATGGTTGACGTTTTGGAGCAGGGATGCAAAAAAGTTCCGCCCAATACGTCAGAATCTTCAAACAGTTTAAAGCACGTCTTCAGCGAGTTTGCCCATTAAAAGCTATGGCAAATGTTCTTCTTTTGTATGATACCGCAAGACCACACGCACCAATCGTTACGCCACTGAAAAGATTCTGAAAACTGGAGGGAAGTCTTGCCTTATTTCCCATACAGTACTTACCTGGCACCACCAGGTTCCCATTTGTTCGGACTGCTAAAAGAAGCTCATCTTGGAACACAATTTCAAGATGAGGAGGCCTTGAAAACGCCCTTGCGTCATTGGATTCGGCAAGCAGGACTGTGCCTTTTACATCACTGAAATACATTGTTAAAACACGAACCAAAACTGTGCAATTGCAAGTAGATTATATAGAACAGTTATAAATTAATCTCCGGTGTTGTGGTTGTCATCTATGTAGCCGGACTTGAAGTTCTTGACAAAGAAAAAGAAGGAGGCATTACATTTGACTGTCCCTTTTAGTAGAATAGCAATTTCTCCGCTGCTATCGTACGTCTAAACGAAATGAATTCAATGCCGTTTTTCTTTAGCAGTTTCACAGAAACTGCAGTATTTAAAAATTAGGGCTTATCTGTTTAGAACATGAAACTGATTGATGTCCTACACCAAAATTCTCCCCAGTTTTGAATTTAACTTTGTCACTAATCTCATTTCTTATTACTGTCGTTAACTTCGGTTAACTCTCAATTAATATTCTGTACTCAGTAGACTGCTCACTCCATTCAGCACGATCTGTTATTCTACTTCGTTTTCACTAAAGATAGCCATGTCATTAGCGGTCTTAACATATTCTTTCACCATGAATTTTAATCCCACTCCTAAAACTATCATTTATTTCCGTCATTCCTTTTTCGGTTTGTAGATTAAACCAGGGGTCTCCAAACTTATTAGTTCGCGGGCCACATTGTCTCCTCCACGAAGTCATAAGGGCCAAGATCTACATAGTGGGATTAAAGCACCCGAGCACTCCATGATCACCGTAATGTAAGGCTAAAGGAAAGATGAAATCGCAGAAATCTAAGGTTGTGGGAATAGCTAGCACTGAAACGAACTACGATTTTTATTTAATTACATAATTGTGATTGGTGGACGTACGTACCGAAATTCTGGCGTATTTCATACTGACGAATTTCACCGACAAAAAAGAATGTCACTGCACGTTCTTCACGAAAGCGTCCTGCAAAGTTAACGAAACCTGAAAATCATTGTTAGCAACATTATTACTGCAAGACGTAACTGAGGTAGAGTATGTCAACGCATTGTTACTTCAAGCGGTGCAACAATAAGTTTAGTTATGTAGTCTTGCTGCGAGTAGCAGAGCCAGAGCATATATTTGATAGTTGTATTGCGTGATTGTGTCTACGTTGCGAGTGTCTTACGAGTTTTTTAGTGTATTATGCGCTGTACTAGTAGGTGAGACGACGAAGTGTGCGACAATTCAAAGTTTGAATTCGAAGAGACAAGGAAAACCAGAAAATCGAAATACGTGTAGCAAAACTTGAGTATTTTTTCTCTGTATTTTTAGTGGAACTACAGTGTAATTATGAGTATTTAATATAATAATTAATAATTGAATTTTGTTCAGGCAGACTACTCCCTAATTTTATTAGTATTAAATAGCACAATTTTATTTTCAGGTTACAGTCTTTTGTGAAGTTCTGTACAATTATGGAAAAGAAACGAAAGGTTGACAGTGAATGTAGAATTTTTAAAGACCAGTGGGGATGTCAATATTTCGTGGTGGAGTCAAGCAACAAACCAATGTGTGTTATTTGCAATGAAGAAATATCAGTCTTCAAGGAATACACTATTATGAGACTAAGCACTCTCAGAATTACTCCAAGTTACTCCCTAGCTTTATTAGTATTAAATAGCACAATTTTATTTTCAGGTTACAGTCTTTTGTGAAGTTCTGCACAAATATGGAAAAGAAACGAAAGGTTGACACTGAATGTAGAATTTTTAAAGACCAGTGGGGATGTCAATATTTCGTGGTGGAGTCAAGCAACAAACCAACGTGTGTTATTTTCAATGAAGAAATATCAGTCTTCAAGGAATACAATATTATGAGACTAAGCACTCTCAGAATTACTCCAAGTTTACAGGATGCGAACGATTAGAAATGTATGAGTCTGTGAAACGCCAGCTAAAAACCCAGCAGTCGCTGTTTAAGAAAGTAAATGCTGAACAACATGCAGCAACTCGTACTAGTTTTCGTGTGGCTCATTTAGTAGCGAAACAGTGTAAGCCATTTACCGACGGGAAATTATTTAAGAACTACATTATTGCAACAGCAAAAGAAATATGTCCAGAAAAAGTTAATTTATTTAAAAACATAAGTTTGTCGGCAAACACTGTGGCTCGAAGAATAGATGACATTGCACAAAATATATCAGCACAACTGCGTGACAAAAATCAAGACTTAGACTGGTTCTCTTTGGCCGTGGATGAGTCAACAGATGTATCAGATACTGCTCAAGTACTACTTTTTATTCGAGGATTGACAAAAATTATGAAGTGTTGATGTTCACAGTATTCACGGGATGACCACTGGCGAAGATATTTTTAAAGGAGTTGAAAGGGCAGTTCAGAAAAACAATCTTTAGTGGAAGAAATTAAAATGTATTACAAGTGATGGTGGCAAAAACATGTGTGGGAAAAATAAAGGTGTTGTTGCTCTCCTTTCTAACGCCGTAGAAAATGACAGTGGCTCAAACACCAACAGTCTTTGTGTGGAAAACATTTAGGTATGTCAGAAGTTTTAAAGCCAGTTATTTCAGTTGTTAATTATATCAGGTGGCATGCACTCAGTCATCGCCAGTTCCGCGAGCTTCTTGAAGATATTGGGGAAAGCGACTTGCCATATTATACTGCAGTGCGCTGGCTTAGCTGCGGTAAAGTTCTAACCCGTTTTTTTTTAAACTCCGAACAGTAATTGAAATCTTTTTGAACAGAAGGAATCGCCCTCTGGCTGAGTTACTGAACGGTGAGTGGTTTGGTTATGGAAGCTTAGCATTTTATACAGACTTAACTAAACATATGAATGACCTTAATTTAAAATTGCAAGGTGAAAACCAGCTTCTGCCTGATTTATACAAGCATGTTAAGTCTTTTCGAAAAAAGATTGCTTTGTTTCATTCTCAGTTTAACAAAGTAAGCTTCACGCATTTTAATACATGCCAAATATTCAGTCAGAAAACTGAGATTCCGTTTCCTGTAACTTTCGCAGTTGAAGCTTTGGGCGCTTTAAAAATTAATTTTGAATCACGTTTTTCAGATATCGATGCAAATTCAAACGATATAAAGATATTTCAAAAACCCTTTGACGTCGATATAGAAGCGTTACCCGCAGAACTTCAGTTTGAAATTATTGATTTGCAATGTAGCGACTTCTTTAAAGAAAAACATTCAAAGTCAACGTTACTGGAATTTTATAAGCGTCTTCCATCCACACAGTTTCCAAATTTACAAAAATTTGCCCGTGGCTTTTTTTCCGCTTTTGGCACTAGTTATTTGTGTGAAAAAAACTTTCTCCAAAATAAAACATGCAAAAAGTATTTATAGATCAAAATTAAGTGATGAGCATTTGAAGTTGCTGATGATTATCTCTACCAGTAAACTTGATCCACAACTGGAGGTAATTATGAAAGGAAAGTTACAGCTACATAAAAGTCACTAATTATCACTAAGATGTTAAATTTCTTTACGTGAATACTCTAACACTGTGAGTTTTCAAGATATAAATTAATTACAGTTATTTTTATACATCAGTTACAACTAAAATATCCAATATCATTATGTACACCAGGTATTGAATTTTCTTTAAACTGCATTTAAATAAAAATATTTCATACGATTTACTAGCTATGTGTATTTTACAACGTAATCAAAAGAAAGTGAAACCTCGCTTAATAAGCGTCTTCCATAATGACTGATTACTTAGGCTAGTCACCGAAGTGGCGTCCATTTGAAAGACTTGCACCAGACTCATGAGTAGAATAAAATGCAAAGAAGTTTTTTACTTAAAATGTTTTCGCCAAACTAGTCTGTTAACCGTTCTTTTTTTTTTCACTATCGCACGGAGAGTGGTCTGTCTGTTTATTGTGGATAGCCACAAGTTTAACCATGACCTTCCGGTTTGTAAAGATAGAGCTCCAACAATGTCACGGTTTACTGGTCGCGATAGGCCTCGAAACTCAATTGTTGGCAGTATAGGTACCACCTCGAATATTTGGCGGGCCGGATACCGGGGATGTTCGGTCAGCTAACGTGGGCCGGTTTGCTGGCTCTCGCAGGCCGGTTTCGGCCCGCGGGCCGTAGTTTGGAGACCCTTGGACTAAACCACACGGGAGAAAGGCTGCGTTCCAGTCTTACACCCTTTTTAATCTGAGAACTTCGTTCTTGGCCTCCCGTTACTAACGTTCCTTCTAGGTTATTACACTACTGTGTATTACCTATCTTCACCTACAGCTTACTCCTGTTTTTCTTAGAGTTCCAAACATCATTCAACATCCCGTGAGGGGCAGTCATATGAAAACGAGACAGATGGGAAAAAAGTAAGTGTTATTTATTTCAAAAGTAATCGCCATAGCTGTTAATACAGTTATTTCACAATGATACAAGACAATTAATACATCCATGGAAAAATGTTTGCGATTTCTGCGGAACAATGGTCGTACCCAGGCGCTGCTACTTATAATATGTTTGTAGACACATCGAGACAGCAAAGCCACCGTGAAAATAGTTACACTTAACCTACAAGAAGCATAAATGAAAACGGAATTACATCTTTAAGGTGTATTCCCGAAATACAGATAAACACAATCTTTGTGAGTGCTAAATGTAATGTATTCTGTAACACAGTTTACAGTTCTCATACTTTGCAAAAAGTGTAATAAATTTCAGCCTCTGTTTTCTTAACAGTTTATTTTCCATAGCTAAACTTCAAGGATCAGTGCTGTTCGAAACTGCATGACAATTGCACCTGTGTGATGGAGTCGATATGAGCGACCGATTGCAGGTGATTTCGCTGCCTAGATTACCAGCGCTATATAGGTCGAGATTGACGGCCCTTAAGATTTTAATCTGCCTCCTCCCCCCCCCCCCCCCCTCTCTATCATGTTTTGCCGTTTGTACGTGAGTCATGCTGATAGTAATAAAGTTACAGTGAGTTATAGAAGCTTGCGGCATCTGTTATCAACAGGCCGTACTCCAAGACTGTACTTTCATTCTTGGGAACCTACGAGATGGCGCAGTAATTACAAAATTGCGTTGTTCGGGAGAAGCGGAGGACAGGTATTTGTGCGAACATTGCGGTTTTATTTTATTTCTTTGTTTATTTGTCTTGTGGTTTTAACAGCACGCTTCAAGAGAAAAGCCATTGTCTACCTGCTGCTACCTGCTTTCTCAGGTGAATGTTGTAACGTCGCTGTCTAATGTCCTCTATATCGACACTTAAAATACAGATTTCCTTCCCTCGTTCGGTCTTGTGCTAGGGAGTATGAAGCCGAGTGTTGTATTAGAAACTATATGTGAAAAATAAATGCTATATCGATTGTTCCTAAGAAAAACAACGTGTTACATGCATCTGCAAAGTGAAAAATTTCTGGCACAATACTTTTAAACAAAGCAGTCGGCCAGTATGTTAGACCCAATTCAGGAACGGCAGTACGATCTAGCCAGAAGAATCGTTTGTTGTTGTTTGGAGTACGAAGTGTTTTCGATAAGAGAATGATGCAGCACTAGCATTAAGGCCATGGGTCGATTGAAATGTTGCTTGGTTTGATATGAGAGAAAATGTTTTAGATTAAGATCTAACGGAGGAGGCTGTTAAACAGGTTCGCTTTTCACTTGGAGTGGACAAAACAGCGCTCACTGGAACTATAACAGGAGCCTAAAGACAGTTGCGACAGGTGAACGGCAGTACTTTTACACCAGTCTTCCATACCTGTTTGTCGTAGATATTTTTGGTGTTGTGTTTAGGTTAAAACATGGAACAATTAAATGTAATAATCTGGTACCTGGTTTCATTCCTGCATGCTATGAAGACGTTTTATTGCCTTACACCATGTATGGGTCAAATGGTTCAAGAATAATATTTAAATATATACGTGGTATGTGTCTTTCATCTTATGGACTTGGTGGTAACTATAATATAAATTCGAGCTCATGCCGTAGCTAGTTCCTGTTGCGTTTCGTGCACTGCGAAGTTTGAAAATGACGCACGTCGAAAATACGCAACATGTCAAATGTAGTCCTGAAGGGCCTAATCATACCAGATTAAGTTAATGGATATGTAAGTATGGCAATAAGGAATTTATAAACAACATGAGCAATATTCTTAATGCTGGTTCCTATGGATTACCTGTTCTGTATGTTTTGTTGGTAAGCCGTGTGTACATACAGTCAGCAGCAAATATTCGTTGGACAAATGTTGTTATGTGAAGACTAGCGAAAATGAGCTTAAGTTTCACAATGATGTGATACAATATGACGATTATTAGATCTGCTTGTCATCAGCTGCTCTCATCACAAGATACACGACATCAAACTTACGTTTCAAAAACTTAATCGCCCTCATAATTTAAACTGAAGAGAGCCACAGCTATCAGCTCTTTCTAAATTTTCCTCACAGATGTTGTTTAGGCTGATACCTTGTAGCATAGCTTAACTGCTACCAATCAAGTGAGCAGCAATAGTAATTACGTTAAATATCTTATACCCTAGGTGGCGATTAGGCTAGGTCATCAGTGCTTAGCTGGGACCGTATAACGGAAAACAAACGCCAAGTTGGGTTTTATACACTACTGGCCATTAAAATTGCTACACCACGAAGGTGACGTGCTACAGACGCAAAATTTAACCGACGGGAAGAAGATGCTATGATATGCAAATGATTAGCTTTTCAGGGCATTCGCACAAGATTGGCGCCGGTGGCGACACTTACAACGTACTGACATGAGGAAAGTTTCCAACCGATTTCTCATACACAAACAGCAGTTTACCGGCGTTGCCTGGTGAAACGTTGTTGTGATGCCTCGTGTAAGGAGTAGAAATGCGTACCATCACGTTTCCGGCTTTGATATAGGTCGGATTGTAGCCTATCGCGATTGCGGTTTATCGTATCCCGATATTCCTGATCGCGTTTGGCGAGATCCAATGACTGTTAGCAGAATATGGAATCGGTGGGTTCAGGAGGGTAATACTGAACGCCGTGCTGGATCCCAACGGCCTCGTATCACTAGCAGTCGAGATGACAGGCATCTTATCCGCATGGCTGTAAGGGATCGTGCAGCCACGTCTTGATCCCTGAGTCAACAAGTGGGGACGCTTGCAAGACAACAAGGATCTGCACGAACAGTTCGACGACGTTTGCAGCAGCATGGACTATCAGCTCGGAGACCATGGCTGCGGTTACCCTTGACGCTGCATCACAGACAGGAGCGCCTGCGATGGTGTACTCAACGACGAACCTGGCTGCACGAATGGCAAAACGTCATTTTTTCAGATGAATCGAGGTTCTGTTACAGCAACATGATAGTCGCATCCGTGTTTGGCGACATCGCGGTGAACGCACATTGGAAGCGTGTATTCGTCATCGCCATACTGGCGTATCACCCGGCGTGATGGTATGGGGTGCCATTGGTTACACGTCTCGGTCGCCTCTTGTTCGTATTGACGGCACTTTGAACACTGGCCGTTACATTTCAGATGTGTTAGTTCCCGTGGCTCTACCCTTCATTCGATCACTGCGAAACCCCACATTTCAGGAGGATAATGCACGACCTATGTTACAGGTCCTGTACGGGCCTTTCTGGATACAGAAAATGTTTGACTGCTGCCCTGGCCAGCACATTCTCCAGATCTCTCATCAACTGAAAACGTCTGGTCAATGGTGGCCGAGCAACTGGCTCATCACAATACGCCAGTCACTACTCTTGATGAACTGTGGTATCGTGTTGAAGCTGCATGGACAGCTGTACCTGTACATGCTATCCAAGCTCTGTTTGACTCAATGCCCAGGCGTATCAAGGCCGTTATTACGACCAGAGGTGGTTGTTCTGGGTACTGATTTCTCAGGATCTATGCACCTAACTTGCGTGAAAATGTAATCACATGTCAGTTCTAGTATAATATATTTGTCCAATGTGTTTTTCTTCCTGGTGTAGCAATTTTAATTTCCAGTAGTGTATCTCGAAGCCTAAAAAGACTCATTGTGTAATAATAACATTACTACTTGTATCCCACGAAAATCCGGGGACATGACAAACGATTATTCGCAGCAAAAACTTTCATATGGACGTGTGCTCTCTTCAGAATGGTTTCCGAGTTAGAACACATTTAACATACATTGTTATTTAGTTTCTGTATTATTCATTACGCTGTCATGTTTACAAGTGTACACATGTCCAACAATTAGCAAACATTAAAATAATTATGCGTTTTACAAAGTATGATTTGATAAAATACACATTTTTAACATATTGACCTCAAGCGTTTTCGTAATCGTCGCATTACTGGTGTTTTACAATTCACAACAAGTATTTGAATAGCCCACGGTCAACTTCGGTGCATATATGCACTCTTTGAGGAATGAGTTCCGTTGCTTGTCTGAGTATCTCTGCACGTTCGCTAATGAGGGCAGCAGTGTCCATGATGCGACCAAGCAGTTCATTTTGTGTATTCACAACTGGTTTGCACATGTTAGACTTCATGCAACTGCTTAAACAAAAATCTTATGTCATGAAGTCTGGTGACATCGGTGGCCAGTTAACTGTCCTACCACGACGAATCTAGCGATTAGGGTAAGTGCGGCTGAGATATAAGGGGTCCCGTCACGCTGAGAGTACTTTCCAATCCCCGTGGCCAAAGGAACGTCCTAAAGGAGTTTCACAAAATATTTCTAAAAAAAAAAAAAAGTTGCAAGTAACCCTGTTACGTCATTCGCTTTTCTAAAGCGACTGGACCTACCAACATATTATCAGTCGTGTATCAAACAGTGATCGAAAAAAGAAGCAGGAAGTTTGGTTTCTACTATAGCAAGTTGTTTTTCCGGGGACATTCGATGATTATTACGCGTGTTGTTGATTCGATTCCATCTAAACATGGTCTCAATAGTGAGTAGTATTAATAGCGACTGTCATTTAACAGGTGTCAAAATTCAAGTGGTGTGGCATTATCACCAATGTGAAGATTGTGAGCACGACGTAGATGAAATGGGCACAAATTTCCCACATGTAATGTTCTACACACACACACACACGTGTTCCTGGGACACTGACGCGTTCAGACAGTGGCTGTGTCTGGTAGCAAGATCACGCTGCACCTTGTCAACAATGTGTTGCTGCTACACCACAGGTTATTAAAGTGCGCGTTCAGAAGAAAAACTGGAACATGGAAGCATACTTGTTGCAAGCAATGTGCTGAAGACTCTGGTAAACATTCTACGACCGAGAGTTCGACATGTTTTAAAGTGTCGACGCTGTTCTTCGACATCAGCAGGAGTGCTTTCGTCGTAGGAGCAGTTAACAAGCACCATATCTGCAGATTCTTCAGTAGTGCAGATGTGAGGCATTTAGTCGGCGCAAGTACAAACACAGCCAACCGACGCTTCTCTCTCACTCTCTCAATCCGTAGCACTACTTCATTCGCAACACACAGTGGGCCTATGTTCGTTAATGGCAGAAAGACATCCCGAGCAAAGAGGCTAAAAGCACTAAAACGTCAAAGAGGATAAGTGGGTAAGATACGTACCTGGGCCCCACTAACAATAAAACAAATCTAGATGTATTCTATCTCGTAAATCATTTGGAATAGGAAATACGTTCACATGAAATTTCTCGCTTCCAATGAGTGTTGCTTTAATATCCCTGAATACTTACAATTTCCCTTGGGACACCCTGTGTACTGGTTTAAAATTCGAATTCACTATGGTTTTTTGGTACTATATGTAACACAAAAATGTCAGGAAATGTAATGGCTGGCATGGGACAATACTACTCTCTTGTTAGTGGAAGTCTGAAAATGTAGCGTATTTTAATGCCAACGGTAACCAAGTACGGAACTTTTTCCACTTTCAGTAAATACTTTGCGAAAATTTATGTAGCAACACGATTATGTTAGACTTCAATTATGTGTGGTTACATTATTTTGTATTATGACATAATGTTGTAACCCCATGTGAATTTTATTGTGTCCAAGTGTAGAATGAGAAATTTGGTAAAAAATGCAGTAATAATATTTTTTTAGTGAGAAAGAAAATTTTTACTCAGTGAAATATTCATTGAGCTCAATACTTTTCGTCCAAGGCAATTTCGTTACCCGATGCAGTTAATGTTACTCAATGCAAAGAAGTTACCTCATGTCAGCCGGCGGGAGTGGCCGAGCGGTTCTATGCGCTACAGTGTGGAACCGCGAGACCGCTACGGTTGCAGGTTCGAATCATACCTCGGGCATGGATATGTGTGATATCCTTAGGTTAGTTAGGTTTAAGAAGTTCTAAGTACTAGGGGACTGATGACCTCAGAAGTTAAGTTCCATAGTGCTCAGAGCCATTTGAACAATTTTTTCCTCGTCTCATATCTAGAAACTGTATTTAAAAACTATTACAACACATTTTCAAGACGTAATGAGAAACTCATTCAATATTAGAAGTATGTCTTTTGAAATCGCAGCTGTATAAAGATTTTACTACAGTCAGTTTAAATCAAAACCGATTATCTTCACGATGTTTTGATGGGTGTACTATCTTTTAAACACGTTGAAAATTATCTGTGTAGCTCGGAAATGGTTTTTGTATATGATACTTCATATTGCTCCGTATTCCAAATTATTTTGTACAAGATTATCTGTGTAGCTCGGAAATTATTGTTGTAAATGATAGTTCATACGGCTGCGTATTAAAATTATTTTGTACAGATATTTCCCTACTGATCTCTTGCACCCTTCCATGACAATGGCCAGTTTGTAAGGAGATATACTGTCCTTGTGCGAAAGTGCGATCACTGTCGTTAAGACAACTCGCAAACAACTTATTTTATATCTCGACCAGTAGCTGATTTTATAAAATACAAGTTTATGGTAACACGTAATGCTGATCATGTGGTATGAACATGTAATTCATATGGACTGCCACACAAATTTATAAGGATATGACACTATATGCTGTAAGTAATGTATATTATGCGTTGGTTTCAGAGCAAACTGTCGCAAATGTGTACTCCTCTTACACATTCAGATGAATTCTCTGCAGTTACGTAAGAAAGCCTCCAAGTGCTTTGTGACTAGTTTAAAATTGTTGGAAACTGTTCTGATAATTGCTTTTGAACCATCAAATCGTAAATTATTATCATGAACAGATGAACAAAATGTAAGTTCTCCTGTGGTTGACGAAGTATCGCACATTGCAGTATACTTTTGCTTGCTTACTGCCAGCGACATGTTTATTGCATTTTCTTTTTGAAAGGTGTAAATATTCTCAAGAAATTCCTAAGACTGCAAGCTCTGTTCACAGGGTGAACAACTCTATCTTACAGCACTCCCCTAAAAAGGATCAGGAATATCATTCACTTAAAATTAAAATCGGTACGTTAACTGTAACAGTCTCACCAGATTCGTATTTTATTTCCCTATTCTTCATACACAGACAAGATTTGCTCGTGTATTGATCTCCCGAAACCTTTCTAAAGATGGCTGAATGTAATAGCAGCCCTACGTTCGTTCTAGTGGCAAGCTTTCAATAAGGCACTCATGATTATCTCCTTCTCGGTGCACCAATTGAAAACAATTGACCGGTAGCTGTACAGCAAATGCAGTACACGCTCTTTGTGCTCTTCGCTAAATCAGCTGATAAATATCTGCTCTGATTAACGCCAAACAGTAATTAATGTGAAGAGGTATTATAAGAGTAGGCACTTGAAAATTGTATATCGATGAAATGAGCTGATAGAATGAAAATAAATGACTATGATTATAAGAAAGCGAAGGTGGAAACTGGAACAGTCCTTTAATACATTTGTTGTTGTGGCATAACTTATTGTTTAGGGAGAATATTTTGAGATCATAGATCCTATTACACCAGCTTGAAACGAACAAGTACTTCCGTTTGTGTTGAACATTCGACATGCATTATAGCCGGCTGGCTTCTATCAGTCTATTTCTTTTCGGGCCAGTATATGTACTTTTAACGAATTCAGATGTTTTACGTGAATGAAGTTGCGAGAAGGAATTAATGCTGATTTTCTGAGAGAAATTTGTCTTCTACGAGGAATGCCACTATTTTCGATCATAAAATATTCTTTAGGATTCTTTAACAAACAGACGTTTGGAATAACGATCTACAATTAAATACTCTAGTTACTTTATGTTCCTTGCGAACGGTAATGAGGTTTGCTCTTTTACTGTCAAGGGGCTTATAATTGCTGGAGTAATCCTACATAAATACGAACTAGGATAGGACATAATTCTGCCACATATTCTGTGCAAAATTTTATCAGCAGTTTTGGGATCTGAGGCTTTTTTCACTTTTAGTTGCTTCTCAACCCCTGGGGTCCTCTTCGTATTCGTCAAACGTTACTACCATACGTTGCCTAATTTTAATGAACGTATTTCTAAATGTGGCGCAAAATGTGGACAAATCAGGTTTGCTTCCTTCTTTTAGATACCAACTGATGTACGAGAACCTGGGAAGAAAGTTTTTATATAAACTCATGCACGTAAATTAACGATCATTGCAGAATTTGGTGCCACACAACGTCGCACTACACAAAACTGGCGCTTAAAGCATAGGCATATAGGGAGTACACACGACACAGATCTATAAATCCACGGTATTGGTGATAAGCTAAGAAAACCGTCCCGAAACACATGTGCTACAAAACGCCACTGTTTCCTGCGCATATATCCCGACATCAGTATGGAATATGATCACCATGCAGACGTACACAGGCCACACAATGGGTTAGCATACTCTGGATCAGGTGGTCGAGCAGCTGCTGGGGTATAGCATCCCATTCTTGCACCAGTGACTGTCGGAGCTCCTGAAGTGTCGTAGGGGTTTGAAGACGTGCAGCTATACGTCGACTGAGAGCATCCCAGACGCGCTCGAAGGTGTTTAGGTCTGGAGAACAGGAGGCCACTCCTGATATCTCCTATTTCAAGGTACTCCTCCACGATGGCAGCTCGGTGGGGCCGTGCATTATCATCCATCAGGAGGAAGGTGGGACGTACAGCACCCCTGAAAAGGCAGACATACTGGTGTAAAATGACTTACCGGTACACCTGACCTGTTACAGTTCCTCTGTCAAAGACATGCAGGGGTGTACGTGCACCAATCATAATCCCACCCCATCAAACCACGACCTCCATACAGGTCCCATTCAAGAACATTAAGGGGTTGGTACCTGGTTCCTGGTTCACGCCATATGAAAACCAGGCGAGAATCACTGTTCAGACTATACCTGTCCATGAACATAACCTGGGACCACTGTCCCAATGACCACGTACTGTGTTATTGACACCAGGCTTTACGGGCTCTCCTGTGACCAGGGGTCAGTGGAATGCACCTTGCAGTCTCCGGCCGAATAAACCATGTCTGTTCAGTCGTCTGAAGACCGTGTGTCTGGAGACAATTGTTCCAGTGGTTGCGGTAAGGTCCCGAGCAAGGCTACCTGCAGTACTCTATGGCCGTCCGCGGGCACTGATGGTGAGATATCGGTCTTCTTGTGGTGTTGTACTCTGTGGACGTCCCGTACTGTAACGCCTGGACACGTTTCCTGTCTGCTGGAATCGTTGCCACAATCTTGACATCACACTCTGTGGCACACGTGCTGTGTTTGACTAGCCTCCAGTCGCCCTAGTATTGTACCCCTCATAACGTCATCAATATGTGTTCCTTGAGCCATTTTCAACACACAGTCACCATTAGCACGTCTGAAAACGTCCTCACACTTACTCGCTGCACCGTACTCTGACATGCACCAACACACCTCTGCGTATGTGGACTACTGCCACCGCCACCGTGCGGCGACCGCAGGTCAAATGCACCGCTCGGTAATACTCTGAGGTGATTTAAACCCGTAAACCGCCCACCATAGCGTTTTTTCACCATGTATCACCATTATCTTTAATTTAAGAGTATGAGTGTAGTTATAGACTACATAGATTCAGAATTTCATAATATATTGTAAAGGATATTTCACGAAAATCTTGTAGGAAATTATCGTTGGCTTGACACGTAGCTCATTTTAGTGATGACTGTTTCTATTCAGTTCATTGATGACACTCCAGTCTACGATTTATTATAAGTACGAATCTGATTTTCCTGCATTTGCTAAACAGTCTCATAAATCGAAGATGATTTTCTTTGCCATTTATTATTATGCCACTAGATATGTAAGATTTTAATCATCTGACTTCGCTTTACCAAAGCACAATTTTCAGATTAGATTAGAAAATGGCTTCAGTATAAAAGCCGAAACCGGTCTTGGAGTAAAATAAGGAACTTTTTTTGCATCTGGAGCGTTTATTCATCAAGTCTTGCACTTGTAAAGTTTGATGCAAATGTTCTCATTGCCTTCTTTTGGTAGGATGTCAGCCATTCCCCATCTGCACTATCCAACACAAATGTTCTGATAGACTTCTTGACAAAGTTTTTATCTCTGGTGACAGTCATCGCTATGAATGTATCATGACTGAAAATCCATACCTTTTTTATCGCTTTTGATTATATTAGGTAAGTTTGTGGAAACGAGATCAGAGCTATGTTTCTGACATATTGCCTTTCAGTTCTCGGACAGTCGTTCGAGGAAGTTATCTGATAAAGCTTTCGGTGGCATGTCCCTACAGCCAGATACTGACGAGCAGTTTTCCCCGCAAATACTTAGAGATAAAAGATGGCACCTATTCAGTAGGCGCAGTTATTCCTGACTTTTGTTATTTAGAGTTATTGGGAGAAGGCAAACTTAAGGTCATTAATGTTTTGTGTTTAAGGAGTGTCACGTGTAGAAAAGTACACCTACTTTTACAACTGCATATGTAACCTGTGTCTTGAAAGGAGGATATAAGATGAACATCAACAAAAGCAAAACAAGGATAATGGAATGTAGTCGAATTAAGTCGGGTGATGCTGAGGGAATTAGATTAGGAAATGAGGCACTTAAAGTAGTAAAGGAGTTTTGCTATTTGGGGAGCAAAATAACTGATGATAGTCGAAGTAGAGAGGATATAAAATGTAGGCTGGCAATGGCAAGGAAAGCGTTTCTGAAGAAGAGAAATTTGTTAACATCCAGTATTGATTTAAGTGTCAGGAAGTCATTTCTGAAAGTATTCGTATGGAGTGTAGCCATGTATGGAAGTGAAACATGGACGATAAATAGTTTGGACAAGAAGAGAATAGAAGCTTTCGAAATGTGGTGCTACAGAAGAATGCTGAAGATTAGATGGGTAGATCACATAACTAATGAGGAAGTATTGAATAGGATTGGGGAGAAGAAAAGTTTGTGGCACAACTTGACCAGAAGAAGGGATCGGTTGGTAGGACATGTTCTGAGGCATCAAGGGATCACCAATTTAGTATTGGAGGGCAGCGTGGAGGGTAAAAATCGTAGAGGGAGACCAAGAGATGAATACACTAAGCAGATTCAGAAAGATGTAGGTTGCAGTAGGTACTGGGAGATGAAAAAGCTTGCACAGGATAGAGTAGCATGGAGAGCTGCATCATACCAGTCTCAGGACTGAAGACCACAACAACAACAACATGTAACCTGCCAACCGCTGCAATGTCCATGGTAACGGAAGTGACTATGTAGCTTGGAATCACAAGAACCTTTATATTCGGTCCGTTTGTCTTTGAACATACACCCAGACGGCTTGTCAGGTGTACGTTGAGGTCTGCAAGTTCTCGAGACTTCCTTGTACAGCATGTGACTCCTGCTTTAGAGCAGCACAGTTGTTGTAGAAACTACTGTTTTCATACAGGTCGTGACAACACCTCATGTCACTTGTGCTCTGAAAGATCTGCTTAATGCAACCTTATAACCACAGGTTTTCTAGATGAATGGCCTGCAGGATTACCTGATCTGAATGTATGCGGTTTTTGGCTCAGGGGTATCTACGAAAACAACGCGTTTACCAGAGACACGTTCCGTCTCTACTTGACCTGAAGGTCAGTATACATGAACACGTCTCCCATATTCCAACGCAAAGGCTGCGAGGAGCTGTCGATCACGTCGTTTTACGGATGCAGCATCTCGTCCATGTCTCCGGTACTCACACTGAACAAAATCGACACTAAGCGTTTCTAACTTGTTTGACCTTCTCTGCTCACGTCTCGTTCCTAAAGCATTACATATGGAAACATTTCTACACGTCTTTCTTGCATTAACAGCGACAGATTTGCATCTGGTGGCCGAAACTGGGATCAATATTGTTTAAAGAGTAAATCATTCCCTCTTCAACGCAACAGAATATCTACCAAGTTTCGCTGCCACACGTTAGCTACAGACCACACTGGAGCTCTGTGAGCAGCTGCACTCTCAGGTTATTCAGCAACTCCGTGACGCTCTCCCGTTGGTCAAACCAAGTTGCCATTCTTTGTATCCACTCAGTATTCTCTATTCGTCCTATTTGGTATGGGTTCATACAGCAGAGCAATATTCCAGGAAAGGGCACGAGAGCGTTTTGTAAGCAATCTCCTTTGTAAACTGACTGCATTTTCCGTTTCCTGCCACCAGCTTCAAATAATAAACCGTGCCGTAAAACTTCAGCAGCTTCAGAATCATCCACAGGAGCTTCTAAATTCTTTGGAAGTTCACCTCATTTGAAACACCACAAATTTGCCCATATTTGTCAAACTGTAACTCAGAACACGTTGTGCACTGCTCCAATGGGGAATGGTCAAGATACTTTATTTGGAGGAAAATTTACTCAAAACACAACCACATCAGCAACAAGCACAAAAGCTGGGGAAGAAGGGGGGAGGGGGAGGGGACTCCAATCCACGCAAACTATGAGCGAGGAAGGACTCGCTTCCGACACACCGCTTAACTTTTCTAGAACCGACCAGACAAAAGAGTGCGCATTATACTATTTAACATATATTTATTTTATTAAGTCTCCACGTCCATAATTAACAAAGCTAGGAACTAAAGATTTCTTAAACCATTCACACAATTTTTATTCTTCCAGAGTTCTCGGTTGCACTGCCGGATGCAATTGTCGAAGGTCCACAATATTTCGGCGAACAACAACCGTTCGCCTCCATCAGGTGGCAGTGACTGAATGAGGGGTCTGCTGACGCTGATGCTCTATTAGCGAGCACTCCTTCCAGTGGAGGCAAAAAATGCTGTTTCTGCTGCTCCTGTGGACAAGAAAAGAAAAAACTGTTGTATTCGAATTGTTCTTGGGTCATGTAGTGATGACATCCTATGTCTTCTGCGAGACAATTATTCTCGTAGCAGGTCAGGTTATCGTATTTTTGGCATGTGGTGTGGTTGATGGGCCGGTCCTCGGATTGTCCCGCCTTCTTGAAGAAGGATTTCGCGATGATTCTGAATCTCTCCTGCAGAAGCCGGATGCCCGTGTCCTCGTGCAGAAGACGAGTGGAGTATTCCCTCGGAAGACTTAAAGCAGTCTTCATAGGTTGATTTTATATCCTTTGCAGCCTTGCGATGAGCGAATCTGCGGCCTTTCCCCACACCAAAGCCGTATATTCCAACACAGGTCCGACCAGTGTTAGGTACAGCGTGATGCATTGTTGGGGCGGCAGTGTCGACTGCGGGTTCAGCAGCGGGTAGAGAGCGCGAAGGAGCCCTATGGCACTGCTTCTGACGTTTCGGATATGAGACGCCCATGAGAGTCTTTGATCGAAGGTATAAATGACACCTAAGTACTTCGCCGTCCTACCCATGGGATGGGTGCCCCAGGATTTCAAACGGCGGGAGACCTGCCGGCAGCATTCTTTGGGTGAAGATCACTGCACGGCTCTTCGTTGCGTTGAATTTAGGCCGCCATTTCGTCAACCAAGAATGTCGCATCAGAGTTGGAGACGGTGTAGCACCGAGGGCGCGTTCATGCTGCGCGTATACAGCACTGTTTCGTCGACGTAGAGTGCCAATTCGACGTGCGCCACTCGCAGAACAGGAGGCAGCGACGGAATAAACAACTAACTGCTGAAGAGCCTCCCACCAGGTGCACCTCAACATTTAGCTGACGTGTTCAATGAGATATGCCGCAAAGACAGCTACCCTGCAGAATGGAAACACGTTGCAGTTCTGGCCAACCCGAAGCCGATAGAGGTCTGTACGCAAAAAGGCTGATGGAACATGACATCCAGGAGGACGTTATTCCTGACGAGCAGTTCGGTATCGTAGTAGTCATTCAACCTTTCACCAGCTTCTGAGGCTGGAGGAGTCGGCGACGAGAGCACTGCAAACAAGAGACTACCTTATAGTGGTGTTCCTCGATATGTCTGGAGCCTTCGATTGCATATGCCATAACGGCCTCGTGTCAGACTCTTTGTACTCGGGATACAGATGTCGCACGCTGTCCTCGTCAGATCCTACCTAGCGGAGCGTGCCTTTCATGTCATGGCAGACGATGGTACGTCCACAGACCGACATATACATATTGGTGTGTCACAGGGGTTGGTTCTCGGCCCCTTGCTTTACTCACTGTACTGTTCCGACATTCCGCGGCTGGCACGTCGAATTGGCACTCTATATCAACGAAACAGCGCTATATACCAGCAGCATAAACGCGCACTCGGTGCAACACCGTCTCCAACTCGGGTGCGATATTCTTGATTCATGGTCGACGAAACGGTGGCCTAAATTCAACGCAGCGAATAGCCAGGCAGTGATCTTCACCCGAAGAATGCTGCCAACAGGTCTCCCGCCCGTCGAAATCCTGGAGGTACCCATCCCATGGGCCAGATGGCGAAGTACTTAGATGTCATTTTTACCGTAGTCCATAGGCTCTCATAGGTGCCCCATGTCGGAGACATCAGAAGCAAAGCCGCAGGGCGCCTTCGCTCGACCGTGAACCGGGCCATCAACCACACCACAGGCCAACCATACGTTGGCCTGATCTGCTGGGAGAATAATTTTCGCGCAGAAGACACAGAATACATTCACCACACCATCCAAGTCCATTCGTACAGAAAAGGGTTTTCATTTCTTCCCCACGGAGCAGCAGTAACAGCATGTTTTTGCTTACGCTGCTCAACATTCCGAGCAAGGAAACTTGGGCAGTGTTGCGTAAGTGTAGCGGACGCCCCTTCCATCGGCAGCGCCTGATGACGGGCGAACGGGAATTCGCCGAAATATAGTAGACCTTCGACAGTTGTAGTCGGTAGTACACTCGAGAACCTTGGAAGCATGATATACAACGGGGAAGCCTCAGATCGCAGATTAATTTTCTAATCTTTAAGTACCCACTCTATTACTGTGATTTCATTCCTCGCAGGTGGGCGACCGTTGTGGTAAGGTTGGCCGACCAGGGTGGCCAAGCAGTTCTAGGCGCTACAGTCTGGAACCGCGTGACCACTACGGCCGCAGGTTAGAATCCTGCCTCGGGCATGGATGTGTGTGATGTCCTTAGGTTAGTTAGGTTTAAGTAGTTCTAAGTTCTAGGGAACTGATGACCACACAGTTAAGTCCCATAGTGCTCAGAGCCATTTTGTGGTAAGGTTGTTCTGCACATACTTCATTAATTTATCCTGTAATACTGTCGAAGTATTCTGGTACTTAACTGACACTGAGATCATGCTGACGTAGAATGATACTACGGCTAATATGTCTGCATTCTCAAGCCAGTGCAAACATATGATTATTGACAAAAGCCCACATACAGCGATTGATGTTGTCCATAAAAGTATGTGGTTGGATTCGCATTCATCGATGTTCTACCAGGGAGCTGATGCTGCGTAGTAAGTTACTGCACCGGAATAAATTTATTAAAATTCAAACAAATCATTTTATTTTAACAAGCAAAAAATTTCACACGAAAGCAATCTCTGCGAAAAACTTTCAACATATCAGATGAGAACGACACATACTACCAGAATTTATTAATGTGACTGTACAAAAGGCCACTGATGGCAGAACTTACTAAAGCCCCAACATGGCAATTTATTGAGATGCGGGTTAAGCCTCAAACTGCCAACAAGATTTACTGTTACAACTTAAGAAAAATAACTCTTGACACCATAAAATTCAGCAACCAGTGCTAAGAGAATTCACTAAAAAATTACTTAAAGTCCAAGCACACACAGATTTCATGAAACCAGCACTCGGCAGTTTCAATAAAAACAGTTATTGACATCAGGTATTAAGCATTACTACCAACATTACTGACTCAAATTACGAAAAGTAACTGTTGACAAAACCAATCTGAGGAACACCGCCAACAGAATTTACAACAGTGGCTTATGAAATTTAACTGCTGGCAGAATTTAATAGAGTGATCAAATGAGCGCAAAGTTAAACTAAACAGCAACTGTCAACATGACAACTATTTAAAAAAAAACCATAGGCGTTTATAAATTTAGTTCATCGTTGACATTTTAATTGAAAGCTACATTAAATTTAGGGTGGGCAGTCCACCGAAATACAGGAGCAAATATATTTATTACTACCGGACCAGCAATGTCCTTGTAAACAGTGAATGTTAAAGCAAACAGTAGATACTTTCAGTCAGACAACTTACTACAGGCAATCAAATTTTAATGTGACCAAAACTCAGTCCCTTCAATTATACTCTGAAATAACACAAAATTTTGCCCGTGAAACGGGACCGTCTAACGGTAACAGAAGCAGAACCAAAACAGAAACTTGGCTTAGGAGCAATAGACCAAATGGCTGGCCAGCCTAACATATTTCTTAACGTAGCTGCATTAACGTGGCTTATGGATAACATAAAGCTTTTTCGTAGTGTTTGAGTGGAGGCGTTACTTGTAATATGCTGGATCCGGTTTCGGGCTCCCTGAACTTACAACATGAGCAGACAGAATTGCAAAATCCCCTTCCTGTAACAGACGATATATAGATGAACATTTTAAGAACTATAAACAAACTATACGTAAACAGAACAGACCACGTTGAGAGTAAGGGAACGCTCGTCATCACAAGGTACAATAAACAATTTTAACTATCACGTCAATGGAGTGACAAATCCCACGAGGATTTACTATTTTAAACATGGCCTTCAGCCTACGTTACCCGACTTGGCCAAGCATTACGGATTGTCGCTAATAAATCACTGAATAACCAACCTGATGTAACGACATTGAAGAGCCAAAGCAACTGGTACACCTGCCTAATATCGTCCAGCACCCCCGTGAGCATGCAAAAGTCCCGTAACACGACGTGGCAAGGACTCGACTACTCGGCTAACGTCTACAGTAATGCTGTAGGGTATTGACACGATGAATCCTGCAGGGCTGTCCACAAATCCGTAAGAGTACGAGAGGGTGGAGATCTCTTCTGAACAGAACGTTGCAAGGCATCAAAGATATGCTCAATAATGTTCATGTCTGGGGAGTTTGATGGCCATCGGAAGCGTTTAAATTCAGAAGAGTGTTGCTGGAGTCACTCTGTAGCAATTCTGGACATGTGGTGTATCACGTTGTCCTGCTGAAATTGTCCAAGTCCGTCGGAAAGCATAATGGAAATAAATGGATGCAAGTGATCAGACAGGATGCTTAAGTATGTATCACCTGTCAGAGTCGTATATAGACGTATCAGGGGTCCCATATCACTCCAACTGCACATGTCCCACACCATTACGGAGCCTCCACCAGCTTGAACAATCCCCTGCTGACATGCAGGATCCATGAATTCATGAGGTTGTTTCCATACCCGTACACGTCCATCCGTTCGATGCAATGTTAAACGAGACTCGTCCGGCCAGGCAACATGTTTCCAGTCATCAACAGTCCAATGTCGGTGTTGACGGGCCCAGGCGACGCGTAAAGCTTTGTGTCGTGCAGTCACGAAGGGCACACGAGTGGGTCTTCGGCTCCGAAAGCCCATATCGATGATGTTTCGTTGAATGATTCACATCCTGACACTCGCTGATGGCCCAGCATTGGAATCTGCACCAAACTGTGGAAGGGTTGCACTTCTGTCACATAGATCGATTCCCTTCAGTCGTCGTTGGCCTGTTTTGCAGGATCTTTTCCTGGCCGCAGCGATCTCGGAGATTTGATGTTTTACCGGATTCCTGATATCCACGGTACACTCTTAAAATGGTCTTACGGGAAAATCCACACTTCATCGCTACCTCGGAGATGCTGTGTCCCATCATTTGTGCGCCGACTGTAACACCACGTTGAAACTCACTGTAATCTTGATAATCTGCCATTTTAGCAGCAGTAACCGATCTAATAACTGCGCCATATACTTGTTGTCTTATACAGGCGTTCCCACTCGCAACGCCGTATTCTGTCTGTTTATATACCTTTGTATTTGAATATGCATGCCTATACTAGCTTCTTTTGCACTTCAGCGTAGTTCACTGATTCTGCTGTGTTTTTGACAAAATTTGGGTAACCAGGACCACAATATAGCTGTCGTTAAGAAACCAACAGGAATTAATACACAGGCAGCCGTTGCCCTCCATCGCTGCTGATACAGGATTCTTCGGGACCAGGATTGGGTGCGTGAGCTGCCCCCGGTTACTGTGATCATATGTATCGCCTAGGCAGCACGTAGCGCGTGCAGCTAGCATTCTCTTACTCGCGCACAGGACTAAATACTGCCGGTAATATACGATCAGGAGCTGACGCTCAGGTTTGTGGTCACATTAGTAACTGTTTGCTTCGTAGTAATTATTGCACTAGGACAACACAATGAATACTTACGACACAATATAACTCGTACGTAATTTTTTCATAGTGCGGCCAGCACGTACTTCTTGTTCCACTTTCTTCTGAGTGTGAAGATGGCGTTTCAGCAACGTTCGAAAAACTACGATCAGATGACACCAACAGATGGCAGAAAAGAGTCCGACCGTCTGCAGTTCGATAGAGGCACGACACACCGACAAAGAAAGAAATACAGAATAATCTTTTCACTGCGTAATGCCATAATGATTGCTGTAGGGGAGCTAAGTAATACACTACATAGGTTGACAGCACTCACGACCAGCGCGAAACGTTCCAAATTCTGTCGTTCAGTTCTGTAGAGAACGTTGAGGGTGGGGGGGGGGGGGGGTGGAGGGAGGGGCGGGGATACATATATCAAGAGAAAGAGAATGAAATACCACTCGCGTCGGTTTAATTTACTGGTCGCAGATACAACACAGACACAAAGTAATAAGCAAAGAACACATAATTTTTGTCAAACATCAGTAAAGTTAATACATGTCATCTTACCAAGAAGCGTGAAGTACGGAGCTGGCCAAATACTTATGAGAAAGAAAGAAACATCTCTTTTAATCACTCAGCTATTGTCTTAAAACGTATTTTCGCTAGCATCTCTACGTTCGGAGTGAGATTACAAGTCATCCAGCAGAAGAACATCAGTAAGACTACTTCTAAGATTCGATTTCGTTAATGTGATTGCTGAAAAAACACTTTCGCAAGTACATATGTGATCCGAGCATACTAAAGACTCGAGAAGCTATTAACAACCGCGGAAACTGTTCTCAAGGGAGCTTCTAGTACAACGTTTCAGTATTTTCTGTTGTACGAAACCTCTCAATGAGCACACGACTATTATGAAAGTTATTGAGCTCCATCTGGATTGCAGTAGCACACTTTCAACACCCATTGCAAAAACAGTTGCGGAAATACTAAAATCAAGTTCAAATCGATTTAAACCACGAAGTATACTGTCAAAGTTTTGCAACAAAGCCTGTAGCAGCGTAAGAAATTCGTCAAAAGTTTTGCCCAATGTCTCCTTTTCAAGACTTATTCATTTATAACTAGTGCGACATTCGGTAAGCGCGCAGATGATCTTGATGAAAGTTCCTTTATCCACAACAACAGTTTTATTTTAAATCCCAAAACCAGAGTCAAAAATATTATTCATTTGTCAACGTCTACCCTGCGTAGTTACACTCATTCAGGTGCTTCGTAACATCATGCAGAAGTACAAGATCTAATATCCACTGCAAGTTATCAAACACTTTTACGGAGTTCCTCTCTTGTACATACTAAGCCTTTAAGCAAGTTGAAAAAACGTTCTAAAACAACACCACGATACAACCTGTGTACTTCGTAAAAATATAGCACATCGCCAGATACACCTACCAGCTCTATCAGGAAGGATTTAAACTGCCGAAGACCCATACAGTACGATCTCAGTTTACTCACTGTTTCTGCAACATCAAAGAGCCTTCAACACCGACAACACGAACAACAGAAAGTAAAGACGCCCGTCTTGCTCCGGGCACAACGGTAACAAAGGAGCGACTCTAACAGAGAAGTGGAGGGCAAGCTGCTGGCTGAAGCGCCCACGGGCAAACTATGTGGGCACACAGACGCTCGTGCCTGCAATAGCGCATTTGCCCACCCCTGTTCAAGGCACTAAACGCCGATTTGTCCAACAAACTGCAGGTATCCTTCAACTGCTTATCCCACCGATTAATGTTATTTCTGTGTTGTGGTGCTTCGGTGTACATACGATGATATTCACGTTGAACACTGGTCACGGATTCTAGTTTAGCAAGTCACAGAACAAATGTACGACCACAGCTGTATCTTGATAAAGTCTTTATTGTCTCAAGACACAGCTGTGGTGGTTCCTTTTCTCATATACATCAGCTGAAGTCCTCGTCCATGTAATAGGATGGACATCCATAAATTAAAGAAAACTTTCCTCTGTACCGTCCATATCTCGACTGACGTGGCCTGATCTATTGCTGCTTCAGGCTTCGCTGTGTCGCGTCGTCTCCTGCTCGTGCACACCAGTGAACGGTATATTACAGAAGCTCTTTGCGATACTGTCCAACGCAGCACAAGTTTCAATCTTTCGTTTCGTTTCTATTAGCCATAACAAGCGTTCACAACTTCAATATGACGTTTCGGACGCACTGTACTTGCTGCTGCAAATTGCCCAACTTCTGAGGAGACTGATCCGTCTTTTAAATGATGATTCAACGTTTCCAGAATCAGTCTTTTATTCTGCAGCGGAGTGTGCGTTGTTTCAAACTTCTTGCCAGATTAAAGCAATGTGCCTTTCCGGGATCCGACACCAGAGGAAAGTAAGTTATGGAGAAATGGCTTAGAAACAACCGGGAATGTCAATACTGTAAGATACACGGAAGAACTTGTGTAAAATTTAAATGATAGGAGAGACTTATTGGTAGAAGTAAAGCTGTAAGCACGGATCGTGAGTCGTATCTTGATAGTTCAACCGGTCAGAACATAGCCCTAGGTCCTGGTCCAGCATACAGTTTTAATCTGCCAGGAAGTTTCAACATTCCGCGTGTTGTTAAAAAATAACTTATCTCCCATCTTGGGTTTCAGCTACTTTCAGTACATAAAATAAGGTGATGTTAACTCTAGCTTTCGCGATGAACCTGTAGCGACCGCGGCCAGCAGTTCCGTACAGTGTAGTGACGAGTTTTTCACGCGTGTGTCGTGCGCTAGTATTCGATTTCGCGCCGCTAAATTAGCTCCCGTAGGCCGCCAGGAGCTCTGTGTTTGGTCTATAAACTCCGTGCCGTTTACACTAAGTTTCTAACGATTTATATGTTCATGTCTCCTATAAGTTTTGTTGTGTGATTGCCCATAGCCCTTTGTAACGAGTAAACAAGAGGCTTATTCGTTCTTTCTCGAGTTTGCCTTCGCGTACAGCGCGTCTGAAGAACGTTCTGTATTATTCGACCTACGAACGAATAAAGTTGTCTTCACCCCAGCAATGAATATGTTGTTTGTGCGTTATTTATTTTTGTCCAAACAGGCAGGTTAACCGGTTGAACGGGCCAGACTCACCCCTAAGGCCAAAAACACACCAGTTTACTAATAATATCACAAGCCGGTGATGCATTTCTATCTGATAACCTCTATGTTCCACCCAACCTATAATAGTAGAAATAATGCATCGTGTGACCGTTTGAGATGTACGAGGCATGTTAATAAACTAAGTATACAGTGACCAAAGTGGGTGGCAGAGAAGGATCTCCTGGCCAGAGCGAGCACAGCTGGAACAGGGTAGTATTTCAGATCACGTGGTAGTTTCCAGCTGGGTGAAAGACGTCGGTAATAAATCCCGCCAAGCGTTGGGGTCCGGCTTCCTATTCGCGGAAGGAATAACGTCTACCGTAATTTTTTCGCGAATCAAAACGGTTTACAGCGAAGGTGCTGTGAACAGAAATATTTTGTTCAAGTGGTGTAGGGATTTTACGGGAGCTGAAGAAATGTTCATGACGAACAAAGGAGTGGAACACTTTCCATGAGCTGGTGCAAAAAACCGAGGAAACTGTTCGTGACGACCGCCTATAGCCCTACCACTACTGTTGTAATTTAATATAATTTTCCCTATATAACAGAAAACCGTGTCTCGATGTTGCCACGTATAACCCTCTTACTGAAATTTAGTTTAGTTTCCAAATAAATGGGAGGATAGTCCAGTTAATAGGAAAAGCTAATCAGTAGAGTTGCCCATTTTACAGGGTTTGACCGTGTGTTGTGGGTAATGGATAAGTAGTCCATTAAATTTTGGGCATGCAGGCGCGCAAATAAAATTTCCTCCACTGATATTTCGGCTGCGTATCGTCCGGCCATCCTCAGAGTGAGTCACAAGACTGATGACAAGATCCCAAGCTCTGCCTTATATGCTCCACCGCGGCGGTACTGCGCATGCGAGTCACAGATGCTGCTCGGCGGCAAAGAAATACGCTTACTCATGCGCCGCCTATGGCGAAGGCGTATAGACATTCGATTCGCTTGTCCATGTATGATCGGTGGCGGTGACGCTCCGACGACTTCTCTGCAGTTTCATTACCCCAAGAGCCGGATTCCATGCTTCGTCCAAATTAAAATCATTATCTCTATTTATTAAATTATTAGCTAATCTAATCTCTATAGCTTCCTTGAAGACAGATTCCCAAATGGAAGAGGTGTATGTTAAAATCTTCACATCACTGTAATTCATGGAATGCCCTGTATCAATACAACGTTCGGTCACAGCTGACTTGTCTGTCTGTAATAAGCATGTGTATTTTCGATGCTCCGCACATCTCTCATGAACGATGCGTGCTGTTTGACCTATCTCCGACTTCTCACAATTTCCGCAAGGAATATGATACACACCCGCTTTACAAAGCTGTAAATCGTCCTCCACAGAGCCGAGTAAAACTGCAATCTTCGTGAGGGGCCGGAACATCACCTTAACACAGTGTTTCTCAAGAATACGAACTATCTTCGAGGAAAGAGCACCCACAAAGCGCAAAAACGCACTAGATCTGAAGAAATTACTATCTTCTTCCCCATCACATACCTGCATTCTAGGTTTTGCATTGAATGCTCTACGAATCTGTTGCGGAGAAAATCCCGATTCAAAAATGCTTTTGAGGTATGTGAGCTCTTGTTGCAAATTGTCTTTATCGGATATATAGTGCGCCCTATGCACTAAGGTCTTGAGGACACCTATGATCTGAAGTGTGATGGCAGCTACTGGTATGTGTGTGTCGGTTTCCGATATACGGCATGTCCTACTGTGCCATCAACTTTATGGCGAACGACAACATCCAAAAAGGCAGGCAGTCGTCTTTTTCTGTTTCCACAGTAAATTTGATGCTAGCATGGATGGAATTCAAATGCTCAAGAAATCGATGTAATTAATCCATCCCGTGCGGCCATACCACAAATGTGTCGTCGCCGTACCTCCAGAAGGCCGTTGGTTTAAAACTTGCTGAGTCCAGTGCCTTGTCCTCGAAGTCTTCCTGGATAAATTAGCTACTAGAGGGGAGAGGAGGCTTTCCATAGCAACACCATCAACGTGCTCATAAAACTCACTATTTAACTGAAAATAAGATGATAAAAGCACATATTCAAATAAGGCCGTGATGTTCTTATCAAAATGTTGGTTGGAAAGAGATAAAGAGTCCTTTAAAGGTACCTTGGTGTATAATGATACCACGTCAAAACTAACAAGCACATCCGTTCTGTTTAGCCTGACATTGCTAATTCTCTGAATAAAATCCATTGAATTACGAATGTTCAAATGGTTCAAATGGCTCTGAGCACTATGGGACTCAACTGCTGTGGTCATCAGTCCCCTAGAACTTAGAACTACTTAAACCTAACTAACCTAAGGACATCACACACATCCATGCCTGAGGCAGGATTCGAACCTGCGACCGTAGCAGTCGCACGGTTCCGGACTGCGCGCCTAGAACCGCGAGACCACTGCGGCCGGCGATTACGAATGTGGTGACTACATTTTCCTATCAATGGTTTTAATAAGGAAGCTAAATATTTGGCAGAAAAAAACCTATAACGAGCACTATTGGTTCATCAACTTATTTTATTTGCGCGGCTGCATGCCCAAAATTTAATGGACTATTCATTACGCCGCGAGAAGTTGAAAATGCACAATGAATAAGTAAATCAGATTATTCATTTCTTTTCATAAGATCTTGCCCAGCGGTTACACAGAAACGTAGTATGAATAATATTATACTGAAGCTAGGGCAACTCAATTCCAAGTTCATTTAGTGGTTAAAAACATTTGCTAATGGTCGCCACCCTATCCAGGCAATGAAACAGTGAAGTACTGGAAAAGCAGATGTAGGAATTTTGGCTACTTTGTAAGTAGGCTGTTTAAGTTTTTATATTGGTAACGCCACGTAACGCTCTGTATGTGCTGTGTGCAGTCTGTGGCTGGTTTGCATTGTTGTCTGCCATTGTAGTGTTGGGCAGCTGGACGTGAACAGCGCGTAGCGTTGCGGCAGTTGGAGGTGAGCCGCCAGCAGTGGTGGATGTGGGGAGAGAGATGGCGGAGTTTTGAAATTTGTAATACTGGATATCATGAACTACTATGTATATTATGAGTTTTCAACAATGTTAAGGTAAATACATTGTTTGTTCTCTATTAAAATCTTTCATTTGCTAACTATGCCTATCAGTAGTTAGTGCCTTCCGTAGTTTGAATCATTTATTTAGCTGGCAGTAGTGGCGCTCGCTGTATTGCAGTAGTTCGAGTAATGAAGATTTTTGTGAGTTAAGTGATTTGTGAAAGGTATAGGTTAATGTTAGTCAGGGCCATTCTTTTGTAGGGATCATTGAAAGTCAGACTGCGTTGCGCTAAAAATATTGTGTGTCAGTTTAAGCACAGTCATGTATAATTGTTCATAAGGGGACGTTTCTTACGTCGACCCTTAGCCAAGGATACCTCACTGGAATCTTCTGATTTTTTTCTTGTAGTTTGTGTAATTAGTGTAGCTTTTGTTTATTGCTAGCGCTTAATTATAGAGAGAATTTCCTTTGTAGTTGTAGTTTTTCATTGTTGTACAGTAAAACAGTTGTGGCATGCATGTAGATTTACAGCAAATATTTCGCAGCTGCGCTTGCAATTAACTAGATATTATTTTCAGTGCTATGTTAATGTGTTCTCTTATTTTTGCTCTTCAAATTGTGTTTTCCTGTGTTGTCGTGTGAAATATTGTGACAATAATGGCGTGTGAAAAACGTAACACTAGGCTCCAAAGTAAACTGAGAAATGACAGTGAAGACGAAAGCAGTGTGTTAGCGCCACCGTGTAATGAATTAACTAATGTTCAACATAGTAATTTGGTAATTGTGCATAGGGAAATGGAGGGGGCGGCAAACAATGGCGTAGGCAGTGAAACAATTAGTGAACAGGGAAGCATTATCGATCGATCGGTCGGCAATAGCTCGCCTCAGGAATCCGAAATGACAGGACACAATTTTGCAAATACTGTAGATTCAGGTTTTGCGTCCTCACCGTTTTCTCAAATAAGTCAAGACACATTTTCTGCTCGTCAAAATGTGAATGTTGCCGGTGCAAATGCACTGCCGAAAAGCGTAGAGGAACAGATTCCAGACACTAATGCATTGTTATTACAGCTAATGCAGCAAATGGAACAAAATCAGAGACAAACACAGCAAAAGCTTCAAAAGTTAGACACAAAGGAACAACACCAGAGACAAACACAGCAAAAGCTTCAAAAGTTAGACACAATGGAACAACACCAGAGACAAACACGGCAACAGTAAGACGCAATGGAACAAAATCTTCACACCACGCTTGAACAAACATGTGAAGATTTAACTACTGAGTTACATAAAATCGAATCGAAATGTCAAAAAGTCTGTAACGACGTAAAAACACAAATTTGTGAGCATTTTCAACCTATTTTTTCGCGGCATGAAAATGCATTACAGAATCACGAAGCAGCCATAAAAGAACTGCAAATTATTGTTCATGAAAATCATGAGACCTTGCAAGCTAAAATTGACTCAGTTGCATCTACCGATTCGGTTATGCAACTTGCAAAAACTCAGGAAAACTTAAAGGACACAGTAGAAAGACACATGGAGGAAATTAGTTCATTATCAGAGAAAGTAGTTGAACTTTCGGATCAGCTAAATAATTTATCTACGAAGGTAGACGATAATCTGAATGACACAAAACCGGTAGTCTTTAATGACACAGAAGAGTGCGAACAAATTAGGAAATTCAAACAAAATCAGAATCAAATTAATACGGAACACCAAAGAGAAATCCGGGAAGTACAAGATCAGCTGACACAAGTAATACAAAAATTACATATTTCAGAGGACACTCGCGCTCCAACACGGGAAGAGGGACTTAGAAATACGGAACAACCACAAAATAATAACACAGGACACTTCGTAAATTATGAAAGAAATTGGCAATTTTGAGATGGAACCGCCGAAACGACGTAACAATGACCGATATGCGACTCGCCGACATGATGATTTTGACTATAAGCTATTCATTACTACACGTAAATTTAAAACATTTAAGAATTCTGACAACGACATTCATCCACAAGCATGGCTCCATCAATTCTCTCATTGTTTTCCTCCCAACTGGTCATTAGAGCACAGATTAGAATTTATGTGTGGCTATTTAGAGAATGAACCAGCTGTAAGAATGCGATCGGTCATGCACGATTGTCACAGTGAAAGAGAATTTTATCATGCCTTCCTCTCAGCATATTGGTCTCAAGCTACACAGGACCGAGTAAAACATAGCATCATGATGATGAAACATTTTGAACAATCAGAATTTTCCAGTCTTGTCAAATATTTTGAAGACATGTTGCATAAGAATCAATATCTTTCAAACCATACAGCCCTTCAGAACTCTTCCGCATTTGCTTACTGAAATTGCCTGAACATTTAAGAAATATTATTTTGGCAGGATGTTGCAAAGACGACATTGAAGCTTTTCAGGGACTCTTACAAGAATTAGAAATTGACACAGACAGTCGCGGGATGCGAAAACAGGAAAACAATCACTACAGGTCACATCCGTCACAATTCCGTGACGACAGAAACAATAACTGGACACGACAAGTCTATTCTTACAACGCAAATCGTGACCAAAACAGACACCACCCATATGACAACCACTGGCAGAGTAATAATAGTTACAGAGAAAGATCGCATTTCCGTAGTAATGAATATGACAGAGATTACCATAGAAACAGACAATATGGGAACAAAAACAATTATTATCAAGGCAGACAGAATAACTTCAGACGCAACAGTTTTTTCAGAATCTCGAACAGCTTGCACCATTTTATATTGTCGAACGCTCTTTCCAGGTCGACAAATCCTATGAAAGTGTCTTGATGTTTCTTTAGCCTTGCTTCCATTATTAGCCGTAACGTCAGAATTGCCACTCTCGTCCCTTTACTTTTCCTAAAGCCAAACTCATCGTCACCTAGCGCATTCTCAATTTTCTTTTCCATTCTTCTGTATATTATTCTTGTAAGCAGCTTCGATGCATGAGCTGTTAAGCTGATTGTGCGATAATTCTCGCACTTGTCAGCTCTTGCCGTCTTCGGAATTGTGTGGATGATGCTTTTCCGAAAGTCAGACGGTATGTCGCCAGACTCATATATTCTACACACCAACGTGAATAGTCGTTTTGTTGCCACTTCTCCCAATGATTTTAGAAATTCTGATGGAATGTTGTCTATCCCTTCTGCCTTATTTGACCGTAAGTCCTCGAAAGCTCTTTTAAATTCCGATTCTAATACTGGATCCCCTATCTCTTCTAAATCGACTCCTGTTTCTTTTTCTATCACATCAGACAAATCTTCACCCTCATAGAGGCTTTCAATGTATTCTTTCCACCTATCTGCTCTCTGCTCTGCATTTAACAGTGGAATTCCCGTTGCACTCTTAATGTTACCACCGTTGCTTTTAATGTCACCAAAGGTTGTTTTGACTTTCGTGTATGCTGAGTCTGTCCTTCCGACAATCATATCTTTTTCGATGTCTTCACATTTTTCCTGCAACCATTTCGTCTTAGCTTCCCTGCACTTTCTATTTATTTCATTCCTCAGCGACTTGTATTTCTGTATTCCTGATTTTCCCGGAACATGTTTGTACTTTCTCCTTTCATCAATCAACTGAAGCATTTCTTCTGTTACCCATGGTTTCTTCGCAGCTACCTTCTTTGTACCTATGTTTTCCTTCCCAACTTCTGTGATGGCCCTTTTTAGAGATGTCCATTCCTCTTCAACTGTACTGCCTACTGCGCTATTCCTTATTGCTGTAGCTATAGCGTTAGAGAACTTCAAACGTATCTCGTCATTCCTTAGTACTTCCGTATCCCACTTCCTTGCGTATTGATTCTTCCTGACTAATGTCTTGAACTTCAGCCTACTCTTCATCACTACTATATTGTGATCTGAGTCTATATCTGCTCCTGGGTACGCCTTACAATCCAGTATCTGATTTCGGAATCTCTGTCTGACCATGACGTAATCTAATTGAAATCTTCCCGTATCTCCCGGCCTTTTCCAAGTATACCTCCTCCTCTTGTGATTCTTGAACAGGGTATTCGCTATTACTAGCTGAAACGTGTTACAGAACTCAATTAGTCTTTCTCCTCTTTCATTCCTTGTCCCAAGCCCGTATTCTCCTGTAACCTTTTCTTCTACTCCTTCCCCTACACCTGCATTCCAGTCGCCCATGACTATTAGATTTTCGTCCCCCTTTACATACTGCATTACCCTTTCAATATCCTCATACACTTTCTCTATCTGTTCATCTTCAGCTTGCGACGTCGGAATGTATACCTGAACTATCGTTGTCGCTGTTGGTCTGCTGTCGATTCTGATTAGAACAACCCGGCCACTGAACTGTTCACAGTAACACACCCTCTGTCCTACCTTCCTATTCATAACGAATCCTACACCTGTTATACCATTTTCTGCTGCTGTTGATATTACCCGATACTCATCTGACCAGAAATCCTTGTCTTCATTCCACTTCACTTCACTAACCCCTACTATATTCCCTTTTCAGATCTCCTAGTTTCCCTGCCACGTTCAAGCTTCTGACATTCCACGCCCCGACTCGTAGAACGTTATCCTTTCGTTGATTATTCAATCTTTTTTATGGTAACCTCCCCCTTGGCAGTCCCCTCCCGGAGATCGGAATGGGGGACTATTCCGGAATCTTTTGCCAATGGAGAGATCATCATGATACTTCTTCAATTACAGGCCACATGTCCTGTGGATACACGTTACGTGTCTTTAATGCAGTGGTTTCCATTGCCTTCTGCATCCTCATGTCGTTGATCATTGCTGATTCTTCCGCCTTTAGGGGCAATTTCCCACTCCTAGGACAAGAGAGTGACCTGAACCTCTATCCGCTCCTCCGCCCTCTTTGACAAGGCCGTTGGCAGAATGAGGCTGACTTCTTATGCCGGAAGTCTTCGGCCGCCAATGCTGATTATTTATCAAAATTTAGGCAGGGGCGGGGATCGAACCCGGGACTGAAGACGTTTTAATTATGAATCAAAGACGCTACCCCTAGCCCACGGCTTATAAACACCAACAGCGGAAGGCAGGTACATGAAATGGAACAAAATCAAATAATGCATTATAAGAGAAGCTATGGAAATATTGGGGAAATGTAGAATAAATAAAAATAAGAAAGGGTTATGAACATGGAATACAGAAATAAAACAGGCATCACAAAAAAAATAAAATTCCCCCTTGAATTTAATAAAAGATGGCTCAGAAGAATCAAGTGTCAAATACAAGCAACAATGAAACAAAACTAAAGCAATACTAAGAAATGAATGCAGGGAAAGTTGGAATAATTTTGTCGTCCAAACAGAAAATTATGTACATGGACGTATGGACTTCTCTTATAAATTGGTGAGGAACCTGAATGAGTAGGAGAGAGATTATGTGAAAATGAATACAACAGAAATTCAGGATTAGGAGAATCACTATAAATATCTTGATGGGGATTTAAATCTGGTGAAATGACAGGCCAGGCCATTCGCCGAATATCCTCTCGTTCCAAGAGGTACTTTATCTGTGCAGTTCGATGCTGTCACACTTCGTCATCCAGAAAAATGATGTCAGGGTCGCGCGATGGACCTCGCTATGGACGTCGGGTGTGAAGTTGCGCATCATGCAGCACGTCCTCACATACAAACACCCAACTACCAAATGGCAACCGCGATGGAAGAGGAATGGAACGCCTAACACAAGAACTCTTCACCAACCTTGTAGTCATCATGATCAGAGTGTGTAGCGGAGCATGCACTGCCATCCGTAGTCTTCACAAAGGCTATTAAGAACCATATACCGCCATTTGTGAGGTCTACGAGACCTTCACGAGTAGCAATAACCTCAGCGTAAATGTCTTTGAATAAAGAAGCCATTTCTGTTCGTCTTATTGCGTATTTCTTTTGGATACCTTCTGTAGTAAACTGCACTGAATTGTACTATGCTGTAGCATTTGTTTCCTTTTACTGTTCAAGTTGGCAGTGAAACGCCATGCGAGAGTTACTTCCGTCCCAAAATTCCGCACACCAGTGTATTTTACATGTCATGACGCGCGCTTTAAGCCTATGTCATATACACTGCTCAGCCAGAACGTTGTGACCACCGACCTAATCGATATGAATCCGACCAGGCGATAGCAGCGTCACCTGGAATAACTGCTATTCAGACACGCGCACGATGCATGTAGTATCAGTGAGCATTCTACCCGTGTGTAGAATATTAAACGCGAGCGATCTATCTGAGTTTGACAGAGGTCTGATTCTGAGAGCCCCGAAGCTCGGCATGAGCTTTTCGGAAATTGCAAGACTTGTCGGATGTTTCTAGGAGCGCAGTGGTGAGTGTCTTCAACACGTGACGGAACCAAGGTGAAATTCGTCCAGACGTCGTGGGTTGGGCCGCCATCCCTCATTACAGATACCGGACGTTGTAGGCTGGGCGTACTGGTAAAACAGGACAGGCGGCGAACTGTGGCGGAACTAACATCAGACTTTAATGCTGGGCGCCGATCACTCCTAACGATGGGTCTCCGCAGCCGATGACCCATACATGTTCCAATGTTAACATTACGGCATTGGAAACTAGACTGAAATGGACTTTGGCGAGTGGCAGAGCAATGCTTGGTCTGATGAATCCCGATATCTTCTTCATCATACCGATAGGAGGGCGCGAATCCGTCGTCTTCTAGGGGAACAGCTCATTGACACCTGTACTGAGGGACGGAGACGAGCTGGCGGTGGCCCCATTAAACTCTGGGAAACATTCACATGGGCATCCATCGCTCCAGTGGAACTCATGCAAGGCACCATGATCCCCAAGGAGTATCTTACACTGGTTGCAGACCACGTACACACCTTCATGACGATCATGTTTCCGGACGGTATAGACATTTTTCAAGATAATGCACACACAGTGTGATGGGGTGGTTCGAGGAACACAGTCGTGAGTTCCAGTTGATGTGCTGCCCCCCTCCCCCACTTGCCAGACGTGAACCCCATCGAACACATCTGGGATGTGATTGAATGTGGCGTCGGAGCTCATCGTCCCCCCCCCCCCCTCCCATCCCGGAACTTACGAGAATTACATGACTTGTGTGTGCAGACGTGGTGCCAACTCCCTGTAAGAACGTACCAGTGCCTCATTGCTTCCACACCACGACGTGTCGCCGCTGCTATGCGTGCAAAAGATGGACATTCCGGCTATTAGGTAGGTGATTGGTTAGTTCGTTGATCTGGGGGAGTGGACCAAAGAGCGAGGCCATCGGTCCCATCGGTCTATTGAAGAATGGGGAAGGAACCATCCGGGCATTTGCCTTGAGCGATTTAGGGAACTCATGCAAAACTTAAATCAGGATGGCCGGACGCGGGTTTGAATCATCGTCCTCCCGAATGCGAGTCCAGTGTGCTAACCATTGCGTTACCTCGCTCGGTAGGCAGGTGGTCATAATGTTCTGGCTGATCAGTGTACACCCGATTTATCAATCTGCTCATCTTGTAACAAAGATTATGCCTCAGGCTACACCTCCCTAATTTATTCGTGTGGACTGCTAGTTTGACTGGTGAGGCTTAAAAATCTTTATGTTTTGTCAGAAGTTATCTTCCTCATCAAGATCCTTCTTTTCTTTCTCCTTATTTTCAGGTAGAAAATACGTTCTGACCATTCTTTACCGTGTTATCTTCCTAATAACGTTTGATTCCGTCTGTTTATCCTGTACAGCATTAGTCGTTGTCTGTTTTTCTGTAAGCGCTAAAAACATTCTTATTACGTTGCCTTTTAATATTCAAATCAATGAACTGTAAACTGCCATAAAGTTCGTGTTCCATGGTGCAACTGAGTAGTATGGAAATCTGTAAACTTTCTCACTACTTTCTTTATGTCCTATTCGGTACCATCAACAAACAAAGGCATGTCGTCTACGTAAAGTTTATAGCACACACATTTTTCATTTCAATTGAAGTTACAGCTTCGGCAGCCGATGAACGGGACACGATCTGGTGCGTGTTGGCGGGATATGATTGAACTGACAGGGAAAGAAGTGGAGGATTTTTATGTGAGACGAGAACTCAAATTCGAATGTATTTTATTTAATTAAAATCATAAAACTGTCGTTAAAGTTTACAATATCTTAATCACATAAGCTAAATATCGAAAACATATTGTATTATCTAAAGTACAGTTGAGCGGATGAGTGTTACCAATTATTATTTCCAATAGTTTCTACCTCCTCTTGATCTGTATCTACATCTACATGATTATTCTGCAATTATTCTGCAGTTCTTACTGAAGTGCATGGTAGGGGCTCTTCAAACCACCTTAAGAATATTTCTCTACCTTTCCACTCTCTAACAGCACTTTGGAAAAAAGGGCACTTAAATTTTTCTGTATGAGCTCTAATTTCTTTTATTTTATTATGATGGTAATTTATCAGTATGTAGTTTGGCTACAATACAAAAATTTTCACATTCAGAGTAGAAGGTTTGTGAAAAGATCTCACCACAATTAAAAACTTCTTTGTTTTAACGATTATCATTCCAACTCGCTTATCATATCCGTGATATTCTCTCCCTTATTTAGCGATGATGCAAAACGAGCTGCCCTCCTGTGGACTTTTTCGATATTCTCCGTCTGGACAGATGACCTCAGCAATTTGGTCCCATAGGAACTCACCACTACCACAATATAGATTGATTCAGATACGTAGTATTAGCAAAACCAGTTCCAACCACTTGAACAGTAGAGTAGCATAGTTAAAACCTATCACCAAGTAAGTGAAGTGGAACAAGTTAAGCAAAATAATTTAAACATCCAAGCAGCTGATAGCAGATTTACTGGTGCAGATGTTGAGAACATTCAAGTGAAACAGAATTGCAAGCTGAAGCGAAGTTGTTAGTCAGTCTCTTAGTCCCATACAAGAGGCCATCAGGGATATGTTTCGATCATTAAAGGAAATAGTAAGTCAAAAATTTCAACAGAAACAATCGAAAATTGCGTCTAATCAGCTAGCTACCCAGGTGATAAAATAAGTACTGGGAAACAAACATTTTACGATAATTCAGTTATTTAATGAGAGAGTTGCTTTTATATTTGTGGCTTTTATAAATTTGTTCATTTAATGAATTGCTCATAAAAGCCATTATTTATTGATTGGTCAAATGTAAATGAGGTGGGATTGTGCCATTTAGTACTATATCGGATTGTCCATGATGTTCCTCGGCCAGTCACAGAGTACGATCGCATTTATTTTACAGGCTATAGAACTGCTCTGTGAAGTCGAAGGGCAATTCAGAGCTCGGCCTTCGTACTGATAACAGTGCGGGATTATGAGTTAAACGTGACTGCGCCGTACCTCAAAGTGAACCAGACGATAGCTAAAGATGAGCGTACGTAATTCTGAGTTTTTTTGTTAAAGTGTAACTTCTGAACTAATTAAAATCCACCTGGCTCTGTATAAAAGTTGTGACAGAAAACTGAGCGTTCGAAGATGTTAGTCTGGATAATATTAGAGCGAGCATTCTGTCACAGACAATCCATTTTTCAATCTTTCCCGTAAAAGACTCGGTTATATACCATTAGCTGGTGGTTATGATACTGTGCCCCCCATGAACCATGGACCTTGCCGTTGGTGGGGAGGCTTGCGTGCCTCAGCGATACAGATAGCCGTACCGTAGGTGCAACCACAACGGAGGGGTATCTGTTGAGAGGCCAGACAAACGTGTGGTTCCTGAAGAGGGGCAGCAGCCTTTTCAGTAGTTGCAAGGGCAACAGTCTGGATGATTGACTGATCTGGCCTTGTAACAATAACCAAAACGGCCTTGCTGTGCTGGTACTGCGAACGGCTGAAAGCAAGGGGAAACTACAGCCGTAATTTTTCCCGAGGGCATGCAGCTTTACTGTATGATTACATGATGATAGCGTCCTCTTGGGTAAAATATTCCGGAGGTAAAATAGTCCCCCATTCGGATCTCCGGGCGGGGACTACTCAAGAGGATGTCGTTATCAGGAGAAAGAAAACTGGCGTTCTACGGATCGGAGCGTGGAATGTCAGATCCCTTAATCGGGCAGGTAGGTTAGAAAATTTAAAAAGGGAAATGGATAGGTTGAAGTTAGATATAGTGGGAATAGTGAAGTTCGGTGGCAGGAGGAACAAGACTTCTGGTCAGGTGACTACAGGGTTATAAACACAAAATCAAATAGGGGTAATGCAGGAGTAGGTTTAATAATGAATAGGAAAATAGGAATGCGGGTAAGCTACTACAAACAGCATAGTGAACGCATTATTGTGGCCAAGATAGATACGAAGCCCACGCCTACTACAGTAGTACAAGTTTATATGCCAACTAGCTCTGCAGATGACGAAGAAATTGAAGAAATGTATGATGAAATAAAAGAAATTATTCAGATTGTGAAGGGAGACGAAAATTTAATAGTCATGGGTGACTGGAATTCAAGTGTAGGAAAAGGGAGAGAAGGAAACATAGTAGGTGAATATGGATTGGGGGACAGAAATGAAAGAGGAAGCCGCCTGGTCGAATTTTGCACAGAGCACAACATAATCATAACTAACACTTCGTTTAAGAATCATGAAAGAAGGTTGTATACATGGAAGAACCCTGGAGATACTAAAAGGTATCAGATAGATTATATAATGGTAAGACAGAGATTTAGGAACCAGGTTTTAAATTGTAAGACATTTCCAGGGGCAGATGTGGACTCTGACCACAATCTATTGGTTATGACCTGTAGATTAAAACTGAAGAAACTGCAAAAAGGTGGGAATTTAAGGAGATGGGACCTGGATAAACTAAAAGAACCAGAGGTTGTACAGAGATTCAGGGAGAGCATAAGGGAGCAATTGACAGGAATGGGGGAAATAAATGCAGTAGAAGAAGAATGGGTAGCTTTGAGGGATGAAGTAGTGAAGGCAGCAGAGGATCAAGTAGGTAAAAAGACGAGGGCTAGTAGAAATCCTTGGGTAACAGAAGAAATATTGAATTTAATTGATGAAAGGAGAAAATATAAAAATGCAGTAAGTGAAACAGGCAAAAAGGAATACAAACGTCTCAAAAATGAGATCGTCAGGAAGTGCAAAATGGCTAAGCAGGGATGGCTAGAGGACAAATGTAAGAATGTAGAGGCCTATCTCACTAGGGGTAAGATAGATACCGCCTACAGGAAAATTAAAGAGACCTTTGGAGATAAGAGAACGACTTGTATGAATATCAAGAGCTCAGATGGAAACCCAGTTCTAAGCAAAGAAGGGAAAGCAGAAAGGTGGAAGGAGTATATAGAGGGTCTATACAAGGGCGATGTACTTCAGGACAATATTATGGAAATGGAAGAGGATGTAGATGAAGATGAAATGGGAGATATGATACTGCGTGAAGAGTTTGACAGAGCACTGAAAGACCTGAGTCTAAACAAGACCCCCGGAGTAGACAACATTCCATTGGAACTACTGACGGCCGTGGGAGAGCCAGTCCTGACAAAACTCTACCATCTGGTGAGCAAGATGTATGAAACAGGCGAAATACCCTCAGACTTCAAGAAGAATATAATAATTCCAATCCCAAAGAAAGCAGGTGTTGACAGATGTGAAAATTACCGAACTATCAGCTTAATAAGTCACAGCTGCAAAATACTAACACGAATTGTTTACAGACGAATGGAAAAACTAGTAGAAGCCAACCTCGGGGAAGATCAGTTTGGATTCCGTAGAAACACTGGAACACGTGAGGCAATACTGACCTTACGACTTATCTTAGAAGAAAGATTAAGGAAAGGCAAACCTACGTTTCTAGCATTTGTAGACTTAGAGAAAGCTTTTGACAATGTTGACTGGAATACTCTCTTTCAAATTCTAAAGGTGGCAGGGGTAAAATACAGGGAGCGAAAAGCTATTTACAATTTGTACAGAAAGCAGATGGCAGTTATAAGAGTCGAGGGACATGAAAGGGAAGCAGTGGTTGGGAAGGGAGTAAGACAGGGTTGTAGCCTCTCCCCGATGTTGTTCAATCTGTATATTGAGCAAGCAGTAAACGAAACAAAAGAAAAATTCGGAGTAGGAATTAAAATTCATGGAGAAGAAATAAAAACTTTGAGGTTCGCCGATGACATTGTAATTCTGTCAGAGACAGCAAAGGACTTGGAAGAGCAGTTGAACGGAATGGACAGTGTCTTGAAAGGAGGATATAAGATGAACATCAACAAAAGCAAAACAAGGATAATGGAATGTAGTCTAATTAAGTCAGGTGATGCTGATGGAATTAGATTAGGAAATGAGGCACTTAAAGTAGTAAAGGAGTTTTGCTATTTGGGGAGCAAAATAACTGATGATGGTCGAAGTAGAGAGGATATAAAATGTAGGCTGGCAATGGCAAGGAAAGCGTTTCTGAAGAAGAGAAATTTGTTAACATCGAGTATTGATTTAAGTGTCAGGAAGTCATTTCTGAAAGTATTCGTATGGAGTGTAGCCATGTATGGAAGTGGAACATGGACGATAAATAGTTTGGACAAGAAGAGAATAGAAGCTTTCGAAATGTGGTGCTACAGAAGAATGCTGAAGATTAGATGGGTAGATCACATAACTAATGAGGAAGTATTGAATAGGATTGGGGAGAAGAGAAGTTTGTGGCACAACTTGACCAGAAGAAGGGATCGGTTGGTAGGACATGTTCTGAGGCATCAAGGGATCACCAGTTTAGTGTTGGAGGGCAGCGTGGAGGGTAAAAATCGTAGAGGGAGACCAAGAGATGAATACACTAAGCAGATTCAGAAGGATGTAGGTTGCAGTAGGTACTGGGAGATGAAAAAGCTTGCACAGGATAGAGTAGCATGGAGAGCTGCATCAAACCAGTCTCAGGACTGAAGACCACAACAACAACATGATACTGTGATTACTCTGTATGTCGAAATTTTAACTTCAGATTAGCATGGACTTGAAGGACTGAAACCACTGTAGCACGGTTATGGCTCCAAGGCACGGACAATTATACTTCTGAAAGATGACATCGCTTTCCGGGAAGACAGCAAACATGAAGGAATGTACAAAGGGCGTTCAAAAAGTTTTGCACAATCCTCTCGAATTTTTTTTATTTTTTGCAGGAGGTGAATGAAATTTTTTGTGAACATACTTGGAGCGTTTAGCTGTACATTGAGCCTACTCAAGGTAGCCTCCATAAGCTGTGACGCATCTGGACCACCGTTCTTTCCATGATGGAAATGCTCTTTGGTAAAATTCTGGGGACTGACTTTTACACAATCGCTTAACACAAAAAATAAGGTCTTTCTCACTATCAAATGTTTTACCGCGCAGGTGGGCCTTCAGACGGTCAAAGAGGTAAAAATCAGACTGAGCCAAGTCCGGACTGTAGGGAGGATGAGGAACATTTTTCCAACCCATTTTCCTGATATTCTCCTGCGTCATAACGGCTGTATGGGGTTTGGCATTGTCATGGTGTAGTCTGATGAGCTGACCCTGAAGCTGTGGTCTGTGGGTCTTGATGGCATGTCGCAGCTTGTCCAATGACAAACAGTAACGGTCCTGGTTAATTGTGGGCCAGGTTCCAAAAAGTCAATGAAAATGACACCACATTGATCCCAAAAGACGGATGCCATCACCTTTCGGCCTGCTGTTCGTGAAAGTCTTGGTTTCTTCTTCTGAGGGGAACCCGGATGACGCCACTCCATGAACTGGATTTTGCTCTCAGGTTCGGATGTTTCATTCTGGTTAATGACGCCGTCAAAGCACTGTTTCCACTCTTCAGTATGAGACCCTCACACACATTCTTCCTCATCCTTTTCATTTCTCTTGTCAATAATCAAGGCACCCAACGTGCACAGATTTTTCTATACCCTAGTGACTGTACCAGTGATACCACACTACCCTATCTGTCATTTTGGATGATTTGATCAATGGTCTCCTTGTTCACATCACTCACTGCCGTCGATGGTCTACCGCATCGTGGACTATCCAGTAGAGAGAAATCACCTTCTTTAAACCTCTGCAACCACCGCTGGATACTGCTGCGACCCACTGTGTCCACCACATAAACAGGGAGCAACTTCCTGTGAATCGATGTGGCAGAGTCATCGCTGGTCTTGAAGAGGAACTCCATCACTGACCGTTGTCACAACTAGACATCTGCTTTACGGTCCATTATGGCTCACCTGTAAATAAAAGTGTTGTGTACATAGTTCCGCATAGTCAGCGCGGACACAACTTTCCCACTAGAGCGCGCCCCGCTAAGCACAACAGCGCAGACGCAGCGCTCGTCCGTCTCCGCACTACAAGATGGCGCTGCCATAGAGATGGACCAAATTCTGCTTCCGCCGATCCGCGTATTAATATGTAACGCAGCCAATGTGACTGCTGCTAACGTAGAACCTTTTCTCCTCGCGGATCACATTCGCGCAGTGATACATGAACGCGCGAGGTATTATAACGAGTGTACAGACCTCCGAATAGTGAGTCTACATTTGTCTGTATCAGTCTGTACCAGTCTGCATTTGTCTGCACCAGTCCGTACCAGTCTGCATTAGTCTGTACCAGTCTGTACGAGTTCTACATTTGTCTGTACCAGCCTATAATCAAGTTTCAGTCTGCGCCTAATAAGATTACCCTATTCCTGTACATAGCCATGAAGATAAATGTGTAGACACATTTGTCAAGTATCAGAGATATATGTGAGAATAAGAGAAACGTACCAATGCCAAAGGAACTTCAGATTGTCAATTGCAAATAGCATCAGAACCAAGTTAAGTAATTTTTATGCTTGTTATTATTTTAATAAATGCGTGTGAAAATTAGTCAAGTTCTGTTTAAAGTTGGTCACCGTCAATCTGCTACTCTAAGCGTGCAAGTGGCATTTCTATTGTCTAACCTAATGGCAGAAAATAAACACGCCACGATAAGACCACGAGACATATTGCTGACACTCGCCTACTTCGTTAGAGTGACAAGTCAAATAATCTGATGGTATGTGTACTGAAGGTCTTACAGTACGCAAACCACAAAAAGAAAATACTTTTATACACCAACTCCTAGCTAAATGTTCCAAGGATGTTCACAAACGATTTCATTCTCCTCCTGCAAAAAATTAAAAAAAATTAGAGACGACTGTGCAAAACTTTTTGAACGCCAGCTGTCAGTGGTCTTATATTACTACCACAGGTCCCATGCGAGTGCAGCAGAAGTCTCCCGTAGCATAACAATGCTCACACCGACCTGCATCCGTGTCGCGCTGCACGTTTTGAGCCGACGTTCACCTCGATGACGGCGTTTGTGGAGATGACCAGCGACCTACTGTAGCAAAAATGTCATTCACCTGAACAGCTGACACGTTTCCATTGATCGACGGTAGAATCCCACGGAAATCATAATTGACTATGTCATTGGGTCAACATGTGAACATGCAGGGATGGTCTGCTTCGGAACTCGATGTTCAAGAATGTACGATGAACGGTGGGCTCCGAAACACACGTGCAGCAGAACTGTGCTCTTTCGCCAGAGATGGCACTGACCACCGTCTGTCCTACTTTACAGAGCACACAAGCCTCCAAACCCAACGTTCTGTGAAGAGTCGTAGACGTGCAACCAATTAGTGTCTAGTGGTAGATACACTGTCCTTCCACCTCTTTCCGTAGTGCTCACGGCAGTAGACAGTAAACATTCGAGCAACTACGCCGTTTTCGAGGTACGTGTTCACAGGCTCTGCATAGTAATAACATTCCCTTTCTCAAAATCTCTTATCTCATTGGATTTCCCCCATATGCAGCACATATCGTAACTAGGGCGACCCCCGTCCTTGTCTTCTCCTTTTATATACACTCCTGGAAATTGAAATAAGAACACCGTGAATTCATTGTCCAAGGAAGGGGAAACTTTATTGACACATTCCTGGGGTCAGATACATCACATGATCACACTGACAGAACCACAGGCACATAGACACAGGCAACAGAGCATGCACAATGTCGGCACTAGTACAGTGTATATCCACCTTTCGCAGCAATGCAGGCTCCTATTCTCCCATGGAGACGATCGTAGAGATGCTGGATGTAGTCCTGTGGAACGGCTTGCCATGCCATTTCCACCTGGCGCCTCAGTTGGACCAGCGTTCGTGCTGGACGTGCAGACCGCGTGAGACGACGCTTCATCCAGTCCCAAACATGCTCAATGGGGGACAGATCCGGAGATCTTGCTGGCCAGGGTAGTTGACTTACACCTTCTAGAGCACGTTGGGTGGCACGGGATACATGCGGACGTGCATTGTCCTGTTGGAACAGCAAGTTCCCTTGCCGGTCTAGGAATGGTAGAACGATGGGTTCGATGACGGTTTGGATGTACCGTGCACTATTCAGTGTCCCCTTGACGATCACCAGTGGTGTACGGCCAGTGTAGGAGATCGCTCCCCACACCATGATGCCGGGTGTTGGCCCTGTGTGCCTCGGTCGTATGCAGTCCTGATTGTGGCGCTCACCTGCACGGCGCCAAACACGCATACGACCATCATTGGCACCAAGGCAGAAGCAACTCTCATCGCTGAAGACGACACGTCTCCATTCGTCCCTCCATTCACGCCTGTCGCGACACCACTGGAGGCGGGCTGCACGATGTTGGGGCGTGAGCGGAAGACGGCCTAACGGTGTGCGGTACCGTAGCCCAGCTTCATGGAGACGGTTGCGAATAGTCCTCGCCGATACCCCAGGAGCAACAGTGTCCCTAATTTGCTGGGAAGTGGCGGTGCGGTCCCCTACGGCACTGCGTAGGATCCTACGGTCTTGGCGTGCATCCGTGCGTCGCTGCGGTCCGGTCCCAGGTCGACGGGCACGTGCACCTTCCGCCGACCACTGGCGACAACATCGATGTACTGTGGAGACCTCACGCCCCACGTGTTGAGCAATTCGGCGGTACGTCCACCCGGCCTCCCACATGCCCACTATACGCCCTCGCTCAAAGTCCGTCAACTGCACATACGGTTCACGTCCACGCTGTCGCGGCATGCTACCAGTGTTAAAGACTGCGATGGAGCTCCGTATGCCACGGCAAACTGGCTGACACTGACGGCGGCGGTGCACAAATGCTGCGCAGCTAGCGCCATTCGACGGCCAACACCGCGGTTCCTGGTGTGTCCGCTGTGCCATGCGTGTGATCATTGCTTGTACAGCCCTCTCGCAGTGTCCGGAGCAAGTATGGTGGATCTGACACACCGGTGTCAATGTGTTCTTTTTTCCATTTCCAGGAGTGTACTTCTGTTAATTCGTCACGTGTTCGCAACGCCACCAGGCGGCATCCAACGTCACGGTGGGCAGTGGTCATAATGTTTTGGCTTATCGGTGTACCCTGTAATAGGTTTGATAACCGGATACTAGGAAATATTTGATGCGAACTGTTTAGGCAAGTTGTGCGGCGAGGTTTCGCTATAGCTGTCTCTATCTGACGATCATTACACGTTTTCTAACAGGTCATGCGTGTGTGCTGGGCTGCAGAAAAGAAATTTACCGCAAGATGAGCAGACATATTTTCTGTAAGTGGAAAATTAAAAAGAGTAGCAGTTCGCAACCGCGATCGGGAACAGTTTTGAAAGGGAACAGAGTAGCAGAGTGAGTGAATGTCAGAATGATACAGTGCATGAGAAAGTGAAAAAGAAGATCAAATGTACCGGTAAGTGGATATTTACAAGGGGAAACGGATGGGTAACATCAGGACGACAGGGGACACAGTGTAGAATTGGACAAGATAGCGTCAGATGCAGTTTGCAGCCAGTACAGAGGAGCAGCGCAGAAGTCAAAGTACGCATCACAAGGGGCCTCTGAGACTGATATTACTATAAGCGGAGATGGGACCCACAGGAGCCACACGCTGCGTCTACAGCAGACAACGAGTATTGTAACTGTTGTGTGGTTGTGTTGAAAGTCTTGCCATGATGGAAGAGAGTGACGTGCCTGTAAATGTGAAAGGATGGGATGCGGTTCAGTTCAGTGTGAGTGCCAGTCAAACAAGCACTCTTGAGCGAAGAAAGGTAGGTAATCTAGTAAATAATGAAGTCGTAGTTGATGATATATCTTAGTTATTAACAATTGCGAAACTGAAACCGGAAAAAAACGGTTCAACTATATAAAAATGGAAGATAGTTTGAACTTTGTCGCCGGCCGCGGTGGTCTCGCGGTTAAGGCGCTCAGTCCGGAACCGCGCGACTGCTACGGTCGCAGGTTCGAATCCTGCCTCGGGCATGGATGTGTGTGATGTCCTTAGGTTAGTTAGGTTTAAGTAGTTCTAAGTTCTAGAGGACTGATGACCACAGAAGTTAAGTCCCATAGTGCTCAGAGCCCTTTGAACCCCCTTTGAACTTTGTCATCTACATCCATACTCTGCAAGCCACCTGACGGTGTGTGGCGGAGCGTACCTTGAGTACCTTTATCGGTTCTCCCTTCTATTCCAGTCTCGTATTGTTCGTGGAAAGAAAGATTGTCGGTACGCCTCTGCGTGGGCTTTAATCTCTCTGATTTTATCCTCATGGTCTCTTCGCAAGATATACGTAGGAGGGAGCAATATACTGCTTGACTCCTCGGTGAAGGTACGTTCTCGAAACTTCAACAAAAGCCCGTACCGAGCTACTGAGCGTTTCTCTTGCAGAGTCTTCCACTGGAGTTTATCTATCATCTCAGTAACGCTTTCGCAATTACTGTATGATCCTGTAACGAAGCGCGCTGCTCTCCGTTGGATCTTCTCTCTCTTCTATCAACCCTATCTCGTACGGATCCCGCACCGGTGAGCAGTATTCAAGCAGTGGGCGAACTAGTGTACTGTAACCTACTTCCTTTGTTTTCGGACTGCATTTCCTTAGGATTCTTCCAATGAACCCCAGTCTGGCATCTGCTTTACCGACGATTAATTTTATATGGTCATTCCATTTTAAAACACTCCTAATGCCTACTCCCAGATAATTTATGGAGTTAACTGCTTCCAGTTGCTGACCTGCTATATTGCAGCTAAATGATAAAGGATCTTTCTTTCTATGTATTCGCAGCACATTACACATGTCTACATTGAGATTCAATTGCCATTCCCTGCACTATTCGTCAATTCGTTGCAGATCCCCCTGCATTTCAGTACAATTTTCCATTGTTACAACCTCTCGATATACTACAGCATCATCCACAAAAAGCCTCATTGAACTTCCGATGTTAGCCACAAGGTCATTTATATATATTGTGAATAGCAACGGTCCTACGACACTCCCCTGCGGCACACCTGAAATCACTCTTACTTCGGAAGATTTCTCTCCATTGAGAAAGACATGCTGCGTTCTGTTATCTAGGAACTCTTCAATCCAATCACACAATTGGTCTGATATTCCATATGCTCTTACTTTGTTCATTAAACGACTGTGTGGAACTGTATAAAATACCTTGCGGAAGTCAAGGAACACGGCATCCACCTGGGAACCTTGTCTATGGTCCACTGAGTCTCGTGGACGAATAACGCGAGCTGGCTTTCACACGATCGTCTTTTTCGAAACCCATGCTGATTCCTACAGAGTAGATTTCTAGTCTCCAGAAAAGTCATTATACTCGAACATAATACGTGTTCCAAAATTCTACAACTGATCGACGTTAGAGATATAGGTCTACAGTTCTCCACATCTGTTCGACGTCCCTTCTTGAAAATGGGGATGACCTGTGCCCTTTTCCAATCCTTTGGAACGCTACGCTCTTCTAGAGACCAACAGTACACCGTTGCAAGAAGGGGGGAAAGTTCCTTCGCATACTCTGTGTAAAATCGAACTGGTATCCCATCGCCGGCCGGAGTGGCCGTGCGGTTCTAGGCGCTACAGTCTGGAACCGAGCGACCGCTACGGTCGCAGGTTCGAATCCTGCCTCAGGCATGGATGTGTGTGATGTCCTTAGGTTAGTTAGGTTTAATTAGTTCTAAGTTCTAGGCGACTGATGACCTCAGAAGTTAAGTCTCATAGTGCTCTGAGCCATTTGGTATCCCATCAGGTCCAGCAGACTTTCCTCTTTTGAGAGATTTTAATTGTTTTTCTATCCCTATGTCATCTATTTCGATATCTACCATTTTTTTCATCTGTGCGACAATCTAGAGGAGGAGCTACAGTGCAGTCTTCCTCTGTGAAACAGCTTTGGAAATGACATTTAGCTGACCGCATCCATCAACACGTTCAGCTGTTCGCGAACAGTGGCCAGCTCCTCCTGCGTGCGTACACAGCAGTCGCACATCCTATCCATCCTGAGAAATCAACAATTTAATGTAGAGAGTTAATCAATTTTTAACTAGACTGCTAATTCACTAAAGGTGGCTGATAGCTGACTAAACTGGGATTACTAGACACTTCTTGTTGAAAACAATGGAAATAAGCACTACCTGTATCTGGACTGTATTCAAAATAAACACTAGCACTACTGGCACTACAGATGACTAAAGGGAGTTTCTCTGACTGTATTCAAAACAAACACGAAATCTATGGAACACTATTACTAGTACTCGAAAATTAAAGCTTCCTAAAAGCAAAAACACACGGAAGAAGAAGTGAAAAGTAAGGAAAATACAGTTAATACTTATATTAACGTAGCTCGCTGCATAGCAAATGTGAAGCGGACGGCAGTTACGACGACAGCCAAGTTGTCTTGTGCTACTATATATTTTCATATAGTTTTCTATTGTACCAGATATGATGAAACACTGTTTCCTGGAAAAATAAAGCTGTAACGATGACCAAACAAAAACTTTATTATTGCGCACGCAAATACTCAAAAAAATGGTTCAAATGGCTCTGTGCACTATGGGACTCAACTGCTGAGGTCATTAGTCCCCTAGAACTTAGAACTAGTTAAACCTAACTAACCTAAGGACATCACAAACATCCATGCCCGAGGAAGGATTCGAACCTGCGACCGTAGCGGTCTTGCGGTTCCAGACTGCAGCGCCTTTAACCGCACGGCCACTTCGGCCGGCTGATACGCAAATACTCAACAATGAATGAAAACCCCACAGAACCTTTACTATTACCTCAATAGTATATGTAAATAAGTAATCGATAATCGTCACACGACGCACAATTCCAAAACTTGAACGCAAGATTTTAAATAAATTGCCTGAAATAGAAGTACAATATTAGTAAATTAGCGGAGAGGTATTTTTGGCTTTCGAGAAATCCAACACTATCTGACTACGTATTACCAAAGGAAACAACGAACTATCGTAGCAGAATCGCCATATGCAGGCTCCCCACTATGCATTTCTGTATGAAATTTAGGCCACAATTACCTTCTATTCTATAAAAATTCAACTTATTACCAAAACTATGTACTCACAGACTGTTGTCCAACTTAAACTCATACGCTAACCTTTCCACTAAACAGAACCTAATTTGAATTGAACTGTAACTGGTTGGAATACAGCTTGTGTTCGTATTAAATGCGCAACTGAAGTGAAACAATTATCTAGCCCTAATCAAAATTTTGACTTACTTGACTTCTTGACAACATTGTTGCAGATTTCTCGAAAGCCAACAGTGAACAGCAAGCAGGCCACGGCTAAGCTAAATTTCTATAATGTATTTTAAATAAAATTTCCAAATGATGTTCATACTATTGCATAATATGTGGTACAATGTGGTAAATGCGTAAGTGATAAGCCTTCTTTAAACAGTGGGATGAGGAGGGTAACTATTCCTGTGAAATGATATTCCAAGCGAATGATATTAGGATGAAATGTGGATTCAAAAAGACAGCGTAAAAATTCAGCTGATGTTCACACGTAACACTGGTCTGAACAATACTGTGCTTAATAAAGTGAACAAAAGATTTGGAAAAGGTACGATGTTAACAGAGGATTTCTATAAAAGCGACACAGCTTAATAAGTTGATATCTAAATCCATGACTCAGGGAACTGGGTTGGTCTTTCTCTCAGCTCTTAGCAAGTTAACTAGCTGACAATAATTACTCTAACAAATTAGGTGCAGAGTGCTGCAGTCTTCTCTCAAACATCTTCTCTTCAAAAATAATAACGATATTCAAAACTGAAATTCTTTTCGCCTTCCAATATATACATCATATTCATCCTTGCTGTCCTTTACAATAAATCCTTTTTCAGCTAACAGACAAAACCACAAGCCAACACAGCACTACTGAATACGTCCATCACTTAAGGCACTACAATTAAGAATGCATCAGACTGGGCAGAAGCAAAGACCGTGCCACAACAAGACCATAGATTGTTTTACCTTATCATAACTTACCACCTCTCTCTGATGTACACATCGATAACTTACAAAAATCAAAATGACGTCCCCACCTTATCACTTGTATCAATCTTCCATGCAATCCGTTGCCCGCACTCCTTTCGCTACCACGTAACGCGCTACGTCCCTTTCTGTTCTTTAGAAGCTTCCATTTCTCTGTTTCAGCACAAGCGAGTAATAGCTGACGGCCGATGGGTTCACGAGCGGGCACTGTCGAAACTTGGGTGTGCGCCCGTGTCCCTCTAGCGGCGAGTCTGTGGCCTCAGCACTCCTATACTGACCACACCTTTTGACGTAGGCAACGGTGTTACGATTCTTTCAGCGGTTTTCATTTTATATCCTTCGGCTCGTTTCTTTTCGAATGACTAGAATAGACGAAACTACACAGACAACCGTACCGCAGGTGCAACCATTGCGGAGGGATGTCTGTGAAGAGGTCAGGCTAAAAAATGGTTCCTGAAGAGAAGTTGAAGGAGAACAGTCTACATGATCGAATGAGCTGGCCTTCTAACGTCAATCAACATGGCCATGCTGTGCTGGTACTTTCAACGGCTGAAAGTAAAGGAAAACTGCAGCTGTTACTTTTCTTCCGAGGCATGCTTCTCTAATGTGTGGTTAAATGAAGATGGTATTTCCCCTTTATCCGGATTCGAGTCCCCAGCCCAGCATAAATTTTCATTGATGTCATTTCATTATACAACTGATGGTTGTCCATATTCGTAACTGTGATTAGACGCAATTATTTCATAACGACTGCAGTCGCCACAGTGCCTGTTCTTTTGGACGCAGTCATGTCCGAACGAACTATGCATCGTACAAGGCGTATTTGGAAAGCACGGTACGGTTAGGCGCGAAATGGAAACCACCGTGAAAATACGAGGGATCGTTGCACAGATGTGTTGGTCGCTATCTTTAGTGTACCTTCGATCGCCTCACGTCGCTCTTTTCAGCTCAGAGCGCAAAGTGATCATGTAGAAATGCCTAAAACAACAGTCTCTCCCGCCAAGTATGTGGATCTGCTGAGAGTTTTCGCCTGGAGCTATGTAGACCATGTAACATAAATTTCGTGTGTTTCTTTTCTCAAGACAATTTTCAGCCGCATTCTGCAGGGGCAATGAAGACGGCGCTGCAGCGTTTTGGAAGAGAAGTATTTGATCACCCACAATATAGCCCTTAATTGGCTCCCTTTCATCTCTGCTCAGATGAACCACTGGTTACGAAGACATCCTTTTTTGCACAAAAAATGAAAGGAAGACGAGCGTAGACAATTGGTGGAAGGCACAGGCGGCTGCTTTCTGTGACGAGGATACTGGAAAGTTTGTACAACGCCACGACAAATGTCTAAGTCGGAGCGGCGATTATTTCGAGAGGTAGCTGGAAGGTGTGGCTAGCTGTTCTGAATAATTTTTTTTTTATTTTCACTGTGGTTTTCATTTCGCGTCCGATCGGATGTTACTTTCCGAACAGTCGTTGTATTTCTGAATAACAGAGGCACTGCAATATCGTTTACTCATTTTCAGAAAAAAACCAAACACTTTGGACGACAAGAGATAGGACGTTCATATCCATAGGAATGGAGATTAGTATGTTGTGCAGAAATGATTAGCATTTCAGCATGTGCTGTAGCGTACTAGCCACAGGGTCCGCCAAGGTCACTGATAACTCATTCCATGCTTGTTAGTATCGACGTGTATATGGCGCGAATGGCGTCCTGTAGCATAGCCATCCCTATTGCATTCAGCTAGTACCAAACTTCATCTGTAGTGGTTGGTGTTGGGTCACAGCGTTGCACTCGTCTTTTCACCATATCCAACACATTTTCGATTGGCGATAGGTCTGGTGATCTGGCGGGCCAGGGTGAAAGCTCGACATCCTGTGACACCACGAAGGAACGTGTTCGTGCAGCAACATGGGGTCAAGCATTTTCTTGCTGAAAAATGGCGTCTGGGTCGCTGTGCAGGAAGAGTATGCCTACGAGTCGCAGAATGTCATTCATGTACCTCACACTGGTCACAGTGCCCTGGAGACGCACCAACTGTGATTTGTGGTTGTATCCACTAGCACCCTACACCATAAGGCCTTGAGTTGGCGCTGCATGTCTTGTGCGAATCAGTCACTGTGATGCCGCTCCCCCTGTCTGCGGCGAACCAAAATGCGACCCTCATTTTCAAACAAACGATATCCGGATTCCCCCGAAGATACTATCTGATGCTATTCTTGTCCCCAGTGACGTCGTTCCTTACACCCTCGTCATCTAGCACGTTTCTGCACTTTCGTCAAAGGTAGGTCGAGAAATGGACGATGCGCACGTAACTCATGCCGTAATAAATGGCGACGGATTCATCCCTGATAGTGTACGATGTGTTACAATGTTCCACTGTTGCGCCAGAGCCGAGGAGGACAGAGATCTGTCCTCCAATGTCATTCGATGAGACATCGATCTTCTCGGGAGGATGGTCAGCGTTGTGCGACCTGACCAATCTCGTCCTTCCATGAGCCATTCTGCAAATACCCACTACACTGCCGAAATACTTCGTCTCACAGTAGCAGTAATATCTCGGATGGACGTATCACATTCTCTCATGCCAATAATGCGTCCCCTTTCAAACTAACTGATCTGATAGTACGGCTCGCCCATACGTCTGAGAGGCATCCTGTACTTCTGCCCAAGTCACACTGATCCATTACCGTCGCTTAATAGCTACAACGAGATGCGCAAGGACATTTTACCGGTAGGTGGTGTTGCGCCGAGATATCGATGTTGACCTGGAACCCGCTGGCCTTCATGGTTAAAATGCTAATCGATCTTCTCGGGAGGATGGTCAGCGTTGTGCGACCTGACCAATCTCGTCCTTCCATGAGCCATTCTGCAAATACCCACTACACTGCCGAAATACTTCGTCCCACAGTAGCAGTAATATCTCGGATGGATGTATCACATTCTCTCATGCCAATAATGCGTCCCCTTTCAAACTAACATTAACGTAAATATCCTGTGAATACGGATCACCTATCTCTAGTCGTTCAAAGTGTTCTGCTTTTTCTGAACTTGAGTGTATTTATTACCGACAGCGCGCAACTTATTTTCAATTAAAATGTCTCCCCTCTACGGGAGTATAGATATGAATGTACAAGTGCAGGTTGTAGATGCATGGTTGACGACGTATGGAAGTTTGGGTGTGTTCATGATATGTGATCGGATAGTCCAATGGTAAGGTGACAGCTCACGAAAGGCGGGAAATCCGGTGTTCGTACCCGGTCCGGCACAAATTTTCATTGTCGTCATTCCATTATACAGCTAATGGTTGCCCACATTCACAACTGTGAATACATTTCATGTATTTGATAATGGCACGTCTGAAGGAACATTGCATCGTATTTCTGAATAACACGGGCACTGCAGTATCGTATTTATCTTTCGACAGTGGACAAGCGCTTTTCGCTTTAAATGCATATGTATGTACGAGTACAGACTGTAGACACATGATTGAGAACATATGGAAGTTCGAGTATGGCCGTGATTCGTCCTCTGATAGCCTCATGGATCACTTCATCTCCAGCAACGCCGGGCGAGGTTGTTTATCTCTTGTGCTTCTCTCAAGTAACTACGCTGAAGACACACATGGCTTACTCCTATAGAAAGTCAACCATCAAAATTAGCTTCTCTACTGGATTCGCGGGATCCAAAGCCTTCCAAATCGAACGTTTCGTACGGGAAGAGATCAGAGTAGATCCACAGAACCTGATAGGCACCTATCTCTCTGAGTGGTGTGGTTTACCTTAAATTGATCAACAACACAGTATGTGATAAAATTGTACATGAGAATAAGGAAGGGCTAAAATTTAAACATTCTGATGGCAACGTGGGGACAGTGTTAATCGATAACGAGGGATTTGAACTCCGCACTACTAGGGTTTTTCCTTCGAGGAACCGGAAGATGTTGTGGTCAATGCTTTACAACCAAACGAGCGCGTCCTCAGCCCCGTCACCGAAAAATGGACAACATATCCCTTTCTTAAAGGGATGAGGCAAGTTCGGATCGTGTTTAAAAGGGTTGTCCAATCTTATTTCCTTACTGGTGGCTGCAGAGCGATAATTAGTTACGAGGGCCGCCAAAGACCTGCTCGTATTATGACAAGAAGGGCCACATACGCTCAGAATACGTCTAAAGGAGAATAATTCAGATACCGAAGAGCGAAGTTGTACCCTCACCCACGACAGCATCCATGGCTTCTTTGTGAATAGTCGCCCTTGCACGTTCCACAGTACCAAATGACGGACGACCCCATGGAACAGTCGACACAGATGGATGACAATGTGTCCAAGATGTCAAACGAGGAACGCCTAGCTGAGCGACTGAAACAGGAGTCTGACGTCGCGGAAAGGGAGACGAGTATGGAAATCGGCCGGCTGGTGGTACCGACAGCCGCTTTTGTCCTCTACGTCCATGACGATGACGCTTCTAAACAGTATCCAGATATGGAGATGGATGTACGACATCCCAAACAGAGGTCACCGAAACGGCGAAAGAAAAGACGTCGCACACCAACGGACTATTGCTTTCTCCGTAGGAAGGCCATAAACGAAAACAGGCGGACGATGACGACGCCACAGTAGAGAGCGTTGGAGTCTCCGGCGACAATACCATCGAATGCCAACTTCTCTCCACCATCGAGACCTTTTAGGTAGATCCCCAGGAAGTCCCAGAACGCGGTACAGCGGAGAAAGACATGGTTGTAATAGCAGAGAGTGAGAAGGTTCGGCAGCAGAAGTTGTCTTAACAGAACTGGACCGATAAAAGTGAGGAAATCCAGCCGCCTACAACCGCGGGAATTACGGATCTCGGTTGAGACAAACCCCCACACACTCAGAGCCCATTTTATAATTGACGATGACCGACTGACTCGCACCGCCGACGTAGAGTGCACTGACCAGGACAGTGTGCGCCTAACATGCATTGCCTACAACAAATAAGACAGCAGGCGTTCAATATCGAACCCATTAATGGTAATACCAGACGATCGGCTGTCAAGATGACCTTAGCCGCAGATATGTTAGAGGCAGCAGATAAAGAAATCGTTTACAGGCAGCATACGACGACGAATTCTCGTTCCTCTATGGTTACGACAGCTTTATGTAGCCAACTTCAGAAACCGGTCGTGGCAGAACGATACTTGTTAAGTAGGGTATCGTTGCGGTCGACGTCACCTACTTACCATCGGCAGAATGGCCGTGACTGTATTTGGAGTGCGGCTTATCAGCATCTACGCACCGAGTCACGGACAAACAAAGAGAACCATCACGCCTCTTCGCGGAAGAAATAACCCCCCTCTTTCTACGACGGCACGCTGATTACATCCTCGGCGGCGACTTCAATTGTGTTCTGGGGACGAAGGATCTGCTCCCACTGCAGAACCCGTTGTAAGTAGACTGTTCAGGTTTTTATTTTGGTAAAGCCACGTAGCGCTCTGTACGAATATCACTGACAGTTCTGTGTGCAGTCTGTGGCTGGTTGGACTCATTGTTGGAATATTCGCTTGTGTAGCGTTGCACAGTTGTAGGTGAGCCACCAGCAGTGGTGGATGTGGAGAGAGAGATGCCAGTGTTTTGAGCGGACGATCTGGACGTGTGTCCGTCAGAAAAAGGAAATGTGTTTAATTGGATGTAAAAGAATTATATATATATATATATATATATATATATATATATATATATATATATATATATATGTATATATACACACTCCTGGAAATGGAAAAAAGAACACATTGACGCCGGTGTGTCAGACCCACCATACTTGCTCCGGACACTGCGAGAGGGCTGTACAAGCAATGATCACACGCATGGCACAGCGGACACACCAGGAACCGCGGTGTTGGCCGTCGAATGGCGCTAGCTGCGCAGCATTTGTGCACCGCTGCCGTCAGTGTCAGCCAGTTTGCCGTGGCATACGGAGCTCCATCGCAGTCTTTAACACTGGTAGCATGCCGCGACAGCGTGGACGTGAACCGTATGTGCAGTTGACGGACTTTGAGCGAGGGCGTATAGTGGGCATGCGGGAGGCCGGGTGGACGTACCGCCGAATTGCTCAACACGTGGGGCGTGAGGTCTCCACAGTACATCGATGTTGTCGCCAGTGGTCGGCGGAAGGTGCACGTGCCCGTCGACCTGGGACCGGACCGCAGCGACGCACGGATGCACGCCAAGACCGTAGGATCCTACGCAGTGCCGTAGGGGACCGCACCGCCACTTCCCAGCAAATTAGGGACACTGTTGCTCCTGGGGTATCGGCGAGGACCATTCGCAACCGTCTCCATGAAGCTGGGCTACGGTCCCGCACACCGTTAGGCCGTCTTCCGCTCACGCCCCAACACCGTGCAGCCCGCCTCCAGTGGTGTCGCGACAGGCGTGAATGGAGGGACGAATGGAGACATGTCGTCTTCAGCGATGAGAGTTGCTTCTGCCTTGGTGCCAACGATGGTCGTATGCGTGTTTGGCGCCGTGCAGGTGAGCGCCACAATCAGGACTGCATACGACCGAGGCACACAGGGCCAACACCCGGCATCATGGTGTGGGGAGCGATCTCCTACACTGGCCGTACACCACTAGTGATCGTCGAGGGGACACTGAATAGTGCACAGTACATCCAAACCGTCATCGAACCCATCGTTCTACCATTCCTAGACCGGCAAGGGAACTTGCTGTTCCAACAGGACAATGCACGTCCGCATGTATCCCGTGCCACCCAACGTGCTCTAGAAGGTGTAAGTCAACTACCCTGGCCAGCAAGATCTCCGGATCTGTCCCCCATTGAGCATGTTTGGGACTGGATGAAGCGTCGTCTCACGCGGTCTGCACGTCCAGTACGAACGCTGGTCCAACTGAGGCGCCAGGTGGAAATGGCATGGCAAGCCGTTCCACAGGACTACATCCAGCATCTCTACGATCGTCTCCATGGGAGAATAGGAGCCTGCATTGCTGCGAAAGGTGGATATACACTGTACTAGTGCCGACATTGTGCATGCTCTGTTGCCTGTGTCTATGTGCCTGTGGTTCTGTCAGTGTGATCATGTGATGTATCTGATCCCAGGAATGTGTCAATAAAGTTTCCCCTTCCTGGGACAATGAATTCACGGTGTTCTTATTTCAATTTCCAGGAGTGTATATATATGTATATATATAAAATGACTTTTGAACGTTATTAAGGTAAATACATTGTTTGTTCGCTATCAAAATCTTTCGTTTGCTAACTATGCCTATCAGTAGTTAGTGCCTTTAGTAGTTAGAATCTTTTATTTAGCTGGGAGTGTATTGGCGCTCGCTGTATTGCAGTAGTTCGAGTAACGAAGATTTTTGTGAGGTTAAGTGGTTCATGGAAGGAATAGGTTATTGTTAGTCAGGGCCGGCCGTATTATTAGTCAGGGCCTTTTTTTTGTGTAGGGGTTATTGAAAGTCAGATTGCGTTGCACTAAAAAAGAAAAAATTGTGTGTCAGTTTATTGATGATCAGAATGTGTAAAGTGAGAAATGTCTGAGTACGTTCAGTTTTACTCTGCTGTCTCTGTATCAAATAACGCAGAAGTTTACTAGCACAATAATTTATAATTTTTCTAAGGGGGCGTTTCATATGTCAACCCTTAGCCGAGGACACACCACTGGAATCTTCTGATTTTTTCTTGTAGTTTGTGTGATTAGTGTAGCTATTGTTTATTGCTAGCGCGTAATTGTAGAGAGAATTTCCTTTGTAGTTGTAGTTTTTCATTGTTTTACAGTAAAACAGTTGTGGCATGCATGTATATTTGCACCAAGTATTTCGTAGCTGCGCTTGCAATTAATTAGATATTATTTTCAGTGCTATGTTAATGTGTTTTCTTATTTTACACTTCAAATTGTGCTTTTCTGTGTCACCGTGTGAAATATTGTGACAATTGTGGCGTGTGAAAAACGTAATACTAGGCTCCAACGTAAACTGAGAAATGACAGTGAAGACGAGAGTAGTGTGTTAACGCCACCGTGTAATTAATTAACTAATGTTCAACATAGTAATTTGGTAACTGTGCATAGGGAAGTGGACTAGACGGCAAATAATGGTGTAGACAGTGAAATAAATTAGTGAACAGGGTAGTATTGTCGATCTATCGGTCGGCAACAGCTCACCCCAGGAACCCGAAATGACAGGACACAATACCTTGGATTCAGGTTTTGCGTCCTCACCTTCTTCTAAATTAAGTCAAGACTTACTCTCTGCTTTTCAAAATGCAAATGTTGCCGGTGCAAATGCACTGCCGAAAAGCACAGAGGAACATGTTGCAGACACTAATACATTGTTATTGCAATTCATGCAACGAATGGAACAAAATCAGAAACAAATGGGACAACAGCTTCAAAAGTTACACGCAATGGATCAAAATCAGGAACAAACACAGCAACTGTTACAAAAGTTAGACACAATGGAACAAAATCTTCAGAAGTTAAATACAATCGAGCAAATGCTTGAACAAACACTTGTTTAACTGCTGAGTTACTTAAAATTGAATCTGAATGTCAAAAAGTCTGTAATAACATAGAAACACAAATTTGTGAGTATATTCAACCTATTTTTTCGTGGCATGAAAATGCATTACAGAACAACTAAGCTGTCATAAAAAAACTGCAAACTATTGTTCATGAAAATCACGAGACCTTGCGGGCTAAAATTGACTCAGTTGCATCTATCGATTTGGTTACGCAACTTGCAAAGACTCAGGAAAACTTAAATGACACAGTGGATACGCTTTCAACACAAATGGACACTCTGAAACTTGGTTCAGAAAAACGCATGAGGAAATCAGTTCATTATCGGAGAAAGTAGCCAAACTTTCGGATCGGTTCACTAACTTACCTACAAACGTAGATGATGATCTGAATGACACAAGACCAGTGTCCGTTACTGACACAGAAGAGTACGAACAAAAAAGAAAATTCAAACAAAATCAGAATTAAATTAATATGCAACACAAAAGAGAAATCCGGGAAGTACAAGATCAGTTGGCACAAGTATTACAAGAATTATATATTTCAGAGGAGACTCACGCTCCTACACGGGAAGAGGGATTCAGAAATAAGGAAAAGCCATAAAGTAACAACACAGGGTATTTTGGAAATTATAAAAGAAATTGGCATGATGCACCGAATTTTGAGGTGGAACCGCCGTCACGACGTAACAATGACCGATATGCGACTCGCCGACACGATGACTTTGACTATAAGCTGTTCGTCACTACACGTAAATTCAAAACATTTAAGAATTCTGGAAACGACATCCATCCACAAGCGTGGTTTCATCAATTCTCTCATTGTTTTCCTCCCAACTGGTTATTAGAGCACAGATTGGAATTTATATATGGCTATTTGGAAAACGAACCTGCTGTAAGAATGTGTTCGATCATTCGCGATTGTCACAGTGAAGGAGAATTTTATCATGCCTTCCTCTCAGCATATTGGTCTCAAGCTACTCAAGACCAAGTAAAACATAGCATCATAATGATGAAACACTTCGAACAATCTGAATTTTCCAGTCTTGTCAAATATTTTGAAGAAACGTTGCACAAGAATCAGTACCTGTTAAACCCATACAGCCCCTCAGAGCTTATCCGCATTTGCTTAATCAAATTGCCTGAACATTTACGACATATTATTTTGGAAGGACGTTGCAAAGACGGCATTGAAGCTTTTCAGGGACACTTACAAGAATTGGAAATTGGCACTGACAATCGCGGGACGCGAAACCAGGAGAACAACAATTACAGGTCACACCCGTCACAATACCGCGACCACAGAAATAGTAACAGGACACGACAAGGCTATTCTTAGAACGCTAGTCGTGACAAAAAAGACACCACCCGTATGACAACTTTTGGCAGAGTAGTAATAATTACAGAGAAAGAACGACAGTCATGGAAACAGACAATATAGGAACCAGAACTATTATTTTCAAAGTAGACAGAATAACTTCAGATGCAACGGTCCACCGTGCAATTACAATTCAGGGAGAAATTCTCCACCACTTAACTACAGAAACTACTGACATGACAACAGACCTGAATGTCATCAGAACTGGTGGGATACAAACAGGGCAGGGCCCGTCTCGGCAAGGTGAACTTGTAGAAGTTAGATCTCCAAATCTCAATAACGACGCACCAACAAAGAGACAGTAGGCAATAACTCGCACCGCAGGCAGCCACATGCGCCTGCTGGCTTAAAGAAAAATAACATAGACGCTAACCTTGAGTAAAATTTGAGCATTCTTTACCGATGTATACCACATGATAATTGCGTCGAAGCAGAAGCTCTGCGTACTAGGAAGAGTAAAGGTTTACACCACCTTTCACATGTAAAACCGTCTATTGAGAGATGATCTTCTTTTTAACTTAGTCATTGCCATAAAATTTTTCACTTCACGTTACTAGTACGCTTTTCACCCTTAGAAACTGTTAACATGCAACAATGCTTTGAAGTCAACTATCCAGGCAAGAACCTAGGGAACATATTTAGACAGTAATTACTAATGCATTGTTATAGTGAATAGATGACCCTGTGTTACTGTGTGTACGTTCTTGCTTGTTCGTTACACAATTACGTAACGACTATAAGGCTTACGTACTTAGAACATATACTGCTAATGAGATTTTAATGCAACATTTTGGTTTACTTGAAAAGACATTCTGGATTTAAAGTAATTTCTGAGGGATAACAGATGACACAGTGGTTAGTTTTTTTGACAGCTACACGATTATATCATGATGCTATTAATAAGTAACACAATTTACGCTATTACCTTTGCGCTGTATCTGTTTTATATCTGCACAGTTTATCTGTATCATTCCGGAAAGTAAAACGCGTTTTAGTAATAACTTCTATGGTATAGTTACAATGAGACAGCCTTTTCTGTAGCACAACAATACGTTACAGTATAGTACTTTCTTGATCATGGCAATAAGTGTAATAACTATTATAGCTATACGCATAGCATTTCACTTTTGTTTATGGAGAGGTAAGTACATTGACTTTTGCAGCACTTTGCTTACGGAGGACGATAATTATGATACTTGGCACATTTTTACCGTTAAGTAATAACAGAAATTATCTTACAGAAAGACGCACAGTTTAGCGCTACAGGACACGCATTTGAGTGATTAATTTTTGTACTTAAAACATTTTTTAAAGATTTTTCGATTACTAAGATAGAAAGAAGGTTTTCGGTGATACATTTCATTCCATTGCTGTAATCTGTAACACCTGAGGGTAAAATTACATTAATCCTCAAGGGGTACACGCCTACTTTGTGTACTAAGCGTGTGGCAAGCGCTGGGAGCCCTAGCTAAAATGGTATTTGCTTATACAGCTTTACACACCGGTACCATATTTCTCTAATGCAGAATTACGTAGCTATCTGATCATTTAACTGAGAGAGACAAACATTTGTTTTACTACGTCAGTGATAGATGTTTACGCAGTTACACAGTTGGATAACTACACATTTATGAAATTGTGTTTTTGTATGTACTTTGTCAACCGTTCATATTTTTTTGGAACCATTGTGATACTATGAGAGCTTTGAATGATGTATTTTGTATGGGATCATAATTTTTTAGGTACGTTTGAGGTAGATGACTCGATTGAAACGAGCAGAGAGCATTTTTTAAAAGGTTTTGAGATTACTGGAGGAAGCTACGACGATTGTGAGATTTGACTGATGTGCTATGATGATATTATTGCGACGACGGTGTGTATTATGCTGTTGAAATATGTTTATGATCAATAAGATGATGTTATATGAGGAATGTGATTATGTGTTTATATGACGGGGTTAAGTCACGTTTTTAAAATTATTGGCTTAAGTGCTGCAATACAATTTTGAAATATAGATCTGTTAAATGGAAGAATAGTGTAACTCACAGTTTTGTTCTTACCCCCATAGATGGCGTTAGCAGTTTCACTCGTGAATGAAACGGCCGCTTTGTTTACAGGCAGTGCTGTGCAAGTCTGACTTACGCCATTATTCCTCTAAGTGCTTCTAAGGTGTGCTTTCGTACTGTGTAGTTTACTTGTTTTGGTTAAGATGGACCCTCAATTTGATGAAGACACAAGTAGTGAACCCTTTTATATTGCAAAATGCAGGATCTAGTGATTATTATGATCCTGCAGAGAATGAAATGTTTGGTTCTTTAGGTAAGTTTAACTCACGTAGTCTATCATTTGGCCAATTACGTTAGTAACACATTATCATGTCTTTGAAGTTTAACAATGACTGGCCTATAAACGTAATTTCACTGAAAATAATAGCAAACGTGGTGCGCGAGCTAAACGATGTAGCATAATTTCTGCAAAACAATTCGTAAAAATAATAATAGTCTTGATACACAACCTCAAAACGTCGTAGCATAACATTCGGAAAATAATTATGCGTGTTTGTTTGGTTGCAGAGGAAGAAGTGGAAATAACACAACACGAATTACCAAATCGAAGTAGAAAGAGGCAAAAAAGGGGGAGTGCGAAGCAGGAAAGAAAGAAAAAAAGAAATTTGGCTCAGGCATATGAAACTAAGGAAGGGAGATAGGTTCCTGAAAAGACGTTCTCAAACATAAATTGTAACTGCAGATTAAAATGTATAGATGAGATATCAGACGTGGCACGCAGAAGTTCATTCGAAACATTTTGGAATTCAGGTTCTTTTTCCCGTCAGAATGCTTTTTCTATGTGAGTTAATTAAGCAAATAAGTCCTCAACACAGGCGTCCTAGAGATGGGTCAAGATTGCCAAAGTCAACCAGCAATCAATTTTATATTCAAGTTGATGGAACTAGTGTTAAAGTACGCAAAAAATATTTCCTTCAAACATTCCAAGCATCAGATGGGCGGATGACCAGAGCTGCACAAAAGTTGAAAATGGGAGAGCAGCCAGGATCGGACAAACGAGGAAGTGGGATACCCGTGAACAAAATCTCTGATAAAAGAATGGATATTGTCTGGAAGCATATTTCATCATTCCCCTCATACCAGTCTCATTATACAAGAGCTCAAAATCCAAACAGAAAATATTTATCCCCTGACCTTAATGTACGTCTTATGTATAACTTATACAGAGAATACTGCTAAGAGAAAAAAATCTTACCTGTTAAAGAGTCCATTTATCGCAGATGTTTCAGTCATGACTTCAACTTGCACTTTCATGCTCCACGTAAAGATACCTGTGTGAAGTGTGACAAGTACAAAATACAGATGTCCACTTTAGAAGATGTAATAGAAAGAAAGAACGTGGAAGTACAACACGAACTTCATCTTCGAAAGGCGGATGCTGCTAGAACATCCATGAAATTAGATAAAGAAAAGTCACAGAAAGATAAACTGTATTATGCCTTCACTTTTGACTTGCAGAAAGCTCTACCATTCCCCAAACTGACCACTTCTGTGACCTATTATAAAAGAAACATGTACTTATACAATCTTGGCTGTCATGAGCTGTCAACTGATATTGGCTTTATGTACACATGGGATGAGACAATGGCCTCACGTGGGCCACAACAACTAGATTCTTGTGTTACAAAACATATTACTACAAGAGCTTCAGCTTCAAAACATGTTGTCATGTATAGTGACACTTGTACGGGGCAAAATAGGAATTTGAAATTTGCGTTGTGTCGCATGAAATTGCTTCACACCAGTGTTAACATCGACATTATGGACCATAAATTTATGGTTAGTGGCCACTCCTATCTCCCTAATGATTCAGATTTTGGATCTATAGAATCCTATGCAAGAGGTAAAACAGTTTATGTTCCTGCTGACTGGTGCTCCATTATCGCAAAATTAGAAGAAAGAAAGCTTTTATTGTTACGCAAATGTCTTGTGAAGACTTCAAGTCTACGAAGAATCTTGAACAAGCTTTTACAAGGAGAAAACAAAATGTCGCTAAAAAGCCAGTGGATTAATAAGCAGTGGATTCGTTTACTGAAGAACGAACCTTTTATGCTCTATTACAAGAAGACTCTTAATGAGGATTTTCCATTCTCCGCTCTATGTCTAAAGCCAGCAAAACCAGGAAGGCCCGTTTCACTTGGACGTATTGCTATGAAAACCTATACCATGGAGCAAGACCTGTAACCTAGGAAAAGAAAAGGGGCATGCTAGATCTTCTACCATACATTCCACCCATCAACCATGCTTATTTACAGGGACTTACAACAGCTGAAGCAACAGTATGTAACACCATAGCTCTAATGCTGTACTGATTTATTTTGCTTTTGTTTCATTTAATGTTACAGTGCTGTGCTTCTGTAAATGTGTTTGTTTGAATAGAAAACACAAAACTGTATACTCCTTTCTTTGTAAAAACTTTGAGTCATGGTCTGATTCTATGCGATGTAGTATATCTGTCGTTTAAATGCTTTGTCCCATTTGGAGGGAACAAAACTTACTGTATATTACTGTAATTTTGTGTGAATAATTTTTGGTAGAAATGTCAATATGTGCAAATGTTCTGTTTTAATTAATGTATTTGGTTGCTGTTATGTAAACTGCTGATCCTCACTTAGGGTTATTAGTTAGTTTGTATGTAAAAGGTGTAGTGGTTCCCCTCGGGAACGGAACTGTGTAGCGCGCGCAAATTGTGGTTGGCCTACGTAGAAAAGGTGGAACTGATAGTCAGTCGGGGACGAGCTACGAGTCGGGGACGAGCTACGAGTCGGTGCACTGCCATGTAAAAGATGCATATTGTGCTGGTTCCGAGAGAGGCTTTTTCTGCTACTTTCCAATGCCTTGGATGGATGGATAAATAGCTGGAACTATTCTGGAATTTGTATCTATCATCGCCACAAAGAACTGACAGAGTCCAGCAATTCTGCCTGCAATTCCACCTACCAACATGCAGTTGCCACCACATTGCGCAATCATTGCATCAGAATGCTATAATGATGTACAGTGAAGGATCAGCTTAATGGATGTGTTAGTGTGTTCAAACATAAGGTAATTTATATCTGAATTTATATACCAACCTTGATTTTTCTCCTCATCATAACACCTCTCAGGTTCCTCTCCGTTTGAACTAAAGTGATTTCCGAGTGTCCTTACTGAAAGAAATTAAAGCCTAGAGTTTTGCTAATTGATGCCTCTTGAACTTAGTAAAAAGAAAGTTAAAGTTAATGTGGCAAGAGAGTGGGTTAAAGTTAATGATGCTTGCTGAAAATAATTTTCCTAGTAAAACTGCTTATTAATGTGTTGTTGCCTACTTCAAAATTAAAAGTTCTTAAGATTGAGGCTTATAAAGTTTTGCTTAATGAATGATCACATTACTGCCTGTTGTAAATCACAGAAGGTGAGTCAGTATCTTACGTATATGTTAATTTTGTGTTTCACTGTAGTAAAAATGGAAAACTGCCGTTGTGAAACGTTATATACCCATGTTTGCTAAGTGTATGTTTCTCTTGTGTATAGGAAGTGCATATTAATAATATAACAGGATCCACAGTTTGTCTATTGTATTAATGCTGGGTAGTTAGTAACGGAAAGACCACTAATTATAAAAAACCATAATTTATTTAAAGTCTGAAAGTAATAGGGTGTTTCGGTATCTCTTTTAATTTTGCAAATAGTTTCTCCTGCTCTAACTGTTAGTTTCAATCTTACCGTAAACATATGTATGTGTCAGAGTTCATTGCACTCGCGTGTGACAAAGTATAGGTTGTGTTTATTCGTTAAAATAACTAATAACTATTTTGTTAAACGAGAATGTTAATCATTCTCTTGCCTAGTTAGGCTGGCGACCGTTTTCTTTATCAGTTGAACAGTACAGATAGGCAAAATTTTGTTCGTACTGTTCAAATATTTACGTAATTCTGACTTTCATTTTCGATAAGCCAGTCCCGTTAGGTACAGCACGGTCAACCTAGCAAAATTCCTCTCATAGGGTAACACTGCTCTGTTGCGTTATACCATAATTACTTTAACATAATAATTCTGTTTGCAAACTGCCTCTAGTTTCGAGGTTATGGTATAGCAGTAGCAGACGGTAGTGTTATACGTGGCTTTTCCGTGACAGGACTAATTGTTCTGTTGGGGCATCGTATGTACTAAGCCAAACTTGGTATTTGATTGTATAAGCTACGTAAATGCTGTTGCAGTGTTATAAGTAGATGATGCAGGCCCGCTGGATGTTGTTGATACTGAACGTGGCCGAACATTGTCATAGCTAAGAAAGGATATTTCATTGTACTGCTCTTAGTTATTTCTGAAGTATATCATTTGTCATTAAAAATACCTTTTGGTTTTATTTAAATTTACTGCAAATATAAGATTGGTTAAAGGCAAAATGGTGTAAGTCGTTTGGGCCCTTCAAAAGACACATAATTTTGTATTAAACCGTTTTAAATTACGAACACATTGAAACAATGACACCTTCCTCTGATGTAAAACACCAAAAAAGTGGTATTGATTTCTTGTAGAGTTCATTATAATGCTTCTCACAAAACATTCTGTTTCTCAAAATGCATGAAACATGACTTACACCACATTGGCTTTAACCCCCTCATATCTCGCGAAAAGACCATGAGGATAAAATCAGAGATTAGAGCCCACGCAGAGGCATACCGATAATCTTTCTTTCCACGAACAATACGAGACTGGAATAGAAGGGAGAACATATAGAGGTACTCAAGGCACCCTCCGCTATACACCGTCAGGTGGCTTGCGGAGTATTGATGTAGATGTAGATGTAGAAGCTAAGGACATCACACACATCCATGCCCGAGGCAGGATTCGAACCTGCGACCGTAGCGGTCGCGTGGTTCCTGACTGCAGCGCCTAGAACCGCTCCGCCACCCTGGCCGGCCGTATTGTTAGTCAGGGCCTTTTTTTTTTGTAGGGATTATTGAAAGTCAGATTGCATTGCGCTAAAAAGAAATATTGTGTGTCAATTTATTGATGATCAGAATAAGTAAAGAGAGAAATGTCTGAGTATGTTCAGTTTTACTCAGTTGTCTCTATATCAAATAACGTAGAAGTTTGCCAGCACAGTAATTCATAATTTTTCTAACGGTACGTTTCACCGTGCCCAGAACTGAGAACACTGGTAGAAGATCTGCAGTTGGTAAATTCTTGGGAAAATATCCATTGGTAGAAGATCTGCAGTTTGTAAATTCTTGGGAAAATATCCAAGGAGACCAGACCGGATATACGTATGTAACATCTGCCTTGTTTGATCCTAAGTCCTCCAAAGGTCTCTCAAATTCCGATTCTAATACTGCATCCCCTATTTCTTCTAAATCGACTCGTCTTTCTTCTTCTATCACATCAGACAAATCAAGCCCCTCATAGAGGCCTTCAATGTACTCTTTCCACCTAGCCGCTCTCTTGTCTATGTGTATCAATGGAATTCCTGTTGCACTGTTTATGTTACCATCCTTGCTTTTAATTTCACCGAAAGTTTTTTGACGTTCTTATATGCGCACTCAATCCTTCCGAAATCATTTCTCTTTCGATTTCTTCGTATTTTCATGTTGCCATTTCGTCTTAGCTTCCCTACACTTCCTATTTGTTTCAATCCGCAGCGACTTTTATTTCTGTTTCCTGAATTTAACTGAACATTTTTTACTTCCTTCTTTCATCGATCGACACAAGTATTTCTTCTGTTACCCATGGTTTCTTCGCAGTAACCTTCTTTGTACCTACGTTTCTCTTTCCAACTTTTGTGAATCCAGATACGGGACAGTATAAAGCGCCTGGGGAACTTACTTACAAATGATGTGAGACGCATAACGCCGACGAACTTCAAGAGGCCGCTCCAAGCCTTCCAGAATGGTGTCAGAGCGAACAACTTCAGCACCTTGGACATGATTCAACGGGTCACCTACATAAATACCTACTTGGCGTCGCGAATCCCCCACTACACTCAGCTTCTTCCAATGCCGAAGACGATCACTCGATGAGTCCTGGCGGCATTTGGATACATCGTAAGCACGGTGTTGCTCTTCAAGATCTGATATAATGCCCTGACCCTACCCACTGATAGGTGAGGCCTCGGGCTCGTACATGTTTACGATCGTATGGTGACCGTTTATCTCGTTGTGATATTGACAATGCGGGATAGACAACAGATGAGCCTGTCAGGACTCTTGGTAGACGAACTGGCAGCAGCTTTTCGAATTGTACCGTTGGCGATGAAGAACATTTCCCTGCTATTTCATCGTACCAGAGAACTTTTCTTTGAATATAGCTACACTATGAAAGATCTCCCAGCCAATAGACAGCTGACAGCGCAAGGCGTCTATCGAATGCTCACGAACAGCTGTCCCGCCACAGTCTGGAACCGCGCGACCGCTGCGGTCGCAGGTTCGAATCCTGCCTCGGGCATGGATGTGTGTAATGTCCTTAGGTTAGTTAGGTTTAAGTAGTTCTAAGTTCTAGGGGACTGATGGCCTCAGAAGTTAAGTCTCATAGTGCTCAGAGCCATTTGAACCATTTTTGAACCTACAACTGTTCTATTTCCGGACAGAACTTACTACCCACGAGACAAGATGTGCGCAGTGACATAGATACAAGGCCAAGCGGTGCATTACCTGCTTCGCAACGACCTGAAGAATAAGCTGGACTTCTGGACCCATTTGCATGAACGACATACGGCCACTGTATGCAACACGAAATACCAACAATATTATTCTGATTACCTAGGGAGTTCTTTACGAGATTCCCATCGCAGGTGGAACGTCCCGCATATGAGAAGCTGATGTTGAAGACGATGAAAAGGAATACACTGGCCATGATGAAATGATTATCTCCTTCAGTTCTACGAGAAGACATGCCCTGAGGCAGCAGCGCCGGCGAGGACCACTCATACTCACCCACCAGCGGAGATTTTTTCCTCTCTTCTTATTCGACAACACATGTTATTTCCTTAGTGAACAGCACCCGGTGGATGATATCGTTGTAAACTTAAAAAAAGGTGAATCTTGTTTCCTTTGATTTATTTCCTTTTGAAAATTGTTTTCATTTCCCTGCTACTTATGAGCTGTAAAAAATAAAATAAAATGAAAAATTAAAAAAAAATACAAAGATATACCTGGCTGCAACACGAGATACTGCGGTATCGGCGAGAAATGCGACCACGAAGAGGGAAGCAGTCCATTATTGTTTTGGTCTGCACGAAGCAGCTTATGTCTATTTTTAGTTCCACCATTCCACTTCTTATTAAATCCTATTCCTTAATAAATAAAATAAATACCTCATTTATACTTTCATTTAAACATGGGACAGTGCGGTGCGGGGTGTCGCTTGTGCCTGCCGGAGGACAGTTTAGGCGCAATCGCTGCGGATGCGGCGCACGAGTTGGATGTCCTTGGGCATCATGGTGACTCGCTTGGCGTGGATAGCACACAGGTTGGTGTCTTCGAAGAGGCCGATGGTGTAGACCTCGCTGGCCTCCAGCAGAGCCTTGACGGTGGAGCTCTGAAAGCGCAGGTCGTCTTGACGTCCTGGGCAATCTCGAGCACTAAGCGCTCGAAAGGCAGCTTTCGGTTGAGCAGTTCGGTGTTCTTTTTGTAGCGGCAGATTTCTCGCAGGGCGACGGTTGCCGGCCTGTAGCGGGGGGGCTTCTTGACGCCGTCGGTTGGCGGGCGCGCTCTTCCTCGCCGCCTTGGCAGCGAGCTGTTCGCGCGGTGCCTTTCCACGCGTCGACTTGTAGATCGTTTGATTTGCGCGGGCCATGACAAAAGCGGTAGCGAGAAGTAGCGGAGCGGCGTGGAGGTGCCTTGCAACCTCTCTGTGTGGCGATAAGCGGGAAATCCGGGTTCGCGTTCCGGTCCGGCAGAAATTTTCATTGCACAGCTGACGGTTGTCCATATCCGCAACTGCGAATACATTTAGTGTATTTCATAACGGCTGTAGTCGCCACAGTGCCTGCTCCTGCACTGCAATATCGTATCCTTCGATTTTTTTCGATGTTCTCCGTCAATCGTATGTGATGATCGCATAGATAAGAAGATAAGACGTAGTAGAAATTACAGGAAATGTTGAATGTACCTGGTGAAAAGAGAAAATATAAAAACGGATCCCATACCGCGGAGCAATACTCCAGAAGAGGACATACAAACATAGTGCCTTGACATGTTGCGGGTCGGAGAACGCAGTGTTAGCTCCCTTAATCAGTTAAGTAGGTTAGAGGAATTAAAAAGGGAAACAGGTATTCTGGACTTAGATATATCGGGTATTAGTGAAATACAGCAGCAGGAAAAAGAAGACTTCTTGTCAGGTCAGTACAAGGTTATCAACAGAAAATGGGGTACGTTAATGCACTGCATGATGAGACGTGGAAACTATTCAGGTAGTTAAAGCAGATGAAATTTAATTGTGATGTGCGACTGGAATTCGATAGAAGGAAAAGAAAGAGAAGGCAAAGTAGTAGAACATGGATGGCGGAAAAATAAATGAATCAGGAAGCCACCCAGTAGAATTTTGCACATAACATAATCTAATGACCGAGAGCATTTGATTTAAGAATCACGAGAAAAATCTGTGTATGTTAAAGAGACCTGGGGCTACAAGAAGCTTTTATATCGATTACATAATGCTAAGACAGAGACTTAGAAACCAAAACACGACTTTTCGATAGACAGATAAAGATCTATTTGTTTAGAGCTGCAGACCAAAAGTGAAGAAAATCAAAAAAGTTAGATTAAGGAGATGGAACCTTCATAAACTGAAGAGGGAGCATTAGACAACGTTTGCCTGAAACAGGGGAAAGTAATACAACAGAAAATGAATGGGTGGCTTTGAGAGATGAAATAGTGAAGGCAGCAGATGATCGCATAGATAAGAAGATAAGACGTAGTAGAAATTACAGGAAATGTTGAATGTACCTGGTGAGAAGAGAAAACATAAAAACGGAGCAAATGAATCAGGAGAAAGGGAATAAAGACATCTAAAAATTGATATTGACAGAAAATGCTTAATTATTAATTACGGTATAGAGAACAAAAATCCAAAGAGGAAAGATAAGCGCTGCCTACAAGAAAAGCAGAGAGACTTTTGGAGAGAAGTGAAACAACTATGTGAACGTGATGAGTTCAGACGGTGTTATGCACAAAAGAGAAAGCCGAAAGAAGTGAGGAGTATAATATAGGACCTCTTCAGGAAAATGAACTTGATGATGATATTTTGAAAAAGGAAGTTGAAAGTAGGTGAAGATCAGACGGAAGTTACAATACTGCGAGATAAATTTGACAGAGTACTGAAACAAGTGGAAACAATGCCCCTGGAGTAGACGACATTTCCTCCGAGTTGTTGAAGTGTTTGAGAGATCCAGCCAGCTATGACAAAATTATTCAGCTTGCCGTGCACGATATATGAGAGAGGCGAAATACCCTCAGACTTCAGAAAGAATGGAACAATCCGAATTCTAAAGAAGGCAGTTGTTGTCAGGAGTGAATATTACTATCGGACCACAAGCCATGTTTGCGAAATACAGACACGAATTATTTAGAGAAGAATGGATAAACGGGTAAACGGTGACATTGGAAAATATCTGTTTGTGTTTCTGGGAAATATAAGAACACGTGAGGCAACACTGACTTATGACCTATCCTAGCAGAAAGATAGCGAAAAGGCAAATCTACGTCTACACCATTTGTAGATTTAGGAAAGGTTTTGACAATGTTGACTGGACCGTACTCATTGAAATTTAGAATAATGGTAGGGAAAAAATACGAAGGCCAAAAGCTTATTTGCAACTAAACTGTAATTATAAGAGCCGAAAGAAATAAAAGGGAAGCAGTAGCTGGGAAAGGAATAAGACAGGATTATAAACTATCCGTAAAGTTATTCAATATGTACATTGAGCAAGCTGTGAAGATAATGAGAGAGAAATTTGGGAAGGGGATTAAAATTCAGGAAGAAGAAATAACAACTTTGCTTTTGGCTGATAACATGTTTCTGTAAAAGACGCCTAAGGTCCTGGAAGATCTTTTGAACGGAGTGAAGAGTGTCTTGAGTGGAGATTATAACATGACCATAAATGAAAGTAAAAGTAATGCTAGTGGAATGTAGCAGAGCTACATCACTGAGGGTATTACATTAGGAAATGAAACACTAAAGGCACTGTATGAGTTCCGTTGGTCGAAATGCAGAGTTACAGATGATGGCCAAAGCTTGAAAGAAATAAGATGCAGACTGGCAGTTGGAAGTAAAGTATTGCTGAGAAAGAGGCTTTCGTTAACATCTGATACAAACCTTAGTGTTGGGAATTCTTTGCTGAAGGTACATGTCTGGAGGATAGCCTTTTATGGAAGAGAATGGTCGGCGATAGACAATTTAGAAAAAAATGGTTCAAATGCCTCTGAGCACTATGGGACTTAACATCTGTGGTCATCAGTCTCCTAGAACTTAGAACTACTTAAACCTAACTAACCTAAAGACATCACACACATCCATGCCCGAGGCAGGATTCGAACCTGCGACCGTAGCTGTCGCACGGTTCCAGACTGAAGCGCCTAGAACCGCACGGCCACACCAGCTGGCGACAATTTAGACAAGAAGAAGATGAAAGGTGATATTTGGTGCTATAGAAAAATACTCAATAGCTCGAATAACCAATGAGGAGTTCTGTACTTTTATAAACCGGGAAAAACGAATTTTAAGCAGATTTGACTAAAAGAATAGATCGCTTGACGAGTCACATCCTGCGGCATCAGTGTTATCAGTTTATTAATGGAGGCAAGTGCGTGTGCGTGCGTGTGTGCGTATGTGTATGTGTGTGTGTGTGTGTGTGTGTGGAGCGGGGGGAGGGCAGGGGTGGGTCGGGGGAGGTGGTAAATACTGCAGAGGGAGACCAAGACTTGAAATGAATATAGTAAGCAGGTTAAAATGGATGTAGGCTGTGGTTGTTACGCAGAGATGAAGACGCGTACACAGAAGAGACCAGTAGGTAGGCAGGGTCGGTTTAAGATCAAGCCGCACCTTGGGGAACCAAGCCAGGAGCGGGGCCAAAGGCAGCATAACTGAAAGGTATCCACACAGGAAGCTCTGAGGGGTGCCAATGACGCCAAAGCGCAGGATTTGTATACATTTGTATCACAGTCAGTAGCGAAAATTGACACGGGTAAAAGTGCATGCGAGAAAACGAAGGGGTGGGGGAGGGGGCATCAAATGGTAAGTCACTTGTGTGGAAAGATGTTCTGGAATCGACCCTGCATGGAGAACTGCATCAAACAATTCTGTGGACTAGAAGATTGCAACATCAACAACAGAATAAAATTATTCCACGTACAATAAAATGAAAATAAAACAATACGTAAGTCATATTTTTTATGTCGGTGACTGCACACTGATTTTATTATGATGCATATTAACACGATTTTATTTGTTCGTCATAAATTGTTGATAGTTTATACTTTATTAGCTGGAAATGAAAAGAAAATCACTGTAACGAAGTGTTGAGGACATCTTTATTTTCTAGAATTACGTTTTTATATAATTTTAGTTTCCATATGCTTCTATTGGTTACCTCATTCAAGTCAAATTTAACAACTGTGTCATATTCTGTTGACAAGATAACTGAATTTGACAGTCAGCGTCACCAGTGCTCAATCGTACGTAGTTCTTAACATGTTTAATCCGGTGAAACTGCGTTGACCAGTCAATGGAACTGTCATAAATTGTAAGCCGCTATTTAATTAACAAGCTCACCTGCGTTTATGTTTCTGCTGTATAAGGTAAAGAGCTCATTTTAGGTTTTTATGAGAAGAAATTGAAGTGAGTTGATATGTTTTTTGTGAGATCTGTTTCCTATTTCACTTTTTATTTTATTATATATTTTGATGCACTCTAGCTTAAACAGTTTCACTTCAGCCGTCAGGTGCCAGAAATCAACATATATGCAGATTGAAGTGACGAATGAAAATTTGTACGAAGGACGGGACTCGAAACCGGGTCTCCTGCTCACTAGTCATATGCACTAACCACTATGCCATCCTGACAGAGTGGTTTTGGACAACTGCACAGATTTCCCTGGTATGTTTTCCTCCTCCGTCAATATTCCCATTCAGGCCTCAGTCCACTTGGCACTCCCTCTAAACTCGAAAAGCATTGCAGATGTTCTCCAACGGTATTGGAATAACACCTCAGCACAGAGCAAAAAGCGGGGTCCTGTCTCCCAGGCAGAGGTGCTTGTAATGAAATGAAGCTATATGCTTGCAGAGACCTTCTCAACTCTCGAACATCTATGACTTACATATGGAGACTGAAGCGACTAATGAAAATTCGTTTTGCAGTTCAGGTCGAGGGAAAGGCTTCTTCTCGCATTCAGAAGATAGCAACACGCCGAGCAAGTGAATCAACATATTCCTCCAGGTTTATTCTTCAACAGTCTTCCTAGACATTTTATTTTCTTAAATTTTTCAGCCATTTATTGACCCGCCCCTCTGTGCCGGCGCTCTTGGCGGAGGCTAATCTCACCAAGGCCCCAGTACTGCCCTGCTTGTACATCAGACGCAAATTCCCCGAAATTTCTTTCTCGCGTTAAGTTCTATGTTTAATACAAAATAGACTTCGTTTGATCAGGAATTATTTCTTTGTCTGAGCTGGTGTGCTTCTTGTGTCTTCCTTGTATCATTCATCATGCATTATTTTGTTTCCAAGGTGGCAGAATACGGTAATTTTTTCCTGCTAAATGGGCCCAACTTCATTACAATACCTCCAGTAATTAATTACTCGCTATTTTCACAGAGGACAGCAATGTCATCAGTGATTATTATCGTTGATATCCTTTCACCCCAAAATTTGATCATTATGAACCTATCTTTTATCCCCTTCATCGCTTCTACGATAAAGTTTGAACAGTAGAGGAGAATACCCTATTGATACCCATACATGGCGTACTTGCGCGTCTTTCCCCGTAACGCATATTACATTCTACATTATGATCATCTTGCAGTACTTTACTACGTCGCACGCTTCTCCTAGGTCGACAAATCCCACGAAAGTGTTTTGAATCGTCTTGCTTCAATTATCACACGTCTTGTAACACCGGCCTCTCTCGAACCTTTGCTTTTCCTCAAGGAAAACTCGTCGTCATTCAAAAGACCCACTGTTCTCCTTTATTGCGAGCTTTGAGATCGTTTACACGATAATTCCCATATTTATCCCACCTTATTAATTTAAGTGCTGTTGGATCACATTCTTCAGAAATTCTGTGGTATTTTTAGATTCTAATAGATTCTTCACACTGAAAGCTAACTGCTACCTAATATTTCGAGTTAAGAATGCTATATTTGAAATTAGTTTGAAGCCATTTCGAGATAAGCCCATTTAATTATGCATCTGACTATGTAATCTGTGTAACATGGGGTCAACAATTAGTTCTCGCGATATAAAGAGCAACGGACATAGCCTATGACGCGTCACCGGAAATGATTAAGAGCAACAACAATTACCAACCCAAAAAATTAGTCATCTTCTGGATGATGTTTAGTATAAATGGAATTTTCCGTATAGGAATAGTCCTTGCTATACACATGTGGTACTTTTTTGTACAATCTGCAAAATCTGTGAGTGTTTCTTAAGTGAGTTGATAGAATATTTTGCCTGGGACTGTTAACTGAATGTTTGAAGGGCATTTATATGAAGGCCCATGATTATGCTTCAGGTTGTTGCCACCAGCTTTACTGCTCGAAGACTTATATTTTATGGCTGAAAACACATATAATGTTAAAAATCAGAAGTGCTGCGGAAGGTGCGAAACATTTGCAGAGACTGACGCAGTCGCATGCTACATGCTATTAGTAAATGTAAAACAAAGGAAATCTCGGAAGATGGCAGCTATATTCACAAGATTATTTAGAATCACTATATACAAGAAACAGCTTTTTCGAGACAAAAAAGTGCACATTTAGTGTCATTAAGCAACACCACGCGGTCCCACCAACTGAATATGAACATATTACAGACAAGGAAATTACTGTAGTCCTTAAGCACTAGAATTCTGAATACATATTTTACCAAAAGCTATTCAAGTACTATGGGAAAATGATGGGTTTTGTGGGCCGTGATACATTTGCCCAGCTTTCAAAACTGTGATATTAATTTCATACGAAAACATACTCGAAACAAATACAAAATAGGTTAGTTTGAGGGAAAGCATCACAAATAACGATTTTCACTATAATCAGATTAACTTGCTGCCAGTTGAGAAAGGGCATGTACGTACAATACAGGCACTGTTACCGATAGACTGAGTGGATAAACAAGCCCACATGAGCACAAGGCCAAACCCATTCACGAAATAAAAGTTCCAGTTTCAATCAGAAAGCAAAAAAAGGAAGAATTTGCATAAAAGCGTGATCTGGGATGAACATATTCGTTACAAGTGAGTGCAGTAGACCGTAAAAACAATGTGTTCCCTAGCCAGAAGCCTGTCACCATCTCACTAGTAACAGCTGCATCTTGGTCCACGTTCATTTATCTCAGCATAAAAACACTGCCAACAACGTGTACAGAATGCCGACCGAGAGCAGGACAACGAACGAGCGACTGCACAGTTTTAACGGCTGTGAATAGAATCTTCGTGGCAAAGCGTCTCAGTGGCTTAATCTACGCAAAGTGCAAACCCTTGAGAGATGTCTACATGCTAGTCCAAATAACTGCCCATGATATTTCTGTCATTCGATTTTGTGGTCATTCCAAGATTTTCCTTACACAGGGCACGGATGTCGGACGTAGTAGGCTGAGCAGACAGGTAAAACAGATGAGGCGGCGAATGGGGCGGAATTCGCATCAGACTTTAATGTTGGGTAACATCAGACTTTAATGTTGGGCAGAGTACAAGTGTGTGTGAACACACAGTGCACCGAACACTCCTATAGATGGGCCTCCACTGCCGACGGCCCGTGCATGTGCCAATGTTAACACCACGACATCGACAACAACCACTGAAATGACACGTGACTGTCGGCACTGGACGTTGGCGCAGCGGCAGAGCGTTGCGTGGTCTAACGAATACCGATACCTTCTTCACCATGCCTGTGGGAAGGAGCCAATCTGTCGTCTTCCAGGGGAACCGCTCCTTGACACCTACACGGCGGGACGGAGACAAGCTGCTGGCGGCTCCATTATGCCCCAGGGGAACATTCAGTGGGAGTCCGTGGGTCCAGTAGCTCGTGCAAGGCACTGTGACGGCCAAGGAGTATCATACATTGGTTGCAGACTTTGTGCACCCGTTCATGAGAATCATGTTCCCCAACTGCAGAGGCAATTTCAACAAAATAATACACCTTGTCACAAGGCCAGGAGTGTGATGGTTCAAATGGCTCTGAGCACTATGGGACTTGACTTCTAACGTTATCAGTCCCCTAGAACTTCGAACTACTTAAACCTAAGGACATCACACACATCCACGCCCGAGGTAGGATTCGAACCTGCGACCGTAGCGGTAGCGCGGTTCCAGACTGAAACGCCTAGAACCGCTCGGCCACTCCGGCCGGCAGGAGTGTGATGGAGTGATTTGAGGAACACAGTGGCGAGTTCTAATTGATGTGCTGGTCCCCCATCTCGTCAGATCTGAACGCGATCGAACACATCTGGGATGTGATTCAACGTCGTGTCAAAGTTCCTCGCCCCCGTACCTAGAATTTGTGGATAATATATATGACTTATGTGTGCAGATATGGTGACAACTACCTCGAGGGACATACCGAGGCTTCCAGGTCACGAGGCATCGCCGCTGTTATGATTGCCAAAGGTTGACATATGGGCTATTGGGTAAGTCAGCCCACACACTCACACACACACACACACACACACACACACACACGAGAGAGAGAGAGAGAGAGACAAAGAAACTGGTACACCTGCCTAATATAGCGTAGGGCCACCACGAGCACGCAGAAGTGTCGCAACACGACGTAACATGGACTGGACTAAGTAGTGCTGGAGGGAATTGACGCCATGAATCTTGCAGGGCTGTCCATAAATACGTAAAAGTACGAGGGGGTGGAGATCTCTTCTGAGGAGCACGTTGCAAGGCATCAGTGAGATGTTCAATAATGTTCATGTCTGGGGCGTTTGGTGGCCATTGGAAGTGTTTAAACACAGAAGAGTGTTCCTGGTGTCACTCTGAAGCAATTCCGGACATATGGGGTGTCGCATTGTCCTGCTGGAATTTCCCAAACCCGTCGGAACACACGATGGACATGAATGGATGGAGGTGATCTGACATGATGCTTACGTACTTGTGACCGCCAGAGTCGATTCTAGACGCATCAGGGGTCCAATATCACTCCAACTACCCACGTCCCACACCATTACAGAGCCTTCACCAGCCTGGACAGTCTCCTGCTGACATTCAGGGTCCATGGATTCATGAGGTTGTCTCCATACCCGCACATGTCCATCGCTCGATGAAATTTGAAACGAGACTCGTCCGACCAGACAACACGCATCCAACCATCAACAGTCCAATGTCGGTGTTGTCGGGCCCTGGTGAGGCGTAAAGCTTTGTGTCGTGCGGTCATCAAGGGTACACGAGTGGGCCTTCGGCTCCGAAAGCCCATATCGATGATGTTTCATTCAATGGTTCGCACGCAGACACTTGTATTACTTCAACATAAGAAAATTTTCTGATATAATTGAAAATGGCCTGGAAATGAAGGTTGAAACAGATCGTGGATTTAAATAAAGAATTAATTAATTCTAAGAATAGCATCCTCTCACACCTTTCTTATTTCCCGTTAAGTCTAAAACAAGTAAATCTGAATCCTCAGCATTGAAATCTGCAGCACTTCTGTCTCGTTGAACGATTCTCTTCAGTCGTCGCGGTCCCGTTCTTACAAGATCTTTTTCCGGCGGCAGCGTTGTCGGAGACTGGCGTTTTATCCGATTCCTGATATTCATGGTACACTCGTCAAATGGTCATAAGGGAAAATCCTCACTTCTTTTCTACCTAAGAAATGCTGTGTCCCAGTGCTCGTGTGCCGACTATAACACGACGTTCAAACTCACTTAAATCTTGATAACCTACCATTGTAGCAGCAGTAACCGATCTAACAACTGCGCCAGACTCTTGTCTTATTCAGACGTTGCCTGTTTACATATCTCTGTATTTGAATATGCCTGCTTATACCAGTTTCCTAGAACTGTATATAAACTGACCTCGTAATCTGTGATGCCAAGGGCTAGCTCTTTCATCACTTCATTGAGGATGGTGATTGGTGGTGGATAGGGGTGGGGAAGGAAGGGATGTGGACGGTCTGGAGATTTTGGTTCTGGGGAAAGGCATTATGTTTACAATTGGACCAAATGAAATGTTGGGAGTTTCTGGAGGAACATGAAGTCAAAGTTTGGGGATATTAAGATGAAGCCTTTGCGCACTATAATATGGTTTACATGTGAGGAAGTGGTGCTTATTTTGATTTCAGATATGAAAGGATTCAGATTTACTTGTTTTAGTCTTAACGGGAAATAAGAAAGTTGTGAGAGGATCTATTCTTAGAATTAATTAATTCTTTATTTAAATCCACGATCTGTTTCAACCTTCATTTCCAGGCCATTTTTAATTGTATCAGAAAATTTTCTTATGTTGAAGTAATACAAAAAAAAAATAAAGTTCGGAGATAGGAGCATGAAGACATTAACTAGTTTCAGTCTATGGCTAACACCCGTTTGCAAAGATAATGTTAAAGCTGCTGCAGATGATGTTGCTATTTCGATGTATAGTGCTGATGTTGGTGTTGTAGGGGTCTGATCGATGTTGCTCCCGATATACATGCTCCAGGTATGCTTGATGTAGAACAGGCAGGAGAGGGCTGGGTTGGAAAAAGAGGGTATTTTCCCGCCAGCCAGAGCAACTACCAGAAGAATGGCTGATGGATAAATGGTCTGACGATTGAGGTATTGGAAGATGATTCACTGACAGACAGATGATGATGTAGCAATTGCTGCCGAAGACGTGACATTGACTAAAGATGACGCGTTGCAGATTAGCGAAAGTACGAAAGGCGAAGCCAAGGGAAACTGTATGGACGAAGAGGCTACGGGCGAAGGCGACAAATAGAGGATAAAATCACAGCTTCTTCACAGCGATACTGAGTATTGATCTCTAGTCTAGTTAGTAGGTGCGAAACTGAAAGCTCAGTAATGGTTTACGGTTGTTCCGTTACAGATGTATGAAGCAAATGAAAGAACATCGTGGGAAAGTTGGTAAATGACATGAATGAATGCGATTACAGTAAATAGAGACAGCAGGAGGAAGGAAGGAGAGAAGACTGGAGGTGGAGAGGAAATAATTTTGGAGTCAAAGAATGTAGTAAGTTAGTAATGACCAGTAAACTCCCCCCCCCCCCCCCTCCCGTCTTTTAAGAGTCAAAATTAACCCAAAAAAATCAAACATAAATACTTTACAAATAAATTAATTTGTTAAATAATTGACTTTAATTATAAGAAATTATGTTTAAATTTTATTGGAAGTCCCTAAGTCCTTTCACTACCAAACAGTGGATGAACATATTCTGTGTAATTTGCGCCTCGTTTTAAGCAAAAGCTAGTTTTTCACGTATCCCACTGCTGATGACGTCTCCCGAACTACGTGTCGTACAACGATACAATCTTACAGGTATATTCAATGGATACTGCCTGCAAAACTTATGTTGTGAATAGAGTTAGTAATGAAGAATAAGTTAAAACTTCAAGCCCGGAGCTGAAGATTTGAAACCATGTGTGAAGTTTCTTGCAAGTCACTAAGTGATCTCATTCTCAAATACTGGATGAATACAGTCTGGGTATCTACGCGCGATCAGCTATGCTGCCTGTAGATATATTTTCAGTTTCCTGCTGTAATACTTGTGTTACTTGTTAAAACTTTGAAATGAGTATATTGTGAGAGAGTCTTGAATTTTTGAATTAGGCCCTTAATTATACGATGTATTAAAAATGAAACTGTTTTGCTCATGGAAGCTGTTAGATAGGCAACCTGCAACTGGCATAATGCTCAATGAACCTTGTATTGAGTTAGGCGTTCAGTAATATACGCGATAGGATTAGAAAGAGAGAATGTTTTCAGGGTACGAGAGGGGCGGATAACGGAAAGGAAGAACTCTTTGGCCGATATTGTAAATCAGCCTGTCTCTGTCCCGTGCTTACACTGTCCGTCGGTGGTGCCTTACACTACCGCACAGTGGCTTCGTGAGGTAGGCCTACGCTGGTTGGAACCTTAGTGCACAGAACTCACGGCTTCACAGCGCAAGTCACCCGTTATCTCTGACGCTGTCTCTAGATAAAGTTCCGTCCACGTATTTTCAGCTCATATCGATTCGCTGGACTCTGGCCGCCTCTTACGTAAAGCACATTGGTTTTATCCTGTCAGTGTAGAATTTCCATCGCAGAGCAGGTGGCAGCTTACAGGTGACCAGTGATTGTCTGGCGTCGGAGGAACTGGTAAGTTCAGTGGCACTTTCTCAATACGGCTTCAGTCTTGTTTGTCCCTGAGTTGGGAAATCTACAAAAATCGTTTTGTTTAGTTTCCAAAGTGCTTTGAAGTTACTATTTACTGAACTGAGCAGGTTTTATACAAGCATGCTACGTATTCCTGCTAAATTACTGTTTTAGGACAGTAATTTAATTTGTTGTGAATGACACAGATTCTAGCACTGTCCCCTACTTAATTTGGTCAACACTGTTTAACAATTTCTGAAATGAATATAAGCAGTTACTGGCAGATACTAGCAGTTTTTCAGCATCTAAATCTTTTCATCCAACAACGGATCGTTAACTACAATATCAAATCTAAAAGTTTAAAAGTTTATCCTGTGTGTGTGTGTGTGTGTGTGTGTGTGTGTGTGTGTGCGTGTGTGTGTGTGTGTGTGTGTGTGTGTGTGTGTGTCTGATTAAAAAATGGTTCAAATGGCTCTGAGCACTATGGGACCTAACTTCTGACGCCATCAGTCCCCTAGCACTCAGAACTACTTAAACCTAACTAACCTAAGGACATCACACACATCCATGTCCGAGGCAGGATTCGAACCTGCGACCGTAGCGGTCGCGCGGTTCCAGACTGTAGCGCCTAGAACCGCTCGGCCACTCCGGTCGGCTGTCTGATTAAAACAGCTCTTAACTTGGCCACTAAATTTTCCTAAGATCTAAGTATTATAATTTTTTTTGCTGTTTTCGTAAGAGCCTACATTTTCTTTTGTAAATTTGAACAGTGTGTGCTGGGAATAGAGGAAGGCAATGTTATACTGATACTGCGTCTCAGTATCTCTGAAATTCTTGTTCTTGTGTTAAAGCTTTCAAATGACTCCATTGTATCATAGCACCATGTACACTGAAGACATAAAGAACAATTGTCCTCGAGGGAACATAATTTCGTAATACTTGTGCAAAAACTATGCACGCGTGAACATTTTTGAATCTTATTGGTTCAAGGTACTGTCTGACGAACGGTAAATGGTTTCTTTTCAAATAACGAAAACATTCCCAGACTTCGCAAACCCTAATTTTCTTTGTTTACTAATTCAATTTTATAAAACTTCCAGCTTTTTAGACCCCTGACACTTGCCTACTCTCCACGTGGTTCATAATAAGAAATTTTCGTTTTTAGAAAATTGAATTATCACCCTTGTTAATCTACCCCTCCCGAGTAACTATACGGAATGTTTAAGATACATTATTTTCTTCTAGAAACCTCGAAAAAGTAAAAAAAAAATGTGACTAACGAAAAACATAAACGGTAATCATAGCCACCACGACTTACTTCTCGTTTCCTTGGTAATCATAGCCACCGCAACTTACTTCTCGTTTCCTTTAAGGAACACGTCTTCCGCTCAATGTGAGCGATGGAAAGTAAATAATAAATGAGGACACTTACATTCCTAAAGAACGGTGCAATTTTAAAAGATGGAGTAACTGCGTGCTGACGAAAACTGCACGTGAAAGAACAGGGCGATGGCAAAACTCAAAAGACAGTTTGTCACCGAAATCCACATCCGTGCTGAAGTTTGACAACCTATGCTGCTGATGATGATATAAATTGCGGCAGCAAAAGGTGAAAAAATATTTGAATCACAGTACTTTTTCTTATGTCTTGTTTATCTACTATCCGTATCCGTGCACCCCACCACACAAGTAATCGAAGCACTTATGGAAACTGAACTGAGGACTATTTAATACACAATGGGCAAGTAAGGAAATGCGACGTTGAAGTTATTAGAGATAGAGAACTAGCGCAGATTTGGAAAACAGGAAGTGTTTTCTCGTGAAATTTCTGATGAAGTCATTCCAGTACTCTACTGAAGTGTCTTAGGGAAACTCGGTAAACCTAAACCACTACGTTCTCTTGTATACAAGTCCAGAATTATAACCAAAACTACTTTTTTTCTGTAAACAGTGCTGCACAGTTTCTATGTTTTTAAAGAACGAGTTCCTGAAATCACCAAAAGCAGTGGTAATAAATATTTATTTCAAGATAGTTAGTTTCGGTTAAGTGATAGTTTTCAAGCCATCAACGTGTGCATCAACAAGTATAACAAATATTACATGACAGAACTGTTGCGGTAAACCATTGTACCTAAAAGATTCTTACGGAAGAGCACTACACAAATTTTAAGGAAGCTTCCTTGGCATCAGATACACGTTTCTTTCTTTCTGCATCTACAAGAGAGTTAAAAATAAGATATGTATAACATCACTAAAATACAGAGTCATTAAAAAAGATTGTACAAATTTCATTTGTTTATTACAGACAAGCTAAGAAAAGTAGAAACACATTACGAACATCGCTGTATAGAGGAAGACTGAAAGTTTATGGTCCGTATAGACATTACACCATGCACTCAACATGAGCACCTCTCGTTCCTCGAGAAACATCGAAACGGTAGTCTATTTTACTCCACATACTAGTCAACAGGTCCCCGTTTATGGAATCGACAGCTTCAACAATTAGATTTCTCAGCTCTTGAAGAGTAGCTGCCCTGCTATAGGTGAGACAAAGATTTTGCATTTTATGTTCCCTATGGGGAAAAAAAACAAACAACAGCGCAGCTGTGTCAAAACTTTCAACATTCCCACATAAAGAGACATGCGCATTGCGGTTCTGTCTTTCATACTTTACAATAAACAACTGAAATTAGTTCTTTGTCTTTGAATATCCAGGTATTTAGTTTACCAATTTATACAAGTTATCTGCAGTATGTATACATAGATTTATCACGAGTACCTTTCGCATACAAGTACTTCTATTACCTCATACGCTTTCCAGAAGTGTCCAAGAACAAAAATCAGTAGTCTGTTACAATGCTGAGGCCGAGCGAGGTGGCGCAGTGGTTAGCACACTGAACTCACATTCGGGAGGACGATGGTTCAATCCCACGTACGGCTATCCTGATTTAGGTATTCCATGATTTCCCTAATTCGCTTCAGGTAAATGCCGGGATCTTTCCTCTGAAAGGGCACGGCCAACTTCCTTCCCTAATCCGATGAGACCGGTGATGTCGCTGTCTGGTCTCTTCCACTAAATCAATCCAATCCTTTGAAGCTGAGAATTTATGACTCTATCAGCCGATGTTTGCTTTACTCACGAGTACAGCGACATTTGTTAGAAGTTAGCACATCCAAATGTATGTAGAAAAGCGATCATAACTTTCTCAAAGATGCATTACATGAGTACATTGTGTCCTTTATTGTGGATGATGAGGAAGTATACGTCATACGTCTGTGTGGAACAATCGTTGTAAACTCGTGTCGCCTTGGCTGTTAGTTATATAAAAATAGCAATATAATATAACGTAATTGTCTAAAAGCAAGATTGTTTTATGGATGGCAGATAATACAAAGCTACTGCGTCGTACCTTAACTTACATGACGTATCTGGTTCTATAGGTTAATGTACATTTTTCGTTTATGCTAGTATAATCCACGCTTCATCACAGTCATTTTATGGTTTGGCAGTCCATATCGCTTATTCTGTGTTACCAACGTTATTTTTAATCATCCATAACTAAGAACATACGAGATATTTTTACTTGTAAAAATTCAATTATCAGTATCTCGTACCACTCTGGTCTGACAGTGAGGTTAACAAAGTAATATTGTGTTGAATTTTGTACTTAATGACTGTTGAAAAATTTATGAGATAACAGAAGCACGATTATGTCACGGATATTGGAATACACATTTTTATACTATTCATTTTAATATTTCACATGTGTTTTACTTTTTACTAACTGCTGTAGATGATCGAACTAAGAAACATTTATGTATTGACGCCAAGCAATCTTCTTTAAACTTGAGGTATACTAGCGTTTAAGTATCTGTTGCATACAATAGCTCACTGCAACGATTTTGCCATGTAACGCATCCATACACAGGTTAGCTAAAGATGTTAGCCTGATTGAAACTAGTTGTCTGGATATAAATATTCATTACAAAAAGCTACTGCTGCTTCCGCGATGTCGTTGTTAACCACTGCATAATCGTTAGTTTAATCAATGTACGATTTAATTTAGCGACGCTGGTGGTGTTTACGTCGTTTCTCTGACCGTATAATGGCATAGCTTGATACAAAATGACTAATATAAATGTGAAAAAGGTTAAAAAATGGTTCAAATGGCTCTGTGCGCTATGGGACTTAACTTCTTAGGTCATCAGTCCCCTAGAACTTAGAACTACTTAAACCTAACTAACCTAAGGACATCACACACATCCATGACCGAGGCAGGATTCGAACATGCGACCGTAGCGCCAAGAACCGCTCGGCCACCCCTGCCGGCTGAAAAAAGGTTACTAAATTAATTCATTTACCCTGTTATGTGTTTGCCTCTGGGTTATCATATTCTTCAAAATGTCTTTCTTCTCCAGATAAGTTTCACAAACTTTTAATGTGCGGTTCTGTCTAATCACCTAATAAGATGTAAGCGATGGCAGGCAGCGAATTTCCGTAATCTTAATTCCATTTGTTTTCTTCGAGTTCAACAAATGATTGTTCACTATATGATTGTTATTGCCCTTTCATATTATGGTAGCGATCCTAGAAGAGAGAAGTAACATGATCTCTCTACTGTTCAGTAGCATTCCTATCGGCATGTGACCGCGTCATGATACACTCCTGGAAATGGAAAAAAGAACACATTGACACCGGTGTGTCAGACCCACCATACTTACTCCGGACACTGCGAGAGGGCTGTACAAGCAATGATCACGCGCACGGCACAGCGGACATACCAGGAACCGCGGTGTTGGCCGTCGAATGGCGCTAGCTGCGCAGCATTTGTGCACCGCCGCCGTCAGTGTCAGCCAGTTTGCCGTGGCATACGGAGTTCCATCACAGTCTTTAACACTGGTAGCATGCCGCGACAGCGTGGACGTGAACCGTATGTGCAGTTGACGGACTTTGAGCAAGGGCGTATAGTGGGCATGCGAGAGGCCGGGTGGACGTACCGCCGAATTGCTCAACACGTGGGGCGTGAGGTCTCCACAGTACATCGATGTTGTCGCCAGTGGTCGGCGGAAGGTGCACGTGCCCGTCGACCTGGGACCGGACCGCAGCGACGCACGGATGCACGCCAAGACCGTAGGATCCTACGTAGTGCCGTAGGGGACCGCACCGCCACTTCCCAGCAAATTAGGGACACTGTTGCTCCTGGGGTATCGGCGAGGACCATTCGCAACCGTCTCCATGAAGCTAGGCTACGGTCCCGCACACCGTTAGGCCGTCTTCCGCTCACGCCCCAACATCGTGCAGCCCGCCTCCAGTGGTGTCGCGACAGGCGTGAATGGAGGGACGAATGGAGACGTGTCGTCTTCAGCGATGAGAGTCGCTTCTGCCTTGGTGCCAATGATGGTCGTATGCGTGTTTGGCGCAGTGCAGGTGGGCGCCACAATCAGGACTGCATACGACCGAGGCACACAGGGCCAACACCCGGCATCATGGTGTGGGGAGCGATCTCCTACACTGGCCGTACACCACTGGTGATCGTCGAGGGGACACTGAATAGTGCACGGTACATCCAAACCGTCATCGAACCCATCGTTCTACCATTCCTAGACCGGCAAGGGAACTTGCTGTTCCAACAGGACAATGCACGTCCGCATGTATCCCGTGCCACCCAACGTGCTCTAGAAGGTGTAAGTCAACTACCCTGGCCAGCAAGATCTCCGGATCTGTCCCCCATTGAGCATGTTTGGGACTGGATGAAGCGTCGTCTCACGCGGTCTGCACGTCCGGCACGAACGCTGGTCCAACTGAGGCGCCAGGTGGAAATGGCATGGCAAGCCGTTCCACAGGACTACATCCAGCATCTCTACGATCGTCTCCATGGGAGAATAGGACCCTGCATTGCTGCGAAAGGTGGATATACACTGTACTAGTGCCGACATTGTGCATGCTCTGTTGCCTGTGTCTATGTGCCTGTGGTTCTGTCAGTGTGATCATGTGATGTATCTGACCCCAGGAACGTGTCAATAAAGTTTCCCCTTCCTGGGACAATGAATTCACGGTGTTCTTATTTCAATTTCCAGGAGTGTATAAAGTAACAACTGACGTTTCGGCTGTTGTTATAGACACCAATTTAGATCAAATCGTACATGATGACGTGGTCGAACATCTAAAAGCACTTTAGGGAATTGGTCTCTAATAGCGAAAACCAGCGCTGGAAGGTCCTCAAAGTCTAATAAGATGCTCATTAAGGCAATCAGGCTGCAAGCGCTTAAGTCGGTTTGAGAATTAGATTCTTGTCACGGGATATGCCGTTTATTGAGTACCACAATATCTCACTACTAATAACATTCAGTGAACCAGGGAAGTTTATATAAGTTGCTAATGCACCCATATTCTGCACTAGACATGCGCGCTATGGCAGCATTTCATTTTGACAGAAACCGTTGCTTTGGCGGAAATGAACGGAGTTGTCAAACGCACCTAGCTTGCAAGAAGTTCGTGAAACAGAAATAAAATCGCTAGTTTCGCTAAGCGTATCAGCAGTCCGTATACTTTTTACACCATTCAGTGATCACCGATCTAGTCATCGGATACCAAACACGAGCAATAGCCTTATGTGCGTATTGTGGAACACGTGTCCAATTAGAGGCTTAAACATCCCGCTTCATATTATTTTTAGTCATTAATCTATAATTTGGCATGTACATTCGAAAAGACGAAACTATTTCGCAGGAGAATCCGAAGGGCCTCGGCTGGAATGGCCGTCACAAGGTCATGGATATTTTGTCGAGGTGAGCACTGGTCGGTAGGACAGTCAACTGATTCACAGTCGATAAGTACCGGTCGCTGAATTCGAAGCTTCCCTCAACTCTGAAACTCCCACTACATTTCTGATTTGTGCTGGCAGGTAATAGTTTCTCCGTGTTCACTCCGACGATACACCATCGCTGTTCTATTCTCACACAAACGCAACAGTTTGAGCGATAATTGTCAAAAATCATGTGGAACACCATCGTTCCTCCTTTATCCGTGTAAATACCACCTATTGTCTGATCAGTACCCTCACACTGTGCGAAGATGAGGTGTCTGAGTTGTATCGTGGCCAACAAGTGAGTTACATAGTACTTATGATTCAGTATAGTCTCGCATATATTGTTTAAATGTACCTTTAGATTTATTTCGTGTTACTGTTATGTAATTTTAAAAAGAAGATTACTGACCACTTGGAGACTACGTCACTGTACGACAACGGCTAAGAACGTAGCACATTATGCTACAAAAGGAATGACATTGGGCAAGTGGTGTTTTGCACAGCCACAGAAATTGCATTCACACATAATAAGAGATATATCAGCCATGGTAAAATATGAAGTTCAGTCATATAGTTCGAGGCAGCAGCTGCACCAGAGCATAGCACCAAAGAGAAGAATGAAACCCGTGGGACACTTAATGAGGATAGACTACATTACGTAGAACACAATAAGTTTAACTAGATGTAGGAAGTAAGAAAATACTGGGGTGTAATTGACATTCGCGGTAAAATTCACAGACGTCGGTACAAGATCAGAATACTAATGAAAGATTATAGGCAAGCTTACACTAGAAAATAGACTCAGGCCAATGAAGTAGAGAAACAGCACGAAAAGAGAACCACTGATCCACTGACCTTGTTGTTCAGGGCTCTGTTGGATCGAAACCTACCTAGGAAAATCTAATAAATGATGTGTCCACTTAACGGTTGACAAATTATCAAGGTGATTCAGAATGAAAATATTATCTCTCAAGAGCGATCAAGATCACTTTTCGTAAACTATTTCTGGGGATACGTTGAGGATGTAACGTTTTCCATCATACAGAGCATAACAGAAAATAGAAGATAAGTGTCTTCCATCAAATTTTAAATAACGTTGCATACTTGCACCTGTATGAAAATGTGGCATTCTTTCAGACACCTATCGATGTATTGAATCCAGAGACTCGTACTGTGTAATGAGCTACCCATGGTTACTTTTGTAACAAATTTTTTATATCAGTAAAACACAGAAAAGGTTTTAAATAATTTGAATCGTTTCTTACTAATATGATATAGCACATTTTATTGCTTCTATTACCAAGATCTACACATATTATGCAGTTAACTAAGAAATAGACTCAAACCAATGAAGCAGAGAAAAAACACGAAAAGAGATCAGCTGATCAATTGAAATTGTCACTCAGGACCATTATGGTTCGAACTCTCCCAGATAAAAATTTAATAAATGATACCACACGTCTCTTTAGTGGTGGATAAATAACCACGGTGATTCAGAATGAAAATGTTACTTCTCCAGAGTGATAGTGACTTCCTTTCTTAAGGTTTTCTAGGGACAATCTCAAGATATAAAATTCATCATCATATAAAGTTAATCAGAAAGTAGAATACAGGTTCCTTCAATCAGAATTCAATTTTAAACAAACGTTCACATTTGCACCAGAAAAAAAACGTACCATTCTTTCAGACACAGATCGATGTACTAAATTTAGACACTTGCAATATGCAGTGAGCTTCCTTGGTTAGCTTTATATCAGATTTTTTTACATCATCAAAATACAGAGAGGATTTTAAATAATTTTACACATTTACACAATTATGCATTTTACACATTTACTTCTTGTGTTACCAATATCTGTAATATTAAGCAGTTAACTACGGCATCGTCTATAGGAAGATCAGACCTGCTTTTTCAGTGAGATAGTTGGGTGAATCTGACACTCCTATTAACGATGTGGTAAGTCAGTTCAAAAGTATTTTCTGAATATTTTCGCGATGTTGTCACCAAATGATCTTGCCACTAGACTGTTACATAACAGCATTTATGTAACGGTACAGTCAGCAGCACTCTTTTTATATAACCAGTCGCAAGTGATAGCGACCGCTATCTACCATTGTCCTCTGACGATAATTCTTTTGAAAGGTTACTGCAACACGGCAAAGGAAGTAGTTTTGCAACCCTGATCTACGTCATTCTTGAGCATGATACATTCGCACAGTGTTCGATTAAGACTTCGAGACATAACGGTGTTCTTTGTGTCGAACTTCACGATTCGACACAGAGACGTGTGTTTGAGTGAGTAACCTCAACGACAAGAATTTTCGATTCTTCTGTTTACGGATGAATTTTCGACATTTATTGGCAGTTTCGACGTAAACTTGGTCTTATATTCCAGGAAGTACACTTCATGCCAACAGATGAAAGTACTAGGACGCGCAGGAGTGGAAATGCAAGGGAGTGGAAGAGGTACTGCAGAGTAGCGGACGAGCAAAGGGGTTAGGGGCGGCACGAATGTAGATACGAAAATATAAGTGAGTTTTTTCGTAAGCACTGTGACGAGAAAATTTGGTTGCAAACAGTAGCTTCACTGTTAAGAGGACCTTCACAGAGCTCTAGAGTAATTGCAGACACAACGGTACACTAAAAATAATACAGTTCATCGTTCGACATAATGCTGTGGATCTTTCACTGTCTGTATTTCCACACGCAAAACACATTTAGAAAACGCTCCGACCTACGTTTCTTCCTTTTCAGTAGCCGCATCTGCTTCACTTCCACTGGCAGTGTCAATGGATTCACATTCATCTTATTTTCCGGAACTAGTATTGCTTGCATCGCTATGACTGTACCACTTCCCAAGTTTATGATCTTCCCCAGCGCTTGGCCCAGTAAACCATCACTGGAAATCTTCGGAGCTTTTATTTCGCTCTTCTTTTGTCTTGGAAGCAACTTGTTAATCTATAAATCTTTATAATGTGTTCATTCTGAATGTCGCATTGCGTTCAGAACGCCCCCTTGATTCTTGCCCGTTTCAGCACCTTATCTACATCTACATGGACACTCTACTAATCACATTTAAGTGTCTAGCAAAGGGGTTTATCGAACCACCTTCACAATTCTCTATTGTTCAAATAAGTTATACCACGCGGAAAGAACGAACACCTATATCTTTCCGTACGAGCGCTGATTTCCCTTATTTTATCATGCTGATCGTTTTTCACTATGTAGGTTGGTATCAACAAAATGTTTTCACGTTCGAAGGAGAAAGTTTTAAATTGTAATTTCGTGAGAAGACTGCTCTGCGACGAAAAACGCCTTTGTTTTAATGATGTCCATCCCAAATCCTGTATCATTTCAGTGACACTCTCTCCCCTATTTCGCGATAATACAAAAAGTGCTGCCCTTCTTTGAACTTATTCGATGTACTTCATCAGTGCTATCTGGTAAGGATCCCACACCGCTCAGCAGTATTCTAAAAGAGGACGGACAAGTGTGGTGTAGGTAGTCTCCTTAGTAGATCTGTTACATTTTCTAAGTGTCCTGCCAATAAAACGCAGTCTTTGGTTAGCCTTCCCCACAACATTTTCTGTGTGTTCCTTCTTATTTAAGTTGTTTGTAATTGTAATTCCTAGGTATTTAGTAGATTTTACGGCCTTTAGATGTGACCTATGCAACTTTCCAGTCTTTGGGTACGGGTCTTTCGTAGAGCGAACGGTTGCGAGGTGCCGGGGTGGAGAAGAGTTTGTAATCCTTTAATTCTGGGGAATTTTGCATGGGAACTGGACATGCACTCCATCTCCTCCTTACCTACCACCTAGTTGATTATGTGCGCAACTGTAAGGAAAGGTATTGATGGTGGACCCTGCTAGTTGGTAAAATAAGGAGTGCACACTCACAATAATTTAGTAAAAATCATTATCTACTCAGTAAAGGAAAAGCGAAATTTTATCACAATAAACGACAGGAAATGGGATTCTGCATCTATCTATGAAATGATATGCGGACTAAATATTACAATGTGATTTATTCCAAATCAAAACACAAAGGTACTTGATTGCCAATAGAAACAGTAGGCTATAGTGTAGGTTATACAGAACTATTATGAGAATAAGAGTTGACTCGAGAACAAGTGGCTCCTACTCTCTGTGATGTAATAGATTGACGATAATGACTGGACGTCATAATGAATCAAATATTACTCCCCAAACTCTAATTGCGATTATTAGTGAGAGCTTAAATGGGGTCACATGGAAAAACAAGCAAGATGGATTTGTAGCAAAGCGAGCGTGCTGCTGAAGGATTCCGTATAAAATTGATAGCTTCTACAAGGCCGAAGTTGCAATATACTGTACCAGTTCTGAAATCTGCAGCACGTCGTCTGTAGGCAGCGTACTGATGATGTAGGCGCCGACGTCTGCAGTGCATCAACACTGTTTCAACCCCTGGCCTCTAAGGCTATCTGAGAATAGTAAGTTCTGCCGAAAAAGTGCGACTAAGTCACAAGACCATCCGACTCTGACGAAGATCAGATTCCGAATGCCCTACGCCCGCACAACGCAAGAGCGAAGCCAACATTGCTCAACTCCCTACTACCCTCGAAAACCGTGAATCAGCATTCAGTGCTGATTCTAAAATTCCCTCACACTATCTGAGACCATCATTCGCGCCAATAGCGGCCGTTCCCTCCAATTTCGAGCAGGGCTTTATGACGTTAACTAGCCTCAGTTTAAATTGACCAATCATGCCTCTGCTATTTAGTTGAGAGCACTGAACTTGCCGTTTGACCAGCTACGAAAACATGCCTAGACCACTGTCCATACGGCGGCAGACAGTCGCGCCCAGCAGGGCACGGTCCACAAGTATTCTCGGAATGATGCGGACAATGCAGTCAGTCGTCACCAGCAGTCTTCGTTTCAGACGCGCCGGAGCGGTAAACACATGAACTGCGGTGACACTCAGAGGCCTCACAGGTCGTTTCGCCCTGCATACAATAGGCGAAACTCGACCGACATTAGTCGTTCCGCCAGGCGCTTAAGTCCATTGATGTACGACCCTCTCAGTATTCGTGGAAGAGCAGCTCCAAACCGGAAACGCAGTGTGCCGCGTCCTCCGGCGCTCGCCTTGCACAGGCCACCCAGGGAAGTAACCCAACACGCATAGGAATCAAGTATTTTGAGCTCTCAGTACAAATACTCTCATTATAATAACCTTATTTGACCTGTTGCCACCGTGCAATGACATAAAACATTAATAAAATTGATGAAAATGAGAGGCTACATGCAAAGGAGGACATGGAACCTGTCACGGTTGTCTATGATTGTTAAGTATGGAGCTATTGCATCAGCATACCCTGAAACCTAATTGGAATATAGTCTGGACCAGTAGAATTGTTTTTATTAAGTCATTCAAGTTGCTTCACTGCTCCGAAGACGTCTACTTCTACATTACTCACGTTGGGAGCTGTTCTCGATTCGAATTCTGCAATATTTATGTCGTCTTCTTTTCTGAATGCATTTCACAAGGCTGTGTTTAGCGACTGCTTTGGCAGCACTGTCTTCGATAGCATCAGGCACTGAAGCCCACGCTAAATTTCGAGCTTATGTAAAAGATCGCCAATCTTGGAGATTTAGCGTCTGTTTAAATTTGGCACGTTTTCCTCATTGTTTCTGTAACAGTGTTTTGATCCATTTTGTATAGCATAGGAAACAGTAACACAGTATGACTATGATTGGTTAAAATAGTATAGGTGATGTAATCTAGTTTGTTCAGGTTGATCAGTGTACATAATTACGGTCTAAACATTCCGTTGTGGAAAGGAATTAGCTTTTCTGTTAACCAGGACATCCTTTGTCTCCTCATGAAGATTGATATTGGACGACGAGTCAGTTGCTTCTTGTTGTAAGGGACGTTATCTATAACAGTATGAGGTAGTAGATTAGGTATTAATCCGACCCTGAGCCACTTCTGGTAATTTGAGAGATCCATGTCGTTTTGATAATCCCCTTTCTTCTGGCCAGATTTAAACATTATGCAGGCGTTCGGTGCAAACCGTTTTCGCCGCCAGTATCGATTATGACGCTTTCGCTTTTTTTCGAAACAAATTTCGACAGACCCCGTAGTGAATTATCACGATACCCATACGATCCTGTTTGACAACTGTGAACACATGTCTCATTCATATAGATATATGGACGATATTCACGACTGCCTGCCTACTATCGGGTACTTTTTAAGTAAGAAGTTCGTTTTGCCCTAATACTACTATGGTCCTTCAAAATACAGGGTGTTACAAAAAAGTACGGCCAAACTTTCAGGAAACATTCTTCACACACAAAAAAAGAAAAGATGTTATGTGTACATGTGTCCGGAAACGCTTAATTTCCATTTTAGAGCTCATTTTAGTTTCGTCAGTATGTTCTTCCACCTACGCTCAATGGAGCACGTTATCATAATTTCATACGGGATACTCTGCCTGTGCTGCTAGAACATGTGCCTTTACAAGTACGACAAAACATGTGGTTCATGCACGATGGAGCTCCTGCACATTTCAGTCAAGTGTTCGTACGCTTCTCAACAACAGATTCGGTGACCGATGGATTGGTAGAGGCGGACCAATTCCATCGCCTCCACGCTCTCCTGACCTCAACCCTCTTGAGTTTCATTTATGAGGGCATTTGAAAGCTCTTGTCTACGCAACCCCGGTACCAAATGTAGAGACTCTTCGTGCTCGTATTGTGGACGGCTGTGATACAATACGCCATTCTCCAGGGCTGCATCAGCGCATCAGGGATTCCATGCGACGGAGGGTGGATGCATGTATCCTCGCTAACGGAGGACATTTTGAACATTTCCTGTAACAAAGTGTTTGAAGCCACGCTGGTACGTTCTGTTGCTGTGTGATTTGAAGAGAAGTAATAAAATGAGCTCTAACATGGAAAGTAAGCGTTTCCGGACACATGTCCACATAACATATTTTCTTTCTTTGCGTGTGAGGAATGTTTCCTGAAAGTTTGGCCGCACCTTTTCGTAAGACCCTGTATATTGAATTCAATAATTTTTTAAATCTCATTTAAAGTGGATCTTCTTTATCGGTAATGTAGAAATTTTTCACCATCCGGTGGACGGCTTGCTGATTAAAATTGTCTGAAATGGCCTTCCTAGAGCTTCTGGGCCTTTCCTCATTAGGCGTTGAAAATGTCGAGGATTCATCTACCTGGTCTCTTTGAAAATGTCGAGGATTCAGCTACCTGGACTCTTCCCAGATCTCCTGATCGCTGAACGGAGGTAAATTAATGACAATTTGCTTCTTCCATTCTGTTCAACGTGGATTTCAGTTTGAATGGAGCACCTGACACATCACCGGCCGGGGTGGCCGAGCGGTTCTAGGCGCTATAGTCTGGAACTGCGCGACCACTACGGTCGCAGGTTCGAATCCTGCCTCGGGCATGGATGTGTGTGATGTCCTCAGGTTAGTTAGGTTTAAGTAGTTCTAAGTTCTAGGGGACTGATGACCTCAGATGTTAAGTCCCATAGTGCTCAGAGCCATTTGAACCATCTTGAACCTGACACATCTCCTTTCTTCATAAAATGGTAGAAATTTGCGAAAACTTCGCGTGTTAGGCTATGAAGAACTTTACCATTTAACTTGCTTTGTATCAGTGGAGATCTCAACTATGAAAGTGTTCTCCCAGAGTATTTACTAGTGGAGTCCCCCACCTGACTTGATAGCAACACGCAACACGCCCGACGCCGGTGCTCGACTGAGCGGCACCTGCTGCATATTGTGTTTACTGTGTTCACGTCTGTTTGCCTGAATCATACACCTCTCTTCATCTAAAGTATATATATCTGATTGGTTGGCTAAAATGGTTCAAATGGCTCTGAGCACTATGGGACATAACATCTGAGGTCATCAGTCCCCTAGAACTTAGAACTACTTAAACCTAACTAACCTAAGGACATCACACACATCCATACCCGAAGCAGCATTCGAACCTGCGACCGTAACGGTCGCGCGGTTCCAGACTGAAGCGCCTAGAACCGCTCGACCACAGCGGCCGGCGATTGGTTGTTTCTCACGGTATTTGTATACAGGATGAAGAAAAAATGCTGCACTTGGTGGTCGGCTTGCGGCTCCTCATCATAGTTCAAGACAAAAGTCTATCTGGCAAAACCTAGTCTCAGCAACAGATTTAAAAACCGGGGCTCTGGCATCGCTGTAACTGTGTGCAGCACGGCCAGGAATAGGTAGCATGAAATGTGTGCTCCGCGGGAGTTGTCCCATTGGTTTAGTAAGGCATTCATACTCGCGCGTTGAGGTAGCAGGTTGTCCTAGTTACTCCTCTTACCGAGCATCCCGTGTCTCCCTTGGTTGCGTTCACTGTCATGTGAGACCTTACGTGCATTGACTGCATAGTGACTGGTGTTTGGGGTGCCCTTTCTGAAGCGGTGTTGTCTTGTGCTGTGATTTACAACATGCTTCCCACGTCTATTCCACATACAGTTACTATCAGGTTCAGTTTGATAAATCCACGCAGCATGTGCAACCCGGCTCTTTAGAGATACACGACGAGTTGGTGGACAAGATCAAGGTTACCAAAGATCAAGGGCATACTACGTACTTTGACTCGGAATTGTAAGTGATTTTTGTTAAATTTCTCGACCACTTCAGGTTGACAGGATGTTATTACGTCCGGGTCTCAGGTGCCCTTTACTCATCGTGATGGTTCCTCTAGCATGGTTGTTTTGGCGAATGTGGAAGTGGTCTGTACAAATGTTCGGGTTCTCAATCTTCTGCCCGTGGTAAATGACAATTTTCTGAAATTCATACTGCCCTTTTATGGTGATGGGTAATAGAAGTGATTGTTCAGTCGGTGGAAACGGTGATTGAAAAACTATTCCTTCTCATATGTAGGTATGTGGTTATCGGGTTCATATTATTTATACTGGCCAGGAACGAACCTGCTTTTTTTTAATCTGAGCGGCAACCTCCGTACGAACTGTCCGCGTATTGTGGGTGGTATTAAAATCCGCTTATAGAAAGCGTAAAAAATTGACTTTGTAGATCTTCTCCCACAAGCTGAGCAAACCCTTGTCACCGAAGATCAAGGTGGATACTTGAGAAGTAAAGCTCGTGATTTTTCCCTGCTGCCCACACGTAGAGGCATTAACGTCGTCACTCCCCGCAATGCCGGCCACGTCACAGAACGCAGGACGATGATGCAGTTGAGGAATCTTTCATTTGGTTCTCCCTTTGGATAGTCTTTCATTGAAGGACCTCTTCTCCAGCCTGAATTTGTGGACGAGGAAGTCTGCTTCTGCTCTTCGTCAGGTGGTTTGTGATACGGGAGACAGCCTTGTAGGTAGGGCAACCACAGCTATGAGTAATCATCTTGGTTAATAACCAACCGCTTCAGATGTATTTAGTTCTTTAGTTTTAGTTTGCTACCGGTTTCGCGGCACTAAAATACGAACTTGCAGGTGAACATGTAACTAAAGCGTAAAAGCTAAAATGCTCCAAGGTGAAAGTGAACATAAAACTATAACATTAGAGCTAAAAAGCTCTAATGTTTTAATTGTATGTTCACCTGAAGATGTGGCTTTTAGTGTCAAGAAACTGCTAGTGAGATCATAACCAGTTTCGTGATAAGGACGAAACACAGTTGAAGCGGCTGATTAACATCAAAGATGGTTACTGGTACGTCATCTGGCGAAATTCTTGTCAACCAGGCCGCCTCGCCGCCGCCACCTGTTAGGGCATCTGTATCAGGGCCCCACTTTCTCCCTCGGCTCTATCGATACGTCTCCTGTTGTCTCAGCTTCACAAACTATTTCCGCACCACCTGTCACAGCCTCCATGACACAGCCATATATGAGCAAGACTTGATTAATTCCCAATGACAGGAGTACCTCGTCGTTACTGAACAAAACTCCACACGCGAACTCCTGTCCGTCGACGAATGGGCTTCGGACGTCTCCTCTCTCAGAAGTGGACTTTCTGCATGACCCGTCCACACAAGCGCACGACAGTAAACAACGTATGCAGGCTGAGAGAGCCGCATCACCGAAGAAGAAAAAACAGCTGCAAGTTAGGGGAGATGTTCATACTTCTTCTCCTTCCATTTGTTCTACTGTTTCTGCCATGGATATTGATACATGCTTTTGTTCGATGATGGTTTTGTAATTTTGTAGCTTTTGTTCCAGTTAAACTGTCTATGTAAGCACACACTTTCCTCACTTTGGATATTAACAGGGCTGGTTGCGAAATCCGGCTCCCCGGTTTACCACGGTTTATATATCACTCTGGTGCAGACGTTATTTTTTTACCGGATGTGTTATTTGAACCATTTTGAATTCCTGGGTTCTCTACCCTTTTTAATGTGGCTTCCGAACTCTATGAGTAAATGGAACGAATTTCATTACGAGATTTCGAATTTCACGATAATGGTAGGGGTATAGGATGCACCTTTTGTGATCTCACTTTAATTCTTCTTTATGCCCCTTTTGGCTGCGGTCTTTCTATACAGAGAGGAAGTCACTTTTCTCCTTCGTAAATCCCCTACAAAGATTCTGTAGGGTTGTGATTTTGTGTTCCCTAGCCGGTGAACCAGCCTCCTAATTTCAGTAAAGAACTCGATGGCTGCACTTTTGCGACGCATGGGTTTGTCGGTATCCTACACTTGCCCGATACACTTTTTTTACTGCCACCTCTAGCAGTCGATCGCCTTTACATTTTTGATTCCTTGTGCGGGCAGTTTCTGGACGTTGACATGATACCTGCCCGTTTTACCGATCACTGTGCTGTAGCTGTCACATTTAATTATGTGCAGCAGCCGGTAAAACTGTATCGCCTTCCCTTGATGCTCAGTATAGCCTACCTACAGGACCATTCCTTTGGTGTCGTCATTCAGCAAGAGTGGGCCCGTTGCTCTCGTTCTATAGAACGATACTAGGAATGATGGACGCTGCACGCCAAGCCAAAACTTCGTAATGTTCTCGTGCGTTTTGCTGCTTTAAGGCGGCAGACGTCCGGAGGACCGAGGAATTTTATCACTCCATATTACTTTTACGATAGCGCTAGGCTAGTTCCTCTATGGATTATTGATGTACGGCGAACTAATGCGAAATTGCTACAGTTAAATCAATTTCAGGTGGAAGGACGTTCCGTTTTACAAGGCGAACTGACTTCGCTGTACCATCTTATCCCTATGTGGGCACGCAGGAAATGAGTTTCCACTGCATCCCTTGCTAACGACAATTATCGAGTGTCTACGTCCCGTCGTGATATTTTCAGTTTAATTTCTGACTACTCTGCTAAACTGTAAGATTCCCACGTTCCGGTTGAAAAGTTTCCTGCGACTTTTTCCCTTTGCTGGATTGCGTCGTCACCCCTAAACTAAATGATGCTTTTTTTAAATGATTTCCGCAAGGAAAATATATATGATGTTGTTACCAAGTTTCAATCACGCAAGTCACCTGGATTGGATGGTATTCCTAACGAATTTTATGATCACTTTCGGTCTCTCATAAATTACACAATGAAGTGATACGGGGTGTCTCGCTACCTGCTCCATTCAAGGAAGATAAAATGGTCCTCATCCTGGAAAACAAGCATAGACCCGATCTTGACTCACTGCGTCCGATTACTCACCTAAACTCCGACTATAAAATTGTCGCTGGAACTATAAACATCTATATCTCTACGTTGCTTCACAAAATTATTGCTGTTCACAATGGTTGTGTGCCTAGACGCACAATGCGGACTTCTGTTATCGAACGTTGAGATGTCGCTTAGGTGGCTGAGGCCGCTAATGTCTTGGAAACCTTTTTTTTCTCGACTTCCACAATGCATCTGACCGTGTCAGTCAGTTTTTTAATGAGTGTGTTAATTTCTGGATTTAAAGCATGACGCATGCCAGCTCCCAGTCAATCTTTTCTCAATGGTTGTGAACGGGCACCTTACCACCGTGAAACATCCCCTTAGAAAAATTTATAAATGGTTCTGAGCACTATGGGACTTAACATCTACGGTCATCAGTCCCCTAGAACTTAGAACTACTTAAACCTAACTAATCTAAGGACATCACACAACACCCAGTCATCACGAGGCAGAGAAAATCCCTGACCCCGCCGGGAATCGAACCCGGGAACCCGGGCGCTGGAAATTTATAAATGACTGTGCTGATAAACCCCTTACCTTATTTGATTTGCAAACAGCTGAGCAGAACTGAACGTACTCAGACATTTCGCTCTTTACTTATTCTGATCAACACTAAGCTGACACACAATATTTTTAGCGCAACGCAATCTGACTTTCAATAATCCCTACAAAAGAATCGCCCTGACTAACAATAACCTATACCTTTCATGAATCACTTACCTCACAAAAATCTTCGTTACTCGAACTACTGCAATACAGCGAGTGCCAATACTGCAAGCTAAATAAAAGATTCTAACTACTGATGGCACTAACTACTGATAGGCATAGTTAATAAACGAAAGATTTTGATAGAGAACAAACAATGTATTTACCTTAATAATGTTCAAAAGTCATCATATATATATATCAGTTTATGATATCCAGTATTACAACTTTACTCTTTCTGATGGAAACATGTCCAGATCGTCCGCTCTCAAAATTCTGCCATCTCTCTCCCCACATCCACCACTGCTGGCGGCACACCTCCAACTGCGCAACGCTACGCGCTGTTCACATCCAACTGCCCAACACTACAATAGCGAATATTCCAACAATGTCAACCAGCCAGAGACTGCACACAGCAGAGCCAGTGATTTTCATACAGAGCGCTACGTGACGTTACCAACATAAAAACCTAAACAGCCTACTTACAACCGTCCCTCACCCCGGCCCCACCTGTATTTCGATCGACGGGGTCTACCCCAAGGAAACCCACTATCACGTCACCTTATTTTGTTCTTAGAACCCTTGCTTCGTTTTATTGCCATGCAACTGTATTGCTGGACTCTGTTGTGAGAACGATTCTAGCTCCTCGCTTCCGCTGGTGACGTCACGGTTTTAGTACGAAATAGTACATTTCCGGATTCAAGGATACCTTTGATTTTCCCTAGCTGATGCCCACATCAATGATCTCGAATGCGCGTTCCTGCGGTCGCTGGGCTGTAACTGAATGGTAATACCTTGGGCGACGGTGGTCGATCGTCACATTACTTTAGAAATTATAATAGGTCGCAACCCAACCAAACGTGCAGCACTTAACTGGCGAAAGGTTATTATCCGTGTACAGGTAGCGACTCTTGAACATGAACGCCGTTTCCTTAGCCTTCTTCGCCAAGTATTGGCCTTGGACGCCTATATTTTCGTTAAAGACTATTACACTGCACAGATATACCCTCTTCTTACAGTGATGGCCAACAGACTCAAAGAATTATCCGGTCGATTGCTGTGGCGATGACACATCTTTCGAATTAAGTCTGAAGCGATGGCCAGGCCCCGCAGACATGAAGAATTAGGTCTTCCTAATATTAAAGTGAAGGCGTCTATCTTGTTTGTACGACACAATGTCTTAACATGTACACAGGAGCCGTATTCCATTTCCTCCGCGAACATTTTATTATTGTCAGTTTCTTAGGTGCTAATATCCCTTCGAAGACGCATTTCAGTATCGGAGACTTATCACCCCGTTGAGGTCAACTGTCTTGCATCTCCCCTGTAGAAACAGCTTCCCCGTCAACATTGTGGAAAACTGTCTGGTCCCATATCAACCTTCCTATAACACTGATGGATACTGCTTCGTCGTGTTATAGAATCAGTCTTTTTCGTATAGGATTTTGCCCGATTGATCCATGTACCGAACGTCATCACACTGATACTTTACTTCACAGGCTGGTATGTTGTGGATGGAATCATTGACTCTGGATTCGTCAACATTTATATTTTCTTCCCCGAGGGTCTGAATTCGCTTTTTCGGATGAATTTCCTATTCGTCCGGACGTATCCTTTTTCCCTCAGACGAAAACGAATTCGGTCGTCTGGCTACTGGGTCCCTACGTTGTTGAAGGAGGGAACGATCCTCATAAGTTCCCCTGAAGTCTTCAGTTTTCTTCCTTATAAAAAAATAAAATAAAATAAAATAAAAAGAAATAAAAATATAAATAAGTGAAATTAAAAATTTTGACAATAGGTTGTGAGTTAGTTTCCTGGTTATTCAGAATCTTTTTTCTTGTTTTGTTACTAAAAATTGTATTCTCAGTTTGCAGTTCATACTACGTGATGCTTTTGACTGTGGTCTTCCGCATGCTCATGAAAGTACCGAGTCAACCTGATAACAAAAAAAAAAAAAAAAGTGAGACGAAGCAAATGCCGTGGGGAACGGATAAGAGCCGGCCGTTGTGGACGAGCGGTTCTGGGCACTTCAGTCTGGAACCGCGCGACCGCTACGGTCGCAGGTTCGAATCCTGCCTCGGGCATGGATGTGTGTGATGTCCTTAAGTTAGTTCGGTTTAAGTAGTTCTAAGTTCTAGGGGACTGATGACCTCAGATGTTAAGTCCCATAGTGCTCAGAGTCATTTGAACCATTTTGAACGGATAAGCAGACTCGTCGATGTTCGAGTCGCGTGTAGGTCATCAATGGTGTCTGTTCTTTCCGCACCATAACCATGTAAATATTCAGTGTGTTCATTGTTTCTTCATTGTATCTAAAAGTATTCCCCCGAGAACGCAAATAATTTACTACCTGATGTTTTTTGCACAGTCGTAACTTCACCGCTAAATGGACTACGCCTGTCAGTATAAATTAACCTTCTTGCACCCAAGTGTCCGAACGTCAACAGCTGACGTGCTGCCCAAGGAGAAATTAGCATTAATGGCTTGCCGTTGCCACATGTACTTCGAGATACCTAACTAAACACCTATTACTCCTAACAGCTTCAATGAATAGTCTGCAAATGCAGTAAATACTGATGTAACGTTGTTTAGTACACTGTCCTCAGTCACCAATAAAAATATCTGCAGTTCTACCTACCACCCTATATGAATATGGACAAAGCATGGCGTTCCACGATAAGACAGTAGTGCCACATTGTCGGAAGAGAGTACGTGTTACGGGTTTACAGGAGACACAGCTCTACTGCAGTATTCACCCCAGTGAGCGAGTGAAATGGTACGCCAACTGGAAATGTATTCCGAAGTACGTGGGACAGTAGGCCTGCAATTCTTGTGGTCAAGACGTCTAAATTTCACACAGATATTCGCTGCGGTATTCTAGAGATAAACTGAACAACGCATCGTCGCGTCCGGTCCTAGTGAAAAGGTGCCAACAATCTAAGCAAGGGTGCGCAGAATCGGTTGATGCTGATCCGCCATACATTTGAGATATGCATCATGCGATTTAGATCTTTTTGGCAATCCGAAAAATATCTGGGGAAATGAGACTTTCCTACGAGGAGGACATTCACAAACCGGTTCTCGAAAGGCTTCGTGACCGAGGAGCGGGTCCATCGTCGAGGGACTGAACAACTGGTAGATGTGGTGACTATGTTGGAAAATAATGTCATTTTTCTGTGTCACTTTGACGATTAGTGAGGCATTCAATATAAATTACTTACCCTGCCGTAGCAACATGTAGCTTGCTTTTTGAAATCCCATCCTATCTCGATGGAGCTGTAGAATCAGTGTCCTAAGCAAAGGAAATATTCAGTTTTTTTGTACACTTTATAATATAAAAAATATAAAATTACATAGTTTTTCTTGACTGTAAAATAAAGATTAGAATTTAACGCACGGTTGACAAAACGGTCATTAGCGACATCACAAAAGCCTGGATTGATGAGGGGTGAGGAACACCTATGTTCTGTACCATGGTTCCGCCTCAACATTCGACTTAATCGATTTGAGAAAACGATAGGTGGCCTACTTCTGGATAATCACTGGAGAATTCGAGGCCTGTTCCTCCAGAAATGTTCTCCAATCCGCTAACCACAGGACCACGTCGCTCTCTTCTTTTCTACTGGTGAACTACCATGAAAACGTGTTTTTATTTCAAGGTGTAGGTACAAAAAATTGTTACCCAGATAAGACTGAACAGTCACTAACCAGCTGAACAGGAACATGGTGGTGTGGAGAGCATTGCGCTAAGTGAAGAGCTTCCATTTGGAAGTGTCAACGAAAATTTCAGGGAATAGTTCTCTTAAGAAGAATCCGGTTCTCCATTATGTGCCTTGTAATATGATGTGGCATTGAGGTTGTGTTGACGTTCATATATGAGGTTGTTGTGGGAGGTAACGCAATAAAACTGACGAAAGTACTTTATCTGAAATTTATATAAAACTGTCCGTCCAACACTTATTTCGGTGCGAAAATGCACGTAAGGGTAGTCCTGCCTAGATCAAGACTTTACACAAATCAGTAAATGAAAAACAGAAATGGTTCCACCGTTCCTGATTGTCGGGCCGTATGAGGGCGACTGTGTAGTTGGTATCCTGCCTAAGTCCGAGGTGTCTCCAGGCACGCCTTAGGTGGTTAACGGAGCTCATTTCGGAGCGTAACTCATCACCGAAAACTGTTCTACGTGTCAGTGAGATTCCAGGCCGAAGACGTCTCTGGGCGCCCCAGACACCCCTGGGATACCAACCTGACTGTGCCCGCGGTACGGCCCGGCAACCAGGCATGGTGGTCTGGGGTGCCTTATCTTTCATAGGAGAACGGTTTTGGTCGCATCCACGGCAAGTCAACGATATTTTACTCCCCGTTTTGTTGCCATTCTTGGAAAATCTCCCCTGCTTAAATTTCAACAAGATAATGTCTATCCACGCACGGCGAGAGTTTCTACTGCTTGCCTTCGAGCTTGCCAAACCCTTACCTTGGTCAGACAGGTCACTGGATCTCTCCCCTTCTGAGAACGGTTGCAGCATTACAGGCAGGGCCCTCCATCCATCTCGGGATTTTGTCGATTCAGTTTGCTAATTGGACATAATTTGGCATTATATCCCTCAGGAGGGTATCCAACAACTCAATCAATCATTGCCAAGCCTGAGCCGCGCTCCGTCTCGCGTTTCTGCCGTTGACAGGTTGGCGTCGTGTATTCGAATTGTGACCTCTCGTTTACTTAGTGCGTTCTCTGGCGCCACTGCATTTGCTCGCTTTGTCTGTCCGTGGGTGGCAGCAGCGGCGTTTATCGATAGCGAGTATCGTGGTACTATCTTTGGAGCGACCTCAACTTTTTTCAGGTCGTCGTGTGACGGAGTTCACTTGGGGGACGGCGATACATGCACTGCCCAATGGAAAAATGTGGTCGCAAGAGTTCACGACCACGTCGAGGTCCGGATTCAGCGAGTTTTAGTTGAATCGATCGTTATATGCGACTAGTGCAACCTTCACTGGTGTGTGTGTGTGTGTGTGTGTGTGTATGTGTGTGTGTCCGTCGAAGTGTGTCCGTCGAAGTGACCTTATGGAATCAATTGTCAGTCGACGATTCAAACTGGGACGTTTGCCTTGCCTGACTTGACTGAGAGCGACCGTTGTTTGGTCGTTCGGTCGGTCGTCTCAACGGACGACGTGTATTCGGTCTTCCGACCGCTTCTGGGTTCTCTGTGTCTTGTAATTCGTCCTTGTTGCTCCACAGTGACTGGTTGTAGTATTGTTTGAGTTGTTTGTGGAATTGTTTTCGAGGATCCGTGTGTATCTAGCGTGGTTTTGAATGAGCAGTCATTTTAACGCTGTCTACGTACTGGATTCGTGGAGGCAACTTGTGGTGATTACCTCGGATTATTCTTGCGTTTGAACATGTTCTCTTGTATAATGCCGGCCACCGTGGCCGAATGGTTCTAGGCGCTTCAGCCTGGAACCGCGCGACCGTTACGGTCGCAGGTTCGAATCCTGCCTCGGGCATGGATGTGTGTGATGTCCTTAGGTTAGTTAGGTTTAAGTAGTTCTAAGTTCTAGGGGACTGATGACCTAAGATGTTAAGTCCCATTGTGCTCAGAGCCATTTGAACCATTTTGAACTTGTGTAATGTTTGTCGTTTTACGATGTCAAGAGTGTAGTCTGCCCGTCTGCCTGGCATGGGTTATTCTATTGTGTATTGAGTATCGGACTTAGGTAGATTTTGCGAGAGTGTTGGTCTTGCGTTCAACTGTGACTGGTTTGAGTTGCCATCCTGTTAAGTGAGTATAACACTGGACTGCCTATCTCACCTTACTTACGTTTGAGGGACCTTCCCAGGTTGATCCTTGGAGCACTGTCGGTGGATCACTTCCTTCTTTATTTGGTCTGTTTGTGGAAATTGTTTAAAAAATAATGTTTTGTTTAAATTATTCCTATTTCTTGTGGCTTTCAGCCGACAAATAATTTGAATTTTTCTTAATAAGGCCTTCAGCAGTCAGTGTAGCTTGTGTTACAGTCAATTCCTTTTAAATGATTGCTTTAAAAAACTTATTTCCTTAAATAAAGTGTATGTGTTTACCGTGCAACCAACGGTAACTGATCAGGCCCCGTCCACACCTTTTCCTGTTTCCCTTAAGTGGCTTCAAATGGCTCGGAGCACTATGGGACTTAACATCTATGGTCATCAGTCCCAGTTTCCCCTAAGTCCCACGTTACAGAGCTGAATAACTGCTTGCATGAGGGAAATAGGTGGACCAACGCATTAGTGACTTTCTCAATTTGTGAAGCCGTTTCTCTTGAACAAGTCATCCAATTTTTGTGAAACTGTAATTATTTGTTTATCTGCACGTGTACATCACATCCATCGATTTCCGGCCTACTCGGATAATTCCGACGTGGTGGGTCGTTTTGTATGTCTTAGAGTGTATTTATGCGTCTGACAGCTTCTTATTGAGTTACTCCTCTTGCCCTGACGCAACTGTTTAATACGCACTGGTGGCAGGACTGCGTCTCACTCATTTCACTTTTAACCTGTCAAGACGTTTCATTATTTCTCCTGCTTCTGTGCTGTACCGTTTAGGACTGGATGTCCATCTGAACGCATGTAGCAAAAGAAATTCGAAATAACTTTAAACAACTGCTGCGAACACATCCACAAGACGAGATACCAGAAGAAATAAATTTAAAAGAAACTGACGTATGTGATACAAGATCCTCTGCACTAATGCCCGAACTTTGTCTTAAGAGTAATAAAAAGTACGTACGTGTAGGTTTTACACAAGAGATACAAAGTCAACATCGTGTGTACACCTATAGTTTTCAGAATAAACAGAACTCAGAGACACCAGACGTCTATTTTCAGGCAGTGGCGCATAGTAAGGCAATGTGGATCATGCTGTTTCAAGACTCGCTGACAGGCGCAAAAGCGACAGATCGTATCGTTATCTTATCTCCAAACTCAGACGGTGTAGTACTTTCGCAATCAAACGTGACCAACGGATGTTCCAGATATTTATCAGAATACTGATCGAAAAGCGACAGATATGTAGTTCTCAATAAATATCAGATGAGGAATGTAGTTCGAAGGCAGTGTACCTAATGCGCATGAAAACAGGGAATATGGATGAGAAGAACGTGACGTCACAACTACTGTGAAGCCGTTGGAGACAGGAGACTGAAACAGGAGAGCTCTTCGTTACTTAAATTACGTACGGTATTTTAATTTGGCAAGTCACACACATTATGAGGACGAAACACTGAAGACCTAATCTTATACACGAAGTGAGGCGTTGGGATCACAGTAAATGGTGGAAAGTACGCTGTGAAATACACAGTACGCAACACGCGTTTATTACATTGAGAGTAGGATATACGTCATAAGGCCACGTGCTCGCAACAAAGATCATAAAATTCAAAAAACTATTCATAAATCATCTGAAACTGGGACATTAAAAAGAATAAAAGTCTTCCAGACAGACGAGCATAAATTTTGACGATAATTATACGAAACAAGAATTTAGAAATGGCCAACCCTACGTCCTACGTTCGATTAGCACAATGAACAAAGTAGGTGAAACATCTTCCCAAAACAGACACGAAGGATATACCTCTCTTTCCTAGAGTGCATCCTGTCTTAGGGGCTCCACCGTTTTCATGGTGTAACAAATTTAGTTTCATTTAATTTGTGGTCTTATTTTCTTCCTGTCCCCCGTGTCGTCAGTTCACCTGAGGGAGGGGGGGAGCGAGAGAGAGAGAGAGAGAGAGAGAGGACGTGTGAACCATCTCTGAATAGTGTAAACTTTTGTGTGTGACGTATTACATAGATCATCTGATCGACTCTTTTACGGAAATGATATGGAACGAGTCAGATTACAAGAAAGCTACAATGAATTTTTTTACTGATTAACAGTTTTTATACATAAATTTTCAATGGAATTGAAGTACTGGTCCAGAAGAAATAAGTTTAAATTAGATTTAAAACATGCTTGGCTACCCGTAAGAAATTTTATGTTATTGAGCAAAGTATCAAAATTTTTTTGTTGCTCCAAACTGAATTCCTTTCTGAGCCGCTGACAGCACTGTAATAAAAATCATTTTTCTCTCAAATGTTGTAGGTATGAATATCACAGTTCTTCTCAAATCGTTAAAGATTATGACGAATTTCATTAGAGAATGTATATATTGTGGCGAGGCAATTGATATGGAACGAGTCAGATTACAAGAAAGCTACAATGAATTTTTTTACTGATTAACAGTTTTTATACATAAATTTTCAATGGAATTGAAGTACTGGTCCAGAAGAAATAAGTTTAAATTAGATTTAAAACATGCTTGGCTACCCGTAAGAAATTTTATGTTATTGAGCAAAGTATCAAAATTTTTTTGTTGCTCCAAACTGAATTCCTTTCTGAGCCGCTGACAGCACTGTAATAAAAATCATTTTTCTCTCAAATGTTGTAGGTATGAATATCACAGTTCTTCTCAAATCATTAAAGATTATGACGAATTTCATTAGAGAATGTATATATTGTGGCGAGGCAATTACAATGCCTAGTTCCTTGAAGAGATACCTATCTACATGACGTCCGTGGGTCAACGTTACATATACACTCCTGGAAATTGAAATAAGAACACCGTGAATTCATTGTCCCAGGAAGGGGAAACTTTATTGACACGTTCCTGGGGTCAGATACATCACATGATCACACTGACAGAACCACAGGCACATAGACACAGGCAACAAAACATGCACAATGTCGGCACTAGTACAGTGTATATCCACCTTTCGCAGCAATGCAGGCTGCTATTCTCCCATGGAGACGATCGTACAGATGCTGGATGTAGTCCTGTGGAACGGCTTGCCATGCCATTTCCACCTGGCGCCTCAGTTGGACCATCGTTCGTGCTGGACGTGCAGACCGCGTGAGACGACGCGTCATCCAGTCCCAGACATGCTCAATGGGGGACAGATCCGGAGATCTTGCTGGCCAGGGTAGTTGACTTACACCTTCTAGAGCACGTTGGGTGGCACGGGATACATGCGGACTTGCATTGTCCTGTTGGAACAGCAAGTTCCCTTGCCGGTCTAGGAATGGTAGAACGATGGGTTCGATGACGGTTTGGATGTACCGTGCACTATTCAGTGTCCCCTCGACGATCACCAGTGGTGTACGGCCAGTGTAGGAGATCGCTCCCCACACCATGATGCCGGGTGTTGGCCCTGTGTGCCTCGGTCGTATGCAGTCCTGATTGTGGCGCTCACCTGCACGGCGCCAAACACGCATACGACCATCATTGGCACCAAGGCAGAAGCGACTCTCATCGCTGAAGACGACACGTCTCCATTCGTCCCTCCATTCACGCCTGTCGCGACACCACTGGAGGTGGGCTGCGCGATGTTGGGGCGTGAGTGGAAGACGGCCTAACGGTGTGCGGGACCGTAGCCCAGCTTCATGGAGACGGTTGCGAATGGTCCTCGCCGATACCCCAGGAGCAACAGAGTCCCTAATTTGCTTGGAAGTGGCGGTGCGGTCCCCTACGGCACTGCGTAGAATCCTACGGTCTTGGCGTGCATCCGTGCGTCGCTGCGGTCCGGTCCCAGGTCGACGGGCACGTGCACCTTCCGCCGACCACTGGCGACAACATCGATGTACTGTGGAGACCTCACGCCCCACGTGTTGAGCAATTCGGCGGTACGTCCACCCGGCCTCCCGCATGCCCACAATACGCCCTCGCTCAAAGTCCGTCAACTGCACATACGGTTCACGTCCACGCTGTCGCGGCATGCTACCAGTGTTAAAGACTTCGATGGAGCTCCGTATGCCACGGCAAACTGGCTGACACTGACGGCGGCGGTGCACAAATGCTGCGCAGCTAGCGCCATTCGACGGCCAACACCGCGGTTCCTGGTGTGTCCTCTGTGCCGTGCGTGTGATCATTGCTTGTACAGCCCTCTCGCAGTGTCCGGAGCAAGTATGGTGGGTCTGACACACCGGTGTCAATGTGTTCTTTATTCCATTTCCAGGAGTGTAATTCTTACTGCTCGCTTTTGTGCAAACAATATTTTCTTTTTAAGTGATGAGTTACCCCTGAAAATTATTCCGTACGATAACATTGAGTAGAAATGTGCAAATTATGTCAAGAGGTTGATAAGTTGGTTTCCTAAGTTAGCAGTTACACGAAGAATAAAAGTAGTTGAATTTGACTGTTTGACAAGCTCAGTAATATGCCTCATCCTTTTCAAGTTTTCATCAATATGTACTCTCAAAAATTTGGAGCCTTCTACCCTATTTACTGATCCTTGCTCGTGTACTACATCAGCCGTTGGTATGATTTATTTATTGTATAGAACTGAATGTAGGGTGCCATTTTGAAAATATAGGGTGAGTCCATTTTAAGAGAACCACTTAATAATTCTTTGCAAAATATCATTTCCCTCTTGTATAGTTTTCTCTCTAATATGATTTATTGTAACACTAGTATCGCCTGCAAAAAGTACCAATTTTGCTTGTTGAATGTGAAGTGGGAGCTCATTCACATATTTAAGGAAAAGAAGTTGAACCATATCGAACGCTGTGGGACTCCCTTTGTGATTTATTCCCCAGTCATTAAAAATGTTCTACCTTTCCCGACGTAGCCACAACTATGTAGCACAACCTTTTGCACTCTGTTTGTTAATTATGATTCAAACTAGTTGTGCATAAACCCATCAATTCCAAGAAACTTGAACTTTTCTTGGAAAGTAACATGATTTACACACTCAAAAGCCTTGGAAAGATCACAAAAGTACCAACAGGAGACATATCATTATTTAAGCCTTGTACCAATTGGTGAGTGAATGTATAAATAGCATTCTCAGTCGAGGAATTTTGGAACCCAAACTGTAATAAGTTAGATAAATTGTTTCCACATTACTTTATAGAAGATTTTGGAAAAAGATGTCAGTATGAGAATTGGATGATGTCTTATCACCTTTCTTATTAACTAGTTTAACAGTGCGCATTTTAACTTTCCTGGAAAATTACCTGTTCCAGTGATGCGTTACATCTATCGCTAAGAACATTACTTATTAAGCTGAAACAACTATTCAGAATTTTGTCTGAAATTCCGTTAGCCCCACATTAGCTTTTGTTTTTTAGAATTTTTATAAATCTATTAATTTCAGTGAAGGGTCTTGGTGCTGCTTCTAGCTGCTAAAAGTTGTGTGAAACGATGTTTTTAATACATTCTCTACTTCTTCAAATGTACCATCCAATCCTATATTTGCTACTACGTGATTTTCATTAAGTCTGCCCAAGACAGTGCTGCACAGCCTCCAAAACGCTGCAATACTACAGTTAAACTCCAAAGTGTACAGCTTGAAGTGGTTATGTGAGTTCTCAGTTCTCCAAAAAATAAAGAGTACGGTACATGATCAAATGCAGCCTGATATTAATGTGAAGCTGAAGTCGAAGTTTTTTGAAGTCCATCTGTCGAAGATACAGTCACGGCAGTTGTGATTCGTCTTTCACTATAATGGCCGCAGAAATTTTTACCGATATGGTTTCTACACTCCTGGAAATGGAAAAAAGAACACATTGACACCGGTGTGTCAGACCCACCATACTTGCTCCGGACACTGCGAGAGGGCTGTACAAGCAATGATCACACGCACGGCACAGCGGACACACCAGGAACTGCGGTGTTGGCCGTCGAATGGCGCTAGCTGCGCAGCATTTGTGCACCGCCGCCGTCAGTGTCAGCCAGTTTGCCGTGGCATACGGAGCTCCATCGCAAACACTGGTAGCATGCCGCGACAGCGTGGACGTGAACCGTATGTGCAGTTGACGGACTTTGAGCGAGGGCGTATAGTGGGCATGTGGGAGGCCGGGTGGACGTACCGCCGAATTGCTCAACACGTGGGGCGTGAGGTCTCCACAGTACATCGATGTTGTCGCCAGTGGGCCAGTGGTCGGCGGTAAGTGCACGTGCCCGTCGACCTGGGACCGGACCGCAGCGACGCACGGATGCACGCCAAGACCGTAGGATCCTACGCAGTGCCGTAGGGGACCGCACCGCCACTTCCCAGCAAATTAGGGACACTGTTGCTCCTGGGGTATCGGCGAGGACCATTCGCAACCGTCTCTATGAAGCTGGGCTACGGTCCCGCACACCGTTAGGCCGTCTTCCGCTCACGCCCCAACATCGTGCAGCCCGCCTCCAGTGGTGCCGCGACAGGCGTGAATGGAGGGACGAATGGAGACGTGTCGTCTTCAGCGATGAGAGTCGCTTCTGCCTTGGTGCCAATGATGGTCGTATGCGTGTTTGGCGCCGTGCAGGTGAGCGCCACAATCAGGACTGCATACGACCGAGGCACACAGGGCCAACACCCGGCATCATGGTGTGGGGAGCGATCTCCTACACTGGCCGTACACCACTGGTGATCGTCGAGGGGACACTGAATAGTGCACGGTACATCCAAACCGTCATCGAACCCATCGTTCTACCATTCCTATACCGGCAAGGGAACTTGCTGTTCCAACAGGACAATGCACGTCCGCATGTATCCCGTGCCACCCAACGTGCTCTAGAAGGTGTAAGTCAACTACCCTGGCCAGCAAGATCTCCGGATCTGTCCCCCATTGAGCATGTTTGGGACTGGATGAAGCGTTGTCTCACACGGTCTGCACGTCCAGCACGAACACTGGTCCAACTGAGGCGCCAGGTGGAAATGGCATGGCAAGCCGTTCCACAGGACTACATCCAGCATCTGTACGATCGTCTCCATGGGAGAATAGCAGCCTGCATTGCTGCGAAAGGTGGATATACACTGTACTAGTGCCGACATTGTGCATGCTCTGTTGCCTGTGTCTATGTGCCTGTGGTTCTGTCAGTGTGATCATGTGATGTATCTGACCCCAGGAATGTGTCAACAAAGTTTCCCCTTCCTGGGACAATGAATTCACGGTGTTCTTATTTCAATTTCCAGGAGTGTATTAAATACATGAAAAAGTCTTCTAGATATACTGTTCATCAAACTTTATGCGTTGGTTCCGATCGAAGTGCGGCATGTATAAACATATGAGCGATATCTGCTGACGAATGCCATCATTGACATCCACTTGACATCTACCTTTGGTTGAAGGACTCTTTTTTCCATGCATTGTGGTCTTCAGCTATAATATCCACATTACTCTTGCATGTTCTCTACTGTTATCTGTTCACCTTCCACTATTCATATTCTCCGTCTATTTATCTCTTCTAAACCAATAAACAACCTTCTTGGTCTCATCTGCCTCTATTGCCCGCCATTTTTTTTCATTATAGTCAGGTTTATGTTTTGCACTCTGTTCTGTACCCTAACCTATTTCTTTCTTTCCTTTCTCCACTAATAATTTCCAACACAAATCGCGAAATTTGGCAAGAAGTAAGGTTCCAAAGTATAAATAAGGGAACAAAATCCAGAAATTGCTAATTTATAATTATATCGCACGAAAAAATATGTTTTTTATCATTTGTTAGCTGTATGTGTGTCTGTCTGCCTGTTAAGATCTCCTTTTTCTCAGGAACGAGTGGGACGTACCAACTTCAGATTTACGTCACACACTAATATCTATGGCCACTTGGCAATGTAAGAAATTTAAGCACGAAGTCAGTGAAATCAAAAGATACAGCCTTTTATGTCACATATTTTGATACTCGCAAATTCACTCATCAAAACTTGTAGGATACTTCAAGTTGACCTAGAGTCATGAAACATGGCAGGGAGCGAGGGTTCTGTAGAAATGAAGGAAAAGTCCTTAAGTTGTTAATTTGTAATTATATCGCACGAAAAAAATTTTTTGGTCACTCGTTATCCGACTATCTGTCCTTCTGTTAAGACCCCTTTTCCTCAGGAATTGCAATAGGATAGGAGAAATTTCACAAAAGAATTTAAAGTTAAAACTTATCGAAATTCTCGGGACAAATATCTGGCCGTTATCGATATTCCACTTACTTAATTCCTGTTTCAGTTCTAAATTTGTCCACAGCTCGTGGTCTAGTGGTTAGCGTTGCTGCCTCCGGATCACGCGGTCCCGGGTTCGATTCCCGGTCGGGTTCACGATCTTCTCTGCCCGGGGACTGGGTGTTTATGTTGTCCTCATCATTTCATCATCATCATCATCATCATTCGTGCCAGTGGCTAGATTGGACTGCGAAAAAGAAAATTGGACTGTGTAAAAATTGATGGTTGATGACCTCGCGGTTGAGCGACACCCAAACCAAACATCAGCATCAGTTCTAAATTTCTCACTGTTCTGATACTGTCTAATGAAAGCTGGAACAATGATGTACATTTTCTACTGTATTCTCAATTGCCTTTAACGTACAGTACGTTCTAACTAGGAATTTCCATTCTTGAAATCTATATGGCGTTAATAAACCAAATAATCCATTGTGCTATACCCACTGAAGCCAATTTGTTCGTATACCACGTTTAAATTATAAAATATAAGCGTACGCAACCAGAAAAATACTTCCAGGAAGAATATCGTAACGTCTCTGGCAGAATTACAGTGCCGCTGACAAAACTTGAAGTTTATGATACTTCTTCAATGAACATTAACTCGTTTTCTTGGTCTCTGATTCAATTTATTGCTGTTTACTGACTAAGTCTGCAACTCGTCGTCTCGCGGTAGCGTTCTCGCTTCCCGAGCACGGGGTCCCGGGTTCGATTCCCGGCGGGGTCAGGGATTTTCACCTGCCCCGAGATGACTGGGTGTTGTTGCGTCGTCTTCATCATCATCATTCATCCCTATTCCGCTCGGAGGAAGGCAACGGTAAACCACCTCCATTAGGACCTTGCCTAGTACGGCAGTGCGGGTCTCCCGCATCGTTCCCCAACGTTCTGTCAAGAAACATGGGACTTCATTTGCATTTCCATACTGACTGAATAATACGGGGATCGATTAGAGTTCTGAACTGCTGCCTCCTTTTCACATTCTTGGACTCACATAACTGCAGCGTGGTTTATGTACAACTTGCAGTTAACGTATCGTCCTTTGTATTTTATCCCTTTAGGAACGTATCCTCTTAATAGACACTGCTCAACAGAACTGAAGGATCACTTTTTTTGAAAGGCCGTAATTGCTTCCTATTGTGATGCAGGTTTGAGATATGTTTCAACGGTGCCTAAAACCTTCTTATGTATGGTGCAAAGCGTGGCGTCACCATACGGCTCGGCGACACTTCGAACAGCAAAGAGCTGAGACATGCGAAAGAAAGACCACAGTCCAGAAGTTCATGTGAACACAGGAATTGTGTCCATTTCGCCAGGCCAGCCAAGTCACCCAGCATTTTGACCAAAAACTTTGCGGCATTTATAGTATAACCTCCCCTTAGAAAAATTAATGAATTACTGTGCTGATAAACCTCTTACATTATTTGATTTTCAAACAGCTGAGAAGAACTGAACGTACTCAGACATTTCGCTCTTTGCCTATTCTGATCAACACTTTACTGACACAAAATATTTTTAGTGCAACGCAATCTGACTTTCAAAAATCCCTACAAAAGAATGGCCATGACTAACAATAATCTATACCTTTCATCAATCACTTACCTCACAAAAATCTTAGTTACTCGAACTACTGCAATACAGCGAGCGCCACTACTGCCAGCTAAATAAAAGATTCTAATTACTGAAGACACTAACTACTGATAGGCATAGTTAGCAAATGAAAGATTTTGATAGAGAACAAACAATGTATTTACCTTAATAGTGTTCAAAAGTCATAATATATTTATCAGTTCATGACATCCAGGCTTACAAATTTACTGTCTCTGATGGACACACGTCCAGATAATCCGCTCTCAAAACTCCGCCATCTTTCTCCCCACATCCACCAAAGCTGGCGGCTCATCTCGAACTGCACGACGCTACGCGCTGCTCACATACAACTGCCCAATACTACAACAGCAAATTCCAACAATGCAAACCACCCACAGACTGCACACAGCACAGTCAGTGATTTTCATATAGAGCGCTACATGGCGTTACCAACATAAAAACCTAAACAGCCTACTTACATAGATATACGAAAACAAGTGGTACGCTGATAACCTATCACCACTGATTTCTCTTGATCGTCAATAGTACATCGGACTGGATCAGCAGTTTAATCTTTTAATCCAACATGACTGATTTTATTGGTAAATGCCTCCCCTTTACATAGTAGTCATAAAATTCGATATCTTTAACCTTTATCCCCTCTCTCCCTCTGATATCCCCACTCTCAAAAATCCAAGAACAGCGAAAAGGCCTATCGATAGATAAGGATCCTTGAAGCTGACAAGAGGTTCGACAGAAGTTACGTAATATGTAAATTTCATGTTATCTACAAATCTTTGGGAGTAAACTGTATAGATCTTATCTCGATACTTGATCGAGTATCAGGCCACAGTTCAGTCTTCATATCAACGAACATACGTATGGCAATTCTTGTAAAACCATTACTGCTGAGAAAATCTTCACTGGAAGTTAAAATTTTTATTTTGTTTATCTTTCTAACAGGGTTCGCAGAAACATGAAGAACTCCGCAGAAAATGGCATTAATAGTGAGGACGACGTGCACGTGATGAGGGTCAAAAGACTGGACGAAGATGAAACAATTGGAAAGAAACAGGATCCTTTGGATGTGTAAGACACTGTTAAATTTGTTGGATTCGTTTTTTATACTCTTTGCTTTAGTCCCCAATTTCATGGTTGAGTATACATTTTATATTTATGTCCTTTAAGATAAAGTTTGTGACAGCTCTGATAAATACGTACTAGTGGTTAGCGGCGGCATCATAAACTGATGTTTCATGAGAGTAATAAGCAATAGTAAACAGCAAAAATAACGCAGTTTTTGGTCTTAGTTGAGGTAAAATTATTACAGAGTATAGCTTACACTGAATTATTCACTTTGTTTGTTCCCGGTGCACACTGAACCATGCAGCAAAGTTAGTGCTACTAGGTGTAGTATTTTGTATCCAACGCTACAGAAACAGATGTGGAGATGGCGAGCGATACCAGTAAGAACGTCGTCAAGACAACGTCAGATGTGGAGCTGGATAGTCATCGCGAATGTACACAGTCCTAACATCAGAGACGCGCAGGATCAACATGCTGATCTGCCAGATCACAGGCAGACCTCTGTTTACTGCCACGTGCTTCGGAACTGCAACACCTGTAATATTTTGGACCGTCACGACCGATACTCAATACAGAGTATCGCGACGACTTATTGCCAAACAGCTTATTGTGCTTGTGATCGTCTTGTTAGTAATTATTGGCGTTGGTTCTCTCTAGGAACAGCAGTTCATAACACTGCAGGACATCAAACGGCCATCTCTTGGAGAGACTACATTGATACAAATGTTGAGGCAAACGGACAATGAAGCCACTACAGGGACGGACATTGTTTACTTAGATTTTAGTGCTAGCCTTGTGCTAGGAGGAGCCCTACACATTGTGATTTGGAACGGGGCGTTCTGAAATTATCAGAAGAATAAAGACAAAGTGCACCACAGGCAGGAGAGTAATCGAAATCTAAAAGTAAGAATGAATTGTAAAAATGTAAGGTCACGATAGCCATTCCAAAAAGGGTTTAAGACATAGTTACAGTTCACGCTCACACTGTCTAGGAAATGTGTAAGCGAAGCAAATTTTAGCAGAAAAATAACAGTCATGGATAACAGGTAACATAGCTCTTTATTTCATGAGTTTTTCCCTCAATACCTCTGCTAAGACCAGGACGTCAACTTCCGGTGAATTTCGAGAACAGGTTACAAGTTTTTTCTTTACTGTTGTTTCGAGCCTCAGCTACCCCCTTTAGAGGTTGGAGGCATGCTGGCAGCAGCCATACAACCACTCTTACGACTGGTGATATAAAAAAATACGTACATAGTTTTTCACAATTGAAACGAATAAAATAATAAGATGAAAGATAATGGAAGATGATTTTTTTGTAGTATTACTACGAAAATTATAGGTGGTAATGGTGAGTCTTGTGCTACGGTGAAGATGGAGATCCTTCTTCTGCCAACTACTCTCAGCAAATGCCATCAATTTAGGAAAAGAGAATGGAAGGAAGAGGGGGAAGACTACTGGTACGCATCGGTATGTACGAAGGTAGGAATTTTATAGTGGCAAAACAGTCCTGAAGATGCAATGCCATTGAATTAAATGTCACATATCCCACACATTATTTATAACATCAACTTCGCAAATGGACTCTTCTTTCCACATCACGCGCATGTGCAGTTGTAAGAAGAATAAAGCCTCGTGTAGCGCACTAACTAACGTAGTGCTGTCACATTGTTTTCGAAACAAGGGCAAGGTAGTTGGATAAAAATTGAGTATTCCAGTAAGGTCTTAAAAGAGGCTTGCAAGGAATCTCCGTTGTCTTGTGCAACATGGCACAGTGAGCTAAAGCTACCAACGAGTAACGCCAAAATGTAACATCGGCCATCCCGTCACTAGTGTCAGTCATTAATATTACAGCATTACTGAATGGTCAACGACTCCAAGTGATTTGTAAGCTGGCCTGAGAGACTGAGGTAGAACGTATGGCTGAACTGTATACTCTAAAGGAACGCCTGGGCAAGAGAAAAATGGTATCACAATAGGTTCGGCAAGAATTGACGGAATAACGGGAACGGCTGCGATACGAGGCTATCACGCTACAAATGTGAAGGATATCTCGTACAGTATTATTTACAAGTAACCAAATGAGACGCCATTAATGTGAAAAATATGGTGATTCTCGTATAGAACCGAGCTGGTGTTATTCTAACGTATACCGTTACCCAACGGCATACCGTGATTCCGCTATATTACCGTTCATTCCAGGAACCCGCGATCAACTCTGAGAAAGAAGCGGCAACATTTTCTGCAGAATCCACCCATCACTTTTCGGGTAAATGCTCGCAAGCCTACGGTGCAAGCTATGACTAATTTGTTCCATCGATGATTCTGGGAAGTGCTGTAGTGTTTACGATACTCCCCGTCATTAAATCTTTGCGGCTTCGACTTGATTCTGAGGATAAAGGAAGCGCTTCGTAGCACGTTTCAGAATTAGTACAGAGATTCGCGAGCTTACAGACCACTCCGTTCGATCAACACAACTGGAGCTGGTGAAAGTACTCTACAACCTCCACGTCGTAGCTAGCGGGTTATATAAGAAGATGGGGACTACTTTGAAGGGCAGTTAAACTACGAAACATGTATCTCAGCTATATCAGCTGAAAGTACGTAATTGTCACTACTAAAGTTCCAACCCTCACAGCTCACAGATTGGTTGCACGACTACCCCCCCTCCCCCCGTTGAGATCAGGACCATCGATCCAAATGTACTGCATTTGAGACACTCCACTGATTTGTGACATTGTCGATTTGCGCATTCGTGGAGTTGAAGCTCGGTAGTCAAATCATCAGTCGTAAAATTCTACTGAAGATGTTTTCCTGAATTTCAGCAGAAATGTCGAGGCGAGAAAGTATCTCTAGGGATATGGACTTACGTTATCTGAAGAACTCAACATCAACCGGAAGTGATCCAGAAATTTCATGAAATACTCATTCTGCCAGAAAAAAACTAAAGATGTACAAATCAAGTTCACCTAAGTCATAACCGATCTGCCCGTGAATGCGCGATATTAAGCGGAACTCTTTAAATGAATGGATAAAGGATTAAGAAGTATTCAATATAAATGATGGAAAGTAACATAAATTTTGACAGCTAGTTGTTAATCTTCAAAATTGAGGAAAAATGGAGGAAGAAGAGTTTTAATACCTTTCCCATGAGGGAAACAAGTTTGTGCAAGAAATTCGAAGTAAGAAAAATAAGAGATACAAATTTCTGCAGGCGAAGGAAACTTTTTTTCACTCAAGCTTCACTAGTGACATGAAACTTAAGCTACTGCTGAAGTGGTAGGCCTGAAACATAATACTGTACAAAGGGAAATCTGGCGAGTGGCGAAACCTAACAAGACACTGGAAAAATTTGAAATGTAGTATTACAGAAATATTTTAAAACGTATTTGGCACGTGATGTAAGAATACAGATACGATATACCACGCAGAGAAGGAATTATAAGAAAGACGCTTTCCAAATGAAAGGTCATGTTACTGCCGCATATTCTAGTGTAGTTAACTTAGTAATGAATGGGAAGACCCTTTATAATGTAAGACAAAATGTACAATATATAAACATAGCTATGTTTCCCAACGAATGAAGCCATGTTTTACAGCAAAATGAGACTCTTTTTTCAGCACTTCCCCCGAACCAATCATCGCCAAACAACACTCCATCTTATGCTGCTTGAAATCCCTGTCCCCACTACGCGGCTTTTAAAGGTCTATTGTACTTGAGAAAACGTTGGTACCTGTAATTTGATTCTCTGATGCAATTTGTACTTTATACCACATGAAGCCGACTCTGTTTTAGTTCGAAAATTCCATCATTTGTTAACACCTTTATACAAATTATTTTTGTGTGGTATAAATTTCGTGATCTTATGAATATTTCTTTATTTTACTGCAATTTTTTTATGCCGCAATGTAAAATAGTAAAAAAATCACGAAGTGACTTGCTCTCTTTTTCAGACAATTCACAGATAAGCCCAAAAAAAAGGGCCCAGAACCACCTCCACCAGTGGGTTTCTTTAAACTGGTAAGTATGCCAGAGTGCAATCAAATTTTAACATATGTATGTATTAATATGAAGATTAAGTTTCTCCAAGCAAGGCAAGCCACATCTTGAACCTTTGTGAATAGTCAGCTTCTCTTACGAGAAGAGAAAATGTGGAGTCAGACGAGGTAAAAGATATTAATTTGTGCAATTCACTGTTGCGTTATATCATAATATCTGCTACATTCTAAATTATCTGATAAGAGAACGAAAGTAATATGTTTCATTGGAAATTGTCAAAATGAAGGAAAAATTATAATGAGTAGTTTTGTATCCCACCTGGATAGGCGGCTTGGGGATCTGCTCCGGCCGGCCGAGGTGGCCGAGCGGTTCTAGGCGCTACAGTCTGGAACCGCGCGACCGATACGGTCGCAGGTTCGAATCCTGCCTCGGGCATGAATGCATGTGATGTCCTTAGGTTACTTAGGTTTAAGTAGTTCTAAGTTCTAGATGACTGATGACCTCAGAAGTTAAGTCCCATAGTGCTCAGAGGCATTTGAACCATTTGATCTGCTCCTGTGAACTGCATCTGCAAAATAGGCCGAGAGTGAAGGACGCGAGTAGGAGCAGGAAAAGGTGAAGTACTTCGGTTCTGCGTATAGGTTAAAGGTCTTTTACTGTGTATGAATATATACAATCGATAATATTACTTTGCGTACAGATGAGCATGTAGGTGCGAAGCCGTTCAAGTATCAAAGCTAACAGCTACGACAAGTTACAAAGGCAAGCCTGTAATGGCTCACCCCAACAGAAAGAATGTTTCTTGGTCGCCTACTCAGAATCAAATGGGTAGAATCTGGAGCGGCGCTCTTAGGGCTGCACAACACCGGCTAGAGGGCGCTGTCGTCGGTGTCGGTTTCGTAGTGCCAACCTTACCTTGTACCTACGCTATGGCATCGTAGCTATCGGTACCACAAGTAGGAAAATAACGGAATCAGTTAACCACTGAGATTCTTAGACTATACAACAAGGTGACAAAAAATACCGTATCGGTCCTCCTAGTGGCCGATGTGGCATGGAAGACCCCTAAGAAAGTGGACGTAATATGTTTCATTTGAGGTGATCAAACTGAAGCGAAAATTACTATGAATAGTAAAATAACGGAACCAGTTAACCTCCGAGATTCCTAGACTATACACTGAGGCGACAAAAGTCATTGGATACCTCCCAGTATCGTGTCAGACCTTCTTTTGCCCGGCGTAGTTCAACAACTTGACGTGGCATGGAGTCATCAACTCACAGGAAGTCTCTGGAGATATATTAGCCATACTGCCTCTGTAGCCGTCCACAATTTCGAAAGTGTTGCCAGTGCGAGGAGTTGTGCACAAACTGACCACTCTATTAAATTCAATAAATGTTCTATGGGATTCATGTCAGGCTATCTAGGTGGCCAAATAGTTCTCTAGAACTGTCCAGAACATTCTTCAAACCAATCGCGAACAATCGTGGCCCAGTGGCACGACATAATTGTTTGGGAACATGACGTGGATGAATGGCTGGAAATGGTTTCGAAGTTGCCGAACGTAACCATTGCCAGTCAGTGATCGGTTCATTTTGACCAGAGGACCCAGTCAATTCCATGTCACACTTCCCACACCATTATCGAGTCACCACCTGCTTGCGCAATGCCTTGTTGACAACTTCGGTCCATGGGTTCGTGTCTGCGCCACTTTCGAACCCTAACATCAGCTCCTACCAGCTGAATTCGGGACTAACTGAGCAAGGCACAATTTCAAATAGTATAGAGTCCAGCCCATATACTCACGACACCAGGAAAGGCACTGCAGGCAATGTCGTTCTGTTAGCAAAGGCACTCACATCGTTCTCCAGCTGCCATAGCCCATTAACGCCATATTTCGCCGGACTGTCCCAACGGATACGTTCGTCGTGGGTCCCACATTGATTTCTGCAGTTATTTCACGCAGTGTCACTTGTCTGTTAGCACTGACAACTCTACGAAAATGCTGCTGTTCTCGGTTGTTATGTGAAGGCCGTCAGGCAGTGTGTTGGCCGTGTGAGAAGTAAAGCCTGAAATTTGGTATTCTCGGCACAGTGTTGACGCTGTGGATCTCAGAATATTGAATTCCCTAATGATTTCTGAAATGGAATGACCCTTGAGTCTATCTCCAAATACCAGACCGCGTTCAAAGTCTGTTAGTTCCCGCCTTGCTGCCGTAATCACGTCGGAAACTTTTCGCATGGATCAAATGGCTCTGAGCACTATGGGACTTAACTTATGAATCATCAGTTCCCTAGAACTTAGAACTACATAACCTAACTAACCTAAGGACATCACACACATACATGCCCGAGGCAGGATTCGAACCCGCGACCGTAGCAGTCGCGCGGTTCCAGACTGAAGCGCGTAGAACCGCTCGGTCACCGCGGCCAGCTCACATGGATCACCTGAGTACAAATGAGAGCTCCTCGAATGCACTGCCCTTTCATACCTTGTGTACGCGATATTACCGCCATCTGTATATGTGTATAACAAAATACTAGTATGAAAATTACAAGGATATTAAAATTGTTAAAGAGCTAGAATAAATGCAGAAGTGGTAGAAAAATAACAAAAGCTGGGAAGATTACTTTTAAATACCAGTTTTGCGTATAATATTAACATGATAATTTTTGTACGCCGGGCAAAAGAAGGTCTGACACGATACTGGGAGGTATCCAATGACTTTTGTCGCCTTGGTGTATAGATCTGTCTCATCACAACCAAAAAAACAAAATTTTATGCCCTTACGCGTTTCGCCTGTATTACTTGCAAGGTAGGTTCAGTGTCAGATCTCGTTCAGTTGAATTGCAAATACTGCACACGTATATGTAAGAACTAAAACTTGAAAAAACCACACAGCAAACAGAGTTTGGAAGGCACAGTAGGCTGCAGGCTGGACGCTTCTGGTGGCATCTCCGTTAACAGTGTTCTTTATGAACAAGTGAATGTATAGCTACAAAACGGTCTCGTCTAGGAGCTAGTCGAGCGGGAATAATCGCGGACCACTTTAAACAACTTCCTCTCAATCTCGGGGCGGATTAAACCTTTCCCAGACTTGATCGCCCACTGTTGTTCAGAAAAAGCAGAACACTTTGAACGACTAGAGATAGGAGGTTCATATTCACGTTTGTATGCTCTGCAGGAATGATTAGCATTTGAAATATGTCAGCCCGCGGATTCAAGGTCAACATCGACATCGCGGCGCAACACACCCCATCGGTAGAATGTGCCCGCCGCTCTCACTGCCGCTAATAACCGATGGTAATGGATCAGTGTTACTTGAGCAGAAGTGCAGGATGCCTCGCAGACGTACGTGCGAGGCGTACCGTCAAATCAGTGAGTTTGAAACAGGGCACATTATTGGAATGAGAGAATGTGATGCAACCATCCGGGAAATTGTTGCTCGTGTAGGGCGAAGTGTTTCGGCAGTGCAATGGGTATGTGCAGAATGGTTGACGGAAGGACGAGACCCCCCCCCCCCTCGACACCTCATCCGAATGTTATTGCAGGACAGATATGCGCCGTCCTCTGCTCTGGTGCAACATTGGAATAACGTAACACATCTTACCGTATCAGGTATGACAGTCCGTAACCATTTATTACGGCGTGTGTTCTGTGTGAGTCGTCCATTTCTCTGTCTACCTTTAACGAATGTACAGAAAAATGCTAGACGGCAATGGTGCATGCAGCGACGTCACTGGGGACAGGACTGGCATCTGATAGTGTTTTCTGACGATTCCAGGTTCTGTTTGCTTGAAAAATATGGCAGCAGGGGAGCAGCATCACAGTGACTGCATAATGCCAACTCAAGGCCTTATAGTGTGGGGATGCAACGACAAATCAAAGTTGGTGTGTGTCCAGGGCACTGTGATCCCTGTCACGTACGTGAATGACATCCTGCTACCTGTAGCAATACCCTTTCTGTACAGTGCACCAGACGCCATTTTTCCGCAATACAATGCACGACCACATGTTGCTACTAGAACACGTGCCTTCTTGGTATCACAGAATGTCAGCCTTTTGCCGCGGCCAGATCAAGAGACTTGTCATCAATCGAAAATGTGTGTGATGAGTACAGTGCTGTTACTCAGTGCCAACTACAACAGATGGATTTTGGAACCAGGTGAATGCAGCATGGGTAGTCATACTTGGTGACATTCGAGTCATATACGCGTCGATGCCATCACGAATGGAACAAATTATCAGGGTCCATGTCTACTAGGCAACAGGACACATGATGAACCGAAGTAAGAGAAATGTTAATCGTTTCTGCAGAACATACCAATGTACATGTCCTGTGAATATGAACGCCCTATCTCTAGTCGTTCTGTTTTTTTCTGGACATGAGTGTCTTTTGGAGACCCCTCGGTAAGAGCATTGTCTGCGGAAGACAAGCTTCTGGGTTCGAGTCTCTGTCCGGCACACAGTTTCAATCTGCCAGGGAGTTTCGTAACAGCACCAACTCCGCAGCTGAGCGAAAGTCTCTCAAACCTGCCTGTTTTTCACTGACGCGCCTCACCTCTGTGCACAGTTCCGCTTCTCGACTACATTTGAGCGGCTACTGCTGCTGGTCGCCGTGCTGTCGACGGTGGTGTCGGCCGCGTGCCAGCCGCTCAACACGCTCTTCTTTGGCACCCTGACGGGCGTCATGGTGGAGTACGCGGCGCAGATGAGCGAGGTGGTAGCGCGCGCGCTCGACGACTACCTGCAGGGCCGCTGCGCCCCGGAGGACACCGTCAACGACGTCGTACTGCGCGCCATGTTCGACCCCAACGAGGTCATTGCCAGCGGCCAGACCAGGGAGGACGCGAGCGTGGCGTTCCTCGACGGCATTCGGCAGTACTCGGTCCGCGTCGCCAGTCTGGGTGGCATCATGTTCGTCGCCACCTACATCTCCATCACGCTCTTCAACTACGTCGCCACCAGACAGGTACGCATCCAGCACATGTATTTCAGGGTGCGACTGTATTCGTACTGTAAATAACTAACGATAGAAGGGGAATTCAATAATTCTACATCTACATTTATACTCCGCAAGCCACCCAACGGTGTGTGGCGGAGGGCACTTTACGTGCCACTGTCATTACCTCCCTTTCCTGTTCCAGTCGCGTATGGTTCGCGGGAAGAACGACTGCCGGAAAGTCTAATTTTGTATTCGTGATCTCCTCTGGAGGTGTAAGTAGGGGGAAGCAATATATTCGATACTTCATCCAGAAACGCACCCTGCAGAACGCCTCTCTTGCAGAGTCTGCCACTTGAGTTTGCTAAACATCTCCCTAACGCTATCACGCTTACCAAATAAACCTGTGACGAAACGCGCCGCTCCTCTTTGGATCTTCTCTATTTCCTCTGTCAACCCGACCTGGTACGGATCCCACACTGATGAGCAATATTCAAGTATAGGTCGAGCGAGTGTTTTGTAAGCCACCTCCTTTGTTGATGGACTACATTTTCTAAGGACTCTCCCAATGAATCTCAACCTGGTACCCTCCTTACCAACAATTAATTTTATATGATCACTCCACTTCAAATCGTTCCGCACGCATACTCCCAGATATTTTACAAAAGTAACTGCTACCAGTGTTTGTTCCGCTATCGTATAATCATACAGTAAAGGATCCTTCTTTCTATGTATTAGCAATACATTACATTTGTCTATGTTAAGGGTCAGTTGCCACTCCCTGCACCAAGTGCCTAACCGCTGTAGATCTTCCTACATTTCGCTGCAATTTTCTAATGCTGCAACTTCTCTGTATACTACAGCATCACCCGCGAAAAGCCGCATGGAACTCTCGACATTATCTACTAGGTCATTTATATATATTGTGAAAACCAGTGGTCCCATAACATTCCCCTGTGGCACGCCAGAGGTTACTTTGTAGACGTCTCTCCATTGAGAACAACATGCTGTCTTCTGTTTGCTAAAAACTCTTCAATCCAGCCACACAGCTGGTCTGATATTCCATAGGCTCTTACTTTGTTTATCACGCGACAGTCCGGAACTGTATCGAACAATTGACGCAATGTTTTTTTTTCTGAAAGTAGGTTAGTTTCATTCAGGATTCCAATGCACCTATTAGTCCCCACTCATTTGCGTACAAAACTCTATTTTTTAACATAATCTCCGTTCAATGCGACGCCCTTGAGAGCTAAAAACTCTTCAATCCAGCCACACAGCTGGTCTGATATTCCATAGGCTCTTACTTTGTTTATCACGCGACAGTCCGGAACTGTATCGAACAGTTGACGCAACACTTTTTTTTCTGAAAGCAGGTTAGTTTCATTCAGGATTCCAATGCGCCTATTAGTCCCCACTCATTTGCCTACAAAACTCTATTTTTTAACATAATCTCCGTTCAATGTGACGCCCTTGCGCCACCTCACTGGAAGGAACTGTATGTCGGAGCCGACGTCGTGCTGCGTCCAGATGAACAGCGAGACATTTGTTCGTAAACCGCGAATCACCTCAGATGAGGATGTCCGCACGTTTCAACATTGCAGGCGTCACAGTTGTGCGCGGCCGGCCGGAACACGGAAGATTGGACAGATTTGCGAGACCTTGTTGCGATGACGACAGACGCCTCGTCCAGCTACTGCTTTTGTTCACTTCCAAGTCTCTGTAGACATTCTGCAACCGGCTGTGAATATCTATGATGCACTGGTTTCCCGTTAAAAGAAACTCAGTGACAGCTCTCTGCTTGAAATGCACCTCTGTTACAGACACCCTTTTGAAGACTGCTTAGAGCGCCATCACCTATCAGAACTTCGTGAAATTATAGGGGCTGAAGCAAGAATATTACACGATGTCCCACAGCAAATTCCACCTTTTTCTCCTTTCTTTCTTTTTTTTCTTTCTTTTGCTACTGCCTTTATCCCGCATTGTGCGCAGGGTCGGCAGGGTTATGTACAGAAGTGGCATTGTTAATGTTAAGGGGTGGCCAGATGCCCATCCTGTCGCCACCCCAAACCCCCCAGGACGGAATTAGTGTACCCCAGCTGTCTGTGTCTACTGTAAATCGTGAAATAGGGTGAATGTGTTTCAAATGTCTGCGAGTCGTGTACCTGAGGCGGGACGTGGGGACCAGCCCGGTATTCACCTAGGATGATGTGGAAAACTGCCTAAAAACCACATCGAGGTTGGCCGGCGCACCGGCCGTCGTCGTTAATCCGCCGGGCGGATTAGATCCGGGGCCGGCGCGCCTACCCGAGTCCAGGAAGCAGCGCGTTAGCGCTCTCGGCTACCCTGGCGGGTACCGGCTACCCTGGCGGGTACGCTAAGTCTACTTTTTTCCTCAACCGAAATTATCTTAGGAAAAATATGCGCATTACTTATTGAACAACCCTCGTACTTTCTATCATTAGTATATCATTAGTACTAGATAATACCTAGACTCTCCTTCCCTTCATAGAAGCACCTCGGAAAATTTATTTTATTTTAGCTTTGCAGTGGGAATACTTAGTTATTGCATCATGTAAACTACAACCCTTTGTGTCTAGAAAAGGATCGTGCATTACATTCACAACTTTGGAAGTTTCTTACAGAGTACTGCATTTTTTTTTAAATCTTGATTTGAATATCCAATAATGACAATATACCGTAAGAATAAATATACATAAATTCATAATTAGAAAGAATGTGAAATGAAAATAAGCAATGAAACAAAAAAATTGAATGTATTGGTGTTGCCTCTGAAGTCTATTGTTGCTCTTTTGTTTGCGGCTTCCTCGGTATGATTTCGAATTTTGCCTCCCCAAAGTGGGATAATAGCCTCCTCATTCCGTGTCAGCACCATCCCACTACAGATCGGTTGTCCTGTACTGTGCGAGTAGCCCTCCAGTTATTGTGTGGCTTGGTAAACATCGACCCAGCACAACATAATGTACTCAGCGCTTCTCTAAAACATCGGGTCATCATAATTCCTTGTAGACGTACATACTATCCTGTTGATAGTTACTAACGTGTTTAGTTCAACTAAATTACAATTACATATCCTACTATATAACAAACATAACATTTTACTGATCGACCAGTATTTTCGTTATGCGTTCCTTTAATTGTTGGTATGGTCACATGCCTATCACATCGCGTCGCTCATCCTTTCACCATCGAAGCTGCTGTCGTCTAATTACACCCCCACTAACTGTCATCTTGTCTCTCACTCACCCCCTTACCTTCGTTAAAATCTCTCTGACAAGTGTTTCTGATTCTGATATTAATCGGACTTTGTTTATTCATCACTAGATGTGCTGCTTTTTTTTTACTTTCTTCATTTGTACAACAACCAAAACGCATCCCCCTTTTTTTTTAGGGTTTTCTACAGTCCATGATTTATTTCCATACAAGTATTTACACAAGCGCACACTCTCAGAAATTTCTTCCTCAAATTTAGGTCTATGTTTGGTACCGGTAGACTTCTTTCGATTAAGAATTCCGTCTTTGCCTGTGTCACTCTTTCTTCGGTTTGCTCTCAATTCTTATTCTGCACTCATTAGACTGTTCATTCCATTCAACACGCCCTGTAACTCTTCTTCGCTTTCATTGAAGATAAGAATGTCATCAGCGAATCTTATCATTGATACTCTTTCACCCTTTATATAAATCACGCTTTCCAATCTTCCTTTTCTTTTCACCATTGCTTATAACAGATATAGAGTGAATAGTAGGGGTGAAAGATCGCATCCCTGTCTTATTTAATCCGCGGACTTCGTTCTTGGCTTTACATTGAAATTGTTTCCTATTGTTTCTTGTACTTACGGTAGCGTCCCCCTACTGCCGAGAAGTTATAATGTTTCACGTAATATTCTAGCGAAGGGGTCGGTTGAATGAGCTGAGTGCAAATGGGCAGCCGATTGCACAGGCATGGTCCGAGATGGGGAATTTCCTCGTCGCATGATTAAATATGTTACAGAGTGGTGGGACACTTCTGAGCAACATTGTCAGCCATGATCCGGGGATTGAGTGCTTGGCCACAGGCGCCGTATAATTGATGTTAATGGATTTAAGAGTAGTTAGAGGTTTGACGGTGTACTTGTACGAATTATGCCGAACTGTGTTACCTTTAATTGTCTACGAAGGTAGACTAATTGTTCACGTGATATATTACGTCAGGGTTTTCAGGGCGATTGTAATGAACTGACCTATGATAAATAAATTAGCGATCAGGTTATGAATTGTATTTAATGTATTCTGCGAAGCTGTATTATATCTTTCCTCACGTCTGGTTAAAATTGTAAGAAATTACACACGACTTCTTCTAATTACTCTGAGTTAGTTAGGACAAAACGATTAGCAAAAAATCGTTTATATGTAGGGAATTACATTTCAGAAGTTCAGCCGCTGGTTGTGTGGGTTCCCTCGGAGGTAATAATTACAGTTTGTAACCCTCAGGTTCGAAGTAGGTCGGATGGTGGACAGAACTATTCTGAAGCAGATGCAAGATCGACTGATACAGAGAATCGCCACAATATTATATTTTACCTGTCTTTGCCCATAGCTTACTACTAATTTTGAAAGAATTTTGAAAATCTTGCGCCTTTTTACGTTGTCGAACGCTTTTTCTAGGTCGACGAATGCATCACTATGTCTCGGTTTTTCTTCAGCCTTGTTTCCATTATCAAGTGCAATGTGAGAACTGCCTCTCTAGTGCCTTTACCTTTCATACAGCCAAACTGATTGTTATCTAACAGATCCTCAATTTTCTTTTCCACTCTTCTGCATATTATTCGTGTCAGCAGCTTGGATCCATTAGCTGTTGATTGTACGATAGTTCGCGCACTTTATTTGCCCTCGGTATCTTCGGAACAGCCTGGATGATATTTTTCCGGAAGTGTGATGCTACGTCCTCAGTCTCATAGACTCTGTACACTAATTTGAATAGTGGTTTGGTTGGCACTTCCTCAATGATTTTATAAATTCAGTAGAAATGTTTTCAGTGCCTTCCGCTTGATTTGATGCTCAGTTACCCAAGGCTCTGTTCAACAATGGGTCTCATATCTACTCCCATGTCTTCTTATGTCACGTCATCAGACAAGTCCTCCCCCTCATAGAGGCCGTCAATGCATTCTTTTCCATCTACCGCTTTTTTGTATGCATTTAATACCAGCATTACAATTGCACTCTTAAGCTCAATGAACCTCCTTTTGTGTTTGCTGACGGTGAAGATTATTTTGACTTCTCCATATCCTGAATCTGAACTTCCAACGACCATCTTTTTTTCTATTTATTAAGGTTTTCTCTGCAGCTGTTTAGCACTTGATTCCCTGATCTTCCTATTTATTTCATTCCTGATTATACTTCTGTAATCCTTTTGGACCTCCTTCTTTTTCGATCAGTTAAAATGTTCCTTCTGTTACCCAAGGTTTTTGTAGTTACCTTCGATGCATCTGTGTTTTTCTGTCCATTCTCTGTGGTCGCCCTAAGTAGAGACGCTCATTCTTCTCCATCTGAACTGCCTACAGTGGTATTCATTATCGAATTATCTGCAAGCTTACAGAACTTCAAATGCATCTCATAATTCCTCAGTATTTCAGTACCTCACTCCTTTCCGTAATTTTTTGGTCGATTTGCTGAAACTTCAGTCTACTCTTCATCATTTCTAAATTGCAATCGGAATCTGTATTGCATCTGGGTACGCCTTTCGATCCAATATCTGATTGCGGAATCTCCGTCCCCATCTCTCGGGGACTTTTCCAAATATACTACATCCTTTTGCGACTTTTGAGTAGTGCATTCGCTGTTACTAGTTGAAATTTACGGCAGAACTCTATTAGTGTTTCTCCTCTCTCATTATTACTCTACTCTTTTTGCTGCCGCATACCAACCCTAGTAATTATTACTTTATGATTATATTCATATAGTTTCTCTACCAGTTCATCTCCTGCTTGTGACGTCGTATGGCTGAACTGTTGTGGTTGGCTTTGTTTTGCTCTCGATTCTGATGAGAATAAACTTAGAAACTAACTATTCACGGCAACCCACACTCTGCCTTATTTGTAAAGAAACCTACTCCTGTTTTACCATTATTTGCTGCTGCTGATATTTCTCTTTATTCTTGGGAACAGAAACGTTGTCTTCTTCCCATTTCACTCCACTGTCCTCCACTATGGCTAGATTGGACTTTTGCGTGTCCTGTTCAGTTTTCGTTTCCTGTCTAGTGTTCCTACCTTCCCCGCCACGTTCAAACATCCGACATTCAATGCTCCGATTTGCAGACTGTTGGTTATTCAACATTATTTCTCATGGCTACCTCCCCTCAGCGAATCGAAGTCATTAACCAATGGAGAAATCATTGTGGAACCTCTCATTTACAGGAATATGTGTTGAAAATGCAGTGGGTTCTATTGGCCCGCCGCGATAGACGCGAGTGTTAGCATGCCGCTTCTGGGACTCGGGGAGACGGGCTGGCAGCAGATCGAATCTTCCCAGAGGATTAACGCCGAGGGCCGACGTGCCTGCCAGCCTTGATGTGATTTTGACGCTAACGTCTGTCTAGTTACACGATTCGGAAAAAATCTCACACTTTCACCTGGGATAATACTAGACGCAGACAGATACGGTACACAATTTCCATCCCGTGGGAAAGGAGTGGCGACAGAAAGGGCATCCACTAACGTTGCCAAATGCAAATTAAAATGCCCATCCCGTGAAGATACAGGATAAACGCCTGCAAGAGGAAAGAATGCTGTGGCTTCCACAGGCTTCTGCATCTTAATGGCGTTGATTATTGCTGACTTTTCAGCCTTTTAGTGGCAGTTTACCACCTCATGGGCGAGAAGCTGCCCTGACGCCCTTACACTCTGTCCGTCCCACCGTTGACTTTGACAAGGCTGTTGGCAGGACGAGGGACTATACCGAAAATCTTCGACCGTCATTTCGGATGACTTTTATTCAAAATTTAAGCAGCTGCTGGGATCGAACCCATTGGGTGAAGACGACCAGTAAAGGCGCTACCTGTCTTTTTTCCCTCCAAAAACGCCTGTTTTGCTAGCTCCTCATTCTATATTATTCAAAATGTGTTTTTCAGTTTTTCCTCTTCTTTTTCATTTTAATCTTAATTCTTTGGATTATATTTCTTCATATTTCAAATGAAAAAGAAAAGTGTTCTTCTTCGGGACTATGATATCCTTTGTGGTCCAGTAAAGATTACTACCTCTTCAAAAAGCGTCGTCGGTCGTAGTTGAATTCCAGTTTGTATTCCTCGTGACTGCAAGCCTAGAGAGATGATTAATAATTTTGTAACCACTCAACATATTTTCTGACACACCCTAGTCGTATGATCCAGTGTCGCTTTGCAGATAAGACTGAAAGTCGAAATAGCCAGAATAGCTGTGGTTATCGAATAGGGAATGAAATGAGCCACATACCACGCATACGACTGGCGTTTTGTTTTTGGGAATATATGCCAGTCCAGTTGGAAAATGACATTCAAGTCGACGGGCCCGATCTAGTAATTAAAGTACCGGAAAAGTAAAATGTTCGACCGAGTTCGAGTCTAGAGAGCTCAAATTTCACGCACTGTCTACCGCAACAAGAAATAAAATACTTCTTCAGTATGTTATAAGTCACAGTTTCGTGTGCACCCGTGCCTGTTAGAAGTGCTGTTCTGGTTTTCGGCGTGTCGTTCGCAGATTTGATGAAACCTACACTGCACTCCTCTCTACCGTGAATTACGCATTCTTTAAAATACCCCCTCAACTCATTGGAAAACTGTACAACCCGTTGTTCCAGTTCTTCAGCCACAGCAATGGGAGCCCTGTACACTTCAGTTCTGAGATGGCTCAGGATAGAAAAAGTCAGAGGAGTGAAGTTAGGTGACCTTGGAGGCCAAGGTGCAAGCTGTGTTCTACTTATCCATCTTGGATCATATTCGATCGTTTAGTGTCGTCTTATACTAGAAAGAATACAGGCTGTCCATAGTTAAAATTACATTTTCGAAACGCTGTACAAATAGAAACATTGTTCAGAATGACGTCATCATCGAACAGCATATTATTGACCCAGCGGGAAATGTCATGAGAAAATAAAACTACCAAAATTTTACCAATAGATGGCACTGTAAACATCTTAACGTAAATGAGGTCGGCTACAAATGTCAGATGAATCACGATACGACTGCCTTTTGAGTTGCACATTACACCAACCGTACTGTTCAATGTGCGTGACTCGATAAGTTCGATAGGCAACAGTTGTTGCACTGTTAGTTAGGTAGACCATGGCAAATCGAATGGGAAAAACCAAAAACCAAAAACAGCATAAAAAGCAAAATGACATAGCTTTATAGTTGTGAGACGGGCGCAAGTCCATTTTCAATATTCTGTCCACCTTTTTCTGTCACAAGTTGAAATCGAGAAGCAGCATGTCCCACAAAGGACCGCAGTCTCTCGCGGGTCACGTTCAAAATGCATTGCGCTTTGGGTGCCTTCAGTTCACGTACGTCCGTAACTAGTACACTGAACACAACGTCTTTCCGATAACACCCCCGCCAGAAGTCACAAGGATGAGAATCAGGTGATCAGGACGGCCAGACTGTAGGGAAACGACGGCTGACAGTTCCAGCATATCCGAAATCCCATTGCAGTAGCCGCCTCACTGGCTTGTAATGTGCGGAAGAGCGCCATCTTGCATAAAAATGATCCTACCCATACATCCACGCTGTTGGAGGGTTGGGGAATGACGTTGTGCACGAAGTACTCTTACAGCATTTACCAGTGACGGTACAGGTAACAGGATCCTCACGACACGTCTTCTCGGAGAAATACAGCCGCACCTCACAGTTACCATTGCAGAAAGAAGTGCTACCAGTTGATGTGCATACGGATTTTCCGTTGCCCATATTCTACAATCCTCCTTATCGAAATATCTTTGGAGACGTAAAAGGTCTTCGTCTGTCCACAGAATGTTCCATGACCTTTCATTGTCCATCCACGCCCGCAAGAAATTTCAGTGCGAAAATTTCTCTTGCTGGCAGGTCAGCAAGAAGCAACTTCTGGACATGGAAGATTTGACATGGATCGCAACGCAGTGTGTTTCGTCGGATTTTACGCACCGTGCTCTTAGGCATGTCCAACGTTCGGCCAATTCCCCAAGCACTGCATGTCTGCACACTACCGCTCGACCTCTCCTGCAATGCTGTGACCACATCTTAGACAGACGGCAGATCAGCTGCTTTCCTCCATCTGCCACATTGCACTTCAAAATAACTTGTCTTTTCGAATTTTGTAATCATTTCCTCCAGACCCTTGAGTGCCCGCTACTTCTGCAGGGCTACTGGCGTACAGTCACCGTTCATGTAAAAGAGCTTCACCAGCACCGCGCGATCCTTCATTGAGGCAATCATGTTGGGTGTCTCTGACGCAAACAGAGGAACAGCCGTGTGCCGCGCGCCTGTTGGTGTGCATATTCTGACGGTTACACAGCCATCTGTTGGTCAAATATTCGTTGAATTGTTTTTCATGACATTTCCTCCTGCGCCAATAATACGCTGTTCAAATCTGATGTCATTCTGAGCAGTGGTTCCATTGTACAGCGTTTTCAAACTGAAGCTATAATTATGGATATCTTGTATTTTCCTATGACCCATCATGCACGTATCACTTTCCCAATGTTGTGCAAGATAAGGTAGACCATGGGTGAAATTTGGTACCAAGTTTACCCTCGTTGGAAGCATCTGACGTAAAACACTGCAAATTTACATCAAGATGTGCACAGTTCTCTGCCCGATCGCACTAATTCAGTGAATTTGTGTCTATCGCTGATTGCGCGAACTTTCCTGTTATCTGGCTACGCTAGGACTGTGGCCATACTGGAAAATTATGCCACTTAACAAGCTGATCGTACGATAAGAGCCACTGGGGAATCGATCTTGAGTGTGAAGGACAAGTTGCGATAACCGGCCTTGGAGGGCAGCTGCGTGATTCCATCTCACAATTCGGCATGACCTATCCAGTTGGCGCCGCTAACAAAGAAATGCGATATCAACGACCGATATTCATAACGATGTATACGTTCCACAAAAGTCCTTACCGAAAATGAAACTAACATGTAGAGCAAGAGCAGAGGACGGAGTGACCTTGGCTACCCGTCTGTTGACCGTCTGACTACGGCATTATGTGGATGGCAGAGTTGGAGGAAAATTTGGTCAATAATGTTAGATTCTGAACTAAAGTCGTTGCATCTGCATTATATAGGTTCTTAGTTTTTCTTACTATTACGTGGCTCAGCCGTGACTTCTCCAGCCCTCCCACCAAGTTAGATTTTTCAGTGATACCGGGCACCGGAGCCGTTCTGTGCGCATGTAAGACATGCTGACTATTTACATGAAGCAGAAATATGATGCGTATGCAATTGTAATTACTAGAAAAATCTTCTCTTATATTGGTCAGACATGATGACTATTCAAGTGAGTAGAAATATGATGTCCTGGACAATGTCTCTGACAGTATGATGTGAAATAAAGATTTGAATTCTTGTGAGAAATGTGGACAAAATTCAGAGAGAGAAATAAATTTTACACACACTTAAGTGTGAGTGACAAACAAAGAAAGACAAGTTCACATGAAGATACGGCTTACAACCCCTGTTGATTTACTTTTATGGTGCACATTAATTAGAGAGTCTTACTGTACGTAAGAGCGCACTGAAACAACACTATTGGTAAGATTTGATGACATAGTTTATATGAAACGAATTTAAATGACAGTCTGCTTACAACAGAATATGGACTGGGGGTAATGAAATCTCAGACAGAGGTAAACGAGTACAGTGGAAAGGAGAAAAACTGTTTGTTAAACATAAAGAAGGAAGAGGGAGTCAAGACAGGAAATGGAAATGCAAATAAAAGGGCAAATACATAGTAAATAAATTAGAAGCAGTCTTGATCGTTTAACTACTTTAGTGGTGACCGGTTTCGATCTTTTTTTCAGATCATCTTCGGACCATGAATGTCCGCCGGAGGCGGTGGCGCATGGCAGTCCTCTTGTTTGAGGCTGGTGGTGTACTGCCTAGCGATCAAGACTGCTTCTAATTTATTCATAATAATTACAGATCGCTGTTTTCCTATACAGGAACTATTTTCTTTAAAACGTCAAATACATAGTAGTGCAGGTGAAGATAATCTTGTAATGCTAATGAAAAGTCAGTGTAGTAAAACCATAAACCCTCTAAACTGGGTGCTAGAGATTAATAATTATATTACACCGGCGATAGAGGAAATACACGCTGTTTACCTGTAATCTTTTCGTGTATTTCAGTTGCAGTATTGTTCCGAAAGTCTATTTTCTGCTGAGGTAGTGAATGCCGCTAATGTACTCGTGTTCAGTAGATACATAAATATGTAATAGTGAGTTCTCTGTAGAACTGAGATTTTGTGATTACCGTATCTAAAAACTTATCTTTTTACGTTACAGATTTACCGAATACGTGACATCTACCTGAAGTCAGTGCTACAGCAAGACATCGGTTGGTACGATATGCACCAGTCTGGAGACTTCGCCAGTCGAATGGCTGAGTAAGTATTAGCAACTTTTTAATAGGTTATTTTATTTTATATTACACTGAGGTGACAAAAGTAATGGGATACATCTTACTGTCCTCTGGGACCTCCCTTTGCCCAGCGTATTGCAGAATCTTGACGTGACGTGGACTGAAGAAGTCGCTGGAAGTCCCCTGAAGAAATACTGAGTCATGCTGCCTATATAGCCATTGATAAATGCGAAAGTGTTGCTGGTGCAGAATTTTGTGCATGGACCAACATCTCGCTTATGTCCCGTGAATGTTCGATGAGTGGCCAAATTATTTGCTCGAATCGTCCAGAATGTTCTTTAAATTAATGGCGAACAATTGTGGCCCAGTGACATGACGCGTTGTCATCCGTAAAAATTCCATCGTTGTTTGGGAACATGAAGTCCATGAATGGTTGCAAATGGTCTGCAGGCAAATTAACATAGCCGTTTACAGTCAATGATCGATTCAGCTCGACTAGATGACCCAATCCATTCCATGAAAACACAACCCACGCCATTTATGGAGCCACACCACCAGCTTGTCAAGTTCCTTGTAGACAACTTGAATTCACGGCTTCGTGCGGTTTGTGTCACACTCAAACCCTACCATCAGCTCTTACCAACTGAAATAGGGGCTCATCTGACGACCAGGCCATGCTTTCCCAGCAGTCTAGCTTTCAATCTCGTGCTGCCAGCAAAGGCACTCGCGTCGCCCACTGCTGCCGTAGCGTATTGACGCCAAATTTCACCGCACTTTCCTAACGGGTACGTTCGTCGTACGTCCCACACTGATTTCAGCGGTTCTTTCAAGCAGTGTTGCTTGTCTGTTAGCACTGACAACTCTACGCAAACGCCACTGCTCTCGGTCGTTAAGTGAAAGCCTTCGGATACCGCATTTTCTGAGATGAGATCTGATGCATGAAATTTGGTGTTCTCTGCACGCTCCTGACACTATCGATCTCGGAATATTGAACTGCCTAACGATTTCCGAAGTGGAATGTCCTACGCGTGTAGCTCCAACTACCACACCGCGTACAAACTCTGTTAATTCCCGTCGTGTGGCCATAATCACATAGGAAAATTTTTCACATGAATCACCGGAGTACACATGAAAGCTCCGTCGATGCAATGCCCTTATATACCTTGAGTACCCGATACAACCGCCGCCTATATACGTGCCTGTCGCTGTCCGATAACTTTTGTAACCTCAGTTGATAGTGCTCCCACAGTAAGTTAGTTTATGAGCAGTATTTTTCATTCTGCTAGTGCGATACAACTTTGGATAAAGGACATCTGAATGCTCACCATGAGTCGCACTTCAAAAGTATTTCCAGAATGAGATTTTCACTCTGCAGTGGAGTGTTCGCTGATATGAAATTTCCTGGCAGATTAAAACTGTGTGCCAAACCGAGACTCGAACTCGCGACCTTTGCCTTTCGCGGGCAAGTGCTCTACCAACTGAGTTACCCAAGCACGACTCACGCCCCGTCCTCACAGCTTTACTTCTGCCAGTATCTCGCCTCCTACTTTCCAAACTTTACAGAAGCTCTCCTGCGAGATTTTTATAAAGAAAGTCTTCGTGCTACAAAAACGTCATAATTCTTGAGCATAAAACATGTTAAGTTCTCAGAATGAGATTTTCACTCTGCAGTTTCATGTTAAGTTCTGTTTTACAAGAAGTACTTTAAAGCATTGGTCCCTTACACATCTTGCATTTGTCGCGAATATCCCGCCCAGTGCAGAGTCCCAAGCGATTAGAAAACAGCACAGGAACAGTTAAAAGAACGAACCGGCAAAATTATAGACCAATATTTTTAACATCGGTTTCCTGGAGCATCCATAATCATATCATCAGTTCGAATGTAACAAATTTTCTTGAGAGGGAACAGCTTCTGTCCACAAATCACCACGGTTTTAATAAACATCGTTCGTGCGAAACACAGCTTGCCCTTTTTTTCACATGAGTTCCTGCGAACCACGGATGAAGCTCAACAGGCGGATTCCATAATCTTAGATTTCCGTGAAGCATCTGACGCGGTGCCGCACTACTGATTGTTAGGGAAGATACAAGAACACGGGATAGGTTCCCAGGTATATGAGTGGCTGGAAGACTCGAAGCAACAGAGCCCAGTATGTCGTCCTCGACGGCGAGTGTTCATCAGAGACAAGCGTATTGTCTGGAGTGCACCAGGGAAGCGAGCATAGTAAACAGCAGTCTGCGGCCGTTTGCTGATGATGCTGTGATGTATTGGCAGGTGCAATTTTGTCATATGATGACATGTTGGAGACCGTGGCTGTTGTTTGAAGACAAATGTTGATGGTGTTAGGACAGCAACCAGCCACAAATTTACTTTGAGTTCCTTTATTCAAAGGAAACCGTTACCGGTTACGAATCGTTGTGATTCATCATCAGACGGTTTACACGCTTTCTTTATGACATTTGGTGTGTTTTTATAGATTAATTGTCCTAAAATATAAATGAAACATAATTATAAACACGCCACACACAGATGGTTGCGTTACAGATTTTCGTTGCGTGTGACTTACGTGAAACGTCGGTTTCGAGTGTTTGTTTTCATAACGTTCGTCCAATCGATGTAAATGCATTCCCACTGCATCCTCGTTGTTGCACACGTAACAGTTCTCACTGTACACTTTAGATTTGTCGCTGAGATCATTTCAACCACACACCACATGTTTTGATACATACAAAGAGCTTACAAACATATGAGTATCACAGATGCTATGATATATCGTAACATTTGACGATGATGTCCTATGTTTGGAAAGGATCATATATTCATTTACAAAACTGTAATGCCTTTTACATTAGTGATGTACTATATTGTGATCTGAGTCTATATCTGCTCCTGGGTACGCCTTACAATCCAGTATCTGATTTCGGAATCTCTGTCTGACCATGATGTAATCTAATTGAAATCTTCCCGTATCTCCCGGCCTTTTCCAAGTATACCTCCTCCTCTTGTGATTCTTGAACAGGGTATTCGCTATTACTAGCTGAAACTTGTTACAGAACTCAATTAGTCTTCCTCCTCTTTCATTCCTTGTCCCAAGCCCATATTCTCCTGTAACCTTTTCTTCTACTCCTTCCCCTACAACTGCATTCCAGTCGCCCATGACTATTAGATTTTCGTCCCCCTTTACATACTGCGTTACCCTTTCAATATCCTCATACACTTTCTCTATCTGTTCATCTTCAGCTTGCGACGTCGGCATGTATACCTGAACGATCGTTGTCGGTGTTGGTCTGCTGTCGATTCTGATTAGAACAACCCGGTCACTGAACTGTTCACGGTAACACACCCTCTGTCCTACCTTCCTATTCATAACGAATCCTACACCTGTTATACCATTTTCTGCTGCTGTTGATATTACCCGATACTCATCTGACCAGAAATCCTTGTCATCCTTCCACTTCACTTCACTGACCCCTACTATATCTAGATTGAGCCTTTGCATTTCCCTTTTCAGATTTTCTAGTTTCCCTACCACGTTCAAGCTTCTGACATTCCACGCCCCGACTCGTAGAACGTTATCCTTTCGTTGATTATTCAATCTTTTTCTCATTGTAACCTCCCCCTTGGCAGTCCCCTCCCGGAGATCCGAATGGGGGACTATTCCGGAATCTTCTGCCAATGGAGAGATCATCATGACACTTTCCTCAAATACAGGCCACATGTCCTGTGGATACACGTTACGTGTCTTTAATGCATTGGTTTCCATTACCTTCTGCATCCTCATGTCGTTGATCATTGCTGATTCTTCCGCCTTTAGGGGCAATTTCCCACCCCTAGGACAAGAGAGTGCCCTGAACCTCTATCCGCTCCTCCGCCCTCTTTGACAAGGCCGTTGGCAGAATGAGGCTGACTTCTTATGCCGGAAGTCTTCGGCCGCCAATGGCGCTACCCTTTTTTTTTTTTGGTCGTTGCGGACGTCGCAAGACAGCCTGTTCAAGTTCGGTGGTTGATCGTTCCACTCAGTTTTTTATTACAGAGGCCAACCGGCTCTCTGACCAAACACGGCCCCTAGACCATGGGGTCTATTAAGACATCCAATTACCATGTTTAACTTTTGATGCTTACTGTTAGAAGTTCTTTATAAAAGTAAACGATGCTACAAGACAATTTGCTCCAATAATCAGCTTGATTAGAGATGAAGAAGGAAACATAATAAGTGAGAGTAAACAGACTCTGGAAATGTGGCGAAGATACTTTAATGAACTACTGGATCGAGAGATAGAGCAAGCAGAGGATATCTCTAATGATTGTGAGCACGAACTGGATGATGAATGGAATGTAGGAATATTATGTCCCACACATAAGAAGGTCGACTGAATGGAGTGTAGAAACCACCGTAGAATCACCCTCCTGTACCTGGGGTACAAGGCGTTATCTAATATTATTTTTGATTGACTACCCCCCACAGGTGTAAGAAATTATAATACACCAAAGCTTATTTCGACGAGGAAGATCAACAATAGACCTGATTTTCAACCTGCCACAAATTTTGGAGAAAACTGTTGAATATAGAATTGGAACACATCACCTCTTTATTGGCTTTAAGGCTGCATACGACAGCGCCAATAGAAACCAGTTGTTTCATGCCTCACAGAAGATGGGGATACATGGAAAGCTCCTGAGAATGGTTAAAATGATGATGTCTGACGTAAGAAGCTGCATTCGAGTTCGAGGAAATTATTCAGATCTGCTGGAAATAAAAAAAGGGATACGTCAAGGAGATGCATTAGCATGCTTATTATTTAATGTAGCACTAGAGAAGGTGATTAGGGAAGCAGGCCTACAGACCAAGAGCACCATCTTCTACAAGTCAGTGCAGATGTTAGCATATGCAGACGACGTAGACATCATGGCACGGACAGTACAAGTACTGAGAAAAGGTTTTACAGCCTCAAGTCAAGAAAGTAAGAAGACGGATTTTATGATAAATGAACATAAAACTAAATACATGGACTGTGTGAGTGGATACACATTCGAAAGAGTTGATAGCTTCAAGTATCTTGGTTCCTCAGCCACTTGCTTTAATGACATCTCAACTGAAATTATGATTAGGCTGATATCAGCAAATGTGGCATGTTTCACCTAGAGTAATTTATTCCGGTCAAGATTCCTCAGCCGCCCAACAGATTTCACTGTTTGTAAAACCCTTGGTAGACCAGTTCTCACTTATGCTTCGGAAACATGGCCCTTGACGAAAACCGATGCAAGGCTGCTCGACGGATTCGAGAGGAAAGTTTTGAAGAGAATAATTGACCCTGTGTGTGACAGAGAACAATGGAGGAAAAGGTACAATGCAGAATTATGCACTATGTATCCCGATGCTCCTGTAAAAACATCATACGATCAGGAAGGATAAGATGGGCAGGTCATGTGGCAAGTATGGAGGAGTCTGAGGTGGTAAAGAAGATTCCCTTTGGTAATTCAGGAGGACAAAGAGGGCGAGGTCGACCTCGAGCAAAATGGCTCGATGGAGTGGAAGAAGACCTACGAAGCTCGGACGCAGAAACTGGAGGAGGGTAGCACGTGACCGTGATAGATAGCGGAAGCTCGTTGGGAAGGTCAAAGCTCAAAATGGACTGAAGCGCCACAGCAAAAGAAGAAGGAGCAGTGATCAGCAGGTTTTTTTTTTTTTTTTTTTTTTTTTTAAAGTGATGCATCACGTGTTAGCAGCTGTGTCGTTACCCAAAGTGATGCAGTGACTGATTAGAAGCGACTCTCATTTTTATGATCTGATTGTGTAGTACGCGTATTTGTGATTGTGTAGTACACGTATTTGACTTAGAACAGTGGGTTTAATGGATTGGCTCACACGTAGCATAACGTAAAAAACTACGGTTATCTTACAGTTCGAGTCTGTTGTTCATTGGTATCATCTTAAAATACCAAAGTATATAGCTATCAAAATTATATTGATACATATGGTGTCGACCAGAGATCGCGGTGCCACACAAAAATTTGGCAATACTAATCGATAACACGGACGTTGTTCATTGGTATCATCTTAAAATACCAAAGTATATAGCTATCAAAATTATATTGATACATATTGTGTCGACCAGAGATCGCGGTGCCACACAAAAATTTGTCAATACTAATCGATAACACGGAAATTAGCGACGTCTCGCTGCAATCCGCGACAACCAATGGGAGGAACCCCAGAAGACCTCACTTCCCCTCCCTCCCCCCATCCCCCAGCATATCAGCACCCCCACGCTGAGGTCAATATAGTCTCGAGCATACAAGAGCTCTGCCCAGTTCTTGACCTCATCTGAAAAACATCTCAGTGTAGGATCGAAGAGTTGTTCAAGTTTCTAGTGAACTTGTACCATGGAAAATCTTGAACATTGTACATCAAGAGAACAGTTTGTGCATCAACTGATACTTTGATTGTCCATGACAATCGTAAATTATCCTTAACTGCTGTGGCAAAGAGGTGCTCCAAAGTTAAGTAAATCTTTCGTTTATTAATGTCATAAAATGAGCTAATATTTCATGTGTTCTAGTTAGATGAGCCTTGTCCTAGATCAATGACAAAATCCGCAGCTAAGGCTGGACAAAAGAATTCCGTCTGGTTACAACAATATGTGCCGAATGACTCCAGGTTTCAGCGAAATTAGTAGTGAAATTAAAGCAATTATCTTAGCAGCAGCTGAAATGATTTCCAGAGTGAACATTACATTCTGCCGTGAAGTGTGCGCTATTTTGAAAATTTGTGACTAATTCAAACAGTGTGCTGAGCTTGCCTCTTACCGACACAGATAACTACGCACAATTCATGACCCACTGTCACAGTTTCCCTTCCTCCACTACCTATTTTCCGAACTAAAACTGTGAGTGCGGGTCCTGGATAGCGCACATGGTAATAGCATTGCCTGGGAAAGACAGGTTCTGGCCCAAAGTTTTAATTCATCAGGAAGTTTCAGTTCAAGTGATGATTTAAATATAATTTACAATTTATCATACGGTTGTACTCATTATTAGGCTACTGCAGGAGTGCCTACCATTCAGTGGATTTGTCTTCTGACCGTTATTGTTCAAAACTGCTCTATACCAAAACTACACTTCGGTATTTTTGGTGCACTGTATAAATGACATAGTCAATGGTAGGATTACCTGTAGTATTGGTAGAATTGTGGGGAAAGAAACTTCAATGAACATGTAAGGAACAAAATGAAAGCCAACGACTTATCTTTGTTGTTTTTCCTTTGTTTGGTTGTTTGTTTTGCACGTAGTTGGAACCGAACATGATTCAGTGTTAGTCCTTTGTGTGCTTTATATTCTTCCATAAATTGCCTTTTGAAAGTAATAAAAATTAGTTGATCACGTAAACTCTGTGCTTTCATATAACAAAAGCAATTACTTTTGATGCAAGTACAGTTTACATGCACAAACATACAAACTACGTATAATTATTGTCGTTATTTTGTAGTCAACAGAACGTCCTTCATCTTGATCAAAGGCAAAAGTTTCCTATTGTTACTGATAAATGTGAAAGTTATTTACGAACAACGGAAACATGTTTTATGTAAGTTTGACGAAGTATTGAAGCGATGTTTGACATATTTTGTTTTGTGTTTCTTTCTTTTTATTTTAGCTTTTTGTTGAGGAAGATGTGTTTTTTAGCGCTGTATGATAAATTTGTATTGTTTTCTTTATTTTTACTACAACATCCCTCTGTTTCACATCACAAAATAATAATTTTCAAATAAAACCTGATTTAACGTTGACAGTTTCAGTATTATTGTAAATACTGTTTATTCTTAAGCTACGTTGAATAAGAATTTTCAATACGTTACCCTGCCCTTTATATATACAGGGTGTTTCAAAAATGACCGGTATATTTGAAACGGCAATAAAAACTAAACGAGCAGCGATAGAAATACACCGTTTGTTGCAATATTCTTGGGACAACAGTACATTTTCAGGCAGACAAACTTTCGAAATTACAGTAGTTACAATTTTCAACAACAGATGGCGCTGCGGTCTGGGAAACTCTATAGTACGATATTTTCCACATATCCACCATGCGTAGCAATAATATGGCGTAGTCTCTGAATGAAATTACCCGAAACCTTTGACAACGTGTCTGGCGGAATGGCTTCACATGCAGATGAGATGTACTGCTTCAGCTGTTCAATTGTTTCTGGATTCTGGCGGTACACCTGGTCTTTCAAGTGTCCCCACAGAAAGAAGTCACAGGGGTTCATGTCTGGCGAATAGGGAGGCCAATCCACGCCGCCTCCTGTATGTTTCGGATAGCCCAAAGCAATCACACGATCATCGAAATATTCATTCAGGAAAATAAAGACGTCGGCCGTGCGATGTGGCCGGGCACCATCTTGCATAAACCACGAGGTGTTCGCAGTGTCGTCTAAGGCAGTTTGTACCGCCACAAATTCACGAAGAATGTTCAGATAGCGTGATGCAGTAATCGTTTCGGATCTGAAAAATGGGCCAATGATTCCTTTGAAAGAAATGGCGGCCCAGACCAGTACTTTTTGAGGATGCAGGGACGATGGGACTGCAACATGGGGCTTTTCGGTTCCCCATATGCGCCAGTTCTGTTTATTGACGAAGCCGTCCAGGTAAAAATAAGCTTCGTCAGTAAACCAAATGCTGCCCACATGCATATCGCCATCATCGATCCTGTGCACTATATCGTTAGCGAATGTCTCTCGTGCAGCAATGGTAGCGGCGCTGAGGGATTGCCGCGTTTGAATTTTGTATGGATAGAGGTGTAAACTCTGGCGCATGAGACGATACGTGGACGTTGGCGTCATTTGGACCGCAGCTGCAACACGGCGAACGGAAACCCGAGGCCGCTGTTGGATCACCTGCTGCATTAGCTGCGCGTTGCCCTCTGTGGTTGCCGTACGCGGTCGCCCTACCTTTCCAGCACGTTCATCCGTCACGTTCCCAGTCCGTTGAAATTTTTCAAACAGATCCTTTATTGTATCGCTTTTCGGTCCTTTGGTTACATTAAACCTCCGTTGAAAACTTCGTCTTGTTGCAACAACACTGTGTTCTAGGCGGTGGAATTCCAACACCAGAAAAATCCTCTGTTCTAAGGAATAAACCATGTTGTCTACAGCACACTTGCACGTTGTGAACAGCACACGCTTACAGCAGAAAGACGACGTACAGAATGGCGCACCCACAGACTGCGTTGTCTTCTATATCGTTCACATCACTTGCAGCGCCATCTGTTGTTGAAAATTGTAACTACTGTAATTTCGAAAGTTTGTCCGCCTGAAAATGTACTGTTGTCCCAAGCATATTGCAACAAACGGTGTATTTCTATCGCTGCTCGTTTAGTTTTTATTGCCGTTTCAAATATACCGGTCATTTTTGAAACACCCTGTATATTCACTCAGTTTCTAGATGGTTCACCGATTCTGGTTTTTAGGAGAATCTTGTAAGAGGCCGATTGCATACGTAAAGAATGCGATCGTTATGAGGTAACGACCTACAGGCACGCAGCACACCCAGCGCACAGGTAACGCCGGTATGACCTTAACAGACCAAAGCTACTAGGAATACAACAGTAGTCTACACTTATCACTGTTACAGTAGCCTACGGTTGTTTTACATCTCTACTACTGCTATCTTCCATCAAAGTATCACAGTTGTTTACGAGTGCTTGATCTCCTATTGTGACTGTACTTATTGCGCTGTGCGTTTGCAGGGACCTGCTGAAACTGGAGGAGGGCATGGGCGAGAAGGTGGCCATGTTCTTGCATCTGCTGCTGGGTTTCGTGGGCAGCCTGGTGCTGGCGCTGGTCAAGGGCTGGGAGCTGGCACTCATCTGCCTCATCTCGTTGCCCATCACCATGATCGCCATGGTTACCATCAACATCGTCTCGTCCCGCCTGGCGCGCCGCGAGCTCGAAGAATACGCCAAGGCCGGCTCCATTGCCTCCGAGGTGCTGGGCGCCGTGCGTACCGTCATAGCGTTCTCCGGGCAGGCCACTGAGGCGGAAAGGTACTAGAGCGAGTAGCATTTGCCGTTCTTCATTACATCACTAGCTTAGTACCTGGCGTTGCCCAGGTATGTATTTCCAGTCTTCTACTAGTCAGTGTCCTCCTTGCACTCTCTCTGTCGATCTCCATCACCTGCTCTCTGTACCCATCTCCTCCACCGCCCTCTCTGATCATCTCCTAATGTCCCCCTCACCGTCATCTCTTTCTCAACCTTCCTCTCTCAATCTGCGCCTCCCCCATTTGTCCATCTGCTCCTTCTTCACCTCTTCCTTCCTTCTGTAATTCCTTCTCCCAAGCACTTTCTCAATCTCCCCTTCTATCTATCCACCTCCTCCTCCACCTTCTTTCTCTCCACCTCCTCCTCCCCTCTCCCTATTCATCTCCTCCCCTTTACTTTCTGTGTCCATCTCCTCCTCTCCTCCATCTCTGTCTATCACTTCCTATTCCTCTGTTCATTTCCTCCTCTCCCTTGGCAGTTCATGTCCTCCTCCCCCATCTCTCTGCCTATCTCGTCCTTCCCCTCTCTCTGTCCATCTCTTTCTCTTTCCTTTCTCTGTACATCTCCTCCTCTCTACTCTTTCTGTCCATCTCCCCCTCTCATACCTCCTTCCTCTCCCTTATTATTTATCCATTTCGTCGCCCTGCCTTCTCTTTCCAAGTTGTCGCACTTGCTTCAGTAGGAGGCTAGTGGTTCTTACCTCTACAGTACTTCTTTCCATATTGTAGCTAATATGTGTACCAAATTTGATTGAAATCGCTCCAGAGGAGTAGGATCAGATTTTTACACGTGGCTTTGTTCTCATACGCACATGTCAAATATATTTCACAGACATTTAACATATTTTATACGTATTTGTACACGTATTTCACCCACATTTCTAGCCAATTTCGCCCTTCAGTTTCATTTTTATGAAACTTAAAGTTTGTGACGTTGCATCTCATGACCTTCCTGCTGTACAATGATATAATTTCGCAGGTACATTCAGTGGTTCATGTGCCTTCTGTGCGAAAGGTATTGTGAATAGAGTTGATAGTAAAGAAGTAATTAACTAAAACGTCATGCATGATGCGACATTTTACCAAGCGCCTCAGTGTTTATGACTTCGTATCTTCTGAACTATGTATCGTACAATTATATACTTTTTATAGGTAAATTCAACGGAAAATTTGGATATTATGTGCGAGAAGTGTTGCGAATCAAGTTTGTGTTAACGAAATAATAAATGTAAACATCTCGCATGATGTAGTAGTTATTTACATGTTCAGTGTTTATGACGTCATATCACCTGAAGTAAGTGTCTTACAACGATATAATGTTTCTGGGATGTTCAGTGGTATAAGTGAATATTGTCTGAAAAATGTCTCACGGGTATGGTTGGTAGTAAATAAATAATAAATTATAACATCACGCTTCATGTGGCAGTTTTACTGTCTTAACAACGAATATGTAGTTAGCGATAAGCTGTTTTTCTTTCATCACTTTTATGGGGTCGTCAGCGACGAAAGTTTCTTTGCGCTATGCAATTAGGTGTAAAGTTTGTTGCATTCTATAAGTGCTCTCATTCTCAAATAATGGATGACCGAAGTATGGCTATTCTCGTGTAGTGGGCTACACTGCTTTCTCACCCCATCTCCCCCCTTTTGGCAGGTGGGTGGTTCTTACCCGCACAGTTAGTCTTTGCAGCCAGAAAGTGATATGTGTACCAAGCTGAGTTGAAATTGGTTCAGTTGCTTAGGAGGAGATGTGGAACATACATACATATGAGTGATACCCACAAGAAACAGAACAAATTTTTTTAGTGGGCAGAGCTGTTGCAGTACCTCGTTTTGCCGCTACAGGTGCATAGAGCGAACATTCCAGAGTGAGTATGCCGAGTGCCGTTGCTGAAGAAGGTCAGTACTAGTTTCGGCAGATTTTATAGTGACAACTGTTTCGCGTTATTGTCGTTTTTGCAGTAGCTGATTTTCGTGAACAGCGTGCGGTGGTGAAATTCTTGTTTTTGCTCGAAAAAAATGAAATAGAAACTCTTGAAATGTTAAAAACGGCGTACAAGGACAATGTTATGGGGAAAATCAAGTGTTTGAGTGGTTTTTCCCGTGTCAGAATTGGTGAAACGTCAACTGATCTCAAACGTCCTACTGGTCATCCTTCATGGTTCCGAACACATGAAAATGTTGAAAACATTCGTGCAATCATCAACGAAGATTTACGACTGACCATTGAAGAACTGACGTGTTCTTCAGTACAGCAAATTGTGACAGAAAGTTTTGGAATGAAAAGAGCTGGCGTCAAATTCGTGTCACGATAGCTGACTGCTGATCAAAAGCAAGGTCGCGTGGAAGCATGCTGTTCTTTGGATGACGAGTCCGGAAATAATATGAACTATTTTTAAAAAACTATCACGAGTGATGAAACTTTGTGCTATGCTTACGATCCTGAATCAGAACATCAACCGAGCCAGTAGATGACTGCAAGTTCGTCGCGACATCGGGAAGCCTATCACGTGAAATCAAAACATTAAAACACTGTTGATTTGTTCTTTGGATGTGAGAGAGGTCGTTCATTCATAGCTTGTTCCGCAGGGTCAAATAGTTAACCAGGCTTTCCACTTGGAAGTTTTCAAAAAATTGCGTAACAATTTGTAGCAGAAGCGACGTTATTTGTGCCAGTCGGGTGACTGGTTTGCCCATCATGTAAATGCCTCTTCTCACACACACTCTGCCTGTGGGAGTTCTTGACCAAAAATTTTATGACCCCTGTTTCTCACCCACCACACCCATCCGACCTTTCCCAGTGCGACTTTTTTGGTTCCCTAGAAGGAAGAGGCATGAAAGGAAAGCGTTTACTGATGGTGCTGAGGTTTGGAAAAAAAAGGAAAGAGACGGAGATGCTGTCAGGCATCGCATAAGATGAATTAATTTAAGCAATGTTTTTAAAAATGGAATAAAAGGTTAGATGATCGTATTTGTACAATTGGAGAGTAATTCGAAAAGGACTGAAGGTTTGTGTTTAAAATGTGAGTAGATAAAATTTTTTAAAAAAGTTTGGTTTCCTTTTGGTAGCTCCTCGTACATACATGTGAGTACATACCTACATACATCCATTTTTATGAGTTATATAGATTCGCATCTTTATGATCCAGGGCTGTTGTACAAGGTGAAGCAGAAGAAACGCATGAATCTGAAATTTCCTGCCAGTCAAAAAAAGTGAAACACTCAGAAGACATGGCCGGATGTCAATGTAACTCTGGTCAGATGTACACTATGGCCGAGAAAGTATAATTATTGCATTAGCATATAACTGTGACAGGGAGAACGCCACCAGAATGCATCAGTGTTGTTTATGTTTAGTGGTCACAGCAAGCTTGGTAGGTTAAATAAGGGACGGGGACAGCGTCATGTGCTGAGTGATCATTGTGAAGGACACGAAGGTGCCGCATAATCGTGTGAGACAATGTCATCGGCATTTGACAGAGTTTGAGAGGAGCCTCATCCTGGGCTTCATTTGGTCAGCTTGTCGAATCTTATACCGTCCAGATTTGTGAGGGGTTCAGAAACGACAGTGATCCGATGGTGGACGGCATAGAAACTTGAGGGAGGATGGTCAACCACGTCTGACGGCTAGATGAAAAGATTGCCGTACCGTGCATCAGTGACTTCGTAACCCAATCACATCTGCGCGTACCATCCGAGGACAAGTAGTAGAATCTTTGTGATATGCTGTGACATGCCGCATCATTGGTTGGAGATTACCGGCAGGCACAGTACGGATTTACCGTTCCGTACGTGGACTGCCGTTTACATCACAACACAAACGGCTGCGTTTAGAATGGTGTTCTGACTGGAAATCAAGGACTGCTGGTGAATGTCATTAGTGAATGTCGTTGTTGTGCTCAAGGATGAACTGCCACCCAGATGGCCATCATCATCAACTATGGCGGTTACCTGTGGAAATGTCCTATTTTTCCAACGTTTTGAAGAGGCACAGCAGTGCTACTCCTGGTGTCGAGGTGTGGGGAGCTGTCGGATACGTTTTCAGGTCACGGCTGGTAGGGACTGAGGGAGTTCTGCTGGCACAACGGTACGTTCTCACGTGACAATATCATGGAGCCATTTTTCTATAGAATAATGCACGCTCACACGTGGCAGGCGTCTCTACGAAACGTCTGCGTGATATAATTGTGTATGCTTGTGCGGCCACGGTTATTTGACATAAAACTTTTCTGAGTGTAGTACCATGTCACATGAAAAAGCTATATTGGAATACCAACCTTTCAGCCACAGTTACAGCAGCCTTCTTCTGGGTACCAATCAGTCCATACGTTCAGGCCAGAGATGGTGCAACGTGATACAGGCAAATGAGCTTATACTGTCAAGTTCCTTGCAAACTGGACTGTAATCACAGAAGTAATATCGCATACCATCCCAGTCTGTGTGGTTTCATTTCTTTTGATCCTCTGCTTCTGATGCTTTACGTTTTTCGTCACGTAGAGAACGCGCAATTTGACATAGATCGGACTGCACAAATCTTCTAGGTGAATGGAGATAGGAATTTTGGGTCGTTTTTAACTTACACATCGAAACTACAAATTTATTCCCTACCATCGGTAGAATGCCAGTTCACTCGTTGTCTGTAGCGATCTGCCTGATGAAATTAGGGCACTCGTTCCACGTCTTGCACATTTAGAAGTATTTGGTACCAACAGTTTCAAGAGTGATTGTATGTGTAAGGGGAAGCTCACAGGTCGCCCCCTTGTGCTCGTTCAGGAAATACAGTATATTCAGCAGTTTTTCACTTTGTCCACTGAAGTCATCCCGAAGGCCACTCCTCATGGGTCTCTCTGGCGTGTTTGACGGCTTCGTTTGTGCTTCAAACTAAACAAGATTCAGTCGCTGTAAGCCCTTCATGTTAGTAATGCACCATAACTTAAAGAGTTATCATAATTGTTTTGAACTGGAGATGAAAGATAAAAATTGTCCTTTACCTTTAGTTTTCAGTGATGAGGTTAAGTTACATTACAGTAAGGTTATAGAAAATACAGGTGCCACATACCACCGCCAAGAACGAGAGAGGCACTCCTGAGTTTCACGTGTTTCGCACATTTAGTCTTTTTATTTTGCGGAATATTTTGGAGATGTGTTGGAGATCCGACCTTTCCGCAGTTGCGATAGCATACGGAAAATTTCATGTTTGAGAGTGGTCTAATTTCGTACTGACAGTGTACATAAGAACGTGAATTAACACTGAACTGTCGCAACGGTGGATCGGTCATAAGGGACGTATGAGTCTTCCATTGCAATATTCGCCTCCTAGGCCGTCAGATCTGACAATATGCGATTTATTTCTTATCGAAGTTTGTGAAAGACTTCGTCTGTATGTCATCCTTACAACAAATTTGGGTGCACTGCGACGCTGTTCACAACATCATGACTTCAAACTCAAAAGTGTGGGACGAGGTTAACTATCGTCTGGATGTTTGTCGTGCGTCCGACATAGTGCGCATCAGCCATTTGTTAAATGTAAAAGCAAACTTTGAACCTATATGTATTTGAAATACGTGCTCCTAGGTAGAACGTGGTTGCATGTAAAACATATACCCTACTAAAATTCTGTGACTTTTCTTGTAAATGAAATGTAGTCCCATGCGAATGTTAAATTCAACCGAAGTTTCTATTTTCTTTCGTCTTGAAGGTCCTGCAAAACGGTGTGAGTCTTTTTTAAACATCCTGTATTTTTGATATACTATAAACAAAAATTAAGGTACGTCGTTGTAAAAACACCCAGGAGGAAATAATTTTCTTTTAGTTCATCAGTTTATCAATCTTGTCAACAGTGTGATGATGTGCTACAGCACTGGATGGGTATACTCTTAACTACTGGCTTCCTCCCCACTTTTTGCTTTCTGGAGCGCTCTCTGGCATCATGGGCGGAAACTATTCGTTGATGTCTAATACAAGCCCTATCACTCTGTCCCTTCTTCTAGTTATCGTTTTCTATGTATTCCTTTCCTCCCCGATAATACAGAAAACCTCCTCATTTCGTAACATTTCACTTAATTTTCACGATTCTTCTCTTTCACCATACCTCAAACACCTCTTCTTGTCCGACAATGACACTGTCCATGATTCACAGAAATTTCTTTCTCAAATTAGAGCGTATTTTTGATACGAGTATGTTTTGTACACGAATGCTCTCTTTTACCTAAGCTAGTCTGTTACTTGTATCCTTCTCAGATATGTCTGTGACGTGTTACTTTGCTTTGAAGGTAGCAGAATTTCTTCACTTCGCCTACTGCATGGTACTACCACTGACAAAATTATCGTCGAAATTGCTGTCTTCGTGGTTTTGTGGAATATTATATATGGAAGGTAACATACTATCAAGAAGAATTTTTCATAATTTCAGTCATTTAATCCGAACTGCTGAGCAGAGTTGTCCTGACAGTCTCTAGCATCTAGATTCCTGTACGTGATTTCTGTATATAACTCATAGATTTGTGGTACTCCATCATCCCCTCAATCTTTCAAACAAACGAGATATCACGTACTGATAAATCAGATGTGCACTGTGGCCACACAACAAAAATAATCCTTTATAGGCTGGTCGGAAATTCCCGTCACAAACTTGTAGGACTTGTAGAGCGGAATGAGTAGGTAATATTTTGAGTAGGACATGTGTTCGGAAACGTACCGTTTCAGTTCTACTACTATTTCAATTCGTATTTCTAACGCGACCACGTGTGCTGAGGGAAAGAGAAAGATCTCGAAGTTGCTTGTCCTGGCATGCAATAAGGTAGACATAATGTCATGTACTTCTTGTGGGGTCGTATGAAAAGTTTAATTTACGAGACTCCTCTAGAGACAGAGGAAGATCTGCTGGGACGAGTTCTGGTAGCTGCACTAGAAAATGAAGAAGCACTAGGTGGAGTGGAGAGTGTGCACCAGCACATGCCTAGTGGTCGCCACATCGAACCGCTGTATTAATGCATCAGTACTGTTCTGTACGTACAGTATACTGGATTATTTCCTGTTTTGGAATAATTTAAACGCGTTGTAACGCCGGAAATGCATATCCTCCTATTTCCATCTATTGTACTATTATTTTTTTCCTTGTTTTGTTACCTCAAGATATGACATTTCTGTCTCTTTATATATTGTAATTGCTTTACTGTTTGGATATATATATATATATTTATGCACTTATGTCGATGTATAATTGGTTTGTTTCGTAAATATTATTTGTATTGTTACGCTGGGTCTTGCCTAGGGAAAACTGCTATCGAAAGATTACGTCGATAGGTCGTGTGAAGAATCAAAGTGTGTAGGATCGTTGGTAGTGTTAACTCTGCCGCGTGGAGCGCGGGCAGAACAGGGAGAGTCTGGCGGGAGTAGCGAGTGGAGCAGGTGTTGTGTGACGCTCCCGCGAGTTGCCGCGCTTTCGGGGTTTGGCAGCATGTAATTGCGCTCGACTCGCGATGATAGTTTCTGACATGGTGTCGCGGACGGGAAGCATTAGCTGGTGCACATCAAGAGCCCGTTTCGCCTGGTGACCGTGTCGAGAAGAAGGCGCGCCAACATCCAGCTTCTGCAACAGCGACGGCCGAAAATGAGTGACTGTCGCCACCTCCTCGATCGACGGCTTCAAACCTTCAATCAACCAACAAGGAAGACTAAAAGCACGTAAAGTTTCAGAACTGTATGGCAGACCTCAGCTTTTCAAATTGTTCCATTTGCCTCGCAAAATTACAGCAACTTAGCATGAACCTTTGTTGCTCATTGTCCCAATTGCATTGCCAAGCAGGGTCCCTTCCTTTTCCGAAATGAACCCGAGTGTCGTTGAAATTCAAACGCCAGCATTAAAATAATATAATTAGATTTCACTGCTTTAATTTCAAAGTTCAGTAGCTGGCTACAATATTTAGGTTACACGAGCACAAATTTAGAGTGCGAGTTTTGTTAGCATATTTTAGCTTACCTGTGACTGCAGCTCAGCTTGGTACGTACTAAATTTTACTATTGTTAATAGTTCAGAATCATTTAATTCAAGTTCAAAGTTAAATCTCTTGTTTCTAAATTGCGTAGAGTCAAGTTGCTTTTGAAATGATTGTTGAGGTAGTCCAAGACTAACCGTATTTTACTGGATTTCGATGTGCTTCAGAAAGAAAGCTCACTATTAACTTCAGTCACTAAATTAACTTTCGATTTTCCGGTTTTATTAATTCTTTTGCTAAATTAAGTCAGAGTGTAGCGAAATTTATTGCTTCTGACAAACTTTCAGATTTCACACTACACGTGTCAACCTTCAGTTGCCACGCTTCTAGTGTTAATTATATGTGTAATAACCTTTCTTTTTCAGTTACTATAGTAATTGTCCTTAGGACTGGCGACCGTGATTTCCCCCAAATCTCAAATATCTAATTACCGCTGGTTAATTGTTAACGTAACGGCCGCACATTTACTTTCTTTATTAACTTCACCCCTTTTCAAAATTAATTTCCACCAGTTTCATTTGCATTTTTCCTTTCATTTAGATGTAACCCTTTCCTCCCTCTTTACCGATAGATTAACTTCGGCGACGATTGCTTTTCCCAAATTTCCATTAGGTACACGCGGTTTAATTTTTCACTGTCATTAAGGTCGATAAGTGAGGGGTAGGTTACACGTGGCGACCTGGTGACAGGACAATCTTCGGATTTGAGGTTGTTCTGGACACGAATTTTGTATGTTGCAAATCTCGTAACGAAGTACTGGTTACGTACAGGCCGTTACGTCAGCGAGAATAAGTAGTGGGAGTAATCCTAATTAGATTTGAGATTTGGCATTTATATTGAAAAATATTAAAATGAGTGAAGGCAACAATTGCCAAAATTTGGTAGACTTGGATACAGAACAATCGGTCGAACAGTGGGAAACGCGCACCACGGTACCCATTGTTCAGGGGCAGGCGGCTAGCATGAAAGACGCGACCGCCGAAACGCAACAAAGAGCAGAAATGGAATTCCAAACTTTAGAAATTGTTTCGGAATCGGAAGTGAAAATCGAATCTGAATCCCTTGATGAAGAATACGGGGGGACAATTAAAGAGGAAGCTGCTGCGGAAGTAAAACCGGTAGTTTCCGGGAATTTAACTGATTTATTGAATGTTTTGATTAACGAAATCAAGAGTCAATCGGCCAAGCAAGAAGATCAGGCTGCCAAACAAGAAGCTCAGGCTGCCAAGCAAGAAGCTCAGTCTGAAAAATTTGAACGGATGCTAGACAATCAGAGCAAAGCTATTAACGTTGTTATCAACAATGTTGGAGTTGTTAACACAAAAGTTGATAAAATCAAAGAAGATATTGTTGTAATTAATACCGAAATCGGTAATCTTAAACAGGAAATGATAGGCGTTCAGGCGGAAATTGCGAGCATAAATACTCGTTTTGATTCCGAAATTAGCAGAATCGAGAAAAGTGTAGGAGACGCAGTTGCTCCGATCATCGAGAATAAGGTGACGGAACAAATTCAATTAGTGATAAAAGAGGATCATCAGAAGGTGGAAACTTTAAAGGCTTTAGTATCCGAAGTAGATACCAAAGTGACGAAGCAGGCTAATACCTGCGAAGAGAAAAAGAGGGAAGTGGAAACGCTTGCGACAACCACTTGCCAAGTGATTACGAGGGTGTCGGAATTAGAAAGGACACTTGACGAAAAACAGAGCTATGTGCCAATCTGTGCACATAGTTCGGAGTTGTTGACGAAAGAGGAGCTGTTCGACCACTTGAAAAAAGGCGGTATACACCCGACGGATTTCATTAAAAATTGGGAAAGAGTTTTACCCAGATCATGGACTAATGAGAGAAAAATTAATGCGGTTATTGATGTGCTGGCTGGTGATGCCAAGCGTTGGGGCTTAAACCTCAACATTACGAACCTGACTTTTGACGAGTTTAAAAATTTGTTTCTGGCTGAATACTGGTTAGAGCAAAAACAGCAAAGTGTCTGGCGCGAATTTGTCGTATCGAGGCCTTTCGATGCGAATTCGCGCGGTTCGATGAAGGAGTTTTGTGAGGGCTGGATCCGCAAGTTGGAATATTTGCGCGATCGCCGCACGGAATCCGAAATAGTCTGGGAACTCTACATGAAGCTTCCAGATGATACAAAACGCTACGTAGGAAGCAATTACAGGACAATCAATGATTTCCTGGAAAGAGTTGAGGACGAGGACAATTGGCGCAATAATCGCGACAGTGGTAGAGGCCGTGGTAACAACAACGGGTACCACAGCAACCACAACAACGATAACCATGGGAATAATGCATACCGCAACCATGGCAGCAATAACAATAATGGTTCGGACCGTAATAACAATCGGTACAATGCAAATAATAACAGGAATGACGGAAACCAGTATCATACTAGCGTGATTCGGGCTTCGCAGAATAGTAATAACGCCAGAGGGTGTGATCAGCCGCCTCAGCAGTATCCGGGGAGCGTATCTGCTGGGACGAGACAGGGAAACCATTAGCCGCGCCGGTGAGGGGCCGACCGGGCGTGGAGAAATTTTGGCGGCCCAATAACAGGAGAAAACCCAGGTGTCGTCGTTATGAAAATTCCGTATGGAATAATCAACGGCGGGAGAGTGTGCCAGTATTAGGAGAAAGGAGTGCGCCCACAAGTAGTAGATCAGCTGTAGACACGGCAGTAGAAAATACATTCACTGTCAGTGAGAACAATTTAGGTAGTGTTCCGGAAATCGACTATAAAGTGGCAGCTGTAATACCCACAGCGGAACTGGAGATTGAGTTTAAGAATGATTCGCAAGTGTTGAAAGAAGATCAGATGTCGGATAAAACGTCCGTCATCGAGCGAGGGGATGCAGAGAGGGATGAGGTCTGGTTAAGGCAGTTCGGTCGCTTATACGACGAACTAAGAGATTATAGGGGCCTGTACGGGAGAAGTGTTTATGGGGAGCGCGGGCAGGATTTGCCGCGTCTCGTCCCGCAGGAAAATAGTGATTGTGAAGTGATGGAAAGTTCTGGCCCTAACCGGCAGACTTTACTAGAAATAGTTTATGTTAATGGGGAGCACGAGCAAGATGCGTCGTGTTTCGTCCCGCAAGAGTTGAATGTTGAAGTAGTAACGGAAAGCTCTGGCCCTAACCGGCAGACTTTACCGAAAGTTGTAGTGGTAGAAGTAGCCGACCCATCCGACGCGAACATCCAGTTTAAACATTGCGAGAGTATTAAGGAGAAAGATTACGAAAATTTTAGTGATAGCCGGAAACGATTGGTAGAAAAGCACGTAGATTACAGCGTGTATGAGGTTAGAGCTGACGTTATACGGTCAGACGGTAGCAGTGTGGGTTGCGCAGATCCAGAGGAAGTAATTTCAGATGCTACTGGGCACATTCTTCCAGGTAGATTGGCAGATGAGATCAATCTGACCAAAGAGGAATCAACGAAGGTGACAATTAGTCAAGTGATAGCAAAGCAGCACTCACTAGTTGACGAGTTACAGGAAAAGGTTTCGGTATTGGAGGCGAAGCTACAGACTAAGCCTCAGGACAGACGTGTTGAAATTAGAACTGTATGTGAACAGAGGCTGAAAAAGCCGCCAGATAAGCCGGATTTGGGATCAAAGCCGGATGGTTTTTTCTGGAATGACCTGGATATAGACGAGGATTTACTGTGGGAAAATAAAGAAACAGTCGAGGACAAGTGTAGACAGATAGTAGTGTCTGTTAATATGCACGACCTACAACTAAACGTGTTATTGACACCGGTGCAGAATTGAGTGTTGTATCTGGGAAAATATTTGAGTTACTGAAAGACAGACCTGGCATCGTAGTTATGCCAGTAAAAGGAGTGAAAATTATCGGTGCTACTGGGAAGGCCAGTAAACCGGTCACAAAACAGATTTTTGTCAACTTCGAGATATGTGGGGCACGATTTGAACAAGAGTTTGTCGTCGTGCCAGACTTAACTACGGAAGTAATTATCGGGTTAGATTGGCTATTAAAGTACCGTGCAGTGATTAATTGCGAAAGCAAAACTTTGACATGTACGTCACAAGATAAAACAATAGTAGTTAGTTTTGACGAGACAGGAGACGGTGTGCATAGGCAATACCAGCCTATACACATTGTTAATTGGCCGAATGACATTGACGTAGGAATGGGTTTGAACTGCCGTAACATGAGGAATTTCGGCATTGACAAAAGTGTAGAAAGTGAATTGGAAGAGATAATCAAATTCCCTCCACGAATTAACATTAGTATTGGTGTGAAAAAAGATCGTTTGCGAGAAGTAATGAAGCTTAAAGCCGATGCTCGCATACGTCGTCATGACGCTAAAGCGCGTTTTGCTAAGTTTGCAATCGGAGACTTAGTACTTGTAAAACCTCATGAGAAATCGAGCGAGTTAGAAGATTTAAGGATGTGCCATGTTGCGATGCTTTTGCCTGACCTAGAGATCATTAAAGAACTTGTAATTAACAAGTAATTAATTTTGATTAGACGTTTAACCAACTGAAAAATCCAAGCTGCTAGTTTAAGTTTTCAGCTGAGTCACAGTAGATTAAGGAATGTAAATATGCTTTTGTAACTAGCTGTCAGATTTCATGAATGTGTGTTTTATTAGTCATTGCCGATGTACTTAGACGCTGTTTTAAGTTTCAGGCTAGTACATGCGTGTGATGATGGACAGTGTTGAGTTATCCACTGTGATAGTATTAAGGGACTCCTTGAGATTACTCGGGAGTGAGTTTTTCCGAAAGAATTCAGTGAAACGGACGTTCTGGAAATGCCGTTACACAGGCGAGTGAGATCAAGCGTGCCGCACAGGCGGGCGCAACAATACTGGCGAGGCGGTGCCGCTGTCGGCTCTTGTGCCGCTGTCGGCATTCTTTGTACTTGCAAGTACGGAAGGCGGAATTGTTTTTCTTCCCGGACAGACGATGTGAAAGAATTCTGCTGTCAATACTTATGTTTTTTTCGATCTACTGAATATTATTTTCTTGTTTAGCATTAAGTGGACTCTCATGGCAAGCGTATTAATTACGAAAAGGTTATATAAAATGTGTATTCTATGTAATTAATAATTAATTTGCGTATTTTGATATACCTGTTTTTATGACCATGTACTCTGATTAATTTTGTAAATAGTATTCCATTTCTCACAGTGTTACGAATTTTAATGATTTTGGAATAGCTAAACCATTTTCTATATTTTCTATGAATTTTAATATGTTGTCAACCTGTTTTATTTTGTGCAAGGTGACAGAGTGGAATAAGATTAGGAGTGTCTCCACTCAATTATTATGGTCTAAAAATTTATTTATGCTTAATTAGACGAATGCTAAATTTTGTTGATGTTTTGAGCATATGCATTTCCGCTGTTTCTTTTTTGGGACATTTTCTGAGTCTGTTTACGTTACACGAACATCCTCAGACAATGTGGGGCACGTGTAACGCCGGAAATGCATATCCTCCTATTTCCATCTATTGTACTATTATTTTTTTCCTTGTTTTGTTACCTCAAGATATGACATTTCTGTCTCTTTATATATTGTAATTGCTTTACTGTTTGGATATATATATATATTTATGCACTTATGTCGATGTCTAATTGGTTTGTTTCGTAAATATTATTTGTATTGTTACGCTGGGTCTTGCCTAGGGAAAACTGCTATCGAAAGATTACGTCGATAGGTCGTGTGAAGAATCAAAGTGTGTAGGATCGTTGGTAGTGTTAACTCTGCCGCGTGGAGCGCGGGCAGAACAGGGAGAGTCTGGCGGGAGTAGCGAGTGGAGCAGGTGTTGTGTGACGCTCCCGCGAGTTGCCACGCTTTCGGGGTTTGGCAGCATGTAATTGCGCTCGACTCGCGATGATAGTTTCTGACATGGTGTCGCGGACGGAAGCATTAGCTGGCGCACATCAAGAGCCCGTTTCGCCTGGTGACCGTGTCGAGAAGAAGGCGCGCCAACATCCAGCTTCTGCAACAGCGACGGCCGAAAATGAGTGACTGTCGCCACCTCCTCGATCGACGGCTTCAAACCTTCAATCAGCCAACAAGGAAGACTAAAAGCACGTAAAGTTTCAGAACTGTATGGCAGACCTCAGCTTTTCAAATTGTTCCATTTGCCTCGCAAAATTACAGCAACTTAGCATGAACCTTTGTTGCTCATTGTCCCAATTGCATTGCCAAGCAGGGTCCCTTCCTTTTCCGAAATGAACCCGAGTGTCGTTGAAATTCAAACGCCAGCATTAAAATAATATAATTAGATTTCACTGCTTTAATTTCAAAGTTCAGTAGCTGGCTACAATATTTAGGTTACACGAGCACAAATTTAGAGTGCGAGTTTTGTTAGCATATTTTAGCTTACCTGTGACTGCAGCTCAGCTTGGTACGTACTAAATTTTACTATTGTTAATAGTTCAGAATCATTTAATTCAAGTTCAAAGTTAAATCTCTTGTTTCTAAATTGCGTAGAGTCAAGTTGCTTTTGAAATGATTGTTGAGGTAGTCCAAGACTAACCGTATTTTACTGGATTTCGATGTGCTTCAGAAAGAAAGCTCACTATTAACTTCAGTCACTAAATTAACTTTCGATTTTCTGGTTTTATTAATTCTTTTGCTAAATTAAGTCAGAGTGTAGCGAAATTTATTACTTCTGACAAACTTTCAGATTTCACACTACACGTGTCAACCTTCAGTTGCCACGCTTCTAGTGTTAATTATATGTGTAATAACCTTTCTTTTTCAGTTACTATAGTAATTGTCCTTAGGACTGGCGACCGTGATTTCCCCCAAATCTCAAATATCTAATTACCGCTAGTTAATTGTTAACGTAACGGCCGCATATTTACTTTCTTTATTAACTTCACCCCTTTTCAAAATTAATTTCCACCAGTTTCATTTGCATTTTTCCTTTCATTTAGATGTAACCCTTTCCTCCCTCTTTACCGATAGATTAACTTCGGCGACGATTGCTTTTCCCAAATTTCCATTAGGTACACGCGGTTTAATTTTTCACTGTCATTAAGGTCGATAAGTGAGGGGTAGGTTACAGCGTCATGTTTAAGTGTTAATACAAACAAATGTGCTTAAGTGATAATGGATGTCTCGTTATGTATCCTTTAGAGTCATTACCTACTAATTGCGCCGCCTCATTCCTAATTCAGTTCCTCATATAGAAGTGGGTGAGTTAAACTTTTGAACTGAAACCGTCGTAGAACCGAAACGATAAGTTTCAAGTCATGGGTTCATATTCAAATTGATATTGAAATTAGTATGCACTCACTCCCCTCTACAAGTCCTACAAGTTTGTAACGGGAGTTTACGAACTTTCTGCATGAGACATACGTTTAATATACGTATATAAAACTATATAAAGTGCAGAATGTAAGAAGGATGGGAGTGGGAGTGATCCAGCAGGGAAATACACAAGCAGTACATAATGGTAAACGTTAAAGGAATGAATTACATTTTTATTTACTTTTACGTTTTTAGTTACAGTCCACTTCTACACCGTACAACATTCCTTCATCTGTCTGCAGGTACGAAAAGAACCTCGTGTCCGCAAAGAACATAAACATAAAGCGCAGCTTCTTCACGGCTCTGGGTTTCGGCGTGCTGTGGTTCTGTATCTACTCCAGTTATGCTCTGGCCTTTTACTATGGAGTGGGGCTGGTCATCAAGGAAATCGGCTGGAACTACGAGGACAAGGTGTACACCCCCGCAACGATGATCACGGTGAGTTGTTACAGCAGGGGGGGCACACCGCGAAAATGGGATTGTTCAGGCATGTTTCGCCGCAGCTCATTTCCTCAGAGAAATCCCTAAAACATCTAAGAAAAAAACATACAAGAAGAACACTATTTGTTCTACTCTGGATCTTGTGATACTGGTCTAAATAGGACACAAAATAGTAAGCACTATCTTTTCCTAGAAACATACAGGTAGGACGGTGTAAGCTGTAAAAGTCAATAGTACTGTCGGCCCAACAAAGAATGGGTCCAACTCATCCAAGAGAATGATATTAAGGGATAAATCAGTTCATAAGTGCCGTGGTCGCAGTAATATCATAGCTGTGGCGCGAAAGACCAACGAATCAAGATGTTACGAGAGGGATCGTCCACAATGTAACTCATCGACCGTAGCGGCAGAACAATCTTCGTGCACGTTATAAACTTCGTCTTTGGTGATTCACCACAAGCTTCAGCACTGTGTAAGGACCATCAGTGTCAAGCTGGGACAAAAGAAACATTAGTTACAAGATATTTATTATTTTCTTATCGCAATTAGTGAAACATTTTAGATTTCATTCACCATCGAGCCATTTGGAGCCTACATCGACCAGATAAAACCTTAAATCGAAGCGAAATCTGAATCTTTAGTACATAACAAGTGTACTAACCAACAAGCTTAAGTTGTGATCTGACTTAAGCAGCTCAGTGTGATGATTTTCATACCATTGAAAGAATGAATAGCTGTGTGAGAGTAGTACCGTGGTAGCACAAACTCACGTGTTTGTTTAAGAAACCGACATGCGTTGGGAAGTTGTGTATGGTCTAGGGGACTGATGACCTCAGATGTTAAGTCGCATAGTGCCTAGAGCCATTTGAACCATTTTTTAATCAGTGTACTAAGCGATTGCGATTACACAATCGGATCTTTGCTTTATTTACTTTAATACCGTATTGAGACCTCTCTAAATGAATCCTACAAACAGCCTCATTCGAAAATGACTATGAATTTTCAGTATACTAACATCGAGCAGGTGACGATTTTTGTATCACAAGACAACTTGGTGTAGGAAAGTGAGCGGAAATGACTCTGTATTTTTCCTTGTGCCCAGGTTTTCTTCTCCGTTATGATGGGTTCCATGATGTTCGGTATGGCTTCGCCGTACATCGAGGCTTTCTCCATCGCAAAAGGTGCAGCCGCCAAGGTGTACAGCGTGGTGGACCGGGTGTCTCCAATCAACAGCATGTCTGAGGAGGGCGACAGGCTCAAGGAAGTCAACGGCAACGTGAGCTTCAAGAACGTTCACTTCGAGTATCCGTCTCGCAAAGGCGTCAAGGTGAGCTCTTCATATACTGCCACCTTACCGCCAGTGTCAGTTTCACAATTTATGAAACTGGGCATGTACCCTTCAAGTAGCACGTAATTCTTGATGTATTTATACACTGAACAATATAGTTTGTATATAATTTATAGTGGTTCTAGATCAGCGATACCATCACGTATTAAGACGTGAAAATTTTTTGATATTTGGAAATTCTTTGTACTTACCGCCATTTTTTCCGTTTCCCGTCGTTCCTAAGTTACTTCATAATTCATGGAAGTACTTTCCGTCCTTACAACTTTGCAGTTTGTTTGTTGCCATACGCGTATTAGTCGCAAGTATATTAACATGATACGTTTCCTCAAGTTTTTCTCTTATTTATCTCCTGAGAAACAACTTATGCAGCATTCATTTCGTGTGGTTAAATTATCGTTTGGTGTTGCTGGTTCATGTGTGTGGCTCCAGAGATGTTGTTACTCGGTTCCCACACTCCAGATGGCCGATTTCCGGTGGTTTTTTACCCACATTTATTACAACGCTGCACGTGCATTTATCATTCATTGTTGATTGTTTGTTTACAATGAGTAGTGTAGCCAGCTGTTTCTGTGCGTATATCTTTTGTCTTTTGTTTGTGTTTGTGTGGTTTGATATCTGCTCATTTGTTCGTGTGTGTGTATGTGTGAGTGTGTGTGGATGAGAGAGAGAGAGAGAGAGAGAGAGAGAGAGAGAGAGAGAGAGAGAGAGAGAGCGGAGAGAGAGGGATTCATTATTTATTTGTTTTGGTTATGTTTCAAATTTCTGTTTGTTATTGTATTAGTGGCTAACATGATCAGTGAGTTATTGCTTATATTGATTTGGTCAAATTTCTTTGTTTTTCATTACAAGGGTTCTCCATATATGAAAATTTTCCTGTAATGTGAGGAGTTTAGTCACTCTAATAACTTTCATGTCTTAGTCCATGTTCAGTGGTTCATGTCCATGTTTTATCAACTGTTCAGCAACAGCAGAATGGCTATTTTCCTACTTCGAGGTTCGCGTATGTTAAATGTAAGCGCAGGATCCCGCGACAGTGGCCACGACCAACAAAATACTTCTGGATATGTGACCGCATTGTCAGCGTGTAAAATTCCCAGACGTTTCGGCCGCTGTTGCAAGTGGACTGCTCCAGGGTGTTTTTGCCAACTGCTCAATGAGGAAGATTCTTGTTCTTATATCCTCAGTATCCTATCAGACTACAATAACAGTCTCTTCGGCCTGTATATAACAACACTAACGTTCGACACACAATGAAAAGTACAATTGAAATGTTGTAGTAAATGTGGATGAGAAAAAGAAAGCCGGATATCGGCCATCCTGAGTATGGGGAGCGAGTAAACATATCTCCAGCACCACCCAGATGGACTAACAACACTGAAAATCGTAAGTAACACCAAACATTAATTCAATGTCATGAAACCTGTGCTACAAAAGTTGTTTCCAACACGAAAAATAAGAGAAAAACATGTGTGAAAACGAATCATAGTGACATAGTTATAACTTCATCATAATGTATTTATTATGTATGTAAAAACGAACATGTATTACAGGCTACTGAAGATGGTTCATAAATAAAAGAAGCGAAACGCTTATGGCAACCAACAAACTGTCTTTCTTTTAGCTGCAAAAACGGAAAAACCTCCACGAATATTTAAAATTATTTTGGCATAAGACGACAGGATAGAAATCAGTAGCATGGCAAAGACGTTTAACGATATTATCCACATTGAGACGTTTCACTCAAATGAGAATACCCGAAGGCCAGAGCGGCGCGTGAACTTACGTCTCCTTTATATTACACTAGCAACCCGCCTCGGCTTCGCACGGGTAGAAGGAAGTATTTGTGGCCGGAAGACCTGTCGGGCGTAGCGGTAATATTCTTTTTTTTTTTTTTTTTTTTTTTTTTTTTTTTTTTTTTTTTTTTTTTTTTTTTAGCAGTTCACGCCACCTGACGGAATACTGTAGATCGTAAAGGCATGAATGAACTATCAGACCGCAACCGCAGCCGTGCATCGAAGACTCCGCGATTATCAAAATCTGTAGTTGCTGATACTACCCTCCACATACAGACAGAAATACTGTGATCCGCCTGGGATTGGATTCCGCTACTTTTCAGTTCTGAGGCATATGCTAGACGACAGTCCCGACAGGTATTCTGATCAAGCTTCGCTACTGTTACATAGGCGGCGGCTGAACCGCTACGTGCATTGTCATCGTTTTCACAGAGGCATTCGACGTAAATTCCGCAAAATATTTATAAATTAAATCCGTGAACTTTCCTCGTGAATCAGTCTATCTATCAGACAAAACAGGATGAAAACCCCTACAGTAGTTTTTGAGATTAGCCCGTACATACAGACAGAAGCGAGTAGAGAACTTGAATTTATCTATCTAGAGAAGATGTACTGCAGCTTCTGTGTTTGTGTGCTGTGCAGATTCTGCGAGGACTCAACTTGACCATCAACCGTGGGGAGACAGTGGCCTTGGTCGGCGGGTCCGGCTGCGGAAAGTCGACGTGCATTCAGCTGGTCCAGAGGTTCTACGACCCGCTGCAAGGCTCGGTAAGATCATAAACGTGTAATCCTAGCTCCTACTCACTTTCTAAAGTTGTACTAACATTATTTGATAAATAGTTATTTCACTTCAGCCAATTTTGGTTTCACACTCAATGTAGCCACTACACGTTGGACCACTGCACATTAAATAAAGAACCGACTTTTCCTTACTGAAGTGCAAATAGGGTTACAAACACCATCAGTGGGCCACCGTGCGATCAAACATCTTATGTTACTATTTCGAAGTCCGATTACATATTACGAGCAACAAATAAAAAATGGCTTTCGTTGCTCGAGGAAAAAATTAGAAACTAAACAGTTTTTAGGAAATATTTTAAATGAAATCGTTCTGATTTTGGCTGTTTAAACGTTATTTATTGCGACTGCAGTTTCGACATGTGGTCATTTAGAAGCATTCTGAAAGCAATTAGTCGTCAAATATAATACACCTAATTAAGAAAGTGACAAACATTGAAAGTGAAAATTTTAAAGCTCCTTATGTGGGTATTGTAACCCACTCAACAATATAAAGCTGTCACCGCTGTGTAAGAGCAGTTGTGTCTGGTGTTGTGAATTTATCTGCTGTTCCATACAATGTACACGTGTCAAAAGCAGTTGAAATAAAGGTACAAAAACCTAAGTTTAAAACGTAGCAGCCGTGCTACGTGGATCGTAAAGGCGGCAAATGTGTAAATATTCAGAGAGTAAGTGATATGGAGTGCAGAGATGCTAATGTATGGACTCCATATCACGTGATGTGTGAAATGTGTGCGTAGAAATAGGAAAAGTGGCAGAAATATGTGTTAAATAAAAAAAGGAATCGACAACAGAGACTGAGAATATATGTTAAAAATGGGTAAAAATACGAAGTTACTACCAAGTCACAATAAAACAGTACCCAAAGTTTTAGGAAACTGCTTGCGTACAGACATCTAAAATGTACAGATACAGCTATTAAAAAATTGATGTATCAACTGTAGCGGAATTCACAAGACAGTAGCAATAGAAACACTTCATGAGTAAAGAAAATTTTCGAAAGTGGGTTTTCCTGGTTTCGTAGTGGTTCAAGCACACCTCTAATATTAATAAAACATCTAATTCACTATGGACCGGTAGTTAAAATGCTATAACTGACAATTTGAAAGTTTTTACAACACAACTTTTATTTTCATGAGTCTACATGGAAATGACTGAATTACAACGAAAAGTCACAATCCCAAAGCCAGTAAGAATTTCCTACTAGAGGCAACAAAAGATAACTTCTAAGTTTCACACAAGAGTCCGTGGTAACACAAATACACTTAATTCCAAGTCCTATTCCGCTGGCGAAGACGTAGTCTTCCGTGGCGACATCTTTGAGGTCGGTATTCGACGTCCGGTGCTGGTTCTAGCCTTTAAATAGTATGGGCCAGCCTATCAGATGTTGGTGTAGTAATACTTCCCGCAGGCCATCTCGAACTCCCTCTGCAGGAAGTAGTGCGCGGAATGTCTGTTTCCAAAAAAGTCGATGTTTACCATTGCTTACGCCTTGGGTCCTGTGTGGTGTTAGATGTGTTGCCGGCCCACAGGGGCTACCTTGGCGACGGCGTAACACCCCTCGCCCCTTGGAAGAGCTGGAGCGGCACGGGCGACCACGGGGGAGAGAGCACCAACGTAGCCCGGTGCCGTAGGCCGATCGGCAGCTAAGTCGATCTGAAGGAGGCGGTGGAAGCCGGCTTCCGGTAAGTTGGGTGCTGCCTTCCCCACGATGCGGAGGGAACGTGGAAACGGTGGCGGTTGCGAGGCGACGGTGGGTTGGGCAAGCGGCATGGGAACGTCCGCGTAGTCCAACCGGGCGGCGCCGAAGAGGGGCCGAGAAGTGGATCCTGGGGAAGGTCTCGGGGTTGCCCCAGGTCCAGAGAAGGCGGCGGTGGCGTGGGGCTCGCAGCCGGCGGCTGTTGGCCATTTCCTAGAAGATCCCCCACTAACTGAGGAGAGGGCAGCAACATAGGCCTCACAGAAGGGGCCGGCAACGGGAGAGAGAGAGAAGCCGGCGTTTGGGGCTGCGGATGGCCGAGGAAACGAGGTCGGAGTTGGTTGCGATGACGTGAAACCACCCTGTCGTCCAGGCGGACGTCGAACAGTTGTCGACCAGAGAACGACCCATGGCAGCCACTGGGGCCGGGACCCGTGGAGCCGAATGAATATCTGGAAGCGCCGGGCCAGGTGCAAGGTGGCATCTGCGGCAGGAGTAGATGGAGTAGCGTCAGAGGCTGGTGACCATGGAGCAGTTCAGCTGCTATGGTCCTGTAGGAACTGAGAAATAATGTAAGAGCGTCTTCCGGAGAACGGTCCTGCGTGTACTTCTGCATCTGAATTTTAAACGTGCGAACAAGGCACTCCACCCCGCCATTGGATTGTGGATGAAAAGGCCGGGTAAAGACACGGTGGGTAACATTATCGTGGCAGAATTTGGTGAACTCTTGACTGCGAAATTGCTGGCCGCTATCAGTGACCAAGGTGACGGGAAGGCCTTCAACGGAAAATATCTTGTACAGGGCCATGATAGTAGTCTCCGTGGTAAGATGAGCATCAGACAATGAAAGGGAAGTGGGAGTAGGCAGCCAACTCAAAGAGGCCCGCGGTGGCTGCATTGTTGACCACAAGGAAGGTAACTTCCCGGCGAACTGATTTATACAGGACGGAAGCTGTGAACTGACCCAAGAGAGCAATCGCTTGCTTAGTGTAAGTAAGGAGGCGCCGAGGTGCGGCGTCAGGGTGGTTGGGGGAGGGGGGGTGCCCCAATCTTCGCATAAGGGGAATAGTTGATCAGTGAGACTGCTGCTCTGGTATCCACCTGGATCTGCAGCGGCCGACTGTTGACCTAAACGTTGATCATCAGCTTGGAAGATCCCGAAGATTGCACCTGGTTGACGTCGATGAGTATAGGCCTCCGACGGTCATGGCTGGAGGAGGAGGAGGAGGAGGCTGCCGAGATCGGCAGACCGAACTGACATGTCCGTTATGGGTACACACTGTACAATACGCCCACCTATCAGGGCAGTCTTCCAGTGCATGGTCCTGAAAGCATCGTGGGCAGGACGCAAGCCGGAGGGGCTGGCGGCGCTGGCGAGGCCTCTGTGTACCGACACTCCACGCCGGATCCGAGGAGCCGGCCGAGGTTGCGAAGTCCTGGACAGGGCAGTCGCCCTGCCGATGCTGTGCTAAACCTGGGGGCCGGCGCCGGTCATAGGAATGGATGTCGGCGATGTCTTCGACCTCCACCAGCGATGCGGCAGGCTCCGAGGCGTCGTGGTCTCGGAGGGACGCTACTCCCGCCCAGGATTCCAAACGCTTGTCGACCGCCGTAGAGACTTCGTACTTGAATGCCAGATCAATGATCTCGTCCAGAGTAGGATCGTCGAGTCTGAGGGAGTCGCGTCGGAAAGTCGAGTCAGGGGCAGCGTGGATGAGGTGGCCTCGGACCATCTCGTCCGCGTAGGATCCTTTGGAGACCCGTGTGGTGAAGTGACACTTCCGGCTGAGACCTTGTAGTTATGCTGCCCACTGGCGATAGGTTTGGCCTGCCTTCTTGCGACACTGGTAGAATTCGACCCTGGCAGCCAACAAGTGGAACTGTCGTCGGTAGTAAGCTGTGATAACCTCACAAATCTGGGAGAAAGTCAAAGAATCTGGAGGCTGAGGTTGTAGTATCGTCAAGAGTACATACACTTTGGGCTGGTATCAGGACAAAAAGTAGGAACGACGAGCAGCCTCTTGGACAACCTGGTGGATGTGAAAATGCTGCAGGAGCCGCTTCTCGTATGTTTCCCAGTCCTCAGTATCTTCGTTGAAAATGGGAAACCGTGGGGGAGGCGGAACCGGTTGGTTTTTCAAGACTTCCGTAAAGAAACGTTCCTGCGTATCTTGAGATTTCTGACTAAACTGTTTAAAACCTTGCAGTAGGTAGTGCACACTTTGGATCAGCTGCTGAAGCACTACTTCGGCCATGATGAAGAGACACGCAGGCACAAACTCGTCGCCACTTGTGCTGTAGCTGACAATTTGTAAGTTTTTTCAACACAACTTTTATTTACGTGAGTCTCCATGGAAATGACTGAATAACAACCAAAAGTCACAATCACAAAGCCAATACGAATTTCCTACTAGAGGCCACAAAAGATAACGTCTAAGTTTCCGACAAGAGTCCGTGGTAACACACATCCACTTAATTCCAAGTCCTATTCCGCTGACGAAGACGTAACCTTCCGTGCCGACGTCCTTGAGGTCGGTATTCGGCGTGAACTGACGTCCGATGCTGGTTCTAGCCTTTAAACAATATGGGCCAGCCAATCAGATGTAGCAATACTCTCTGCAGACCATCTCAACTCTCTCTGCAGGAAGTAGCGCACGGAATGTCTGTTTCCTAAACAGCCGATGTTTACCATTGCTGACGCCTTGGGCATAGACAACCTCGGTCCTGTGTGGTGTTAGATGTGTTGCCAGCCCCCAGGGGCTACCTTGGCGACGGCGTAACATAGGACCTCCAGACAAAGGAGCAGTGCACTGGTGGAGCTGTCACTTGTACTCAGGTAATTCATGTGAAAATGTTTCCGACGTGATTATGGCCGCACGACGGCAATTAGCAGACTTCGAAGGCGGACTGGTAGTTGCACCTAGACGCATGAGATAATTCATTTTGGAAATTATTAGGGAATTCAGTATTCCGAGATCCACAGTGTCAAGACTGAGCCAAGAATACCGAATTCCTGGCATTACCTCTCACCACGGACAGCACAGTGGCCGACGGCCTCCACTTAACTACCGAGAGCAGCCGCATTTGCGTAGAGTTGTCAGTTCTAACAGACAAGCAACAATGCGTGAAGTAACAGCAGAAATTAATGTGGGGCATACGACGAACGTATGTGCTAGGAGAGTGTGGCGAAACTTGTCCTTAATGGGCTGTGGCAGCAAACGCCAGACGTGATTGCGTTTTGTAACAGCACGACATCGCCTGCTGTGCCTCTCCTGGACTCGTGACCATATGAGTTAGTCCCTGGACGACTCGTCAGATGAGTCCCGATTTCTGTTGGTAAGAGTTGATGGTACGATTTGAGTATGGCGCTGACCCCACGAAGCTGTGGACCCAACTGTGACACTAAGCAAGCTTGTAGTGGCTCCATAATGGTGTGAGCTATGTTTACACAGAATGGATTGGGTCCTCTGGTGCAAATGAAACCATTCTTGATTACAAATGGCTATGTTCGTCTTCCTCGAGACCATTTCCAGCCATTCATGGACCTCTTGTTATGGATGACAGTGCGCCATGTCACCGGTCCACGATTATTCACAATTCATTTGAAGAACATTCTGGATAATTCAAGCAAATGGTTTGGCGCGACCGACATGAATCTCAACGAACATTTATGGGACATAATTGAGAGGTCAGTTCGTGCACAAAATCCTGCACCGGTAACACTTCCGAAATTGTGGACGGCTATGGATGCAGCATGGTTGAATATTTAAGAATGGGACTTTCAACGACTTGCTGAGTCTGTGCCACATCTAGTTCCTGTACTACGTCGGGCAAAAGGAGGTTCGGCACGCTCTATATTAGGAGATATACCAAAACTTCTGTCATCTTAGTGTACATGTCCGGAGCCGTGGTACACATTGAATTCCCCGCAGCCGAAACCTAACACGCCGAGGAGTCAAATCAAAATAGAGTGCAATATCGCCTAGTAATTCGTTAACGGCAGCAGTGGAAATGTTCTGCTGTGTCATATCAGTTCACAAGAGTTAATAAGTCAACGGGCTTTTGCCATTTTGTTATAAGTACTCTAGCGGCCAGTCAGTCACGTAACACACATACACACATACGAAAAAAGAGTGAATACAGACATTTGGTCTTCATGTTATTGTCTAGGGCAACATTATCGCAGAAACAAATTAAAACGGTTCCATCCTCGTTGTCCCGACTAAAGTTGTTACTTTACTTTGCTTATCAGAGAAATGCTGCACGTGGTAGTTTCTCTACACCATTCATCCTCCCCAGCGTTCAATACTCCCAATTTTGTCGGGATGTAAAAGGTGCAAAATAATGTCTGGTTTTAGGCTAGGCAGTGCCCAAACGTAAGACGGTTGATCGAAGTGACTCACGAAGATGATAAGTTCTCTCTTCCAAATACTGTAAGCAAAACGCAGTCAACGATTCCGCTAGACGATGGTCAAGATACCATAACTCGAGAAAACTTCAACGACCACATCTCTTCCAGGATTCACAGTTTGATTACTGATCTCTTAGGTTGTTCGCAGATGATGCTGTAATTTACCGTCTAGTAAGGTCATCCGAAGACCAATATCAGTTGCAAAGCGATTTAGAAAAGATTGGTGAATGGTGTGGCAGGTGGCAGTTGACGCTAAATAACGAAAAGTGTGAGGTGATCCACATGATTTCCAAAAGAAATCCGTTGGAATTCGATTACTCGATAAATAGTACAATTCTCAAGGCTGTCAATTCAACTAAGTACGTGGGTGTTAAAATTACGAACAACTTCAGTTGGAAAGACCACATCGATAATATTGTGGGGAAGGCGAGCCAAAGGTTGCGTTTCATTGGCAGGACACTTAGAAGATGCAACAAGTCCACTAAAGAGACAGCTTACACTACACTCGTTCGTCCTCTGTTAGAATATTGCTGGGATCCTTACCAGGTGGGATTGACGGAGGACATCGAAACGGTGCAAAAAAGGGCAGCTCGTTTTGTATTATCACGTAATAGGGGAGAGAGTGTGGCAGATATGATACGCGAGTTGGGATGGAAGTCATTAAAGCAAAGACGTTTTTCGTCGCGGCGAGATCTATTTACGAAATTTCAGTCACCAACTTTCTCTTCCGAATGCGAAAATATTTTGTTGAGCCCAACCTGCATAGGTAGGAATGATCACCAAAATAAAATGAGAGAAATCAGAGCTCGAACAGAAAGGTTTAGGTGTTCGTTTTGCCTGCGCGCTGTTCGGGAGTGGAATGGTAGAGAGATAGTATGATTGTGGTTCGATGAACCCTCTGCCAAGCACTTAAATGTGAATTGCAGAGTAATCATGTAGATGTAGATGTAGAAAATAAGAATTAGGAGAAAGTAACGAGACTGGAATTAACAGGCTAATTAGCTAAGGAGACAGCCAAGTCTAAAATAATTCTGGAGGACTTCTAAGGAGGTATAGCACGAGAGACGTTCGACAAGTAATGCAATACATTTTTTCCACCAAATTTCATTAGAAAAATGCGGAATTTATTGTGGAATATTCCCACTTAAGCAGGTAGAGTTTCATAAAGTTCCGATAAGTGGCACGCTATACGTAGCCTTCAAAATGGCGGCTACAGCGGAGGAGCGTTCCAAGCAGGGAGCTGTCAGTGAGTTTCTTTTGGCGGAAAACCAGAGCGTCGCAAGTGCTTGGGGGATGTCTAAGAAGACCTGTCAGTAAACAAAAGCAAGGTGTGTCGTAAGGCGAGGCGTACGTCATTATCGCGACAAGGTCGTGCAAACCCGTACGATATCCCGCATGACAGCCGGCTGCACACATTTGCATCTCCTTCCATACTGAGCGTGTGGACACTCTCATTCGAGGTGATTGACGGATCACAATCAGACACCTCGCTGCACAACTAAACGTCTCTGCTGGTAGTGCTGACACACTCGTCGACCAGGTGGGGTACTCAGAGGTTATGTGTGTGTGTGCTAGGTTCCTTGCCGCCAATGCACCTTCCGACTTCCATCTATTTGGCCCAATGAAGGATGAACTTCGCGGGACACAGTACGTGAATGACTGGGAGGTTATTGACGCAGCAAGACGTTGGCTCCGACGTTGACCAGTAGAGTGGTACCATACAGCTACACAGGCTCTCACAACAAGCTGGCGTAAGGCAATCGTATTACACTAAGATTATGTTGAAAAATACAGTTTTTTAGCCAAAAGAGTGGGAAATAATGTGGTTTGTTGGAATCCTGAATAAAACCAACCCGTTTTCGGGAAAAAAGTGTTGCATTACTTATTGAACGTCCTCCTTATAATGATGTATGTTGACTACCTCGACAGAGCAAAGAAATCTTGAATACCACACTTGTTAGATAACGCCCAGGATAGGTAGGTGAAGAATGGGTGTGAACAAATGGTTGATCGGTGTAAAGAACAGAAAATTGAGAAGGGAAGAAACACAAACATTCTAGGAAATAAACTGTTCGTGACACAGGAAATGAGGAGAAGTAGGAAAAATGACGAACAAATCTAAATGAAGTGAGAATACCTGAAAGAAAGACGTAGCTCTCAGGAGACCCTGTTCGTTAAATTTAGAGAACCAGTGTTCGTAGGCGACTGTGTGACCATCACGCTATAACCAACGTATGTTTCGCATAGGAAACGTGAGAGGAAGATGAGCTATCAGGGTTCTTACGGAGGCATTTCGACGATCATCTTTCCCTCGTTCAAAACTCTACTGAAATGTGAATGAAAACAATATTGATACGACGTACTCTCCGCCAAGCTCTGTACAGTGGCTTGCGGAGTATTTACGTAGATGTAGAAATTTATGATAACTGGAGAGTGGAAATAAATCCTCGTCAGAGATGGGAAAACAATTTTTTTTTTTTTGCTTATTTTCTGGAATATCATAGCTCACTGCCGGCTATGGCCCTGTAACACTGGTCTCCTTTAATGACGACGTTCTGTTTTATTTTTAACCGTCTCGTGTTTCTTTGAGATGTTCAGAGTGCTAATGGTGAAAACCAACGGATGCTGGTGTTTGCACACAGGTGGAGCTGGATGGCCACGATATCAAGAAGCTGAATGTTGGCTGGCTACGGTCGCAGATTGGCGTGGTGGGACAGGAGCCGGTACTCTTCCAGACCAGCATTGCAGAGAACATACGCTACGGACGAGACGGTTCAACCATGGAGGAAATAATAGAGGCAGCCAAAATGGCCAACGCGCATGACTTCATTTCCAAGCTCCCGCAGGTAAGCTCTAGACGTATGCTACTATTTAGCAAACCATGGTTCGCATTTATACAGTCACTACTTTTTCTACCGTTTCGATTCTATGTTTACTCTGTTTGTATAACGTGTCAATGCTTCACTTTTGTTTCTTCAGTGCTCAGTACATTTTTCTGCAGGGTGGAGCAAATAAAAGTGGCCTGGAGAGCAGAGTTCCAGGGTACAAAGAAACACAGTAGAGTAAAGTAAATATAGTACTAACCTGGTTAAACATAGATACAAAGAAGGTAACTGCGAAGAAACCGTGGGTAACAGAAGAAATACTTCAGTTAATTGATGAAAGAAGGAACTACAAAAATGTTCAGGGAATTTCAGGAATACAGAAATACAAGTGGCTGAGAAATGAAATAAACAGTAAGTGCAGGGAAGCTAAGACGAAATGGTTGCATCAAAAATGCGAAGAAACTGAGAATGAAAAGATTGTCTTAAGGACTGAATCAGCATATAGATCAAAACAATATTTGGTGAAATTAATAATATACAGAAGAATGGAAAATAAAATTGAGAATGTGTTGGATGACGATCAGTTTGGCTCTGGGAATGGTAAAGGCACCAGAAAGGCAATTCTGACGTTGTGGTTGATAATGGAAGCAAGACTAAAGATTACATAAGACACGTTCATAGGAGTTTTCGACCTAGAAAAAGCGTTCGACAATGTAAAATGGTGCAAGATGTTCGAAATTCTGAGAAAAATTGGGATAAGCTACAGGGAGAGGCGAGTAATGAACAACATGTGCAAGAGCTCAGAGGGAATAATAAGAGAGGACGGCCAAGAACGAAGTGCTCGGATTAAAACAGGGATGTAGTCTTCCGCCCTTACTGTTGCATCTGTACAGCGAAGAATCAATGGTGGAAATGAAAGAAAAGATCTGGAGAGGAATTAAAATTCAAGGTGAAAGGATTTCAATGATATGATTCGCTGATGACATTGCTATCCAGAGTGAAAGTGAAGAAGATGGTGGTGGTGGTGGTGGTTAGTGTTTAACGTCCCGTCGACAACGAGGTCATTAGATACGGAGCGCAAGCTCGGGTTAGGGAAGGACTGGGAAGGAAATCGGCCGTGCCCTTTCAAAGGAACCATCCCGGCATTTGCCTGAAACGATTTAGGGAAATCACGGAAAACCTAAATCAGGATGGCCGGAGACGGGATTGAACCGTCGTCCTCCCGAATGAGAGTCCAGTGTGCTAACCACTGCGCCACCTCGCTCGGTGTGAAGAAAAATTACACGATCTGCTGAATGCAATGATCAGTCTTATAAGTACAGAATATGGATTGAGAGTGAATCGAAGAAAGAGAAAATAAAAAGAAGTGGCAGAAATGAGAACAGGGAGGAAATTAACGTCAGGATTGGTGGTGACGAAGTAGATGATGTTAAGGAATTCTGCTACCTAGGCAGCAAACTAACCAGTGATGGTCGGAGCAAGGAGGACATCAAAAGCAAACTAGCACTGGGAAAAGCGCATCCCTGGCCAAGAGAAGTTTACTACTAACAAACACAGACCTTAATTTGAGGAAGAAATTCCTGAGAATGTACATTTGGAGCGCAGCATTGTATGGTAGTTCAAAAATGTTCAAATGTGTGTGAAATCTTATGGGGCTTCACTGCTAAAGTCATCAGTCCCTAAGCTTACACACTACTTAACCTAAATTATCCTAAGGACAAACACACAGCCATGCCCGAGGGAGGACTCGAACCTCCGCCGGGACCAGCCGCTGTATGGTAGTGAAACATGGACTGTGAGAAAACCGGAAAAGAGGATAAAAGCATTTGAGATGTAATGCTACAGACGAATTTTTTGGGTTGATAACGTAAGGAATGAAGAGGCTGTGCGCAGAATCGGTGGAGTAAGGAATACGTGTGAAACATTGACAAGGAGAAGGTACAGGATGATAGGACATCTGTTAGGACATCAGGGAATGACTTCCATGGCAGTAGTGGGAAAAACTGTAGAGGAGGACAGAGATTGTAATGCATCCAGCAAATAATTGAGGACGTAGGTTGCAAATGCTACTCTGTCGTGAAGAAGCTGGCACGGGAGAAGGATTCGTGGCGGGGCGCATAAAACAAGTCAGAAGAATGATGATTCAAAGAAAAGAAAAAAGAAACAGAAAAAACCGGGCCATAACAGATGTTGAAACGGACTACCATTCGTCTCTTGGAACTTTCGGGCCGTGGTTCGGAATAGTATCTGAGTTGAGAAAAACAGAGCCTGTCAGCCTGTCTGACAGCATTTTCGGACTAAACGTTGCATGGCACTCTTTGCTGGCACTTCGACACCATTAAACGTCTCAGCAAACAACTGACCACACAGTTTCCACTACTTCGTTGTCACGTAACTTTCCACAACGAATACCCGCTGCTCCACTGTGAGTACCGTCGTACCCTTTGCAGCGCTCCCCTGACACTGTCACTGCCCGCAATACGCTCTAAACCCGTGTGAATCACGCGGTGGAGGTACACATGTGCGCGTCACGGGGTGTGGTTCTACGCATACATACACGTCCAATCACATCCAGTCATCCGATCCACTTTTATTTGCCCCACCCTGCACAAGCTCTCCTCGACTGCACCTTTCATTTTCTATACACATAAATAATCTGAAGGACAGGGTAAGCAGCAGTCTGCGACTGTTTGCTGATAACGTTGTGGAGTATGGGAAGGTGTCGTCGTTGAGCGACCAGAACGACGTCAGATGACTTAGACAAAATTTCTAGTTGGTGGATGAATGCTAGCTAGTTCTAAATGCAAAAAAAGACGTAATTTAATGCAGATGGGAATGAAAAATAAATCCATTATGTTCGAATGCAGCGCTGGTAGTGTGCTACTTCACACCGTCACGTCGATTAAACATGGAATGGACCATAGTAAAGTATACTGGAATAATTTTAGTAACGTGTGGTTCATCTGTGAAGGAGACCGCGCATAAGACACTAGTGCGGCCCTTTGAGTACTGTTCAAGTGTTTGGGATCCGCACAAGGTTGGATCAAAAGAAGACATCGAAGTAATTCAGAGGTTCCCAGAATGAGATTTTCACTCTGCAGCGGAGTGTGCGCTGATATGAAACTTCCTGGCAGATTAAAATTGTGTGCCCGACCGAGACTCGAAATCGGGACCTTTGCCTTTCGCGGACAAGTGCTCTAGCAACTGAGCTACCGAAGCACGACTCACGTCCGACACTCACAGCTTTACTTCTGCCAGTACCTCGTCTCCTACCTTCCAAACTTTACAGAAGCTCTCCTGCGAAACTTGCAGAACTAGCACTCCTGAAAGAAAGGATATTGCGGAGACATGGCTTAGCCACAGCCTGGGGGATGTTTCCAGAATGAGATTTTCACTCTGCAGTGGAGCGTGCGCTGACAGCTTCTGTAAAGTTTGGAAGGTAAGAGACGAGGTACTGGCAGAAGTAAAGCTGTGAGTGCCGGGCGTGAGTCGTGCTTCGGTAGCTCAGTTGGTAGAGCACTTGCCCGCGAAAGGCGAAGGTCCCGAGTTCGAGTCTCGGTCGGGCACACAGTTTTAATCTGCCAGGAAGTTTTTTAATTCAGAGGTGGTCTGCTGGATTTTTTGCCAGTAGGCTAGAAAAACATGCAAGCGTTGCGGAGATGCTTCTGGAACTCTACTGAGAATCACTGGAGGAAAGGAGACTTCCTTTTCGAGAAGCACTGATAAGAAAATTTAGAGAACTGGCATTTGATGATGGCCACAGAATGATTCTACTGCCGCCAACGTACGTTTTGCGTAAGGGCCATGAAGATAATACACTACTGGCCATTAAAATTGCTACGCCACGAAGATGACTTGCTACAGACGCGAAATTTAACCGACAGGAAGAAGATGCTGTGATATGAAAATGATTAGCTTTTCAGAGCATTCACACAAGATTGACGCCGGTGACGACACCTACAACGTGCTGACGTGAGGAACGTTTCCAACCGATTTCTCATACACAAACAGCAGTTGACCGGCGTTGCCTGGTGAAACGTTGTTGTGATGCCTCGTGTACCATCACGTTTCCGACTTTGCTGAAGGTCGGATTGTAACCTATCGCGATTGCGGTTTATCGTATCGCGACATTGCTGCTCGCGTTGGTCGAGATCCTATGACTGTTAGCAGAATATGGAATCGGTGGGTTCAGGAGGGTAATAAGGAACGCCGTGCTGGATCCCAACGGCCTCGTATCACTAGCAGTCGAAATGACAGGCATCTTATCGGCATGGCTGTAATGTATCGTGCAGCCACGTCTCTGACAGGCATCTTATCGGCATGGCTGTAACGGATCGTGCAGCCACGTCTCTATCCATGAGCCAACAGATAGGGACGTTTGCAAGACAACAACCATCTGCACCAACAGTTCGACGACGTTTGCAGTAGCATGGACTATCAGCACGGAGACCAAGGATGCGGTTACCCTTGACGCTGCATCACAGACAGGAGCGCCTGCGATGGTGTACTCAACGACGAACGTGAGTGCACGAATGGCAAAACATTTTTTCGGATGAATCCAGGTTCTGTTTACAGCATCATGATGGTCGTATCCGTGTTTGGCGACATCGCGGTGAACGCACATTGGAAGCGTGTATTCGTCATCGCCATACTGGCGTATCACCCGGCGTGTTGGTATGGGGTGCCATTGGTTAGACGTCTCGGTCACCTCTTGTTCGCATTGACGGCACTTTGGACGTTACATTTCAAATGTGTTGGTTGGTTGGTTGGTTTTGGGGAAGGAGACGAGACAGCGAGGTCATCGGTCTCATCGGATTAGGGAAGGACGGGGAAGGAAGTCGGCCGTGCCCTTTGAAAGGAACCATCCCGGCATTGGCCTGGAGCGATTTAGGGAAATCACGGAAAACCTAAATCAGGATGGCCGGACGCGGGATTGAACCGTCGTCCTCCCGAATGCGAGTCCAGTGTCTAACCACTGCGCCAAATGTGTTGCGACCCGTGGTTCTACCCTTCATTCGATCCCTGCGAAACCATACATTTCAGGAGGATAATGCACGACCGCATGTTGCAGGTCCTTTACGGACCTTTTTGGATACAGAAAATGTTCGACTGCTGCCCTTGCCAGCACATTCTCCAGATCTCTCACCAATTGAAAACGTCCGGTCAATGGTGGCCGAGCAACTGGCTCATCGCAATACGCCCTCACTACTCTTCATGAACTGTGGTATCGTGTTGAAGCTGCATGGGCACCTGTACACGCCATCCAAGCTCTGTTTGATTCTATGCCCAGGCGTATCAAGGCCGTTATTACGGCCAGAGGAGGTTGTTCTGATTTCTCAGGATCTATGCACCCAAATTGCGTGAAAATGTAATCACATGTCAGTTCTAGTACAATATATTTGTCCAATGAATACCCGTTTATCGTCTGCATTTCTTCCTGGTGTAGCAATTTTAATGGCCATTAGTGTACTAGAGAGATTATGGCTCGTATGGAGGAATAGAGACAGTCCCTTTTCCCTTGCTCTGTTTTCGAATGGAACAGGAGACCTCATTTCATACGTTATCTGTCTATTTCATGTTTAGCATCACGTAATCTGTGGTACTGCAAACACTATACTTTTAATCTTTCCACAGTTGTGTCTGCGTTCCGCCTACAGTTACGAGACCGATGTTAATTTACATGCTGTTTCTGTTGCACTAAATATGCAGTTAATGTAGTCCATTCCTGCACAACCATCGACCTTTCGCTCAGTATATTTTAGTTATCTCACCGTTAATAAAATAGCTCCCCTGAAAACAGAACATACTTCATAAAGGCACCAAAGCGTTCACCACTTGGTTGTTCTTGAAGCTTTTGAAGAATTCAGTTTTATTTCTCAGAAGTAACAATTATTTTGTATCGCAGCCATTTGATGTATAATGCCGGTTATAATGCAAAATATAGAGACGTATTGTTTACGATTTTGTCTCTTTCTTGAGCGTATTTCAGTCACATTCAGCACGCATTTTCAATTGCCACTACATGTTCATTACAATTGAAACGCGTCAGACTGGCGCCAGCCCGTCGTTTAATTTTTCGGATTACGCTTAACCAGTCTTAGATGATGCAGTAGTGAGACGGAAACCAGATGACATCTTGCTAGGTCCATGAGAAAACAAAATTTATGGAATGTTACGCGCGCTTTGAGAAAAGCCTGCACACGACTTCCTGTCGTCGGACCATGGAGCTTGTTGAACCAATTATTCAAGAAAAGATCAGTAGATGATGCCCAAAAAATTAGACGGAGTGGGAGATCGGAAGTCGTGTTCCGAGAAAAGCTTTGCTCCTATTGGTCAGGGCAGCAACGTTTCACGAGAGTGGGAATTTGCCGCCAGATTATTAGGATTTTGCATCTTCATATTATCGTGGCGCAAAAACTGTTCCATAAAATTTCTTCTTCTGAGAAGTTGAATTAATGCGGCTGCACTACCGAAATTTTGTGGAACTGTTAGAATTTTGTATAATTGAAAAAGTAAGTGATTGGCTAGCAGTTAAGTAGACTATTCGGAGGAGTGAGGCAAATTTTTGTTGCGTGGTATCCAGAATATGACTACCACCGGAGTAGAGTTATTTTGGAGACAGGTAGATTTTGGATTCGGGATGAGAGACATCGATTGCGACGTTAGAAACTTGGATTTAGACTTAGGAAGACAAACCTTGTTTTGGAGACTTGGAAAATGGCCATGGCTGTGGAGATTTTGGTACTGGATTTCGTTTCTCCGGATGGCGGATGTACGAGTAGACCACATTCTAGTGACGGAGAAGTATGGTAAGATCACGCTGCCAAGATGAATGGCGGATGAGAGTGACGAGAAAGATGTAGCTGTGTTTCTTCGTAAAGTTAATGGGACGTCGTTTTAGAGTTACTCTGGGTACTTGGTGCCTCACTCATGGTCCGGGCACTTTTTGTTCCTACATTTGAGTTTTTTTGCGCCACAGTAGATGGATTCAGTCATCATTTCCGATGCCGAATCACTTATTGGATTTATCTCAGAGGATTAATTACCAGATACCTTTCTCTACCCTTTCCACGAGGATGTTACCGTTTAGTGTTTATACTTAAATTATTTTATTGCAAGTATTTGTGTACCAATAATCTCTTATCTCTGTAGGTTTGTAGATGATACTTGGTTTGGAGGTGATAGGGTACCATTTCTTAATCATACTGGTGTTCCTGTTTCCATTTTTATAACAAAAAATTATGGTCAAACTAGACCTATCTTTAATTTCAGAATACAGATGAACTCCATAGCTTCCTTTATTACCACTAATTTCTGTTAGGACCACACCCTGGACTCACCTGTTAGGGCGTCGCTGCTTCCGTTACGCAGTTTTTCACTTCATACCCGAGTCCCTGTGGGACAATCTGCATATCGTGGGGTTCATTCTGTGCAGATCAGAGAGGCATAGTTTACAATTAGCCGTAGCATAATGGCGTCTTACGCACTGTAGGTGCAGCATATCTGAACCGTTCGAAATGACGTAGTCATGTCATTGTATCTTCAATAGTTCAAGTACATCGATTAGTTCTTTTCATTTTAGTGAATTTCATTCCTGAATTATATCGTTGATTGTTAATGTCATAAACTATCGGTGGTCTAAAAGTCACATAAGAATAGAAAAATATTTAATTTTTGTTAGTACCAGTGGGGATGTTGAAAGTAAAGGGACAGCATTCGACGTTCCTGTCATGAACCTGGGTTACTGGTCAAGGCATTTCGTGTTGTTTGTGAAATGTAGCTTTTCCAGCGGAGTGAGTCACGGTTAGTCGTTAAACACGTTGAAAATCAGTTTAATCATTGCAAGCGGATGCTTTCACAATCATTATCCGCCATGGTAAAATGGACTCATACAGGCGAGTGGCTCTAGCAGACGCTGGGACACTTTAAGCTGCCTATTGTGATACGTCAGAGGTGCGATACCGCACGCCATTGTGCATATACGACGAATGCAGTCTGTGTTCCATGGTTTTAACATTTTCTTTTGAGTCATCGGTATTCTTACAGGTTTGATTGCACTATTGTGCCAGTCTCTTCCACCTGCACTTATACTTACACCGTACTCAATTAGTCCGTGAATGTTTCCGATATATGTCTTCCCTAGTAGTTTTTACTCCCTACAGTTTCCTCTAGCACCAAGGAACTTAATCGCTGGTGTCGTAACACATGTGCAATTATACTCTTCCGTCTTTTTGTCAATGTTTTGCGTATCTATGTCTACATCTACCTCTACACATATACTCTGCAAATCACATTTAATTGAACCATATTCACAATAATTCTCTGTTATTCGACTCTAGAACACCGCACGGAGAAAACGAACACTTATATCTTCCAGTGCCAGATTTGATTTGCCTTATTTTATTATGATGGTCGTTTCTCCCTGTGTAGGTCAGAGTCAACAAAATATATTGCACTCGGAGGAGAAAGCTGATGATTGAAATTTCGTGAGAAGATCTCGCCGCAACGAGAAACGCCTTTTTTTTAACGATATCCACCCCAAATCCTGCATCGTGTCCATAAAACTCTCTTCACTATTTCTCGATGATACAAAACATGCTGCCCTTCTTTAAACTTTTTCGATGTACTCCGTTTACCCTACCTGGTAAGGATCCCACACTGCGGAGCAGTACTCCAAAACGGGACGGAAAAGGGCAGTGTAGGCAGTCTGTTGCATCTTCTAAGTGTTTTGCCAATAAAACGCAGTCCCTGGTTCGATTTCCCCAGAACATTTTCTGTGTGGTCTTTCCAATTTAAGTTGTTCGTGACTGTAATTCCTAGGTATTTAGTTGAATTTTCTGACTTTATATTTGATTGATTTATCGTGGCACCGAAGTTCAACGGACTCCTTTTAGTACTCATGAAGATGATCTCACACATTTCATTATTTAGGGTCAATTGCCAATTTTGGCACCACACTAATATCTTTTCTAAGTCGTTTTGCAATTGGTTTTGATCTGATGATGACTTTACTAGGCGGTAACGACGGTGTCATCTGCAGACAACCTAAGACTGTTGCTCAGATTGTCTTCTAAATCGTTTATGTAGAGAAGGTGCAGCAGAAATCACTTCTGTTTTAGTCGATGACTTTCCGTTAATGACTGCGAACTGCGACCTCTTTGACGGGTAATCACGAATCCAGTACTAATAACTGATATGTTATTCCATAAGCACGCAGTTCTATTACAAGCCGCTTGTGAGGTGCGGTGTAGAAAACATTCTGGAAATCTATAAATACGAATCAGTTTGAAATCCCTTGTCGATAGCACTCAAAACTTCGTGTTTCACAAGAACGATGTTTTCTAAATCCGTGTCTCAATAGATCGTTCTCTTGAAGATAATTCATAATGCTCAAACACAATATATGTTCCATAATCGTGCTGAATATCGACGTTAACGATATGGGCCTGCAATTTAGCGGATTACTTCCGTTGCCTTGCTTGAACATTGGTGTGACCTGTACAACTTTCCAGCCTTTGGGTAGGAGTCTTTCGTCGAGCGAGCGATTGTATATGATTGTTAAGTATGGAGCTATTGCAACAGCATACTCTGAAAGAAACGTGACTGGTATCGAGTCTAGACCGGAAGACTCACATTTATTAAGTGATTTAAGTTGCTTCACTACTCCAAGGATACTACTTCTAGGGCAGCTGTTCTTGATTTGTGTGGCCGAGCGGTTCTAGGCGCTTCAGTCTGGAACTGCACGACCGCTACGGTCGCAGATTCGAATCCTGCCTCGCGCATGGATGTGTGTGATGTCCTTAGGATAGTTAGGTTTAAGTAGTTCTAAGTTCGAGGGGACTGATGACCTCAGATGTTAAGTCCCATAGTGCTCAGAGCCATTTGAACCATTTGTTCTTGCTTTGAATTCTGGAATATTTACTTGGTCTGTTGTAGCGAAGGAATTTCGGAAGGCTGTGTTTAGCAACTCTGCTTTAGCAGCACTGTGATCGATAATAATTCCATTGCTATAGCGCAGAGAAGGCATTTGAATGAGTATTGTCGCTAGCATACTTTACATTCGACCAGAATGACAGATGCTTTATAAGCATCTCGCATTGAAGTCTGCGCCGAATTTCGGCTTTCTGTCAAAGATCACCAATCTTGGAGATTTTGCGTTCGTTTAATTTTGGTATGCTTTTTTCATTGTTTCTGTAACAGTATTCTGACCTGTTTTGTGTGCCGCGGGGGATCAGTTCCATCATTTGTTATTTTGTTTGATATAAATCCCGCAATTTCTTTCTTCACCGGTTCTGCGGAGAACCTCATTCCTTACCTTCTTCCAGTCCCCTAATTACCGACATCCTTCTGTGGCACAACATCTCAGACGCTTCGAATCTCTTTTCCGGATTTCCCGCAGACCATATTCTCTACCACACAATGCTATACGGGAAACGTACATTATCAGAAATTTCTTCCTCAATAGTAGACATCTTTTAAACAGGATTACCTTATTTGCTTGTGCTAATCTGCTTTTTTTATGTCCTCCTTGCTTCGTCCGATATGTTATATTTTTTCCAAGGTAGCAGATTTCCCTAATCAACAATTTTGATGTTAAGTTTGTCGCTAATCTCATCTGCTGGTCTTTATAAGATTCGTCTTTCTTGGGTTTAAGTCAATAATTTTAATGTTAAATTTATCGCTAATTTCATTTCTGCTAATCGTCATAATTTTTGTCTTTCTCCGATTCACTCTAGATTCATATTATATACTGATTACACCGCTCGTTCCAGTCAACAGATCGCGTAATTCTTCTTCACGTTCACTGAGCATAATAATGCCACCGTCCAATACTATCGTCGATATCCTTTCACCTCGAATTTTAATCCCACTCTTCAATCTTTGTTTTATGTCCATCATTGCTTTTTGGATGTGTAGATCGTTCAGTAGGGACGAAAGACTGCTTCTCTTACAGTCTTCTTAATCCAGGTGCTTCTTTCTTGTTCCTACATTCTTGTCATACCCTCTTGGTTCCTGTACTTAAGGTATATTTCTGCCCGTCTTTCCCAATACTCCTATAGTTCAGATAATTTCGAACATCTTGTAGCATTTCACACTAAGTAATGTCTTTATTAGTTCAACATATGATATTAATGATAAAAATTCCTTATAGATATTGTTGAGTCGGTCTTTATCTGATGTACTTTCTGCACAGATGTAGATGTTCAAGTTATTTCTTTCATTAGGTTTGTAGTTGTGTGAAATAAAGCTTGGTACAGGCTACAGTTCACTTATCACAGAGAGCCTGAGAGGTGCCCAGCCACAAGACAGCCGTTTTCCTGTATCGAATCTGCGCTCACAGCAGCAACATGTAGATGGTTTTTGCCGTGTGGCCTTAAGATTTAGTTGATGTTATGATCATTTTATTGACAACAAAAGGCTGAAATGACTAAACATACAAAATTCTCTTCATGCTGAGTATTTTACACTGCCGGAAAATAAAAATCCAACACCCTCAAGATAAGGTCATTTTATTGATTGTTCATCATTGTAAGAGTATATGGTAACAAACTCAAAGCAAATGATACACGCTTCTGATAGTAAAGGATGTCCAAACAATCGCATCAGAACACAGTGTACCCTGCTCTGGCAGCAATGGAGGCGTGTAGTCTCACATGTAAATAATCACAAAGGAGCAGAACGGCACCCTGCGATGGATTCTACCAAGCATCTTACGACTTAATTCGGCAATGGTTCTTGCAGACTCTGGAGAACAATAAGTTCATCGTGTCCCATTATGTGTTTATTTGGCGAGAGATCTAGTAATCTTGCGGCCAGGGCAATTGTTTTACTCGATGGAGAGCACGATGCATCGTAGTACCCGCATATGGACGTGCATTGTCTTGTTGAAAAAGTGCATCACCCTTTTTCGAAGAAATGGCAGTAGCGTGGAACTAACAGCCTGTGCAATGTTGCAGGCACTGGTTACCTTAGCCAGCAGAAACATCAAATGTTAACGCGAGATGTAACTGATTGCCCCCAACAGCAGGAGCCCGGAATGGGACATGTGTGTTGTGGGCGAACACATTCCACAATAGGCAGTTTACCTGGTCTAGCCATATACGAGTATATCCATCACTCTCATACAGGCACTCTGCAAGGACGATAATAGAGCGCCGTACCACTCTTCAGTTGACTCTTTCACGACACCAGAGCAGCCATGCTTGGTGTTTTCGCTGTACGGTTGATAGCATCGTCAGAGGCACACGTGATGGTCGTGCTGCAAGCAGAGGGTTCTCAATGGTCCCTGGTCACACAGAACGTGGCAACATGGGCCACGATTTCGTCCGTGGATGCTTTTGGGTCGGCCACCACTGCTCACGTAATACGTACATCTTGACGTGAGCCTGCACTACGCGGACGTCCAGAACTTGGTCTAATGGTGTGGCAACGTTCCACAGACCACTGCTGAAAGCAGCGACACACCACCGATACACTGTGGCTAACACGTGCAGCAATCCGTTGATACTTCCGTCCAGCTTCCTGTAGTGTGGTCCTGCTCAATTGCCTGAAGATCTTCAACCAGAGTATGTACCCTGGAACGAATGTTTCTACCTCCAGAGTGAAAACAGAGCGTGTACAAAGAGGCCTCCCGAGCGCCTTCTGATCGCGAACACCAAGAAAAATGAGCCACTAACACAGTATGCACATATTATACACAGGTGCCAACGAACACAGTACTTGAGGCTGTTGTATTTTTCGCCAGTAGTGTATATTGATCTAACTGTTACTGAACAGACACTGACACGTCCGCGAGAAGAGGACCAGACAGCATTAACTGGAGTACTTTCCTTTCTATAGCACATTCGTTTTTGTTTTCTTTTTTCTTGTCAAATTCTAATCATAGGAATTATTTACTACGGGAAAATGTGTCACTCTCTTGAGCGGATCATGTGCCGAACTTGCTATACTTGCCCCTTGGAAATAAGCTACAAGTTTGTCTTTCCTTTGTATCATTGTAAATTTTCTTTGGCAGGTAATAAGAATGTAACCTTGTATTTGTTTGGCAAATTGCTATCTTATCTGTACTCCTATATGGATCTTTATTAAATACACTACTGGCCATTATAATTGCTACACCAAGAAGAAATGCAGATGATAAACATATATTCATTGGACAAATATATTATACTAGAACTGACATGTGATTACATTTTCACGCAATTTGGGTGCATAGATCCCGAGAAATCAGTACCCAGAACAACCACCTCTGGCCGTAATAACGGCCTTGATACGCCTGGGCATTGAGTCAGAGCTTGGATGGCGTGTGCAGATACAGCTACCCATGCAGCTTCAACACGATACCACAGTTCATCAAGAGTAGTGACTGGCGTATTGTGACGAGCCAGTTGCTCAGCCACCATTGACCAGACGTTTTCAATTGGTGAGAGATCTGGAGAATGTGCTGGCAAGGGCAGCAGTCGAACATTTTCTGTATCCAGAAAGTCCCGTACAGGACCAGCAACATGCGGTCGTGCATTATCCTGCTGAAATGCAGGGTTTCGCAGGGATCGAATGAAAGGTAGAGCCACGGGTCGTAACACATCTGAAATGTAACGTCCACTGTTCAAAGTGCCATCAATGCGAACAAGAGGTGACCGAGATGTGCAACCAATGGCACCCCATACCATCACGCCGGGTGATACGCCAGTATGGTGATGACGAATACACGCTTCCAATGTGCGTTAACCGCGATATCGCCAAACACGAATGCGACCATCATGATGCTGTAAACAGAACCTGGATGCATCCGAAAAAAATTACGTTTTGCCATTCGTGCACTCAGGTTCGTCATTGAGTACACCATCGCAGGCGCTCCTGTCTGTGATGCAACGTCAAGGGTAACCGCAGCCATGGTCTCCGCGCTGATAGTCCATGCTACTGCAAACATCGTCGAATTGTTCGTGAAGATGGTTGTTGTCTTGCAAACGTCCCCATCTGTTGATTCAGGGATCGAGACGTGGCTGCACGATCCGTTACAACCATGCGGATAAGATGCCTGTCATCTCGACTGCTAGTGATACGAGGCCGTTGGGATCCAGCACGGCGTTCCGTATGACCCTCCTGAACCTACCGATTCCATATTCTGCTAACAGTCATTGGATCTCGACCAAGGCGAGCAGTAATGTCGCGATACGATGAACCGCAATCGCGATAGGCTACAATCCAACCTATACCCCAAAGTCGGAAACGTGATGGTACACATTTCTCTTCCTTACATGAGTCATCACAACAACGTTTCACCAGGCAATGCCGGTCAATTGGTGCTTGTGTATGAGAAATCGGTTGGAAACGTTCCTCATGTCTACACGTTGTAGGTGTCGCCACCGGCACCACCCTTGTGTGAATGCTCTGAAAAGCTAATCATTTGCATATCACAGCGTCTTCTTCCTGTCTGTTAAATTTCGCGTCTGTAGCACGTCATCTTCGTGGTGCAGCAATTTTAATGGCCGGTAGTGTAAATAGCCATTTTCTTCCGTATTTCAGTATCTAATGGTCCGTCTCCGGTTACCACTTGATTAGTCTTCACTAATGGGGGTAATAAATACTACTTTAAGCCTCAGAGGTACTACATACCGCGCTCTTTTTATTACTCGTTTTCGTGACTATAGTAACTGTCTGCAGACCCAAGTACTAAAACAAGCAACAGCAGTGGTTGCAGAGGTGGATTGTAACCGTGTGTGACCACCCTCACTGCCCACGTGCCTGACAGTGGACCACATGCCTGTGCAGGGCTACGACACGCTGGTGGGCGAGCGCGGGGCCCAGCTGTCGGGCGGCCAGAAGCAGCGCATCGCCATCGCCAGGGCGCTGGTGCGCCGCCCCAAGATCCTGCTGCTGGACGAGGCCACCTCTGCTCTGGACACCGGCAGCGAGGCCAAGGTGCAGGCCGCGCTAGACAAGGTGAGAGCAACGCACCAAAAGTTAATTCCAGCAACGTGCTTGAACAGAATTCTTGCAGACTTGATTATTTGTACTTCCTTATTTACCACCAGATACGCAGCTTTATTGTGATATGGCGCTCGTAGTGTAGCAGTTCAGAAAGCCAAATGAACAGATGCAAGAACCCGCATCGCCATTCTTGGTCAGGTCTTAATGGAGTTGGTTTCTCGATACCTTCCTCCACCTGTTACGAAGTGACAAGTGTGTATCTGTGTCGCGGGAGTGAATGCTTGTGCAGCGTAGTGTTGAGTTTGTGTTGTTATGCATAAACGGAAGGGAGAGAGTGAAACTCGGTGTCGACATATATCCTGCTCCTCTCGAATAGCACCGAGAGGGCTCTTGAGCTTAACGTTTGCAACAGACGGATGGATCACCATCAACGATGTCATATGCCTTCATTTCAGGAGACACTGCGGAGAGATTTGGAATTTAATATACGATGCTGGTGCAAAGTTTGGTGATCAAGAATTTTACACCAACACCTCTCCTCCAAATATTGCCAGTGAACATTTTATACGAGCAATATTTGAATTGATTTACACTGCTGGCCACCGTAAATGCAACACCCTGAAGGAAGCATCCGAATCAAGTGAAATTTACACCACGGGTTTGCAGCGATGAGATATGCAACTGATTAGAATTTCAGCGCAGACGCACATCACGCGCGTCTGTGGCGCCACCTCATAGCGCCATTTAAGGCTTGGCGATTTCGACGAGTGTACATTCGGCACGTGTGTTTACCTTGTGGTTGTTTCACAAGACGATCAGTTATGCCTCGTAGACAACAGCGCGAACATCGTTTGATCAAGTATCCGAGTTCGACAGAGGAAGGGTAGTGGCTTACCGAGATTGTGGATTATGATACAGAGAAATCGCTAGTCGTGTTGGACGAAACCAAACAACTGTAATGCGGATAAAATGGTTCAAATGGCTCTAAGTACTATGGGACTCAGCTGCTGAGGTCATTAGTCCCCTAGAACTGAGAACTAGTTAAACCTAACTAACCTAAGGACATCACAAACATCCATGCCCGAGGCAGGATTCGAACCTGCGACCGTTCCAGACTGCAGCGCCTTTAACCGCACGGCCACTTCGGCCGGCGTAATGCGGATATGTGACCGTTGGATGCAGGAGGGTACGACGGACCGGCGTGGTCGATCGCATTCACCTCGGTGCACCACTGCACGTGCTGATAGGCAAATTGTGAGCATGGCAGTGACGGATCGCTCAGTGACATCCTGAACCATAGCACAGCACATTGCGTCTGTAACGCATCATCCAGTGTCTGCGCGTACCATTCGACGCCGTTTACAGCAGAGTGGTCTGTCCGCAAGACGTCCATTGCTTCGTCTACCATTGACGCAGAGCCACAGACGTCTCCGTCGCCAATGGTGTGATGACAGACGGATGTGGACGGCAGAATGGAATGACGTTGTCTTTACTGACGAGGCACGCTTCTGTCTGCAGCACCACGATGGTCGGATTCGAGTGTGGAGACACCGTGGAGAGAGGATGCTGGACAGCTGCATTATGCACCGCCACACTGGTCTTGCACCGGGTATTATGGTATGGGGCGGTATTTGATATTACTCTCGCACGCCTCTAGTACGCATTGCCGGTACTTTAAATAGCCGGCGCTACATATCCGAGGTGCTGGAGCCAGTTGTCCTTCCTTACCTTCAGGGCTCGGCCACAGCCATATTTCAACAGGATAATGCGCGACCACACGTGGCACGCATTGTCCAAAGGTTCTTTGTCAATAACCAGATTGAAGTGCTTCCCTGGCCGGCTCGCTCTCCGGATCTTTCGCCGATAGAAAACGTGTGGTCCATGGTTGCTCAACGAGTGACCCAGATTACATCCCCAGCTGCCACACCAGATGATCTTTGGCAACGTGTGGAAGCTGCTTGGGCTGCTGTACCCCAGGAACACATCCAACGTCTCTTTGACTCAATGCCGAGACGTGTGGCAGCGGTGATCTCCAACAATGGCGGCTACTCTGGCTACTGATTCTGGCAGGAACCACATGTCACAGACGTCTGTAAACGTAATCATTTGATACTTGGTCAACATGTTATCTACAAAATAAATTTTGTTGTGCTACCTCTTGTCTTTCTTGGTGTTGCATTTACGGTGGCCAGCAGTGTACTTCCGAGGGCCATCACATAGTTGTGCGCTAGCGATCTCGGCTACGGAAGCAGTTAGTGTTTCAATCACATCCAATTGACATAAAAATGTCAACGTTTCTGGCACCGTTACAGTGGCCTCCTTCTGAGTGTTCCGAGTCTACGTTAGTTTATCCAGTATAGTTTATTTACATTTCTACGCCGTACGATATTTATGCCTACGCGGTTATATCAGTTATATACGCTCTAAGCCATACAATCGCGGAAGGAAAACTTGCCATATGTGCATTTTTTGCGGATCTGCTTACACACAGTGCAAAGAACTCAGCCTCACAGTAAGTACAAGCGGCAGATGCCTTACCGTTTATGAAAGTCATGGGTGTCGATACAGTGATAAATCTGAAGACAAGGATGAAGATTTTTCGCCAGTCAATGAACCCAGTGCAAACCTCTCAAAGTGTCTCTGTGGTTGTGACTGGGACCTATCAGCTGTTGCTCTGCAAGTGATAAAAAATGGAAATGCCGTGTGGCTAGGGCCTCCCGTCAGGTAACCGTTCGCCTGGTGAAAGCCTTTCGAGTGGACGCCACTTCGGCGACTTGCATGCCGATGGGGATGAAATGATGATACTAAGGACAACACAACACCCTGTCCCTGAGCGGAGAAAATCTCCGACCCAGCCGGGAATGGAACCCGGGCCGTTAGGTACGACATTCCGTCGCGCTGACCACTCAGCTACCAGGGGCGGACTGCAGGTGATGATAATAACGCACAATTATTCAGTTCCAGTATCAGAAAATTTGTGTCTCAGCATAAAATATATTTTGCAGACTACTGGAGAGATACTGGCATTACTCAAGAATACATTCAGGACAATAATTATTTAAAAGGAAGCTCTAGTCACGAGCATCAGTAATTCAACTGATGACACTAAGAGTCTGTCTGTCCAATCAAGATAAGAACACTATTACGGTGGCGATTGAAGTAGAGTATAGGAAAGAAGAGTTTCTGATATAGCTATACTGAATAGGACGTTGTTGCAATCTCTGACATTAGATGCCTCGTTTTCCGATGGAATGTCACTCTCTACTTTCGTTGGGAGCGTCAGCGATAACTATCGATCTGAAACGTTGCTGGCAGACGGTGAATCTAGTTTGTACTATCGACTGTGATAGAGACGACCACTGTACGCAGATTCCAGGGAACAAAATTGAATCTTTGCGAATGTTGACGCCACCAGTAAAACACCTGCCTTGTAATAACGACATACAATAAAGCACCCCTGGCAGACTCCAGCTGCCAATGTTCTGCTTGCCTCAAAGTAATAACTAACATCTAGAAAAGTGATCCTCAAATAATTGCTAGTAAGGTTTAAAAAATTCATAGTAATGGAGACATGTGGCTTTGTTGCTTTGTGGTTCTGAGTAACGTATTAAGTAACTTGGTAAATGGTAAATTTAGCGATGCTCCAAACCATCAGAGTAATTATGATGTACTATAGTTACATTCTGCACCTGACTGGGAGTCAAAGTCACTTAGAAGTGTCTAAGCGTTTGACTGTTCTTTTATTCTGCTTTTTTACAATATTGAAATTTCAGATCTGTACTCGTTTTCAAGTGATTCATGGTTATTCCAAAGTAATTTTACACATTGAATGCTGTAGGACATGCCACAATGATCATCCGCAATATATGACCATAAATCGAATATAATATGAACGCCACTTATATGAATACAGACATTATCAGTCGGTGCTCTCACATGTTGTTTTTGGTTGGACACGTTACAACACTTCAGTCATTTTCAATAGCTAGGCTGACCAGATCTCAAAGACAAAAAAACTGTGACTCTTGTGGCTGCAGTTTATACTTAACTTCGTTACTGCACTTAAGCTTGTATTCCATGTCAGATTTTGAAATCTACTACAGGGATACGCCGTTGCAGCAACTGAAAAACCTAGAGCAAGAATGAATTTTCTTTTTGTGAATTGGAAAGAAAAATGTAGGTGCATTACAAATAAGTAAAATTCTTTTCTTCAGAAATAGACTGGATGTATTTTCTGCAATGTTCAGTCACTATTTTAAATAGGTAAAATTTGTTAGTCCTGCAAACTTTGTAATATTATTTATCAGATACAATTTTTCGTTCTAAGATTTACTTTGCTGTATTTATCAGGAGACTGAACGGATTGTAGCAGTTCCTTGTCAGAAAGAAAATAATTATAAAATTCTGTGCAAGAAAACTGAAATGAGTTTTCACAATAATAACAGCTGTTACTTTATTTAAATTAGCACCACCTTTCATCAGCATCTTCTGCAAGGCAGGAAGAAGATACAGCCAACGTGTTTTCCTGTTATGTAACAGGGACTTGTATTCAACTCCAGTAAACTCATGGAATTCTTTTAAGGCTTGGTCTCTTACGGTACAAGTTTTAAAACATTTGTAAATTTTGAACATAGTCACCTCAACATCAATAGACGGACTATTTGCTACTGATTGAACACTACTGTGCAAAACGTTAGCACCACATCGTCGAACATCAACACGTGACTTATTTAGTTTCGCTTAGAGATACTGGTAAACATTGAGTGTTCCATTACGGTTGGCTCCCCCAAAATTGGTATTTGCATTGTCTGCAGAATATGCAATTACTTTGTCCATTAAAACGTATTTGTGTGTCAGCTATTTCGTTTTGAACTTAGATAATAACCAAACTTTTTACTTTTACGTCGCAAGCAGGAATGTAATATCGAAATATTAATAGAATCGTTTTCATTGATTTGAGATTTAATACATCATTCATTGTGGAAACATATTTTTCTTTTTGTGATTCATTAACTATTACTGTAAGAACATGAGTGACAAACAATTAACAACAATTGCTTCACTTTTAGTTCTGGCACAACAATATTTGGGACTGCCGAACAGTTTACGAATCAGAGAAGAAGTACAGTGATTTAATCGAAAGCTATGATTTTGATAGATGACGTGATACGCAAACGTGCTTTCTTCAGTAGCCAGTTTTAATTCAAGCACTCTTGAAGTGTTTCTCTTAAAAAAAGAATTCATCTCCTTGCTACTTGTAGATGTCGATGATGCTTCCTTGAGCTTCTCCTTTTGTAAATCGCTTCTCCTGCCGCGATCTATTGAAAACACCGATCTGCATAACGTACATGCAACTTTACCGTTTATGAAGCTTTCGCAAAGAAATGAATTCTTTCTTTAACCTTTCATTAAATGAACACCTCCAGTTGGGCATTTTCACCAGACACCACACTTCCTTTATTTAATATCCACATTCACTGACTTCTAACAAAACGAGGTAGTAACTTTGTGTGCACAGTTGATCAGCCACCGACTTTTACTTCTAGTCTAGTGCATACATGCCAAGCAATATTCAATAAGCACCGCTAACACGAGCTGCATCGCTCACATTCTTCACAAAATTAACTTCCATTTGGCTGCAGTCCTGTTAGGAGAATGATTCTCTGTTATACCTCCTTTTATTTTGGTTTTAATTGTCTCGACGGCCGAAAAGTAGAAGGTCGGCAAGTTTGGGGCGAGCGTAGGTAATACCTGTTTGTCTTTCCAACACCTCTCATTCTTTCTTTAGGCAGAAGATGAGTTAATCAAATGTGGTATATATTGTGAAAATAAATATTTCCATAACGTTCTTCTTCTAGGAAATTTGTTTTACACAGATATTTAATTAAATGAGAAATATTATTCCTCTCATTTCCTTTCTCGACACAAAACCGGGACAATTGTGTGTGCCAATTATTATTTCGGGACACCGTGACATTTATGTGAAAACCGGGTCTTTCCCGGCAAAACCGGGACGTCTGGTCAATATCCCTACGAAACTAGAGACAATATACAAAAATGCTCTTGTCAACGTTGTAAGTAGGCTGTTTAGGTTTTCATATTGGTAACGCCACGTAGCACTCTGTGTGAGAATCACTGGCTGTGCTGTGTGCAGTCTGTGGCTAGTTTGTATTGTTGTCTGCCATTGTAGTGTTGGACAGCGGCAGCTGGATGTGAACAGCACGTAGCGTTGCGCAGTTGGAGGTGAGCCGCCAGCAGTGGTGGATGTGGCGAGAGAGATGGCGGAGTTTTGTAATTTGTCATGAACTGATATATATATTATGACTATTAAGGTAAATACATTGTTTGTTCTCTATTAAAATCTTTCATTTGCTAACTATGCCTATCAGTAGTTAGTGCCTTCCGTAGTTTGAATCTTTCATTTAGCTGGCAGTAGTGGCGCTCGCTGTATTGCAGTAGCTTGAGTAACGAAGATTTTTGTGAGGTAAGTGATTTGTGAAAGGTACAGGTTAATGTTAGTAAGGGCCATTCTTTTGTAGGGATTTTTGAAAGTCAGATTGCGTTGCGCTAATAAAAATATTGTGTGTCAGGTTAAGGACAGTCTTGTATAAATTTTTCAAAGCGGACGTTTCATTAGTTCTAAGTTGAACTGATGTTGCATTGTGAGATAATATTGGTAAGATATGCCATATAAGTAGCTCGTTCATATTTGATTCGTAATTGGTGCTTACCGGTCTATGCTCACATATAGTGTTTATTGGTTGAATCGGTTTCGACACTTAATTCTTTTTCAACAGCCCTATGAAACAAGACACAATAGGCAACATACACACTTATCAATACTACATCAAAAATTAGATAAACACATAATTACACTACATAAATAATAGTGACGCAGCCATGTGCTAAGAAATATGATGGGATAACTTTAATTTGCATAGTGTAGTTAGGTCTAATTTGATAATGTAACGTTATGAAACGTCCCCTTTGAAAAATTTATACAAGACTGTCCTTAACCAGACACACAATATTTTTATTAGCGCAACGCAATCTGACTTTCAAAAATCCTTACAAAAGAATGGCCCTTACTAACATTAACCTGTACCTTTCACAAATCACTTACCTCACCAAAATCTTCGTTACTCAAGCTACTGCAATACAGCGAGCGCCACTACTGCCAGCTAAATGAAAGATTCAAACTACGGAAGGCACTAACTACTGATAGGCATAGTTAGCAAATGAAAGATTTTAATAGAGAACAAACAATGTATTTACCTTAATAGTCATAATATATATATCAGTTCATGACAAATTACAAAACTCCGCCATCTCTCTCCGCACATCCACCACTGCTGGCGGCTCACCTCCAACTGCGCAACGCTACGTGCTGTTCACATCCAGCTGCCGCTGCCCAACACTACAATGGCAGACAACAATACAAACTAGCCACAGACTGCACACAGCACAGCCAGTGATTCTCACACAGAGTGCTACGTGGCGTTACCAATAAGAAAACCTAAACAGCCTACTTACACTAACAGTTGACAGATCTACAGATATATTTCATCTCTGACGCAGACACGGATACTTCATATTGTATCAGCGATTCATCATGTTTACAACTGCGTCAGGAGTTGCATTGTGTTTTGGACTGTTGTTGAACTGAGAACTAACGTTGGTTTTAAATAACAGATAGGTGGCGCTGACGCGGTGTTCGTTGTATGGTCATTTGTTGCACATGATCTTCTTGCCATCTGCTACGGCTACAGTGCAGCGTCCCTCGTCCATTAACGTCCTACTCGCAAATAACTGATTCCCGCAGAGTTTCGGACGATACTACTGCATTCGCACTGAAGTGAATGTCATGGATCCATCACGCTATTACAGAAATGCATATATATACACGAGCAGTGTCTGTTCTGTCGGACACGTGCAACGGAACAGACACCACTCGTATACACACACATGTCAGTAGTTTATAGTAGCTATCCGTGATTGTGCTAATGTGAGATAACTACGCTCTGATTAAGGGATACTTTTGGATTTAACTGTTTCAAGTTAACTGATGTTATTATGTCATTCGTATGACGACGTGTACTTCTAACTATTTCTGATTTCTGTCCGAGTACCCACCTATTCCTCGGCACTCGGTCGCATCCAACACCAGATATGGCAGTTAACCTCAACCACTGTCCTTACACAGAGTTAGCTAATATATGATTGCACGAATCTTGGTTGGGCAATGAATTTTAGACATTAGCGCTATTACAGCAAGGGAAGATGCGCCAATATTGGCGTAGTGTGAGAGTACTTGGCACTTCACGGTAAGGCATCCGTCGGATAGGGATGATACGTATGGCGGCCTCATTGGTGTTAATAGATTGGACGAGATTATATACTGGCACCTAGTTTTACTATCCCGTGTTTTCATTAGAATCAATAGCAGAAACACGATGCGATACTACACACACACTCGCCAAACTCAACGACTCTCTCCGTTAACATAGTGACACTTCCGATACTAAAGTGGCGCGGAAAGAGTTGCATCAGGAAATAAGCCACTGCAAAAGCAATGTAAACAGGTTTGTTTCCTAGGAGACAGAAAACATCGCAGAATAGTTAGTAAAAAACTGGTAGGCGATTCTGATATTGTCTTCGCTGTTGTTATTGCACTTGGACTTCTCCACTGGTGACAGGACTTCTTAAAGTATGTCTCGTTTTTCCAGGCCAACAGAAATAATACAACATTGTTCCAGTATTCTTCTGCTGATAACTAATTACTTATTATAGTTATAAGGATTTTACCATAATTCCTGACAAATTCACGTTTGCAATCGTGCACCACATATTCAGAGTGGTTCAAAAAGTGTAAGTTGGTTAATTAGCATTACTTCCTAATTAATTTGCCGAAACATGTCATATTTTGCTGTTGTCTGTCAGTTGCCACATATCTTTTATTTTGTTGCATGATAGTCGCCACAGAAGTGTTGTTTTGCTTTTTTCCATGTTCGACACCACACAAGCGTTGTTTTGTACATGGCTAGTACAAGGCTGACATTCGATTAAAGAAAAATAGTTTTGAACTGGTAAATTAAGTATGAAAACATTAATGAGGTTCAACACCAATGGAAATATGAGTTTCAAACAGAGACATCGACAAGTGTAACAGTTGCACACATTTGAAACAAGTTTGAAGTCGAAGGCTGTGTTATAGATGTTCACAAACAATGATACGGAAACCCTCTAGCAGCAACACGTCCAGCGATTTCCCGTACTGTGTTACAACAATTCGCTCGGTCATGACAGATGTCTGAGAGACAGCGAGCCCCTGAAACCACTCTGAGCCGCTCAGGCGTTCAGCGCGTTTAGAAGACTGCGAAGTTTAAGCGCTACATCCCAAGACCAAATACACTAAACGAGGACAACGCATATCGTAGAATGTAGAACTGCGAGTGGGTTAATAGTACGGCGCACGGAGATGAAGCGTTTGTAGAGGTAATTGCGTGGTCTACTGCGGTGCACGTTAATGCGGTGGTACAGAAAACCGGCACAGTTGCGCCTAATGGGTTGCAGCAAATTGGCACTTCAATGTGAAAAGAACCGTAAGTTTATCGGGAGTGAATCTGTGGTGTGGGGTATCTTATCGGGCTTTGATCGGGCCATTTTTCTCTGAAGGCACTGTTAGCAGTGAGATTTAACCAGAGAAACTTGAGACATCTATTTTATCTCCCGATCGTGAATTGCATGGGGACGAAAGGCTTTACGATTTTAATTTACTTTGTCGCTACCAGTTTCAACGCTTCATTGCGTCATCTTCAGGCCTGTATGCATAAAACATTAAAGATAGCATTATCAGCTTATCAATCAAGTTACATAGAAACAGATTAAAACAGAATGAGAACAATGGCAAGACTCTACAATGAATTTACACCGAGCATCTGACAGAAAGAACAGATAAATCCATTGTCACATATCTAAAATGTACCATCACGAATTTCCACTCAATACATTGTACAATTATACTATCTATTAAAACTTCTTTAAATACTAATCATGAGTTTTATCTGACAGTCGGACATGCATTATCCGCACAATCCTGAAACAACTTACTGTAAGACAAAATAACTGTAAAAGGTGATGAAAGGAAGGAAACAATACCTCACAAAGAAGTAAAAACAAGGAACATGACCTATGTGTCGTGTCAAAGTACGTATAAAGTGCTTATTTGTACACAGATAAGGGGCACACACTACGTCATATCTACAAAATGAACGTCCAAGACGTGGTATAAACTGAATGTAGGACCCATATACATAGAAAAATGGTTCAAATGGCTCTGAGCACTATGAAACTTAACATCTATGGTCATCAGTCCCCTAGAACTTAGAAGTACTTAAACCTAACTAACCTAAGGCCATCACACAACACCCACATATATAGAACGTATACATAGAAGGTATAAGCTGATAATGCTATCTTTAATGTTTTATGCATACAGGCCTGAAGATGACGCGATGAAGCGTTGAAACTGGTAGCGACAAAATAAATTAAAATCGTAAGGACGGCTGTAGGTGTTATTATTTTGTGTCACGATAGTAAACGGCCGTCATCGCAGACACCTCCTGCTAAAAGGATGGATATACGAAAGAAAGGCTTTACTTTCAACAAAACGGTGTCCCACCCCACTACCATAATCGTGTCAGGGAGTGCCTCCACAAAATTCTATCCTCACGATGGACAGGTGCAAGAGATTCTGTCAAGTGTCCACCACGTTCTCCAGATTTAACGACTCTGAAATTTACCCGATGGGTAACACTAAAGGACGTCGTTTATCGACACAAAAACTACCCACACTGGATGAACGTCGAGGATGCATAGAACATTCATGTACAGGTATCCAACTGGAAACGTTATAGTCAGTAGGTAGTGCAGAATTTCTGCGACATCACCTCTGTAAGGATGTTAATGGTGACCATTTCCAACACCTGCACTGATTTCAATAAGTTTAAGCTACACTTTCAAGGAAAATGAGACGTTTTCGTCAATTAATTTAGAAGTTATGTGTAACTAAAGAGTGTATTCATTTTCTGGGCTTCTCTGTGTTTGTCGCCTTTTGAAACTCTCTAGTTCCAACTCTTTCAGGCCAGCGTTGGACGCACGACCATCATCGTGGCACACCGACTGTCAACCATCCGCAACGCGGACAGGATCGTGGTGATCAGCGGAGGCTCCGTCGTCGAGGAGGGTCCGCACGACGCGCTCATGGCACTGCAGGGCCATTACCACAACCTCGTCACCACACAGGTCACCGACTCTGAAGACACTTCTAAATCTTCAAATGAATCTGCAGGTAAGCCTCTTAGAGCCCGTCGTGCGTTCACAGCCGCTTAGAGACAGTTACGAAGAACGAGTGTCCTCGCCTGTTACCCATTTTCCAGCGTTTTTAAAGAAGGGTGCATACAGTTGTAGTTGCGTCATGTCCAGGAAACTAAAAGTATACTCACCGTATCTTGCTACTCTGATTACACTTTGCATGGCACATATTACGTTCCAATATATGTCCAGAAAGCTTGATGAGTAGATCACTTCTCTATGGAAACGTACACTATGTGAGCAAAAGTATCCAGACACATCCAAAAACATACGTTTTTCATATTAGGTGCGTTATGCTGCCACCTACTGCCAAGTAGTACACCATATCAACGACCTCAGTAGTCATTAGACATCGTGAGAGAGCAGAATGGGGCGCTCCGCGGAACCCACGGGCTTCGAACGTGGTCAGGTGATTCGGTTCACTTGTGTCATACGTCCGTACGCGAGATTTCCACACTACTGAACTTCCCTAGGTCCACTGTTTCCGATGTGATAGTGAAGTGGAAACGTGAAGGGACACGTAAGCACAAGAGCGTACAGGCCGACCTCGTCTGTTGACCGCCGACAGTTGAAGAGAGTCATACTGTGTAATAAGCAGACACCTATTCAGACCATCACACAGGAATTCCAAACGGCATCAGGATCCACTGCAAGTACTATGAGGGTTAGGCGGGAGGTGAGAAAACTGATTTCATGGTCGAGCGGCTGGTCATAAGCCACACATCACGCCGGTAAATACCAAACGACGTGGCTGGCTCTGAGCACTATGGGACTTAACATCTATGGTCATCAGTCCCCTAGAACTTAGAACTACTTAAACCTAACTAACCTAAGGACATCACACAACACCCAGCCATCACTAGGCAGAGAAAATCCCTGACCCCGCCGGGAATCGAACCCGGGAACCCGGGCGTGGGAAGCGGGAACGCTACCGCACGACCACGAGATGCGGGCACTAAACGACGTCTCGCTTGGTGTAAGGAGCGTAAACATTGGACGATTGACAGTGGAAAAACGTTGTATGGAGTGACGAATCACGGTACATAATGTGGCGATCCGACGGCGGGGTGTTGGTATAGTGAATGCCCGGTGAACCTCATCTGCCAGCGTGTGTAGTGCGAACAGCAAAATTCTGGTGTGGTCGTGTTTTTCAAGGAGAGGGCTTGCACCACTTGTTAGTTTGCGTGGCACTATCACAGCACAGCCCTATATTGACGTTTTAAGCACCTTCTTGTTCCCACTGTTGAAGAGCAATTCGGGGATGGCGATTGCATCTTTCAACACGATCGAGCACCTGTTCATAATACACGGCCTGTGGTGGAGTGGTTACACGACAATAACATCCCTGTAATGGACTAGCCTGCATAGAATCCTGACTTGAAGCCTATAGTACACCTTTGGGATGTTTTGGAATGCCGACTTCGTGGCAGATCTCAACGACCGACATCGATACCTCTGCTTAGTGCAGCACTCCATGAGGAATGGGCTGCCATTCCCCGAGGAACCTTCCAGCACCTGATTGAACGTATGCCTGCGAGAGTGAAAGCTGTCATCAAGGCTAAGGGTGGGCCAAGATATTGAATTCCAGAATTACCGATGGAGGGCGCCACGAACTTGTGAGTCATTTGCAGCCAGGTGTCCGGATACTTTTGATCATATAGTGTATATTAAAAATTGCCGCATGCGCATGAAGTGACGAGGCGAGAAGTGTCACTATCGTCGTCTACACTGAACAGAAGCATATTATTCGCTTACTACAGCCAGGGAACACAGTACTATGAAGATTCGTACTATAACAGGAAGCAACAACAGAAATTATTGTAAAACGCGACAACAGCTATAGAAACATAAGCCGTGAAGGAGAAAAATTATTTGTTATTAAATTACTGATGTATTTCCTTAGAGTAATCGTCTAATGTACACTGATGTGGCTAAAAATCGTGTTAGACCTCCATTTGCCACACGTAGTGCAGCAGCTCGACGGTTGGAAGTCCCTGCAGAAATGCTGCGCCATGTTGCCTGCATAGCCGTCCATAGTGCGAAAGTGTTGCAGGTACATGATTTTGTGTAGGCACTCACCTCCCGATTATGATGTGGCTAAAAATCGTGTTGGACCTCCATTTGCCACACGTAGTGCAGCAGCTCGACGGTTGGAAGTCCCTGCAGAAATGCTGCGCCATGTTGCCTGCATAGCCGTCCATAGTGCGAAAGTGTTGCAGGTACATGATTTTGTGTAGGCACTCACCTCCCGATTATGGGCCATAAATGTTCGATATGATTCGTGTCGGCCGATCTGGACGGCCAAATCATTCGTTCTAACTGTCCAGAATGTTCTTCAAACCAATCGCGAACATCTGCGAAGTGTTTACGTGACGCATTGTCATCCATAGAACTGTCATCATTGTTTGGGAATATGAAGTTCGTCAATGACTGCAAATGGTCTCCAAGTAGCTGAACACAACCATTTCCAGTCAGTAATTGATTCAGCTGGACCAGAGGACCCAGTCCAGTCCTTGTAAACACAGCACGCACCACTGTCGTGGCACCACCAGCTTGCACAGTGACGACTTTGGTCCATGGCTTCATGGAGTTTGCACCTCATTCGAACACTACCATCAGTTCTTACCAACTGAAATCGGGACTAATCTGGCGAAGCCACGGTTTTCCAGTCTTCTAGGGTCCAACCGATATGGTTACGAACCGAGAGTGTCGTTGCAGGCGATGTCGTTCTGTTGGCAAACGCACTCGCCTCGGTCGTCTGCTGCCATAGCCCATTAACGAAAGATTTCATCTCACTGTCCTAACGGATACGCTCATCATACCTCCAACAACGATTTCTGCTGTTATTTCTCGCAGTGCTACTTATCTGTCAACGCTGACAATCCTATACTAATGCCGCTGCTCTCGATCGTTAAGTCAGTGCAGTAGGCCACTGCGTTGTTCGTGGTGAGAGGTATTTCGGTATTCTCAGCACACTCTTGCCACTGTGGATCTCGGAATATTAAATTTTCTAACGGTTTCCGAAATGGAATGTCTAGCTGCAACTACTGCTCCGCGTTCAGTGTCTGTTAATTTCCGTCGTGCAGCCATAATCACGTTGGAAACCTTTTCACTTGAATCACCTGAGTACAAATGACAGGTCCGCTATAGCACTGCCCTTTTATACCTCGTGTAAGCGATACTGTCGCCGTCTGTACATGCGCATATGGCTATCCCATGACTATTGTCACGTCACGCGACGTTCTGAGCCGCGGCCTTTTCTCCACATGTCACTCTGTTGTTTGAAGCGTTGCCGACCCCGAGGGTGACGTCGCAGGGCGCTACAGTTTTTTACCATTACAGAGAAAGGTTGTAGGCACCTTTGAACCAAATTTCAAACTTACGGGTCACAATGAGCGACTGTTTTCGGCCGGCCGAAGTGGCCGTGCGGTTAAAGGCGCTGCAGTCTGGAACCGCAAGACCGCTACCGTCGCAGGTTCGAATCCTGCCTCGGGCATGGATGTTTGTGATGTCCTTAGGTTAGTTAGGTTTAACTAGTTCTAAGTTCTAGGGGACTAATGACCTCAGCAGTTGAGTCCCATAGTGCTCAGAGCCATTTGAACCATTTGACTGTTTTCGGGTTTCGAAGAAGTGGTATTTTCTTGGGCAGTCTGTTTTCTGTACGCCCTGTAGTTTTCGTGCAGTCGTATTTGGAAATTCCAGAGGTATGTATGAATAACCCTGTATTGGATACATAACACCATTTCCAGTGTTAATTTGTACAGCAGCCGTTACATTTATTATGTGTTAGAATCGGTGGCTGTGCCCCATTTTCGAGGTGTCTGTGACGTTATATTTTCAACAAGATAGCGCAAGAATTTTTTTGCTCTTTCTGTGCTAACCTAGCTCGATAAATGGCACCCTGAACTACTTCCTGGGTCATCACATACTAAAGACCCCTCACCCATCGAAAACACACGTTGTATTGGAGACCATCATTCCACCAGTCGATTGACTATATCTGGAACAGACCTGCATCTGTCACGCAAGACCATTTCGACTCCATACGGGCGGGCAACAGAGCTGTTGCTGCTGGCAGAGGTGACTGATCTGTTTTAAGATTTAGATTGCGCGTACCGCTGAATCATATACAAATTTAATCAGGTGTTCTGCCCACTATACTGTACGCATGCAGTAAGTAAAATTTTGTTGCAACTTTGGTATCCAGTAGGGTAGATGTGAATGGCGTAGAAGTGTCACGTGGAACCGGTGGTTGCAGACGCGAGCCGCGTGAGGCCGGAACGCCTGCTGAGTGTGCGCAGTGACGCGTCGTCGGCTGCGGGGGAGGAGGAGGCGGAGGAGCAGGAGATGAACCCCGCACTGCGCGCCGCCGCCGAGAGGTACGCCGAGCAGCCGCCGCAGCCGGTGGGCGTGCTCGAGGTGATGCGCCTCAACAGCCCCGAGTGGCCGCAGCTTGCTATCGGCACCGTCTTCTCCATAGTCGCCGGCTGCGCCATGCCCGTCTTCGCCGTACTCTTCGGTGACGTCATCGGGGTAAGGGAATGAGCCACATTTTGACGACTAGCCCTATTTCTTTACGAATGGGTACCAAACAAATTTGTGTGGACAACCAAGTAATGCTATCCACACGTCCCTTAAGCCGTCGGCACACGGACCGTGCATCCGAACGTTGAGCGTTGAGCGTGCCGAGTTTCTGACGTCATAGCGTGGAATAGCACGTTCGGGAGTCTTTCCGAACGTGGGGAGCAATATCTGGCGTGTCAGATATTCTGAGCGTGCGTCTCAGCGTTGACCAATGAGATGGCAGAACGCCACCTACTCACACGCACGCCGTCTGCCTTCAGTTCAGAGTTGTGAGGCGCCATATTGGGATTCATTTCAAGCCTATATGTATATATGCCGTTTCTCAGCACCATCAAATTGAGAATCACTGGAAACCCGTTGTTAACTGTGTTATTCGTTCCAATAAAATAATGAGAAACATCACATTCGTGGCAAAAGAATTGTTGCAACTTGCGTATTGTGAGAGCAGGCTATTTGAAGGCAGCGACACACTGAAGATCCACCCAAACCGCATTGTTCTTGGTACAATTTGTTATAGTTAAATTTCAATTAAGTAACAAAATTATCTACGATTAAAGTTTTTAGCAAGAGGTAACACAATATGGCTAAGGCTACAGAGTGTATTGTTGATTCAGCGTAATGAGCAACGACTCTGACCATTAATGAGTTTCCGTTAGGGCGGTGGTTCGCGTCGTAACACTCCCAAAATTTTTTTCCTAACATTCGCGTTTTTATTAGGTTCTGATACTTTATTATTAGTTTAATATATGTTATAATATTTGAAGTTATGTAAATATAAGCTCACCTTTTTTTTAGGGGTGACTTGTTCGATTGGCTTAATCTACAGAACAGCTTGCGCTACTTGTATAAAGATATTTTACTCCTTTTTCTTTTACGCTTCGTAATTTACATGTTGCAAAGATTCTGCTACTGGGTAGGAACAGTGATCAAGTAAGACTGACCTTGGGGTTTTACTAAAATGTGGGAATGATGAAATAATGTTTATCTTATGCGGAGTTTTCCATATTTGTACCGCACTGTTTGTAATGGAACTTTTATAAGCCTGTGTCCTTACTGATTGGACGTGGTACTTTCCTTTTCGTGGACAATGAAGGAAATGTGCATTTTAATAGAGCTAACGTGAGAATTTTACTCGCGCCCGTTGAGTAAACAGTGTGATTTACGAACTAGAAACGTGGCTCAACTGCCGCTGGAGTGTGTTGCAATCGCGTATACCACGTTGGGGCCCATGTACCTTATGCACAAGTCGCATCGTTCTTGAGTGTTCAGCAGCACGTTGAACTTGGCACGCTCAACGTTGACGTTCGACAGCGCGATCCGTGTGCCGACGGTTTTATTCGTACCTCCAAGCGTATCCGCAAGTCTTTGATCTGTATGCACTCGTAACTCCGCCTCCCTAAATGAATGATCAGCATGTCTGCAGTTCTGGAGCTCAGTTCCCGGTACTGTCAGCGGGAGGATGGAGGGGGTACAGTCAGTCTCGGCGTATATGCTATGATCTCTGCTTCCAGAGATGTTTGTGTTATGAGGCTCTTCTCTTTTCTTTTCCTCTTCGTCACTGAAGACCATTGTCTGAATCTTGTTCCTAAACAAACACGTGTTATACGTGTCCATTGCATTGATGTTTGCTTCTTTTAGGTTTCGGTTGTCCACTCAGCTTTTTAAATTTTCTAAATATTTGCTTCGTCGGTCTGTCATCATCCAGTCCATCCAAATTTCCGAAGAGCGACAGTCTTCTTTTGCACGTTGTGTTTATTCTCTGCATGTTGATAGAGTTCTTTGTGAGGTTGTGGTCTTTTCAATTCTGTGTCAGTTGCACTTGGGCTAATTTTGCGTCTAAGCAATCTTCTTTCCATATTCATAAATTTGTTTATGCCGCCTTTGCGCATTAGTTTTTGCGTCTCCCCGCCATAAAGAGTCTCAGGTCTGAGTATTATTGCAGAATGTGTACGGAGACCTGGCAGTGAACAAAAGCACGGTGATTCGTGGGGCAGGGAATCTGTCTTCAAACAGCAACCTACCCGATCTCGTGCGCGCCGACCGGCCGCACGCAGCTGTGATTCCTGCAATGTTAGAACGTGCGGACACACCCATTCGATGTGATCGTCGGATCACAAATATCTCGCTGTTCAAATAGCTACAAACAACTCTGGGCACATGAGAAGAGCTCACGAAACCTCACGGAACTCTTCTTTCTCATCCGCCCTACAGCTCGGATTTCGCACCTTCCGACTTCCACCTGTTTGGCCCAACGAAGGATACACTCTGCGGAAAGCAGTACATGTATGAGGTTATTGATCCACGAAAACGTCGGCTCCGACGTCGAGAAGTACAGTGGTACCAGGCCCTCCCAGTACGGTGGCGTAAGGTCGTCGTACTGAACGCAGATTCTGTTGAAACTAATTTTTTGTAGCCAAGAAAGTGGAGAATAATATGGTGTATAGAAATCCTGAATAAGACCAACCAGTTTCCAGGAAAAAATGTTTTATTTATTGAACGCCTTCTGAGTAATGTTTAATTATTCCAGTGTTCTGGAATACAATGTTCATCTTATTCGCTCTTTTATGTAGACTTCCTTTGACTTGTTGTTTATACTTAGCCATTCATGTAAATATTTGAATGAGCTCACTTTTATGATTTTGCACTGATTTTTGAATAATTTCTGTGGAATATTTTCAATAATTGTTCTAAATTCTGTCTCCGACAGAAGTAGCATTTTCTGTGTGTCTGGTACCAAGGCAGTGCCATATGCGACTGTCAGGCAGCCCTTATTGACGTTATCTTTTTGGTTTCCCAGTTCGCTGCACTTTCGTTCTCGGTTATCAGTCTTCTGAATAGTTCGATGCGGCCCACCATGAATTCCTCTCCTGCGCTAACCTCATCATCTCAGAGTAGCACTGGCACCCTGTCTCCAATTTTTATCTCAAAGTTTTTGGAGAGCTAAAATACCGATCAGTGTTGGTAACATTGATTATTAAAAACTAAAAATCACACGTCATAATCGTAATCGGTTACGATTTTATCAAAAAGAATCTTCAGACCATGTCTCATCAGGTAGTGAGCAGAGACGACGGTGGAGCATTGTTAAGGGGGACACCAGTGGAGATGTATGATGGAGGAAGTAATACGTTGTTCGACTCTTCCTAGGACGTACTCTCTCGACATTTTAGTAGTGAACCTCTCCGTGATGCGCAGCGTCTCTCTTGCCACGCGTGCCATAGGAGTTTGTTGAGCACATCTGTGGTGCTTTCGTGTCCATTAAACGATCTCGTGAAGAAACGTGCCACTCTTCGTTGGATCCTCTCGAACTGTTCTGTCAGTTCTACCTTATAAGGATACCAGAGTGATGAACAATACTCACGAACCTGTCGGACAAGTGCTTTGTTAGCGAGTAAATTGGTAAGTGAATTACATTTCCTTCAGTTTCTTCCTATGAATCTGGAATTATTTGTTTTATGTGGTAATTCCATTTTAGGTCTGTTCTAGTTATTTTACTGTAATTACTTTGCCCAATGATCCGTCAGTAAGGTCTATTTGTAGAGAATGGGTTTATTCAACCATTTATGACCAATATATCACATATATTCACGTTCAAGATCAACTAACAGTCCCTGCACCATAAATAGAACTTCTGCAGGTACTGTCTCATGTCGTTGCTATTCTACGACTGACGTATTACAACGAAACGTTTCTGTACTTCAGCGCTGCAAGTGCCTCCTTCAGGTACCTGGAAAACTGTAGCGGTATGTTTCTCCATGTAATTATCTCCCCGGGAAGCCATGAACAAATTTCATAATGTACCTCTGGAGTGATGGAGGGGGGAGGAGTGGAGGTGAAGGAGAGGATGATGAAAAAATATCTTCGTGAACAGAATTATGTAGTCAATCAGATAATTAAAAATGGCCAATATGTAAGAGCGTCACAGTACACATCATTACCTTTATCGTAGCTACGGTTTATGGAATATGTAAAAACAGTAAAATGATCAGATGCAAATAATTTATATGGCATGGATCATTCGAATGCTTCAGCGACCTGGTAACTACACGTGCATCACCAGAATAATGTAATAAGCAAACAGTTGTTTAGGTACACACGGGTTGCTCTACTGCTTGGTAATCTGGTCAGCTGTACCATTCAATTCGTCTGTTACAGCAAGTTCAATTACCTACACAGACTAACGAAGGAAAAATCTTACAGTTTTCACAAGTCTGAGATACAGTTAGTGTACCAGGCACAAGACGTTAGTGACAACAAGATGAATGGTGATCATAGAATTAAGGTACTGTACACATTTGTTACTCCTGACGTTACAAAACCAACCTGCAAAAGGTTAGCCATCTAACGGGAAGTAAAGCGATACTATTTAATTGTGTGTTTCTGTTTCAGACACTCAGCTTGCAAGATGGAGATCAAATGCGGAAAGATACGAATCGCTACTGTGTGCTCTTCGTTATTGTTGGCGTTGTCATAGGATGCAGCTATTTCTTGCAGGTAATGTTTAAGGCATAACGACTGGATAAATTCAAAATGGTTCAACCAAATCAAATTTTATCCTTTAAAGGAAAAAATGGTATATTACAAGGCAAAAACTACGCCACGCTGTTTTTATCAACATTAATAAGATACGAAGATAGCTATACAATTTGTGAGGTAACCTATGATTAATTCAATCATAAATAGAGCGAGTGCGACATTGTAGTTTCGGAGCCTGTAGAAACATAGGATTCTAAAAGCTAGCTACCAATGTCCTAATTATGTCTGATAAAGGATATATGTTGAGTACGTGCTACTTATTTAATATCTTTCATATGATAGGAGAAACCATAGAAAAGGTGAGAGCATTCAAATATTTGGGAAGTATGGTGAAGGAAGATAAGCATTGTGAACAGGACACCAAAGTCAGAATGGCTAGCAAACTCAGAAAAGACTCTTAGCAAGTGATTTACACAGAGTTAAGGAAGTGACTAGTGAAATGCCTGATGTGGAGCGCGGCCTTCTACGGGACAGGAGCATGAACACTGAACAAGCAGGAAGGGAGGAGAACTGAAGCTTGTGTAATGTGGATATAGCGCAGCCTGGAGAAAGTATGGAGAAAATCAACTGGACTGATAAAGTCAGGAATTAGGAGGTACTGAGAAGAGCTGGAAAAGGTCGGAGGATGTTGCTGACAGTGAAGAATAGGATAACAGGCTGCATAGCACATAATTTGAGACGAGATTGCTTCTACTAGAAGCAACTGAACGTTTTAGTCCGAGGAAGAGAGGGAAGGTCAGAAGAAGACATCAGAATCCGGATGACGTAAGTTGACCTCAAGGAAGGTACCACAGAATGAAGAGAAAATCAGAGCACAGAGAAGCATGGAAGGCTATGAAGCCTAAACCTGGCGCAAGGCCGATAACCAAATGATAACGATGATAAACTGACCTGTTAGTCTTAAATTAATTGTCTTAAAACTGTGCTAAATGTGGTATAACTGTATGGTTCTGAGCACTATGGGACTTAACTTCTGAGGTTATCAGTCCCCTATAACTTAGAACTACTTAAACCTAACTATCCTTGTGGTATCTTCTAGATTTTGACGAATGGTCGCGATACTAGAATTTGAAGATCGTCTGGTGCCTGTTGATGAGACTACATATAGTGTATGTAAGCTTGGCATGATGTTAAGTGGAGGTATATCCGCTATACCTCATTATTACTCTAGCATTTTGTATTGCAGTCTAATGTCGCATTAGTCTGTATAACGATTACCGAGTTTTTCAGATTTTGAACACGTTCAGATCCGTCGTAGTCGCAGAGAAACCGGTCAGTTTTATCTGTTTTACGCAGCCTTTATAGTTCTCCTTTCTAATTCACGACTTTTCAATGTATGTGCCCTAGAGACTTCTGGCAGCTGCGCGTAGCACATAAAAGTAACGGATTGCTCTGCGACTACAGTGGATCTGAAGACGTTTAAAATTTGAATGAAAGCGGTAATCATTATTTACACAAATGTAACAGTATGTTGCTATTCGGAATGTTAGAATACTATATGCCATACTCACATCGATTTCGAATTAACTAAGTATCTAAATAAATTTTGATACTGACTTGTGGAAATATTGGCAGCACTACTAAAATAAATTGGACATTTCAAAACGCCCGTTCACATGTCCTATCGACAATGGATTACTTTCTGCGGTGGCTCCGCGAAAAAATGATTGGCAAGAAATAACGAGTCTTGTAGAGTGTTTGTAACAACTGTTGTCAGACTACCTCTTCGACTATTCTGTTGCCTACAGCTTCATTGACATTAGCTCCGTGTGTCCAATAAATGTTGTGGGTGCCTCACCTAACAGAAGAGCGATGAATGTGTGCTTGTGTTCGTACGGTTACAGATTTTCATGTACGGCATAGCTGGAGAGAAGCTGACGATGCGAGTCCGAAGCCTCATGTTCTCGGCGATGCTGCGCCAGGAGGTGGCCTGGTTCGACGACAAGAACAACAGCACGGGAGCGCTCTGCGCCCGTCTCTCCGGTGACGCTGCCAGCGTTCAGGGGGTGAGTACGAACTCACTCGTAACTGAAGGGGTGCAGGCGTTCCGTGCCCGACTTCGTGTTGTGTAATTCCACAGTGCATTAGCAGTCTTATGATGTCCTCAGCTTACTCTCTTTTCTGTGAAAGCCTTTATTATGGTTTTTGTTTTATCTAGATAACCCAGCCTAAGGGATTACAAAATTCTACGTATTACTACTGCAACACAACTCTTTACTACTAACTACACCTGTAGCTACCTTATCCTCGATGGCTGGTACTCTTGAATATTAATGCTTACTTTTTCTATATTTGTACTCCTAACTCCTACAGTGACTACGCATTATACAGGGTTGTCGGAAACAGAATGAAAAGCTTGTAATGGTGTTTGAAGATGGGTTGTGCTGGGAAGTAGTTGTTAAGGCAAAAAATCGTTACGTTGCGCCCTATCTGAGTTAATTAGCACTGAAGTTAGCCAATCATGCCGTTGCGCACACAAATACAGGCGGCCCTCTAGAGACAGTGTCGCCAAATGTGTTATTCGCTTGGTTTCCTAAAACCGAACAAGAAAGTGATACCAAAATTGGACTTCGGACGGTAATAAGGATCGAATCCGAGCCACAGCCTGAGCAGTCTCTTGCGCTGTCATCTAGTCTACGAGAACAACTGACAAAAATTCTGTCTGACGGGCTGCTTGAATTTGCGCACTCAACGGCCTGATTGGCTAAGGTCATTACAAGCTCTTCTTTCCGATCACACAGTGCTTCTTCCAGTTTGTCACAATTGCACAGTGGTTTCAGACAAACTCTTCCCTGTATCAGATTTATGTCATGACGAATAGGTACTTCCAGGTGGACAACTGTTAACTGTAAACATGGGGGTGTCAATAAATTATGACATTTGTGGACCATCAGAACACCACGTTTGGTTGAAGCTGAACAGTACTAATCACGCAATTAATTTTCGCTTGGAATAAACGTTCGCATGATGGTTCTCATAAAATGAGTCTCTCTTTTCTATTTACAGTTTTATTGTAGTTACAGCACTACTGGACATGAAATTCTTTCTAAAGTACTGTGCTTGAATCCGGTATCTCTATTACGCAGAAATGCTGTCAGTAAACAATCTTAATTTTTCACCAAGTGTTCAGCACATAGATACAAAGTTTTAAAGCAATGAAAGCTACGAAAAAACCCAGTACTTTTCCCTATCGTTAATAATTACAACTTACTACTTGTATCTAGGTATCTGATAGGTCTGGAGTATAGTAATGTAACTCACCTTAATATTGGAATGGGATGCTTGTAACTGAAAATAAACGTCCGCAATGACGTGTTTCACAAAAGTAAGGGGGAAATATGCCAAGCGCGAAGTCCAGCGTAACGTTGCTTTAGACTTGTATTTTTATATGGAAGTCCACGTGGCAATAGAAAGTTGGGCGGTTATTTTTGCGAAATGTTTTATTCTAAACTGGTGAAAAAAACGTTGATCAAGGATTTCGAAATTTGCGAGAAGGGAGTATTGTTCGTACTACCGGGTACACATTTCTGATGTGAGGACAAAGCGAAAGTTCGTCGGTGTGGCTTTGAAAGATTAACAGTCTTCAGATAAAACTGCATTTAATTTGCTACATAGCGTTTTTTTATGTCAAGTACATTGTCAAATGATTTTTAGTGAGCAGATTCTACCGCTGACTTGCGTTTTGGAAAGATCTGTAAAATACTCATTTATGAATGTCATGGATCCAAGACGACATTCTGAAAGAAATTACAATTTATGTAGGAACATCCTTAACTCACTCAGAGAAATCCGTATCGGATGGCTTCATTCGATTTTTTTATTTATTATTTAATTTTTTCGAACAATAGCATCTGATCTATTTTTTTTATTTGTTAGTCATATTACTGGCGAGATCGGCTGCTGCCATAATCACACATTGTAATTAAGGTTACAAATAACACAATAACGCAAAGTGTTATATAGTGTCTAACATAAGGTTAACAACCAACTTCTTAGGATTGGAGTATGTGTCTGGAGAAACGAACTGAGGTTGGGAACGCATGTCCGAACACGTCATCCAGCGGAACTTTCAAGCTGTAGGAACATACGACTTTTGCTGGGCTACTCTTCTGCAACATGCGTGAATTTGTACACAGAGCGATCGCAAGCCGTATCACATTGGCCCTAACAACACACAGTTCGTCAGTTCCTTAGATGGCGTCGAGCGCTGCACGCCTAATACATCACCGTAGAGACCGCTAAGCGCAGAGGTGGCAGAGGCAACGACGTACAAATTCTCGTTACTGCCAGTGAGGTTGCCTAATGACCGGGAATTTTAAATTAGAGACACTGTAACATTGTTCGGTGACATCTCCGTAAATGGACTGCTACCCTTGATTTGTTGCTCAATGCATTCTCCATAGCCCTTTCGTCCGTGTTGTTTTGTTATATCCTGCATTAAACTGCCTGTCACAATGTTTAAAAACTGCAGGCTTGTGCTTCGCTTATTATTTGTTGTTACGACAACTCGTACTTATAATCACTCACCTTTTCTGTTGCTAAATCACGTTTGTGAGCTTGTACATAGACTTGAGGAGAGATGATTCAATTTTTTTCTGGCTTGCTGGTATGATGAGCTCATAATTTTTCGAATCGGAATATTCGGTACCTACTTGTCAGGATATTGTTCAATACATTACTGTGACATAAGCAGCTATATGATGTTCGTACATCTAAACTTTTTCTAGTGTAAGTTGGCCGTGGTGTAGCGGATGTTGTAAACAGGTGTTACATGTATACCCACAGGCGACGGGCCAGCGGATCGGCTCGATCGTGCAGTCGCTGGCGACGCTGGTGCTGGCGGTGGGTCTGGCCGTGTACTACGAGTGGCGCCTGGGGCTGGTCGCCGTTTCCTTCACGCCCTTCATGCTGGCCGCGCAAGTCATGCAGCGCAAGCTGGTGCGGGGAGAGACGCTGGGCCAAGCTGACGCCATGGAGAAGGCCATCAAGGTACAGCAGTCTGCTAACGGCCTCCACCAATATCAGAATTCGACGATAGTCTTATGCTCCGACTTCGGACCCGCCAGGGTAGCCGAGAACGCTAACACGCTGCTTCCTGGACTCAGGTAGGCGCGCCGGCCCCGGATCGAATCTGCTCGGCAGATTAACGACAAGGGCCGGTGTTCCGGCCAGCCTGGATGTGGTTTTTAGGCGGTTTTCCACATCCCAATAAGTCAATACTGGGCTGGTACCCCTGTTCCGCCTCAGTTACACGACTCGCAGACATCTGAACACTCTTGCACTATTCCATTAATTACACTCGACGCAGACAGTCGGGCTACACTCATTCCGTCCCAGGGGGCACGGGGCTGGCGGCAGGAAGGCCATCCGGCCACCCCTTTCCAGTAACCTTGCCAAATACGTTCCTAACAATGCCGACACCGCGTCAGCTTGGGAAATGGCACCATAGAAAGAAAGAAAGAAGTTACGCTCCGACTTCTCTCTCTCTCTCTCTCTGCGTCAGTTTTCTTGCTAATGAGGCCCGCTACGACTTCTCGTCTGATAACCTCTTCAGCTCAGTGTAGCACTTACGCTCATCGTCCGAGGTTATTTGTTGGATACACCCCAATCCCTGTCTTCCTCTACAGTTTTTTAGCCTCTACAGCTTCCTCTAATCCGCCTCCGTAGCTGAGTGGTCAGTGCGGGTGACCCAGTTTCTATTCCCGGAACTGCCAGGGATTTTTCCAAGGGGAAAGACTGGCGTCAAGGATTGAGTTCAATGACGTGAGGGTGACTGAAGAGCTTCTATAGTGATCAGTGGCGGTTCCAACGTCAAAAATCGACCGGGTGAGCAGTGTGCTGACTACATGTCCATCCTTACGGCACCCGACGACGGAATTGGTAGAGGATGACACGGCGGTCAATAGGGTCGGATTGGTCTGTGAATGGCCAGGAAGTGGAACTTCATCTTTATAGCCTCCTCTGATACCGTGGAAGTTATTCGTTCGGTCGGAAGCTCTCCACTTCTTACCTTATCAGTACACCTAACTTTCAGCACTTCATTTCGTTTTCTGTCCTGTTTTCCCACAGTCCATGACAATTTACACACAATGCTGTGCTTCAGATGTAAATTTTCATAAATTTTTCCACAAGTTAAGGCCGATGCCTGATACTAATAGATTTCTTTTTGATAGGAATGCCCTCTTTGACTGTGATAGTTGCCTTTTATGACCTCCTTGCTTCGTCCGGCATTCATTTATTCGCTTTCAAAGTACAAGACGTGACTTCTTCTACTTCGTTGTCCCCAATTTTCATGTTATGATCATCTCATTTCTGATACCGTTCATTACTTTCACCTTTCTTTCATTTAATTTAGATCCATTTTCTATGCTCTTTAGAATCCGAAATTGTGCTGGGCGCATTCTCTGAAAATTATTTCGAACAGTTACTTCATGAGCCCACGCGAATAGTAAACGGTTGTGAAAACACACTTGACCTCTTAGCAACAAGTAATGCTGAGTTAATAACGAGCATCAAAACGGATGCAGTTACTAGTGAACACAGGGTTATCGTAGCGAGACTGAGTATTGTATCCCCCAAATCCTCCTAAAACAAACGGAAATTAAGCCCGTGCAAGAAATCTGATAAAAATTCACTTGAATCCTTCCTTCGACATTAACAATATGAGTGTAGACCAAAATCCACCGCCCACAAATTCAAGTAAATATCGAAGTATTACAATTATAAACAACTTAAATTGGAAAGAACATATAGAAGGCAAACCAAAGACTGCATTTTATTGGCAGAACGCTTAGAAAATGCAACAGATCTACTAAAGCGACTGCCTACAATACGCTTGTCCGTCTTCTTTTGGAGTACTGCTGCGGAGTCTGGGATCCTTAACGGATAGGATTGACGGATTACATCGAGAAAGTTCAAAGAAGAGCAGCACGTTTTATATTATCGCGAAATACGGAAGAGAGTGTCACTGACATGATACGGGATTTGAGGTGGACGTCATTAAAACAAAGGCGTTATTCGTTTCGGCAAAATCTTCTCATAAAATTTCAATCATCAACTTTCTCCTCCGAGTGCGAAAATAATTGTAGACGCCGACCTGCATAGGGAGAAACGATCATCATAATAAAATAGGGAAATCAAAGCTCGCACGGAAAGGTGTAAGTGTTCGTTTTTTCCGCGCGCTGATCAAATGGTTCAGATGGCTCTAAGCACTATGGGACTTAACATCTGTGGTCATCAGTCCCCTACACGTAGAACTACTTAAACCTAACTAACCTAAGGACTGAAGAGGCTAGAACCGCTCGGTCACAGCGGCCGGCCCGCGCTGTTCGAGGCTAGAGTAATAGAGAATTATGTTGAAGGTGGTTCAATGAACCCTCTGCCAGAGTAACCATGTAGATGTAGATATGATGCGAAGTTACACAGTATACCGGCAGCATCTCCGCCCCCTCCCCTCCCTCTTCCACTTTCCCTTCCCGAACTTTGCATAATTGGAAGAATGACGCTTGTTACGCCTCCACATAAGCAAATTTGTGTAATTATAATTTCATAGTAATTCAATATGGGCCGTCTCCTATAATTTAGCACGCTGCGGACTAGCATGCCACACAAGGATGTGTCAGACTTGCATTGAACCCGCGATGAGTAATAATGTCTATTGGCATGGAACATCGGCCAACCTCAGTGTTTCTATCCTGCTTTCCACACTGGTTTCGGTAAATGCAGAACTGGTCGTCAGTCACGCTCTGCCCATAAACTATACCTCACATCTAAAGGTGGGCCAGTTTAAAACAGAACACCACTGCACACTGCCGGCAGCCAATCAACCTCGTTCCGGGAGTCTTCCATGAGGAACTCTGAGATCGTAAGAGGTGGAAAAGAGCCACCGTGGTACAACAACCGAGTTAGAAAACTGCTGCGGAAGCAAAGGGAACTTCACAGCAAACATAAACACAGCCAAAGCCTTGCAGACAAACAAAAATTACGCCAAGCGAAATGTAGTGTGAGGAGGGCTATGCGAGAGGCGTTCAATGAATTCGAAAGTAAAGTTCTATGTATGACTTGGCTGAAAATCCTAAGAAATTTTGGTCTTATGTCAAAGCGGTAGGTGGCTCAAAACAAAATGTCCAGACACTCTGTGACCAAAATGGTACTGAAACAGAGGATGACAGACTAAAGGCTCAAATACTAAATGTCTTTTTCCAAAGCTGTTTCACAGAGGAAGACTGCACTGTAGTTCCTTCTCTAGATTGTCGCACAGATGACAAAATGGTAGATATCGAAATAGACGACAGAGGGATAGAGAAACAATTAAAATCGCTCAAAAGAGGAAAGGCCGCTGGACCTGATGGGATACCAGTTCGATTTTACACACAGTACGCGAAGGAACTTGCCCCTCTTCTTGCAGTGGTGTACCGTAGGTCTCTAGAAGAGCGTAGCGTTCCAAAGGATTGGAAAAGGGCACAAGTCATCCCCGTTTTCAAGAAGGGACGTCGAACAGATGTGCAGAACTATAGACCTATATCTCTAATACGTATTATGTTCGAGTATAATGACTTTTCTGGAGACTAGAAATCTACTCTCTAGGAATCAGCATGGGTTTCGAAAAAGACGGTCGTGTGAAACCCAGCTCGCGCTATTCGTCCACGAGACTCAGAGAGCCATAGACACGAGTTCCCAGGTAGATGCCGTGTTTCTTGACTTCCGCAAGGCGTTCGATACAGTTCCCCACAGTCGTTTGATGAACAAAGTAAGAGCATATGGACTATCAGACCAATTGTGTGATTGGATTGAAGAGTTCCTAGATAACAGAACGCAGCATGTCATTCTCAATGGAGAGAAGTCTTCCGAAGTAAGAGTGATTTCAGGTGTGCGGCAGGGGAGTGTCATAGGACCGTTGCTATTCACAATATACATAAATGACCTTGTGGGTGACATCGGAAGTTCACTGAGGCTTTTTGCAGATGATGCTGTGGTGTATCGAGAGGTTGTAACAATGGAAAATGGTACTGAAATGCAGGAGGATCTGCAGCGAATTGCCGCATGGTGCAGAGATTGGCTATTGAATCTCAATGTAGACAAGCGTAATGTGCTGCGAATACATAGAAAGATAGTCCCCTTATCGTTTAACTACAAAACAGCAGGTCAGCAACTGGAAGCAGTTAATTCCATAAATTATCTGGGAGCACGCACTAGGAGTGATTTAAAATGGAATGATTATATAAAGTTGATCGTCGGTAAAGCAGATGCCAGACTGAGATTCATTGGAAGTATCCTAAGGAAATGCAATCCGAAAACAAAGGAAGTAGGTTACAGTACGCTTGTTCGCCCACTGCTTGAATACTGCTCAGCAGTGTGGGATCCGTACCAGATAGGGTTGATAGAAGAGATAGAGAAGATCCAACGGAGAGCAGCGCGCTTCGTTACAGGATCATTTAGTAATCGCGAAAGCGTTACGGAGATGATAGATAAACTCCAGTGGAAGACTCTGCAGGAGAGACGCTCAGTAGCTCGGTACGGGCTTTTGTTAAAGTTTCGAGAGCATACCTTCACCGAAGAGTCAAGCAGTATATTGCTCCCTCCTACGTATATCTCGCGAAGAGACCATGAGGATAAAATCAGAGAGATTAGAGCCCACACAGAAGCATACCGACAATCTTTCTTTCCACGAACAATACGAGACTGGAATAGAAGGGAGAACCGTTGGAGGTACTCAGGGTGCCCTGCGCCACACACCGTCAGGTGGCTTGCGGAGTATGGATGTAGATGTAGACTTACCGACAGTTATTCTCCCCACGCGCCGTTCGTGAATGGATCAAGGAACGGGGATACAGACAGTAGTATCAGAAGTACCCTCCGCCACGCACTATCAGGTGACTTGCGGAGTATTATCGTACGAGAGGCGTTCCATAAGAAATGGATCACATATTATCGGCCAGTTTCGGTTGATATGATGCGGAATTTGTTGTGGGACATCGTGGAAAACTCCCGCTTCAGCGTCTATAGTTTCGTGAAGTTCCGATAAGTAGCCTTCTAAATGGCATCTGTATTCCAGGCAGACAGCTGTCATTTAGTTTCTTTTGGCGGAAACCCAGAGCATCATAGATATTCTTAGGCACTTGCATAATGTCTACGGAGACTTCCCGGCAGTGAAGAAATGCACGGTGTGTCGTCTGTCATAATCGTAACAACGTCGCGCAAACCTGTCCTGTTTGCCGCCGGCCGGTCGCACACCGCTGTGGCTTCCACAGTATTGGAATTTAAGCGTGTTCATCGCCACAAAAATGCAAATGAACATCTCCTTCTCCACGACAACGCAAGGCGTCACACAAGTCTGCGAACACGGGAGGAGCGCACAGGACTTCACTGGACTGTTTTTCCTCTTCCACCCTACAGCCCGGATCTAGCACCTTCAGTCTTTCAGATGTTTGGATGATAGGAGGTTATTGATGGCCAGCATGAGTGGCCGAGCGGTTCTAGGTTGCTACAGTCTGGAACCGCGCGACCGGTACGGTCGCAGGTTCGAATCCTGCCTCGGGCATGGATGTGGGTGACGTCCTTAGGTTAGTTAGGTTTAACTAGTTATAAGTTCTAGGGGACTGATGACCACAGCAGTGAAGTCCCATAGTGCTCAGAGCCATTTGAACCACTAGAGAGGTACCATGCGTGGATACAGTCCCTCCTAGTATGACAGCGTAAGGTCATCGCCTTTACGTTCAAAAATAGCATATTGTAGGCTAAACGAGCTGGCAATAATATGGTGTATTGGAATCTTGAATAAAACATTCAGCTTTCAGAAAAAAAGTATACTCCTAGTAGATGGATCATATGTAGATATTCTGCACAGCGACCTGCTTGCATTGTGCAGCCAGTGACACTCTGGTTTGTTACAGCTGGCAGTCGAGGCGGTGGGCAACATCCGCACGGTGGCGGGCCTGTGCAAGGAGCGCTACTTCCACCAGCAGTACATGCTGGAGCTGCGGCCCAGCTACCGGCTGGCGCGGCGCAACGTGCACGTCCGGGGTGTCGTCTTCGGCCTGTCTCGCAGCATCGGCTTCTTCGCCTACTCCGCCTGCATGTTCTACGGAGGCTCGCTCGTCGAAGCAGAGGGCTTGCCTTACAAGAACGTCTTCAAGTAAGTACTGTGAGCCTGCAAATTCCTTCCTCAAAACTCATTCTGGGGATGTCGTACTCTGTTCCTTCCAAAATAGACGTAGTGGCGGTCGGAAACAGTGAGACAGATCACTACATGTAACTTTTTAATACGTCTTGATCACTACACCTATTACCAGTGGTTGACAACCGGGACGAGTTGCTGTATCGCCTAAAGAAGACCGCATATAGCGACTGAAACTGATCAATACATACAGTGTAGTTTCCGTAGTTTCGGCACTAGCTCACAATAAAATACAAAATACAATTTAAAAAATTTCGTCACTGTCTTCCCGTGTACAAGACGATGGGAGCGATGTGGGCTGGATGGGAGAGGTTGTGCCGGCTGGAGTGGCCATACGGTTCTAGGCGCTACAGGTCGGAGCCGAGCGACCGCTACGGTCGCAGGTTCGAATCCTGCCTCGGGCATGGATGTGTGTGATGTCATTAGGTTAGTTAGGTTTAATTAGTTCTACGTTCTAGGCGACTGATGACCTCAGAAGTTAAGTCGCATAGTGCCATTTGAACCAATTTGAAGAGGTAGTTTGTTACGGGTCATTGGTATCATTCATTGTCTGCGTTTACTGCAGCTGAGGGTTTACATAGGGACCGCCTGCGATGGATGCACTAATACCGTACCAGCATCATAGGCAACAGCGGTGGGTGGTTAAAAATATTAGGAAGGAACAGTAATAGTTCACGAATGAATGCTGAATAACAGAGAAAAGGGCAATTGTAAGTTACGAGGGAGAAAGAGGCAGACGAAAAGAGGGAATACAAGAGAGACAGGGCACTTGGCCTAAGTCCATTACCACAGTACTGGGCTATGTGACTTCGTAGGCTTTCATGGCGTAATAAGTCGTGAAAGAATCTTCGGATTTGCTGCCGGAGCCTAAAATGAATTTGATTAAATATTTCAGCGATCCAAATGTCCGCCATCTCCAAGAACACCTTTCTGCTGCTAAGTCCCAATGCAAACTGATACCAAGTCTGCAAAAAATCATCCTGTATAAGGCTCCGTAACGTTCACGGCGCTTGCGCCGCCCATCACAGTTGCTGTGCTCCAAGACTGGGCAGATGACGCTGCCCTTAGCAGAGCACCGGCAGCAACGGCAACTCGCACTCAGAGGGGAATGACATGGTTGTATTGACACTGGATGATTATGTTCTTAAAATGGATTTACTACTCCACGACACTAATTACAGAAGACTATTTAGGGACACCACAGAAAGGATTGAGCGAAAAAAAAACTTTTCTAAAAGGCTTCGTCGTCAGAAGATCTGCTTAGGAAACTTCATCCTGGTCCCGCTGTGGAGCCTACCTTGCAAGGTCTGCCTAAGTTACATATAGAAGTGGTTTCTCTAGCCCTATTGTTAGTAATCTGGGTGCACCCACTTATATTCTGGCGAAGTCTGTTCTCAGCCCATATTTTCACAGGTTTGAACATCGTATCTCCAATTCGATGGATTTTATTCGATGACTGAAATCTTTGAGGCTGCGTCCTCCGGATTTACTAGTGAGTTTTGATGTGATACCTCTGCTTACATGAGTCCTTCTGGAAAAGTGCCTGAATATGATTAGTGAAAAACTGCATGAAGAGTTGATGGAGCTTTGTCGTCATGTGCTGATATCCACGTATTTTTCATTTAACTGAAATATTTTTGCACAGAATAATGGACTGGCTCCGGGTAATTCTTTATCGCCCATAGTAGCTAACTTATTTATGGAGAACTTCGAGGATACGGCACTGAGGAGTTCAGCTTTGCAACCAACGGTCTTCTCGAGGTACATAGATGATACCTTTTTCGTTTGGCCGCGTGGACTTGATACTCTCAACAGATTTCTGGACCACTTCAGCTGACTTCAGCGCAGTATTAAATTTAAAATGGATGCTGAAAATAATGAGATGCTCCCATTTTTGGACGTCAAGGTTCACAAAAAACAAAATGATATTCAGGGACATAGTGTTCATCGAAAGCCGACATATACCGATTCGTACCTGCACCCTAAGAGTTGCCATCCACCATCCCAATCAAGTGGTGTCTTTAACACTCTATTCGCAGAGCATATGCCAATTCCGACACGGACAGTTTAACCCAAGAACTTGCACATTTGTCGGCAGTTTTAAGGAAAATGAATTCTCTGAGAAGCAGATTCATCGGGCTACGGAATATGGAGAATGCATGAGGAGGAACATAAAACTATGGCCTTTATTCCTTGAGCTGGGTGCATGTCGTTGTGACTAAAAGAATTTTAAGGAGTTTTAACATGAAGAGCGTGTTCCATTCGCCTTCCAGTACTGGGGCACTATTCGGCTCTGGAAGGTAATGTAGGGCTTAGGAAGCATAGCATATACAAAATTCCGTGAGACTGCGAGAAGGATTACATCGACCATTCGACCCGCACTCTTCAGGGCAGGAGCGTGGAACATCGCTATTATACGAGTATCCAACAGACGAAAAAAACGGTGGTAGGAGAACACAGCTTAAACGAGGAACACGGGATGAAATTTGACGAGACTATGATAGTTGCCAACTCCGCCGGATTTTGGAACAGCATTTACAAAGAAGCAATTGAAATATGGTACGCAGACGATTTGATTAATAGAGACAATGGCTTTTCTCTTAGCAAAACATGTAGCCCTGCATTATCCCGCATAAAAACAGAACGTTCTACGAAGCGGCCAGTCTAAATGTTTGAGTGCGCTATATTGTTGCCTCCGGTGTTCTGCTAAGTTCAGCACCACCTGCCCAGTCTTGAAGGGCAGCAATTGTGTCGGACGGCGCATGCGCCGTGTACGGTACAGGGGCCTACATAGTAGAATGTTTTGCAGACTTGGCATCAATTTGCAGCAGGACTCAACAGTAGCAGCGTGTTCCTGAAGATGGCGGACTGTTGGATCGCCGAAATATTGAATGAAGTGAATTTAGGATCCGGCAGCAAACCCGAGAAGACTTTCAATAGTGGGTTATGCTGCGTCATTATATGGGATCGGTATTGCATTTGTAGGTACTTTGGTGTTTCCATTTTGCACTCATGATTTAGTGGGTGGAATGATTCAGCTCTCAACGTAGAAGCTTAATGGGTTCAAAGGGCAATATGAATTATTAATTTGTATGAGTCCACGTTGCGAGTGAAGCTGGTGCTATGCACCCGCAGGACAGTATGCCTAGTCTGTGTAAAATGCAACATGTATATTTCCAACATGCATGCATTCCTTTGTCAAACACCTGCAGCGAGGGTTTTGACCCTCGTTAGGCCAAAGAATGAAGCGAGAAGACGTGAGTTACTATGGAAGCATCAGATATTATTTGACAATGGTCAGTTAGTCTGTGTGTAGTCATAGGTTTGCTTAAAGACTATGGCTTTCCTGAGTTATTTTTTATAATGTAATAAAAACTTATACACCTTGCACCTTAAACCTTTTTAGAGTAAATCAGGTACAATTGCAAAAACATTTTTGGTGCAACACACGTTAAACAATGCCCACGAATAAACACGCCCCCTCGCTGATCTCGTGCTCTAGAAGCAGACTGTCGCCAGTCGTCAAAACGAAAAAAAAAATTACCACATTAGTACTTTCTACAGAGTTTCATATTTGTTCGAGTAGCAGTTAAACTTGATTCTCGTGCAAATGTCAGTTGGTTGGTTGATTGGGAGAGGGAAGAAACAGCAAGGTTGTCAGTCCCATCGGATTGGGGAAGGAAGTCGGCCGCGCCCTTTCAAAGGAACCATCCCAACATCTGCCTGAAGTGATTTAGGGAAATGACGGAAAACCTAAATCAGCATGGCCGTAAGCAGGTTTGAACCGTCGCTCTCCCGAAAACGAGTCCAATGTGCTAATCACTGCCCTACCTTGCTCGGTGCAAATGTCAGTCCCGGGACTTTTTATCTATCTATTAAAGATTTTTATGCGTTATACTGATATAGCATCCTCCTTAGCTTAACTGTATTAAATTTCAAGCCAACGGTTATCGCAGTCAGCATGCGCGAAATTCTGTGCAGGCACTAGCTGTACGTATGCCACGCAAACTAAGGAATCCATTCCCAAATACAAATATCTGCTAGACAAAGCTATACTTCGGAGGATGAAAGAGTCAGTAGGGACAGACCGAAAAAGCTGACCCTACATTATATATGACGTGCCCACAATATTTTACCTACTTCGCAAAATGTATGAAGGGAGGAAATCCATAGTTTTGGGTTCAAAGAATTTTGTATATATTAGGCTCCCTGCAAATCTGGAGGAAGGAACTCTAATGTTCTCACATAATAACTTGACGCTCTAATCCCCCGGGCGGGAACCCATTTCCATGCTGTAATTCACCAATACACTGTGAAGGCACTCGACCCGAAGACATTGTTGTCTTCAGTGCGAAGACTGCTTTGATGCAGTTCTCCACGTCGTTCTCTCCTGGGCAATTGTCTTCATCTCCGAATAACTATTGCAACGCTCATTCGCTTGAAGCCACTTCATGCATCTCTCTCTTGCTCTCTGTCAAATGCTTACGTGATCTACCTATCTAAACTTCAGTATTCTTCTGTAGCACCACTTTTCAAAAGCTTTTATTCTCGTATTGTCTGAATTGCTAATCGTTAACGTTCCACTTCCATAAAGGCTACACGTCAGACAACTAACTTCAAAAAAGATCTCCTACCGGTTAAATGTATATTCGATGTTAACAAATTACTTTTTTCTCGGAAAGATTTTTCTTGCCATTTTTCATAGTCTCTAATTTGGCCATCATCAGTTACTTTACCGTCCACGTAGGAGAACTCATTTACTACTTTTAGTGTGTCGCTTCCCATCTATTTCCCTCAGCCATCATCCGGTTAAATTTGGCTATATTCCATTACCCTTCTTTTTGTTTTATTGATGTTTATCTTATATCAACCTTTAAAGAAACCCTCCAGTTCATTCAACGGCTCTTCCAAGTCCTTTGTGCTCTCTGACAGAATTACAATGTCATCAGCAATCCTCAAAGTTTTCATTTCTTCTCCCTGAACTTCTAATTTCTTCTCGAAATATTTCTTTGGTTTCCTTTACTACTAGCTCAATGTACAAATTAAATAACATCGGGGATAAGCTACAACCCTTTCTCACTCCCTTCTCAACCACTGCTTCCCTCTCACGCTCCTCGACTCACAAATACCTTCTGGTTTCTGAACAACTTGCAAATAGCCATTCGTTCCCTGTATTTCACGCCTGCTGCATTTAGAATTTCAAAGAGTGTATCCCAGTCAACATTATTAAAAACTTTCTTTAAGTCTACAAATGTCATAAACGTGCGTTTGCCTTTCCGTAACCTATCTTCTAAGGGAATTTATACCGTCAATATTGCGCCACGTGTTCCTACATTTCTCTAAATCCAAACTGGTCTCTCCGAGGTCAGTTTCTACTAGTTTTTCCATTCTTCTGTAAAAAATTCGTAACAGTCTGCACCCACTTTCTTTGTAATTGAAATTATTACACGCTTTTTGAAGTCTGAGTGTATTTTCCCTGTCTCAAGTATCTTGCATACCAATGGAGTGGTTTAGCATGGCTGGCTGTCTTAAAGATATCATCATTTCTGAGGGAATACCGGCTATTCCAGGGGCCTTGTTTCGTCTTAGGACTTTCAGCGCCCTGTCACATGATTCTAGCAGCATTATACATCTAATATCATATTCAGCGATTTACTATTCCCTACTTGGAATATTGTCTTCAATATTATTTCTGTATGTACATTCCTTCTATCTTCCAGTTTTCCCCTCTTTGCTTAGTTCTGGTTTTCCATCTGTGCTCTTGGTATTCAGACGACTGCTTTTCTTTTCTCCAAAGGCGTATCTGTCTTTATCTTAGTTAAACATGCTTCAATAGACTTTCATTTGTCCTCTAGCCATTCAAGCTTAGCCATATTGCGCTTCCTGTCTGTCATTTTTTGGAGGTTTTTATTCCCTCTCACCTGATTCATTTACTGCATTTTTATATTTTTCCTTTCCTCAATTAAATTCAATATCTCCTGTGGTAACCAAGTGGAGCAGTCACTTGTCCCACATACACTATACAATCAAAAGTATCCGGACACCTGGCTGAAAATGACATACAAGTTCTTGACGACCTCCTTCGGTAATGCTGGAATTCAATAAGGTGTTGGCCCACGTCTGGCCTTGATGACAGCTTCCACTGTCGCAGGCATACGTTCAATCAGGTGCTGAAAGGATTCTTGGGGAATGGCAACCCATTCTTCACAGAGTGCTGCACTGAGGAGAGATATCGATGTCGGTCGGTGAGGCCTGGCACTAAGTCGGCGTTCCAAACCATCCCAAAGGGGTTCCGTAGGATTCAAGTCAGGACTCTGTGCAGGCCAGTCTATTACAGGGATGCTATTGTCATGTAACAACTCCGCCACAGGCCGTGCATTATGAACAGGTGCTCGATCGTGTTGAAAGATGCAATCACTATCCCCGAATTGCTCTTCAACAGTGGGAAGCAAGAACGTGCTTAAAACATCAATGTAGGCCTGGGCTGTGATAGTGCGCCGCAAAACAACGAGGGTACAAGACCCCTCCATGAAAAACACACCACAGCCTCCGAATTTTACTATTGGCGCTACACACGCTGGCAGATGACGTTCACCGAGCGTTCGCGAAACCAACACACCGCCGTCGGATCACCACATTGTGTACCGTGATTCGTCACTCCACACAACGTTTTTCCACTGTTCAATTGTCCAGTGTTTAAGCTCCTTACACCAAGCGAGACATCGTTTGTCATTTACTGGCGTGATGTGTGGCTTATGTCCAGTCGCTCGACCATGAAATCCAGCTTTCTCATGTCCCTCCTAAGTGTCATAGTACTTGCAGTGGATCCTGATGCAGTCTGGAATTCCTCTGTGAAGGTCTGAATTGATGTCTGCCTATTACACATTACGACACTCTTCAACTGTCGGCGGTCTCTGTCAGTCAACAGACGACGTCGGCCAGCAAGCTTACGTGCTGTACTTGTCCCTTCACGTTTCCACTTCACTACTACATCGGACCTACAGATGTTTAGGAGTGTGGAAATCTCGCATGAAGAAAAGCAGTGACACCCAATCACCTGACCACTTTCCAATTCGGTGAGTTATGCGGAGCACCCCTTTCTGCTCTCTCATTATGTCTAATAACTACTGAGGTCGCTGATATGTCGCCCCTGGCAGTAGGTGGCAGCACCATGCACCTGATATGAAAATGTATGTTTTTGGGGGTGTCCGGATACTTTTGACCACATAGAGTAGCTTTCCTTTACTGACTTGTTTCACTCGACAGACGCGAAAATCAAATATTCGGAAATTTAATAGCCAAGGACCACACTTTAAATATATCTGTCTGTATATACGAAGTTTGTCCGGAAAATACGTATAAAAGTTGAATAATGTCTTTGTGTTACAAGTTGCAATCACCGCCAGGTGGGACTACTGCTGTAATCAATCCCATCAACGCTCAGTTCGAGTCAGAGCACTCTGCGTGAAGGTAGGAGTGCGCGGCAGCTTGTTGACAGTTACCCTTTCTCACCTGCCGTCGGCATGGAGCTCTCTCTGATTGAGGAACAGCGCGTCAACATCAAGTTTCTTGCAAAGCTAGGCAAGAATGCCCGTGAGATTTTTGAGTGTTTGAAACAGGTTTACGGAGACAATTCTCTGAAGGAACCAACCGTGAACAAGTGGTTAAAAAGGTTCCGGGATGGCCGAGAAGAAGTGAACGATCACCCTCGCCCAGGACGCCCGTCGACATCGAGTTCCGATGCAAATGTTGAACGAATTCGGGCTTGTGTTCGTAAAGACCGTAGATTGACAGTCAGAATGATTGCTGACGAGCTGTCAGTCCCCAAAACAATCGTTCACGAAATCCTGACACAAAAACTTGAAATGAAGAAACTGTGTGCGAAAATCGTACCGAAGCTCTTGACGCCAGAACAGAAAGCAAAGATTCTCTGCCTCGTGATGACTGGGTGTTGTGTGATGTCCTTAGGTTAGTTAGGTTTAAGTAGTTCTACGTTCTAGGGGACTGATGACCACAGATGTTAAGTCCCATAGTGCTCAGAGCCATTTTTAGAAAGCAAAGAGGGTTGAGTGCTGTGAGGGTTGCTTGGAAGCAGAGGAACGAGGGGACTTTCTCAACCGAGTCATCACTGGAGACGAGTCCTGGTTTTACGAATTCGATGTGGAGCTCAAATCTCAAAGCAAGGAATGGAAACTAGCAGGAGAACTGAGAACAAAAAAGTAGTGAAAATCAAGGTCCAATGTGAAGACAATGTTGATTGTTTTCTTTGATTCTAGGGGCATTGTTCACAAGGAATTTGTCCCTCCCAGTCAAAGAGTGAATGGAAATTTTTACGTTGAATTTCTGACACGTCTCACAGCTCGTGTGGCCCGATTTCGACCGGAGTTGGCAAAAGGGGGCAGGTGGATCCTTCATCACGACAATGCGCCCGCTCACGCGTCGCTCGTTGTGCGCGAGTTTTTGGCCCGAAGCTCAATCACCGTGACAGATCACCCGCCTTATTCATCCGACTTAGCCCCGTGTGACTTCTTCATGTTCCCGAAATGCAAAATGGTGCTTCGGGGGCGGCACTTGGGAGATGTGGAAGCCATCAAGGCGGAAACGACACGGCAACTGAACAACATCACAACTCAAGACTTTCAGCAATGATATCAAGAGTGGAAACGGCGTTGGCAGAAGTGTATCGCGTCTCAGGGCGAGTACTTTGAAGGAGACCATATTGTAATACCTGAATAATTGTAAAATAAAGTTATTATTCAACTTTTATACGTATTTTCCGGACAAACCTCGCACATATGCGAACAACGACAATGGCGCTATAGCCAGATATATTTAACTCGTGGTTCTTAGCTACTAAATTTCCGAAGATGCGCGTGTCTGTCGAGTGAAGCATGTCAGTAAAGGTGATATGTATGCGACTTGTGGCTGCTCCAAAATTTTAATTTCTAAAGGTCGCTTTTTTTCCTTTCAGGCGACGCCTGCACTCACTGTACATAGAGTCGTTTCTCCCTCGGCCCACACGATTATTAGGGAAGTACTAAGGGTCGCTAATATTGGTATAGAGTCGCAGCACCAAGCACTGTACATTGTCTTGAGGGGTATATGCATACATACACATTTAGATGACAAAAGTCATGGGTACCTCCTAATATCGTGCTGGGCATGCTTTTGCCCAGCGCAGTACATCAGCTCGTTTTTTTTATTTATTTTTATTTATTTATTTTTTTTATTAAATGGTGTCAACAAGTCTTTGGAAGTTTCCTGCCTCTATGGCCATCCGTACTTGTGCAAGTGTTGCTGGTGCAGGATCTGTGCACGAACTGACCTCTCGATTGTGCCCCATAAATGTTCGAGATTCGTGTCGGTCGATCTTTGTGGATCATTCATTCGCTCGAATAGTCCAGAATGTTCTTCAAACCAACCGCGAACAACTGTCGACCGGTAATATTGCGCATCGTCATACAGTTTCATCGTTTTTTGCGAACATGAAGTCCATGAATGGCTGCAAATGGTCTCCAAGCAGCAGAACATAACCATTTCCTGTCAGTGGTTGGTTCAGTTGGAACAAGGATCCAGTTCATTCCTTGGAAGCAAAGCTCACACCATTATGGAGCCACCACCTACTTACACAGTGCCCTGTTGACAACTTGGGTACATGGCTTCGTGAGGTCTGCGCCACACTCGAACCGTACCATCATCTCTTATGAATTGAAATAGGGACTCATCGGACCAGGTCACGGTTTTTCAGTCGTCTAGGGTCCAAACTATATGCTCACACGCTCAGGAGAGGCACTGCAGGCGATGTCGTGCTGTTACCAAAGGCACTCACGTCGGTCGTCTGCTGCTATAAGTCATTAATGCCTAATTTCTCCCGCACGTTCGTGACAGATACGTTAGTCGTACGTTCCACGTTGATTTCTACGGTTATTTCATGCTGGGTTGCTGTCTGTTAGCACTGAAAACTCTACACAAACGCCGCTGCTCTAGGTCGTTAAGTGAAGGCCGTCAGCCACTGCCTTGTCTGTGGTAAGAGGTGCCTGAAATTTGGAATTCTTAGCACACTCTTGGCCTGTGGATCTCGGACAGTTGATTTCTCTCACGCTTTCCGAAATGAAATATGCTATCCTTATGTCTCCAACTACCATTCCGCGTTGAAAGACTATCAGTTTCCGTCGCACGGCCGTAATTTCGTCGGAAACCTTTTCACATGAATCACCTAAGTACAAATGACAGCTCCGTCAATACACTATCCATTTACATCTTGTGATAGCGATGCGACCTTCATCTGTATATGTGAATATCGCTATCTCCTGACTTAGTCAACTCACTGTAGATGTATGGTATTAATACAGCTTCATATTTTATTGTGACGAAAGTATTAAGTTGTAAACAAAAATATACCACACGAAAGAGTTGAGGAAAAATCTGTATCTCAATATTAACGGAAAGTATCAGTGGAAAAATCGTTCAAGGTTCTTTCCGTGGTACACGTGGTTGAACATGATTGATGCAGTTATAATGCTGGATAATATGTCGTTCTGGAATGGCTTCACCGTGTAGGTGCCCATCTATGTGGCACCTGAATGATAACATTAGACAGCAATACCACAACTGTATCCCACAAATACTTGATAATGAATAATTAATTGCTCACTTCTATAGAGAATGTTGCTTCAAGGAAAATATATTACACAATTAAGCTCTAAATTTCTTATTTTCTGATAATGTCGTCATAACGTAACAGTCTTTTTCCTCTTTGTTAGCAGTGCATATCTTTTGTAGTAGCTTTGTTGAAGATTAATGGCTTTCTCAATACTGGTTCGTAACGCATTTTAGAAATTAAAGGTGTCTTCGCCGCTATCTGATGGCATGCCCTCACACTGTTTAGAGTGTCGCAGTCGCTCATCATGGGCACCACGGTCGTGGCCAACGCGCTGTCCTTCGCACCCAACTTGCAGAAGGGCATCGACGCAGCTGCCAACGTGTTTCACCTCCTGAGGCGGGAGCCCCGCATCACAGACCCAGCAAATCCCTCCAAGGAAATGCGCGTGAGTAACAGCCATGCTCTTGCCCATCGTGACTCGCACAGGCAAGCTCTTGTTCAGGTAGTTTCTCACTGGTTCTCTCTGATCATTTCATTCTAACCATATCTCTTAGTGCGATTTCCTGAAACTATGATCATTTTTCTCAGATTTCAAAGCAAGTCCACCCTTATTTCTGTGTTTAGGTTGTTCCCTTAAAGAGCTGAATGAACTGCAAAACAATTTTTTTTTAAACATGAGTCTTCTTGCTCCATCTCTTCGCGCCGTGTGCTGTCACACACAACGTCTTTGGTAATCATCTTTACATATGCTGATGTTCGCTAATATTCGTATGCTCCGATTTTTATTTTCAGTTTCTCCTCATACTGCTGAATTACGGTTTCTGATTGTTTTATCGTGTCCTCCGAAACTCTGATGCTTGTTCTGAGAAGACTGTATATCAGACGTCCTCGCCCTTTATTACTAGTATTTCTGCTTATCTGTACGATTATATGGTTTCTCGCTTCTCACCTTCCTTATTTTCGCTCTGCACAATGCTCCCTCTTGGACGTTTCTAGAATGCATGGCTTTCTAGAGATCTCTCATCAATATTCTCGTTTCCTTTTTCCCTGCTGGAGCTAATCCCATCTTCTTTGCCTATATATTATAATCCACTCATTCTAAATGGCCATACGACAATAACCTCTTCCTATCAGTAACTTCAATTAAGTTCGCTTCTAGTTCAACCATTTTTTTTCTTCATTTAAGTTGTCGTTTAATAGTGAAACTCTTGCACTTCGTCTCCTGTAATCATTTTCCATGGACAGCAGTTGATCTTTTTCTATCTCTCTTATTTTCTAAACCTCTGACTCGTATGTTCATGTGCTTCCTACTATTGTTTTGTCTATTACATTCCTTTCTAAATAAATCTATAAATTTTGTCGCAGCACAGTTTACGCTGTGTGCTGAACGTCATTGCTTTCCATTTCTGTTTTATTCGCAAATGAGGAATGGAAAGAAGAGTGACTGCAGTTCTCCAAGTAAGCGCTCTCTCCTTTTCTTTCAAATTATATGTTTTCGTGAGAAACATACGAAATTTGATTTACTCTTCTTGGGACAAGTAATCTCTAGATCTTAACAAATAACAACATTGTGCGACGCCTCTTTTGTGACGTCCGTCGTTGCAATGAAATGGAAGGTGTTCTAGCGCCTATAGAACAAACTCAGCACAAAATATCTAATTCTTCACTAAATTTCTTCTGACTCCGTAATTTACGCTACGCAACAGTTTTGTCATTCTGGCGAGGAAGAATGCTCGGTGGAACGAGGGCTTAGTAAATCATCTCCTTCGTGGATGAATTTACATTTCCTTTAAATTCAGGAAGTAAATCTCAATCTGCATTTACTACAACTGAAAATGTCTGGGCATTCCGCCTGTTCCTAGACATTTGAGGATAGTGGCAGCTCCAGTGAAGAAGAACATCTTTTGTGAAGTATATTAGTGGTGTCTGTTCCACTAACACTTTTATTTGTGTTATTAGATCTTGTTTAGTTTTCTTCACTGTCATTCGATACTGAATTTAAGCAATATAGTATTTTTATAGTATCCACATGAGAAATAATTTTCTCGTTTTCGTAATTATATTTTTCATTTTTGGTTTTTGTACATATTATTTCATTCCATTGCTTAGTATTTATTGAGAAATATAGTAATATTGTAATATTAATACGATGAGCGAATTAAAAGTCAGATGGTCGTCTGCTTAGGAGACACGTGGAGAGGTGCAGTACGAGTCGGTGGAGTTCGCGTATCCCACACGGCTCACCACAATGGTGCTGCGTGGGCTCAGAATGGAGGTACGGCCCGGTCAGACGGTGGCGCTGGTGGGGCCCTCTGGCTGTGGCAAGTCCACCTGCATACAGCTGCTCGAGAGGTTCTACGACCCCATTTCTGGCATTGTGGTGAGTAATCGCCTCCGACGTACCGCAAGCTTTCTTATTCACTTCTGGTTTCGTCACTAATGTTATTACACTCTTTCAACAACAACATGTCGCACACAACATGATGTTTAAATCTGCTATCACAGAGAACGAGGTCTGATTCCTAGGAGAAAAAGACAACTCAATAAATTCCAATTAAAATATGTACTGGACTGGTATTTACACAAAATGTTGTACGGTGCATATCTACTGAACAGTGTTTTGGAGTGATTATTTGTTCTAGAGACTTCTGTACTAGACCACAGGCAGTACGAAACAAACGCTTTTCGATGTGTAATACACCTAGCGCGTCTTCAGTCATTCATGTGAAAAGGTCGACGAGTAGTGCACAGTTCAACAGGGCATGTAGCATGACATGTGCAAATATGGAACATTATTTGAATATGGAACATGGAGACACGATGTTAATGTGTAGACATGCAAAGTGTGAAAAAATATTCCTGCATCGGGAACATTTTCTGTACACGAAACTTACTACCTGTAGCACCGCATTGTTGCGTGTATGAGACAGACTCAGTACTACTGGAGAAACAAGCCTTACAATAAAAATGGATTAAAAAATCTTGCCTGCAATAAAATATTTATTTGCAGTGGTTACTGGGTTCGGTTAGAATGTGACCATCTTCAGACCCTTTATACCGAGATGAAAGCGGTGGGATGAACGGGACAGGCGTTGTGACTCCACGATTGTCAATTGCTCACATTCTTACCGAAACTGGTAACCGCTGCAAATAAATATTTTATGGCGCCCAAAATTGTTTCTGATTTATTCTAGCCAAACCGCTGTTTTTCTCCATGAGAAATGTTCTAAAAAATTACAGAGCCTTACAATGTGTAGATTACGATCCAGCTACGAGCACACGACAAGTGATATGTGAAATGCATGTATGTGACCTGTCTGGAACATTTTTAGTAACATGTCTTATATAGTACCTGCAAAGAGAATAGGGAGTAATAGACACTGGTTTCTACCTGTGTTCAGAATTCTTCATAACGTGATATGACCAGTACCACACGGATAATTATATCGTCCGCTTCACTCGTCTCCTAGGCCATACTTAGACGACTTGTATTTACAAAACTTCTCAGAACGAAAGATGCTAATCTCCATGGTAAGGTTGCACGTAATTGTTAACGCAGATTCGGGCCGTATTTGTAGCGTGGTATTATAGTAACATCATCCTCCCATTCACGCTACCGCGACGGCTGAATGGAGAACAATGCTTGACCTGTAGAACACGCTGCGTATCACGTTCCAAAATGTGGCCCTAGCAGTTATCTGCGCTGCACAGTGGACAGAATGCTAGAAATCATTCCCAAATGTAAAACAAATAAGTAACATTAGATGGATTGAAAGAATGCTAATTTTTATATTAAACCCTTGCGGACCAAAGTGAACACGTTTCATTTGTGTACTAAGGTGTTCAATTCGTGTGTTGTAGAAAATACATGAATACGAGGCAAAATTCTGCAGATGTGATGCAGTTTTGACAATATGTAAGTTATTTACTACGACTAAATGTGGAATATTGACTACATGTGTTTATTTAATTTAAATGTCAGTCTCTACATAAAATTTCCAAGTACTCTCGCCCTGTTTATTTGTTTGCTAGTTTACAGTATGTGGAACTTTTTAAAAATAGCTGCGGATGTTTTCTGTTTTCCTTTTATGACATGAAATCTAGCTGTTCCAAAAACTGATTGACATCGCAAATAACATTGGTGATAAATTTACAGTTAATGTAAACAAACTATTAGTAAGATAATTACCTAATAATACAGAGGCAGAATCGACCAGATTATCTTATTGCATGAATGTGGCTATTATAAACACATGGAAACCTTACAGAAGCTATTCTTTAAGGCAATTGGAAGTGACAATCATTTTTAAGAAAATTCGACTGCGATTTTAACAAAAATTCAATACTGTCTCATTACTAGTATATCACACTTTTCATAATTCCTCGTTCGCGAACGCCAAGTCAACTAAATTAAGTAGTTCCACATTGGACTTCCACTCTAGTAGTGAACGCCCTAAACGTAGTAGAAGAATAGAAAAAACAACACACCAGAGAAATTGGCAATATGAAAACAGTTCACTAGGTATTTCGGATTATTTTCAAACAAATGAAATTTTGCAAGCAAATCACGGACCCCACTTTGCACCCGCCATTTCAGTTTTCATAAAGTACTTTTACGGCATTATTTATAAATATAAAATACATTCCGTCAGCCCATGTAGTTTCAAGACTTGATTAATTAAAAAACTAAGAAAAAGTAAGATGGTGGTGTTCCGCGTAGTCTCCCCCAAACTGTGTACAATGCACAGACCGCCCCACACAGCCATACGAAACTGTCTGAGAGGCCCTCCTCGGGGATGCTGTTCGACTCGCGCATCCCATTGGCGTGAATTTAGGCGGTTATGTGGTCAAAGCGTTGAGGCTTCATGCGAATTTCAGCACTTCGTCGTGTTGTGTTAGGTTCGCATTGACAATACTAAGTCTCAACATCTGTGATGACTTTTTACAGAAAAGAATTGTCCGCGTTTTGCATTTCAGTCAAGTCGCGGCAGGCAATCACAGTCGTTGTTTCTGTTCGGAAGGCAGGTCAGACACTGAACCCACTTTTTCTTGAGAATACTGTGAGAATGTAATTAACACGTGATTGAGAGATGTTACCCCATAGCGATTTGTGACACAGCAACGTTGAGTCAGCGTGTAAAAAAACTACAGATACAAAACTTTAAAGTAGAATAGATAAAAAGAAACACTTTTTATGTGGCAAAAGTTGCGCAGGTGCTGCCTTATCTCTATAGTAGTGCATGAGAGTTTTGACGTTAATCACAATCAGAGGCAGAGTGACAGCGTGTGGATATTATTTTATAAATGTTCCTAAAAATGTCGACCATTTACATTAATGCTTAACTGAAATTTACGTGCTAATAATAACTGTCCAACACGCTCAAACCAACCAGCTGTTTTTCAAATAATGGCTGCAGCTTCAGCCAGATGGGCAACTATCTCTTCTAGAGTGTTCATCTCAGTCTCGTACACAAAACGCTTCATCTGCCTCCACAAAAAGAAAGATAGAGAAGTCAAGTAAAGTCTCTAAAACAATATTCATCACATGATACTTCGAAAACCCGCTCTGACTCTATGCCTAGAGGGGAAACGGCGCACTTGTGAAACATCTTTATCAAATAAAGAATTATTTATTTTTTCTCCTCTAGACACTAAAATTTTGTGAACGTAGTTTTTATACAGGGTTATTACAAATGATTGAAGCGATTTCACAGCTCTACAATAACTTAATTATTTGAGATATTTTCACAATGCTTTGCACACACATACAAAAACTCAAAAAGTTTTTTTACGCATTCACAAATGTTCTATATGTGCCCCTTTAGTGATTCGGCAGACATCAAGCCGATAATCAAGTTCCTCCCACACTCGGCGCAGCATGTCCCCATCAATGAGTTCGAAAGCATCGTTGATTCGAGCTCGCAGTCCTGGCACGTTTCTTGGTAGAGGAGGTTTAAACACTGAATCTTTCACATAACCCCACAGAAAGAAATCGCATGGGGTTAAGTCCGGAGAGCGTAGAGGCCATGACATGAATTGCTGATCATGATCTCCACCACGACCGATCCATCGGTTTTCCAATCTCCTGTTTAAGAAATGCCGAATATCATGATGGAAGTGCGGTGGAGCACCATCCTGTTGAAAGATGAAGTCGGCGCTGTCGGTCTCCAGTTGTGGCATGAGCCAATTTTCCAGCATGTCCAGATACACGTGTCCTGTAACGTTTTTTTCGCAGAAGAAAAAGGGGCCGTAAACTTTAAACCGTGAGATTGCACAAAACACGTTAACTTTTGGTGAATTGCGAATTTGCTGCACGAATGCGTGAGGAATCTCTACCGCCCAGATTCGCACATTGTGTCTGTTCACTTCACCATTAAGAAAAAATGTTGCTTCATCACTGAAAACAAGTTTCGCACTGAACGCATCCTCTTCCATGAGCTGTTGCAACCGCGCCGAAAATTCAAAGCGTTTGACTTTGTCATCGGGTGTCAGGGCTTGTAGCAATTGTAAACGGTAAGGCTTCTGCTTTAGCCTTTTCCGTAAGATTTTCCAAACCGTCGGCTGTGGTACGTTTAGCTCCCTGCTTGCTTTTTTCTTCGACTTCCGCGGGCTACGCGTGAAACTTGCCCGCACGCGTTCAACCGTTTCTTCGCTCACTGCAGGCCGACCCGTTGATTTCCCCTTACAGAGGCATCCAGAAGCTTTAAACTGCGCATACCATCGCCGAATGGAGTTAGCAGTTGGTGAATCTTTGTTGAACTTCGTCCTGAAGCGTCGTTGCACTGTTATGACTGACTGATGTGAGTGCATTTCAAGCACGACATACGCTTTCTCGGCTCCTGTCGCCAATGTGTCTCACTGCGCTCTCGAGCGCTCTGACGGCAGAAACCTGAAGTGCGGTTTCAGCCGAACAAAACTTTATGAGTTTTTCTAAGTATCTGTAGTGTGTCGTGACCATATGTCAATGAATGGAGTTACAGTGAATTTATGAAATCGCTTCAATCATTTGTAATAGCCCTGTACTCTATAAAAAAAACTGAGCACCCAGAAGACATGGTCCGATGTCAGTGTAGCTTCACACGCGTACACACCTTCGGCAGGTAGATCAACACTCAGAACTGCAATCCTCTGTGTCACCTAGAAAGCCTACCAAAGTGTATTAATGCTGTAATTCTTCAGGATTTCCTGGCGATCTGTTGACACTTTGAAAAAAAAAAAAAAAAAACGGAACATCTACCGGATGTTCGCGTCGTTCTCGCACTATATTTTGAAGGTGTAACTCGATGGTTTCTTCATGTGCTACCAGAGAATGGTCCTTGGGTGTTTTTTTTTTCACTTTTCATTCCATTCCCTGAAGGGGTTGGGCGGGGTGTTTGAGGGCTTCCATTACCCTGTTCACCCTTTTGTTGTACTGGCACATTTCGTTTATTTATTTGTTCAGCTTTCTTGCAATTGTGCAGTTGATCATTTTTACAATATGGAATATAAAATTTTAAGTCATATTGAAATACAGCACAAGTGCTATAGATTGTAGAATATTTTATATCACGATTATTCCATGTATCATATTGGAACACATTAACATACAATAAAGTTAGTAGAATACAATAAAAATATAATACAATTGTGGTGTTGCTTCACTTTATGTGTGTGAGTGGTGGTGTTCTTGTTTTATGCTACTACTTATGCAATTTATTCCACTTTTCTTTATATTGTCCGGTATAGGTGGGAGGCGAGGATAATTTGAAGACATACTATTAATTTGATTATAGAATTGAATTTAGAGAGCTGTTGTCAGTTGGGCGTTTAAGGCGCACTCCTGTTTACATCAGCTCCTCCAGTCACCTTAGGGGCATGACTTTCGTGGCAGTGGTGAAGACTTACATATTGTATATAATTTTTTAATTTATTTAAATCTATGCTACATTTTATGTATAGCTTAATTCTATTTTTTATATGCGTGCGTGCGTGTGTGTTGGGGGGAGGGGGGGGCGCCTTTGCATGTTTTGTAGGGATAGTTTCTCTGTCTTTGGTTCAGGTGTGGGGGAAGTGGAATGTCTTGGGTTAAGAGTTCCATGGTAATGGCGAGGTCTGGGTATTCCTGGCTGGTGTTGTATGCTACTGTACGCGCTGGTTGGATGTATTTAAATTTTGGTCGCCTGTTCACTCTTGGTCTTGTTGTCAGGATGTCTCCCATGTCTGGACGTTTCGTTAATATGTGTCTCCCGTAGTTTGTTCTGAGTTTAGTTAACCTGGCCTGTAGCGGCTCCACGCCAGTGGTGTCATATATACGTCGTCACTGCGCGTGAGCCTTCACAGTGTTGAGATGAGCCGGCCGCAGTGACCGAGCGGTTCTAGGCGCTTCAGTCCGCAACTGCGCTGCTGCTACGGTCGCAGGTTCGAATCCTGCCTCGGGCATGGATGTGTGCCATGTCCTTAGGTTAGTTACGTTTAAGTAGTTCTACGTCTAGGGGACTGATGACCTCAGATGTTAAGTCCCATAGTTCTTAGAGCCATTTAGTCTTGAGATGCTGCGTAAGAGTCGTCTCTTGGTCGAATAAAGTCGTTCTGCTACCGGTTTACGCAGGCCCCCTAAGGGGGCTGCAGAATATTCTACCACAGGTCTAATGTACGTTTAGTAGGTGTGGATTGCAGTTTGGTCGTCAGATCCGTGAAATCGTCCTTGTATTCGTCTCATTAGGCCTTGTCTTTGTCTTGTCTTGTTTAGCAGGTATGTGAGGCGTGTTTTCCAATTTAGATATTTGTCTAGGTACACACCTAGGTGCCTGAAAGTGTCATTAAGCCTTAGTGGGGTGTTCCAGAGCTTCAGTTGAATGTCATCTGTGTTTTGTTTTCGTTTTTTGTCAGGTGTCTGTGTCCAAACAAAACCTTTTGGGTTTTGGATGGGTTTGGACGGATCCTCCATTTTGCCATCCAGGTTTGTAGTCGTTGTAGGTAGGTCTGTGTCTTTCGTTGTACGTTTGTCGCCTTCAATTCTGTACACCAGTAGGCGGTGTCGTCAGCGTTAAGTCATACCGTTTCTGTATGGTTTGTTGTCGATGGTACGTCAGCCGTGCAAAGCGCGTACAGTAGCGGAGACAAGATGCCTCCTTGTGGTACTCCTGCTTGGGGTGTAAATTCTTGAGAGGAAGCACCGCCCGGCTAGGCCGCGGCGCGGTCGGCAGTGGGAACACCAGCGGCCAGAGAGGACCATAGGAGCCGCGTCTGGTGGAAGCGGACCGCGGAGGGAGCAGCCGATGCGGCGCGGACCGGCTAGGGAGCGCCAAGCACCTTACAGGCATAAATATTGCATTCGATCCGCCCAAAGACCATTCTCTGGTAGCACCTGAAGAAGACAGCGAGTTACGCCGTCGAGATACCGTGCGAGAACGACACGAACATCCGACAGAAGTCCCGTTTTTTTCAAAATCTGTTAATGCTGTTTGTATTGTAACACAGACCAGGCAAGCTATAAAAGGAGTGTGTACAGCGTCAGATGTTGGGCGATCACTGCGAAGGACACGGGCACGGCGCATACGTATGAGACAACGTTATCAGCACCTGACGAATTATTGTCGGTCTGCATTCGTCTGGCTGGTCGAATAGAGCAATTCAGATTTGTGTGACTTTCGAATCTGACAGTGGTCCAGTACTGGACTATAGGAACGTGAGGGCAGGCATGCTTGTCGTCAGGGTTCCGGCCGACTAAGTCTGTCCAACGACAAGGGAGCTTCGCCATACTGTACACAAAGGACATCGTCAGCTATTCACATCTGCGCCTGCCGCCAAGGACAAGTAATGGACTCCACGCGACATCCTGTATCATCCTACACCACTGGTCGGAGACCAGCAGCAGCTATACTAGGGAGTTATCGTTCCATACGTTAACACGAAACATAAACGACTGCGTGTAGAGTGGTGCCATGACTGAGGTGCATGGACTGCTGAAGAACGGCGTCGCGACGACTATCGGACCTGCACTACTACGGATGTACATCATTCTTACAATATTTTGGACTGCCGTAGCTGTGTTTCACGTGGCGACACGTTGCGGGTAGCTTCCGGTCACAGCTGATTGTGACCAAGAGAGTTCTGACTGCAAAATGGTGTGGCACGGACATACCGCGTTCTCACGTGTTTCCTGTCGTGTGAGAGTATCGTGGTGCGATTTTTCAAAACAGCCATTCTCGCCCACACAAGGCACGTGTCTCAACTCTCTGTGTCATGTTGAGGTACACCCGTGAGCAGCACAATTCTTTGGATCTATCCCCGATAGAATATGTCTGGGGTAGCCTCGGACGTCAACTCTGTCCCAGTATCCACGATACCAAGGAACAGTTAACAATTGCCAATTGCTCCAGGAAAGCGTACCCAACTGAATCGGTGGATGCATCGACGACAGAGGTGATGCAACATCATACTGGTATATGGGCTCATACTACCTAGTTCTTTGTGAATACGACATGATTTTCTAATCATCAAACTAACACCACACACCCTCTCAGCCAGAGATGTTTCGTTTCCCCGTCTCATGCCGGGTGCTTCACTTTCTGTTAGGTAGTGTATTCATTAGAAGGAGCTGCGGTAAAGCAATAAGATTTACTTGTGATTGTATTTAATTTCTATAACTGTACGTAAATATTTAAGATGACACCATCAAAAGCTTCGTAATCCATTGCAAAGAAAATAAACAACCTACTCATCTGAAGGGACATTAGTTTGAAAATAGACTAAGTGCTCCGAAAGAAAATACACTCCTGGAAATTGAAATAAGAACACCGTGAATTCATTGTCCCAGGAAGGGGAAACTTTATTGACACATTCCTGGGGTCAGATACATCACATGATCACACTGACAGAACCACAGGCACATAGACACAGGCAACAGAGCATGCACAATGTCGGCACTAGTACAGTGTATATCCACCTTTCGCAGCAATGCAGGCTGCTATTCTCCCATGGAGACGATCGTAGAGATGCTGGATGTAGTCCTGTGGAACGGCTTGCCATGCCATTTCCACCTGGCGCCTCAGTTGGACCAGCGTTCGTGCTGGACGTGCAGACCGCGTGAGACGACGCTTCATCCAGTCCCAAACATGCTCAATGGGGGACAGATCCGGAGATCTTGCTGGCCAGGGTAGTTGACTTACACCTTCTAGAGCACGTTGGGTGGCACAGGATACATGCGGACGTGCATTGTCCTGTTGGAACAGCAAGTTCCCTTGCCGGTCAAGGAATGGTAGAACGATGGGTTCGATGACGGTTTGGATGTACCGTGCACTATTCAGTGTCCCCTCGACGATCACCAGTGGTGTACGGCCAGTGTAGGAGATCGCTCCCCACACCATGGTGCCGGGTGTTGGCCCTGTGTGCCTCGGTCGTATGCAGTCCTGATTGTGGCGCTCACCTGCACGGCGCCAAACACGCATACGACCATCATTGGCACCAAGGCAGAAGCGACTCTCATCGCTGAAGACGACACGTCTCCATTCGTCCCTCCATTCACGCCTGTCGCGACACCACTGGAGGCGGGCTGCACGATGTTGGGGCGTGAGCGGAAGACGGCCTAACGGTGTGCGGGACCGTAGCCCAGCTTCATGGAGACGGTTTCGAATGGTCCTCGCCGATACCCCAGGAGCAACAGTGTCCCTAATTTGCTGGGAAGTGGCGGTGCGGTCCCCTATGGCACTGCGTAGGATCCTACGGTCTTGGCGTGCATCCGTGCGTCGCTGCGGTCCGGTCCCAGGTCGACGGGCACGTGCACCTTCCGCCGACCACTGGCGACACCATCGATGTACTGTGGAGACCTCACGCCCCACGTGTTGAGCAATTCGGCGGTACGTCCACCCGGCCTCCCGCATGCCCACTATACGCCCTCGCTCAAAGTCCGTCAACTGCACATACGGTTCACGTCCACGCTGTCGCGGCATGCTACCAGTGTTAAAGACTGCGATGGAGCTCCGTATGCCACGGCAAACTGGCTGACATTGACGGCGGCGGTGCACAAATGCTGTGCAGCTAGCGCCATTCGACGGCCAACACCGCGGTTCCTGGTGTGTCCGCTGTGCCGTGCGTGTGATCATTGCTTGTACAGCCCTCTCGCAGTGTCCGGAGCAAGTATGGTGGGTCTGACACACCGGTGTCAATGTGTTCTTTTTTCCATTTCCAGGAGTGTAGTTCATTGGTAAAGCTCCCATTACACAGTGTCACCGAGGCAACAAGATTGTCATTTCCAATATCCTGTTTGAAATATGCCAGAAATTTCAAATCGATTTTTGTCCATCATCTAAAATTCAACTGAGAACTCCGGATAGGAACGTATAGTCTGTGTGGAAACCATTTCTACTTCTAGTATGAGGTCTCAATTTGACAGTGCATACCAAATTCCCTTGCGTTAGTGGACAAGACTCTTCTTCTGCTCTGCCATAGACTTCTTTCCTTCCTGTTTCTTTTCATGTGTCAGTAGTCCTTGTTCCATCCACTAGTTTCCTTGTCAGCATTTCATGTGAATAAACTTCTTGTGGCGAACGTTACTCATTTTCTGAAGCTTTGAGATTAGTGCACAGCCAGCCGGAGCGGCCGAGCGGTTCTAGGCGCTACAGTCTGGAACCGCGCGACCGCTACGGTTGCGGGTTCGAATCCTGCCTCGGGCACGGATGTGTGTGATGTCCTTCGGTTAGGTTTAAGTAGTTCTACGTTCTAGGGGACTGATGACCTCAGATGTTAAGTCCCATACTGCTCAAATCAATTTGAACCATTAGTGCACATTCACGAAGTGATTTCTGAGAACTCTTCGGTTTTCTTTTTCAGTCCATGGACGGAAGAGACGTGTCCTCGATCCTGATGTCGGAGCTGCGTGCTCCGCTCGGCATCGTGTCTCAGGAGCCGGTTCTTTTCGACAGGACGGTCGCAGAGAACATCGCATACGGAGACAACACCAGAACAGTGCCCATGGCGGAGATCATTGAGGCTGCCAAGAAGTCCAACATCCACAACTTCATCGCCTCACTGCCTCAGGTACTGCAATCATTTAACGTGGAGTAAAACAGAAGCAATTTCTGGCGTTCCACAAGGTAGTGTTATAGGCCCTTTGCTGTTCCTTATCTATATGAACGATTTGGGAGACAATCCGAGCAACCGTCTTCGGTTGTTTGCAGATGACGCTGTCGTTTATCGACTAATAAAGTCATCAGAAAACCAGACAAACTGCAAAAAAATTTAGAAAAGATATCTGAATGGTGCGAAAAGTGGCAGTTGACCCTAAATAACGAAAAGTGTGAGGTCACCCACGTAAGTACTAAAAGGAACTTGTTAAACTTCGGTTACACGGTATAATCTAAAAGCCGTAAGTTCAACTAAATACCTAGGTATTACAATTACGAACAACTTAAACTGGAAAGAACACACAGAAAATGTTGTGGGGTTGGCTAACCAAAGGCTGCGTTTTATTGGCAGGACACTTAGGATATGTAACAGACCTACTAAGGAGACTGCCTACAATACGCTTGTCCGTCCACTTTTAGAATACTACTGCGCGGTGTGGGATCCTTACCAGATAGTACTGACGGAGTACATCGAAAAAGTTCGAAGAAAGGCAGCACGTTTTGTATTATCGCGAAATATGGGAGAGAGTGTCACACGAATGATACTGGATTTGGGCTGGACTTCATTAAAAGAAAGTCGTTTTTCGTTGCAACGGAATCTTCTCCCGAAATTACAATCACCAACTTTCTCCTCCGAATACGAAAATATTTTGTTGACACCGACCTACGTAGGGAGAAACGATCAACACGGTAAAATAAGGCAAATCAGAGCTCGTACGGAAAGATATAGGTGTTCATTCTTTCCGCGCGCTATACGAGATTGGAATAATACAGAATTGTGATCGTGGTTCGATCAACCCTCTGCCAGGCACTTAAATGTGATTTGCAGAGTATCCATGTAGATGTAGATATAGATGTAGTACAACTCAAATTCCTCTACACTAGGCAAATAACTTACATATAAGAATTTGTAATTTCTATTACTAATTAATAATTTATTGGCTATCGGTTTTCACCACGTCAGTTGTCAAATTTGTGGAAAATATAAACATTCCGCACAAAATATTAATCGTTCCCTTAAAAGAGCCCACGGTCATTGTGGAGCGCTATAGATGGTGCACAGCTGGTACCTGTCGGTCACGTGATCCTCTACCCCTGAAGTAAGTCATGGTACTAAAGTATTACGAGTGTCCATTGCATGGGATGAGCGCAGAAAAGTCGGCCGACGTGGGTACGCGACATAGTGACAGAAAGAAAATATCGTGTTTGGGCATGTCCTTGGCGACAATGTGAATCACGATACCAGAATTGTAGATATATCAATGCGGATTGTCCAGCGTTTCTGCAAGGAATCGTGTACCGGTCGTACCTATGTAAAACGGCTGGAGAGCAGCAGTTCAAAGAGATCCTGAGCGACAGAAATGTGCCTTGTCAATGAGAATCTGTTTCATAACATACAGCAATTGCTGCTATCAGCGAATGCAGATCCACCTACACAATTTTCCGATAGATTATTGAGAAGGGATTTGCGTAACTCGCATTGTTCACAGCGGTACATAAGGCTATGCGTCTGCATTTGGCCAAACAACACAGAAACTGGGTATTAGTTGACTTGGGCCTCTAGTGTGATACGAGGAGAGTACCGATGACCCAATGAGGTGTCTAAACCACATTGTTTGGAAGGTGTAGTTCAGGTCGGACTTAATTCTCGGAGGTTGGTGGTATGTTTCGTGCCATGACTTCGGCGCACTCATTCACGTTAGTACGAACATGATCCATAATGTTTATTTCAGTATTCGTGTTACCGTTTCTTCTACTGTATGAACCAGAACTCCACCGACAAAATTTCAGAGATTTTCCAGTGATATGCCCTGGGTATTTGGTACAGGGGACCCATGGCCTCCCGCGGATAGTTATAGAGCTATTGCAGTTCATTTGGATTCTTGCCCCAGTTAGCTCTTTATCTGTATCCCATTGAAAAGAGTGGACAACAGTGAACACGTCGACATAATGCGCTGTGTGTCCCGTCTCTCATTCGCTCACGGTTTCTGCTGTTGAGAACAGTAATGCCCTCTTCAACGCGTTGCCCTTCAGTTTGCATTCAGTACTGCTCGGATATGGCCAGGTTTTTTTTTTTTCCAGCGGTGTTGGTTGTACGTTAAGAGTGACACACAGCAGCACTACGGACGGTTTACTGAAGTTTGGCCGATATGCACCCTTTGTGTTGGTCCGCTGAATGCAGTGAACCTGGTCCCAACGTCTGGCAATATCATCACAGCAGTTCTGCCGACAGAGGTTGCTTCATTACTCTGCGTTTTCTGTTGTATGTTTTGTTTATTGAACATTACATGCTTCTTCACAGCTACGAATGTATATGCACAGAAAATAGCGTAATTGCGGTAACAAACCAAATGAACCATACTTACATTATTGCTCTGTAACAATCCGCCGGAGACCGTGGTTCCCTTATTCCCAAATACTACGACGATATCCCTGAAGAACCTTTGAAAGTTTGTCCGTGGAGTTCTGGTTGACCCTGTACGCCATCATGATGTAGTATGCTGTATGTATGCTGTGCACAATCTCGTCTAATGGACTCAGTTTTTCAGGGAATTAAGGTAATGAACGAGGGTAGGAGCATTTAATTGGGTGGCTAATTTTTGTTCCGGTGTACTTGTAATCTCTGCTGTTAAAACAGATTCGTGGGTAAGCTTACGTATAACATAACCGCTTAAACTTCCGCTTTTGGTAGCGTTAAAGTTCTTTACAGTTGCACCGTAACTCAAAATTCTTAAAATGAGCAACATTTCAGCTCCATTGTGAAGGCCTAAGGAAATCTGCGTTTTATACTGATGTGGTTATTTATTGCATGGTATCAACAATGTGGTAAGACTAGCAACAGCATTATCTGTCTATCCATCCTCTTCTTCTAACTTCTACACATATTGCAACTTGGCATGAAAAGTGACAAAACCGACAATTTAAGTATGTCGCTGAAAAATACACGTGAAGTGTCCCAACGCACACTAAAAGTGCAATGGAATTGACGGCCAACAATACTTACTCGAAATTTAAAGGAAGGTTACACTATTTTAATATAACTTTTACAGAATGAATTCTTTAAGTCGAGTTTTCGCAAGTATTGCTTTTTTAGTTGTGTTGCTGTTCTTGTCTGGGTGCGATCCACAGGGTGGTTAGAAACAGATTGTAAAGCTTGTAAGGGAGTTGGAAGGGACGTTCTGCTGAGAAAAATGGTTCAAATGGCTCTAAGCACTATGGGACTTAACATCTGAGGTCATCAGTCCCCTAGAACTTAGAACTACTTAGACCTAACTAACCTAAGGACATCACACACATCCATGCCCGAGGCAGAATTCGAACCTGCGATCGCAGAAGCAGCGCGGTTCCGGACTGAAGCGCATAGAACCACTCTGTCACAGCGGCCGGCTGCTGAGAACAGCTGTTAAAAAAAATCTATACGTTCATCTGTTGCAGAGTTATTTAACACTGAAGTAAGCTAATCAGGTCTCTGCAAGCGCATTTTCAACCAGCCTGCCGGAACGAGTAGTGTCAATTGCTCTCATAGCGTAGACGATAGCGCAAGAGACCGTTAAGTCTTTCACTCGGGTTCGATTCTTACCATCGTCCCCTGGCCGCTTTTGTATCTCTCTCTCGTTCGGTTTTAGGAAACCAAACGAAGAACACGTTTGGCGACACTGTCTCTGTTAGGCCACTTGAATTTGCGGGCGGCTCGCCATTTTTGAGTAAATTCAATGCTAATTAACTCGGAAACGTATCCATGTATCGAATTTTATCCTTAACAGTTATTTCTCAGCACACGCGCACCCTGCCACAGCCTTACAAGCTTTTCAGACGATTTGTAACCACCCTGTACAAAGTCCACACCGAAGTATCAGTTAGTATGCTTGCACGAATCACAGGAACTACTGTAAATATGTTCATACGGTTTTCAACACTAAATAAACTAATTTGCAAGAAATTTTTTTGCGTATAATACACGAATATTTCGTGGAAATTGGCTCAACTAATTAAAGTCCCTCAAAATTGTGAAAAGATATCATTGCCACCTAGTGGTGAATGACAGAACTCTTTGGAATCATTCATAGATATTATAAATTTAGGGCACCTGACACATTTTTCTTGTCTGTATGTTCTGGCTAATCTCAGGAACTACTATAAAAAGTTTGATACTGTTTTAATTCGTATACACACAGAGTCACGAGGGAGGTTTGTGGGCACAGGAGAAAGGCATAAGGTTACCCGACCACAGTGACAGGCAGGCGCGAGCTACTGCTACTAGAAGGCCGACGTTAGCTATTGCCGACAGCCTAACTTCCCCATAGAGTTTACGGGGTGTGAGCCGAAATGTATGAAAAGGTCACAAAGAAAATGTCGCAAGCGCCGGAATTGCTCCGGAGTCGGGCGGCCAGAAAGTCGCTGTAGATCGCATCGAGCTCCATTGCGACCTGGTGACCACCAAGTGGCCCTTGTTCACTCCACGAAATGTCACTCCAGGAAGTCAGCTGCATGTATAACGCGCAACATTCATGCCTCCTGAGGACTTTCCGGGCGTTTGTTGATTAAATCATTGAGGTTATATGAAGTACCTTTACACAATGGCCTGGAAAACAAAATAACTGCCACGTCAGACAAATCGTCTGCCAAGAAGCGTCTCTCACTTACCGAATGCAGGCAAGGTGTAATCGTAGGTGATTAGTTGATTTGCAAGCGTACTAATGCGCAGCTTGAGATTGCCTGAAATACAATATATAGGAGCAAACAAATTCACTAAAAGAAGCCTTTGCTCTGACAAATGATCGCTGCAGTACAGGTTAAGTGCTGCTTGTTTTATTATGGTTTGTACTTTATATTCTAAACTAAGATAACACCCAGAAGTCTTTTAAGGATGTTGTACTATGATATTTGATGGAAAACGTAAAATACCTTTTTCAGTCACAGTGCGACACAATGGCATTTGATCACATATAGAATTTATGTCAGTATCGGGCAAGTGATGCAACTAAGCGTAAACACAGAAAAGTGTCGTCAGCACTGTTGTTACAGATGTTTCATTTAACAATTTACTAACTGATAATTATTTGTATTACATCTTTTAACTATTCAGTAACATCACGTGTGCATATTCACTCTGTTATGAATTTAAAAAATTGGGTCAAAACATCGGTGTTTTAATATTGCAAAATTTATACGTAAACACAAATATTTGAGAGGTCTAATAGTAGTTTTGATTAAGTGCAACATCAACTCATGGGAGCCTGACGATATTTTTTTTTTTTTTTTTTTGCAACAATACAGTCTAAAATTTCAAAATCTATTTCTTCAACATCGAATTGAGGTAATAATGAAATGTTCGTTGTTCTTGGTTATCATTAGGACACTAGGGACATTTACTATTGTATCTTTCATTATAACGTGGCGACTGACCTGTGTATATGTTAGAAAAAGCTATATGTCTTCCATCTTACACTTTCATAAGAGCAAAAAAAGGAAGAGCAATACGGTGAACAATACTTAGACGTCATACTCACCGTACCTACCATCACAGTGTATCTGTACATTTTATGGATCGACGCGAGGCTTCAAGGTGAACAGGATTATGAAATGCCTACCAGAGGCCGACCTTCTATACATTTTTAATCTGCAAAGATGTTTGATACTGATACTTCTCAGTAATTCAATAATTTTGACGGTATATGTAATGGGGAGGAAAGGTCGTCGAATCTGAAAACTGTAATATCCAGCCATTTTCACTGCAGAAAGTAGAAGAGGATAGATGTCGTCAGACCAAAGATTAGATAGGGTATCAATCAACTAATTACCGATATCTGATTAATGAGGCTGATTTCAGAAATACCTTTTATGTTCCCTAGTTGACCTTCGCCACTGCTTGGACATTGTTAACAGCAGCCTAATCTTGTATAACCCAAAAGTGATTTATATGTACAGAAATGTAGGGAACGTGTCTATGACTATTTCTTACCAAAGACCTTTTTACTGATCTTCTCTTTCACCATTCTCAGTTCATGTTCTTTGTTCAACAAAATAAAATCTAAGACAACCGTTGTTTAAAGCGAGCTGCAGTTCTAACAGTGTGACACTATGACACTAGCAAACTTTTTGTGAAACTGTTAAAAACAGTTATAAACTTCGATTCTTGCCCATTCTCTGCAGCATCTCTCCATTCCGTAGATTGTTTGGCTTTGCATGTCATCAATAATAATTCTTGCCACACAGTCGTAGTGTTTCTGTTATATTACTGAAGCACCAGCTCTAACCAAGTAAGTCCATCTTACACTACACAACCACTCAAACTGGCTAAACAGATGAAACTGCTCAGTGGTTCTAAATGCAAAATAAAGGTTATTTTAAAACAACCAATGAGAGCTAGCAGATCGCTATCATTCGGAAGTTACAATACTCCCGACATCTGAAAACATTTACATCATGAGAGCTAGACTGGCAGCAGATCATTATCATTCACAAGATATAATAGGCCCTACATCTAAAGATATTTGCGTCTAGAAAAAATCTTTAAATTGGATGAGTAGAATATGGCAGCTGTAAAACAGGGCCTTGTGAGACCTTCCAGAACCACGTTTTAGTGACGGATTCTATCCAATGAAAAGCGGTTGGTAAAACACTTGACCTGAAAGGTCGACACGTCGAAAACTGTGCTTGTCTAACGCCAAAACACGATATTTCACTGCCATAGTGGTCATTCTTCACCGTGCACAGTTATATTGTCATACGTAATCCTAGAATTAAAGTCCTCAAAAATGATACCGATTTTGATAAACAGTATTCGGGAACAAACACTAATTAAGGATATTACACAGTTAGAACGAATAAGATGTGGTACATTTATGATGTAGATGAGAATAAATATTATTTGTTCCCCAGCTGAATGTTTATTATGTTTTCAACCAAACACGTTTCACCTATTCATATTAGGCACTATCAATGGTCTACAAAATAAAATGTAATTGTTCAAATGTACATATTTTCTTGTGAGACGAGAAACATTTTCTGGAGGCAGGTTTGGGTTATCGTAATACACTCTAAAACAAAAAAGGTGACCCACGAAGCACTTACCTGAATAGGACTGAAATCGGTAGATGTGATGCACATGTAAAGATAAACAAATGATTACTATTTTATAAAAAAATCGATGATTTATTCAAGAGAAAGAGCATCACAAACTAAGCAGGTCAACAATGCGTTGTGTTGCCTCTGGCATTTATGGAGGCAGTTATTTGGTTTGGCATTGATTGATAGTTGATGGATGTCCTGGGGAATATCGTGCCAGATTCTGCACAATTTGCTCGTTAGATCGTCAGAATACTGAGCTGGTTGGAGGCCCCTGTCCGTAATACTCCAAACGTTCTCTGCTGAGGAAAGATTCGGCGACCTTTCTGGCCAAGATAAAGTTTAAGAAGCACAAAGGCAAGCATTACAAACGCTCACCATCTGCGGGTGGGTATTATGTTGCTGGAATGTAAGCCCAAGATGACTTGCCATCAAGGACAACAAAACTGGGTATAGAATGTCATCGACCTACCACTGTGCTGTAAGGGCGCCGCGGATGACAACCAAAGAAAGGAAATGGCACCCCGGACCATGACTCCTGGTTATGGGGTCGTATGGTGGGCGATAGTCGGGTCGGAGCTGAAGTCGAAGCAGCACCCGTCACTGAAGACAATTCTATTCCTGTTAATGACATTCCAGACCGAAGGTGTATCTGGAGACGCCCTGGACAGCGGGGGGAATACAAACTAGACGGTCGCCCGTCGTACGGCGTGACAACGAGCATTGATGGTCTGGGGTGCTATTTCCTTTCACAGCAGAACTCGTTTGGCTGCCCTAACAGCACAGCGATCCATCGACGATACCGTACGTCCTGTTGCTCTTCGTGCCAAGCTATTCTGGACTAACATTTCAGCAAGATAATGCCCGTCCGAATACGGCGCAAGTTTCTCCTGCTTATCTTCGTGCTTGCCAAACCCTGACTTGGCCTGCAAGGTCACCAGATCTCTCCCCAATTGAGAACTTTGAAGCACTATGGGCAGGGCCCTCTAGCCAGCTTGGGATTTTGACGATCGAACGCGCCAGTTGATATAACTTGGCACGATGTCCCCCACGAGCAACTCCAACAACTCTATCAACCAATGCCAAGCCGAATAACTGTTTGCATAGAGGCCAGATTTGGCTGTTCGCACCAGGATCCTCAGCCGAGAAACCTAGCGCAGCCGGTCACAGCAGTGGAGTCGGCATTGCTCCGAATCAGTGTCGGTGCCTTGTGATGCATTTTCCCTTGAATAAATCATCCATTTTTTCCGAAATTGTAAAATAATTTGTTTATCTCTATATGTGCGCTACACATATCGATTTCCGTCCCACTCGGATAATTCCTTCGTGGTACATCGTTTTTTTTCCCTTAGAGTGTGTTTACGATGATAGGATTGTGATTAATCATTTATTATTTTGTGTGCTATTCTTTTCATAAGTGTATTGGCTCATCTGTAGTAATTGCACGTGATAAGTGTGCCCCTCACTGTACACTTCACACCGTGCTTCCTGCTGCAGGATTAACTGAGGGATCCAGTGCAGTAAGATGTTGGAGTGGGGAGGGATGGTGTGTGGATAGGGTGGTACCACTCTCTCTCTCTCTCTCTCTCTCTCTCTCTCTCTCTCTCTCTGTGTGTGTGTGTGTGTGTGTGTGTGTGTGTGTGTGTGTGTGTGTGTGCGCGCGCGCGCGCGAGCGTGCACGTTCTTGCACGCTATTATCTTAATCCGATTTTTACTTTCATTTATAATAACTTTACGCTAATCTCTGAATTAGTTGGGTTATTGTCCTTCAATTATTTCTTATTTGGTCATTGAGCAACCTTTCATTTTTGTTGATGCCTCCTTGTATAAAATAAACTTTCTGAGTGAGCAGACCCTTTCTTTTCTTCAGAGTAATGCCCCGCGCCCCCACCGCCACTGCCCCTTTACCACGTACCATTCTTTCAAGAATCGAACTCTCATTTATAAAACAGCTTCAAACGAAATCCGTCGTACGATGACTTAATTTTGCAGGTTCATCCAGTAGCATATGTGGTTAAACTCTGCAAATCGTGTTGTAAATAAAGTTAGCAGTAGAGGAGTAAATTAAAATGTCATACGTGATCCCGAAGATTTACATCAACAGCAAAAATGTAGCAAGAGATAAACTTTTCATGTTATTACACAGCGCAGTCAAATTAATGTGGCCACCGCCTATGCTAGACGTCAAAGTACTGTAACCGCTCGCAGGTGGAACGTCGCAGTACTAGCAGTAGGGGGTATACGAAGCGTGTCAGAGGGATGAGGAACTCAGCGCAGTCTTTGTCGTTAGGAGGGAACGGAGCGATTTATCAGACCTTCAAAAGCGCTTGATCATTGGATTTTAGACCAAGATTGGAAGCATTTCCGAAACGTCTAAGTTTGTAAACTGGTCGCATGCCGCTGTGGTTAATTTACACCGTGAGTAGGAAAATGGCCCTGTACGAAACCGATGCGGAAAGAACTGTGGTGCACAACGGGCCATAGACGAAGATGGTGGACAACGGCTGCGGAGATTACGGGCGAGTAGACGCAGTTGCTAAGCAACTGACCGCTGTAATGAACCAAGGAGCGACCAACACTGTCTCTCCAGCAACTGTTCAGCGAACGTTGCCACGTACGGGCCTCCGACGTGCCTGGTTCAGGCATCCATGCTGACTGCTGTTCATTGGCGGCGTAGTCTGCTCCGATAGCTGAATGGTCAACGTGACGGACTGCCGTCCTAAGGGGCCCGGATTCGATTCCCGGCTGGGTCGGTGATTTTCTCGGATCAGAGACTGGATGTTGTGTTGTCTTCATCATTATTTCATCCCCATATGGCGCGCAGGCCGCCCAATGTGGCCTCGAATGCACCAAGGCGGCCGGACCTGCTCTGTAACGGGCCTCCCGGCCAATGAAGCCAAACGCTCATTTCCATTTCCATTGGCGCCGTAGGCTGGAATTTGCACACCAGTACCGCTACTGGACGGCCACTGGGTGGCGAGAAGTGGCCTTTTCAGACGAATCACGTTTTATTCACCATTGGACACATGGCCTTTGGCATGTACGGAGTAAAATGTCTGGCAAGAATCATCCGAAGGGTCCACATAAGAGAAGGGAGCGATCTGGTCTGTGGAATGTTTACGTGGCATTCCCTCAATAATCTTGGCATTCTGGAAGCTATAAGGGATCAACACAACTATGCCTTATGGTTGAGGAACAACACCCTGCATGCACTTTGTTTTTCCTCGGCATGATGGCATCTACCAGCAGGACGAGGCAGAGTGTTACAGAACTCACAGTGTACGTGTATAGTCTGAAGAGCATCAGGATATGTATATCGTTCTTCCATTGCCATCAAATTCCCCGGATTTAAACCCAATGGAAAATCTGTAGGACCAATTCGACTTGACTGTTCGCACCAGGATCCTCAGCCGAGAAACCTAGCGCAGCCGGTCACAGCAGTGGAGTCGGGATTGCTCCGAATCAATGTTGGTGCCTTGCAATACTTCATTAACTCTCTTTCTGCGCTACAAAAGGTGGTTTTTCAAACTTTCTATGGGTGGTCACACTAATGTGACTGTACGTGCAGTTTGTGGGAGATGTCAGAGAGAAAAAGTTGAAAAAAGCGATTGAAATTATGTTTAAAGTTTGTTGGAAGTAATTTCATTATAAAACACTGAATGAATATAGTGTGAGTAACTTACGCGTAGTGAGTTACGTTGCGTCAACACAGTTTCTAACTTTAACACTTGGCTTACTGTGTTAAATCTTTAATATGGGGTCCTGTCTATTAATGAGTATACCATCACAGCTATTCAAAATTTTAAATAAGGTCAATAGTTACATGAAGTACTGTAATCATTTTTTTTTTGCTCCTGGAAGTCGTCAGATAGACGATCTGCAGCCTGCACTGTATGATCGTCTTTTGCCGTTTAGCAATACAGACAGTAGTGTAAGACAGCCGTATTTCTTTTTATCCTCATGCAGTGGTGAAACATGTTGGTTGGAAAGGAAATAAATATTCATCTGCAAAAGACGAATGATACTTACTCTCATCTGCATTATAAACACAACACAAATACGAAATGAGTAATAATAGGTGCAAATCTGAACAGAAGAAAAATAGCTTCTCACAGTTTCGATGGTGAGCCTGACGGGACGTGTCGCACTTGGTGTGTTTTTGCAGGGCTACGACACGCGCATGGGGGAGAAGGGCACGCAGCTGTCTGGAGGGCAGAAGCAGCGCGTGGCCATCGCGAGGGCGCTCGTCCGGAACCCCAAGATACTGCTGCTCGACGAGGCTACATCTGCACTCGATGCCGAGAGTGAGAAGGTAGGTACCAAAAATCGGTTTTACTACAGTGTATGTGCAGTTTCTTGCCTCCGTGTATGCAATATGTATAGCTATAAAACTACCATAGGCTATCACAAGCAAGTGCAGACTACGGTAGTTTTCCTGGTAGCCTGGGACATTTAAGATTGTAACCGCATTACCTGTACATCAGGTGTGCTGCATACCTATCGGGCGTTACCTCGTTTCGAAGGCTTTATTTGCTTTTTGCGATTATTGTCCTAACCAGATTACCCTAGAAACCAGAAGCAGTGAACCGTCTAGAAAATATGTGAGGGTATATAATAGGCTGCGTAAACTGCGAGACATGTCTGCTCTACTTAGTTAACCTCCTGTCAGTTACTTATAAATAATCAGTATTTTTAAGAAAAATGAAATTTTCATGGTTTAATTCAGGATTTATTCAAAAAATTGTTGATCTGTAATGTGAGACAGAGGAATGTTGTAGTGAAATAAAAGCATAATAAAAAGTTACAGACTTGCCATATAGTGCCACAAAACACAATTTCCTAAAAAAAAGTAAAATTAAAAAAAACTACAAAACAAAAACATATCAAAAATCGCTTCAATACATCGTTGCGCCTACATAAAACATCTTTCTATTAGTCACAAACAACATTCGCACCTATCGACAATGACAGAAAACTGCCCTTGATCATGTTGAGGAACGTTCCACTGAGTACAAAATAAGAATAAGTATACAGATTTTTTATGTTTATGTATACAAGTAACTGCTTTGTTTGCGTAGAGGCGCAGAAGGTATAAGAGTGGGTAATTTTATGACTTATAAAATGCAATTTATATTTTGTAAGGACGTAAAATACGTTATGGACTAACACTGAACGAAGTGTGGTTTTAATTATATGCGAAAGAAACAAAGAAACGAAAAACACACGTCTACAGAATCGCTTTTTGGTAGAGCCCAGCTGCTGTGTGACCAGATCGCCTAACGACCGTCTATGCGGAAAATGTAGCATGTAACCATGGTCTTCGCTGTTACTGTGTTCGTCTGACAATAAACAGTCTCTTGAAAGAAAGCAAAGGCTGAGAAACGTTCGAATAATCGTATTAGGTAACTTAGAGTATCAGGATGCGTCAGATTATTGAGAAATTCGGGCACTAACACCTAAAAAAACTTCATACAGCTTATAACATGTGTGCCATACATAACTTTACATCACCTGCAACTTTAAGTGTGTTAATAGCGCTACGCAACACACTTCATTGAGCATTTCGGTGGAGCTCACAGACGTCCAAATTAGTCATTTGTTTCTATTCCAGTGGTGTGACAAGTGGATTATAAAGAACACAATTTTTACACGGACACTAGTTGCTGTTGTATGTTGCACGCGAATACATCAATTATTTCTTTTCAAAGTCCTCCAAACAAATCTCAAAAAGTCTACATTGTCTACTGGATTTAATGTTAATAAATTTGACATTAATTTCATTTTTTCCGCCTGATTTTTGCGGAAAGATTAAAGACACTGTGCCATTACCGAGTAGCAAACGTACCAACACTACGAGCAGTTCACCTCATCCACTTCATTTCTTTATACATACTCCTGTATATGCAGTAAGGGCACACAGGAAATAGAAATCATTTGATGACCACGATCCGTTACATACAATGAAAAGCATTACGGAGAAAATATGCTGTCATCAGTGGCATTACTCGGAAAACACAGTGGAACCAAAATTTTTTTGAAAGAGCTCGTGTTCATCTTTGACTGTGAAAAATATTCATTCACGAAATCCACCATATTACACACACCAAAAAAAGTTTTCTATCACGTCGCTTCCGAGAGTTCCGGAACTTGTGCAGAAAATTGGAATAGAGATCAACATAAAAATCATTTCCGCCCTTTTTATTGCTCATGAAAACCACACATTGTATGTTGTACCACCATACAACGAGACCTTCAGGTGGTGGTCCAGATTTCTGTACACACCGGTACCTCTAATACCCAGTAGCTTGTCTTCTTCCATTGATGCATGCCTGTATTCGTCGTGGCATACTAACCATAAGTTCATCAAGGCAATGTTGGTCCAGATTGTCCCACTCCTCAACGGCGACTCGGCGTAGATCCCTCAGAGTGATTGGTGGGTCATGTCGTCCATAAACAGCCATTTTCAATCGATCCCAAGCATGTTCGATAGTGTTTATGTCAGGAGAAAATGCTGGCCACTCTAGTCGAACAATGTCGTTATCCTGAAGGCAGTCATTCACAAGATGTGCACGATGGCGGCGCGAATCATTGTCGTCGATGAAGACGATTGCCTCGCCAGTATGCTGCCGATATGGTTGCACTATCGGTCGGAGGGTGGCATTCACGTATCGTACAGCCGTTACGGCGCCTTCCAGGACCACCAGCGGCTTACGTCGCCCACACATAATGCTACCCCAAAACAGCAGGTAACCTCCACCTTGCTGCACTCGCAGCACAGTGTGTCTAAGGTGTTCAGCCTGACTGGGTTGCCTCCAAACACGCCTCCGACGATTGTCTGGTTGAAGGCATATGCGACACTCATCGGTGAAGAGAACGTGATGGCAATCCTGAGCGGTCCTTTCGGCATGTTGTTGGGCCCATCTGTACCGCGCTGCATGGTGTCGTGGTTTCAAAGATGGACCTCGCCATGGACGTCAGGAATGAAGTTGTGCATCATGCAGCCTATTGCGCAAAGTTTGAGTCGTAACACGAAAAGCATTATTCAACATGGTGGTGTTGCTGTCAGGGGTCCTCCGAGCCATAATCCGTGGTCAGCGGTCATCCACTGCAGTAGTAGCCCTTGGGGGCCTGAGCGAGGGTGTCATCAACAGTTCCAGTCTCTGTATCTGCTCCATGTCCGAACACCATCTCTTTGGTTCACTCCGAGACATCTAGACACTTTCCTTGTTGAGAGCCCTTCCTGGTACATAGCAACAATGCGTAGGCGATCGAACTGTGGTATTGACCATCTAGGCATGGTTGAACTACAGACAACACGAGACGTGTCCAACCTCCTTCCTTGTGGAATGACTGGAACTGATCGACTGTCGGCTGTCGGACACTGCTCATCCATGGTTGTTTACATCTTTGGGCTGATTTAGTGACATCTCTGAACAGCCAAAGGGACTGTGTCTGTGATACAATATCCACAGTCAGTCTGTCTTCAGGATTTCTGCGAACCGGGGTGAAACAAAACTTTTTTTGATGTGTGTAGCTTAGGACATGTGGCCACATTCAAGTGGAGTATTTGGAAAATTTTATGCTGCATGCAAATGTAAGTTTTAAAAAAAATATCTGCCATACATATACCATCACGTTCATAGGATGAGTACGTAAGAGAGATGTCATCTTCTCCATAAATAACATTAAACCAACACACTTGTAAATATGTTCAGCATAACTACTTCACTACGTTACTTTCATCAATCAGTTAGTTTAGGAAATAGTTCTTGAGACGGACGAAGCGAGGAAGAAGGAAGATTAGCGTTTAACGTTCCGTCGACAATGAGGTCATTTGGGACGAAGCACAGGCTCGTATTAGGGCAGGATGTAGAAAGAAATTGGTCATTTGCCTTAAACCATTTAGGGAATCTGTACCATTCTACTCCCCCCCCCCCCCAAAAAAAAAATCAAGTCCAGTGTGCTAACTAATGCACACCACCTGACTCGGTTTAGACGAGTTATATTGTTATTACTGCCACATTTATCTTCAGTATACTTCTTCAATGACGTGTGATCGTCCGACAGGTGGTACAGGAAGCCCTCGACAAGGCGAAGGAGGGGCGCACGTGCATCACCATCGCGCACCGACTGTCAACCATCCAGGACGCGGACGTCATCTGCGTCATCAACGAAGGTCGCGTCGCTGAGCTCGGGAAACACACAGAGCTGCTGGAGCGACGGGGCATCTACCACAAGCTGCACAGCCTGCAGTCGGGCCGCCGGTAGCCGGCACTTGTCTACTGTCTCTAGCGAGGAAAGGGTGCACTGGCACTCGACGGCTGCAAAAAGTCAGCTGCAAGAAACATTATGTTCAATACTGTATTTTCATTTAGTCTTTGTCATTAGTGACAACACAATTTTTGTATCGTTTGCTTTCGAATTCCAGTCGTTAAAATTTTTTTTTAGCCCTGATGTGGTGTCAGTTCCATGCTATATGTTAAGAATACTATTGAACACTGATCCTTTATTATCTTTTCTTGTCATTAGCCTTCTTACCCCTATTTATTTTATACGTGCACTTTTTCTTCCGCATTTACTTCCTCCAGGTCAGGGATGCTCAACGTTTTTAGTTGCCACCAACTTTTGTATCATTGTTAGTACTAAAATTTTCTAACCGACCTTCGTTTCCTCAGTAATGGTGATGAATAAAGTAGGGAAGTTACGTACTTTACAAAATCTGTAAAGCAGAGTTATAGGAAATCAGAGCATATAGTAATAGTTAACGTACCAGACGTTCTACGTCAAAATTTTATAAAACCCCTGCACCTAACGCCCATCATGAAAGCTGAAACTGCCTCTGGTGAAGGGTAGGGACCTAGTGGACTACCATTGCTCTAGGTATTCCTTCAAAAATTTACTTTCTTACTTCGTTTCAGAAATTTTTTCCAAGATCACCCTCTTCCCCACTGTCGAAGTTGAGTGTTTAATGTTCGATGTGCACTGAAAACTAAAGAAAGCATTTTATTTTAGCAGGAAGATGATCGTTTGTCAGCTTGTCGACAACGTGGCCATTAAAAACGGAACAAGTTCTCAACAGATGAAAGACAGCGGAAAAAGTCTTCCTTGATCACCCACTTGTAGGAAACATCAGTGTCTCATTTTACCCGCTACATTCCAAATCAAGCCTACTGAACAAGTGATACGTATGAATAATGCTCGTATTTTCTTGACAAGTGTTACATTATCATCTGAGTTTTCGTTGTATTTCGGTCGTGTTTTTCCCTTACTATCAAAGGAGATAGTACAAAGTTTTATCTAAATTTACTCAAAAACTTCAAGCAGATTTTACAAATAAATACCGAGTTTTAAACTATAGTTCCTAATAAATAAGCTGTATGAAAATGATCTGCAGTTATTTAAATCAACTTGCTATTCCATGGGTACTGAACATTGGGAAATTTTTAAGTATATATTCTGGGAAGGGATCAAGATGTCGCAGCAGCAAGGGCAGCCAAAAACACCCAATGTAACCAAAGACTGTCAAGCACTGTGTTTCTTCCACTAATCACGCACAGATTTTGAGTTTTATTAAATTTACAAATTTTTTATTCATTATTTTACATGGATTCCAGCAGTAGTTAATTATTTGTTTCTTTGTTGACAATTGTGGTGTATTTTCTAAGTATAATCTACATGGCAGTAAGTGCTCGAAAAACCATAAATATAATATAAGTTATAAATAATATTGTATATGATTGTATGTACAGTGTGAAAATATTTGATTGTATTTATTTTCTTAGTTAGATCATTTATTAAAATTTATTTTGTAATACATACTTTTATTTATTAAAACATCCAGAGATGCCGTGTAAATAGTGCTACCGGACCCTAAAACACTAATTCAAGATGAGAAATAAAAGCATAACTCCTAAAGCACAATGTAAATTTGAGAAAATGGTTCAAATGGCTGTGAGCACAATGGGACTTAACATCTGAGGTCAACAGTCCCCTAGAACTCAAAACTACTTAAACCTAACTAATCTAAGGACATCACACACATCCATGACCGAGGCTGGATTCGAACATGCGATCGTAGCGGTCACGCGATTCCAGACGGAAGCGCCTAGAACCGCTCGGCCACAGTGGCCGGCTGTAAATTTGAAAATGTTTGATATTGGATGTCTTGCTGTTACATGCGCGAAGAATTATATCTCAGTGTTCGTAGAGAAACTGCTGTCACAGATCATATTCCTACCGCTTGTTAATCCTCAAGAATGGTCCAGAAGAAGGACAAGAGGCCTCCAAGACCTTGGCATAAGATGAATGAACAAGACTGAAATGAAACTTATGACTGCTGTTATTAGAAATCCAATTCCAAACGTCCTTAAGGTTTATAGAACCGGCTTTGGTGCTGGTTCTATGACATCTCTGAAGAACGAACGAAATAGTTATTGTGTAGAAGCCGGAAATTACTAATGTATTAGTAATCCTAAGACGTTGATTAAAATGTGGAAATTGCGTACATCCCGTTACGCGTAACTCCTTTTCATTTAGTAATAACCGTATCAGGGAACAGCTGATCGATTTAGAACGTGCATTCACCCTGAAAGCATTTTACAACGATGCTGACAGTCTTTCTTTCTGTAAAGAAATCAGTTGATGTCAGCAATAATTGAAAGAACGACATAATGGAAAGTGTGAATACCTAGAGATGGCACTGGGCTGATTATGTCACTCGAAGAGAAGATGGTGGGTGGTCAAAGTAAGCGCAAGACTGGAACCAAATTTACTTAAAACGCGAAGGGAAAGACCACTGGATATATTGAACAGAGACTTAAGAAAGACAACCGAACTGACTTGGCAACGGGAAGCTCAAGATCGGCATAAATGGAAGAACCTGGAGAGATCCTACGTAGGACGCCGACTCAAACGGGGCACATCACCGAGTGATCAAAGTGCTGATGATAATGACGATGATGAGTCTGATTGGTAATCGACGTGAGTTTCGACAACATGCGCTCCACCTTATCAGGCGATAAAGACATGGGTTCAGAATTTCGAAGAAGTGGATTCTGTTCTTAAAAAGAATCGACCAGGAGGTAACCCACTCAACGGACACCAGGAAACATTGAAGAAATGTGGTAAGAATACACGTAGCAACATTAAACCTAAGTCGGACAATCCTGTCCGTGGAATGCTTTAGCAAAATTAAAATTATTCAGGGACAGAAATCATCAGACATGGAACGGCAGTAAAAATGTGCAACAACTATGGAAAAGATTGACAACAATTTTCTTGACAATCGTTTCATGCTGGATGAGACTCATTGGCACATTAGTGGGTACGGAAACAAGTAGAATTCCAGATTTGGGGCACCTGAAAAACACTCGTAAGTCGCACGAAAGAGCATTACACAATATAAAGTTTACACTTCGGTGTGTTACACAAAGAAATAAGACTGCCCCTCTCTTCATTGAAAATGGTACGTGAAATGCAACGATAGTCATGTCTGAACGATATGTGGGTATGCTCGATACTTTTGTGGTAGAATAACTTCAGAACTCTTCAGATGTTCCTAATCCTTGATTTCAGCAAAACCGGACCCAAGGCTCATACAGCCAGAATGACAATTGCAGCGGCTCGACATTTCTTTGGTAAGCTCGCCATTTGCAGAACAACAGTCGCTGAGTTGTAACAAGGGTTCGTGAAAAAGTCATCTCAGTACTTGCTTCCAGGAATGCATACACTTGAATTTACATCATCGTCCACACTTAGAAAGTATTTTATTTGACACCACGCTTAACTGCATATAATTTATCGTTAGCTTTCAACAAGAAAATTTGCAATTTTGTTTTTTACTTTTGTTAGATCTGCTTCCCGCCCCCATGAACTATGGACCTTGCCGTTGGTGGGGAGGCTTGCGTGCCACAGCGATACAGATGGCCGTACTGTAGGTGCAACCACAACGGAGGGGTATCTGTTGAGAGGCCAGACAAACGTGTGGTTCCTGAAGAGGGGCAGCAGCCTTATCAGTAGTTGCAGGGGTAACAGTCTGGATGATTGACTGACCTGGCCTTGCAACATTAACCAAAACGGCCTTTCTGTGCTGGTACTGCGAACGGCTGAAAGCAAGGGGAAACTACAGCCGTAATTTTTCCCAAGGGCATGCAGCTTTACGGTATGAATAAATGATGATGGCGTCCTCTTGGGTAAAATATTCCGAAGGTAAAATAGTCCCCCATTCGGATCTCCGGACGGGGACTACTCAAAAGGACGTTGTTGTCAGGAAAAAGAAAACTAGCCTTCTACGGATCGGAGCGTGGAACGTCACATCCCTTAACCGGGCAGGTTGATTAGAAACATTAAAAAGGGAAATGGATAGGTTAAAGCTAGATATAGTGGGAATTAGTGAAGTTCGGTGGCACGAGGAACAAGACTTTTGGTCAGGTGAATACAGGGTTATAAACACAAAATCACATAGGGGTAATGCAGGAGTAGGTTTAATAATGAATAAAAAAATAGGAGTGCGGGTAAGCTACTACAAATAGCATAGTGAACGCATTATTGTGGCCAAGATAGACACGAAGCCCACGCCTACTACAGTAGTACAAGTTTATATGCCAACTAGCTCTGCAGATGATGAAGAAATTGAAGAAATGTATGAGGAGATAAAAGAAATTATTCAGGTAGTGAAAGGAGACGAAAATTTAATAGTCGTGGGTGACTGGAATTCTAGAGTAGGAAAAGGGAGAGAAGGAAAAATAGTAGGTGAATATGGATTGGGGCTAAGAAATGAAAGAGGAAGCCGCCTGGTAGAATTTTGCGCAGAGTATAACTTAATCATAGCTAACACTTGGTTCAAGAATCATGAAAGAAGGTTGTATACAAGGAAGAATCATGGAGATACTAGAAGGTATCAGATAGATTATATAATGGTAATACAGAGATTTAGGAACCAGGTTTTAAATTGTAAGACATTTGCAGGGGCAGATGTGGACCCTGACCACAATCTATTGGTTATGAACTGTAGATTAAAACTGAAGAAACTGCAAAAAGGTGGGAATTTAAGGAGATGGGACCTGGATAAGCTGAAAGAACCAGAGGTTGTACAGAGTTTCAGGGAGAGCATAAGCTAACAATTGACAGGAATGGGGGAAAGAAGTACAGTAGAAGATGAACGGGTAGCTCTGAGGGATGAAGTAGTGAAGGCAGCAGAGGATCAAGTAGGTAAAAAGACGAGGGCTAGTAGAACTCTTTGGGTAACAGAAGAAATATTGAACTTAATTGATAAAAGGAGAAAATATAAAAATGCAGTAAATGAAACACGCAAAAAGGAATACAGACGTCTCAAAAATGAGATCGACAGGGAGTGCAAAATGGCTAAGCAGGGATTGCTAGAGGACAAATGTAAGGATGTAGAGGCTTATCTCACTAGGGGTAAGGTAGATACTGCCTACAGGAAAATTAAAGAGACCTTTGGAGAAAAGAGAACCACTTGTATGAATATCAAGAGCTCAGATGGAAACCCAGTTCTAAGCAAAGAAGGGAAAGCAGAAAGGTGGAAGGAGTATATAGAGGGTCTACACAAAGGCGATGTACTTGAGGACAATGTTATGGAAATTTAAGAGGTTGTAGATGAAGATGAAATGGGAGATACGATACTGCGTGAAGAGTTTGATAGAGCACTGAAAGACCTGAGTCGAAACAAGGCCCCGGGAGTACACAACATTCCATTAGAACTACTGACGGCCTTGGGAGAGCCAGTCCTGACAAAACTCTACCATGTGGTGACCAAGATGTATGAGATAGGCGAAATACCCTCAGACTTCAAGAAGAATATAATAATTCCAATCCCAAAGAAAGCAGTTGTTGACAGATGTGAAAATTACCGAACTATCAGTTTAATAGGGCACAGCTGCAAAATACTAACGTGAATTCTTTACAGACGAATGGAAAAACTGATAGAAGCCGACCTCGGGGAAGATCAGTTTGGATTCCGTAGGAATGTTGGAACACGTGAGGCAATACTGACCTTACGACTAATCTTAGAAGAAAGATTAAGGAAAGGCCAATCTACGTTTTTAGCATTTGTAGACTTAGAGAAAGCTTTTGACAATGTTGACTGAAATACTCTCTTTCGAATTCTAAAGGTGGCAGGGGTAAAATACAGGGAGCGAAAGACTATTTACAATTTTTACAGCAACCTGATGGCACTTACAAGAGTCGAGGGGCATGAAAGGGAAGCGGCGGTTGGGAAGGGAGTGAGACAGGGTTGTAGCCTGTCCCCAATCTGTATATTGAGCAAGCAGTAAAGGAAACAAAAGAAAAATTCGGAGTAGGTATTAAAATCCATGGAGAAGAAATAAAAACTTTGAGGTTCGCCGATGACATTGTAATTCTGTCAGAGACTGCAAAGGACTTGGAAGAGCAGTTGAACGGAATGGACAGTGTCTTGAAAGGAGGATATAAGATGAACATAAACAAAAGCAAAGCGAGGATAATGGAATGCGGTCGAATTAAGTCGGGTGATGCTGAGGGAATTAGATTAGGAAATGAGACACTTAAAGTAGTAAAGGAGATTTGCTATTTGGGGAGCAAAATAAGTGATGATGGTCGAAGTAGAGAAGATACACTCCTGGAAATGGAAAAAAGAACACATTGACACCGGTGTGTCAGACCCACCATACTTGCTCCGGACACTGCGACAGGGCTCCTGGGGTATCGGCATGGACCATTCGCAACCGTCTCCATGAAGCCGGGCTACGGTCCCGCACACCGTTAGGCCGTCTTCCGCTCACGCCCCAACACCGTGCAGCCCGCCTCCAGTGGTGTCGCGACAGGCGTGAATGGAGGGACGAATGGAGACGTGTCGTCTTCAGCGATGAGAGTCGCTTCTGCCTTGGTGCCAATGATGGTCGTATGCGTGTTTGGCGCCGTGCAGGTGAGCGCCACAATCAGGACTGCATACGACCGAGGCACACAGGGCCAACACCCGGCATCATGGTGTGGGGAGCGATCTCCTACACTGGCCGTACACCACTGGTGATCGTCGAGGGGACACTGAATAGTGCACGGTACATCCAAACCGTCATCGAACCCATCGTTCTACCATTCCTAGACCGGCAAGGGAACTTGCTGTTCCAACAGGACAATGCACGTCCGCATGTATCCCGTGCCATTCAACGTACTCTAGAAGGTGTACGTCAACTACCCTGGCCAGCAAGATCTCCGGATCTGTCCCCCATTGAGCATGTTTGGGACTGGATGAAGCGTCGTCTCACGCGGTCTGCACGTCCAGCACGAACGCTGGTCCAACTGAGACGCCAGGTGGAAATGGCATGGCAAGCCGTTCCACAGGACTACATCCAGCATCTCTATGATCGTCTCCATGGGAGAATAGCAGCCTGCATTGCTGCGAAAGGTGGATATACACTATACTAGTGCCGACATTGTGCATGCTCTGTTGCCTGTGTTTATGTGCCTGTGGTTCTGTCAGTGTGATCATGTGATGTATCTGACCCCAGGAATGTGTCAATAAAGTTTCCCCTTCCTGGGACAATGAATTCACGGTGTTCTTATTTCAATTTCCAGGAGTGTATAAAATGTAGACTGGCAATGGCAAGGAAAGCGTTTCTGAAGAAGAGAAATTTGTTAACATTGAGTATAGATTTAAGTGTCAGGAAGTCGTTTCTGAAAGTATTTGTTTGGAGTGTAGCCATGTATGGAAGTGAAACATGGACGATAAATAGTTTGGACAAGAAGAGAATAGAAGCTTTCGAAATGTGGTGCTACAGAAAAATGCTGAAGATTAGATGGGTAGATCACATAACTAATGAGGAAGTATTGAATAGCATTGGGGAGAAGAGGAGTATGTGGCACAACTTGACAAAAAGAAGGGACCGGTTAGTAGGACATGTTCTGAGGCATCAAGGGATCACAAATTTAGCATTGGAGGGCAGCGTGGAGGGTAAAAATCGTAGAGGAAGACCAAGTGATGAATACACTAAGCAGATTCAGAAGGATGTAGGTTGCAGTAAGTACTGAGAGATGAAGAAGCTTGCATAGGATAGAGTAGCATGGAGAGTTGCATCAAACCAGTCTCAGAACTGAAGATGACAACAACAACAACAGATCTGCTTCAGTTTTTCCAGTCCCCCCTTTCATATGTCCTGAGTAAGCCGAAGGCATTGAACAGCGACTTCAGGACCGTTGAAAAAAATATTATTCTGCATCAATCACGATATTTTATTGTATCTGCTACGAGTTTAGATGGATTGCCATCATGAGGTGGCAAGTTTCTTCTTATTGGTCGTACCTAGTGGTAAGCATTGACCATTTTGTGAAGCAGCATGCGAAGCTCTTGGATTATAAGTTGTTAATAATCGATTATGAGTTGTTAATAATGAAATTAATTTGCTACAGAAGCTATAGATATACCGTAGCAGATGGTTCAATTATATTAAAAGTATCTTCAGCACGTGTGAAAGATGTCTACTATTAACCTATATGTAGGGAGTTACTAAGTAACCTGTTGCAGTTACATTCTACTAATGAGCCAATACAAGGGTCACCAGAAGCCTGAGCACCAATGAATAATACAAAACAAAGAAATATAGCTTATGACCTGCAGGCTGATCGGAAGCTATGTGTTATTTTAAAGAAGGTTTGCACCACAGAATTGTCATCAGAAACAATGTCCTTCACCCATAGGTATGGCTGATGGCCTTGGTTAATTTTGTTTCAAATTACACTGTATCAGTAAACTATCGAAATGATACCAATCAGAGTCTGATAATTAAACACATTATTGGCACATCGGAAAAGCTAAATATGGAGCACCAATGAATAATACAAAACAAAGAAATATAGCTTATGACCTGCAGACTGATCGGAAGCTATGTGTTATTTTAAAGAAGGTTTGCACCACAGAATTGTCATCAGAAACAATGTCCTTCACCCATAGGTATGGCTGATGGCCTTGGTTAATTTTGTTTCAAATTACACTGTATCAATAAACTATCGAAATGATACCAACCAGAGTCTGATAATTAAACACATTATTGGCACATCGGAAAAGCTAAATATGGCGAACACCGCTAGAAACAAAGAGAAATATATGGTGCATTAAACTATCTCACTTATCATTAATGCAGTTCCCTTGTGTGTAGACACATCGGAGAATATAAAAATGGCGAACATCTTCGTTCAGAAATAACAAGAAATACGTGAGGCCTTACACTGTCTCAGTTAAAGTTAACGGGGGCATATGGTACGTCTGCGGGGTACTGGGAGAGATGGTGTAAAAGAGGCACTATTTACAAGGATCGCCGAGATAGGTCTTCAATGATGTGGCAGAAATAACTACGTTACCTGTGGTATTAAGGAGAGGTTATACAAGCACCGAAATTAATATGTGTACCAGACTAGTTAACGAGCTACTTAACGGATACTCTAGGTTCACTGTAAGATCATGACTACGGCTATGAAACAACTCTAAATTGGTCACAAGGTTCCTAAACTTCACACGACGCCGATTTCAGTTACGTTCTAACACTGCAGCTTGAATACTCACCATTCTGGCTGCCGTCTTGGATCTCAAACGAAACCAACTACTCTGAGTTTTATATCTTCTTTAATTTTGCCAGCTCAGTTACTTTGCTGCATAAGCAGCTGATTCTAATGGTTTGTTTCCTAACATAATTCTCTTAGTACTGCTCGATTTAATTTTGCTGCATACGATTATTCTTGGTTTACTTTTGTTGATAACCGTCGTAGAACCTCTTTTCAAGAGACCCATTCCTAGAGCTTCCAAATCCTCTGCCGTCTCTCATAGCGTTTCGTTGTCATCTGCAAATTGAAAGGTTTTATTTCCTTTTTTTAGTTAGTTGATTAGTTACATGTGCCATAGATTATTTGAACGCTTCTTTTATGGAACTGACGTGGAACGAGTTAGTTTACTAGAAATGTTTACATGATTAGTATAGACATTAATGATCACATTATTATTTTTAGTCCTTCTTATGTGACTCACTTTTTTATTTTATTTTAATTCCTTTTTCCTAATTTCTCCTTGGTTTCTACTGCCTGCACCTCTCCAATTCCTGGTAAGATCTGCGTACAGCATGACATTCAATAAAGCACATTGGTAAACGTTCCAGTGTTGCATAGTGAATTTAAAAGACTCGTGTTTCTCACACAGACAACTTTACGTTGCCTGTTCGCTTATTAGAGGACCACAAAACACTCCTATTTAAACCCTAATGCAAACCACCAAGTGTAGTTTGTAGCAATATACTCTAAATGAGTTAGATACTATGAGAATCGCACATTGTTTTTCAAATCATACAACAAAGGGTAACTTAAGACCAAGTGCAGCAGTCGCTTCTCAGCTAGTTTTATAAAATTTTGTTTGAAAATTTAACCGATCTAGTATTTGTTAGGGCACATAATCTTTATCAGGAACAAAGGCGATCGTCGGATGCAAGCCCTGCTCGTAGACAATCATTTCGATGTCTAAATTTTTATGATCTATTACAATAAATGCTGGTAGGGAGCCTATAACATCATTGAGACAGGATTTCTCAAAGAGTAGAGGAGTATAACAGATTTATCTAAGTCTACCAGGTTCTGGTATTTGATTAACAAAGAACTTACACGTTTCTTCTTCTTCTTGTTTCTGCATGTCTAAGGCATTTTCCTGCTGCGACTTCTTGATTGAAACTGTTGATGTTTCCACCTTTTCCTAGGTCTCCCTAAAGATATTCTGTCAGTGTGATAATAATTCGTCATTAATTTTGGTTTTCTTTCGACTTCCATTCTTGTGACACGGCCCTTCCAATTGTTTCTGTATTCCCTATCGCTATCTGCTTTTGCATTTCCTATTGGCATATAGCTTAATCAACAGGAATATGTGGCTAACTTTCTTTTGCTTTTACGTCTGAGAAGATCTCACTCAGCCAGCACGTTTGTATTGTAATTAGGAATAAAATACAACGTAATATATAATTTACAACTTATTATCAGTTTCACATGCCACTGTAGCCATTTAAGTATTATAAACAGATTTCCAAGTTTACCTGTTCAATTTTTATAGATTTTGAGGTAAGGCATATATGAAATCACAGCTATTAGAGCAATCGAAGATCATATAGTTGGTGACTGCAACACATATGAGAGTAAATGGTGTGAGGCCTATACAGTGCACATGGTCTATGAAGCAACCGTTAGTGGAGCTCAAACGTGCGATGGTACATCCGAAATTCCGTGGATATTCGCAGTTGTCACTGACAAGCGTGGTGCAGCTCACGCCCTAACAGTTATGAAATAACGCCTGCAACTGAGCAGTCAGGCAACCAGCCACACTTGGCTGCTTGCAGTTTAGTTTGCTGAGGCGTATAGCTGCAGTTATCTACCCTGTGCAACGGAATTAAAGGATCACTTTTTCGAAACGCTGTAATTGTCTTCCACTGTGACACAAAGTTTGAAATGTGGCTCTAAGGTGCCTACAACATGCGTTTGTAATGGTGCAAAAGCGTGGCGCTCTGTAACGTCACCCTCTGGCTCCGCGATGCTTTAGACAGCAAGTTGTCGACAAGTCGCAAAAGAAGAAAAAAGAAAAATGCCAGAGCTCAGAAGCTTATGTGACGTGTAAGATGGGTTGGTGACGTTACATTGGCACCAAATCGCATCACGATTCTTCCCAGCGCCACCATGATCGTGTCACAGGATATGAAGGTCGTCAAGGTACCTCTTACCCACATTTCACCCCTTGTATTAGAGTGACACTTTGATATTATATTCACCCATGTGTCAGGCAACTCCTTGACTCACATCCACTGCCAGTTGACGAACTACAGGTTGCGTGATTTTAACGTTGGACATCGCGGTTCTGACCTCCATTGCAGAGGCGTCAAAAGAAGAGGTGAAATGTAGGTAAGAGGGGCTGCGACGACCTTCCCATTCTGGGACACTACCACGGTAGCGTTGGGCAGGATTGTGGTGAAATTTGGTGCTACTGTGACATCATTAGGCCACCTTATATGGATTACGTGATATGTCACGTAACCTTTGCGTCAGCACAGTTAGCTGTTTGGCCCGAGTTTGACGCCGCAACAAGTAGCGGAAATAATTTTTCAAAAACCATTCATAGTTAAATAACAAATTTCAACAAATATTTATTTTAAAGGCCATTTTACACATTAATAATCAAATTATCTGCACCTTGATTTTAAACATTTTGGAAAGAATACAATATAAAGTTCAGGACGAGAATTTTTAAACGGGCGCCATAACAGATGGTCACAGTCCGGCAAACCCAGCAGCGACTACAGGATCACCCAGCATGACCCGCGGACACAGAGAGAAGGGCAGTTACAATCAGGTCACTACAACAGACTAAAAACTAAGACTAAATTTCAAATATGAACGGACCCCATCTTTTTTTTATTTTTTTTAACCAGAAAACTGAAACGCTATAAAGATTTAAATCGTGGCGCTTTAGAAAAGTCACTACTCGAATTTAATAAATTTGGGCTGAGCTAAACGGCAATAAACAATTTAAACCTTGAAATTTTTAAAACTTAATCTCTTTTTTGAGTAAATTCAAATATAGTTCCAGAAGGACCCTATCTGAAACGGCACTGAAATAATGAAAGTATCACAAATAATTAAAAACCAATAACACTAGAATAAATGCCACTTTGAAGTTTAATAACTGCAAGGATATCAGAACAGCAACATCCATCCATGCTATAAAACATTTACGTAATTGATTAAACATAATTCAACGACAAATGCATATATGAGTCATACGGCAAGCTGCAGTATGTGCATCAAACTACCTAATGCAACAGGCATTAAACCGCCAGACTGAAAACCTGATTCAGACTGCTAAGCAACTGCACAATGTGAGGAGTACATAAACTGTACTACGCTAATAGGGCCTTCTAGTCAATTTGCCCAATATTGGGAAGCTACAGAATTCTTAAAATTGACAGTAACCAGAGAGTGAAGCAGCTTTTCTTTCCAAAATGGTGTAGTCCAATATATTTTGACCGTTTTTATTAAGCGTAATGAAATCTGAAAACAAACACTAAGAAAGTTCGCTCGACAGCTTGGACTCAGTTCATATTCAAGCGTTGGTAACAAAATACAAAATACGTGAAGCTACCATGCATATGCCTTGCATCGCATTTATCCAAACTGACAACTTCCGCCAGAGTGCAAATACGAGCAGAATCAATTACCATTTAAATTTATAGCACTTCCTGTAATACAATTGAACAACACACTTCCGCAGAATTTACAGTCAATCTAAAAACTGAACCTACACCACACAAGTACTGGAGCGCCACACTACAGAAGCAACAGAAAGCTCACCAGAATAATTATAGTCTTGACAAAATGATCACTTGGGTTCATACATGCACATTTCTGATTAATAGGTGTGCATTTCCAGCATAGGCAGTGGGTACCGACGTGTATGAAACTCAGGGCAAGGCGTTCCACCGGCCAGAGCCACACATCACATCTCAATAACCATGTAAGTGACTTGATGTACGAGCGTGTGATCCTCGGTGGCTAACCATCCAGAGTCCAGTCTCCCAGTCAGGCGGGAACAACCGACCCTGCCTCGCTGTGTCGGCTCACTCCCTGGTGCCTAGCAGGGCCGTCACTACACGACTACCCCACTGGCAGCTCCAAGACCCCTCCACCCCCCCCCCCCCCAAGAACTCTCTGTTCAACAATGCCCCCTGGTATCCCTGGGGTGGTTTTCAGCCGAAGACAATGGCTACTGTCGGCAAACAATATCAGCAGACGCCTGCACGAATCGATATGGATTTCTGGGCTCCGGCGTTCTTTTCGCGTGTCAACACCTTGCTGTCTGAAGCGTCGTCGAGCCCGAGCTTGACATTTCAGGGCGCTACGCTTTTTCACCATTACAGAGAAAGGTTGTAGGCATCTTTGAATCAACTTTCAAACTTCTGTGTCGCAATGGGAAACGGTTACTGGGCTTCGAAAAAGTCATCCTTTAATCCTGTTGCGCAGTGTAATTAGGGTGTTAATGATTCAATTCTTAGTAACTGTTGCAGCCTTACTTGCACAAAAAAAGACAGAATAGTTAACCAGCACATTCTTTTTCTACGAAATCTGTTCTTATAGTTCAGAGTGATCCTTGAAATTTCATAGTATTTTAATAATAGGATTAGCTGGCAAGATCTTGAATAAAGCTTAGAATTTATAAAATAAATTTTTATAAGAATGACCACGTTTATAGTAATAGTAACAATATGAGGGATGTGCACCAACTTTGAGCTAACTGATGTCGAATTTCGACAGACCTCCTATTATATATGATGCTGAGTCTAAACTCTTCTGAAAAACTTTGAAAGTACTATGAACATTTTTTGCTTAATATCCTTACGTGTGGAACCCTTGCGGAAACATTGATACCAAGAAGAACTGAATTTATTTGACTCCCCTACACACCAGTATGGATGTGGCTGTTCTGATGTTCATCCGGGGGTTAAGCTGCGTGTCGGTCTTCTGTGCATGACAGTCCAGAATGGGCATGTGCACTGATCAGTCATGTTCGAGGAGTTCGATATTTTGAATATCAACCTTTATAGAAACAGTACGCTATTGTACGGTGACTTGTTTTTTTTCAGTTAGTTGATGCACATTTAGTCATCTCAACAATGGAAAGACAAACTGTTGGCTTGTCAGTTATGATGGTACCAACGTAAGACAACACAACGCCCAGTACCCGAGCGCAGAAAAGTCACCGACTTTGCTATGAATCGAACCTGTAGCTCTTCGGTTAGCAATGTGCCATGCTGGCCTCGCAGCTGCTGAGGTGGATTGAGTTACGCGGTTGAGGTACTCTTTGTATTATATTACTCTTTCATTATCTATTCCAGTATACAAGACCCTGTGGTCTGTATATGAACCCGAGCCCAGGTAGTGAAAAGACGAGAGGGTATTTAAAGGTGTTCTCAAAGTGACTACCATTAGTCAGTGAAACTGTTTCCTTTACTAACAAGCCTCTCGCCACGTCCTGAACCCAAATGATCTAGCGCGTGTAGTGTCACACTGACGGAGCGTTCCAGTTCGAGAATTCAGTAATATTTCTCAATGGTTCTCAGTTATGTGTAGCATTTTTAATGCAGGAGCGAGGTAACCGTTTGCAGCCCAGACTGTTTGGTTAAGCTGAAACAATCTTTGTCGTACCATTAGTAAATTCCAAAGCCATAGCTCCACCAAATCTGTTACTGATTCTTTCGATTCTGCAAAGAAGATTACGGTAACGTCGAACACTCGCATATAATCTGCAATAAGACAGAGACAGCCATGTTATATACCGTTCTAATATTTGACTTTTTAGTTTAGGATTTGTAGTTTTGAAGCTGTCGCAGCTAGACTTACTAGAAGTGATCCATATATGAGCACTGAAGTTGATCTAGAAACCTAGTTCTGGCCCCGTAAACTACTATGGAAAACGGCTACCAGTTTTCACTGTTTCCAACCATTGAACTAGTTTTCGACACCTCTAAGGTGTCTTAATAAGAATGAAATTTTAAGAAACCGTAAAGTTATATTGCGAGAAGGCAATAGTCAAGTTTCGAGGAGATATGATCAAATCAAAACTTAAAATTAAACACGTTCCAGCCTTTGGCAAATATGCCTTGGTAGGAACAATATCAGACTGCAGTCTGTGTCGAATCGTAGGTGAATGTACCCAACAGTTATTCCCAACCGGTTGGTTGAGTGATTCCTATGTCGAAACTTACTTACGGATGCTGAGAGACACCCATGTTTAAAACTATGAGGTTACATTAAGATGATTAGGCAATGGGGCTGGAACATATCCCATCAAATAGATGCGTCACTCATTCAGGTATGAATGCAATAGTCAGTAGTTTATAAACGTGACTGATTTGCTATTGTCTCTTTCTTGAAACAATTTGGTCTGGAGCTGTTGCAACAGGAGATTACCATCGGTGGGATTTGATCACATAATTTTACACGCTAAATATTTCGGTTTAAAATATTCTAGTTCACTTAGAAGTGTCTATTCAGAAATAGATACCGAAATTTCCATGATTCTAGCCGCTATCACTGTTAGGAGTTTAAAGCGTGTCGATAGGAAGGAGTTTGGCTTGCTCGTTACAGAGTATTCAGAAATTAGTTCGGACATGATTTACAAGTTTGCCAAAATACGTTACGATCAATCTCTCCAGGGAAAATATCAAATGAAGTATATAATGTGCCAGGGTAGCGACAGTGGTTTAGTTGTCATAGTAGTTGGCTGTGGTAACTTAAGGACTAAACTATGTTTCTTACTATCAAAAATTTCGAGCCTGAATTCCCTTAGTTCTATGTGTATTATCTGATGCTTTAACTGTAACTCACATACATGAAATGATTTTGAAAAAAATTATGTCCTACAGTCAGTGACAGTTTATTCGTCATACATGAAGATAACGTACAATAGAAAAATCGGATCAGTTTCAACCAAAACAACCGAGTGGAAACATTGTGTAATGTATTAGCACCAGCGATAGTCATGGCTAACTCAAACACAATACTTTGCTGGTGTCTTGACTCACAGTCTTTGACATAAGACCTGGCTAACAGCTAGCTGCTTCATAGTAAAAGTCAGAGTGGTCAATATGAGGTACCAATAAACTGGCCACTCCTCAGAATTCTAAGTCCTGCCATGTGAATAATCTGGCAATACTGTAGGAAGCAGAAGTTTGTGAAGGGTGTTGTCCTTCGCTCGATCTGTTGTACTGATGTATCTGTTCATTGTATAATGGTAAACGTTGACAATGCAAACATGAAGTGACGAGACTGAGTTCACGTCTTCCTTTATTGTTTTAAACCGCAAATCGTCTGTCAGTTAAAGGTATGGAATTTCAAAGATAATTTGCTTCGATTTCAGTGCGGTGCACACAAGTTTTGTGGCAAGGCGCCAGAGATCAGTCGATCGAGTGCCTTTTACTGATTTTGGCCTGGGAATTTGCTGAGTTGTGAAGGCCGTGAGCGAATGTACAGGCTCGCCCCGTGTGAGCAGAGGGGGATTGTGTTTACGTCTGCAGACAGTGTAGAGGACATTTGTAGTATGCTGGGCAGAAGTGGCGCCGTTGACAGCGGCCAAGCAAGGTCGTAAGGAGGCGGCAGACACTAGAATAGGTGGTTGTCGTGTCGTGGCAATCACTTAGGACAGCCGTCTGAAATTCCATAGAAGGCGACTGATCGTTAATTTGTCAATCATCGTATAGGCGGGACTCCATGGTAAGCAACACAGCATCTGCTGATTTAGCAGATTTTGATATTTCTGTTGCTGAGGCACTTGTGTTGAGGTGCGTTCGTTTGGCTGTGAGTTAAACCAAGTGCATTTAGGCCATTGGCCACGCCTGTTAAATTACCACAGGCCTGCTGAGCTTTTATACAGTGCGATCTGAATGAATGTTTCGGCACGACCAAGTGTTATAATCCCATCCGATGAGCGTTCGGTTTTGTATTTTGTAATTATTGTGATACATAAATTTCCTGTTAACTGGAAGTAGTAGTTAACGTTTAAATTTGTCTTTACCCTGTGGGCTTGTTTATGTCAGTAGTAGTTCACAAGTAACTCTTTTTGCCATGTGCTTTCAGATTTGTATTTTGTTAGTATTGTGATACAAAAATTTTCTATTAACTGAAGAGAGTAGTTAACGTTTAAAACTGTCTTGCTTCTTGTGCCGATGTTACTTCGAAACCGTGTGGGCTGAATTATGTCAGTGGCAGTTCACATATAATTCTTTTCTTCCTGTAAATTCGGATTTGTATGTTATTATGCTGAAATTTCGTGTTCTGTCTACCTCTGTTGTAGGCAGACTGTGTGCTTGTTATGGTTTCTATATTATACTCGGTAGCGGCGCGTGCGTCACGCCATTGAATCTTACTGCGCGTATTATGTCCGTTAGTCAAACGTTTCGGTACAGATCAAATTAGGTAGCAAGTTAAACAGCTGTGAAGTTCCTGTACTTGACAGTTTGGTGTTAATTTGTTCCTTTTGATTTTACAAATGTGTGCCATTGCATTTTTGGATAGCTTGGTAACTGCTGTGTCATATAGTTCACTTATGGCCAAGTAGAATTAAATGCATTAAGGTAGACTGCTGCCTTGAGGGTGGTGTTTTATTTCCTAAATAGCATGAATCAGCGACAGAGTAAAAATTACTTCCACAGTATGCTATCCTGTGTGACAAAGCGAAATCTGGAACACTTTGATATCAAACAGATGTCAAATTAATTATGAAAATTAATTAATTGATCAAAAATTTCCCCCACCCCCATCCCCTGTTGATGTCATAAGTTTTCCACAGCCGGCACGTCGGTCTCCCTCGGGGAACTTCCAGCTTCCTCCCCTCCCCTCCTTTGTTTCTGCATCAACGCAGCGCCGAAAGAGGAAGACGTTAAATGTACGTCCGAAAAACCAGAATATTGTGAGGCGCCCATCAGTTTGAAGGAGATATGCAGGAAATTTATTGCATAAGAAACAGCCGTATTTGGGAAATACAGTACAGGTGCAAAGAAGAAATAAAGAGTCAGCTGATTTTTTTGAAATATTGCGACCAATATACGACTTTTAAATAAATAATGAGTATTACAATCTCAGACTGTGCTTCAGTTTTATTTCATACGTCTCTCATTACAGTCCAAGTATTACATTTGTTAGTATCATTATTTTCGCTGCACTCATAATCAGGCAGCAGTAGACAATTGCCTCAAATACCTCCTCACCAGTTATTATCAAACTGAATGATGAAGTTACTTTTCATGGGTAAATATGTATATAGCTGAATTCTCTGTGTAGCCATTGTAGCTCAGTTGGCTAAATGATGTAGCTATAGGGGCTGCACATATTATTACCATCCTTACAAGAGTGTATGCGTGTGTGTGTACGCAGTCGGTATCATGTTAGGGTGGGTGAAACATTCTCGTCACAAGGACTTTGTTGTAGGTGACTGGTCCTGTGAAGATGTAAAAGAAGACCTGAAGAAAAATAAGAATCCAGTACTTCTTCTTGCTAATATACGAGCAATTATTGCAGGTACATCCAGTTGTGGCAACACTAATGTCCTCATGACGCTGATAACACATGTAGATGGAGTCCGGTTTGAACACGTTTGTGTATTCTCAAAAACATTGTTTCAGCCCAAATATCAGCTATTGCAGGAGATACTGCGCGGTGTAGATGGTGTTACATACACGACATTCAGTGAAAGCGGTGATATCCCCCACCACCTAAAAAAGCAAAGCCAAACACTGTCTTCATATTTGACGATGTTGCTGTGGAAAACCAAGACCAAATTCGAAAATATTTCTGTTTCGGTCGTAATATGGGTGCTAACGTATTTTATCTAAGCCAAACATATTCCAGAATCCCGGAACAGTTGGTTAGAGATAATGCAAACCTTATTTTAGTCTTTAAACTAGTCAATCTGAATTTAAAACACATTTACCAGGTACATGTAGGAACTGACATGTGGTTCAATGATTTTGTAAAGATATGTGCCAATTGCTGGAATCATTCACAGTACGGGTTTCTCGTTATTGATAAAACAAGAAGGCTGAATGATGGTAGGTAAAGGCGAAACTTTCAAGAGTTTCTGTATATATAGCCTGGTAAGAGAGGTTAGTACATCAGTATACACTGCGCTATGGACAAATTCGCGCGCATGTCCAGCTCTCAACCCGAGAGAATGGGTGTACACAGACAGAACATTCGCCTGTACATGGATGCGAAAATTCAGGCTATTATTCATAAATTTGGAGGTATCCGCTGGGAGCTAGGGAGGTATTATGGGACTCTTCTGAGAATTATCAAATCATTAAATGTGTGAGTTAATTAAACCGGTAAGGACATAACTGAAAAGGTTGAGGCTATTGAGGAGAATATATATGTACAGTCACTTGTTATCGAGAACGGGAAGTAGTCACATAATGAGAGGAAGAAGAGCGGATATACAAAGCCTCACGCTGCAGAGAAGTCTGATTAGTATACTTGAGATGTCGACGAAGCGGTAAGTCACTCAGGCGCCGAGAGAAATTACGGTTGCTAAGGTTAGGGTATATGGATCGACAGTAAACACTAAGAGAGACCTTTAAGACGGTTACTGGATTTTTCAGGCAGCTCACAGCAGAAACAAAACCACAGGATAACGATACTGTCGTTATTGACGAATTCATCATCCGTCACGTTCCTGGACAGGTAGACAGAACAATCGGCTTCAGCAGGGGAAGACCGTACACCCTAGGCACATAACCTATAACTGTAACTGATGACACAATACAGATTGGTGGCAGGCAGTTTCAGAGGATACGAAGATTAAAACGCATCACTTTTAACCTTTTATTGTTCTGTTCAGACTTTTCCCGATAATCACCTTTAGGTGAGTTGAGTAGTGATGTATTCCATACCGTTGCATCAGGGTCTTGAAATATCTGTTGTAAAACTCTCCACCGTGGTCGGTTTGGATTCATGTTTTCCTTCAGACCCACGGAAAAAGCATAAATTATTTAGTTAATCATAGGGAAATGTACCGTGGAATACTGCATTTGACTGATGTTCATAAGATCGCATAAAACCATTATAGTGTAAAACCAATACTCGATGATGAAAACAACACCAACAGCAGCTGCGATGATGTTGACATTGAGCATAAAGCAGCAAACAGTCGAATTCCGCAGTACATATATTATGAAGACCCCAACGAGCTAATAGATCGACTACGTCTGCTCATGACATCAGCTGCTGCAGATAATACACCTGATTCGAATGAGGTTGTTTCAGTAACCTCCGAATTTAGAGAGAGAGAGGTTTCATTGAATAAGTATGGAGACAATAATTCGAGAACTGCACAAACCAGCACGCAAAACATACCTTCTTAGGCATGTCATGATTAAAGGTTTGTATGACTTATAGCAGGCTGATCTTGTAGGAGGGAATATTCACTTGAGAATAATGGATTCAAATATATATTTAATGGTTGTTAATACGTACTCCAAATCTGCCTGCACTTCACTTGTTAAAACAAAAACGGAGAGAAGTGTTGTGGATGTGTTTGAGCGGTTGTTGCACACAAAGACGAATCGATGCCTGGACAACCTTCAAACCGATCACGGCGGGGAGTTTTAAATTAGGTATTTCAAGACCGTGCTGCAGCGGTATGGAACACATCACTACTCAACGCCGGCCGGAGTGGCCGTGCGGTTCTAGGCGCTACAGTCTGGAACCTAGCGACCGCTACGGTCGCAGGTTCGAATCCTGCCTCGGACATGGATGTGTGTGATGTCCTTATGTTAGTTAGGTTTAATTAGTTCTAAGTTCTAGGCGACTGATGACCTCAGAAGTTAAGTCGCATAGTGCTCAGAGCCATTTGAGCCAACTACTCAACGTTCACCCACCTCAAGGCGAGTATCGTGAAGCATTTGAACAGAACAATAAAAGGTCAAACGTGGATGCGTTTTAATCTTCGTGTCTCACACAAATGGACAGATATCGTCCCAGAAATAATTGCTCAGTATAATCGAACCAAACATAGCACAATAAAAACGATACCAATTGATGTTAGTGATAATATACTCCTGGATTACGGAGTCATGTAAACATAAATTTAATGTGGGTGATTTGGTACGTATCTCAAAATACAAGACAGAATTTGAAAGTCATATCTGACAAACTGGTTAACAGAGGTATTTACAGTTTCCAACGTGCAAAGAACGAATCCTAGAACTTCTTGAAGGATAGTAAAGGCGTAGAAATTGCAGGTTTCCTCTACATTAAAGAGTTTCAGAAAGCTCATAACACACTGTGTTTCTGGTGGAGAGAGGTATAAGACGTAAAGGTAATATAGCGCTAGTCAAATGCTTGGTTTTCCTGCTACTCAAAACAGTTGGATTTACGCTAACGATCTGCTGTATAATGGGGTGCGCAGTCCACAACCACCGCAGTAACATAACATGCGTAGTAGGAGAAGCGTTACGGGAGATGATCGGATTCTATGCAAACTTCCAGCGGAATTGCACATTCAGGGATATAACCGCTGTGAACCTGGAAAGAAGCTTCAGAAACCACTTGGTGATAAGCGGATTAATCTGCTCGACGAAGCGTGTATGGAACACGAAATGCATACGCTGCAAATAAGGACCTTCAAAGTCGTCACATTGTAGACCTGATTTTAGCTAATAAGGTCAACGTGATACGCAGAAGAAAGGATATTGGTATAGGTCAACGCATTGCAGCATTTGCCGCTGATAAAACCATGCGTGGAAAACTTAAGTTGGATTTAGGAGTGATGAACTTCAAGCGAGTTATGAATGTTGCACGTTGTTCACAAAGGAGAAGAAGAATGGGAAGCAAAGATATTTGATGAACAGTGTCCTGACGGCGATATATGCCGCTAAAAACGCTCTGAAACAGAAAGCAGCTGGAATAAGAAGAAGATCGTTTAAAGCACCTCGAATTCTACCAATACCTGAGGCGTCTGGTGATTTTCTTCCATTTCTCATGCCAGGCCTCTCCACTCTCTCGGCGGTAGGGTCCCTCGCTAATGGTGCTGCAGCTATTTCTAGAACAGTCAAGACCGCGCGAAACTCCCAGGCGCTGTCAGAAGAAGCAAAAAGACATAACCGCATGATGGAAGCCACACCCATCGTTAAACGACTATACTTGAAACCGTACAGGAAAGGGCTTGGTCTGTTCATCAATAAAAAAAAGACCGTTAGCAGTCCTGGAAACAAAAATGGCCAACTTAAGGCTGTTAGAAAAAAAATTCAACATTTCAGATTCCGTGGTGTATTTATGCGGGATACATTACCGAAGACTACGTGGAAAACTGGTGAATATGGTATTGTTAATTTAGATGTTGCAGGTCGCCGGCTCCCACTGGTTGTCATATGTTACGAAAAGTGCAAACACCGTCTACTATTCCGACTCATTTGATGACCTGGAACCGCTAGAAGAATTACGATACTTCACGCGGAGAAGACGTGTGTTCTACAATTTTCAACGCATTCAGGACTTTAATATACACCTCTGTGGGCATCTGTAAGTCATGTTCCTCTTGACTATTACGAAGAAAAAGTATATGTAACGAAAAGCTTTAAACAATCCTTCATCAGTTAAAGTTGAGATGCAATGTCATACACTTTGACTTTAAAAGAACGATCACCTGTATTACGTGCAAATTACTTCCCGCCAATTGATTTGAGTATTTGTGAATGGAGTTGCAATGATTGGACTGGAGACGTACAACAGCATCCCAGATATCACAGAGACTAAGAATGAACTGTGTCTGGAAATTAATGGTAAAACCGAAATTGTGGAAATTGAACCTGGTGCATACGATATTGAACATTTAAAGGAAGTGTTAAAACAGTCTGGAAAAGGGATTGAGCTCCGTACAAACATCAGTACTCCAAAATCTGAAATAAGGACTGTGAATACATTGATTGACGTTAAAAAAATGTTCTGATGTGTGTGAAATCTTATGGGACTTAACTGCTAAGGTCATCAGTCCCAAAGCTTACACACTGCTTAACCAAAATTATCCTAAGGACAGACACACATACGCATGTTCAAATAACTTACGGGTTTGCTGCCGGGTGACGTCGTCGGACACCGCAGATATTTCGACAGGATCACACCCTGCCATTCTCAAGGCACAAATGCAAGGAAGACGAAATGTGCAATGAAATTTAATACCTCGGTTCACAGAGGAGAAACAAGGAAGACACCACACACAGAACAAGTGTCAACACAAACAAAGATAATCAACATCAGGAATATCAATAGTCACTATTAATCAACAGATGAGGTAGCACTGATTCTGTCCCTCTGTTTTTTGATGAGAGACAGAGCCGGATTCCAAGCAGCATTTAAACAGAATCCACTATCTCTGTTAATAAGGTTGCTAGATAGTTTGATTTCAACAGCTTCCTTAATGACACTATCGCAATAGCTAGACGTGCAAGCCAGAATCTCCGTGTTGTTGTATTTCATAGGATGACCGGTGTGAAGGCAATGTTCGAGGTATTAAATTTCCTTGCACATTTCGTCTTCCTTGCATTGGTGCCTTGAGAATGGCAGGGTGTGCTCCTGTCGAAATATCGGCGGTGTTCGACGACGTCACGCGGCAGCAAACCCGTAAGTTATTTGCACATTCAATTCGCCGGGAAAAGTTAAGGTCTCACACACATACAAATGCCCGAGGGAGGACTCGAACCTCCGCCGGGACCAGCCGCACAGTTCCTGACTGCAGCGCCCCAGACTGCTCGGCTAATCCCGCGCGATTAACCTTAAGCAGAAAGGTTCAATAGGCCCACAACGAGGTTTCACAAAGGTACAGATTTTGAAAACCGATCCCAGTAAATTTTATAAATCTGATCCGACAGTGGATATTCTCCTAGTCAGTACAATCGGTATTGAGCGTAACATTGCAACAAAGGCCTATGTCAACGACAGTGTGATTCATACTATTCACGGATTCTTCCCCTCAGTTGCAACAGGGCCTAAGATGGAAGAGACTCCTACCAGCGCAATATACCTTCCAGTGACAGTTCAGACACTGTACTAATTTACGTTGAGTATTGTGTAACGTTATAATCAACTTCTTGACTTTCGCTGCAAGGAAATTCAAAAATGTTCAAATGTGTGTGAAATCTTATGGGACTTAACTGTGAAACGTCGCCTTAGAAAAATTTATGAATTACTGTGCTGGTAAACCCCTTACGTTATTTGATTTTCAAACAGCTGATCAAAACTGAACGTACTCAGACATATCGCTCTGTACCTATTCTCATCAACACTAAACTGACACACAATATTTTTAGCGCTACGCAGTCTGACTTTCAATAATCTCTACAAAAGAATGCGCTACATGGCGTTACCAGCAAAAAAACCTAAACAGCCTACTTACAACTGCTAAGGTCATCAGTCCCTAAGCTTACACACTACTTAATGTAAATTATCCTAAGGACAAACACACACTCGAACCTCCGCCAGGACCAGCCGCACAGCCCATGACTGCAGCGCCTCAGACTGCCTCGCTAATCCCGCGCGGCGTGAGGAAATCATTGTACGATTATATCTAAGGTAGGATGGGCGTACAGTATAAAACCAATGCACGCAAACCACAGCACATCAATTCGCTGCCCACCCACAAGGTGATATCACGTGCGAACTACGAGTTTCTTAAATCAGCTGGTTTGAACCCTCTCAATTACGTCCTCACTAAATATAATCAGTCAAATAGAGTATGATGAGCGAATTATATGTGAGGAATACTTCTCGCATAAATCTTGTGCTTCAGCCACATTTAATATGAATGATGAAATTAGGATTGTTATCCAGTACCAAGACGCGCTGACTATTCCATGAAAGAGTTCATATATTTGGAGGGGTCATTCAAGAAAACCGACAGCAGCTCTTTAGTGGGATCCAAGGTTATCCATAATGCTTTAGCAATTCTGTTTCAAGAGATATGCTACGAACTCAGTGGATCTGAGATTGACGGTACACGCAATGTCGGCATAACATCAACCCTTAAAACGTACGTCTCTGCATCACCCATGGATTTCAAAGGTTTAGAAAACGCAGAATGGTCCATAGACGATCCGTGGGTGTAATAATAGCAGAGTACAAATGATGTATTGCATGGATACCTCTAAAAATGGTTATGGGCTACTTCGAGGACATGAAGCACGCTATTATGAATGCTAAACTGGAACTATTATGGTACGAAATGCGACGGATACTAACTCATACATTCAAGGAGCTCAGGAGGAGAATATGATGACAATCAGCGAGATAATATGGAAAATGCCTCACACCAGTGTATCAGACGAGGAGCGTTTGAGCTTTTAAAAGTTCTGAATGCATGTACATATCTATGACTAACATCCCGCTCTTGGGGTTTTTTCAAATATCCAGTGTTACCGACTGCAAGCAAACATTTACTATTAAACCTGCTGGAGACGCGAAGATTCATATACTTGCGTTTCAGAGTGATAGAAGAGGTAACACAGCAAATGATTCCACTGTATTCGACGACTGCAAGTTAACTGACGCCAGAGTCTACTTGAATACTGAAATCTACACATTTGATAATTTACACCTGCAGTGGGATAAAAATTTATACAGTCTAGCGTATGACACGTATTCGAGGTTCTGTGTTTTTTTCTATGAAAGTACTGAAGAAGAAAGAGGAGGATGTCTACTCAGTCCACAGAAATTCATGGAGCTATCGCCAACCGTCGTAACAGATGCTCAAACCAGAGCAAGATAATTAAATCAGAAACTATAGACGTAGGAACTAAATTTGAATCTTTGGCAAATTTCCTGGAACACAGATGTTGCATTTGTAGCTTACACAGAAGATGCCGGAATAACAGAGACATTTTAAACAAACATTACATCACCAAGGTCTTTCAAAGACGTGAAGTGTGCTAAAACTCGGAAGAACGGAGAGTGGTTAACACATTTCTACCATGGAATTTACTGGGATGACTATGGCATACCTAGTAAGGATATGGTGACGTCGCTTCAGTTATTCGACCAGACTGATACCATCATCTACGAGAAAAGGAAGGAGAAGATCTGATGTATGCGTCGAATCTTCAGGTTTGCTGCGATTTAAGACCTGGAATATTGCGGGTGCCCTGCCATCCATCGATTCAAGAATAAGACGTATGATAACAGTGTTGCTGTGTCTTCTTATTAAAATGTAAAATTACTTTTAAGTTGGATAAGAACTAAATGAACTTTTACTTCATAAGATGTGCGTATTTTTTTACGGATTTCACTCTGATCCATCTAGTTTAGCCAAGATAACGCGCCTGTGATTTTCCTCAAGCACAGGCAATACATATTAGACACGTTTGCTATATTTCTCTGGAAGCAGACACAATTATCTGCTGTCTGCTCGCATAACCCAATACCGATAGCAAAGCCGCATGTCACCATTTTATGTGTTTCGTTTTCCCCCATCTTAAATGTTATCTCCCTCACGCTTCTTGCACAGTCTCTATATACATTTGTGATGGTATGGATTTGTGAAATAATAACAAAGACGTATGGTTGCGAATAACATTATTTTTATTCAGACACAGTAGTAATACTGCTTCACATTCACAAATCTTATTGTCTTTACAATATACGAATTAATACACCTTTAAAATTCACAGTTTTTGTTACTGTTTTAATTTTTTTTACGCACATAGTCACATTTCTTGGTTTTACAAATAATAGTAATAGTTGAAGGAATTATTTATTTTACATTGCATTACCGACCGAACATTACTACATCACTAACAGTACTGTGTGAAAATTTCTACATTATATCGCAGTACTGATTACAGCTATTGCAGTACAGCTACTGCAGTACTGATTACAGCTGTTGTAAGTTTCTCTTACTCTAATACTATTACTGTTACTATTACTAGTGAAATACCACCCAAACAGAAAAGTGAATTTATACGTTGAAGTGGATGTCTCTAAACATTTTCCACCTCAAGCAGCCGAAATAATGTAATAACACAATGAAGTAGGTGGCTCTAAAACGTCCATCACAAACAGATATACTAAAATGAACTGGTGAAACTCACACTTAAAACTAGTAGGACTTGGACAGCTAGTGGTAGATGAAACTTAAAAACTACTGTATTTACACATGCGCATGAAGTGCAGAAGAGACAAATACTGTAAAGCTATACTTTTCCTCTATTTTAAATTTCTTAAATTTTATTATGATTTTTCAACCATTTTGTATTTTTTATGTATTCTTTGCACATTAGTTAACTCTTTTTATGTTTTTATAACGTTTTCCAGCACATGTTTGTTATATATATTCATGCATACATAGTATGCTACCTATTTAAAAAGTGAGGTGAATGTGTTTTCACGCAGGCATATATATGTACACAGGCATCCATTCTCTAACACACTCAAATGCATACATACACGGACACAGAAGCACTCTTACATGCAAGTTCAAATGGTTCAAATGGCTCTGAGCACTATGGTACTAAACATCTGAGGTCATCAGTCCCCTATACTTAGAACTAACTAAACCTAACCTAAGGACATCACACACATCCATGCCCGAGGCAGGATTCGAACATGCGAACGTAGCTGCAGCGATGTTCCGGACTGAATCGCCTCGAACCGCTCAGCCACAATGGCCGGCTACATGCAAGTACACCATACATCACACACATACAAAATTTACAATATGGTTCTGTTCAGCATAAGCTCTAACTCAGCCAGTCACTCTCTTTCTCTCTCATCCACGCCGTCGGAATCCTCCACCCCTCTCGTGATTCAAGTAAATAATGTGAATACCAGAGAGTTTCGAGATCATCATTACAAATGGCTCTTTTATCGTTATGAGGTGACAGTCCGACTTTAGATTGCAGCACAGTAAACTCCTCCTGATCGAATACTCGTTTGCCATCCCACATGCGGAGGTTGTGGTGCAGCACCACGAACAGCACTGCACAGGCACTGCAAGTAGTCTTCGACTGTCAGAATACGTGATGCTACACATCACACTCCCTTAGTGGGTGGCCCCATCTATTGTACGATATGCATGCATTTTAGATCTTAGACGCACAAACTCTACAATCGCCAATCCTTTCGGTTCATATTTCATTAAGCCGTAAACCTTCTTGTTCTGAGGAACAGTACCAAAGGATTATCGGCTGTGTATCCAGATGTGTCGAATTCATTGCTGTGATACCTCATTGCTTCATATGGATTGCAGTTCTTCACTCAACAGATGAAGCTACCTGCATCCATATAAATTAACTTTGGTTCCATGAAACGAGTTTTAGTAAACTGATAGTGGAATTGCTACATGTGGAGTTTGGAGGTGTCCAGTATACACATCCCCAAATAGACAGGTTTTGTCAACTCTACTGAAACATTTGACATCTCTAGAGCAGCGAAGTTCTTATTGAAACCAATGGACCCCTTAAAATTTGGTCTCGCAATGCAATTCCTTATGCCATAACGCCCCTCCAATTCACTCCTAATCAAAATATCGCGTTCATTTCCTACATTCTGCACGGTTTTACTGCAAATGGAATTATTCATTAATTTATAAAAATCTTTTTCGAAATCACTAGTCGCGCCCGCCCTCTTTTCGATATTTAATTCAATATACTCTTTCAACCAGGGGGACTACTTGAAGGAGATAGCCCAGTGATTCTACCTAGCTCCATCGCTAAGCCGAGGCACTGATGGAGATTATGATAATGGATTACATGCCTCTGTTTGTGACTAACAGTGGCCATCAGTTCAGGGACAGTGCTCCCTCGCGGAAGTTGTTGCTCTGGACATAACAGCAATTCGCTTGTCATTTCACGCATAGTAACAGGATACATGAGGTCTGAATCCAACACATACCCTACATCAGAATCAGCCACCAGATCCATTATTTTTCCCCCTAAGCCTTCTAATTCGTTTTCGAAAACACACCAAACAGCAGTGGCAGCATCATGGCGTCTCCATATAAGTTATTCACATCCAGATATAAAACATGAATCGAGGGATGGATTGAACCCAACATCCGTATGTGGGTTAGGCCTATTTGCCTTGGCGTTTCTATGGACACACTGCCCCATGAATCTCATGGTCAAAGAAAAGAAGCGTATCAGCATCACTCACAAGCTAGATGCTGCGGATCATTTACTTGAGCACTGCGTTCCACGACAACCGAGGTGTCGTGTAACAAAAGGCGTAGTCCAGAAAGTATATGGCCTTGAACACAGTCCGGAACTTTTTCAAAAACATCCACAAGCAAGCGCACATCGGTGTCCATGTATAGTCTTGCATATTCACCCAAATTGAGGATGTTGAATAACCGCCAGACATTCACGGCATGTTCATAATCTGTACTAGTGTTAACATCGCCTGTGAGAGTATTGATAAATGCAGATATGTCGGGTAGCCTGATTTAGTCGAGTTTCGCCTTACTATCCAGATACTCATAAAAGAAAACTTCTTTCTTAGTCACATTTTGAAACTTTTCCCCATCGGGGTACGCAGATCGGGTGATGCACATATCCTCCTGAGGTAGAGTGTCAACAAGTTTCTGGAGTGAAGTCTGCATGAAACATGAAGAGTCAAGGAAGCTGACCGTAATTTCAAAAAAATGGCTCTGAGCGCTATGGGACTTAACTTCTAAGGTCATCAGCCCGCTAGAACTTAGAACTACTTAAACCTAACTAACCTAAGGAGATCACACACATCCGTGCCCGAGGCAGGATTCGAACCTGCGACCGTAGCGGTCACGCGGTCCAGGCTGTAGCGCCTAGAACCGCTCGGCCACCCCGGCCAGCGACCGTAATTTATGGCGTCGTTCCTTTCGAGGAAGAAATATACAAATATACTTCTCTACACTCTCAGGAAGGACGCTGACCTGATCTGTCTTCAAACCGAAATTAGCCAACTGCTCAACTAGAAAGTGAGCATCATACCCGCTTAAATTATGGAAGAAAACGGGTGTGTGCCCAGATAACTTATACTTCAAATTGCCTGCGTTGTCAGCTGCACCACGGAACTTTCTCGTAAAATAACAACGATCTCTACGGGGAATTTCAACTTTTCTATCTAATGGTACCCTACAAATATGACAGTTAACTGCATAGTAGTATAATTTTTTATCCTCCTCCGATTCACTCATGGGAATATTGGTGCTGTAAAGCCTACCAACATCCCATGAGAGTTTCTCAAGCTCAGTGTGTAACCAAACCACAGAATTATCCCCGACATAAGATTCGCTGCAGTTAAGACTTGAATCATATGAGCATGCAATTTGGTACGTTTTAATTTGGTAAGTGTTTTTGCATGAAGGTGGCATGTGAGGCTAAGGGACTCCCTTCAGAGCGTGTGACAGGGGCAAGGAGATACTCGAACTCAGCGTATACAACAAATGGATATCTCTCCTGGTGGTGAGCATTCTTGAATGTAATGAATTTGTTTTAAAAAAATGGTTCAAATGGCTCTGAGCACTATGGGACTCAACTTCTGAGGTCATCAGTCCCCTAGAACTTAGAACTACTTAAACCTAACTAACCTAAGGACATTACACACATCCATGCCCAAGGCCGGATTCGAACCTGCGACCGTAGCGGTCGCGCGGTCCCAGACTGTAGCACCTAGAACCGCTCGGCCACCAGCGGTCGGCGAATTTGTTTTCTTTTCAAGGCATAACAACACGTACCATTTGCTTGGATTCACAGTCCTTCAGATGACTTTATAAATATTTTTCTTCCGAAAAGGTATTTAGACACCCTTGTGTCTACTCATCAGGGAGGGAAGAAGGCGGGACATGTCTTTGACCAATAAGTGATGCTGATTATCACCTTCAAACAAGAGCAGCATGTTTACATGAAGATCACACTCACCCGCATATTTCAAAAAAATGGAGTGGTCCAACTACACTATGCTTTTCCTGCTCATCTTCTCCAGCCCATAATCACGAAACGCTATTCCAAGATTTTGTGCAAGTTCATGTATGTCCTGAATCTCTACGGGGAACTCGATAACGTCAAAGCTGTAACAGCCACGAATGGTAATACCTATTCCGTATCGAGATGTGCACTCTGGATTCTGTTTAATTTCTCTTTCGCAGGCCAGGATTGACCTTGCCAAAGAAGCATTGTCCTCTTTATTTTGAACGTTAATACATGTATTCTTACCAGCTATATCCTTAGGGACCTTGATGTAGCTGGACCCTCCTTTCAACGGACCGCAGACATCAATATGGATGTCGAGGTGTCGAATTTGGCTGAGTGCTTTAGCTGACGCTCTTACTTCCATCTCGGAAAACCGGGCCAACGTGGAATCACGATACCACTCAACTATTGATGTGCTACAAGATATAATGCCATTATCACCCTAGATGCACCTACAGCAGCACCGTGCTGTTTCGGAAAGTGAGTCAACTTGCAGCAGAGTACTGTGTTACATATAATGGCATTATATCTCAGATGAAGATGAGTAGATAGACAAAGTACATGAGAATATTGAAAGGGTAATACAATACGTAAAGTGAGGTAAAAACTAATAATCACGGGGAAATGGAATACAGTTGTAGGGGAAGGAATAAAAGAAATGGTTACAGGCGAATATGGGCTTGGGACAGAGAATGAGAGAGGAGAAAAACTAACTGAGTTGTGTAATAAGTTTCAGCTGATAATTGCAAATATCTGTTCAAAAATCACAAGGAGAGTACGTGAACTTGGGAAAGGTTAGGTGACACGGAAGATTTCAGCTAGATTATGTCAGGGTAAGGCAGAAATTCCAAAATCAGATACTGGATTCTAAGGGTGCCCAGAAACAGATATTGACTCACACCACGATGTAGTAGCGATGAAGAGTAGGCTGAATTTAAGAGATTAGTGAGGAAGAATCAATACGTAAAGAAGTGGGATACGGAAGTACTTAGGAATGACGAGATTCGCTTGAGGTTCCCTAAGGTTATAGATACAGCAATAAGGAATAGCTCAGTAGGTAGTACAGTTTCCAAAACGGGCAATCGCAGAAGTTGGAAAGAAAACAATAGGCACAAAGAAGGTTACCGCGAAGAAACTATGGATATCGGAAGAAGTACTTCGGTTGATCGATGAAACAGGGCAGTTCTGTGAAATTCAGGACAACAGAAATATAAGTCGCTGAGGAATGACATACAAAGGAACTGCAGTGAAGTTAATAACAAATGGCTGCGTGAAATTTGCGAAGAAATCTAAAAAGAAATGATTGTCTGAAGGACTGATTCATGATATCGGAAAGTCAATAAAATCTTCGGTGAAATTGAAAGCAAGAGTGAAACACAGAAGAGGAAGAGGATAGATGGAAAAAATAGACTGAAGGCCTCTATGAGTGGGAAGATTTGTCTGGAGTGATAGAAGAAGAACAGGAGTCGATTTAGAAGAGATAGGGGATCAAGTACTATAATTATAATTTAAAAGAGCTTATGAGGACTTAAGATCAAATAAGGCAGAAGGAACAGATAACATTCCTTCAGAATTTCTAAAGTCATTGAGGGAAGTGACAACAAAAAAGTATTCACACTGGTGTGTTGAATGTATGATTCTGACAACATATCATCGGACTTTCGGAAAAATATCATCCACATAAATCCGAAGACTGGATGAGCTGACAAGTGCGAGAACAGTAACACAATCAGCTTAACAGCTCATCCTTCCAAGACGCTTGCAAGAATAATATACACAAGAATGGAAAAGAAAATTGTGGTTGTGGTACACGGCAACCAGTTTGGCTTTAGGAAAGATAAAGGCACCAGAGAGGCAATTTTGACTTTGGTATTGATAATGGAAGCAAGACTACAGAAAAAAAAACAAGACACATTCATAGGATTTGTTGACCCGGAAAAAACGTTCGATGATGTAAAATGGCGCAATGTGTTCGAAATTTTGACAAATATAGGGGTAAGCTGTAGGGAGAGCAAGCAATATACAATATGTACAAGCGCCAAGAGGGAAATAAAAAGAGTGAACAACCAAGAACGAGGTGTTCGAATTAAAAAGGGTCTACCATAGTGATGTAGACTTTCCCCCGTATTGTTCAATCTGTACATCGAAAAAGCGATGAGGGAAATAAATGAAAGTTTCAGGAGTGGGTTTAAAATTCGAGGTGAAAGGATATCAATGACACGATTCGCTGATGACGTTGCTAACCTGAGTGAAAGTGAAGAAGAATTACATGATCTGGTGAATGAAATGGACAGTCTAGTGAGTGCAGATTGTGGATTGAGAGTAAATCGAAAAAAAGGTGAAAGGAATGAGAAGCAGCAGAAATGAGAACAGCGAGAAACGTAACACTAGGATCGATGATCACGAGGTAGATGAAGTTAAGGAATTCTGCTACCTAGGCAACAAAATAACCAGTGACGGGTGGAGCAAGGAGGGCATCAAAAGTAGACTAACACTGGCGAAAAGGGCATTCCTGGCCAAGAAAAGTCTACTAGTATCAAGCATAGGCCTCAATTTGAGGAAGAAATTTCTGACAATATACGTTTGGAGCACAGCGTTGTATGGTAGTGTAATATGGGCTGTAGGAAAACCGGAACAGAAGAGAGTCGATGGATTTGAGACGTAGTGCATAGATGAATGTCGAAAATTAGGTGGATTGATAAGGTAACGAATGAGGAAGCTCTGCGCTGAACCGGAGAGGAAAGGAATATGTGGAAAACACCGACAAGGAGAAGGAACAGGACGATAGGACATCTGTTAAAACTTCGGGGAATGACTTCCATGGTACTAAGGGAGCTGTAGAGGGCAAAAACTGTAGAGGAAGACACAGATTGGAATACATTCAGCAAATAATTGAGGACGTAGATTTCAATTGCTACTCTGAGATGAAGAGGTTGGTGCAGGAGAGGAATTCGTGGTGAATCGCATCAAACTAGTCAGAAGATAGATGAGTCAAAAAAAATAAACTAACAGATCATCTAACCCTTTTTATGTGATCTGTCTCCAGCACTGGGAGCCATGCTTCTAGAAACTTGACCGGGTTGCGGTACCCCCGGCCAGATCAATTTTAATGAAAGAGATACGCCCTCAAAGGCCCTACCAGCCGCTGAGTTTTCTAGAGGGGTCATGACACCTCTAATCTGATGTCCTTCACTATCAGGCGGGGAGAGGGCACTACTGCTAGCCGCATTGACACTACAACTAGGTGATGACTACCTCCACTTGGTGGATGATGGCGTTAGGGATGAGGCGCATGCTGGGTTGAGGAGTATGCGCCGACGCACGCATGTCTTCCATTGCCGGCGAGGGCGAACAGTCGGAGCTGGAGTAGGACGAGGTGGCGCAGTGAAATCCAGTGGGACTATACTGGTTGCAGTGATGCTGCTGCATGCTGGAGCCTTCACCATCTGGAGCCTGGAGGGTGGGAGATCGTTGGTCTTTTGTTTCTTCTTCTACTTCCTCCGACTGAATCACCTACGGACGCCAGAGGGTATGTGATGGTGCGGGGGTGAGCACTACAGCGACTGCAGCTGATTCCGCCGCCTCTCGCACAACCACGAGTGGTGCTTTGCCCGGGGGAGTATGCTGCTCGGACACGTGTTTCATTCCTGCCACTGCAACCACCGCTCTAGGCATTTGTGCCACAGCTAGCTGTTGTGGAGCTGTTGGCGACTGTGGTACCACTGTAAAACATGACAAATGAAAAAAATTACCTATAATGCTCAAGATTTTATACAAAAATATTTGCAATAAACAAATAACAACATACCAGAATAACAATAATCATATGCTGCAGTGACAACGGTTGCATTATAATCACCTTTTCCACTCTTGGTCCAAGGATTAAGCAGTACAGTAGAGCTTTCCAGTAGTTCTCCCATCCAACTCAGTATTTCCTCATTCTCCTCAGAAAGGGCGAGATGGCACTGCCTTTCAGCTTCTGCAGCAGGCGCCATCTCATGCACTCACTCTAGTATTTTACCCTCAACTAGGAGCCATCTATCTTACTCTCTGAAGTTGCTTACAACAATAAAATATTGAGCATAATTATTTCTTGAAAATGTTAGAGACATACACACAGAAAATTGTATTCGTCAGCTCACTGAAATATAAAGAGAACATTATATTCTCTAGTTCACTGAAACTTCTTATATATGAAACACACTGAATTTGAAAATCGTATTCTGCTACTTACAAGACTGAATCAACAGCTCCTGGCTCTCAGCCTCGACACGTAGCCCTACTCACCAGCCCTCATCATTAGAAACACAGTACATTAGATGAAGAAAACGATATTTTCTCTAACAACTACTTGATACAAAAAAAATGCACTTACGTTCTTTCTGCACTGGATGGTGTTGTTCAGTAGGCTCTCAGCTTCCAGCTGTCGACCTAGATCGGCCAACATCTCAGGAATGTAATACCAGGTACGAAACAGAAATTCGCCGCATACAAAAATTACACAGTGAAACACTAAAAATCTTGGTAGTATGGAGGTATGCCTCCACCACTTCGACCTAAACGGGTGCGGTGAGGGATGCTAAAATCACAGGGCACACAGGTACATGGAATGATTTGGAAAATTAACTTGCATGTCATATTGCCTTGGCGAAGGCGTATGCTGCTGCTATTGCTGTTTCTCCCCCCCCCCCCCCCCCCACCCCCCTCAACCACCCAAAAAAACTGGTACTAGAACTCACAATCAGCCACACAGGCGAAATGATGATGGCAGATTGAGAGTTACTGCACCATGACTGTGCATTATATAAACTCTAACCCCTCCACCTACCTTTTCAACCAGGGAACCGATATGAGTGCAGCATTCTTCCACACCTGCTGATGAATGTTGGTGTTAGCACGCAGGACAAGTTGGTGCTAGTCTGCCAGCTTTTGTATGCAGTTTCTGGTGCATTCTGTAAATACCCATGTGTCCCACTGATTTGTTCTTTGTGCTGGATGTGCTTCTTGATCTGGCCAGAGAACCCACTTCTGATCGTCGGTTCACTCTGCAGTGAGCTGCAGCTGCTGATGGATGTGTGACTTCATGCATCCTGGGTTGTGACTGCGCCTCATGTAGCAAACTATGGTATAGTGTATTTAACAATATTTTATTATTGTTTCCAGAGTTCTGAAGTAGTGTATTTGTGCTCATCTCGATTTGTAAACAGCGTTCCCATGTGATGTATTTTTGAATGTATTTGCATTCATTTATTTGTATGCAATGTATTCCTCTTCCATGTGCACCTGGGAAGACAGTACGGTGTTCTGTTTGCAAGTTTATCAAGCAACTGAGTTAGAATGGCTACAGAGAGAAATCAGCTATATGTAGATACTGGCCCATGAAAAGAAACTTCATCATTCAGTTTGACAATGACTGGTGACGAGGTGTTTGAGTCAATTGTCTGCTGATGATCATTGGTGTGGCATCGAAAATAATCATATTAGTAAGTGCAACACTTGGACTATAATGAGAGAAATGTGAAATTTTATATACATATTATATACACTCCTGGAAATTGAAATAAGAACACCGTGAATTCATTGTCCCAGGAAGGGGAAACTTTATTGACACATTCCTGGGGTCAGATACATCACATGATCACACTGACAGAACCACAGGCACATAGACACAGGCAACAGAGCATGCACAATGTCGGCACTAGTACAGTGTATATCCACCTTTCGCAGCAATGCAGGCTGCTATTCTCCCATGGAGACGATCGTAGAGATGCTGGATGTAGTCCTGTGGAACGGCTTGCCATGCCATTTACACCTGGCGCCTCAGTTGGACCAGCGTTCGTGCTGGACGTGCAGACCGCGTGAGACGACGCTTCATCCAGTCCCAAACATGCTCAATGGGGGACAGATCCGGAGATCTTGCTGGCCAGGGTAGTTGACTTACACCTTCTAGAGCACGTTGGGTGGCACGGGATACATGCGGACGTGCATTGTCCTGTTGGAACAGCAAGTTCCCATGCCGGTCTAGGAATGGTAGAACGATGGGTTCGATGACGGTTTGGATGAACTGTGCACTGTTCAGTGTCCCCTCGACGATCACCAGTGGTGTACAGCCAGTGTAGGAGATCGCTCCCCACACCATAATGCTGGGTGTTGGGCCTGTGTGCCTCGGTCGTATGCAGTCCTGATTGTGGCGCTCACCTGCACGGCGCCAAACACGCATACGACCATCATTGGCACCAAGGCAGAAGCGACTCTCATCGCCGAAGACGACACGTCTCCATTCGTCCCTCCATTCACGCCTGTCGCGACACCACTGGAGGCGGGCTGCACGATGTTGGGGCGTGAGCGGAAGACGGCCTAACGGTGTGCGGGACCATAGCCCAGCTTCATGGAGACGGTTGCGAATGGTCCTCGCCGATACCCCAGGAGCAACAGTGTCCCTAATTTTTCTGGGAAGTGGCGGTGCGGTCCCCTACGGCACTGCGTAGGATCCTACGGTCTTGGCGTGCATCCGTGCGTCGCTGCGGTCCGGTCCCAGGTCGACGGGCACGTGCACCTTCCGCCGACCACTGGCGACAACATCGATGTACTGTGGAGACCTCACGCCCCACGTGTTGAGCAATTCGGCGGTACGTCCACCCGGCCTCCCGCATGCCCACTATATGCCCTCGCTCAAAGTCCGTCAACTGCACATACGGTTGACGTCCACGCTGTCGTGGCATGCTACCAGTGTTAAAGACTGCGATGGTGCTCCGTATGCCACGGCAAACTGGCTGACACTGACGGCGGCGGTGCACAAATGCTGCGCAGCTAGCGCCATTCGACGGCCAACACCGCGGTTCCTGGTGAGTCTGCTGTGCCGTGCGTGTGATCATTGCTTGTACAGCCCTCTCGCAGTGTCCGGAGCAAGTATGGTGGGTCTGACTCACCGGTGTCAATGTGTTCTTTTTTCCATTTCCAGGAGTGTATTTAAGGGAGGATATAAGATGAACATCAACAAAAGCAAAACGAAGATAATGGAATGTAGTGGAATTAAGTCGGGTGATGTTGAGGGTATTAGATTAGGAAATGAGACACTTAAAGTAGTAAAGGAGTTTTGCTATTTGGGGAGCAAAATAACTGATGATGGTCGAAGTAGAGAGGATATAAAACGTAGACTGGCAACGGCAAGGAAAGCGTTTCTGAAGAAGAGAAATTTGTTCACATCGAGTATAGATTTAAGTGTCAGGAAGTCATTTCTGAAAGTATTTGTATCGAGTGTAGCCATGTATGGAAGTGAAACATGGACGGTAAATAGTTTGGACAAGAAGAGAATAAAAGCTTTCGAAATGTGGTGCTACAGAAGAATGCTGAAGATTAGATGGGTAGATCACATAACTAATGAGGAGGTACTGAATAGGATTGGGGAGGAGTTTGTGGCACAACTTGACCAGAAGAAGGGATCGGTTGGTAGGACATGTTCTGAGGCATCAAGGGATCACCAATTTAGTATTGGAGGGCAGCGTGGAGGGTAAAAATCGTAGGGGGAGACCAAGAGATGAATGCACTAAGCAGATTCAGAAGGATGTAGGTTGCAGTAAGTACTGGGAGATGAAGAAGCTTGCACAGGATAGAGTAGCATGGAGAGCTGCATCAAACCAGTCTCAGGACTGAAGACCACAACAACAACAACATATTTAAGAAAAATAGTATGTTGGATGCAATATTTAAAAAAAAAACTTCAGACTCTTCTTTATCTTCTTCACACCTCTGCAGTATTTCCCACATAAAGCTTTTCAACATACATTAAATTCTCTGTGTATCTCCTTCAAACTGATAGGCAGCTCATGGTACTCTGGTATTTTCCGTGAACATTTAACCTGTTTCGCTTTTGGCTCTTTGTTAACCCAGAAACCAAGGTAGTATCCCAGACCATCAACATGTACACTATGCACCCATAAGGAGTTTACAACATAAATGTATGTGGATTCTATGCTTGGTAAACACGTACTCGGCCTCTCCTATGCATGGTGTAGCACAGCAGCTACGTTGTATAAGTTCATCATTAGGCATGTCATAGATGAACACAATTGTCAACTGATTTCACATATAGTGCAGCCACCAAACACTGTTGTAATAGATAGTGTCACAACAGTAAGGCGAATGCTTGGTGGGGCACAAGTTGGATAATACTCTGAGGTCATTTGCTGGTTGATGTAGTGCTATGCACGACGTATTTGGTTCCAGTCTAACTTAGAAATAGTCATATTAACAGCAGCGATACATTTTCAGTTTCTATCTTCACATGCAAGTGCTTCTATACCCAGATTTACGCACTTCATTCCACTATGAGTTAAATTGTATATTGAACCGAAGAGCATGACCACCTTGGTACCTTCTCATCCACAACATCTATACTCTGCCTTTGCACTGCCACAGGGATGGTCTGATGGCATGGGTCATACGGTGGTGATCAGTGCTGTCTTCCATCTTGTTGTTGCTTAAGACCACCAGAAGCACTCAAGGCACTGGAAAGAGACCACAATCCTCATTACACAATCGATGACTGGGACAGACAGTAACAGCTCCTTGTCCTGCTCTAACAAGTGGTCTATGTGTGGAACCATCTTATCCACAGTATCTGCACTCTAACTCTGTGCTACCACAAGGACGTTCTGGTGGGATGGATCGTATGTCAGTGACCGGTGTTGGACCTCCATCTTGCTGTTGCTTATGATACCAGCAACATCTGAGGCGTCAGGAACAGGCCAGGCATCCTCATCTCTCAAATCGATGAGCAGGACAGACAATAACAGCTACTTTCCCTGCTCCAGAAAATGGGTAATGTGCGCTACAGGATCCCATGTGGTCGCTACAGGTTTGGACATGCTGGAGGTTGCTGCTGTTGCAGGTCCAGAGGTCAATGCAGGTTTAAAGAAGGAGGCGACTGAGGTTGCTGCTGGGCAGGATGCAGCCGAGGTGCTCGCCCCTGCTGACCTCGACAGGTTGAAGGCTATGTTGAACAAGGAGGATTAAGTGTCACATACAGAGCAAGACATGAAACAAACCAATAATACTGCTAACTACAAACTAAGATGTAATATGCATTCTTTTCCATTTGTTCCTGGGATCTTGACTGCTGCTGCTGATGGTTCATGGTTCCTCTTCAGCTGCTGCTGCTGGCTGACTGAGGCTGGGGAGCTGCTGAGCTCACCTTATATCTCGTCTGATGACGTTACTAGACACTGCTATGCTATTGGCCAAAGCTTATCATGTGACCACGTTCAGCATTCCTATTGGTTCCTGCCCTTGTTTTGCTGGATCTTGGATGTCACAGGAGAAAAGAGCTAAAAGTGTCTTCTGGTGGTGGTGTTGTGAACTAGGACAGTTGGTCTCAAGCTGAACACACACAAGATTTGATATTCCCACCAATAAATTTGAATTTACGGCCAAAGTTTCAGTTCCCCACCATTTATAGGGATGGGGAAGGGGAGGGGAGGAGAGCATGCTGGGAGTTCCCTGAGGGAGACCCAAATGACAGCTGGGTAAAGCCCATGTTGTCATCAGAGGTTGGGGTAATTAATTGATCAATTAATTAATTTGTGTAATTAATTTCAGATCAAAATTGCACAAAAACCAGCTCTTTCCCACTACTTATTTGTTGGTCCACTATTTCAATCTCTGTATCAGCAGATTGTTTCACTTTGTTCTGGGCTCAAGATAAAGTGTTGTTCAGACTTCTGGCCTATGGCATACCCATCTGATATGTTTTGGTGGAGCCTTCCCATTGTTAAACACGTCTCTATGTTAAACAATAAATTGAGCTAATAATACGCCAGTTAAAAGTGAATGGATTGTCATGAACCTGGATACTGAATTGAAACTTGAAATTGTCTCTAGGACTGAGCACTGCAACGTTCATGTGATTTCAGGTTCTTTGACTAATTGTCTTGGCTAAGTTACCTGAAAAACCTAATGAGTGTAAACTCTTATTGTGAGCTGTTAAGCCTGAAGCAGCTGTTGCTGCCAAAACTTACTTTCACAGAGCGTCTCCATATTGTTCATTAAGACATTTGATGTTGTTTAATCAGATAGAAAATATTTTGCTACTAGTTACTATGTTAATAATTTCTTTAAGTACAAGTTGATGTAAATTTTGAGGCAGCTGTCAAGTGTGTGTTGGCAAATCCTCCTAATTTTATAAGTTTGTTCTAGTTTCACTTCATGATTCTTTCATTTATTTGGCAAAGTATTTAATCTTATTTGAATTTAATTGAATGCCTGCCTTGGAGAAAAGTTTGGAGCAGCGATTATTATTGAGCTCTAACATACGACTTTTGCCTGATGACATTAGAATAAAAAGTTGGCTACATTCTGGATAGCCCCGGTATTTGCTATTTATTCGTCTTCATAACAGGGAACTTTAAAATTTGACGATCTTTTCTTATGTCCATATCTAACTGAATTACATTATAAAATTTCGTGACCTTTATTGTAATGATACAGCTTGGCTATCGGATGTACTGTTATCAGGTCCAGTCATTATCCTAACTCTTTATTTCGAGGCCGGCCGCATTGACCGAGTGGTTCTAGGCGCTACAAAAAATGGTTCAAAGGGCTCTGAGCACTATCGGACTTAACATCTGTGGTCATCAGTCCCCTAGAACTTAGAACTACTTAAACCTAACTAACCTCAGGACATCACACACATCCATGCCGGAGGAAGGATTCGAACCCGCGACCGTAGCGGTCACGCGGTTCCAGACTGAAGCGCCTAGAACCTCACGGCCACACCGGCCGGCCTCTAGACGCTACAGTCTGCCAATCCTGCCTCGGGCATGGATATGTGTGATGTCCGTAGGTTAGTTAGGTTTAAGTAGTTCTAAGTTCTAGGTGACTGATGGCCACAGCAGTTAAGTCCCACAGTGCTCAGAACCATTTGAACCATTTATATCTCGAGAGTGTACCTTCAGGTGAAACTGTTATACTGTAAAATGAGGGTCTTTGCTACATCCTGCCTACTTTAGAGTTTCACGGCCCTCCCACCCCTTACACTACTGGCGGTCGCAGGCCGTGACGGTTGGAGTGGGTGTGAGTAGGGGGAGGGGGCAGGGGGAGACACCGTCGCATGCGGCGCGAACTCTGGTCCCTCAGTACTCTTGTGACCTTCCTCGGGAGTGGAAGTCGTTGTCGGCTGTGGTTTTATTTTAGTTGGCAAAGTGCTGGGTCACAAGTTTTGCTGAGAGTGAACCCAGGAACTCTGTTGACTAGCCCTTCAGCTCCTCGAATTTCAATAGCCTCCTTCAGAACACCGACCCAAAATGACGAGGTCTGTCTTAGCAACTCCATCTGTTCCTTCTCCTCTGAGTTCCCTATAGCCATGCAGTGTTCTGCAAACGCAGATTTTGTTGTCTGCTTGAGTTCGGCGTGTCTTCTGTGTTACTTGCATCTTTCTTCGATTATTTGTGCAGTTTTCCCGATATAAGCCATACCGTATTTGCACAGAATACGGTGAACACGTGGTTTATGGAGCCCCAAGTGCCTAATAGCGCATGCGTTTTCGGAGGTGGGCGGAAGACGCATTTAATATTAGGCCTACGTCGAGCCAGGATTCTGCCGATTTTGTTCGATACCTTGACGGCGTACAGCAGATACGCCATTGTCTCCTCCTCTTCGTCGTTTTGCATTGTTTTGAAATATTCCTTGCTACAGAAAATGGGAAAAGAGATAAGTGCTGTTTCAATAACAATGCTGACAGAAACTTAAGTCCGCGTGACATTGAGAGGCGGCCCAGTTTTCAGCCGTTTTGCGCATCCCCCTCCACTAGCCACTAGCAGCCCATAATATTCATTCTCTTTCCGAGCTGAACTGTCAGTTTTTTTGTATTTTTTCCTTGTAGCAGTATAGGCGTGAATGCGTATCTGTAAATGCTTAAGTGAGAGTAAAAAAAAGAGCCAGGTGACGGCAATTGATATCAAGTGTTTCACAAGCAGGCGAGGGGGATTATTTACCGCATTTATAACTTTTTCAAAAGTAAATTTGGAAGCAGGTCTCCTACAGTTGACATCTGAAGACACAAGACTCCAGAATCGTGTGGTGTCGGCAAGAGAACTGTAAAGGGAATTGTAAACGAAATTGTCGGAGCTGTAGGAACAGTAGAAAAAATTGGTTTCGTGTGGCCTTGAAAGCATCGAAATCGCAAGGAACCTGAAACACAAATGGATGGTTTTAACAAGGATGTTTTAAAGTGCTCCATGTAAATTATGACTGACTGACATCACAAAAACGTGTTACACTTATGCAGGAGAAAATCAGCTTCAATGGTAAGTTCTTCGTCAATGTAAAGAATTTTAAAAGACGTTGGTTCCTGATATGTTAACAAGAGAGCTTTTAGATCAGCGGTGACATAGCTACAGCACGAACTACATCCCATATAAAGATTCACGACACAAGAGAAGGAGGTCGTTCAACAGTGCATTACCTTGATGAAACACGGGTCAATTAGAATCATTCCAGGAAGATCTGCAGCAAGATGAGTGGTGGTACTAGCAGTTTTAAGGTTTTCATAGGAATAGGTTCTCGGATAATTATTCTGCATATTGACTCTTCTTCCTTCTTGTTTTGTTTCTGAGAGTAAACTTGTATTTACGTGTAAGAAAAACAGCAGTGAATACCATTTGGAAACGTGATTCACAATTCTTGTCATACCTTGCTTCGAAGTCGGTCATTGGGAGTTATAATTCAAGTGCTACAGAGAAAACACCAAGTATGAACACCAGAAAACCGGATGATTTTCGCTGGATTAAAATAAAAATATTAAGCACAGTACAAACCAGACTCTTGCGATTTCCTACAGTTCGTTAATTTATACAAGCCACGTGACAGAACGTACAAATTTGACTTCCTTGAACGTGAGTGGGTCACAGAGTTTTCGTTTACCCACGTGTCATTGTCAGTTTATCCCTATTGAAGTAATTTGGACAAATGATAAGGCTATATGGGAGGGAAAAAAAAGTTCAAAATACACTGAGTCGCTTGTGAATGAGGCAATAGGTAACATCCCACCTTGAGCATGAGCGCAGTCTGTGCGGTATGCTGAAAAGCTTCAAAAAGAATAATCTGACGGGGAAGTGATGATGGATATTAGCCTAGAACTTATCATCGTAAATTTACGATCAGATTGTGCGGAAACATTTTCAAATAGAAGTGTTGGTGGTATGGCGATGTAAACTTTGGAACAAAGTAATAGTATTTCTTAGTTTTAACGACTCGTGGTTTAAAAACATGTCTTTCTCAATATACCAGTTGCGTGCATAATAATGAGAACTTCCAAGCCGTTTTGAGTAGGAGTTTGCATCCTTTGAATTATGCAGACTATAATGTTTAACTATTGCCCAAGGAGAAGTTAAGCTTCTCACACCATGTTGTATGCTCTGATAACACGCGTGAATGCAGCTGGATAAATTCGTCAAAAGTCCGATATTTCCACACATAAAGACCTGTCATTTCCAAAACACGAACTGGATAAGGCTTTAAAATGACAGATATCGGTGGTTTTAGATGTTATCGATCTTCATTCCCTTGGGTTATTCGCAGGTGATGGTTAATTGTTTACTTACTCAACTGATTATAAATGCGGTCTCTCACTGTAACTTCGAACGAGTTAGTTTACACTCACAATGCCCGTTAACAACGAAAAATGTGACAACTAACCGAGCATTGTTACGATAGTCTTTTCATTAATCACTTCTACCACTAATTCTTTTTTATGCGCAGCGATTACACTTAGCCGGCAGTTGTGGCCGTGCGGTTCTAAGCGCTTCAGTCTGGAACCGCGTGTCCGCTACGGTCGCAGGTTCGAATCCTGCCTCGGGCATGGATGTGTGTGATGTCCTTAGGTTAGTTAGGTTTAAGTAGTTCTAAGTTCTTCCGGACTGATGACCTCAGAAGTTAAGTCCCATAGTGCTCAGAGCCATTTGAACCATTTTTTTGATTACACTTAACTACAGTCAAACGCATGAACTCACACACCTTATACACATTTTTAAAAATCCTATTGTGTAGAAGAAGTTGTCAAGCAAATAGTGTATAATGATTTTGGTTTGTGCTTGAAGTAAATTTTGTGGTGTATTAAATTTTTACTTATAATACAATTCAAATCGCAATATATGATAATTATTGCAAGCAGTTTCAATATTTGGTCGTTAGGCATTTGTCATTTGGAAAAAAATTGTACTTAACATTTTAACAAAGATGTGTCAGCTGTTTTCGCCTCCCGACTTCACGTAGAGTAAATCTGTAGCGCAGTGGGCGCAACATCGTCAAGACGCGAATTAATATTCCTCTCATGGCGACTGATCGAAATTGGTTTTAATACTCACTATTCTCCTCATAGATTTGTACGTATAACACGATGTACCGTAGGCAAATGGCCTGACTGTTGTACGCAGCAGCGCAGTTCCGCAACGTGGACTTCGATTGCCCACTCTGTTCTGACGCGTATGCGCAGTTCTTTCTCCACCCCCCCCCCCCCCCCCCCTGCCCACTGCGCGGAAGTGCCGTCTTACGCGACGCGAGCTTCTCGCTATCGTCGCCGGACAGCCGTTATATTGTAGAATAGCACCAGCCCTGGTCCGGAACTGTTTTGACGAAGAGACGTAGCAATGAAGTACAGTACTTCATTTGCTTTAAAAGACTAGAGATTGGTCTGTCATTTTCACGTAATAACAGAAGAGAAAGGAAATTTGGCAACAACAATATAATAAAACGAACAATTCTGGTGAGTAAGATGTATGAGACAGGCGAAATACCCTCAGACTTCAAGAAGAATACAATAATTCCAATCCTAGAGAAGCAGGTGTTGACAGATGTGAAAATTACCGAACTATCAGTTTCATAAGCCACAGCTGCAAAATACTAACGCGAATTCTTTACAGACGAATGGAAAAACTGGTAAAGCCGACCTCGGAGAAGATCAGTGTGGATTCCGTAGAAATGTTGGAACACGTGGGGCAATACTGACCCTACGATTTATCTTAGAAGCTAGATTAAGGAAACGCAAACCTACATTTCTAGCATTTGTAGACTTAGAGAAAGCTTTTGGCAATGTTGACTGGAATACTCTCTTTCAAATTCTGAAGGTGGCAGGGGTAAAATACAGAGAGCGAAAGGCTATTTACAATTTGTACAGGAACCAGATGGCAGTTATAAGAGTCGAGGGGCACGAAAGGGAAGCAGTGGTTGGGAAGGGAGTGAGACAGGGTTGTAGCCTATCCCCGATGTTATTCAATCTCTATATTGAGCAAGCAGTGAAGGAAATAAAAGAAAAATTCGGAGTAGGTATTAAAATCCATGGAGAAGAAATAAAAACTTTGATGTTTACCTATGACATTGTAATTTTGTCAGAGACAGCGAAGGACTTGGGAGAGCAGTTGAACGGAATGGACAGTGTCTTGAAAGGAGGATATAAGATGGACATGTTGTTGTTGTTGTTGTGGTCTTCAGTCCTGAGACTGGTTTGATGCAGCTCTCCATGCTACTCTATCCTGTGCAAGCTTTTTCATCTCCCAGTACCTACTGCAACTTACATCCTTCTGAATCTGGTTAGTGCATTCATCTCTTGGTCTCCCTCTACGATTTTTACCCTCCACGCTGCCTCCAATACTAAATTTGTGATCCCTTGATGCCTCAGAACATGTCCTACCAACCGAGCCCTTCTTCTGGTCAAGTTGTGCCACAAACTTCTCTTCTCCCCAATCCTATTCAATACTTCCTCATTAGTTATGTGATCTACCCATCTAATCTTCAGCATTCTTCTGTAGAACCACATTTCGAAAGCTTCTATTCTCTTCTTGTCCAAACTATTTATCGTCCATGTTTCACTTCCATACATGGCTACACTCCATACGAATACTTTCAGAAATGACTTCCTGGCGCTTAAATCAGTACTGGATGTTAACAAATTTCTCTTCTTCAGAAACGCTTTCCTTGCCATTGCCAGTCTACATTTTATATCCTCTGTACTTCGACCATCATCAGTTATTTTGCTCCCCAAATAGCAAAACTCCTTTACTACTTTCAGTGCCTCATTTCCTAATCTAATTCCCTCAGCATCAGCCGACTTAATTAGACTACATTCCATTATCCTTGTTTTGCTTTTGTTGATGTTCATCTTATATCCTCCTTTCAAGACACTGTCCATTCCATTCAACTGCTCTTCCAAGTCCTTTGCAGTCTCTGACAGAATTACAATGTCATCGGCGAACCTCAAAGTTTTTATTTCTTCTCCATGAATTTTAATACCTACTCCACATTTTTCTTTTGTTTCCTTTACTGCTTGCTCAATATACAGATTGAACAACATCGGGGAGAGGCTACAACCCTGTCTTACTCCCTTCCCAACCACTGCTTCCCTTTCATGCCCCTCGACTCTTATCACTGCCATCTGGTTTCTGTACAAATTGTAAATAGCCTTTCGCTCCCTGTATTTTACCCCCGCCACCTTTAGAATTTGAAAGAGAGTATTCCAGTCAACATTGTCAAAAGCTTTCTCTAAGTCTACAAATGCTAGAAACGTAGGTTTGCCTTTCCTTAATCTTTCTTCTAAGATAAGTCGTAAGGTCAGTATTGCCTCACGTGTTCCAGTGTTTCTACGGAATCCAAACTGATCTTCCCCGAGGTTGGCTTCTACTAGTTTTTCCATTCGTCTGTAAAGAATTCGTGTTAGTATTTTGCAGCTGTGACTTATTAAACTGATAGTTCGGTAATTTTCACATCTGTCAACACCTGCTTTCTTTGGGATTGGAATTATTATATTCTTCTTGAAGTCTGAGGGTATTCCGCCTCTTTCATACATCTTGCTCACCAGATGGTAGAGTTTTGTCAGGACTGGCTCTCCCAAGGCCGTCAGTAGTTCCAATGGAATATTGTCTACTCCAGGGGCCTTGTTTCGACTCAGGTCTTTCAGTGCTCTGTCAAGCTCTTCACGCAGTATCATATCTCCCATTTCATCTTCATCTACATCCTCTTCCATTTCCATAATATTGTCCTCAAGTACATCGCACTTGTATAGACCCTCTATATACTCCTTCCACCTTTCTGCTTTCCCTTCTTTGCTTAGAACTGGGTTTCCATCTGAGCTCTTGATATTCATACAAGTCGTCCTCTTATCCCCAAAGGTCTCTTTAATTTTCCTGTAGGCAGTATCTATCCTACCCCTAGTGAGATAGGCCTCTACATCCTTACATTTGTCCTCTAGCCATCCCTGCTTAGCCATTTTGCACTTCCTGTCGATCTCATTTTTGCCTGATTCATTTACTGCATTTTTATATTTTCTCCTTTCATCAATTAAATTCAATATTTCTTCTGTTACCCAAGGATTTCTACTAGCCCTCGTCTTTTTACCTACTTGATCCTCTGCTGCCTTCACTACTTCATCCCTCAAAGCTACCCATTCTTCTTCTACTGTATTTATTTCCCCCATTCCTGTCAATTGCTCCCTTATGCTCTCCCTGAATCTCTGTACAACCTCTGGTTCTTTTAGTTTATCCAGGTCCCATCTCCTTAAATTCCCACCTTTTTGCAGTTTCTTCAGTTTTAATCTACAGGTCATAACCAATAGATTGTGGTCAGAGTCCACATCTGCCCCTGGAAATGTCTTACAATTTAAAACCTGGTTCCTAAATCTCTGTCTTACCATTATATAATCTATCTGATACCTTTTAGTATCTCCAGGGTTCTTCCATGTATACAACCTTCTTTTATGATTCTTGAACCAAGTGTTAGTTATGATTATGTTGTGCTCTGTGCAAAATTCTACCAAGCGGCTTCCTCTTTCATTTCTTAGCCCCAATCCATATTCACCTACTATGTTTCCTTCTCTCCCTTTTCCTACACTCGAATTCCAGTCACCCATGACTATTTAATTTTCGTCTCCCTTCACAATCTGAATAATTTCTTTTATTTCATCATACATTACATCAATTTCTTCGTCATCTGCAGAGCTAGTTGGCATATAAACTTGTATACTGTAGTAGGTGTGGGCTTCGTATCTATCTTGGCCACAATAATGCGTTCACTATGCTGTTTGTAGTAGCTTACCCGCATTCGTATTTTCCTATTCATTATTAAACCTACTCCTGCATTACCCCTATTTGATTTTGTGTTTATAACCCTGTAGTCACCTGACCAGAAGTCTTGTTCCTCCTGCCACCGAACTTCACTAATTCCCACTATATCTAACTTCAACCTATCCATTTCCCTTTTTAAATTTTCTAACCTACCTGCCCGATTAAGGGATCTGACATTCCATGCTCCGATCTGTAGAATGCCAGTTTTCTTTGTCCTGATAACGACATCCTCTCGAGTAGTCCCCGCCCGGAGATCCGAATGGGGGACTATTTTACCTCCGGAATATTTTACCCAAGAGGACGCCATCATCATGTAATCATACAGTAAAGCTGCATGCCCTCGGGAAAAATTACGGCTATAGTTTCCCCTTGCTTTCAGCCGTTCGCAGTACCAGCACAGCAAGGCCGTTTTGGTTATTGTTACAAGGCCAGATCAGTCAATTATCCAGACTGTTGCCCTTGCAATTACTGAAAAGGCTGCTGCCCCTCTTCAGGAACCACACGTTTGTCTGGCCTCTCAACAGATACCCCTCCGTTGTGGTTGCACCTACGGTACGGCTATCTGTATCGCTGAGGCACGCAAGCCTCCCCAACAACGGCAAGGGGATGTAGTCGAATTAAGTCGGGTCATGCTGAGGGAATTAGATTAGGAAATGAGACGCTTAAAGTAGTAAAGGAGTTTTGCTATTTGGGGAGCAAAATAACTGATGATTGTCGAAGTAGAGAGGATATAAAATGTAGACTGGCAATGGCAAGGAAAGAGTTTCTGAAGAAGAGAAATTTGTTAAAATCGAGTATAGATTTAAGTGTCAGGAAGTCGTTTCTGAAAGTATTTGTATGGAGTGTAGCCATGTATGGAAATGAAACATGGACAATAAATAGTTTGGACAAGAAGAGAATAGAAGCTTTCGAAATGTAGTGCTACAGAAGAATGCTGAAGATTAGATGGGTAGATCACATACCTAATGAGGAGGTATTGAATAGAATTGGGGAGAAGAGGAGTTTGTGGCACAACTTGACAAGAAGAAGGGACCGGGTGGTAGGACATGTTCTGAGGCATCAAGGGATCACAAATTTAGCATTGGAGGCCAGCGTGCAGGGTAAAAATCGTAGAGGGAGACCAAGAGATGAATACACTAAGCAGATTCAGAATGATGTATGTTGCAGTAAGTACTGGGAGATGAAGAAGCTTGCTAGGGATAGAGTAGCATGGAGAGCTGCATCAAACCAGTCTCAGGACTGAAGACAACAACAACAACAATACAAAAAAATAGACAGTAGCTGATTTGCAGTTGTGTCTACATAATGTGTCTTTATCTGGTTGCAGGCTTTGAAAACGGACGAATTAGCACCAAAAACAGAGCTCTTCAACCTTAGTTTTCACCCTTTCGCATCGAGGATTCGTAATGCCCGAATAGTCAAGTCGAGTTATGCTCCCCGGCTACATGATGATTATTGAGCAGGTTCAAAACACTAGAATCTGAAAATTGGTTATTTTTGGCAGTCTTCACCCACGTATTACTTATTTGCCTATTAAATTTAATATTCTTTAATTCTTTGTATCTTGAAACTGAAACAGCCGAAATTTATGAATCTTTGTTACGAAACATAAGAGAAATAAATTGCAAACTTTGGTTATTTTCGGCGGTTTTAATAGCCAGCTTAAATTGGTGCGGAAAAAAAAATCATCGAAACCGGTTGTTCCTGTGAGAACAGCCTTCCTAGTAAGAGCATTACGTCCCGCGAAAAGCGGCTCTTCCGCGTGCTTCCGAGCGTGGCGCCGGGTATTGTGGTGGGAGGACGGGTCGCAGAGTGGGGGAGGAGGCGGGAGCTGTCGAGTCAGCTGGCCGCCGCCACGCAGTTCTCTCGCCGCCTATGAGCTGCGGCCCTCGCTTCCGTGTAAAGACTGTTAGCGTCGGACGCTGAACCTCGTGGCCTGCGCTGTGTCTTTCAGCCTCAACGGTGAGTCATATTTACAGCTCCGCGACGTTTCCGCAATATATCCTATCTTTTTATCGTATCGTAGATCTCAAATTCAGTGAGTGGCTATTTCTGTCTACGGCGGCCCGGCCAAACAGGTGCCGTAGTGTTCGTCGTGCGGTGTGCGGTGGTGACGCTCCGGATGTGAAAGTCTGCTAAACTGTTCATAACCAGCCGCGACAGCGGTACCGGCTACTTTCGTGGGAGCAAATCGGCGATTGTGTTCCATGTGTTATACAGTGTGTGGAATATCGTATCGTCCGCGTTGAGCAGCTATTGTCATGTGTAGTGAAGGTTTGGATGTTGTGAAATTGGTCCACTTTACGGCGACCACGTGACGCTGCCTGAAAAGTAGGTTGTGGAAGGAAAAACCGTTTGCCGGCAACGGGAGGTTGCGGAAGAGACGCGACGGAGCGACCGACGGAGACAACTGGCAGGTTATCTCAGCTCTTCTGACGCAGCTTTCCTGTTAAGAGAGCGGCTGTACACGCCATAGCTGTGACTCGGCTACTATAGCGAGTGAAAGACAACTCCAACGACAAAATTTCAGGGGTAATTCGTGGATATGTTGTGAATATTTAGGTATAAGTGACTCGTGGTCTGTGTTGGCTCGTTGCAGGGTAACAATGTTACCATGATTTATTCGGTTTTTTACTCCAGTTACCTCTTTGCTTCTATCAAAATATCTTTGCGACAGTGAAAGAGCCTTTACTGTGCCATCATTCTAACACGGAAGACGCTGTCGCGAAACAAACCCTAAAAACACTCAAATGTCGATTTTTGATCACACTGGACTCGCATTCGGGAGGACGATGGTTCAATCCCAGGTCCAGCCATCCTGATTTAGGTTTTCCGTGATTTCCCTAAATCGCTTCAGGCAAATGCCGGGATGGTTCCTTAGAAAGGGCACGGCCGATTTCCTTCCCCATCCTTCCCTAATCCGAGCTTGTGCTCCGTCTCTAATGACCTCGTTGTCGACGGGACGTTAAACGGTAATCTCCTCCTCCTCATCCTTCGATTTCTGATCGTGAATGCGCCTAAAGTATTTAACTAGAAATCGTAATGCAGTATAATTTAATAATTTTAGACTTGGGGGAACTGTCTTTACTACCAAAGTTAGTATGAAATACACTTTAGAATGTAGTAAACTGAACCCTGAAAATACACGAAGTGCAAAAAATCCCATGAATGCCTTTGAACATAATGGTCAAACAAATTGTAATATCACTCAGTGGTATCCACAAAACATCTAATCTCACTCATGGCTTCGAGAATGCTGTCGAAGGACAGCTGTCAAATTCGAAATTCCAATTATTTTTACACCGTGCAGCAATAAGAAATGACCTGCTTCACGTTTCACAGAAACTAATGGCGCACACCACAGATCACGCAACATTTAAATAAGTAAAATCACCTCAAAAGTATGTCATCTAAAAAGTATGTCGACCCACATCTCTCAAGAGACACACACGAAGACAAAGAAAATGAAAAATGGAGAGGAGAATTTAGCAAAAAGTATCGATAGAGAAGTAATGATATACTGAACAACGATAACGTGAAATTCTGAATCCACTCTTCATAAAATAACATTTATCCAAAGGCACTCCTGCACACCAGGTGATGTGCGATATTAGCAGCTTACCGGAGGTGTGGCGAAGTCAAAGTCGATTAGAAAATTTTAAATTGTTTTTATAGCGACTGTTAATGTTTAAATGCGCACGAAATCACATTAGGCGGCAAATGCAAAACCTCAGAATTCATTAGTTTTGCAGCTCACCCACAGCTAACAATGTAATCCAGCAGACAACAAACTTTTCGCTTGAGCGTGCATTAGGGCTACGGATATTTTTAAAAATATTAGGAATCCGATAGACAAATATATAAACGGAGATCATTATCGGCCACTGATACATCGAAAAAAAATGCATTGTTACACCGATGTGAAACATATCGACGTACTGGCCTATCAAAATATCGGCTTCACGTTGTAAATATACTGCCATCTTTGCAGCTGTATATTTAATTATTGATTTATTATTAGATATTCTGCGCATCAACAAACTAGCAGCCTCCTTATCCACCTTAGAGCAAAAACTGAAAGGTAAACGATGCACGTTCACGCTTGGCGATAACCACTTAGCTAACAATTGTAACTGCATGTAAGTGACACAATAAAAGATGTCCAATTGATCAGCCGTTCAGTTTCGTCACATATCGAATTTGTAGGAACAGTTCATGTCGACTACCCGGATTTTTTTCATTTCTGCAAACGGCAGAGAACTAGCGGTTGTACTGTCAAATTGCTTGACCGCCGAGCGCCGATTACGTCACCATTTTTGCTCACACGTCTCCGCCCACCGGAAAGGCCAATCTCGTCATTTCCACCCCCCAGGATAATCGGTCTCTTCATTGTGCCACCTATAACTGCTTCACATAGCCAAAGAGAAAGACTTCGCGTGATTAAAGCTCAAAAAGTAGTACGGCTCCTTCAATAATTTCAAAAGAACAATTTCAAATGTTTACCTAAAGTTGTGAAAAATGTAGTACAAAATAAAAGTATCGCCACCCCGTATTGCCATTTAGATGTCGATAAATCGGTGACAAAATATCATCGAAATTTAACGATAATTTTTTTGAAAAAATTATCGATGTATCACTATTTTATCAACTGTCCTTTCGTTTCGTTTCGGCTTGCAGCATTAATCGGGGGTCGCACAGTTCAAAACATTTTAACACTTCCTTTCCTCATTGTCCACGTCAGTACTAAGTTTATGCCGTATTCGGAAACTAAGTGTCGGCAGTACGGGTATTTATCATACGTTTTACTCATGCACTTGAGTCTCTGACTATCGATTGGACTCTCGTTCCCACTGTTCGTATACCAGTTATCTTTCACACATTACAGTATCAAATTTACAAGATTTTCATGAAATTAAAATTTCTGCATGACTAATAAATTAAAATGAACGTTTTAGAAAGAATTTCGTATCGTAAGTTAATGAAATCAATATACAGTTTTAGTTTCGACTAGAGAAGACGTTATCTGAATCAGAAGAAGAAAAAAACACAACTCATATTTTCCAGTGTCTTTAATTGCCCATTTACAGATGCCGAAGTTCTAAGATGCGGTTGCCGTCGATGAGGGTACAGCTCAGCATAGCTTTGTTGTGCCGCTTTTCCATTGCATTCTGTTAACCCAGACATGAAGTGCACATCAGTAAATTAACTTATACTGCTACGCTTAACTATTCACGTACGACTAATAATTACGAACAAATAAAGAAGAAAACTACGAGCAGTACTAAAAACAAGATTGAGGGCGATGAGTGAAGTGGTCGTTATAGTCGCCAACACCAAGTACCGTGAATGAATGAAGGAAGACATACAACGCAAACTGCCGATGATTAAATTGTTGTGCAGTTATTTTCGTGCAATACAGGTAAAAAAATAAATAGAATAAGAAATCAAATGACATACAATTACTCTGTAGCGAGCCACTGGAGACCACACAACGGGACTGTAGCCGGATAACATCGACTTTTTGCCACGATATTTAGGCTGATAACCATTCAGCCATCTTCAAGTGAGTGTTTTGCACTGGAGATAGCTCCACACTCGTCGAGTTCTGAAGGTTTCTAGACCTCGTTTCGTGAGTTCACGTCGCTAACTGTATTCCAAAAACTGAGGCCGTGACGCATGCGCAAAGACAGCTGCTGGCTGGGCTACCTTAGTCGCTGTTGCCAACACATTTTCGATGCCCCAACACATGTGAAAAGCTCCTAAGTTTACCTTGAAAGTCCCTACAGACGCAAAAACATCTAGGCTGACGAAAATAAAAAGCTAATCGCGTATTGGGTTGTAACATTTGTCCTTTATGAACAAGTTTGTATATTGGACGGTCGCTGTTTTCAAACAAAATATTCACAGTGTTGTGTTGTTATTCATCTTTTGAATTTCCAGCTCCTGTGCTTTCTTTCGACATATGCAGTTAAAATATAGGATATGGGTTCCACCTTTTTGTAAAAACACTGTTTTTCTTTTTACTCAGACATGTTTCAGCACCTCTGTGTCATCATCAGTGGTCTTATGTTTATTGAAAACGTGATTTTATATTACATTACAAAATCCACTAATGATGGCACAGAGGTGCTAAAACATGTTTGGGTAAAAAGAAATCAGTGTTTGCAAAAAGTCGGAACCCGTATCCCATAATGTTATTTTGTTATTTGGGTAGCTTGCTGCTGTGAGTCTGTACACCATGCGCGGCAGTGCAACATTTTGTGCTTCCTATTAACGGTGCCAACGGACACAGCCAATTGAGGTCTTTCTTTTAGAAATGTTGCATTATTTCCAGTCCTCCTCCACTGGAGGTATCTGAAAAGAAAAGACTCATTTTCAGTTTTTATTTTTAATTTTTTACTTTATATTTCGTATGTTAAGGCTAAAGGAATTGATATGTTCCATTATTGTGAACATGTGAACACACAACAAAGACAGAAGCACAGTTGCCGCCGTGGGATTTCAGAATGTAACTGTGAAAGTAACAATGGTGTGGAGATTACAGTAGAGGAATTAAAAGTGGCCAGATGGGTCCCTGGTTTCGGTCGTTGCATGTCGTCCCCTTTCGGGTCACAGGGACACTTCTCATTGATTGTCTTCTATTCACGACTGCTGCTACCGTCAAGGTTTCCTCAACAGTGACCATTTCTTTCTATTCACTACGTTGTATGGCAACAACTTTAGTTTGATTTACGTTTTTTGTTACAAATAAGTATCGATTTTGAAAATGATTGTCTTGTAAAGCGCATTCGCGAATCAATGTTACTTCCGTGAGAAATTTGTACCTTAGCAAGCAGCATCTCAACGGCACCAGGAGCGCTAAACAACAAACACGTCAGTATTGCCCTGTCACGTACTCTCTCCAGACAGTGACTAAAATACGTTCCTTCGGAACATCTTTTCGCCACTGAAGTAGGCCCTTATAGGCCAACTTTTTGCAGAGTAATCGGAAAGCAGTCTCCACGTTCCTACATTTTGGAAAAAATAGCCAAAACTCCGTACGGCTAAGGACATGTTCCTACGGTTGGTAACTATTACTTTAGGCGAGTTTGGCGTCCTCTTCAAATATTGCTCCATCTGTGGCCTGATGTACGGCACATATTCGTCCAGCAGACAACACAACCACCAGCACTAATTTAAAATTTGATGTATGTGAACGGTGGCTCTAGAGCGCATGCATTCAAATTTAAGGCACTTCTTTATCTCCGCTACTGGGAAACAAATCTGTTTTCTTTGCTTTCCACATCCTGAGAGCTCGTAGTTCGGACCAAAACAGGAAAAAAGTCCAGTAAACCTAGGTACTGAAGCGCGTACCTTAATGGCTATGAGCACTTGTTCATCTTCGCTACTGTGAAACACATTTTTTCTACCGAAGAAGTCCTCATGGCACTTATGGTATGCATTTTAGAGCCCATGTTTACCAGACAGTATTCTTCCCTTTTTTTGATCCATACTACCTCCTCCCAAAATATGGAAAGCAAAGAGCGTCCAACAGAAGCGATTTGTTTCACAGTATCGAAGATGAAGCACTCTCTTAGCTCTTAATGTATGCATTTTCACTTTTTTGCTTCAAATGATCGTTCCTGTCACATCACTGAATACTGGTCATTCCTTCTGGGACACCACGTATGGGTCTCTAGAAGTAAATGTCAAGTAATTACCTTAGAGGCGATGTAAGATATCACCGCTTGTCTGAATCTTTCGGCCAAATGCTGTACCTGTAACGTATTTAATGGTGAAGATGCCCAGGATGCCGAATGAAGTGTTTGTAGGGGCACATACGTACGTGTGTGTGTTTTTACAGAGCTAGCTGGAATGTCATTCTATCCTTCCATAAGCATTAAAGTAGTATATCTATAGCACGGTTCCGCAAATTGTCTTCCACTGGACAATCTGTTCCAGTGGACGGGAATAACTGTAAATAACATGGCGTTTCTTTCGACTTTTTAAATTTTATTACTGTTTCTGTGTTACTAGTTATGATTTAAAACTGATGTTATCACTGAATAAAATAACTTTTATTAACCCCAAAATTAAACGAAGTGTTCCATGAAAGTACACGGATTCCCAAAACGTTCTGTCAGAGGAAAAGTTTGGAAACTCCTTGTCTATACGCATTCAAGAAAACAGTCGAAGCAGCTGCCGAAACATCAAAGATGGCATTGTTGTGAAATTCCATAAATAACGGATGGTGGCGCCGAGAAATTAAAAAATGCAATATGGATGCGGCAGAAAACTAAAAATATGATCGGAAATGATTTTTTTAAATAACCAAGATGGCATTACAAGCCCGGTTATGGTTTTCAACGCCATTGACGTTAACATCCAAGAAGGGCCACGTTCAAAAAGATGAAAATTATCTGAATTTAGCGGCATGTTCAAAAGTATCTGAACGACCTGAATAATTTGTCAGAAATATATAAAGATATTGACGATACTGTAACATTTCCAAGTCTAAAATGTGTCTATTATTTACCAAAAGTAGATAAGCGTTACATGAAGTTTGCACAAATTGGAATCGTGTTCAGTAGTATTCAATTATTTATCAAAAGTACATCAAAGATATTAAGTCTATAATACATGTCGAAAATACATCAGCAACACACACACGCACACACGCGTACGTACACACACACACACACACACACACACACACACACATCTAAAACGTCTGTCATGATACATAGAGGAAGTAACTTATAGTGTTTCAAATTCAAATGGCTCTGAGCACTATGGGACTTAACATCTGAGGTCACCAGTCCCCTAGAACTCAGAACTACTTAAACCTAACTACCCTAAGAACATCACGCACATCCATGCCAGAGGCAGGATTCGAAGTTGCGCGGTTCCAGACTGAAGCGCCTAGAACCGCTCGGTCACACTGGCAGTGTTTGAACGTCTAATATGTATGTCCAAAAATATTTCAGAAACTCACAACTGGTGAGTCAATTACTACAATGTTATTACTACATCTTACTTGACATGTCTAAGTTGTTGTAACATCAGCCAAAAGGTGTAAAGATATCAGTATTTAGACTTTAAATCCGCTGGAAGCTATGTTACTGGTAGTCACGAAGATCTAACATACTTCACCTGACAGTTTTAGAAATTTTTCCGTAAAGCTTCACCTCACCAAGCACCATTTTGGAGGGGAAGCAGCAAATGCACTTTTTGACAATAGTTTGAGCTTTGTATTATACTTCAAAGAAACCAAAAATTGTCTGTATTATTCATAAGAATACTCATAGGCCTGCTGATCTAATTTACGAATTAAAGTGCAAATGTGCATGACTGACTTAATGCTGTCACCCAGTGACTTCATTGAAACAGCATATTGAAAAACAGCAATACACATTCGTATAATTAAGAAACGAGAATTGCTATCCTTTTACCTAATCACTTGTAATTAATTTCCAAAGACGCACACACATTGTAGCGATATTAACTTTATCTTGCGGTACAAACTGATCGTCGTCTGTCATATCTTAATCTGTCATGTGGTGGAGACCATATGTTGCATCCAAATTGTAACAAATGAACCGAAGAAAGCGCTATAGAAATCAGAGTAACGCTACAGAAATTCACTAAAGGGCCACCTAAACACACTTGGTAGACACGAAAAATATCGTAGTCTGATTCAAAGATATCAAAATAGGAAAACGAGAAAAATGATGTAGAAACACTGAGCAATATTAACAGGTAAAAGAACAGAACATCTCAACTGTTCCTATCTAACCTTGCCTCTGAACATAGTGCACAATAACATACCAACCTCCCTTCGCCTCTGATGGATCTTGAGAGAGAGTGCATGGGTTTTCTCTTAATGGCTGTCACTCCTGCGTCCACAGCGCGCCAATTTCTCAACGGTTAGCGTGAATCACGTGACCCCCTACCAACGTCCACTCTTCAACTAAACAACCTTTGGCTTCTCTGGCCAAATGTTATACAGCTGAAGAGTATGCTGTGTATGAAAAGTTGAAGAGTATGCTGTGTATGTTCAGAGAATCAAAGATATCTCGTTTTACGCTGAATGCTAAGTGACGGGATTTTGAAGGCAGCTTGCCGATTCCCATAACTACTAGGATCTCGTAGAGACAAAAAAGGGGTGCGATAAGCTTCCCGTTTACGAACACCGTCTACCAATAGACAGGCCCGGGTCTAGGAGGGCGGGAGAGGGGGTAGAGAGGGGGGAGGGAGTAGAGAGGGGGGGGGGGGGCAAACCGGAGTACCTGCCACGGGAGGAAAATTCATGTGGGCGCCAAAACCATATTCTAGAAAAATACCTTGTTTCACAAAGTGCCTAGCATCCAATCCGTGTTGGTTTATAGATTATTCATGTGATTTTGAAACACTTCCCTACTGGTACTTGGAAATTTTTGAACACACTCTAAGTTGATTTTTGAACGAATCGTAAGTTGAGTTTTGAACGCGTCCATAGTGTATGTAAACGTCTGTGCCAGTGGAATCCGAGTCGCAACTAGAAATAAAAATAACTTGCCGGCAGACAAAAGGAGATGATAAGCGTTGTTATGATTATTAGCGAAATCCACAGATTCAGAGTACCAGAGTGAAAACAAACGATTAACGGGAATAACAGGTTAGAAAGATTCTCGGTGAATCCAAAAAGTGAAATTTTGACAGAAAACTTTTTTCAGAGTGCTTGTACAGTCACCAGTTAGCAGCCGCTTAATTTCTGTTCTCAGAACTAGAGATGGGTCGTTCGCGAAATAACGGGTACCAAGATGAACGGAAGGTGCGAGAAACGAATTGTAAGGAACGGTATTTCATAGTTCACTTCGGTCGCAGCTTTCTACTTATAGTGCCCAGGAACGGGAAAAGGGGTCGGTCTCGTTCCCGCAACGGCACGTCGTGCGGTCACGTTCCTGCCTCGGTCTCACCCCTCGCTCTGCCTCGGTCTCCCTCGGCCTGCCTACTCCTTCAAATGGCCACTCGTGGACTGCTCCTAGTTAGTTAACTATCGAGTTGTTGTTCGTATAGTTCGCTGCGCACGCCCATTCTAGATCTGTTGCAAACCTTCCTTGAACTCTGTACTTCTGGTTCTTTTCGTATTCTATTCAGCGTCCACAAAAAAAGAAATGGTTCAAATGGCTCTGAGCACTATGCGACTTAACTTCTGAGGTCATCAGTCGCCTAGAACTTAGAACTACTTAAACCTAACTAACCTAAGGACATCACACACATCGATGCCCGAGGCAGGATTCGAACCTGCGACCGTAGCGCTCGCTCGGTTCCAGACTAGCGCCTAGAACCGCACGGCCACTCCGGCCGGCCTCAGCGTCCACGACCGGTTATTAAAATGTATTTCATAATTACGTAAATTACATAAAAAATACGTTGTGAGTAATACATACATCTTTCCAGGTAGCAAAAGGGCATATTGGCGTACTTCATTTTCTCGATTAACTATACAAGACATACTTTTGTTATGACACATGCAAGGGAAGTCGGCACTGCACACGCGAGTGGCCATTTCCCCTCTTTTTTTTCTTATCTAAGATAAAACAGCATGTTCATTGTTATGGAAGGCAGACCGACTTACAACGGATGAAGTCCAAGCTCCATAATCGGTTGTTTGGTCTCAAATCTTGTAAAGAGAATATTGTAACGTCTAAAATATTATTTCAGTGGTGCAGGGTGGCCACGAAAAATCGACCCGAGTACTAAACTGGTCACTGTCACCCACCAATCGTTATCTATTGTTTCGAAGTTGTTGTTTGCATTAGCTTATTTGTTATTTCTTTACTACCTAATTATTACATGTTTATCTATTCTGCTCGTAGCGGTCAACAAATCGTGTGTAATCAGCGGACAGTCTGTACTTGGGGCCGGTTTTTCGTGCATCATGTTATATTATTTCACTGCGATCAGCCGCATAACGCTATAGTTGGCTAAACGAGAGGTTTTGCAGAATCACGGAAATTACTTCTACGAGTGAGTGAGAGTTCTGTAATGAATAAGAACTCTGTACGCCAGGGGGAGGCAAATGCCCGCCCCCCACTTTGGCGCCTTCCATCCTTCAGTCATATATGCTACTAATTTTAAATCTTTCGTAACAACCATATACAATCCACAAAGGAAGGGTGAACGAGTAAAAATGAACAGTTCCCAAAAAAAAGCGATCACCAGTGACCTATTTGCAAAGGATGAACCAGTTTGCCCATCTCTACTCAGAACAGTGCGGAAAACGCGTTGTAAGAATACGTATTAACGCCAAACCGGGATATAAACGCAGGGTAACCGTGCCGGTGATTCTGGCAGGGTTAGCGAAGTTAACCTGAGAATAAGTTTTGATAAATGCAGGAACAGTTACTGAATTAAAAAGATAGATCGTTAGAACGAGAAAGGAGAAGATACGGGGACATGTCACAAACTATATGGAAGAATATGACGATTCCAAATTTCTACAAAAGTTTCGTACAAATAGTACTTTTGGATCTCATGCTAGAGAAACTGGGGTATATGAATGGAAACTGAAACTATTTCCTAACATAAAACTTTTTGCTTGTAGTAGGCCTAATAAGCATTTGATATTGGTACTTCGTGAATTATATTGTGTCGTATTATTTATGTGAATGAGGTAGATAACCATGACCGTCTGTGCTAAAACAGTCTCTCTTATTTGGCCTGGGCCACAATTGCTCCAATGTTAGAAAGGCATATTTCGTTTTATGTAGCAGAAAGTAACAAAATAGACGTAATCAAATCGAGAAACCACACCAGTCTTGCTTACTATTCATATTAACAGCTTTTTCAGTATTAGGCAACGATATTTTGAGTTTTAATGTAGCAAAACGTTTGACGAACTTCGAAGAGCTAATAGATCCTTTTGCAGAAAGGGAAGCACATCGTGTAAAGTTGTAGCACGATTAGAGAGGAAAAAATGCTGAGACCTTAGAATTGAAGATATGTGTACTGTCTCGTTTGTCTCTTGTCTTCGCTGGTTCTATGTTTCCTATATTTAATTTTATGTCACACAAAAGATTCAGTTATTAGCTAATAAGCAATAAAGTGGGCAAACTTTCTGAAGAGTTCTTTTTCTCCAGGCCACAAATAATCCCACCCAGTATTTGAGTTTTTTAAAGAGGGGTATGATGCCAGACCGGCCGACTCGGATCAGGAGAGGCATCACAGGTCATTTTAATTTCCACTGTCCTGAATATAGGTTTGGTGGGTTCCCCTACAAAATACGCACATCTGAATTCCACAGAGCGAAACACAGTGATGTGAGATAGAAGAATGCTGTGTAGGGGCGTGGCACTGAACTTTTTCGTACTTATGACCAAATAACATGTCTTACATTTCCTCGACCATACATGTTTTACCTATGAAACTCTTCAGAAAGATATGCGCTACAAAATGAACATATTATTGAAAAATCGATTTTATTTTTGACTATTATCAAGTTTGTGCCCGGTTCGGAAATATTGTAGATCCGGGGCTGCCAGTAGACGTCAGTCATTTCTTTATCCTTAAAAACTCTTACGTTGTGTGAAACAATCGGAAATGTAACCTTTAATCTAACGAAAGCAGACTGCCCAAAATTTGCAGACGTTTTCCACAGTTATTTAGCTTTCTGGATACTTTCTAGTTGCTGCGTCGTAAGTAAATGCTTGCCTGCAACTTCCTGTAATAAGTAATGCTTCATCTTCAACAACGAGTCGTACACCCCAAACAGTGCATTTAGTCTACCGTATACACATCGCTGACGAATGGGTATTATTTTCAAGGTATCCCACCAATGGCTGTTAACTGTTCATTACGAAGCGTAAGTATTTTACGAACACTTGACTCTCACACATTGCTGATTCGGCATCTCATATCACCTGAAATAAACATTTCCGACTGTTGATTTCTGAACTAAAAGTAAGTTAGGATCCGCTGTCGTCCTTTTAGTCTTCACCATAAAGCCTTGAGACAGCCTGTAATACGCTTTCATTGCAAATGTAGGGTTGAAAACACTGGAATGTATCGAATAGTTCTGAACAATTTGTACTTGAACTAATAATTACCAATCTGTCTCACTTTCCCAGACACAAAAGAACTGCTAGATGGAAATTTTGGAGACAAATCTGAAGAATCACAAACTAAATAAGTGATATACTGTATGAACAATTTATGGAACTGCAAGGTTAGAACGACTTACGTTGATAGCAAATGTGTGACCTTTCAATGAAGACTGAAAACAATGTATTAAGTTTGGAAGCACAATATGTCCTACGCCTCCTTAGGCTGTTCTGCTTGACCTTTGACACCAAGTGGGCGTGGCGGACCTGCTGCTCTGCACGAGTCGATAACAGTGCAACGCAATCTTTCTCGAGCGACGAGTACGTACTATATTGTTTCGCCTAGAAACGGCCGGAAGGCTGAAACTGTGATCGTTAAACGTAGCAATGCACTCTACCTGTGTACAACAGACGGAAGTGTTGACCAAATATAAAGAACGTATTTTGTGATACGTTCTTAGAGATATGCTGAAAACAGATGGTAATGCAACATTATCTATACTACAGACGAGGAGAGACTGGTCATTCGCGCTACATAACAATGGAGAGGGCAGCAATTCTGAGGAAATAAAGGATTCTTGTAAGACATTACGAAGTTTGCTTTAGTTTGTTAGAGGACGGAAAACGTTCTGTTCATTGACAAAAGGAATATGTCAAACAAAGATTTTTACGGTAAACAGGAGATTCACGTCTCTACAAAAAGCCCTCAGGCCATTAAAGAACGGAGTTGTCAAGGAGCAATTCCAGCGAAAAATCATCTGAGCATAGGCTTCTATTTAGATTTTCCATCCTATCTTAAACCCTCACAAAAAATAATAAAAAATGGGTGAAAGAAGTCGATTTGGACATAAGTGCAAATACTGATTTTCTTTTCCTATGTACGTTTCATAATTACATCAATCTTTGTAAAGGAAGCCACTGTTGCCGTTGTAAAAACCACAGATTTCACGATCACAATTTCAGCCTTCAGGCCGTTTTTAGGCGAAACAATATAGTACTCTTGCACATTTCTAAATTTAAAAATCATCTATTAGACGTCACCTTCAGTTGCTGTATACATCAGATTTCTGGTCCCTTCTGTATAAACAACAGCAAACTCCTATAAGCATTCGATGTCTGAAAGCAAAGTGCAATGTTGTCCTTTAAAATGTATAGATATGTTTGTACAGGATGACTTCATTGTTCATTGTAGTAGACAAGACAGACCTCACTTTTCGTGCAAACTGAATCGCCAGTGCTGGATAAGTGGCAAGGTTGCGAAGGTTTTCTAATAGAAGCCCGCTGATGGAATCGTTATAAGCCCACATGATTCGGTTGTTTTACGAGGTACCGTTAATATTAGTCACTGTGAACTGCAGCTAACAATGCACGATACATATCCATTACTTTGTCACACGAAGAGAGTGAGTGCCTCCTTCACCAGAAGAGTGCTAAAGTGTCATCGGACTGGAGGGAAACAGTTCTTTTAAACATTCCTTTTTCCGTGAAAATATCATTGTGATAATTACCCTTACGTTTATGTTAGCCGTTTAGGAAATGTGTCGCACTGCCAAACAGACCACACCGCCGCATTCACATCCTAGAAAGAGAGAGCTGGCGGTAAACCGCATACATCCCACTGTTATCACGAGAAAGCCAAGCTGCTACATGAAAAATATTTGGACACACTTGTATTCTGCTACTCACATTACTTCGCTGGCATTGTCTGGTCAGTTATGACAGTATCACGAAGTTAAGCATCAATAACGCGCAATTGCCTTCTGCAGATCCGGAAGCGAATTATAGTGAAGTCATCGTTTAATACATGGCATCTGTTATAATGAAATATTAATATTCGCCGTCCATTATTCATCTGTTACGACAGCGAAATGCTAGTGCTATTTTTAATTCATGAAACGGAGAGGTATGTAGCATCATCCTGAAAATTTGACTGAGCTCTTTCGGATTCCAGTCAAGATAAAACCGGAGAAGCCGAAATTCCACGATCACGGCGTGGCACTCCCCTCTCCATATTTTACAAACGGCGTACCCAGTTTTTTTTTTATTAAAGTGTATTCTGTCGTCTTTTTTATCGGAATTCTATTCTTCTGGTCGCCTGAAATCTTTGTAAGCCTGACAGTAAATCGTCTCATTTGTCCTTTAACGCAGTATGTTTTAACGTGCTATGCTTACGCCCCACAACAATAACACGCACCACTGGTTAGCACGCTTATTCGCGTTGTCATGCGACCCAGCTTGACTTTGCTGAGTAATAATAACCTTATTCCCTATTGCCCGGCTAGCAGTTGCTCTTTATTGTGCCCTGTGTAGTTGTGTGTCGTCATAAAAAAGGAGACTTCATGGCATTTATGTGACACAGTTCAATATTCAGCAGATAGTTTCAAGTGGAGATTGCTTACAAAACACACGTGTGACCCATCCCAGAAAATTTCTCAATGGTTTGGAACCGGTACCCAACAGAACTAAAAAGCGATATTGAACGTACACGGGGAAGAACAGCACGAATTCTCGCATGTAAACTGACCCATGGGAAAATCATGGAGCCGCTGAAAAAACTGAACCGGAAGCCGCCTGAAGATAGATGTAAACAATCCCGATAAAGCCTCCTTACAAAGTTTAAGAACCACCTTTAAGTGATGAAGCTAGAAATACACTACAATGCCTTACATATCGTTTCCCCAGGGATCTCGAGGACAATATTAGATTAATTAGAGAGAGTAACATGACAAGTCTCTGTTCTTAAGTCCCTTGAGAATAACCATATTGTCTTTCGAAGTTATCTACGGAAAAGTAAAGAAACATATGTCTTTTCCATTGTCAGGAGGAGTATATAATTTGCATGTGAGAGTCGTTTTCGGAACCTAATTCTGCGATGCCGCAATTATTAAGCTATGTGATTGATTCAAAGTAGCAATAATTTTGATGTACAGATTATTTTTCCCAGGCAGTGCCATTTTTTGCTGTTGCTATAACTAAGTTTTACGTGCATTCCTACCAAACAAATTTGCTCCCAGCGAGGAGGGCAGCAATATGCTGTATTCTGCTTGTGATGGGAAAGAGAGAACTATGTTTTCAAACAGTGTTAAAGAAAACCTGAATACAAAGCACAGCATTCTATAGTGGGCACCTATCTCCTCTTTAGAAAATTAACACAAGTGAATAGCTCTTGAAGCCATTGTGAGCATAGTGATCCTTAAGTACCACCAAAATGCTTCTTTTCCTTCTTAAATACATCCCTCGTTTGGGTATCTCAATGTTTATGCTTCTAACGTATTCGTCTGCATCGCTGTGTGCAGGCTCTTATTTCTATGTAGGTCATAGTTTACCATAATTTCATTACCAGCTGTCATTGTGACACTTCCTGATATGCCATTCTGTAGAAAACCAAATCCAATTTCGTTATTTGGTGATTATTACGACAAGTTGTGGACAAGATTGACAAAATTCTGTTAAGATATTTGTAGCGTGAACATCTACTGATTACAGGTCTTACACAATTATCGACAGCTGCAAGAGGCTGTTAGAGTTAAATACGGTGATACTACAGCACGTATGATTAATATGAACTTTCTTAACTTACTCCTTGTCCACTATAAACATTAAAGGTTTAAAGCCAAATTCTTGTGCCTGTCTCTTGATATGATGCATAATGTCTGCTTGTCCAATATAAACATTAAAGGTTTAAAACCAAATTCTTGTGCCTGTCTCTTGATATGCTGCATAATGTAAGACTTCTCGTAAGCTTCATCCAACAGTTGTTCAACTTCCTTGTCTCTTTCAAGCAAGAGCATCTGATATTGTCAAAGACTTAACTGTCCACGAATGGAGAGCACGTCTTCAACAGCCAGCAGCTGGTACTGCTGAAACGCCAGGAAAACAAGCAGGAGTCAGTGGAACCTAGAAAGATGGCAGGAAGTAGATCTCAAACGGTATCTGCTTCCATTCTAGGACGACAGCGAACGGAAATGTCCCTACGTCACTAGTTAGTTTGATAGTTTACAGTTTTTCAACACATTAAAGATCGTCTCATCGTAACTGAAGCGAAGGTTACGTTTGCAGAACACAGGCCATCTGGAAATTATCTTTAAAAAACAATCCATTGGACGCTGGATAATCTGCAAAAACCTAAATAAACAAAAAAATTGTCTGTTAGTCAACTTACTCACTATGTATAATATGGAAGTAATATTAAGACAGAAAGCCACATCGATTACGCGGTCATTACATGTTTTAACTAAAACGGTGCTGCTACAGCAAATATGGAAATAAGATAAAAATCTAGATCTGAGTTTCTCTAATTAATGATAGTTGATTATTAAGTACGCACGTAATAAAGTAAAAGTCGTTTGTAGAATGAATACACTATTAATTCTGATAGAGAAATGCAATGTCGAATATTACCAACTGTTGACGGCTTAGGTGCGGTGACAACTGCCTATCGAACAGAGTAAATAAGGTTCAAATGGTTCAAATGGCTCTGAGCACTATGGAACTTAACATCTGAGATCATCAGTCCCCTAGAACTTAGAACTACTTGAATCTAACTAACCTAAGGACATCACACACATCCATGAACGAGGCAGGATTCGAACCTGCGGTCGTAGCGGTCGCGCGGTTCCAGACTGAAGCGCCTGGAACAGCCCGGCCACACCGGCCGGCTAGTAAATAAGGAAGCGAAAAAAAACCGTTGGAACTATGTGTTACAGTACACTGGAGCGAGCCGTGAATGACACATCAAGAATCGTATTAGTTGGTTTGCACAGCTGAGATACAGCAGTTTAATTGCGTATCTGCAAGTAGCGAGGCACACTAATATCGCAGTCAGCTGCTGACTGTACGCCATTTGCAACAGACAGTTGATGTTAACCCTGCTGTTCTGTTCGGGTCTGTATGACTCGAAATGGTTATAAATTTCGTTTCTTATGCTCTAAATATCAAAATAACTTTATGAAATTTGGTGACTGTCTGAAAATGCGAGGGCAATATGTGGTTTAAAAATGTTTAAAATATTTTAAGTCATCTGGTCACAAACTGTAGAGATACGTACCTAATATGCGGGTCATTGTGATTCGGCATTAATATGATTTCTTTAAAGTCAAATACCTTCCTGTTGACTCATATTTTACAGTAGTAATGACTTTCATTGTTCATACTACTCTCAACATTCAAGAAGTCAACAAAGGCGCGGCGTTTACAACAATGGACTTGTCATTAAGATTTGCGAGCTGTTCGAATTATGCATTGTTTCTACTCAGTTCGTGTTCTCTATCGTTTGTTATCAGTCTGAATTGTGACATTATGGCAATTCCATCATTGCCTGACGCTGAGTGGGAAGAATTGCAGACGAAGGAGCACTTATAGAGTTTGAAGATCATGTCAATCGGTCATCCGAATACGAGAGTTCCGACGGCACTGACGACAGTCCACAGCCTGTTCAAAGTAGTATACGGGCATCCATTTCTAAAAACGGGAACACAGAACGGCAGTTGCAACAACCAGCCCAATACGGCTGCTTACGTGCTTTGAACGTCATCAAGTGTATCCCTGGAGTTATCAGGTACCAAGTAGCAGAATAAGTGATGTTAAACGTTCATTTGAAGTATTATTTTGTACAGCACCTCAGAATGAAATAATAGAGATGTCAAATATTGAGGGACAACGAGTTTATAGTAAACAATGGACAAACATTGATGTTTCTCTTTTTTATGCATACCTAGGACTTCTATTCATTGCGGGTGTATATCGCTCACATGGGGAATCTACAAAAGGTCTGTGGGGTAACGATACTGGCTGCAACATACAGCCATGTCCCTAGAAACATTCTGTAAAATCTCGCACGTCTTGCGATTTGATATGAAATCCACAGAGAAGAAAGACGACGTACTGATATACTCGCCGCAATTCGAAGTGTCTGGGAGAAGTGGTTAGAAGTCCGTTCTAAATTGTATAATCCACGGTAAAATATGACCGTCGACGAGCAGCTGGTAGCATTTAGAGGCCGCTGTCCATTCAAGCAGTACATCCCCAAACAAACCGGCAAAATATGGGATCAAGATATGGACTTGTCTGACAGCAAATCTTCGTATGTACTGAAAACTCAATGGAGAGGCACCAGAAAAAAAATCATGGAATGAGGGTAATTGCTGATCTTACCTCTGACTTGAGAGGTCATAATGTAACATGTGACAGTCTTTTTGCATCATACAATTTGGGACGACTGCTCCTGAAAAGGAAACTAATAATGTTAGAAACTATACGTAAAAATAAGCCAGAGCTTCCACAAAATATGATCAACAAGGAGGTTCATAGCTCTTCATTTTACTTCACAAGTGACATTACGATGGTCAGTCATATTCCTATAAGAAATAAGAATGTTGTACTATTGAGCACTCTCCACCATGTTGGGGAAATAAATAACAGAGCTGATAAGCAGCCAAAAATGAGTTTAGATTATAATTCAACTAAAATGGCTGCAGACACATTCGATCAGTAAAGAGGTACATATAAATGTAAACGAAAATCCGATAGATGGCCCCTGATAGTTTTCTACCCTATTCTTGATGTTGCCGCTTATAATGTCTTTTGTACTTCGATTCACCTTAACTGAAATGAAAGAAAATTGACTAGAAGAAGAATATTTTTGGAGGCACTTGGGAAGTCACTGGTTGCAGAGCACATTGCATACAGGAAGCATTTTCCAAGAACAGAATATTCTTTGAGAATGCTCAGGAGCATCCAAGATCCTGAATGAGTGGCAGGTGTGGCTAAATCAGTAACAACAAGAAACTTTACTAAACATGCACGCTGTATGTTCTGTCCTTCAAGCAATGACAATAAAACAAACATTTGGGGAAAGTGAAATAAACATGAATGCAAAACACACGTCACCTACTTGTGTCCGAACTGCAGTAAGAAAGAAAGAAAGGGATATGGGCAGATGGACAGATGGTTGATGAGAATGAGTTTTTGGTGAAAATTTCTGTTGTTCCTAATATACCCTGCATGAATATTAAATTAATAAATTTTCTTTACTGACATTCTGTGTATTATTATTATTATCATCATCATTATTGTTACTTTTATTATTATCGCTATGATCATTAACAACATTAATATAGCGACAATGTCGATGCTTACAGCTGTACGAAAAATACGTGTGAGTACAAGTTTTTTTCAGCATTTAATTATGTCGGGCCATATTGACCCGAACAGTACATATGTATAGTAAAAGTGAACAGAACAGCTGGGTTAAATAGGTAAATATGTTTGCCTCCGGCTTAGGTAGACGTGTGCACAAAATTGTGTACTTACAGCAGTCTGGTAAACTAAAATCATCATTTTCAGAGCGTAAATGAAATATTTCCGATTAATAACGTGAAATTTATCCACAAGAAATTGCAGCACAGGTGACAAGGGATACATGCACTGTTACTCAAACACATTTCCAAGAAGATCTATAATCGTACTGTTCGGGAGGATAATGGGAAACTTAAAACGCATTCTGTACAGCTGTCATTGTTGAATATAGCAAGAAACGAAGATTAGAGATAACGTCTCTTCGATAAACATATGTTTAGAGACTGGATTCCAAACCCGAAAGCACTGTGTAACCGGCCTGCATGGATGCACTGTTTTACCACGACTTCCGAAACTACAAAGTAATTCTATTAAACGCATCTGTGCTAAAACGTTACGTGACAGGCTAAGCGTTAGCCTGCTTGGTGGGGAGTGTGGGAATTCGGACTGTATCTAGTAGTTACTACTTCGAAAATTAACTAGATGCTAGAAAAATTACAATTTTTGCAACAAATTATGGATAAAGAGGAAATGGCGAGACTTTGATCAGTAACGCTGTGAAAATGTCACAGCATGTGAATAACATTGGTGATATTATTACACATATATAACACAGTTCTTGTGGTGACGTCCGAAGAACGAGGTTCCATGTCAAAGTTGGTACCTGACGACGCAACCACAAGTGAGGACAGGGTCGTAAAAAACAAGGTCAACCGTTGAAATGGGCATCAATACACATAGTAAGAACTGAAAAATTATTTATATGAAATAAATCTTGGCATATTGCCCAAAAATACACAACGAATGAGAGACGCCCATACGCTACCGCTGCTGGATGCTTACGTCAGAGCATAGCGCCGTTCAGCTTAGTCGTCAGTCATCGCTTCGACGACGACGGCATCGTCGTACTTCAGACCCTGCAGTGCGAATTGTACTTGAAGCCAGAACTGTCTGTCACAGTTAATAATCAATTGTACAGAGAGATGTGACTATCATTCTGTATGGAACCGAGTTCAGCGACAGTAAGATATACACAGTGACATTCCTGTGGATCTGCATTGTTTCCAAATTAAGTTCTAGATCTTTTTCAAATTTAATTACAGGGATCTACGAGAATTTTGTGTGTGTTACGAAAATTTAGTACGTCGAGAAAAAATAGTTCGAATTACAATTATCATTAGTCACAAGCAGATAAGAGGCACATTTCATGTAAATAAAACGAATCGAGTATCATAAATAGCAAGATCAGCCGTTGAAATTGGCATCAATACACACACAGTACGAACTAAAAAATTACTTATATTAATCATGGCATACTGTCCGAAAATACGCCTCAGTTATACAGCTCAAGTGGAGATTGCAATACGAAGTGTGTGATGTATGTACTTTTCAGTGGAAAATGTGAAAAGTGTTTGACAAGAAGAACTCCAACTAATTGTCGGAAGGAAACCCGTAAGAAAATCTTAAGTACAGCTCTACAAATGTACTAGAGACCACGACACATGGTATGAACCAACCCCAATGAATAATTGTTGTGATATTTTGTTTAAAGAAATCGAAGCTAATATGGGAAAATGGATTTAGCTACACAGCTCACGTGGAAACAACAGTACATGTATGTATCACTAGTACTCGTAAATCGGAACAATTATTACACATGAGCTTCAACTATTTATCGGAGAGAAACACGAAGCAATTGCCGTAGAAAAAGCCCTATAGATGTAGCGGTAGTTTCCAAGAATGATTGCCTATCGAAGTGGCGGGGTTAAAACGTTACATATCGAACGTGCGATCGTAAATCGATCATGCGACTCTGGTGGCGGCGTTACGAGTATGTTTATGGTGGTCGCTACAGCAACGACAAAATAAGAGCATTACAGAAATACTTCTAATTGCAAAGGAGACGACTTACCTTACTCGTCGTCGGTGTTGGAAACATGTGAAAGTCCATTACGGTGGTCTGGATGGATAATTTGGAAGAGTCGAACCATGTATTCTTCCTGATGCGCGTTCGTTTTCCGCACTGTCCACAATGAAATTGTAAACGGTATTTCAGCATCGAAACTTTTCTTACGACGTTTTACACACTTCGCACCGCCACAGTCTACACAGTCCCTTCTTTCCTCGTCCAGTAGTACTCCATATCTGCGACAAAAAGTCGAACAATTTTCTACGCTGGATAAACATGGAATTAGATTTTTCCATGTGAAAGAATCCGCCAAAGAAAGGTCAAGAGCACCAGACATCGCACTCACTAACCACATAAATCGTCTGGGATTCCGTAGTAGTTTACAAATAATTCGTGGAGGTATGTAATTTAGAGCAACTAAGGGAACGATGGGAAACAGATAAAAATGACGATCACAAATAACTGATCACTACGCCCGCCTCCAGAGTCGCATGATCGATTTACGATCGCACGTTCAATATGTATCGTTTGGACCCCGCCAATTTGATAGGCAATCATTCTTGGAAATTACCGATGTAGCTGGGACAGCGAAAAACAGTACGAATTTAAAAAAAAGACGTTTCAGATTTGTTGTGGTATATTGCTTAGAGAGTTTATATTAGGCATAAAACCTATTGTAATTTGATTAAACTAATTTTGGTTTAGCTTCATATGGATGTTAATGTCTGATACTTACTTCTGTGGAGCACTCAGCAACACACGCAACTCTTAGACATGGATCTTCGACCATAGATATTGGTAGACTGGTCATGACGTATATTTCGTGGCACCAACATCTCTACTGCTATACCACGTGACTATTGGCAAAACAATGGTGGTATCCTGTTGTGCTAATGCCTGTACCGAGCGTTTTGTGAAGGGAAGTAACATTAAATTTCACGTGTAAGTATTATTAGTATAATTTAGCGGCATTTCTTGAATACTGATAAACTATTGTGTGTATCATATCCTTACCCAGGACGCCACAGTTACGTAAATTGGGGGTTTGAAGTGCTGTGTGTGTTTCCAGGCGCACATTGCAATCGTATATATTTCTTGAAATGGTAAGCTACAAAGCTGCTTTTTCTCTTTCGTTTAGGTTTCCAAAGGATGAAGGGCGCAGGCAGATGTGGATACAGGCAGTGAGACGAAAAGATTTCAAGCCTACTGCGCACACACGCATCTGTTCGAAGCACTTTGAAGAATATATATATAAACAAAGGTGATGTGACTTACCAAACGAAAGCGCTGGCATGTCGATAGACACACAAACAAACACAAACATACACACAAAATTCAAGCTTTCGCAACCAACGGTTGCTTCGTCACGAAAGAGGGAAAGAGAGGAAAAGACGAAAGGATGTGGGTTTTAAGGGAGAGGGTAAGGAGTCATTCCAATCCCGGGAGCGGAAAGACTTACCTTAGGGGGGAAAAAAGGACAGGTATACACACACACACACACACACACACACACACACACACACACATATCCATCCGCACATACACACCTATATATATATATTGTGTGTGTGAGAGAGAGAGAGATAGAGATATTTATTACCAATAACCCTTCCCACTCCAAAAGCAATGGCAATGTGCATTGCTACTACACAAGAAGAAAGGATGATTTTTACTATCCGGGATTAAATCTGACTTTGGTACAAAAAGGGGTGAATTATGCTGGTATTATTTTAAAGAACAATTTGCAATAACAAGTTAGGGGTTTGATTTCTCATCAGGGTTTAGTTTTATTTTATACTTCCCAGTTACAAAACATACGAATATCAGAAACAAATACTGAATACCATTTGCAAAAAGGTAGTTGTATGGCCTATGTTAGTTTCCAGATAATAAGCTGTAATGTATGGGATAAATAATATGCTGCTACAAAAATCTTTGGTCATTTACCAAAAAGCATTAAAAGCCTGACAGATAGCCAACCAGCATTTAAAATCAAACTAAAAGAATCTATGAATGACAGCTCCTACTCAGTAGACGATTTTTTAGGTATAAATAAGTGATTGGAAGAATTGTCATGTAGTGATAGGTCTACCTTTCATTAAACTGACACATCATTGTGAAGTATCGTACTCATGATCTGTGGAACAAGTATTCATGTAAGTAGGTACTGATTTTGTAGATATCTTATTTGATACATATACGAAACAAACTGTTTAAACCAAAAAAGAGCTTTCAAATGAAACTGCTTTACGTTTTGTGGGTGAACGACACAATTGAGTTCGTTACATTCGATGTGAACACGTGTGTTTACGTTACAGGTTTCGTTGTTTATGCCGATTTATGAAGTCTATAACACTTTCTACAACTAAGGCACTAAAACACACACACCCAATATTTACATTTTATGCAGTGCATAACGCGTATTGTTAGTAGAGAATGCATCTCATAATTGGTAACACTGAAATATTCGCGGCGAATATATTGCCGAGCATAGCAAGTGTTTCAGCAGTTCACAAAGTTCATTGTGAAGTAATGGCTGTAAAACTAAATTTGTACAGTGGTTACGCAATAATTTATCACTTCTAGCTGTGTTTACATAAGCTACATTTAATGTGGTGAAGTTAGCAGGAAATCCACTGAGAAATACTGGAAGTGAAATCAGGAATCAGAATGCTGCCTTGAACTCCCGCCGACGTTCTGCCAACAGTCACGTGATTCTATGTTGCAGCCACGCCAGATGTATAGCCGCTGCACTGCTTGCCCAGTCTATTAGTATCTATGGTCGAAGACATGGATGCATCATTCGTTTGTTTATAATCCGGGGTCCAGAGATTACAAACAATCGCCATATTCGATACATAGAGGTAAAAAATGGGAGTAGACACTAAAGACTTAAATGCCGTACGTTGTTTTGAAACGAGAGGGCGCGGTCTGCCGCCATTTTAAGTAGCCCAAAACATCAAAACATTAGCAGACTACTGTTTACGATAGCTTCTTGTTCATTATTTCTCTCTTGTGCGCACAACAACTGTTTTAAATACGAAAAATTATAGAGCTTACATGAATAACGTAGTGTTAGGAAGGCCAAATCGGTTTTCTGTTCTTGAATGCGCATTTGCTGTAGTAATATGACACATTTGGCCTCGTTGACGCAACTTATTTTTTGCTGCTATATGCCGGATAACCAGAAACAGAAGACAGTGATGTGAAAAGCATGATTTGATTATCCATCTAATTCCACTTTTACTGTATTTGTAACGATAGCAAATGAAGATGGAACTCCGAAACTAATGATTCTTTGCTTACTGGTATAGGTACAGCGTCTTGTTCGTTACATTTTCAGCTTCAGACTCGTATCTCGTATGCACAACATTTTTAGTGTTCACGTTTGCTAAAATTTACTTACGTGTTCTTTGCTAGCCCTTAAAGGAGTGCAATGTGGAAAGAAGCAAGCCATGCTATCGCTATCTCGTGCATATCGACACAGTGAATGATTATCGAAATGTCAAAGAAACAGAACTGTATAGAGTTATACCTCCATGCAGAACAGAGTTCTTGTTTTATTAGATTGTCAGTGCATTAGTCTCACTGTAGTTTACCCATATTCTCACTTTGAAATGTTACCTATGATGTGTCATTCAGTGTGTGGCCAATAATAGCACCTTAGAGGGTAAAAAAAATTCTAATTCTTTAAACGTCTTCCAGCATTGTGGAATGCTATAAATGTGATTAAGAGAATGGTTGCAAATGCTTAAGACCCCTTAAATGGATATTTTGCTTTAAAATGTATATGAGTAACTTTTTAGTAACAATAGCCTAACCCGTGCAAGGTGGAGGCCTGCCTCTCCAACAGTAGTCTGTTTTTTTTCCTGGTATTTGCCTTTTTTCCCAGAATATTTCTCATCAGTAAATTTTTCAGTTTTTCAGGTATAACAAAACATAGCACAATTAGAATGTACGTCCACTTTGATCATCTGCTTGCTATTACTTTTGAATTTCATTTTCAGGTACTCAAAGTATATAGGTCTATACCATGCTTTGTGATATACCAATAGTTAGTTACTTAGTTTATTGTTCCATGTATCATTTGCACTATAAATTGTAATGATATTGAACGAGTCCATCATTATTTTTGTAAATATGCGCTGTTAATGTGTTAGTTTTTACATTTTTAAATTAAAGGCTGACATATGTTAGTAACTCCTACCTATCACCATTTACACCTTCAGGAATAAATATTCAGCGAAAACAGGAAGAGTTATCAAAGAGAAACGTTTTCAGTTTACTTTCAAATTTTATTTTGTTGTGTGTTAGGCATTTTGTATCAATGGGTAACTGATCAGCACTTTTGGTTGCAACATTATGAACCGCTACTTGTGCTATAGATAATATGAATGTGGCGAAATGAGTTTAATGTTTTTCTTTCTGGTGTTGTAATTACGTACATCATTGTTCCTGCTGAAGTGCAGCGGATTATTTACAATGAATTTCTTGAGGAATATACTGTGGAACTGAACACTATTCTGTGAAACGAATAGATTGCCCCTGACACACCGAGCACAAAACAGGCACGACGAAAGGAGAGTTCACATAAATTTTCAGCCAAAGCCTTCTTCAGAAAGGAGGCACAGCCAACATATGTACTAACGGGAGCAAATGTGAACAGTGAATAAAAATTATCGGCGAGATGAATTTAAGACATCAGATGCTGCCCCAACGATCATTGCGGTTATGTAGCCGTGTGTTTTGTGGGGCCGAGATCGTTGATACAGCGTGGCTCGGGTGTCGCAGCATTTTCGATCTGGAGGGCAATGAAAAACATAGAAAGAAGAGAACGAACGGACAGCGAGTAAAGTAAAGCAAATCTTAAGTCAAATGACAGAAATAAAACTGAAACGTCCCCTTAGAAAAATTATACATGACTGTGCTTAAACTGACACACAATATTTTTAGCGCAACGCAATCTGACTTTTAATAATCCTTACAAAAGAATGGCCCTGACTAACCTTAACCTATACCTTTCACAAATTACTTACCTCACGAAAATCTTTGTTACTCGAACTACTGCAATACAGCGAGCGCCACTACTACCAGCTAAATAAAAGATTCAGACTACTGAAGGCACTAACTACTGATAGGCATAGTTAGCAAATGAAAGATTTTGATAGAGAACAAACAATGTATTTACCTTAATAGTGTTCAAAGGTCATAATGTATATAGCAGTTAATGACATCCAGTCTTACAAAGTTCAAAACTCCGCCATCTCTCTCCCCACGCCCACCACTGCTGGCGGCTCACCTCCAACTGCTCAACGCTACGCGCTGTTAACATCCAGCTGCCCAACACTACAATGGCAGACAACAATGCAAACTAGCCACAGACTGCACACAGCACAGCCAGTGATATTCATACAGAGCGCTACGTGGCGTTACCAATAAGAAAACCTAAACAGCCTACTTACATAGCCCCCATGCTCCCCATAAAAAATGTTACAAATTGTTTTGGTCAGTGGCCAATAATGATTTGATAAAATTTTTCATAATTACAATAACAAAGATATCAAATGCACACACTTATTGATACAATGTTGATCAAAAGCTAAAATTTTCTCACAGTCCATAAAGACAGTCCTGATCGTTCATCACAGTAAAATTGCAGTGTTTTTCTCAAAGTCTGAGCAGTAAAAGAGAATGCACATGGAAGTAGTGGATTTCCATGCAGTCTTGAAGTAGTGTTGTCCTTTCAACGGAAAGACAGTGCTGACTCTTGACATGCAGACAGGTAATGGTCCACAACAGAGCAAACCTACAGCAGAGTCTGTCGCAGTTTTGAAGAATATTGGTAGGTAGGTCATCACAGAGTAGACCCACTGTAGTCCTGGTAGAGATTACGGTATTGGTGGGCCACCAGAGGCGCAGACCCAGTGCAGTCATTGTAGAAATAATGGTATTGGTGGGCCATCAAAGATGCAGACCCACTGTAGTCCTTGTAGAGATGGCTAGCAGCCATCCGTTGCGACTGTGCAGATGCACAATCACCATCGAAGAGTCTTGCGGAGAATATAGCATGTCCATAAACCACCACTTGTGCACTCACAAAGTTTTTTTCTAGTTGTCCTTAGAACCAGCAATGCTGTTAACCAGTCCCTTGCTGAATTATTAACACATGTGCAAACACTATCAGTCCCTACTTCTCACATATTGTCCATATACTATGACCAACAGAAATGTGTGCAGCGAAATGTAACTTACAAGTTACTTAATTTGATGAACTGGTGTCAATTACAATTTTATAACATAAGAATACAATAACAAAGGTACAAAATACATCATTAAAAACATAATAATACAGATAACATTAGTAGTAATACAGGCTTTACAAAACAATAGAAATAAATAATTACATCATTGTTACAGGAATTATGACATAATTAAATACATAAAAAGTCAGAATAATTATTGAAACATCAACTTCACACATGAGCATTAAAACAAAACAGAATAAATAATGTCTAAACATCTTTACAAAGAAAATAACATATTATCAGAAAAATTCTACAACATAACTCTGATTAGCTACACACATTAAGACAGGAAAAACACAAATTCACATAGTGTAATAACACAAAAATACAGGACAGGGTTTGTTTTCAGTGTGACATTTGGTACTGCGGTCCACCCCAAAACTTCATTCCATATATCTTTCCTCTTATTTCAACATTTGTTTCCACCAAAAAAATTCTATCCAAGCATGCTTTCTGTATTTATATGTTCACACATATCTTACCTCATTATTTATTTTCAATTACCTTACCTCATCATTTATTTCCAAGAAAATCCTACCTAAACCTGTTGTCCCTAAACCTTACTTTTGTGGTTCATATCCTCTTTCAAAATTCTTTTTTTGGCCAAACCATTTTCTTATAGCTTCTCAATGCATTTCTTCCAATTCATCATAGTTAGTTTCTTATATAGTCTACCCCCTCTTAAGCTAACTTAAATCTACCGAGCTAAGATGCTAAACTAAGGGACGAGGCAATGCAGCAGCACATAACAAATTAACACAAACAGCAATAACAAAATAAATGCCAATTTGCAAAGCAAGCAGCAGTAAATCTAAATTAACAGATAAAATGCAAAATTACAACTAATATGAGCCAATGTGCAGCAACAAGAAAAATAAATCAGTAGTAAAACTGGCTTAACAGAGTAATACAAAGTTAAATTTAGTAGCACTATGCCTGGCACACAGCAGCAGCAAATGCAATAACTTATACCTAAACATGACATAGCTCAAGCAGAAAAAATATTACGCTAAAGACAACAATGCAGACAAGGGAAATGTATATTCACATCCTACTGTCTATGTAATTAAAGTGGTGCACCACAAATTATTCTACAAAATAAACTACCAAGTACTTGAAAAGAAAATTCTGTATGCAATTCCTGTGAAATGTTTTTGTGCTCCTTCGTTTTTTTTTAAGTACATCATACAGTTATTTTTTACTGGATCTGTAGGCATAAAATATCTATTTTAGTACATCGATAAAATTTTATTTTAACCAATGCTGCAGTCCAGCTACAAACTAGATATCAAACAAAATGAGCAATCTCTCGACTAGAAGGACAATAGATGTAAAATGTTTCTCATCATTTCATTAGGAATTTTAGTAAATATCATAAATTAAGAACTCTACAGTGTAATCATGTTTTCAAATTTGAGGGTGTCGTATTTTCGATGCTTTCTACAATGGAATGTCAATAGCGATGATAATGGCCTCCTTTTTTCTCCACCTGTGCCTCTGAAAGGCACACACTAATGGCTTTTTTCCAGGCGTCTGTCACGCAGCTGGGTGCCGACGACGCATTACGTGAAGGTGGTCACTTAACTTTCTTACTGAAATATTTACGACAGCAGTTTCTGCTACAGTGACAGTCTCATATAAAAATATTTCAGAGGTCAAGAATTTGCGTTACAAATCTGTAGAAACAAAATCCTATTGATATAACAGTGTCCAAAAAATTTTCGTCGGCATTGTAATACATTCACGCATTTACATACATTTCATAACTCTTAAAGTACCATTCTTTTTCACAAACCAGAGTCCCTAACCACTACTCATTATTCCTTACCTTATTCGTCGACACTTCTTCAATATTTCATCATAACAGATACGTAGCATAATCAAATAACTCATATAGCATCACCTTATTGATCATAAACATACCGCAACAGCATAATACACATAGTCATCGTAATAATATCATAACACCGCAATCAACTCTCAAAATCGTCGTAGTGTCCTCCAATAATTTCAAAACCTAAAAAAAATTCTCTGCTCATGTCAAAAGTGTCATCTGCCTCAAACATACTTTAAAAATCATGATCTCTCACCAAATACATCATTCAAAGCTCTCATAGTATCACAATGGTTCCGAAAAATACGAACAGGTCACAAAGTACAGACGAAATACAATTTGATAAGTGTGAAATTATCCATCTGTGTAATTGCGTAAACATGTGTCACTGATGTAGTAAAAAAAATGTTTGTTTCTCTGTTAAATAATCAGATAGCTGTGTAATTTGTGTGTTAGAGAAATATGGTACTGATGTGTAAAGTTGTATAAGCAAATACCATATTAGTTAGGGCTCCTTGTGCTTGCCAAACACATGGTACACAAAGTAGGCGTGTACCCCCTGAGGATTAATGTAATTATACCCTCAGGTGTTACAGATTACAGCAATGGAATGAAATGTATCACGGAAAACTTTCTTTGTAATTCAAAAATCTTGAGAAATAAATGGTTTAAGTACAAAATTAATCACTCAAATGCGTGTCCTGTAGCGCTAAATGTGCGTCTTGCTGTAAGATAATTCTGTGGAAGTGTCGTAGTTATCATCCTCTGAAAGCTAAGTTCTGCAGAAGTCAATGTACTTACCTCATCATAAACGAAAGTGAAATGCTTTGTGTATAGATATCATAGTTATTACGTACATTATCATGATGAAGAAAGTACTATACTGTAACGTATTGTTGTGCTACGAAAAAGGCTGTCACAGTGTAGCGTACGACTAAAATATGTTTTACTTTCCAGAAGAATTCAGAAAAACAGATACACTGCAAAAGCAACAATGTAAATTGTGTCACACATTAGTAGCATCGTGATGTAATCGTGTAGCTGTCAAAGAAACCAAATGCTAAGTCATCTTTAGTCCCACAGAAAGTACTCCAAATAAAGACTGTATTTTCAAGTGAACCAAAATGTTGCATTAAAATCTCATTAGCAGTATCTGTATATGTTCTAAGTATATGAGCCTTATAGTCGTTACGTGATCGTGCAACTAACAAGCAAGAATGTACAAATAACAACACTGTGTCGTCTGTTCACTATAACAATGCTTTCGTAATTTCTGTTTAAATAAGTTCTCTTGGTTCTTGACTGGATATTTAACTTCAAACATTGTTGCATGGTAACAGTTTCTAAGTCTGACAATGCATACTAGAAATGTGAAGTGAAAGGTTTTATGGCAAAGACAAAGTTAAAAAGCAGATTATCTTTCAATAAACGGTTTTACATGTGAAATGTGGTGTAAACCTTTACTCTTCCTAGTACGCAGAGTTTCAACTTCAACGCAGTTATCATGTGGTATACGTCGGATTCTGTAAGGTCCATTGTAAACTAGAAATAATTTGTGACTCAAGTATTTCTTCTTATGTGACAATGAATTAGCTTTAATGAGAACTTTCTGACCAATATATAATTTCTTTGCATTTGCTTTACCATGTAGTTTTCTCCTTTTGTTTGCTGCAGATTTTATATTTTTAAGAGCCAAATCAATTATGTCTTTGTGTCGAAGTTTACGTGTATTCGGGAAAGGTACAAGCTCTCTGATTCTGTTCGTTGGTTCTTCATTCTTTAGTACAAGAGTAGAAGGTAAAGCAGTGGAATCATGAGGCATTTCATTCAGCACATTTTGAAATAAGTGTAAATATCTGTCCCAATGCTGATGCTTTCTGTGACAATAAAGTCTGCAAAGCTTATTGATTTCATTCATAATCCGTTCAGACGGGTTACAATGTGGTGAGTACAATGAAATAAAAACAGGTTTGATTTTATGATTCCGAAGCATGCGTGACCAAACAGCAGATCTGAATTGTGGTCCGTTATCTGAAATGACTTTAGCAACGTGGCCAACTTCACGTAAGAAATTTTTAACAAAGGCTTTGGATACAGATCGTCCAGTGGCTTTACGTAACGGAGTGAAAGAAACAAATTTTGAAGTAAGTTCAACAGCGACTAGAACGTACGAAAAGCCATTCGATGTTCTGACAAGGGGTCCCAAGAGATCAACAGCAGCAAATTCTTTTAATTTAGAAGGAATAATAGGAAACAATGGAGCATGATGTGAGCTAGCAGATATTTTTGCCTTTTGACAAAGTTTACAAATAGACAAGACTCTTTGAATTCTCTTTTCCATATTGTTAAAATCTGGAAGGCAATGAAAAACATAGAAAGAAGAGAACGAAAGGACAGCGAGTAAAGTAAAGCAAATCTTAAGTCAAATGACAGAAATAAAACTGAAACGTCCCCTTAGAAAAATTATACATGACTGTGCTTAAACTGACACACAATATTTTTAGCGCAACGCAATCTGACTTTTAATAATCCCTACAAAAGAATGGCCCTGACTAACATTAACCTATACCTTTCACAAATTACTTACCTCACGAAAATCTTTGTTACTCGAACTAGTTCAATACAGCGAGCGCCACTACTGCCAGCTAAGTAAAAGATTCAAACTACTGAAGGCACTAACTACTGATAGGCATAGTTAGCAAATGAAAGATTTTTATAGAGAACAAACAATGTATTTACCTTAATAGTGTTCAAAGGTCATAATGTATATAGCAGTTAATGACATCCAGTCTTACAAATTTCAAAACTCCGCCATCTCTCTCCCCACATCCACCACTGCTGGCGGCTCACCTCCAACTGCGCAACGCTACGCGCTGTTAACATCCAGCTGCCCAACACTACAATGGCAGACAACAATGCAAACTAGCCACAGACTGCACACAGCACAGCCAGTGATATTCATACAGAGCACTACGTGGCGTTACCAATAAGAAAACCTAAACAGTCTACTTACAAAACCACTACAATAAAAGTAAACAGTGCAGCAATAATTTATGTATCTAAAACAAAAATTGCTTGAATTGTTCCACTTAGGAATGAGATGTGATTCCTTTAAACTTCAGATTACGATCGGATCGATTCTCACACCAGTAAACAGCGCAAGTTGGCATTTCTGATGAATAATCTACGTTTCCGCTCAAAGCACGGAGGAGTGTGGAAACCAGACACTGGTACGTCACAGTGACTCCACGTGGAAGTATCGCCGCAGTGAACCATGGAGGTATGAATGCGGTGAACCTAATATCTTCTGCTAGTTAAGATGGTGGACACTGGCTTCAAGTTTGTGACGTGATGACACCTCTCTTTTTTTTACATCAAAGATCCGATACATGCAGAGATATGATAACAATTTTCGTTATTTGGCCTTCGGTGGTTCTGTACCAGTCATACGTCTATAACTGGATTACTGTGAATGTTCTGGAATTACAAACATAAAAAAATGGTTCAAATGGCTCTGAGCACTATGGGACTCAATTTCTGTGGTCATCAGTCCCCTAGAACTTAGAACTACTTAAACCTAACTAACCTAAGGACATCACATACACCCATGCCCGAAGCAGGATTCGAACCTGCGACCGTAGCAACAGCGCGGCTCCGGACTGGAGCGCCTAGAACCGCACGGCCACCGCGGCCGGCAGTTACAGACATAATATTCTTTCACTCAGTTTCTCCTCTTGATCTGTACAGAGTAAATTCTAGACTTTTAGTCATTCTGAGTGTTAATAATTACGTCTCACTGTCGTTTGTAGTGCTGTTCGTGAAAATTTCGATTTATATGGCACCTTTAGTGACATGAACCATCCTTAATTCGACTTCTATGCAGTATCTGTTTATCTAATGTGTGTGACCGCTGTTACACTTAATTAAATGCATAGACGATATGTTGCAGCTATGCAGGCCTTCCTATTTCATGGTGTATTTATCTGACTGTGCGTATACTCTAACTGTGTTTGTGCAATATACTGTAGCGCACAGAAACTTTTATATTTATGTTATAGGCGTGGAGAGATTTTCATTCGTCTGTAACAACTTTCGAATATGTTTGTATCACACATCCATTTTACGCTTCTCATTCTTACAGAAGTATAACGTTATGTACGCAGCTATGGCACGAAGCTAAATAAAAAGAAACAAATCGTCATCTGAGAGAAAAACACTGCATTTAATCGCCCTGTTGTGTTGCACAACAACAAATTAAGTTCACGACACGAGAAATGTCTATCCAAACGAAAGTTTCTGCAGCATGCTTAAGGATGAAGAGTTCTTGTATACAACGTCCTTGAACTTACAAGCCAATGTTCCGGTTTACAATAAAACATATCACCAGCTGTGATACTGCAATGAACACTTGCAGGTTAACTTGGCGATATATCTCCTGTCTCACAAAATACTTTTCTTTTCCCGGTCAGTCTCGCTGTGTAATGCTGAAGGATAAAAGAAAGTAGCTAAACGAGATTAAAGAGTTTTCGTTGACTGGTGACTTAAACTTTAGTTCAGTCGCCACGAAAAACTGAGAATCAGTTTGCCTTGCTACAACTACCCGGCTTCGTTTATCCATTGTTCTGTAGTGGTATATTTCTAAGCACATTAAGTATTGTCTTCAGCGCTGTTCATATAGGATGATTTATCGGATGATCGAGCGCGACGGAATGCATCGCTTACTTACGAAGAAAATTTAGCAGTCATCTCTTTTCAAAGTCCATCCGCGTTCATAGTTAGAAGCTACCTGTTTCGTGTCTCTGAATAGCAGAAACAGTTTTTCATTTTCGGTATTTACGAAAACTCGACTGTGGTAGTACTTTCGCTACCAAATGGCCCATACGGATCGTTCATACAAAATAATTTTCTCGTATCCGAGAGTAACTGAAACAGCAAAGACCCATTCCGTAGCAGAATAACGTTAGCGGAAACTGATAGACTAACCGATACTTAGAGAAGAAGTAAACGGCTGAATGGTCTAACTAAACTTTCGAAATTAAATCGCTGTGGACAGTTCCAAGAATGCGTTTACTTGGATATTAAAGATCTAAGACATACATTGATGAGACTGTAATGGGATTTCATGAAGTTTTTACAATAGTGCGGTACGAGCTATGGATAACGTAGCATTATGTTTGTAAATACTACTGCTTCAGACACCCGCCTCTGATGTCGTGTTCGTCAGCCCAAGACGATACAGCGGTGTGAGGTACAGAGGTAGCTCCTTCGGATCTTCATGCGGAATAAATCGTTATTACCAGTACTTGTCTGGTAAGAGGAGGAGAGGTAATGGCGAACGGTTAATCAACAACCAACAGCACAGCATCGTGATGGTAAAAATTTCAAACCTGTCCACATCTGCGGAGCCATCAGTCACAGTGTGCGATCGTGGTATCAGGAGAAAACTGAGGAGCCTCCAGCACCAGCCATAGGGGTAAACGCTACACTCTTTCTCTATTTTTTTGATGCCATACGTTATAAGCAAGTACTCTTTGTAAATTTTGCTACTACTTTTCTCTATCTTATTTTCACGCATTTTAAAGCCGTATGTAATAGTACTGTGAGTAACTTTGCTGTTCCTACCCTTGCAGGGCCAAAAATTCTGAAGATGGCTTTAACGCAAGTCGAAACCGGTAAATAAACAAATATTTTTGCGATCTCGACTGTTTATTTTAACCTGAAACTGATGTTATCTACACGTCCATTGGGCTGCTCGGCGTGGAATTGAAGAATAATGGAATATGCAACAGATCATTGGTGAACCCTCAAAATTACTTTCATTTCTGCATTTATCCGTAATAATACGTAGCAGCTCTGCGCACGGTCTCATCACAGTTGATTGACACAGGGTTAATAATAACCATCTCCACTATTACGTTACCAAGAGATCACTGCTAAATTTTTGTATAGTCACCATGTTCAGTAACGGTTGAGAAAGCTCTCTCAACTGGTATTAATATCCTCGATTGAAGCTTCTAAACATAATTTTGATTTAATTCTTCTCGTTACAGTACAGCCGTCGCTGACGCCCAATAGGCAGCTGTTCAAGGCACATATTGAAGAAGGACAGAAAGATATTCTCAGCTGAGATTCCCTCTGGTGTGAAACACAAGGAAAAATATGTCTGCCGCGATAAGAACGTGAGTTTTGAAATACATCGCAACGTTAAAGCCAAGCAGAGATTCCAATACACAAATTCTTAACATTGTAAGCTCTGCGCACTTCCGAACACACACTTGATAATTTATGATTTTTAATCTAACTTGACCTACGTTCTATACTTAAGTATTCCATAAATACATTATGTCAATGTTGCAAACAGTAAAGAAACTTTATACTATTTTACGGTTTCAACGAACAGAGAGAGACCATACAAAGAACCTCAGTTTCATGGATCTCTCTGCTTTAGCTATAACTAATTCCCTGCCATAAGATAAAATTTGTCTAACAAGTACAAAAAACAAGTATATCGAAACCAGACCGTGAGATATTACCAGAAACTACAGACAAAACATGCAAAGTATTTCACAAAATTCAGGGTGACAGCAGAGTTTCTATGTTATCGTTCGGACCATGAAGGTAGGAAATGTCTTGCGTTTCATTAATCTTCGTTAGAGTCGAATGTACGAGGAAGTTGAATGGAAAATTCAGTATCTAAAGGGAGATGAAAACTAGTAATCGTGGGGAATCTGAACGAAATTGTAGGGGAAGGAATAGAAGAAAGGGTTACGGGAGAATATGGCCTAGTCAGAAGGAATGGGAAAAGAGAAAGACAAAATTTCAGATTGTAGCTCAGACTGTAATAAAATAACCACAAGACGATCAGGTATACTTGGAAAAACCCAAGAAGATTCCATCTGGATTACATAATGGTGACAGTGGTTAGCACACTGGACTCGCATTCCGGAGGACGACGGTTCAATCCCGCGTCCGGCTATCCTGATTTAGGTTTTCCGTGATTTCCCTAAATCGCTCCAGGCAAATCCTGGGATGGTTCCTTTGAAAGGGCACGGCCGACTTCCTTCCCCGTCCTTCCCTAATCCGATGAGGCCGATGACCTCGCTGTTTGGTCTCTTCCCCCAAACAACCCAACCCAACATCATGGTGAGAAAGAGACTCAGAAATCAGATATTGATTTGTAAGCCATACCCAGCAGCAGATATAGCCTCAGATCACAATTTAGTGATGATGATGAGTAGGTTGAAGTTTAAGACACGCCTACGGAAGAATAAGTGTGGATGGATACCGAAGAACGTTAATACTCATTTGAAATTCGCTAAGAATGTAGATGCTGCCATGAAGAATATCATACTTAGCAATTCAGTTGAAGAGGAATATCTGTCTCTAAAAAGGACAGTCACAAACATTGAACAGTCAAATGCAGGTACAAGACAGACAACTTTTGAGAAGCCTTGGGTGACACAAGAAATAGTTGACTGATTGACGAAAGGAGAAAGTACAAAAATGTTCAGAGAAAGTAAAGAATACAGAAATATAAACCAGGAATCAATTAAATAGTAAGTGCAGGGCAGTCAAGGCAAAATGACAGCAGGAAAAATGTGAAGAAATCGAACAAAAACTTAGGCTACTGTCGGAAGAACTAACTCAGCATACAGAAAAATCCAAACATCCTTTGGTGAATTAAAAGCGTGGGTGGTAGTATTAAGACTGCTATGGTAATTCCACTGTGAAACACAGACGAAAGCGAGGATACTTAAAAAGAATGCATTGAAGTTCTCAGTGAAGGAGAGTTTTGATGACTGGATAGAAGAAGAAACTAGAATCAACGAGGAAGACACAGGGAATTCAATAGTAAAATCAGAATTTAAAGGAGCTCCGGAACACTTAAAATAAAGCAGAAGCGGTCGACGAGATTCCATCGGAATTTCTAAAATCATTCAGTGAATTGGTAACCTAACGACTACTGAAGTTGGTGTGAAAATGTATTAGACTGGAGACGTACCATCACACTTTCGGAAAAAATATCATCCACACAGTTCTTAAGACAGAAAGGGCAAAGAGGTGCGGAAACTATCACACAGCCGCATTTACACCTCGCTTATCCAAGCTGTAGACAAAATAATATACAGAAGAATGGGAAACAAAACTGAGGATCTGTTAGACGAGCAGTCTGACTTTAGAGAAGGTAATGGCATCAGAGAGATATGTCTGACTTGGTGCTTGATAATGGGAGCCAGACTGAAGAAAAATAAATATTCACTCATAGGATTTGTCGTTTTGAGGAAGCTTTCCACAGTGCGAAATGGGGCAAGATGTTCGAAATTCTGAGAAAAAATAGGAACAAGCTACAAGGAAAGACGAGGGATATATGGTATGCACAAGAACTCACAGGGAACAATAATATGGAAGATCAAGAACGAAGTGTTCGGATCGAAGATACAACGATGGAATTACAAGAAAGGTTCCACAGTGGAATTGAAATTCAGGGCGAAAACATATCAATGATGAGATTCGCTGATGACACTGCTATCCTCAGTGAAAGTGAAGAAGAATTACAGGATATGTTGAATGGAATGGACAGGCTAATAGTACAGAGAATGGATTGAGAGTAAACTGAAAAAAGATAAAAGTAGTTAGATGCAGCAGAAATGAGAATAACGAGAAACTTAACATCAGAAATGGAGGTCACGAAGGAGACGACATTAGGGAATTCTGCTACTATGGAAGCAAAGTAACTCAGGCTGGAGGAAGCAAGAAAGACATAAGAAGCAGACTAGCACAGGCAAAGAGCGCACTCCTTGCCAAGAGAAGTCCACTAGTATCAAATATAGGCCTTGAGTAAGAAATTTCTGAGAGTATACGTTTGGAGCATAGCTTTGCATGGTAGTCACAATGGGGAAACCGGATCAGAAATGTAGTGTTACAGACAACTGTTGACAAGTCGGCTGACGATAAGTAATGAGGACGTTCTCCGCAGAATCGGCGAGGAGAGGAACATATGGAAAACTGTAGGAAGAAGGAAGGACAGACTGCTAGGACATGTGCTAAGGCACGGGGGAATAACATCCATGGTACTAGAGGGAACTACTGAAAATTAAAAAAAATTGTCGGGGAAGACAGAGTTTGGAATACATCCAACAAAATATTGACGACGTACTGTGCAAGGGATACTCTGAAATGAAGATATTGGCGCGGAAGAGGAACACTTGGAGGGCCTGACCAAACCAAACTAATGTATTCATGCGAATCATTTTATACATGTTTCAAATAGCTTTATTGTCAGGAATAGTAACAATAAGAATAAGAAGAGATGTTTCTTTATTTGGAAGTGAGGTGCATCTTCCACATAAGAAATTTCTAAGAAATTTATTTGTTTCCAAACGATGGTATTGGTTGCGCTGTATGTGAAAGACAGATAACGTAAAGCCGACAATAAAAGACTTTTATTAAGTAAGCCTACTAGTTTTAATCTATTGACTTAACAAGCGGTATGGCACAAAGAAAATATACGTTAATTATATTTTTTCACTCCAGGTACGGGATACACAGTTCTCAACCAAATTTGACTGAAGACAATAATGAGGAAGTTCAAGGAACGATATTCCGTATGCAGTCCGTCGAGGAAAAATCGCCACGAAGTAAATCCGCTTCCATTGACGGGTAAGCTATCAGCATTCAACTGCTGATATTGCCACATAGAATTTTTCCCTCAGTATTTGCAACCTATCTGCACTAGTAATAACATTCATTTCTGAACTCCAGGAACTTCACGCAACCTGTTCAGCCGCAGTCAGAGGAATCTCCCCCTCCAGTTTCCTTCTTTCAACTGGTAAGGCAGTCTCTCACCAAATCATATCTTTAGTGCAACGCTTGCCTCATATTATTAACGAAGATCAGTTACAGTACTCTGTAACAGTATTTGTCATTTTCAAACGTTTTCACTTGTTTTCCGTTTTTGTCTGTTCTGTGTGGAGAACGGGCAAAGCACGAAATAACGCGTTCCTCCATCATACTCAACGTTTCTGTTTTGTTTTCTCTCCGCAGATGTCAACAAATGGCGATTCTAGTTCATGAGACACGAACATTCCATGTAATAGAACAGAAAATTAAGTTTGACAGCGGTAAACAAACGACTGCGTAAATGAAATTGTCGGAACATGAGTGCCAGTAAAAGATACTTCTTTCAAGTTAACTCAATTACAATAAATGAAAAGCGCTAGTATGCTTTTGTTCTGCAGTATGAATTTATTGTGTTTGCCGGTTTTCGGCTTACAAGGCCATCATCATACAGTTAATGACTATTGTTTTTCCGGTTTATTTTAATGTAGCTGAGCCACAGGAATCTTTTAGTAGTTTCTGGTGATAGATGTTATTGTCCCTCGCATTTTACACTGCAGCAATTCCTCAGTGATGGCAGGAAATAATATAAGAAACTTGAAGACTGTTTCTTGCCATTTTACAATACAGGAAAAGACGGATGACATACAATGTGTACAACAATCAAGAGGGAACACTAAGACTGGAAGACCAAGAACAAAGTTCTCGGACTAAAAAGAGTGTAAGACAGGAAGTAAGACAGGAATGCAATCTTAGGCCCCCACTAATATCGGTACTGACGATGCGTCATCTGCAAAATGCTGCAAGACAATTGATGTGACAAATAGGACGGGTATCCGCCTTTATTCATGGCGGGATGTTACAAATGAATTTATCAAATGAAACTATTGTGAACTGAGTTCTATGGACAAGTATGAACAAATGATTTCAGCGATTAAATGACTATGTTTATGTATTTTAGTAGCTATCTTAAACAACAGTAATCACTTAGAACTGCTTTCTGCGCTGTAATATAGTCATTACAAGTCCGATTAAAACTGACTGATAGTTGACACTTCTCGCGTTGTAGCTGGTTTCTTCAGTCAGAGCGCTCAACGTCACGACCGAATCGTTCGCCATCGCTGCCACAGCAGTTAGTTCAAAAATGGTTCAAATGGCTCTGAGCACTATGGAACTTATCATCTGAGGTTATCAGTCCCATAGACTTGGAACTACCTAAACCTAACTAACCTAAGGACATCACACATGTCCATGCTCAAGGCAGGATTCGAACCTGCGACAGTAGTAGCCGCATGGTTCCGGACTGAAGCGCCTAGAACCGCTCGGACTCAGCGGCCGGCCAGCGGTTAGTTCTTTTTCAGTTCCTCGTCCGACTTTCTTTCATGATGTGTTTAGATCCCGAATCCTGGGTCTGACTCTTTTGTTTCATATTTTATCACACATTATAACAACACCAAAAATAACACACCCACACAACGAAGCTATCGGAATACGTACGTTTCATACACAGCACTAACTAATCATTACTGAATACTTCCACACAAACCCTATTCAGCGTTAGACATACAGTTATTATAATCACCGGGACCAACTTACATAAGGTAAGCTTCGCACCTCACTGTGTCAAGCTGTTTTTCTAATGTCTCCAATTCATCGTTACGACTGAGTAACCCGCGTCGTGAATATATGTACCGTAGTGGCCTAGCTGTAACTGCCGTGTAGTAAGTAGCTGGATCGAATCCCTTGAAATACAGTGAATTTCTTTTATTTCTAAATCCAGCTAAATGACTGATTATTATTTTTATTCAGTTAATCGGTTTAAATGTAATTTTTTCATTTCTAATATTTTGACGCGTCATTTTAATCATCGTATTGATGTTTTATTTGTTCTCATTTTTCTTCTTAGCTTTCTTTCTTCGTCTGAAATCTACCCGTGTAGCCTATAATCTGCAACCTAGCGGCGGCCAATGCTGTTCATTGGTTGCTAATACGGTATCTCGTGTAGTGAGTGTGAGGATAGTTTCAAGCAACCAATGATGAAATTACATTTTGATTTCAGCCCTGAAATTGAAATTGAGCAGAAATTCATTTCAAATTAACTCTTGTATCAATCTGCTGTAAACAAGTAGTTTCGGGAGATTTTCCAAAATAATCTGTAAAAGGTGTGAAAATTTCAGCTGTGTTTGTATGATGATTATGGTATCACGGGAAAAGTTAACGATGAATACAAGAAAGAATGAACATAGTGTGAAACTGTGTTCACTGTTCCAAGTGACGACTACAATTATGCCATTAAGTCCGTAAAATATTCCCTTCGAAAAGGCAGGAGAGTAAATTTCAATTTGCCACTGATAATGTACCGAGAAAATTAGTATTGAGTAGAACAGAGAGACGTCTGGTCGTTTATACAACCCATGTCTTCTCAAAAACAAATGGATCAACAATTGCCTAACCTAAGAATCCATAAAAATCTGCGACGTTGATGTACAGATAGGAAAATTGTTGAACTTTAAGTAACGCTCATCCTGGATAGTACTATGTGTCTTCGTCACGATACTGTAAGTTTTAAATAGTCTACTCAACAGGCTGCGGGCCATTGTCGAATAGGTGTTCAAGACATCTACTTACACGACAAACAACTGGACCTTACCTGGCTGGCTCTCCCACTCCGTTGACACGCTTATAACTGAACGGGTATGGTTATCACATTTCAGCGAGTCGTTTGCGAGCTTGAACGTTGTACTTCGGTATAAGTTATTTCGAATTCTGATCCACAGGTGCACTTATAGGGTCTTAAAAATTATAGTGCGTGTTGGTCTCACAAAGTACTAATTTGTAACTCATAATATCTAGGAATTTAGGTTCAAATTTGATCTGTATTTCATCATTCATGATGATGTTTACAATTTTCATAATCTCGAAAGACTGATTTGATGTAGAACGGCGAAACACACCAAGCTAAGGCGAGTAATCTGAGGGAAACGCCAATGAGCAACAAAGCACAAGAATTAGCAATGGAAGTGACTTGTAATGTAAATAGACAGCTACATCTTGTATTTGGTGAACAGCAGTGACAGCACGTATGTCTTATTCACGATTTCCAGTCATCTACATTCGTTTTATAACTAAGGAAGAGAAAGATTGGCTGTATAGATTTTCGTACAAGCATTTTGAATATAGAAAGTTACTGACGTACACGATGTTTATACATAATTGATTGACCAATTCATTCAGTATAACAGGTGTTTACATACAGGTGTTAAAACCATTAAAATATAAAACTGAATGAAAACTCTGTTGCTTGACATAGACCCAAAGCAACATATTTTTAATCGGTAAGATCATGTCCGTTCGTGATTTTGGCACAGATTGGATATTCATCATTGATGAATATAAAAACTGAATTGAAGAAGGTTGAGAACTTTGCCTAGCCACGCCGTTGCTCTGCGGCATTCGATAGTAACTCCATGTACCACATGACATAGCATTGTGTACACCAGAGGATGCAACTTAAGAACTGCGAAAGCTGTTGTGTGTGTCCCTAATCGGCTTAAATACATACAGCTAAAGAGGACTGTTAGACTTTTCATTCAGTATCATATTTTAATAGTTTTAATACCAGTATAGAAACACCTGTTATACTGTATGAACAGGTCGATCGGTTACGTATGGTTACTGCTTGTCCACGATAAGTTGAGAATTGGCGCGGTGACTGGGAACGGCCTTTCCATTGCGTTACGGTTGCCGAGGGGAGAGGAGCGGTGAGAGGAAGGCAGCATCGGCAGCTTGTAGCAGTGCACTACAGGCGGCATTCGCGGAAATATTATTCACTTCAGTGATACTTTCGTCGGATCGGAAATCATCTAATTTGTTGACATATTCATGCTCGAGAGTTTTCCCTACATCTTACGCATTATTTATTTATCTACAGTAATGAAAAATGGAAGAACAGTTGAACGGAATGGACAGTGTCTTGAAAGGAGGATATAAGATGAACATGAACAAAAGCAAAACGAGGATAATGGAATGTAGTCGAATTAAATCGGGTGATGCTGAGGGAATTAGATTAGGAAATGAGACACTTAAAGTAGTAAAGGAGTTTTGCTATTTGGGGAGCAAAATAACTGATGATAGTCGAAGTAGAGAAGATATAAAATGTAGACTGGCAATGGCAAGGAAAGCGTTTCTGAAGAAAAGAAATTTGTTAACATCGAGTACAGATTTAAGTGTCAGGAAGTCATTTTTGAAAGTATTTGTATGGAGTGTAGCCATGTATGGAAGTGAAACATGAACGATAAAGAGTTTGGACAAAAAGAGAATAGAAGCTTTCGAAATGAGGTGCTACAGAAGAATGCTGAAGATAAGATGGGAAGATCACATAACTAATGAGGAGGTATTGAATAGAATTGGGGAGAAGAGAAGTTTGCGGTACAACTTGACAAAAAGAAGGGACCGGTTGGTAGGACATGTTCTGAGGCATCAAGAGATCACAAATTTAACATTGGAGGGCAGCGTAGAGGGTAGAGATGAATACACTAAGCAGATTCAGAAGGATGTAGGTTGCAGTAAGTACTGGGAGATGAAGAAGCTTGCACAGGATAGAGCAGCATGGAGGGCTGCATCAAATCAGTCTCAGGACTGAAGACCACAACAACAACAATGAAAAATGAAAGTAGATGAATGTGCAACACGCGACACTATGAATCGAGAGTCAAAAACTGTTTTTTTGGAATCTGTTAGCACATTACACTTATTAAACACAGCACGGCAGTAACATTTACAAAGGTGTACTTGACTGCGCCTGAAGGAATTGTCAAAACGATGTTTACTAAAGATCAATGTCTTTCTGTTTGATTCAAGATCATCATCATCATCGCTTGAGGGCGTGGTATTGATGATAAGTTCATTGATGGGCATTTCCATTATTCCATCTCGAGTCCAATACTCTGATTCCGAAACCGCGCGACTGCTACGGTCGCAGGTTCGAATACTGCCTCGGGCATGGATGTGTGTGATGTCATTAGGTTAGTTAGGTTTAGTAGTTCTAAGTTCTAGGGGCCTGATGACCTCAGACGTTAAGTCCCATAGTGCTCAGAGCCATTTGAACCATTTGAACTCTTGCTCCAGCTGCTGCACTTTCCTGCTGTAATCTTGCCAATTCCGTGCAGTAACTGAAAGGAAAGCAGCATTAACAAGATTTTACAATCTTTCTTCGACGTGTCACCAGCGACATATTTCTCCCTGAAACTGTGTTTTATTTTGGCCCATTCCAGTTCTATCGGATTTATGTCACAGTTGTAGGGCAGTAAACGGATTTCTTTGTGGCTTCCACGACTTACACATTCACGTCTCGTTTGTTTTCCTTTATTTTAGATAACAATTCAGTCTTTCTCATTGAGACGTTGCAATTTATTTGTCTGTCTCGGATTGACACTAACACTGTAACCCTGAAATCATATTTATTAAGCATTGTCGAACTTCCTGCTGTGGTATTGCCATTGGCGGATACAGAAAGACCTCAAGGAGGGGTAGCTAAAGTTATCTTGAGTTACCTTTACTTTAACCGTGATAAAAAATAATCAAGTCAGATGCGAAGTTTAAGAAAGTTTAATTTAAACTGACTATACACATACAGAAGACAATGCCATCTTGTGATATAAAAATTTTACAATTGTGGTTCTCTTTCTTAAATGATGAATTCTATGAGCCTATTCTTCCTGGAAAATTGCGTAATTACATCGTCAATAGGACAATCAATGTCAGGATGAGTGTTCAACAGAGAGCTAAGCTATTAAGTCGATCCTCCTTCATCGTCGACCTCAGCGAGGTCTCTGTACGTCGCAATGTTGAAAAACTTCTTTCTACTGTAGCAATAGATGCAGGTCCACAAGCAAATATTTTGTACAGTGTGTGCAAAGTAGGATAGTCAAACCTAGGTCAAACAGACAACGCTGGCATAACAGAATCACGATAATTGAGAGCGTTTGTGCTCTTGCTACATAGGAAGGTACAACTAATCGATAACTCGATTCAGTCGAGTCGACTGACGAAAGAAACGAACGAATAGCGTGCGAGCTGACTGGCGGAGGCGGTACGGGTGGCAATGCCGACAGCCCCGCAAGGACAAGGTGTATGTATCCGCCACTGGGTATGTCGCATTAACCACAAAATCACAGAATTGGGTGGAGTACTACGAGCCACCATACCTGCCCCCCCCCCCCAAAAAAAACCCCCTTCCCCCTCCCCTTGGGTCGACGTCCTCCAGTTTCGTACATTCCAAGAAGTTTACACGGTAGTGGAAACAATTTTTTGCATGAAACGTCCTGTCAAATTAAAACTGTCCTGCATCGCGTTTCCAGGTTCTTGTCCCGGTTCGGCGCACAGTTTAATTTGACAGGAAGTTTCAAATCAGCGAGCACTCCACTGCAAGGTGATAATCCGTTCTAGTTTCTTGCATCATCCTGCAAGTGCTTGCCGAATTTGTCATTTCATGGAAGTTTTCTCAAACTCACAGAATTTGTGTGTGTTCAGCACCGGTGCGGAAATACCAGTATCGAAAAGCAGAAAGGCACTCGCAGAGATGGGTCAAACGAATGTACCACTGGCACCACCAGTAAAGGAAATGTAAAATAAATTTACCAATCAATTTGTTTGAACAGAAGAGAAAGTAAAATGGCAGTACAGACGAATTTAAATTTTAGCTGATGTTTTAATATTACCGTAAAAATAAATGCATTACTTTTTTGCTAAAAGTAGTAAACACATTTTGCAAAAGTCGAAGAGTAACTAAAACGCAGTATCTTGGTGACGTATCGCGCCGCACTTTTGGTTCCTGCTATCGAATATTTGATTATATATTCGACAAGAGAAGTTCGAAATTTGCATGACATCCTCAAAGTATTTAATCTAAGTGAAGTACTCTGATTTTAATTAAATAAATAGTGTTTCTTGGTAACATAAATATGTACTCTCAAACAAAATTTCTATCTTTTTATATTTATGTTTAGTCACCATTTTTATTCATTAATAATAAAGCAACATCAGTGGCGACTGCTCTGGTTCCTAATAAAACAGCATTTCTGCAACAAGTACTCGCAGAATGTTCCTGAAATAAACTTCCCCTAGTGATCTGAAGAAGTCAGCTTGAGTAAGTAAACACCTCATCAAGTGCTTACAGAAGTTACTTGTTAGTGGAGGCACACCATTCGTAATACTTCGCTTGTAGAGTCAATTTAACGTTGGCAGGGCTCAGAGACAAGTGAGTAACTTTCATGTAGTGCCCATTGGCTCCACTTCTGGCAGCACTAGCGAAATCGTCACGTGGTCGAACACTACTTCAGCTGTGGCTACCCTTGCTTTGAAATTATCTGTACATGATTCTTTCACCGAGAAATAGCAGTTGATATCAAGATACAGAGGTAAAAAATGTACAGTAGAAGTGACAGATCCGAAACTAAGGAAAATCATTGACAGTTCAGGATCACCAAGTCTTAGATTATAGGATTCAGTTATTATACGAGAAAATGTCAGTGATGTGAAACAGCAAACTTTAGTAGTCCAACAGTTAATCAACATTAATTAGTTAATATGTGTAGATCCGTAGTTAAGCTGGCTAGGTCGCAAAAAACGGCACACAGCAGTTCAAGAATCGCTTTACTGAGCACAAAGTATGCACGACGTGTTTCGGAATCTGTTTTTCTTCAGAAATCCAAGTGGAATAGTAGCGCAAGGACAAGAGCGTTATCAGTTGAGATGACACCTTACGCACGCAACTGGGAACGGTCTTGTTTTTGTGCTACCCTTCCACTTAGGTTTCTGAAGACAGAAATGTTTCCGAAACATGCCATGAATGCGTTGTAGTCTATAAAGTCTTTCCTGAACTACTGTGTGACTTTTTATGAGACCTACTCACCTTAACTACGGATCTACGCATATTTATTAGAATGGTTACTAGCCTCCTATGTGACTTTATGTCACACCTTTGTTACCTTGGATGGTACAGTTAATAAATGAATCTCAATTCAACAGTGATTTGATAGGCGTATCCCCAATCGAACTGGGTTCGCTATTGCAAGCGCCAACAACATGGCTGTGCCAGAAACAGAGAAACGTACTTTTCAGCGAAAACGAACCTTGCACTTTTCAGCGAAAAGGAACCTTGACAATCACGTTACTGGCCACAGTTTTCAGCTTTAACTGACTGTGATCTGCGGCTGGGGTACTACAGCGATGTGACGACGACGAACAGCAGAGAAGGCGTGACTAAACATATTCGCTCATTGGTTGCTGCTATTGAAGATGTCCTTTAAACGATTGGATGGCAGTCGTTTTATTCAGGTATAGCACCGCAACATTTTTGAAGTCATTAGTGCTTCGACTGTTCCGATGCTCTTCTTAAACCTTTACGTCCCTCGTGTTATTCTTTTGATCTCTCGCACAAGATTTGGTCACCTATTTGCCATGTTCTAGTCCTCGTCTAACAACCAGCCCCTCTGCGGTTCTCCAGGCGCCGGTGCCGAAAACCTTAGCAGATGCCCCATTAACCTGTATCTCCTTCTGTTAGAGTCTTCCACTGTTTTCTTTCTCCATCTACTTTTTTGAGTTTTTCTGGTTGCTGTGGTCTTCAGTAAGAAACGTTGTCTCATACAGCTCTCCACGCAAGTGTATCCCGTGCAAGCCCCTTCATTTCTGTATTACTACTGCAACTGACATTCTTGCTTGCTTCGATCAAGCCCTTGTTTGCCTCCAAAATTTTTCCCCTCCACGTTTCCCTTCTTTACATAACCGACAATTCCTCGATGAGTTCTGTCATCCATCATTTTGTGATCATGTTGCACCTTAAATTTCTTTGCAAAGCAGTTCTATTCAGCCTCTCTTCATTTCCAGAAGCCTCAATGTCGTATGGAAGCTAGAAGATCTGAAAAAGGATATAGAAAGATCTATTGTAGATATAGTAGTAGGCAGTGAAGTGAAGTGAAAGTATGATGAGGATTTTGGTCAGAAGTATGAAGGGTAATACCAACAATAGTAGAAAATTGTTAAAATGGAAGAAAATTCATTATGGATAGGAAAATAGGGCGAAGAGTGAGATGCTCTGAACTGTTCATTGCCAGGGTTATTCTCATCGGAATTAAGAGCAAACCACCTCTAACAACAATAGTTCAGATATACATGTGAACGTCACAAGCAGAAGATAAAGTTATAAAGAAAGTACATGTGGATGATGCAGGTGTAATTTAGGTGTAAACGGAGATGACAGTCTAATAATCTTGGGAATTTTAAAGTGTTAGTAGGAGAAGTTACAGAAAGAGTTACAGTAGGATACGGGCATGGTAGTATTAGTGGGGGACGAGAATGACTAATTGAGTTCTGCAGTAAATTTCATCTAGTAAACGCGAATACACTGTCCAAAAATAGCAAAAAGGAGGAGGTGCGCTTATAAAAGGCGCAAGACATGGGAAGAATCCAACTGGCTTACAGCATGGTTAAATAGAGGTTCCGAAATCAGATATTGAGCTGTAAGGTATATCCAGGAGCAGCTATAGACCCGGATCACAATTAAATAATGGTGAACAGTAGACTGAGGTTTAAGAGAATTTTCCTGATGAATGGCAGAAAGTGGGATACTGTAGTACTGGCGAATAATACTATGCGTTTGAAGTTCTCTAGGGCTGGAAAAACAGCACTAATGAGTACCACAGCAGGCTGTTAAGTAGAAGACTAAAAGGAGGAATCAAAGAAGTTGCGAAGACAAATATGGTGAAAGGATACGATAGTAAGATAACCGTGTCCTCCGAGCTCTTTGTATTAAATTGATTAGAGTGGAGCTGAAGCTAGCGCGTCGTGTTGAATAATGTATGATTGTTGAAGTCAGAAAAACAGCCAGTGTGATGAGTAAATGAGAATGCGTCTATCAATAATTTGCCATAGGAAATACTACATCCTGGTCTAACTGCAGTCTTCTAAAAGTTTTATGGATCTGAGTTTAAAGCAGTAACGGTTCAGTACCTGCTCCTCCTCGCCGATTACCTCACAAGTGGCGATGAATCTACGGAGAATGGCAATGCGAAAGAGAACGAGTTGATGACATAACATTAACATTAAAAATGACGAAGAGAATAACGGTACGCGCTCGACAATAGGCGGGAGTACGCACTGTTGTCCGGCTAGCAGGAATCAGCGTGACCAACTGCACATCCGGAACGAATTGTTAACGAACTGTGAAGTGCAAAAAGGAATAAATTTATGATGTGTAGATCAACTGCAGGAACTGGAAGTAACAATGCCGTAGTTTTGTCTAACATTGCTGCAGTAGAATATTTGGAAGTTACAGTTATATCACTGAGTGTGGCACAACGTGTGAAAATTTAGAGTGAACTGTGTTGGAACTTTGCGTTACATATTTATTTGAGTTGGGTTCGTTGTTAAGGTTTTACTATTGCTAATAGTATCGTTATGATCCAAACAAGAGAATTATTTAACGAGATAAATAAAGACCTGACAGCAAAATGAAACAAGGCGATGCATCTACTGATTCAGGATTTTTGGATGATAGCGAAATTAGACTATGAGATATTATTATTTGGGAGTGCTGGACAGCAATGCCTCCGAATTTCCTATGTGAAAATTCTGAAGAGTTTTTAAGTAAAAAATACGTTATTAACATTCTACATATTTATTCTTCATGTCAAAATATTTGCAGCCCTCTGCCGCCAGAGGGATCCGAATTGTACCGTGTAACATGGTGGTGTGTAACGTAACTGCGCCGGTGTGTGAGAAACAGCGTTCTGTAATCGACTTTCGAGTTCAAAGAGTTCGTCCACTTATGGAGCACCCTCTCCCTCAGCATGACAATTTTAGAAGACACACGACTGCTGCAACATCTCAACAAATCGAAGCCTTGGGTTCACTGCCACGTGTCGTTTTTCATGCAGTCGCAATTTGGCCTAATCCGATTTCCATCTCCAAAAGGTAAAGAGCACTGTTGAGGACTTCTCTCTGACGCAGCGTTGAAAACAGAAGTGAGATTGTAGCTCCGTCGACGAAGTCAGACTTCTACAGTGACGGTATCAACAAACTGTTCTCCCATTAAGAGAAATGCGTTCGTCGTCACGGTAAGTATGTTGAGAAATAAATATGTAGAACATTAATAACGTTTGTTTTATTTCAAATTCGGAGGCAATACTTCTCAGCACGCCCTCATACATAAAGTAACACGCCTTACGCAGGGTCGCATTAAGATCAACAAAAAGAAGAAAAAAACGACTGTTAATGAAGTGAAAAAACTGTATCAACCCAACGAATTAATTAAAGAAAAGAAATGGAGGAAAGAACAATAGTAATATGTTAAAGAATTAATGAGAGAACTGGTGGCACGACAGTTAAAGGGGAAGGAAGAACATAAAGATATTTTTTCGTCAGTATTTCGTGGACAGGAAGCACGTATAGCCGAATGCGAGGAATTGAGGCCAGTTTGGAAGCAGGACTACGAAGTAAGTCTGAAAGAGTCGCAGCTATGTGGGAGAAAATCCGAGCGACTGCGGTGTTATCAAAGAATGAATGCACGAAAGTGTCGTGGAAGGCGATGTATACAGATCAACCAGAACATTATAACCACCTATCCAATTGCCGATTGTCTCCCTTTTTCACGGACAGCCGCGCGTGATTAGCCGAGCGGTCTATGGCGCTGCAGTCATGGACTGATGGACTGTGCGGCTGGTCGCGGCGGAGGTTCGAGTCTTCCCTCGGGCATGGGTGTGTGTGTGTTTGTCCTTAGGATAATTTAGGTTAAGTATTGTGTAAGCTTAGGGACTGATGACCTTAGCAGTTAAGTCCCATAAGATTTCACACACATTTGAACATTTTTTTTTCACGGATAGCAACAGAGACGTCTTGATAGGTCGCTAGAGGGAGTTGGCACCACATCTGCACACAAAAGTCACCAATTCCGTAAATTCCACCACGTTCAGTCACATACTATATGTGTTCGATCGAGTTCACATGTCGATGGTCATAATATTCTGGCTGGTCAGTGTCCAAGCGGTGCGAAGTGATGTCACCAAAATCGAGAACACCAGTTTGTTGATACCATCACTGTACAACGTTTGACTTTGTTGGGAGACACAAACTCACATCTGTTTGCACCGCTACACCGCTATCAAAGTGAAGTCCTCGAAGATATTCTTTAAGTTTTAGGAACAGAAAAAAATCGCATGAGGTCAGTTCGGAACTGTAGGGAGGATGATCGATGACTGTGAACCTAAGGCGTCGGACTGTTGCAGATGTCGCAGCCCTCGGGTGTGATCTGGCATTTTCTTGCTGACTGAGACGGTGTTCTATGTGTGGATGAAGTTTTCTGCTGTCAGAAACTCGATTATATCACGCTGTTTTTCACGCACCGACGTAGATACATTATGTTATACACCGCCTGTTGCACGCTACAGTTCGGAGCGCTCTAGCGGCAGAGGGTTGCAACTTGCGTTAGCGAAGCGGAAAAGTTGACCGATGAATATACATGTAGCACCTCAGCCGACATTGTAAGAAAAGCCGGTTTCATTACTTTTTAGAACTCCCTCGTGAAAAAGTCAAAATAACCTTCGGTGAAATTAAAGCAATGCCATCGACATTATGAGTGCAGTAGGAATTCCACTGTTAATCGCAGAAGAAGGATTGGACAGATGCAATGAATACATTGTTGCCTCATATGAGACGATATGTCTGGTGACGCGGTAGAAGAAGAAATGGGTGTCGATGTGGAAGACATTGGGGATCCAACATTAGAAACAGAAAGAGATCTGAAAGACATGCGATCATATAAGGCAAAAAAGGATAAACAGCATGTTTTCTGATTCGAGTAAGCTGCAATTAAATGACTATTTCGTTTCTGGTGTAGACTTAATGAGACTGAAGACATACGATCAGACTTTCAGGAAGTTGTTATCCACACAATACCGGAGGCAGCCAGAACAAGAAAGCACTGAATTTGAGTTTTCGGTCCGAAGATTTTTAGCCCAAAACTGGAGTGCGTGAAATGCTTCCTTGCTTCCCTGCGAAGTCATTGACGGTGAAATTACTGGGACTCTTAGGACAGGCCGGGACATATTTCATATTCTGAAATGTGCCACAATCACATCTGTTGTCATGTTCCACTTGACCATGTTTTCCTTCATTGGTGCTACGTCCGTTCTTATGTGTTTCAGGCTCCTCCAGATCTTCCATATGAGGTTTATTGCCGTTGAGTGTCTCCTGTAGTGGCGCATAATCAGTCATCTGGAGGCACGGTGACTTCTTTGTTCACGAACCTCTTGCGGATTTTAGTCTTCCAGGTCAACAGGAAGCACCAAAGAATGTGCCACGATCATCGGCAGTCTGCTCAAAATGCACAGTATTTTCGAGAACATGTCTTTGGGACCTAGGATATTTGTATAGTTTATAGAAGTGTGGATTTCATGTAACCGGGCTATTAGCTGCCGTCGTTTATACGACAGAAAACCCAAAGAGATTCTTATCATGAATAAAGAACACCAGTGCCGGCCGCGGTGGTCTAGCGGTTCTAGGCGCTCAGTCCGGAACCGCGCGACTGCTACGGTCGCAGGTTCGAATCCTGCCTCGGGCATGGATGTGTGTGATGTCCTTAGGTTAGTTAGGTTTAAATAGTTCTAAGTTCTACGGGACTGATGACCACAGATGTTAAGTCTCATAGTCCTCGGAGCCATTTGAATTTTTGAACACCAGTGGCAAGACACAATCAATACCTTCACTGCGCGATAACAACGGTGAAGTCACTGATAACAGTGCCACTAAATCAGAGTTATTAAACACGGTTTTCCGAAACTCCTTCACCAAAGGAGATGAAGTAAATATTACTGAATTCCTATCAAGAACAACTGCCAAGATGAGAAACAAAGAAGTAGATAAACTCGGTGTAACAAAGCAGCTTAAATCACTTAATAAAACCAAAGCCCCGGTCCAGATTGTATACCAGTCAGTTTCCTCCCAGAGTATGCTGATACATAGCTCCATATTTAGCAGTTATATGCAACCGCTCGCTCACAGAAAGATCCGTACCTAAAGACTGGAAAATTGCTCAAGTCACACCAATACCCAAAAAGGTAAATAGGAGTAATCCGCCGAATTACAGGCCCATATCACTAAAGTTGATTTTCAGTAGGGTTTAGGAACATATACTGTATTCGAACACTATGAAGTACTTCGAAGGTAACGATTTAGTGACACACAGTCAGCATGGATTCAGAAAATATTGTTTTTGTGAAACAAGTTAGCTCTTTATACTCATGAAGTAATGAGTGTTGGCAAACCGGTTCTAGGCGCTACAGTCTGGAACCGCACGACCGCTACGGTCGCAGGCTCGAATCCTGCCTCGGGCATGGATGTGTGTGATGTCCTTAGGTTACTTAGGTTTAAGTAGTTCTAAGTTCTAGGAGACTGATGACCTCAGCAGTTAAGTCCCATAGTGCTCAGAGCCATTTGATCTAAGTAATGATTGCTATCGACAGGGGATGTCAAATTCATTCCATATTTTTAGATTTCCAGATGGCTTTCGACACTGTTCCGCACAAGCGTCTTCTTACCAAGCTGCATGCCTACGGAGTATCGCCTCAGTTGTGCGACTGGATCCGTGATTTCCTGTCAGGAAGGTCACAGTTCGTAGTAATAGGCGGAAAGTCATCGAGGAAAACAGGAGTACTATCCGGCGTTCCCCAAGGAAGTATTATAGGCCCTCTATTGTTCCTGATATATGTCAACGACATAGGAGACAATCTGAGTAGACGTCTTAGATTATTTGCAGATGATGCTGTCATTGACTGTCTTTTAAAGTCATCAGATGATCAAAACAACTTGCAAAATGATTTAGATAAGATATCTGTATGGTGCGAAAAGTGGCAATTGACCCTGAATAAAGAAGAGTGTGAAGTTATTCACATGAGTACTAAAAGAAATCAGCTAAATTTTCTATTAAGCGGTAAGTCACACAGATCTGAAGGCTGTAAATTCGGCTAAATACGTAGGGATTACAATTACAAATAAACTAAATTGGAACGATCACATAGATAATGTTGCGGGTAGAGCAAACCAAAGACTGTAATTCACTCGCAGAACACTTAGGAGGTGCAACAGGTCTACTAAAGAGACTGCTTACACCACGCTTTTCCGCCCTATTCTGGAGTATTGCTGTGCTGTGTGGTATCCGCATCAGGTAGGACTGACGGATTACATCGAAAAAGTACAAAGAAGGGCAGCTCGTTTTGTATTATCGCAAAGTAGGGGAGATAGTGTCACAGACATGATACGTGAATTGGAGTGGCAATCATTAAGACAAAGGCGTTTTTCTATGCCACGGGATCTGCTCATGAAATTTCAATCGCCAGTTTTCTCCTCCGATAGCGAAAATTTTCTGTTGGCATCCACCTACATAGGGAGAATGATCATCACGATAAAATAAGAGAATTCAGGGCTCGTACAGAACAATTTAAGTGCTCGTTTTTCCCGCGCGCCGTTCGAGAGTGGGTCTGTAGAGAGACAGCCTGAAGGTGGTTTATTGAACCCACTGCCAAGCACTTTATTGTGAATAGCAGATTAATCACGTAGGCGTACACGAAGACGTAGACGAGCGTACAGAAATACTACTGCAAGCGATCAGCTGGGAGTGGTAAGGTGATGGGGAACGAAAACAATATTCAAACCAAAAAATATAATTTCTTTTTTTAAAGGGTACTCCACATATTTGTAATGAATTTCGTCAACATGTAAAGCCTTAGAAAGTAAAATAAATGTGAGCTCATGAACAGTACAATTTTGAATTAGAAACCGTTGAGTTTCACCACACTCCGTTGGTTCTGTTTCATCATACATTAAATGAACCACAGTGTGACCTAAAACAGAGAAAAAAACAAGAAACATTGTAATTAAAAAGTGTTCCATACTAATATATCGCACATGAATAAAAATTTAATTATTAGATCACGACAGGCAATTATCCACTTTAAAACTTGAACTGGCATTTATGCTGACTACGCAATAGGTTACAGCAGCAATTCATACAATACTGATGAGTTATCGGCAAGTTCCAAAGCCAAAAGACAGAAATAACACTAACTCTAAAAAAATTACCAGTGTCAGATAGTGCGAATGGAAAACTCTTTGTAAATAACACTGGGATGAATGGATGAACCCAAGCGTAAAACACAGTGTAAAGAACAGTGGGTTGCTCGTAATAGCAGCTTGTACATTCTACACATCAAAGTCCTCACCAAACAAGTTCTTACTGCTCAGCCTTTCCACATGCCCATGATTTCCGCAGACACCAAACAGTAGACACACTACCAGGGCTGTCTTCTCTCAGACATGTAAACCGACAGATTAGCAAAACGGGACAGCTGAAGGACGGTTACAACCTGTCAACTTTGACCAACGACATAATAGTTTACTCGTAGATATTAATGTCTTTATTTTCGAGCCTTAGATAATAAATCGGTTATCTTCTGTGACGTAGCGTCGTCACTGTTAACTGAAATAAATGAATGTGTTTTTGGAAAGACCGGGCTAGACAGGGTGTACTATTTTTATCGCTTGAATTACATCATTTGCTCATTCCAATTAATTCGGTACTTATTTTCATTCTTGGTGAGTTTGAGATATAGAAATGTTTTTCATTCTGGACAATTTTAATTTTTTCGATTTTTGTTCGTCGTTATGGATTTATCTGTTTCTATAAATACGGAAGATTTGAAGCACGATTCGTCAACTGCAGAACGGAACACAAATTTTACAGGTAGTTTCCTTTAATTTACGTCTATGGTCACAAACTTTTTGTTAACAGATTACCGGTTTCGGTCTATAATGACCATCATCAGATCTGGAGCAAAAATGGGAAATAACATAAATACACTCGCAGATTGTCTACAGCTTAAAAACAATAAATAGACCATAATGAAAAGTACTACTGACAAACATATGCATTTGTGCGCTTTAAGTATGATTAAGCATACCTATTTATAAAACCAAGTCCTAATGTACTGCAGCCATAGTGGCATCGTCAAATGTTAAATGCAAAATCAGCACCAGCATCGATATATATATATATATATATATATATATATATATATATATATATATATATATATATACACAGGTATATAACATCATATGCACGAGTCATGTTGTCAGTAGCACTACTGTTCAAAACAAGTTGCCGTACAGTAGCCACAAGATGTTTGTGTTGTAAGTTCACCAGATGTCGCTAATGTCGGCATACACTAGTTTTCAATAATTAACTAAACAGCGTAAAATAAAGGGGGATACAATAGCTGAAATTTGTAATGAGCTTATAACGTATAAAAGGCGTTACAGTAACAAAAAGCAATGAAATAGAACACGACAAAAGTCAAATTGTTAAAAAGAGGAAGTGTTAAGAGACAGTAGTTGACATATGCAATAGTGCCAATATTCTAGATAATGACATAAGTAATAAACACTTTTGATAATGTTAAAAACCATAAAACAAGTCGCTAAAGGAGTCACAATGAAAGAAAACATAGTGCTGCACATAATCAGCGCCCTCTGTCATCGCTAGCACCAGAATAGGCGAGAAGTGGTTGGAGGAAGGTGACCGCCAGAGGGCCCCTCGTACCCTGCGGCACTTATGTCATTATCTAGACTATTGGCACTAGAGCATACAATATGTCAACTACTGTCTCTTAACTCTTCCACTTTTTAACAATCTGACTTTTGTCGTGTTCTGTTTCATCACTCTAATGAACTGTTGACACATGTAGCCACTCCCTACTTTGGAGAAACACACAAATCGGGTGAAAGCATCCACCAAGACAAAATATACATTCTGCCCTCTTAGAGCATGGAAACGACATTGAATAACCGACAAACTGCGAGGCAGTGCTGAAAAGTGATGACTCCGAATTTTTTATATGAGAACTGCTAAAGCTTTTTAAATAAAACAAACGTTATTAACAAGCTACATCTTGATTCTCCATGTATACCTATTTTCAGCCACTCGAGGGCTCTGAATTATAGCGTTTAATATGATGGTATGTAACGTAACCACATCGATGCGGGAGAAACGGGATGTTGTCACAGAGTTACGAATTCGAACAGTTCGTCCACACATGGAGTACCCTCTCGTTCAGCATGACAGCGCTGGACCACATCTGCAACAGTCCGACGTCTTGGGTTCATTGTCACTGATCATCCATCCTCCATACGGTACCGACTTGGGCCCATCCAATTTTCATCTGTTTCCAAAACTTAAAGAACACGTTCGAGAACTTCACTTTGATAGTGAGGAAGCGGTGCAAGCAAAGGTAAGGTTGTGTGTCCATCAACAAATTCAAACATTTTACAGTGATGGTATTAACGAATTGACCTCTCTTTGGTAGCAATGTATTCGTCGCTAGAGTGACTATGTTGAGAAATAAATATATAGACATGAAGAATAAAAATTAAAATTCAGGAAAACAGTCTCGATTGCAACAGATGTGTGTTATGGTTGGCTTCGGTCTATAATTTAAACCATCTTCAGGCGGTAAGCACCATCATGGTGGCTGGTAGTGGTGGACGGAGCAAGATTCATAAGAACACGAACTTCAGCCAAAATAAATATTTGTTGCGATAGAGCGTGTTTTACTGAACTTTAGTATTTTACACCGATCGTGTTCACTCTCCATGAAAGAATACTTTCTAAAATTGTAAATGAAGAATAAAGATGTTGAGTGTTAATGAAGTTTGCTTTATTGAAAACGCTTGAAGAGTTTTCACATAAAAATTACGGAAGCATTACTCTTCAGAACGCCCTCGTATTTGTACATCGGTCCCTTTTCCCGACTACAGTGCAACAAACTACCACAAGAATTGGGTTTGCGCTACGCAGACTGACATTGCGTGATAAACTTTCAAACAACTGAATTAAGGGATGGATACGCAATACAGGAAATCCTTGTTAACGTGATACCCAACTACTTGTTTCCCACTGAGGATTTGACCCTTAATACTCCGGAGCCCCTGTTCCCGATCCTATTGCTCCCACAAATTCCAGAAAAGTAAAAGAAGCTCTGTCAGTATAGCTACGCTACATTGACGATTATCATCTGTTTGTATGACCTCTGTGGGCTCGTGAACTCCACTTAAAATACGACTCATGGCATCAGCCAGCTGGTTGTCGGAACCCTTTATGTGCTTTACGACAAACCGGAATGCTAAAATTCAGGCTGCCCAGCGCGCTATTCTGCCAGTATTAAGGGGCCTGTGGTGCGAAGCCAGGGTCACCCCAGTACTCAGCTTAGCGCCTGGTTGTCAGTTTCTAACAGGAAATGCCTATGACCCAAATAGAACTTATATTTTTCCAGACCAAATAAAACTGCCAATGTTTCCAACTTGCACACTGAGTATGTATCGTTTGCTGCTGATATAGTTCTCGACGCATACCTTAGTGGGAAACAATCTCCAGTAAATTCTTGTAGTAGGACGCCAGTGACTCCCAACTTAGAGGCGTCGTTCTGGAGGCTAAATCGACGTCGACGCTGAAAACCCGAAATGGTTAGTGTAGACACGTTACTGAGAACCTAATTCAAGGCATCAAATGATGATTGGTGGTGTCAAACCACTTAAATGGCTGTTCCTGATGACGAAGTTGGTTTGTGGGCAAGTTGAGCGATGTTAGGAATGGACTTCCTGTAAGAAATCGTCATTCCCGTAATGTCTTTGGAGGGTCAAAATTATAGTCAAAATTATCAGTGTTAGTTCCTTAGCTGAAACTAGATGATCCAGAAAAGAAAATTAAGTACGGAAAATTACAGATGGACAACGGTGGGCTCATTATCACTCTTAATCCAATTAGTTGAAACTAGATGACTCAGAAAAGAAATCTTGGCTTGGGCTAAATTAACCTTAGTAGGTTTGACTATTAAGCCCGCATTCCTAAAACGTGATAACACCTGCCTAAGAAGTTGAAGGTGCTTACCAGCAGTCTTGATGTTAACAACCACATCATCGAGGTAATTTTATACACAAAAACTTCAGCTCGCCCAAAAAAGAAACTAACAAACGTGACAGGACTGCTGCACCAGATGATAACCTGAAGGGGACTCTGTTGAACTCAAAAAAAAGTTAGAACCCATGAATAAAGCAGTCAGAGGCTCCAATTCTTCAGCTAGGGGAAATCTGGTTGTAGGCTTGAATCCTATACAAAACAGCGCGCTCCAGCAAACCAAGTAAAGCACGTGTGAAGATCAGGCAAGGGTATCGACTCCAAAACTACCTTCTGCTCATGCTCTCGGTAGTTCACGGTGGGCCTATAACTTTCGCCATTGGGTTTCATAAACACAGGTGTTGTCGAGACATAGACAGGCGTGGAAGGGCTGGTCACCCTCTCCGTGTGCAACTTACCAAAAGTCTTCCTTAACTCCTGCAGTTTAGCGGTGATAACCACTAAGGAGAATGACACACCGGAATATGGTCAGAGTTGGATCTGATATTTGACTTTGTTGGTTAAAACCAGCTGTTCGGACAGGACATCTGGAAATTCATTTAATAAACTTAGTAATTGTCAAGCTTCATCTTCCCCTAAATGGCGGACACCAAATTTGAAAATCACTCGAACCAACAGCAGTTGGACCATGACTACATAACTGATAGTCCTTACCCAGATGAAACTTGAAGACAAACTTATTTCCGAAGTAGTCTAAGACACAACCCATTTTGTCTCTAAAATCACACCGCAATAGTGAGTTGGTAGACATATGTTCGGCAGCAAAGATATTAATATTTACCAAACTAAGATCACCAAACATTTGTATGTTTCCAGAAGTTATTTTATTTTCATGACCAGTTTCGGCATTTCATTAATGCAGTCTACAGGTCCCTATGCATCAAGAAATAGATACATCAATGAAAATGCGTAACAGGAGGCATCAGTACCTGGATTCCGTAAACTTTTTTCGGTTGTGTTCTTTGAAGACTTGACAACAATTGTTGCCAAGTCTTCGAAGTACACACTCCAGAAAAAAAAAATCACCGATCCGGCTATTGATGGATCTGGTTGTACATAAAAAGATGTATGTAATTCTCTATACATGGATTGTGTAAGTGCCTGAAGAAGGCATTAATAAGATGTCGAAATTGGTCGTGTAAATAAAATAACAACTTCTGAAAACATCGGCTGCTTTTATGTTTTTTGGTAAATGTCTGACAAGCCGTAGTGTCGTATCCATTATGGATCAACAAATATTAAGATTTTAATAGGCCATGAGACTTGCTGTATTTTTAAATTAACTTGTATCCACCCCATCCACACTACACAATTAACAGTCAGAACCTGTGTATCCAGTCGTCTTAAAATGAGAATTTTAAAAACATTGCTGCTCTTGAGATACCAAGCGCAATTAAATAAGAAAATATTGCTGACACAACCTAGCAGTCAACAGCCTGGTTCGTGAACAGGTTCAGCACATATAAAGCGTAGGAAGAACCTGCTGATACCATTCAACTGGCTACGCCCCATGGGTGACCATCCTGTTCGCGTTCACCAACCCCATTTCGTTAAACGTCACCTGCTGTCATCTTTTCCGCGTTATACCTGACACTGCGGAGCAAAATGTTCTGTCTTCATACAACTGAAATGGTTCGCACTAAATCGTCCACGTTGGCTACTCCCGTTATATTGAAAGTTTTTCCGGGCAAGTTGCTCCTTTGCTCAACGACCCTCTGATCAGAAAAACTCATTTCTACTGTATCTATCACAACTTGATCCCAGTCAAGAAATATTACCGACAACTTGAGAATTGATTCCACCAATGACAAAGTCGCGAGAGGAGCAAATTTCGAGGAGCCGTTGAGCTGAGAGAGGGATGAGGCGTGAAGTGAACAGTCAGAAGGACAGCGCGGAAGCAGGAGGACTTGGGGACTCTTCCATCCATCACCGACATCGGCCTTCCGGCGCAGTGATATCGCAGCTTTGACAACGCAACCCACTACAGACAGACAACGCGGAGTTCGTATCCAGGCCCTAGCTGAGTAGCTGCGGAACGCAGGGAAGAGCAGCCGACCCGCGCTGCACAGCTCCGAGGCGATGCACCATACCTTCCCCTTTATAAGCAAGTCGTGTCAGTAAAATCGTCCGTAATATTTGTAATTTTGATTTGGTTGGTATAAACGGTACTGAAACAAATAAAATTTTTTCTTGTTTTAAACATCGAACCAAATTGTTTCATTCATACATCAACCTCTTAATCTCATAACCCATTGGGTTTGATTTCATTTAATTATTGATGTCATTTAATTGTTTGCTCCCAGCGTGGTGGGGTTTCATTGGACATTTTCCTATTATGTGATGTCACAAACAGTTTCTCGAGTTCTCTACAATAGCTTCAGAGAAATTCAAGCTTATGTTTTCATTCTTTAGGACTTCCGTATCCCAACTTCTTTGCGCATTGATTTTTCCTCACCAGTCTCTTACACTTCAGCCTACTCTTCATCACTACTAAGTTGTGATCTGCGTCTATATCCGCTCCTGGGTACGCCTTACTGTCCAGTATGTGATTTCGGAACATCTGTCTCACCATGATGTAATCTAACTGAAATCTTCCCGTATCTCCTGCCCTTTTCCAAGTATACCTCTTCCTCTTGTGATTCTTGAACAGAGTATTCGATATTACTAGGTGAAATTTGTTACAGAACTCAATTAGTCTTTCTCCTCTCTCATTTCTATTGCCAAGCCCATATTCTCCTCTAACCTTTTCTTGTATTCCCTCCCCTGCAACCGCATTCCAATCCCCCAAGTCTATTAGATTTTCATATCCCTTTAAGTGCTGAATTACCCGTTCAATACCCTCATATATATTCTATATGTCTTCATAGTCGGTTTGCGACGTCGACAAGTGTAACTGAATTATCATTATTGGTGTTGATCCGCTGTCGATTCTGATGAGACCAACACGATCACTGAACTGTTCACTGTAACTCAGTCTCTGCTTACCTTCCTATTCATAATGAATTCTTCTCCCGTAATACCATTTTCTTCTGCTGTTGATACTAGCCTCTGCTAAACTAACCAGAAATCCTGTCTTCTTTCCGTTTCACTTCACTGACCCCCATTACATTTAGATTAAGCGGTAACATTTTCCTTCTCAAATTTTCTAGCTTCCCTACCTCGTTGAAATTTCTGAAATTCCACAACGCGACAAGTAGAACGTCACCCTCTCGTTACATTTGAATCTTTTTCTCGTGGCCACCTCCCTCGTTGCAGTCCCCTGCCATGTCCAAATGGGATACTAGCTTTCCGAATGCCAATGGAGAGGTCATCATGACACATTTCACTAGCAGACCATACGCCCTGTGGATTGTTTCGCTTTTAGGGTCGGTTTTCCACTCCAAGCACAAGAGAGTGCCCTGAACCTCTCTCTGCCCTTCTACCCTCACTGACAAGTCTGTTGCCTGAACGGGGGTGACTTTTTATGCCGGAAGTCTTCGGCCGCCATTGCTGATATTCTTAATCAAAATTTAAGCTGAAGTGGGGCTCGATACCAGGACCAAGGACATTTGGACTACTAATGAAAAACACTATGACTTCATTTTTTTTAAAATCTCCTTTTGTTCATTATTGTTCATTGCATTTGATCAGGGCAGACGTCCTGTGATGTCTTCTGAGGTTCATCACTGATCCATTCACTCAGTTTTTTTTTATTGTAGAAATCAAGTAACCCTCTGACGGAACACACTTTCTTTTTAAAGGAATGGACTGGTGGGAGGGCGAGGGGAGGGGGAGGCCTCAGGGGGCAGAGTGTGCAGGGCTTGAAATGCGCGTTGCCACAGTGTCCCCCTCACCGCCACTGAGCCGGTGAAGCACAGGAAACAATTGGGAGACACAGGAATCAACAGAATTGGGAGTCTTCTTTGTTTTTTATTTATTTATTTTGATATTATTGTACTTTTTGTTATTATTATGAAATTATATGAAATTATGTTATCCACAAACGAAAAAAAAACAAAGACTGGGTAAAAGAAAGGAAAAAAAATAAACAATATTGGCTACTGCATTAGTCACGCGATTCGACTTCATAGAACCTAGGACTTGGAGTCAATATTCACCAGTGCCACACCCACCTGGACTTGGAATCGAATAGATAAATTCTCCACCACGATCCTCAACCCAGCACCACGCCCCCCATGAAAACCCCCTTTGGCGGGCTAACGTGTACTAACGTGTACTAACGTGCACTAACCTGTACTAAAGTGTAGTACTAACGTGCACAGCGCATGACGTCATCCAAGATGGTGGGGCGAAATGATGGGAAAACAGATCTGAACACAAGTCTTTATTTTGACTCCACCATGAGGTTTACTGTCCAATTGACATAGGACACATTACTGCCATCAGATCGTTCTGTCATCCCTCCTATGACCTAATCCCAGATGGTGGTCTGTAGAGGCGAGAATTATGCTAAAATTACTCAGACTGCGCTAGGCTGCTGGGGAGAGTAAGGCAGGAGTCCACTCTGTTTACTTCTGAATAATTTATTTAGAGATCGAATATATTTATCACACTGAGGCAAAACACTCTCCACCTTATGCTTGTGCTCACAATATACAGTCTGCAGACACGCAAACAGCTCCTAATTTACGCAAATAAGTTAAGTACAGACATTCAAACTGCTCCTAAATAATTCAGCGCAGTTATGTCTAGAACACTCAGTACTCGTAAACTGTCCAAATAACCCATAGCACAGCCTACAGACCTGCTCGCAAAATAATTCAATCAACGCGCGCAAGCAGCCTGTGCCGCATCCCGTCCACAGCCCCAACTACGTGGCGCGGCCGTCAGCTGTCAAACCACGCACACGCCCCACGTCAGGGTCCCACAAGTGGTGACATCTCATTCATACTTCATTTCTGAGAAATTCCTATCCAAATACGTGTTCACGTAGACATACATGTTGACGTGACAGGGCAGGAGCGCAACCGCGAGCTGCAGCCGAACGCAGGCGGAAGTTGTCTGTAGACGCCGTTGATGACTGGGGGCTTATTTGCAGAGCGCGAGCTCCAAGCAAGGCCGCTACCCTCACTCTGAGGTCCGACGGAGACGCTGTAGAATTCCATTCCACAATAGCAGAACCTGCTTTCTCCTTAGCGATTCTAACGGACCATATGTCACGTTTGACTGACGCTACATACCGTCGCAAACGCATCTAGCTACGTTATCAATCTTATACTCAAGTCACATTGCTATCTAAAATAATAACCAAGTCTAACTCTACTAAATTCCATATCCCCCCAGAAATACTTATCATGCACTTTTGTACTAGTTTTCGTCTTCTCTCATCTTTTATGCACGGAAATTGATGCCCTAACAGAACCTCATTACGAAAATAACGCACAATAACGTCCAATGCAGTCTTCCTCGCAGACTTCGCTTGATACCCACCCCATCACGTGATACCCATCCTGCTGTCAACATACACAAATGTTTGCACAGCTACGTAGAGGCTCCCGTATCCCAGCACAAAGGATGTTAATGAATCCAACATTATCATTTGCTGTAATCCAATTTATTCGCCGAATTACTGATGCCACCAGTATCGAAGCACCATCCACCTATTCTTTCTCGGACTTCCAGCGGTTATTTTACACAGATCGCTAAATTGCATTGAAAGTTGAACCCGCAAAATTCCCTCCACATCATCAAATGCATACCAGACTCACGAGAATATTGGAAGCCAGGAACATATTTACCTTTGTAACTACAATTAAATATTGCGATTGCTGCTACATTCTGACACCAATCAATGTACAGGTAATCTCTTCTTTTGACGACTGTGCTTCAGTATCAATAGCGCATATAATTTTCCACCGAAAAACTTTATCTCATACCCTCATCATTACCAATCTGCTCCATCTATACGTCCCTCACGATAGGACACACAGTCATCCTCTCTAATCATGCCATAACATAAAAAAGACTATCTTTACAATGCAGTATATGGTGTAAGCCACAGTAACTTTACAGTACAATATATACACATTTTACACAAACACTGCAGTCGTCTTTTATATCTGTACAGCACCCGCAAAAATTATCGTACGCCTGAACTCACACCGTCTATATGTCACGATCCTCCCAGTCCTAGGGAAGCACCGTCAGCCTTTTCCTTCTTTCTACAGACGCGACATTCAGTGGTAATAAACTAATTTACACTGATCACCATTTCTCAGCGACAACTAAACCTTGCAAAATTATCTACAGATCATCAAATACACACCAGACTCGCAAGAATATTCGAGCATGAAAGCGATCACCATCCCAGCAATATATCACCGAGTACCGTGTCGATCTAGTAAACATACAGTTCACATCCCCCACCATACAAAATCACCCCTTTTACATCAGCGAACCGAAGTCACTCTCAGAACTATTCTACAAATTTGCGATCGTTTCCCCTCGACACAAACGCGTTACTGTCTGCTTCCTTGCCTGCTCGCTTTTCTATGCACATCTCCAGACTCGGGGATTACAAGAACACAATTATTTTCGCCATAATATTATACCATTTTCGCTATACTTCTCGATATCAAGTACACAGCAGTAGCCTCCCGATCGCTAACGCAAGATAATTCCTGAGACTCGAAATCATTTCTCTACAAACACAAAACTGTAGCTACGTGGAGCGCCCTCTAGACCACTGAGTAACTAGAAAAAAAAACACATGAAAAATCATATTTCTACCGGCGAATACCGATCTCGCTGATCTAAATTACGTCTAGAGAACAGACAAACGCCGGCCAGTTTGGCCGAGCGGGTCTAGGCGCTTCAGTCTGGAACCGCGCGACCGCTACGGTCGCAGATTCGACTCCTGCCTCGGGCATGGATGTGTGTGATGTCCTTTGGTTAGTTAGGTTCAAGTAGTTCTAAGTTCTAGGGGACTGATGACCTCAGATGTTAAATCTCATAGTGCTCAGAGCAATTTGAACCATTTTGAACAGGCAAACGTATCTTCCACACACCACATTCGATCTTCTCTCAACTAAATAAAGACCCCAAATGTGCACAAACAGTCAACCGAACAGTTTACATGGGAGTCAATAACACTCCATCTCAATCATACCATCTTCTCAAAGTTCCACTTGATCACGAAAGCCGCCCAACACATACTAAGTATTAGTTGGGTATCTGGCCGTCTAGACAAGGGCAAAGTTAACTCATATACATTTCTACAATCCAACAGGTCTCTGAATTCGCACGGATGCTGCTGTTAACAGAAAACGTGAATCATTACCACCACGGACTTTGCATACACGGAATCATTCCAGAAAACCGCTCGAATATATATTTATCATTATACTAACGATTAAATGTTACGATCGCGCTCTCAATTGAACAGCATTCGAGAATGAGTGAAGTATCGGAAATACACCCTCTTGTCGGCAGTGGCTCTGGAAATAGCTGTACCTTTCTTACAACTGGACATACTCTCCCCATCGCTATCACAGTACTCCAAGTCAAAGCCTTACCTTCCCTACAACAGGGCATAATCATCTCCTTTCCACAAACGCACATACTTCATAAAACTGATGCTGAAATCCGAACGTATCACGCACCCACTAAGTATATTACTTCGTCAATAACTGATTGCCTACCATACCAAATAATACTGATCGAAAATGAGCGATGGGCATGCATCTCTCTTAAGCGCTTCTTTCGAGTCCTACCACTGTGTCCTAGAAAGAGGCACGTAATCAGCGAGATGTTAAAGAAGAAACCGGTCCCAGTAACTACTGCATGATACTGTCACAGTCTTGGTTCTGCAAGTGCACACAAGTACAGGGTTATTACAAATGATTGAAGCGATTTCACAGCTCTACAATAACTTAATTATTTGAGATATTTTCACAATGCTTTGCACACACATACAAAAACTCAAAAAGTTTTTTTACGCATTCACAAATGTTCGATATGTGCCCCTTTAGTGATTCGGCAGACATCAAGCCGATAATCAAGTTCCTCCCACACTCGGCGCAGCATGTCCCCATCAATGAGTTCGAAAGCATCGTTGATTCGAGCTCGCAGTTCTGGCACGTTTCTTGGTAGAGTAGGTTTAAACACTGAATCTTTCACATAACCCCACAGAAAGAAATCGCATGGGGTTAAGTCGGGAGAGCGTGGAGGCCATGACATGAATTGTTGATCATGATCTCCACCACGGCTGATCCATCGGTTTTCCAATCTCCTGTTTAAGAAATGCTTCTGCTTTAGCCTTTTCCGTAAGATATTCCAAACCGTCGGCTGTGGTACGTTTAGCTCCCTGCTTCTTTATTCGTCGACTTCCGCGGGCTACGCGTGAAACTTGCTCGCACGCGTTCAACTGTTTCTTCGCTCACTGCAGGCCGACCCGTTGATTTCCCCTTACAGAGGCATCCAGAAGCTTTAAACTGCGCATACCATCGCCGAATGGAGTTAGCAGTTGGTGGATCATTGTTGACCTTCGTCCTGAAGTGTCGTTGCACTGTTATGATTGACTGATGTGAGTGGATTTCAAGCACGACATACGCTTTCTCGGCTCCTGTCGCCACTTTGTCTCACTGCGCTCTCGAGCGCTCTGGCGGCAGAAACCTGAAGTGCGGCTTCAGCCGAACAAAACTTTATGAGTTTTTCTACGTATCTGTAGTGTGTCGTGACCATATGTCAATGAATGGAGCTACAGTGAATTTATGAAATCGCTTCAATCATTTGTAATAGCCCCGTATTAATGTTAAAATCTATACCCTTATTACGAATCGAGGTACGACATCGCCTCTCAATGAGGTGGTTTTTTTCTGGACGAATACCTTGACGGTGATTGTAGAAATACGTATTATCAGTCAACGATGGGATAAAATCACTGAACTTTGAAAGTGATTCGGCTAAGGAAGGTGGTATGTACGCGGTATTTGCGACTCCCTCACAGCCCGCCAACTACATAAATCTTTAGTATTTGTAACGCACTCTGTCTCGACATCATATCAGAGGTTCTGCGATATATCCACCGAGTTATGGGAGATGACTGATTGAGAAGGAACACAAACAGCAGTAGTAGATGATGTGCTGACTGAGGTCGTAAGAAGAAAAATGTGCACTAGCTTCTCAGATCTCTAGTGTAACGCTATATGTTCGAAATGATGTCAATCATTTGGAATCACCTCTCTCCATTCAAACACATACCCGCATTGGATTACAGCAACTACTCAATCATATTTATGGCACTCTCGTATCTCGAAACGAGTCACCTTTTCTGAACCTAGCTTCTACAGTAAAATTCCAACGTGGTTTTAGCCACCCCCTACACATCGTACAACTGATACCATTTCTACAGCTTCGCGCATATGATCGGTCCAATTTAAGTCTGAACTGAGCAGAAGTCGGTTCCGGGTTCGATTCCCGGCGGGGTCAGGGATTTTCTCTGCCTCGTGATGACTGGGTGTTGAGTGCTGTCCTTAGGTTAGTTATGTTTAAGTAGTTCTAAGTTCTAGGGGACTGATGACCATAGATGTTAAGTCCCATAGTGCTCAGAGCCATTTGAACCATTTTTTTGAGCAGAAGTCGGAGAAAGACATATCCACCACCTTCACCAACGTCTGCAGAAACAGAACGACCTGAATTACTGTGTTTTGACCATTCTGTGGAAATGCACGCAATGTGGTACGTCCCCAAACTAGATAAAGGTACTACAGATCCACGTCCATCCAAATCAGTCAGCCCAACAGATAAAAATTACGAACTATAAAAGCTCATACGAATTAGAAGTCACCAAGGCACCAATGCGGGTGCAATGACACATAGCTGCGCTCGGCCTCCAGTGCGGAGAAACGGATTTCACAATACTTCCCACAATAGCGTAGCGTGCAGCCATCCATGCATTCCTAGCTGTATAACCACTTCCTCACCAGCTCTCACCTCATACTGCTACTGCTACTGATGCTGTATGTATGACACGATTCTATTAAATATACAGACACCGCCGAGGCCACTTTAAAGTTTGATCACCTATACTCTAGGGGAGTTATCGTATGACACGATCCCTCTCGTCCTGTTTAGTTGTCTCAAACACTGTTTTCTAACGCGCCTTTGTACAACGCCAAACATTTCGTTTTTTCTGTCACGACTTCGATGCCTGTCTCATCTTCTAAACTAACATTAAGATGCCCTGAATCGCGGCCTCTCAGAGAAATCTAGACACTGCATGGTGTAAATCATTTTGTTACTGCAACTACCATAACACGCCACACATTTGCTTATTTTAAATAAAAACCCACTTACAACATAACGAAAGTAGAAGACTTTTACGGCACTGGTGTAGGTCTCCAAACTGATGTCCGAAAGCGAATGACGACCTATACATTTAGACTCTTCTCTCACACTGACGGGATAGGTGACGACTATGCGTTCCCTTTCGACTCATTCCTCATATTGCACTCATTTACGCGATCACTGTTTTGCTTCTAGCAACCCCCAGGAGTTGCTGCCCATCCACGAAAACTTTTTCCCCAACTCAAACAAGCCACATCAGTCAATCATTACCTGCTAACCAATTTAGGGGTGGGATGTAAAGACACCATCCATGTACTCTTATAACAAACATGAAGCTTGATAGCACGAACAATTTTACACTAAGTTCAACACCGGCCAATGATGTGACAGCATGTTTCCTCAATTTCAGTATCATAGCTAAACCATGCCCTCTCCACGTTGCGAGTATCATTGCGACATGGATAGATGACTGAGCAGTACGTCCATTCAGTCTTAATTCGCGAACACATAAATCATAAAAGTATACTAGACAGCTCGCCACATATTTCTACCACCTCTAGCATAGTCTTTAATATTAGATCTATGTCTCTGCGTATGGGGGTCACAGAGCATTCTCGCTGTCTAAGAGTAAAATTAGAGATTGAAAGACCCTCATCACAATGTCATTGAACAACCAGCCATGGAGCACAGTTAACGAATTAATCTGCAACCTACCAGAAGAAGACCGTTACACTCCATGTCTTGTGAATGAATTGAGCTTTCCAACTCCTAACGCGTCCAAGTGCATGACATTTCTCGAGATGTATAGTAACAGATTTCAAAGTGCCGTCATCTGATAGCAGACAGTTAAGAAGAATAAGAAATTAAATTATTTTTATACGAGATCGAGCTCCAGACGGATGGAGTTCGGGGCATTTTTACCTAACTCTACCAGGCTATCAACTCTAAAGTATTGTTCTAGAGCCTAGGATCGGTCCTAGAAGGTATTGGTGAGAGAGAGAACATAAACACCGGCACTGTTAAGGCTACAACGTTTCTGCACCTAAAAACGGTCTATAATGTTAGATCGCCTGCGTTTCCAACCTATCAGACGTATCGAATGTAGCGCCGTTAATACTGCATTGTGAGAAATATATTTCCGGCGCATGACATACACCCTTCTTCACAGGTTGACCCATTTCTGGAAAAACTATTTGATGCACGACCTTAATATTTTTGCTCTATGTTACATGATGCTAATAGAGTTAACTGTACTAAAATCTGCTTCATCCATTTTATAGTTTTTTAGAAATACTTTTTTAAATTTATTAACAGAAAATATTAAGGTTTTTCTGCAGAAAATATTTTTGTGAACTTCCTAGTGGGGAATATTAATGAATGTAGTACCAGAGGTGGCTTTTTATGTTATACAGAGTCTCTAAGAATTTCATTCATTTATAAATAATAGTTTCTGATGAAATGGGGCATATGTACTGAAAATTTTAGTTTGCGGAAAATTGACTTTAAAGAAAAAACTTTTGAAATTTGTTACTTACAGTTAATTAAAACTGTCCTGCTGTATATGATGGCCCTTCTTTGGCCTCTAGCAGGTCTTTCAGCTTCTTTTTCACCTTTCTGGATGTTTGTCTTGCTTTCTTGGCCATATTAGATGCAGACCTGTCTGCATCGGCTATCCTCATTTTATCGCAATTTTGCAGCCCAGTGATCATATTTTCACCAGGATTAATTCCCAGCTTTTTCAATACCCAACACTTTGCAATATTACCACAACTGAATGTAATAACAGCATCATGAACTCCGAGATTCATTGTATGCATGCCTACAAATACAGTTTTAGGAAGGCGGTTTCAAATTATGCTGTTGAAACATTTCCTTAGAAGGTGAGGAGGAGCCAAGTCTCTGAAAGTAGCTTTAACTGCTGTAATAAAAGCAGCAGAATGAGAATGATGGTGAGAATAAGATTCTCCAGTTGCCTGAGTCCTATTGTATTTGCACCAAGAATTTTCTCCCGATGGACACAGTCCTGGAAGAATATGGCCCAAACATCTCTCTTCATTGCCTCTAAATTTTCTTTTTTTCTCCTAATTGCCTGCCCATAGTATACCTGCAAGTTTTCTATTTCAGTTTTAGTTAACTGACCCTGTCTGGTCAACAATTTTCCATCTTCTAATCTCTTTCCTCTCATATCAACAGTTAGTTTTCTCAGCCTTGTTCCAAAACGTGTTTGAACATGGCCTACACATTCTATTTTGCTAATAATGGCACCTCCATATGGCTTAGAATTCACCACATTGTTGGATGCCTTACTGTCACCATCACCCAAATATTTGGTGTACCGTACGCCTCATGTTTCTACGGTGCGATGAAATATTTGTTGTACTCCATGAACTTCCATACTACCAATTGTTCCTCTAATATTAGCCACACAGTTGTCTTCTTTATGTTCATTGACTTTACAACATTTGCAGTATTTAGAGATTATCTCCACATATAACACTTTACCGGTGTCTACATGGGTGGCAGTCACTACTCCATTCAGAGAAGTATATCTTCTTTTCTGCCAACTTCCATCAAGTGCAGCTGCAATATCCAAACATCCATCATTTTCTTCCGCTGCTTCCCTGGCAACCAGTTTCATGCTTTCCTCACTGACCTCACATACAGCTTTCTCTAATATTGCAGTCAGTTTTTTAAATTTATTTGGTGGCTGATGTAAGTTCATCACTGAATAAATTGTTCTCCCTGCAGCCATGCCCTTGCCAGTGGATCGTAATCGATAACTAGTTTTGATTTCATAAGGGCCACTTGCATCTGGTTATGAAGATCTCATAAATGAAATCACAGTTGAGCATTTAGTGCAAATTAAATCCAAAGCAATTTTCTCACCACATTGTCTACATTGTACAAATTTATAAATTACATTTGATAATATTCTAAAATTTATAATAATGTTACTTCACCCCTTGTCACTAACAGTAAATTCGTTGTAACTCTCTTGAAATGGTGAGAGCTTCTTTGATGTGCACGTGTTGAAGTATTACAATTAGAAACATCCTTGCCAGGCGACATAACCTCTTGTACAGAAAGCTTTCTAAACTTGTTTCCTCTAAATTGTTGTTTCTGGAAAATACTTTACGTTTCGTCATCTTCAATAATCACAACAAAATACACGTAAACAAGCACTGAAAACGTAAGTATAACAACCACTCGCAATCACACTTGAACAAAACTAACCGCGTGTTTGAAAGCATGTTGTTTATAAACAGCAGAAACAAAAGAATACCGACCGATGCATTCGAAGAACAGCCAACACACTTGGGAGTAAAAAACAAATCCCTAACTTGCAATGTAGGGGATATAAAGATCTGATATATATGCAGAAAAGTGGGTGATAAAACAGTGGGCGTGGCATATAAATATACGTTGTAGGAAATTGCACTTTGAATGCTCAAAAAAATTTTTTAAGCAAAATCCTTTTCAGAGTACTTAAATAAAACCTTCATCTATCGAAAAATGATGAAAACCGAAAATCGATTTTTTTCGATCTGAAACACAGGGTGGTCCCCTTAAGTATTTCTGGGGGGATATGGAATTTACTAGAGTTAGACTTGGTTATTATTTTAGATAGCAATGTGACTTGAGCATAAGATTGATAATGTTGCTAGATGCGTTTGCGATGGTATGTAGCGTCAGTCAAACGTGACATATGGTCCGTTAGAATCGCTAAGGAGAAAGCAGGTTCTGCTATTGTGGAATGGAATTCTACAGCGTCTTCGTCCGACTGAATTTAGAGTGAGGGTAGCGAGGAACGCCCCACTCGCACGGCCCTGCTTGGAGGGCGCGCATTGTAATTAAGCCCCCAGTCATCAACGGCGTCTACAGACAACTTCCGCCTGCGTTCGGCTGCAGCTCGCGGTTGCGCTCCTGCCCTGTCACGTCAACATGTATGTCTACGTGAACACGTATTTGGATAGGAATTTCTCAGAAATGAAGTATGAATGAGATGTCACCACTTGTGGGACCCTGACGTGGGGCGTGTGCGTGGTTTGACAGCTGACGGCCGCGCCACGTAGTTGGGGCTGTGGACGGGATGCGGCACAGGCTGCTTGCGCGCGTTGATTGAATTATTTTGCGAGCAGGTCTGTAGGCTGTGCTATGAGTTATTTGGACAGTTTACGAGTACTGAGTGTTCTAGACATAACTGTGCTGAATTATTTAGGAGCAGTTTGAATGTCTGTACTTAACTTATTTGCGTAAATTAGGAGCTGTTTGCGTGTCTGCAGACTGTATATTGTGAGCACAAGCATAAGGTGGAGAGTGTTTTGCCTCAGTGTGATAAATATATTCGATCTCTAAATAAATTATTCAGAAGTAAACAGAGTGGACTCCTGCCTTACTCTCCCCAGCAGCCTAGCGCAGTCTGAGTAATTTTAGCATAATTCTCGCCTCTACAGACCACCATCTGGGATTAGGTCATAGGAGGGATGACAGTACGATCTGATGGCAGTAATGTGTCCTATGTCAATTGGACAGTAAACCTCATGGTGGAGTCAAAATAAAGACTTGTGTTCAGATCTGTTTTCCCATCATTTCGCCCCACCATCTTGGATGACGTCATGCGCTGTGCACGTTAGTACTACACTTTAGTACAGGTTAGTGCACGTTAGTACACGTTAGCCTGCCAAAGGGGGTTTTCATGGGGGCGTGGTGCTGGGTTGAGGATCGTGGTGGAGAATTTATCTATTCGATTCCAAGTCCAGGTGGGTGTGGCACTGGTGAATATTGATTCCAAGTCCTAGGTTCTAGGAAGTCGAATGACAGGACTAGTGCAGTAGCCAATAGGAGTGCAGCATTCTAGGGGTGAGGATTGCTAGGTCATGAATTAACATGGTGCTGATAGTAGAAAAATGTGGGACTTCTCATTTGATCATTGAATTTTGAACTTGTAAATTGACTTATTGAATATTATTAAAACTGAAATGTAATTGAGTACTTTGGTAATTGACAGGGTAGATGCTTGATGTGGGTGTTTCTTTACTTAGTATATTTACAGAAGACTATGTCCGACACGTGTATGGAGGTGGCGGTCGGGGTGTGTGATGTAATTCGTCAGACAGCCGTGGGCCGGTGGTGTGTAGCGAGAGAGAGCAGAGGATCCGGTGTCATCACGCGACTTCACGGTAGCGCCTTCTGGTGGCCGCAATATGAACTAAGTCATTTGGGCTCTGGAGCTCTCAGTGAACACGATGTGTGCCGTCATCTTGAATACCAGTACTTGCGTCATGACTTGACGTCAGGAGAGCGCCCTCTGGTGGCACCGAAATGAACTAAGCCAGTTGGAGTCCAGACCCAGTGGATAGCACACCTCCTTGAAATTGGTTAAATAATGAAGACAAGTTCTTTTTTCCCGTCATTTTCTTTGCTTAGTAGAGATAAGTGTGGTGTGAAGCATTATCATGTTGGAATTTAAACTTCCATTTTTCTGGGTGAGGGGGGCGTGGCACTTTCCCACCAAAATCCGCCAGCTTAATTGACGTCACCATCTTGGATGACGTCATCACCGCCATCTTGATTAACGGTACTTTCGGGCCTTATCAGCCTAGCCCCAATACTGTCAAGGTGGGATTTAGATCCCAGATGAAATAGGTAACGACTGCCTACCCCTTGACCCACATAATGGCATGATAAATTTGCGGCGAGAAGATGTTTGTTCTCAGGGTATAGAATCATTCGTGGTAGGATCGTGTCTGATGGGTCTTGGAGATAGCAAGCAACGATTTTCTGCACGAATCAAATGTGTTCAAATGTGTGTGAAATCTTATGGGACTTAACTGCCAAGGTCATCAGTCCCTAAGCTTACACACTACTTAACCTAAATTATCCTAAGGACAAACACACACACACCCATGCCCGAGGGAGGAGTCGAACCTCCGCCGGGATCAGCCGCGCAGTCCACGACTGCAGCGCCCCAGACCGCTCGGCTAATCCCGCGCGGCCTGCACGAATCGCGAGACGTCGTGCGAAGAGGCGTAGAACAGACGGTGGTCATCAATGTAGAGTTGCTGGCAAAGGAGACAAAGAGGAGAATCCGACAAACCAATGGAGTGAAATCGCTGTTTTGTGGCATATTTCTTGTTGTGGTACCATATTGCCCGGACATCCATAGTGAGGAAGGACTGGTGGATGGTATTCCATACTATAAGCCACTGGATGGAGGGATGTTTGGTCTCCATCAGCTTTTTGGGAACACAGCCCAACAGTAGGCTGTAAAAGTTCTTGGTCATGTGCCGACGCATATCTGGGAGGCTGGTATGTGTGTAACTGTACTTGATGAAAAAGGTCGAAATGTGTGATATAATGGGCATGATGTGGCCGCCAGACACCGGTGGTGAGGTGGATGCAGGCAGTAGGACCTCAAGCAAGTTAGATGTTAGGGATGAGTTCTGTCTGGTACACTTTCTCATGGTATTGATATAAATGCCACAGCTCGCATAGGGACCCTGACGAGTCTGCCATCATCCCATGGGGGCAGGGTAAGTGTCTCAGGCTGGACTGTAAACATGGAATAAGCCGTAAGATGATGGCCAAGGGCCGCCTGAAGGTTGCGCCCAATCACAGTCGGTAGAGGGAGAACTTGCGCGATGTGGACGAATTTCGGTGCCACATAGCGATTAAGAATCTCAACGCATTAAAATGTGTCCAGGCGATGCTGGAGGTTCAGTCAAACGTCGTTACGGATGATGTGTAACAGGCGACGGAAATTTGTTGTCGCTGTGTGTGTGTGACAGTGAAGGTAAAGGTACCGAAAAGTCAGCACGAGCGGCAGCAGTGCCACTTCACCTTCCTGGAGGCCTCGTCCAATGAACAATGCAGAAGACTTCACCTACGTGATTACTCTGCTGTTCACAATAAAGTGCCTGGCAGAGGGTTCAATGAACCACCTTCAAGCTGTCTCTCTACCGTTCCACTCTCGATAGGCCCGCGGGCAAAACAGGCACTTAAATTTTTCTGTGCGAGCTCTGATTTCTCTTATTTTATCGTGATGATCATTCTCCCTATGTAGGTGGGTGCCTCCGCAAACGGAGGAGAAAACTGGTGTTTCAAATATCAAGAGAGGATCCCACCACAGCGAAAAACTCCTTTGTTTTAATGATAGCCGCTCCAATTCACGTGTCATGTCTGTGGTACTGTCTCCCCTATTTCGCGGTAATACAAAACGAACTGCCCTTCTTTGTACTTTTTCGATGTCATCCGTCAGTCCCACCTGATGCGGATCCCTGTTGCATCTTGTAAGTGTTCTGCCAATGAACCACAGTCTTTGGTTTGCTCTAACCACAACATTTTCCATGTGGTAATTCCAATTTAGGTTATTTGTAATTGTAATCCCTAAGTACTTAGTTGAACTTACAGCCTTCAGATTTGTGTGACTTATCGCGTAATCGAAATGTAGCGGATTTCTTTTAGTATTCATGTGAATAACTTCACACTTTTTTTCATTCAGCGTCAGTTGCCACTTTTCGCACCATACAGATATCTTATCTAAATAATTTTGCAATTAGTTTTGTCATCTGATGATTTTACCAGACGGTAAATGATAGCATCATCTGAAAATAACCTAAGACGGCTACTCAGATTGTCTGCTATATCATTAATTTAGATCAGAAACAATAGAGGAGCTAAAACACTTCCTTGGGGAGCGCCGGATATTATTTATATTTTACTCGATGACTTTCAGTCTACTACTACGAACTGTGACCTTTCTGACAGGAAAGCATGAATCCAGTAGCACAACTAAGGCGATATTCCATAGGCACCCAGTTTTGTTAGAAGACGCTTGTGAGGAACGGTGTCGAATGCCTTGTGGAAATCTAAAAATATGGGATCAATTTGACATCCCTGTCTATAGCATTCATTACTTCATGAGTATAAAGGGCTAGTTGTGTTTCGCAAGAACGATATTTTCTGAATCCGTGCTGACTACGAGTCAATAAATCGTTTTCTTCGAGGTACTTCGAATATAGTATGTGTTCCAAAACCCTACTGCATATCGATGTTTGTGATATGGGCCTGTAATTCAACGGATTACTCCTACTTCCCTTTTTGGGTATTGGTATTATTTGAGCAATTATCTAGTCTTTAGGTACGGATCTTTCTGTGAGCGAGCGATTGTTTATAATTGCTAAAATGGTTCAAATGGCTCTGAGCACTATGGGACTCAACTGCTGAGGTCATTAGTCCCCTAAAACTTAGAACTAGTTAAACCTAACTAACCTAAGGACATCACACACATCCATGCCCGAGGCAGGATTCGAACCTGCGACCGTAGCGGTCTCGCGGTTCCAGACTGCAGCGCCAGAACCGCGCGGCCACTTCGGCCGGCCTATAATTGCTAAATATGGAGCTATTGCATCAGCATACTCTGAGAGGAACCTGACTGGTATACAATCTAGACCGGAAGCCTTGCTTTTATTAAGTGATTCAAGCTGTTTTGCCACACCGAGGATATCTATTTCTATGTTTCTCATCTTGGCAGTTGTTTATGATTGGAATTCAGGAACATTTACTTCGTCTTCTTTGGTTAAGGAATTTCGGAAAATCGTGTTTAATAACTCTGCTTTAGTGGCACTGTTATCAGTGACTTCACCGTTGTTATCGCGCAGTGACAGTATTGATTGCATGAGCAGAATCTCTTTGGGTTTTCTGCCAGATTTTGAGAGAGATTCGTTGTTGAAATTATTGAAAGTATCTCGCATTGAAGTACGCGCTATATTTCGAACTTCTGAAAAACTTTGCCAGTCATGGGGATTTTGCGTTCTTATAAACTTGGTATGTTTTTTTCGTTGCTTCTGCAACAGCGATCTGACCCGTTTTGTGTTCAATGTGGGGTCAGCACCATCACTTCATAATTTATGTGGAATATATCTCTCGAATTCCGTCGATACTATCTCTCTGAAATCATTCCACAACTTTTCTACACATACATGATCATATCCGAAGGCGTAAAAACTGTCTCTTAAAACGGCGTTAAAATAATTTTAATCGTTGTTGTTGTTGTTGTGGTCTTCGGTCCTGAGACTGGTTTGATGCAGCTCTCCATGCCATCCTATCCTGTGCAAGTTTCTTCATCTCCCAGTACCTACTGCAACCTACATCCTTCTGAATCTGCTTAGTGTATTCATCTCTTTGTCTCCCTCTACGATTTTTATCCTCCACGCTGCCATCCAATGCTGAATTTGTGATCCCTTGATGGCTCAGAACATGTCCTACCAACCGGTCTCTTCTTCTCGTCAAGTTGTGCCACAGACTCCTCTTCTCCCCAATTCTATTCAATACCTCATTAGTTATGTGATCTACCCATCTAATCTTCAGCATTCTTCTGTAGCACCACATTTCGAAAGCTTCTATTCTCTTCTTGTCCAAACTATTTATCGTCCATGTTTCACTTCCATACATGGCTACACTCCACACAAATACTTTCAGAAACGACTTCCTGACACTTAAATCTATACTCGATGTTAACAAATTTCTTTTCTTCAGAAACGCTTTCCTTGCCATTGTCAGTCTACATTTTATATCTTCTCTACTTCGACCATCATCAGTTATTTTGCTCCCCAAATAGCAAAACTCCTTTACTACCTTAAGTGTCTCATTTCCTAATCTAATTCCCTCAGCATCACCCGACTTAATTCGACTACATCCCATTATCCTCGTTTTGCTTTTGTTGATGTTCATCTTATATCCTCCTTTCAAGACACTGTCCATTCCGTTCAACTGCTCTTCCAAGTCCTTTGCTGTCTCTGACAGAATTACAATGTCATCGGCGAACTTCAAAGTTTTTATTTCTTCTCCACGGATTTTAATACTATCAGCATTTTTAATAGATGTACTTTGCGTTTATTTTTAATGGTTGTGGGTGTTACAGTATTCAGCTCAGCAGCAACTGCCTTGTGGTGGCTAATCCCTGTATTCGTCATAAAACTCCATATTTGTCCAGCGTTATTTGTTGCTAAGAGGTCACATATGGTTTCGCAACCATTTACTCTTCAATTATTCTCTTGATCTAAATGATCAAAATAATTTTCTGAGTAAGCATTCAGTAATTTTCGGATGACGTTTAATGCCTGCCACCGGCTTTAAACATGTAATTTGTCCAGCTTATCGAAGTCACCACCGACTATAATTGTGTGATAGGGTACCTGTTTGAAATGAGACTCACGTTTTCTTTGAAATGTTCAGCAACTATATCCTCTGAGTCGGGGTGGTCGATAAAACGATCCAGTTAATAGTTTAGATACTATTTCGCAGGAACTATCTGCTTCAATTTCACTGCAGGGTAAACTACTTCTGACAATAATAAATACTCCTCTGCCAACTGTATTTAATCTACCCTTTCTGAACACTGCTAGGCTGTTTGAAAACATTTCGGCTGAACGTATTTACGGCTTTATCCAGCTTTTTGTACCTATGGCTATTTGAGCTTCAGTGCTTTCTATTAGGGCTTGAAGTTCTGGTTCTTTCCCAACACAGCTACGACAATTTAACAGCTCCAATACCGTACGTTTCTTCAACTACCTTACTGTGTTTTATCTGCCCTCTTTCAGACGGACGCCCTTTCTGTGATTGCCTGAAAGCCTATAACCTAAAAAGCCGCACAATCTCTTCCGCACAGTCCCCGCTACCCGTGTAGCTGCTTCCTGTGTGTAGTTAACTCCTTTACCTATTAAGCGGAACTTGCAAATCCACCACCCAATGATACAAGTCAAGGAATCTGCAGCCTACACGGTCATAGAACCGCCTGAGCCTCTGATTCAGACCTTCCACTCGGCTATCCACCAAAGGACCACAGTCGGTTCTATCGATGATGCTGCAGATGGTGAGTTTCGCCTTAATCTGCTAAGCAAGACTGGTAGTCTTTACCATTTCCACTAGCCAAAGCGACACATGTCATTGGTTATGACATGAGCCACCACCTGAAGTTGGCTGCACCCTGTACTCTTCATGGCATTTGGAAGCAGCCTGTCCACATCCAGAATGACTTCTGCCAGTATGCACACGGAGTGCACACTGGCTTCCTTCCCCACCTTGGCAGCCATGTTCCTAAGGGGTCCCATTACACACCTAACATCGGAGCTCCAAATTACCAGCAAACCCACGCTCTGTGAATGCCCAGACCTCGTGGGTCGAGAAGCTTCCTTTCGAACAGAGTGGATGACTGCATCCGGCTTGGAGACTTCGTCAGGCACAAACAACACCAGAAAGCTGTTCGACAAACGAACTGGGGATACCCTATGATCGGCTCCTTGGAAACTCTTTCGCTGCCTTCCAGACTTTGGAATGATCTCCCACTCGACCACAGGTGCAGGCAGTACCTGGGGTGGCCACAGCAGTGGAACGATCAGGGGACACGTCGGTCATTCTGGATGTCCCTCTTACCCCCGCATCCGACCCCCCACAGTAATTGTTTTATGCAGCAGCCTCGAGCTTTGTGACGGAAGCCATCACAGCCTGGAGCCATGAACAAAGAGTCACCAATGCATCTCGCATCCTTTCACAGCAATCACATTTCGCAAATCAGACTTGGCGACGTTCCTGGCACTGCTAGTGGCAGCCTCATAATGTGTAATCAATTCGAGGACTACTCGCATCTCAGAGCTGGTGAGAATGAGAATGAGCAGGAGGAGATCATCAGCCTATGCCCGAGAGTGAACAGTGTGTTGGTGAAGGGTGAGGCCCGAGAGCTTGGTCGCCAGGTCCCCAGTGAGGGACTCCAGGGCAATAGCATGTAGGAGGCTAGCGAAGGGGCACCCTTAACGAATTGAACCTGCCCTGTTAAATGTTCACTGACTTGGCCTACTGAACTGGCACTGTTGTGACGCTGCTGGAGGATACCGATGAAGGAATGAAGGAGGGGGGGATGCCCATACGGGCTGCCGCCGAAAGCAGGAAAAGGTGGCGCCCTTTATCGAAGGTGCTATCGAAATCTATAGCGACGACTGCTGTATGGAGTCTACAGAACATTGCCATTGCAATTAAGTCACGGCATTCCCTGTGGTAGTATGTATGTTAACCTGTCCCTCAGGCATTGTTTACTTTGGGGAGAGGATATGAAGCAGCAATGTCCGGAGGGGCATCATCAGTAAGTGGGCGAAAATATTCAAATTGGCATTGAGTAGGGTGAGCGATCTATAGCTCATGACTGTTGAATCATGGGCTGGTTTGTGGACCCGAATGATGATGCCCTCAACAAAGGTGTGTAGGACTGTTTAGTCAGATGTCATCAGTTCTTGAAACATAGTCGTCCACCACGTTGCTTTGAATGCCTGGAAGGCACAGTAAAACTCAGCTGGTAAAGTGTCAGTTCTGGGTAATCTGTTGACTGCACCCTTATCGACTGCGTTTCGACTTCTTCTCCCGTGACAGCCACTGTCAAAGTACAGGGTGTTTCAAAAATGACCGGTATATTTGAAACAGCAAGACAAACTGAACGAGCAGCGATAGAAATACACCGTTTGTTGCAGTAGGCTTGGGACAACAGTACATTTTCAGGCAGACAAACTTTCGAAATTACAGTAGTTACAGTTGTCAACAACAGATGGCGCTGCGGTCTGGGAAACTCTATAGTACGATATTTTCCACATATCCACCATGCGTAGCAATAATATGGCGTAGTCTCTGAATGAAATTACCCGAAACCTTTGACAACGTGTCTGGCGGAATGGCTTCACATGCAGATGAGATGTACTGCTTCAGCTGTTCAATTGTTTCTGGATTCTGGCGGTACACCTGGTCTTTCACGTGTCCCCACAGAAAGAAGTCACAGGGGTTCATGTCTGGCGAATAGGCAGGCCAATCCACACCGCCTCCTGTATGTTTCGGATAGCCCAAAGCAATCACACGATCATCGAAATATTCATTCAGGAAATTAAAGACGTCGGCCGTGCGATGTGGCCGGGCACCATCTTGCATAAACCACGAGGTGTCCGCAGTGTCGTCTAAGGCAGTTTGTACCGCCACAAATTCACGAAGAATGTCCAGATAGCGAGATGCAGTAATCGTTTCGGATCTGAAAAATGGGCCAATGATTCCTTTGGAAGAAATGGCGGCCCAGACCAGTACTTTTTGAGGATGCAGGGACGATGGGACTGCAACATGGGGCTTTTTGGTTCCCCATATGCGCCAGTTCTGTTTATTGACGAAGCCGTCCAGATAAAAATAAGCTTCGTCAGTAAACTAAATGCTGCCCACATGCATATCGCCGTCATCAATCCTGTGCACTATATCGTTAGCGGATGTCTCTCGTGCAGCTATGGTAGCATCGCTGAGGGGTTGCCGTGTTTGAATTTTGTATGGATAGAGGTGTAAACTCTGGCGCGTGAGACGATACGTGGATGTTGGCGTCATTTGGACCGCAGCTGCAACACGGCGAACGGAAACCCGAGGCCGCTGTTGGATCAGCTGCTGCACTAGCTGCGCGTTGCCCTCTGTGGTTGCCATACGCGGTCGCCCTACCTTTCCAGCACGTTCATCCTTCACGTTCCCAGTCCGTTGAAATTTTTCAAACAGATCCTTTATTGTATCGCTTTTCGGTCCTTTGGTTACATTAAACCTCCGTTGAAAACTTCGTCTTGTTGCAACAACACTGTGTTCTAGGCGGTGGAATTCCAACACCAGAAAAATCCTCTGTTCTAAGGAATAAACCATGTTGTCTACAGCACACTTGCACGTTGTGAACAGCACACGCTTACAGCAGAAAGACGACGTACAGAATGGCGCACCCACAGACTGCGTTGTCTTCTATATCTTTCACATCACTTGCAGCGCCATCTGTTGTTGAAAATTGTAACTACTGTAATTTCGAAAGTTTGTCCGCCTGAAAATGTACTGTTGTCCCAAGCATATTGCAACAAACGGTGTATTTCTATCGCTGCTCGTTTAGTTTTTATTGCCGTTTCAAATATACCGGTCATTTTTGAAACACCCTGTATCTGCCTCTGTGTGGGGGAAGATGCGTGTGATGCAATGGAGTCATCTGCCCCAGTATTGGCATCTTCTTTCCTGTAAGTACGACGGTAGTTTTCGACGATTGCGTGAACTATATCAGTCTGATTGGTCACCTGCGTGCCATGAGGCGTAACAAGAGTGTCGATGAGCTGCTGACGACGCCGTCGTTGGTCGGAGGCAAACCCGCATGATCGTGGCGTCGCTTCCATATCACCCCCCTGCAATTTGTGGCGTGTCAGCGAAATTGTTGTGGATTGGCAAGAGAGCCAACCCACTATGAGAGGAAGCCGAAAGGCACGCGTTTTAGCTCACGCAGGCTGGCGTGAGGTCTGGAGCAGGTCAAGGAAATGAGACTAGTAAAAAAGGACGTAGCTGTGGAATACTTAACTTTAATCCATAAATGGTGAACATCGCTCTTGACGGTACATGTTTTACAGCATCAATAGTAACTGGTAATGGCGCCTTGCTAGGTCGTAGCAAATGACGTAGCTGAAGGCTATGCTAACTATCGTCTCGGCAAATGAGAGCGTAATTTGTCAGTGAACCATCGCTAGCAAAGTCGGCTGTACAACTGGGGCGAGTGCTAGGAAGTCTCCCTAGACCTGCCGTGTGGCGGCGCTCGGTCTGCAATCACTGATAGTGGCGACACGCGGGTCCGACGTATACTAACGGACCGCGGCCGATTTAAAGGCTACCACCTAGCAAGTGTGGTGTCTGGCGGTGACACCACATTCCTCCCCCGCAAATCGCCGGACGGTTGTGGCATAAGGCTTCCGCCCGCCGTGGAGAGGACCCCATGAGGGCGTATGCGACAAGGTGGGGAGCCTAACTACAGGCGAGGCTGTGCCACCCGCACCCTGCTAGGAAACGCCTGAAAACCTGCTCCAGGGTGCACGCCAACATGCGGTGTATGCGCCCGTAGAGAGTCAGGAGGGGCCGAAGGGTCGACCTCCATCGGGCCGGGGCACCCGACGGGCGAAGACGACATATGGTCCGGAGCGGGCAAGAGTTCCATGGCGGAGGACAACTGGTCACGGGAAGCGATCGGCGGCGCGTGACCCAGGGAGGCGCCAGGCGGTTGCAGCGACGCGTCCACTGCGGGTGTCGCCGGCGCGAAAACAGGCGGCGGCGGCGGCGGCGCGTCGCCATGGGGCAAAATGGAAGGCAGCGTCGGTAACACCTGGGGCTGAGGCGAGCCAGTAGATGGGTCCCCAGGGCGCTGACCGGACGGCACCGTCGCTGAAAGCAGACGGGGAGCGGCAGATCCCGTGCGACGACAGAGGCACAGCTGACTGAGATGCCGACGCACCTCACCAGATACATAGCGCGGCCGAGGCAGCGAAGAATGCGCCCTGCGAGCGAACGCCGTGAACCTCGATAGTTGCGGTAGTAGACAACGTCGCCTGGGGCAAAAGCAGGTGTCTGCCGCTGCACAGGAACCTGATGCGGCGGATGTAGCAAAGACATCAAGGTGCGATGAGGGCGACCGTGGAGCAACTCAGCCGGCGAGCGACCATCTCGGGGCTGAGAGTGATACGAGGACAAAAGAGCAATAACGCGTCCTCCCGAGAATGAGACTCTTTCAACTTCAACATCTGTGACTTGAAAGTCCGGACCAAACGTTCAGCGGCACCGTTTGACTGTGGCGAAAACGGCGCGGACGTCAGATGTTGAATACCATTGGCCTTGCAGAATGAAATTCTGCGGACATGAATTGTGGGCCATTGTCGGAAACAATAGTCTGTGGAAGACCTTCAATGCAAAAGATAGCGGATAACGCTTGGATGGTGGCAGATGACGTCGTGGAAGACATCCGGACAACAAAAGGAAAACTACTGAATGAATCTACCACAACCAACCATCGAGCATTCCAGAATGGACCAGCAAAATCGATGTGTAAGCGTTGCCAAGGGGAAGTGGCTTTTGGCTATGTAAAGAATTTCCGCGGTGGTGCTAATTGTTGTTCGGCACACACAATGCAAGAAGAGCACATATTCGTAATCGCGGCATCGATTCCGAACCAAGTACAGTGCTGACGAGCAAGTTGTTTCGTTCTCACTATACCCCAATGTCCTTGGTGGAGAAGCCGTAAGACAGGACTGTAACGAACGTGGTACCACGACCCTGGACTGATCATTATCAGAACGCAACAGCAAAACACCACGTCGTCCAAAAAGTCTCTCCTTGTGATCCAAAAATCGGTGAACCAACGGATCCCCGATCCGTGACTTTGACAAGGGCCATTGCGTAGCAACGAAACGCAGAACGGTAGCAAGGACAGGGTCGGCAGCTGTGGCTGTAGCTTCACGACGAAAATCAATCGGAAACGATTCGACCACGTCATTGGTTTCCGAATCAATGAACATGCAAGCAAGTTCGGAGGAATCGAATGCTCTGTCCTCAGAAACAGGCAAACGGGACAACACATCGGCGTTTCCGTGCTTAGCAGTGGACCGATACAAGATATCGTAGCGGTACTGCGAGAGGAAAATAGACCAGCGAATGAATTTCTGCGCTGTACGTGGAGGTACAGGCTTGGTCGGATGAAAAAGCGATGTCAAAAGTTTGTGGTCTGTGATGATGGTAAAGTAACGACCATACAAGAAATCATGAAACTTTGTAACACCAAATACGAAAGCCAGTGCTTCTTTCTCGATCTGTGAATAATTTCTTTGCGCAGACGAGAGCAATTTGGACGCAAAGGCAATAGGGCGATCGTGCGATCCATCTTTGTGCGCAAGCACAGCACCGATCCCGAAATCCGATGCATCCACCATCAACAAAAGGGGCTTTCAGGGATGGAATGGCGTAAGGCAGGTATTGGAAAGCAACGCCGATTTCAACTGGCGAAAGGCGCGTTCGCCATCCGTCGTCCAGACGAACGGAACACCCTTACAGCGTAAGCGATGAGGCATGTGGCACATATCTGTTATACTAATTTATTTTTCCCAGCACACTCTGTAGCTGCTTCAAATTCTGCGGCGAAGGCAGGTGCTCGGGACTGGGATGTATGCCTTGGGCATTGAGTACATGTCCCAGATAGGGTAAGTCACGAGCAAAAGACACACATTTGTCCTTCCGCAAGCGAAGACCATTTTGTCGCAAGACCTGAAATAATGTTCTGAGATTGGCTAAATGTTCTTCTTCCGTCTTTCCGGAGATTACAATATCGTCCAGATAGTTTACTGCAGTAGGGATCGACGCACAAACAGTTTGTAGATATTGCTGAAACAATGCAGGGGCGGATGCACACCCGAATGGCAGTCGTTTGAATCGGTACAAACCAAGATGCGTGTTAACCACCAAAACGCGCTGGGATTCTTCGTCCACCGGTATTTGCAAGTACGCATCTGCTAGGTCCAACTTCGAAAAATATTTACCCGGGCACAGTTTGTCAAAAAGATCTTCTGGGCGGGGTAAAGGAAAAGTTGCAGTCACTAGTTGTGGATTCACTGTTGCCTTGAAGTCCACACAAAGTCTCAATTTTCCGGAAGGTTTTTGCAAAATTACTAAGGGTGATGCCCAGAGAGAAGCCTGCACACGTTCAATTACACCCTGTGATTCCAAATCGTGTAATGTTCTTGCGACCTCATCACGCAATGCGTGGGGAACATTGTGCGCTCTGAAAAATTTCGGTTGCGCGTTTACTTTCAGTTCTAAATGTGCTTTATAGTTCTTAGCGCAACCGAGGCCCGGTGCAAAAATGTCTGCAAATTCTCCACATAGACGAGAAACACTGTCTGAAGGCACAGTCTGGTTCACTGATAGGACCTGATTGACTATAGACAAGTTAAACAACTGAAATAAATCGAAACCAAACAAGTTCACTGGAGAAGAAGAACGAAGGACGTAAAAAGACACAAGTTTTGTTTGTCCTTTGTATGTTGCAAGAAGGCTGCACTGACCTAACACAGGGATCACTTATCCTGAATAACTACTTAACTTAACATTTGTGGCACGCAACGGAGGTGTGCCCAGCTGTTTGTACGTGTCGTGATTGATCAGTGAAACTGCAGCTCTGGTATCGAGCTGGAACGGTATCACTTTGCCATTAATGTCCAAATCTACAAAAAGTTTATTGTGCTGCTGATGACAAGAGTGACTGACTCGTGCAACGTGAACTGTCACTGGTACAGAAGCACTTGCGACTTGACAGGATTTCCGGCGATGTCGACGCACACTACTTTTGGGCCGAACACAGTCACTGTGAGAGAGATTAGCACTGGGCGGAGTGGAATGAACTACATGAATTTCCATAGGCGAAGTTTCACGAGCCTGAGTATCCTTGGTTTGATTTTGGCACGAAGCAAAGGGCCTGGAATATTTGGGAGTGTCTGATCTGAGCTTTTTCTGGCAAACACTCTGAACATGGCCTTTTTTGTTACAGAAGAAGCAAATAGCCTGGCATGACGGGCAATTCTCACGCAAATGTCTAGTAGCACACCGCAGGCATGATTTCACTGCATTGGCTTGCCGGCGCGGTACACGTGGCCAAGAGCCAGGCGGTTTTGGCGTGGCCGGGCGCGAGGACTGTTTACCGTTCCGTGCAGCTCGCCCGGCGGGTCGGTTAACCTGACACACGGGTGGCAAAGTTTCAAATGATTCCTGAGCAAAGTCAAGTGTGTCCTGCTGATCCAAGTATATCCATCACTTGTTTAAGGGAGGGATTGACTAGTTTCAAAATCTGTTCCCTTATACGAACATCAGAAACGTTCTGTGCAATTGCATCACGCACCATAGTATCTGAATAAGGGAGTCCACAGTGACACTCAAAAGCACAATCCCTAGTAAGGCCTTGCAAGGTTGCAACCCACTCCCTATTAGTCTGACCTGCCGTACGTTTTGTACGAAAGAAGGTATACCTTTTCGCAACTACATTGACTGATTCTTTGAAATATGCATCTAATGCAGACAAAATTTCGTTGTAGGACAGAGTTACGACGTCGCGTCGGGGAAATAATTTGACTATCACACGGTATGTAGTCACTCCGACGGAAGATAATAAGAAAGGCTACCGCTCGTTACCTTGAATTCTGTAGGAGGCGAGATGAAATCCAAATTGGCGTGACCACTCCGTCCAGCTTTCCAGTGCAGCATCAAAAGGACGAAAAGTTGGTGCAACTGCATGTTGTGGCTGCGTGAGCGGTGGAGCAGCGGCTGTCTTAATCGTTTTGCATTGCACGTTGACCCTGGACGAGCTGTCCAAGGGCATGCAGTAAGGCCTGCGTCTGCTGATTCTGTAAGCGATAAAATTCAGACAGTATATCTGGAGATGGTGGCGAAGCCAAAACACAAGTAAATCAGGGCAGTATAGTTACGAACGCGGATTGGCCTCATCGCCAAATGTTGTGGATTGGCAAGAGAGCCAACCCACTATGAGAGGAAGCCGAAAGGCACGCGTTTTAGCTCACGCAGGCTGGCGTGAGGTCTGGAGCAGGTCAAGGAAATGAGACTAGCAAAAAAGGACGTAGCTGTGGAATACTTAACTTTAATCCATAAATGGTGAACATCGCTCTTGACGGTACATGTTTTACAGCATCAATAGCAACTGGTAATGGCGCCTTGCTAGGTCGTAGCAAATGACGTAGCTGAAGGCTATGCTAACTATCGTCTCGGCAAATGAGAGCGTAATTTATCAGTGAACCATCGCTAGCAAAGTCGGCTGTACAACTGGGGCGAGTGCTAGGAAGTCTCTCTAGACCTGCCGTGTGGCGGCGCTCGGTCTGCAATCACTGATAGTGGCGACACGCGGGTCCGACGTATACTAACGGACCGCGGCCGATTTAAAGGCTACCACCTAGCAAGTGTGGTGTCTGGCGGTGACACCACAGAAATTATCCTCGCCTTAGTTCTTTGCCGTTCTAACTGGTTGTCGGGGCTTGCAGTTGAGCATCCAAATCTTGGAGAACCGCACGGTAGTTGGCACAGTCCATCCACCACGTCAGTGTCGAGTGGTAGCTGGGAATGCGTCTTTCACAGGCTGCCTACGTCTCGGTGACTTGTAGGCGACAAGTCAGCTCATGAGATGAGAAGTATTTAGTTTCTATGGCGCATGGTTGCACATTACAGATTGGGGCGGAAGGAGGACCATGGAGATATAAGCACAAGGGTTCGAAAAGGCCAGTGGCCGGCAGTTGGCATCCAGAATCGCAGATCTAAAATTCTGCAAGACATATATCCTATGTAAACGGCTTACTGAATGACAGGTAAGAAGGATAGAACCAGAATGGTCGCCATGTTGGACTTCCCACATTCCCAGGTACTTTGGAGCAGGAGGTCCTACACCACTATATATGGTTCGAGCCATGTAGTATAGCGTGGAACCTGATCTTATGGGTGCAGAACGCAGTTAAAATCACCTGCTAGTAGGCAGTAATCGTATCGCCCTAAAAATAGGGGGGGGGGGTGTGATAGCCTCAGAATAAAACTGGGCCCATTCATGTCGTTGGTTAGTGCCTAAAGGGACACAGACGTTCATGAAACATGACGCCCCCCCCCCCCCCCCTCCCAGGAGTGACATGCCTCGAGTTGATGGATGGAAGGTGGCATCAGTGACGGGAATCCATCAGCAGACATAGATGGCCACTCCACAACCCATGGTATCACTAGTGGAGGCGTGGGCAGGAGGGCGAAATCAATATCAGAAGCCAGAACATCTCCTGCGTAAGGCGGTTTCTCACTCTGGGACAGATGTTGTTGGTGCCATCCGATAGACCTGGTGGTGGACCGCTGGATGCTGGTCCACCCTGGCGCCAGCGTAAGGGCGTGAGTGTTATGGTGGAACGCCATCCTGCTCGCTCGAAGGCGGTTCTGGGGAGAGTGTGATTACTGGAGTGGCGCGGACGACGCAGGGTCCCGTAACGGATCCCTCTCCTCGGCCTCCTCGTCTTGCCATGCCGTGCAGGCGGGCACCGGTGTATCGTCCTTTTTGTCTCCAGAAGATGGATTATTGGCTCGTGGTATAGTTTCGGCTGCGCTATGTCCATTTCAGATCAGCGTCCCCATGGTGCAGGCACACCAATGGATGTCGCCATGCTCACAGCGTCTCCTTCGGCATTGGCGCATTCTGGGGCGTCTTTCGGATCAACGGCGGCCTCGTCCTCGGTCTGCATGTCTCCTCTTGGCCGGAAACTGTGCGGCGCCTTCTCTTGCGACGTTTTTTGGAGAACGTTGTTTCCTTACGAGACCTTCCACGTCCGATGACGGAGGGGAGTCGTGTCGCTCTGGCAAGAAGGTCGCGTTAGGGGTGATGAGCGAGTCGATTGCAATCGCATTACAGGGGACTGGATCAGCGGCCGGCAGCGGCGGTACCGTCAGAGTTGGGTTGTTGGTCGTCCGAGGCGGCGAGCCTTCCAAGGCGCTCTACGTCGGGGTATGCTTGGGCTCATTTATGGTGTCAGGGCAGCGTTGCGTGTCGGTAGGAGAAGCAAGAGCAGCGGCGTAGGCCACTGGCGGCGGGTGAGAGTTGCGTAATACGCCGTTGTAGACATTCGCATCTAAGGTGGCCATCTTTGCCGCACCCGGAACAGGTCCGAGGCTGGCCGTCATACATAATTATTGCAAGGCATCCGCCGATCTGTAAGTAGGTCGGGACGCGGTATCGGCAATCAATGGGGACCCGTCAGATGCCGTTTAGGACAGCATGTGTCCGAAACTTCTCCGCAGTCTGGCCGTGCACTGTACCGTATGGTCGCAGTGCTTCGACGACTTCCTCTGCAGGAAGTTCGAATGGTAGTTCGAAAATGCGTACCGTACGCATATCTAAACTCGCCCGGTCGACAGTTACCTCCCCGATACTGCCATCAGCATGGCAGAAAGATGCGTTCGCACGCCCCGCCGCTAATGATTTTAACACAGACCGTGCTGCATCGATGGTTTCAGCCGTAAATAGTGATATTAAAAGAGATAGGAAGATTTTTCTGTTTAGCAAAAGTGACAAAAAGCAGATTTCAGAGTACTTGACGGCTCAACACAAAAGTTTTGTCTCAAGTACAGATAGTGTTGAGGATCAGTGGACAAAGTTCAAAATGCATTAGATGATTATGTACCAAGCAAGATCGTTAAGAGATGGAAGAGAGCCACCGTTGTACAACAACCGAGTTAGAAAACTGCTGCAGAAGCAAAGGGAACTTCACAGCAAACATAGCCAAAGCCTTGCAGACAAAAAAAAAAATTACGCGAAGCGAAATGTAATGGGAGGAGGGCTATATGAGAGGCGTTCAATGAATTCGAAAGTAAAGTTCTATGTACTGACTTGGCAGAAAATCCTAAGAAATGTTGGTCTTATGTCAAAGCGGTAGGTGGATCAATACAAAATGTCCAGACACTCTGACCAAAATGGTACTGAAACAGAGGATGACAGACTAAAGGCCGAAATACTAAATGTCCTTTTCCAAAGCTGTTTCACAGAGGAAGACTGCACTGCAGTTCCTTCTCTAGATTGTCGCACATAAGACAAAATGGTAGATATCGAAATAGACGACAGAGGGATAGAGAAACAATTAAAATTGCTAAAAAAGAGGAAAGGCCTCTGGACCTGATGGGATACCAGTTCGATTTTACACAGAGTACGCGAAGGAACTTGCCCCCCTTCTTGCAGCGGTGTACCGTAGGTCTCTAGAAGAGCGTAGCGTTCCAAAGGATTGGAAAATGGCACAGGTCATCCCCGTTTTCAAGAAGGGACGTCTAACAGATGTGCAGAACTATAGACCTATATCTCTAACGTCGATCAGTTGTAGAATTTTGGAACACGTATTATGTCCGAGTATAATGACTTTTCTGGAGACCAGAAATCTACTCTGTGGGAATCACCATGGGTTTCGAAAAAGACGATCGTGTGAAACCCAGTTCGCGTTATTCGTCCACGAGACTCAGAGGGCCACAGACACAGGTTCCCAGGTAGATGCCGTGTTTCTTGGCTTCCGCAAGGCGTTCGATACAGTTCCCCACAGTCGTTTAATGAACAAAGTAAGAGCATATGGACTATCAGACCAATTGTGTGATTGGATTGAAGAGTTCCTACATAACAGAACGCAGCATGTCATTATCAATGGAGAGAAGTCTTCCGAAGTAAGAGAGATTTCAGGTGTGCCGCAGGGGAGTGTCGCGGGACCGTTGCTATTCACAATATAAATAAATGACCTTGTGGATGACATCGGAAGTTCACTGAGGCTTTTTGCGGATGATGCTGTGGTATATCGAGAGGTTGTAACAATGGAAAATTGTACTGAAATGCAGGAGGATCTGCAACGTATTGATGCATGGTGCAGGGAATGGCAATTGAATCTTAATGAAGACAAATGTAATGTGCTGCGAATACATAGAAAGAAAGATCCTTTATCATTTAGCTAAAATATAGCAGGTCAGCAACTGGAAGCAGTTAATTCGGTGAATTATCTGGGAGTAGGCATTAAGAGCGATTTAAAGTGGAATGATCATATAAAGTTGATGGTCGCTAATGCGGATGCCAACTTAGATTCATTGGAAGAATCCTTAGGAAATGCAATCCGAAAACAAAGGAAGTAGGTTACAGTACACTTGTTTGCCTACTGCTTGAATATTGCTCACCAGTGTGGGATCCGTACCAGATAGGGTTGATAGAAGAGATAGAGAAGATCCAACGGAGAGCAGCGCGCTTCGTTACAGGATCATTTAGTAATCGCGAGAGCGTTACGGAGATGACAGATAAACTCCAGTGGAAGACTCTGCAGGAGAGACGTTCAGTAGCTGGGTACGGGCTTTTGTTGAAGTTTCGAGAACATACCTTTCCCGAGGACTCAAGCAGTATATTGCTCCCTCCTACGTATATCTCGCGAAGAGACCTTGAAGATAAAATCAGAGAGATCAGAGCCCACACAGAGGCATACCGACAATCTTTCTTCCCTCGAACAACACGAAACTGGAATAGAAGGGAGAACCGATAGAGGTACTCAAAGTACCCTCCGCCACACACCGTCAGGTGGCTTGCGGAGTATGGATGTAGATGTAGATTGACAAATGTATGCCGATAATATCGGTCGCCGGAATCTTCACTTCCTCTCGCAGAAAACGCTCCACCTCCAGTGCTTTGGGTCGGCGATAATCGATGCAGAAAGTAGATTGGAGTGTAGATTTACGGTAACTGTTCGCCATGGATTGTATACGGTAAGCCGGCTCTTAAGCAACGGCCGTCAGAATATAAACAAGGCGAGCTCGCCCTCCTCACGCGGAAACACTGGCGCGTCCGCCCTGTTGCCCTGCCAAAGGCAGATTGAACACACTGCGCTACCGTGTCGGTTGCCCGATACCACGGGTGCATCTCTACAAACAAAAATCACAGAAGCTGGAAACGAAGACAAAAGTACAAAGAAGGTAACTGTGAAGAAGCCATGGGTAACAGAAGAAATACTTCAGTTGATCGGCGAAGGAAGAAAGTACAAAAATGTTCCGGGAAATTCAGGAACACAGAAATACAAGTCACTTAGCAATGAAATAAATAGCAAATTCGGGGAAGCTAAGGCGAAATGTCTGCATGAAAAATGTAAAGAAACCGGAAAAGAACTGACTGTCTGAAGGACTGACTCAGAAGACGTAAAAGTTGAAACAACATTCGGTGAAATTAAAAGCAAGGGTGATAACATTAAGAGAGCAATGGGAGTTCCATCGTTAAACGCGGAGGAGAGAGCGGATTGTTGGAAACGATAGGTTGAAGGCTTCCATAAGGGGACTACTTGTCTGATGAAGAGACAGAAGAAGAAACAGGAGTCGATATAGAATAGATAGTTGTTGTTGTTGTCTTCATTCCTGAGAATGGTTTGATGCAGCTCTCCATGCTACTCTATCCTGTGCAAGGTTCTTCTTCTCCCAGTATCTACTGCAACCTACATCCTTCCGAATCTGCTTAGTGTATTCATCTCTTGGTCTCCCTGTACGATTTTTACCCTCCACGCTGCCCTCCAATACTAAATAGATAGGGGATCCAGTATTATAATCAGAATTAAAAAGAGCTTTGAAAGACAGTAGCAGCTCAAGGACAGATAAAATTCCATTAGAATTTTTAAAATCGTTAGAGATGTGGCAACAAAACGAATATTCACGTTGGTGTGTAGAATCAGTCTGGCCGTATACCGTCTGACTTTTGGAAAAAAATTATCCCTGCAATTCCGAAGATTGCGAAAGCCAACAAGTGTGAGAACTATTGATCAATTATCTTTACAGCTCATGCTTCCAGGTTGCTGACAAGAATAATATACAGAAGAGTGGAAAAGCAAATGGTACATGTGTTCCATGAGGATCAGTTTGGTTTTAGGAAAGGTAAAGGCACTAGAGAGGCAGTTATAACACTGCGGTTGATAATGGATGCAAGACTAAAGAAAAATCAAGACACACTCATAGTATTTGTCGACCTGGAAAACATGTCAAGTAGATCAAGATGTTACGAATTCTGAGAAATATAGCGAAAAGCTATAGGGAAAGACGGGTAATATACAATATGTACAAGAGCCAAGAGGGAAAAATAAACAGTGGAAGACCAAGAACGAAGTGCTCGGATTAAAAAGGATGTAAGACAGGGAAGTAGTCATCCGCACTAACTGTTTGAGCTATCATCGAAGACGTAATGACGGACATAATAGAAACATTCAAGAGTTGAATTAAAATTCAAGGTGAAAGGACATCAAGGATAAGATTCGTTAAAGACATTGCTATCCTCAGTGAAAGTGAAAAAGTTATAGGCACTGCTGAATGGATTAACAGTTTAATGAGTACAGAATACGGATTACGAGAAATCAAAGAAAGACGAACGTATGAGAACAGCAGGATTGGTAATCACGAAGTAGATGAAGTTGAGGGATTCTTCTACCTAGGCAGCAAAATAACTCATGACAGACGGAGCAAGGAGAATATAAAAAGCAGACTAACAGTGGCAAAAAGGGCATTCCTTGGCAAGAGATGTCTGCTATTATCAAAAGTAGACGTTAATTTGAGGAATAAATTTTTGAGAATGTACATTTGGAGCAGAGCATTGTATGATATTGAAACATGGACTGTGGGAAAACCGGAACAGGAGAGAATCGAAACATTTTAGATACGGTGCTACAAACGAATGTTGAAAATTAGGTGGAATGAAAAGGTATGGACTGAGGAAGTCTTGCTCAGAATCGGAGAGGAAAGGGAGATGAGGAAAACACTGACAAGAAGAAAGGACAGGATAGTAGGACATCTGTTAAGACATCACGGAATAAACTGCATGGTACTGGGAGAGCTGTAAGAGTAAAAATTGTAGAGGAAGATAGATATTGGAATACATCCAGCAAATAATTGTGGACTTAGGTTGCCAGTGTTACTCTGAAATGAAGAGACTGGCACAGGAGAGGAACTCGTGGCGAGATGCATCAAAACCGTCAGAATAGCGATAACTAAAAAAAAAAAAAATTGTTTCCATTGTAGTAGAGTTCCCTACTTTTTTTATTGTAGCTCTTCGATTTCTGCACCCAGATTAACATCCGTGTTAATTTTGCGCAAATCCTGTATCGATCACTTGAATGACTGAGATGAGTTTATATCCAAATTATCTCAGACTCTGAGGTACAACTATCTTGAAGTACGGCGGGAAATCAAAAATACGGAAGTACTGCAAAAGCAACACATTAGCATGTCTGATACGGTGTAGGAAACACCTTGGCGGCCGGCCGTAGTGGCCGAGCGGTTCTAGGAGCTACAGTCTGGAACCGCGCGACCGCTACGGTCGCAGGTGCGTGGATGTGTGTGATGTCCTTAGGTTAGTTAGGTTTAAGTAGTTCTAAGTTCTAGGGGACTAATGATCTCAGAAGTTAAATCCCATAGCGCTCAGAGCCATTTGAACCATTTGAACACCCTCCAGTTGTCTCGGAGTAAACATACAGATCCAGTATGGTTTTCCAGGGAATCTTATACCACTCTTCCTGCAAAATAGTGGAAAGTTTAGGTAACGATGATGGAGGTGGATAGTCATCACGCACTATTCTTCCCAAAGTAACGCAGCCGACAAAAGCTCAATAATATGGAGATCTGATCACTGCGGTGGCCAGGGGAGATGCGATTATTCATACTCGTGTCTACAAAACTGGTCCTGGACAATCCAAGCTTCGTAAACAGGAGCTCTGTAATCCTCGAACACAACATCATCCTTGGGGAAGAAACCTTGTGCCAAAGGATGGACCTAATCAGCCAAAATGGTCACATAATTCTGAGAGGCAATGCAGCATTGCAGAGTAAACATGGGGTTCATGGAATACCACGAAATCGCTGTCCAAATCATCATCGAAACCTACTCCGTTTCACTCCTGGGACGTGAACTCCGCCAGAAGGTACACACAGTCTGAAACTAGATTCATCTGACCAAATGGCTTCAAAAATGGTTCAAATGGCTCTGAGCACTATGGGACTTAACATCTGAGGTCATCAGTCCCCTAGAACTTAGAACTACTTAAACCTAACTAACCCAAGGACATCACACACATCCATGCCCGAGGCAGGATTCGAACCTGTGACCGTAGCGGTCGCGCGGTTCCAGACTGAAGCGTCTAGAACCGCTCGGCCACACTGGCCGGCCAAATGACTTCCTTCCACTTCTCCACATTCCAGGTTATATGGCTTTGACATCAAACTTTGCTTTCATGGGCATTTTTATGGCTGTTTTTACGGTGTTTTGGTATAAACAAGGTTCGCAACTGCGACATTGAGTTCTGCATCAACTTTTCCAACTTTCGTCCCCTTACTTTTCGCCAAAATCCTCTCCAGTGACTGTCTGTCACTTTCGTCTGCGTTGTTAATTACCGTTTTGTACTGTCGAGAAACAGGAAATAGAGAGTCACGGGCATGTACAGGATTTTGGGCGGATATTATTAAAACTAAGGCGTTTGTCGTTGCTGCTGGATCTTCTCACAAAATTTCAATCACCAACTTTCTCCTCCGAAAACGAAAATATTTTGTTAATGCCGACCTACAAACGAAGAAATGACGATCATAATAAAATAAGGGAAATCAGTGCTCGCACAGAAAGATATAGGTGTTCGTTTTTTCCACGTACTGTTCGAGAGTGGAATAACGGAGAATTATTGTGAAGGTCGTCCTGTGTGTTGGAAGAGCCATCATATGGAACAGCTATACTGCATTCAGGGGAAATGTAAGAGATGTACTACAGAGATGGGATATCTCAAGAAGGATCACTTGAGCTCTGAGATAAAAATCAGCAACCAGGATATCGAAGGCAGCGTCTCTGAGGAGCGCTGGAGTGCCCTTTACAGCTGAGCCCCGCTATACTCGACGACGTAAGTCAAGCATGATTATTTGTCACGAGTCACTCGGCAGTGTGTATCACTGTATCGACCTAAACGGGGTGGACGAAAACATGAAAACACCGCCAGAAATGCATTCTTGAACATAAGTGCCAATGCTAGCCAAGTCTGCAGGTTGAGCTGCTGTATTGCACCTCGAACAGCACCGGCGAAATACCCTCAATGCAACACAAAGAGTCAGTCATGGTCACAACAGTGTTCTGTGTAGTAGTGAATATATTATGTCGGAGCTAAGTCACTTGAAATGTGAGAAAATTGTTGTTCCTCGTATACTGAGGTCATCCATGTGATTGCTAAAAGAAATCCGCTGAACTCTGGTTACACGATAAATGAATCAAATCTAAAGGTCATAAATTCAATTAAATACCTAGGAATTGCAATTAAGAACAACTCAAATTGGAAAGAACACATGGAAAATGTTGTGGGGGAGGAGATAAAACGGCCGCGATTTATTGGCAGAACACTTAGGAAATGCAACAGATTTGCTAAAGAGATTGCCTATACTACGTTTGTCCGTACTCTATTGGAGTACTACTGCGCGGTATGGGATCCATACCAGATAGGATTAACGGAGTACATCGAGAATGTTCAAAGAAGGGCAGCACATTTTGTGCCATGAGTGAAACCAGAATCAGATGTAAACAAAAACACTTGAACAGTACACAGCATGGAAAAAACAGCTTTACAAAATTCAATTTTGCTTTTTATGTCTTTTCTGATATGACGGCTCACTCACCCCCACAACTACGCTCTGCTGCCACTGAAATAATATTTCAAGAAAGAAGCTAGAAGTGGTAAGCTGCCACGTCACAAAAACATAAGAAAAGACAATTCAGTTTTGTAAAGGCCACTCCAAATAGTTATTACGTATTTGTTTAACATATAAAGTCTGAGGAACTGAAATAAATCCAAGCAGCTGAACAACACAATTTTAGAATTAGAAATGAGCAATTTGTTTTTAGAGATCAAACTGTTGAGTTCCACCATACTTCGGTAGTTCTGTTTCGATTTTGATTAAATAAATCCGATTGTGAGCTAAAATAGAGGAAGAAACATTACAACTAACAAGAGTTCCATAATAAATTCAACATAAATAAAACAATGATTGTTTTAACGCCTCTGTGTGTACATATTCTGTTGTCGTTCTTGCAATCCATATGGGAGATTTATGAAGTGGTATTTAGTATATACCTAGCGTCACCATTCAACACCACACCCCTATCCCTGTGTTGAGTTGATTAGCAATTTGGTGATGTATTACTTTGTGTTTATCTTTTCTTATTTGTGGGTTCTATTATCTGGTAATCGATTAGATCTGGTGTATATTTTTGGAAGTTATTCAAATAGCACATTGACAAACCAGTTAAAGCAACCAAAGAGATATTTGGAAAGTGAAGTAAATTTCTGGAAAAAGAAATAAAAGGCTTGAAGTTTGCTGACGACATTCTAATTCTGGCAGAAAGGGCAATGGACTTGGCACACTCTTAAAAAGAGGCTACAAAAAGTAAAATAAGGGTAATCGACTTGTAGCAGTATTTCAGTTATTCTGCAAATAAAGCTCTTTTGAAGATCATTTCACTTCGTACTTATTACATTCACTTGATTTTTGACGTTTTTCTCTATCTGAAATCCATTTAACAGACTGATGTTACTAAAGTAGTGTAGTATTAACTTTAGGATCCATAGATTTGAAAGTCGTTAGTGTGCTGCCCTGTAGTCAGATTCAAAATAATTGGCATCTGACATTTAAGGTCTGAAATTGCGACCTCATGTCGACAAGTATTCTCTGCAGGTAACAGCCACAGCGTGTCTCTCTCTGTGGAATAGGTAATCGCTTTAAAGTTTCTGTCTCCTACAAAAATCACGTAAAGTACCTAAAAATCACTTATGTTATAAATCTCCATACTTGGTCCGACCATGTCAAAGCCAGTTCTTATTTGTAATTAGAGCTGTAGCTACGTTTTATCTTGTCAGCAACTCCCGGCTGCCGTTGGTGCGTTGGTGGTACGAGTAGTCCGGCCGACTGTCTGTCAGTTTTCAGCTGCCTTAAATCGGACTACTGGAGTGATACGTAAAAAATGTATACGTGCTAGAACATGAAATCCTTTACAGTTCCTGACTCCGCCGTCGACATGGCGCTAACTCCTAATGCTTCCGCCTCGCTTGCTGTTTAGTTCCGCTTCTCGACCGCATGGGAGCGCTGGCTGCTGGCCCTTGGAGTTTTGGCGGCGGCGGGCGCCGGCGTAGGCGCACCTCTCAGCAACCTGCTGTTTGGAGACCTGACGGGCGTCATGGTGGACTTCGGGTCCGCCTTGGTCAACGCCACAGCCGCTGGCGAGCAGGTGCCTGACGTGGCGGTGCGTGTCTTCCTGCACGGCGTCCGGCAGTTCGTCATCTACAGCGCCATCCTGGGCGCCGCCACCTTCCTCTTCACCTACGTCTGCGTCTTCACCTTCAACTATGTCGCATACCGTCAGGTAAGTGCAGCACTGAAGTGTCGGATGAAGGACGGAAACGCCTTCGTGCAGTGGAGACGACTTTCTTTCGCTGAGTGTATATAGTGTTCAAAACACTGGACAACAATAGTTGCTGAAACGCTGTAGCTCATTTCTGTCAAACCATAACAACAATTATATGTTGCTATGTGTTATATGCCCTAAATAGAACTACCAGTTGTAATAAAGACTGAACCAGTTCCCTAGTTTTACCATCTCTGCCTAACACACTAGGATGAACATAGCAGGATAAAAACATGGATACTTAATGCTACTGTAACATCTCTTGACACAGCTGAAATCCTTCAGCTGAGAGGTAATCATCTACACTTGCCACACTTTCTGGTCTAATGCCCATATCATGGTATAGGGGGCACTATGCCTAAAGTAAATTACATTGCGTGCGTCTAACGAACTGGATGCCGACGAAAGCCCCTCTGTTATTACCTCTGAAATTACTGTGATCTGCACCCTTGTTAACCTTCACAAATTTCGCTATAAACATAGCCTTCCACTCTGCCTTTACAATAAGTGTGGGTGGAACAGTCAAACAAAACCAAGTTATTTCTGTAACACTGCATGCAAAATGGTACCTGTGGACGATGTGTACCGTCTTTGATTAGCAATCAAAACTTCCTTGATCCAGGTAACGAAACCTGCCCTCGCTTACGTTCTGAATAAAAATCATCAGCCTTGGTGGGAAAAGACTTGTGGCATAAGAAGTCATCCACATTCTGCCAACGGCATTGACAAACACGGCGGAAGGATGCAGAGAGGTTCAGGACACTCTCTTGCCCTTGGGATGACAAACTGTCAGCAATGGTTAACGCCATGAGGATGCAGAAGGCAATGGAAACCACTGCATTAAGGGCACTTAATGTGTATCCAGAGGACATGTGACCTGGAACTGAGAAAGTATCGTGACGATCCCTCCATTCCAGAATGATTTCCCGTGTCCATTTGGATACGGGAGGAGGGGGGAGGGGGAAACCACGAGGAAAAGATTACATACCCAATGAAAGGATAACGTTCTACGAGTCAGGTTGTGGAGAGTGTCAGAAGTTTCAATGTGACAGGGAAGCTAGAACATTTGTAAAGGGAACTGCTAAGGTTTAATCTAGATATAGTGGGGGTCAGTGAAGTCAAACGGAAAGAAAACAGAATTTCTGGTTAGATGAGTAGAGGGTAATATCAACAGCAGCGGAAATGGTATAACGGGAGAAGAAGTCATTATCAATAGGAAGATAAGTAGAGAGTTAGTTGCTGTGAACAGTTCACTAACTGTGTTAGTCTCATTAGAACCGACAGCAAAACAACACCAACAACGGTAATTCTGGTATACGAGTACTTGCCAACGTCGTAAGCCGAGGATGAAGAGATAAAGAAACTATGTGAGGAAAATGAATGGGTAATTCAGCACGTAAAGGGAGTCATGGGGAATTGCAATGCTGTTGTAGGAGAAGAAGAAAAAGCTACAGGAGAATATGGGCTTGGTAGTAGACATGAGAGAGGAGAAGCACTGAGTTCTGAAACAAATTTCAGCTAATAATAGCGAATACTCTGTTCAAGAATCACAATAGCAGGAAAAGGCCGAAAGATACGGGAAGATTTTGGTTGGATAACATCATGATCAGGCAGAGATTCCTAAGTGAGATACTAGATTGTGAGATGTAGCCAGGAGGAGATATGGACTCTTTAGTAGTACTAAAGAGATGTAGACTATTTAGTAGTAGTAAAGAGTGGACTGAAGTTTAAGAGACTAGTCAGTAAGAATCAGTGAGCAAAGAAATGGGGTAAGGAAGTACTCAGGAATAAAGAGATACCTTGAAGTTCTCTAAGGCTGTAGATACTGCGGTAAGGAATACCTCAGTAGCCAGTTCAGTTGAAGAACAAAGGGCGTCCTTAAAAACGTAAATCGTATACTCTGGAAAGAAAGACATGGATATAAAGAAGGTAACTGCGAAGAAACCATAGGTAACAGAAGGAATACTTCAGATGATCGCTGAAAGAAAGAAGTATAAAAATATTTATGGAAATACAAGTTACTTAGGAGTGAAATAAATGGGAAGTGCAGGGAATCTAAGGAGAAATAGTTGCATGTAAAATGTGAAGAAATCTAAACAGAAATGATTGTCAGAATAAATGACTCAGCATACTGGAAAGTCTAACGACCTTCCGTGAAATTAAAAGCAAAGGTGGTAACATTTAGATTGCAATAGGAATTCCACCGTTAAAGGCAGAGGAGACAGCGGTGGAAATGGTATGAAATTAAAAGCAAAGGTGGTAACATTTAGACTGCAATAGGAATTCCACTGTTAAATGCAGAGGAGAGATCGGAAGAGGAACCAGGAGTCGATGTAGAAGAGATGGGAGATCCAGTATTAGAATCAGAATTTGGAAGGGCTTTGGAAGAGTTAAGATCAAATAAGGGAGAAGGGATAGAGAACATTCCATCAGAATTTCTAAAAACATTGGGGGAAGTGGCAACAAAACGACTAATCGCGTTGTATGATTGTGACGATATAGCATCTGACCATGGGAAAAGTATCATCCACACAATTTAAAAGACTTGCAAGTGAAAGAAATATCGCACAACCAGCTTAACAGCTCATGCATTCAAGTTACTGAAAAGAATAATGTACAGAAGAAAGAAAAGAACACTGAGAATGTGTTGAATGACAATTAGTCTTTCTTTGGGAAAGGTAAAGGCATCAGAGAAGCTGTTGAAAATGGAAGCAAAACTAAAGAAAATTCAAGACACGGTCATAGGATCTGTCGACCTGGAAAAAGCGTTCGATAGTGTCAAATGTTAGATGATGTTCGCGGTTCTGAGGAAAATAGGGGTAAGCTATATATGGGTAATATACAATATGTGCGAGACAGTTTTAAACATGGCTGTTACTCAACAACCGTTTACTAGTTTCAACAAAGGATTATACAGCCGGCTGGTTCCAGATAACTGTTTGGTACATTGACCTAGGTTTCGGCTCCTACTAAGGGCGTCTTCATCAGAATGAAATTTTGATAAACTGTAAAATTACATTGCGAACAAGCAATGGTCAGAAATTAGAGCAGCTGTGCTCATTTTGGCAACCGTTTGGCTGTATAATCCTGTGTTGAGACATGTACAGGTCCCAAGGGGGAACAATAAGAGTGGAAGACCAAGGATGAAATGCTCGGATGTAAGACAGGGATGTAGTCTTTCGCCCTTACTGGTCAAGCTACAAACTAAAGAAGCAGTGATGGAAATAAAAGAATGATTTAAGCGTGGAATTAAAATTCAAGGCTAAAGGACATCAATGATAAAATTCGCTGATGACCTTTCTATTCTCAGTGAAACTGAAGAACAATTGCAGGATCTGCTGAATGGAATGAACAGTATAATGAATACAAAACATGGACTGAGAGTACCTTGAAGACAGACGAAAATAATGAGAAGCAGCAGAAATGAGAACAGCGAGAAACTTAATATCATAACTGGGGATGACGAAGTAGACAAAGTTAAAGATTTCTGCTACCTATGCAGCAAAATAAACAATGAAGGTAGGAGCAAGGAGGACATTCAAAACAGACAAACACTGGCAAGAACAGCATTTCTGTCCAAGAGAAACCTACTAGTATCAAACATGGGCCTTAATTTGAGGAAGAAATTTCAAGACTGTACATTTGGAGCAGAGCATTGTATGATAGTGAAATATTAACTGTGGAAAAACCGAAACGCAAGCGAATAGAAGCATTTGAGATGTTGAAGATGAAGTGGACTGATAAGGTAAGGAATGAGGAGGTTTTACGCAGAATCGGCGAGGAACGGAATATGTGGAAACACTGACATGAAGAAAGGACAATATGATAGGACATCAGTTGAGACATCAAGGAACTTCTTCCATGATACTAGAGGCAGCTACAGAGGGTAAAAAATGTAGAGGAAGACAGAAATTGGAATATATCAAGCGAATAATTGTTGACGTTGGCTGCAATTGCTACTCTGAATGAAGAGATTGGCGCAGAAGAGGAATTAATGGTGGGCCGCATCAAACCAATCAGCAGACTCATGATTCAAACCACTTCTAGCTCCTAGTGAGTGGAACGGCTAAGCTGGAGTGCGTGTGACATATTCCTTTAAAACACAGTGCCTTCATTACAGTTTCAGCATCCAACAAACACGTGTCTTCATAATAATTTTAAAGATTCTCCTAACAATTTCTTTACTACAGTTATCAAATATCAAAATTTTCATTACATATTAATTACAGTGATTTCTCACACGGTTATAATACCACCAAATTTTGAAATTCTTATTTGCAATTGATAAGTATGCTAAAATTTTTATTACTTGGTTATCCAAGCTAGAAACATAACATAAATGATTTTATTTTAACTGAACGGTTTATTGCAATACGCTCAACTAACGAATTACGTGCCGTGATCCATGCCTGGAATAACTAGTTCTGTTAGCAACGCTGATAACGTTACTCATCTGAATATTACAATTCGGCTTGTGCTAAGATGCCGTCGACCCTTATTTATGTACAGTAACAAAACACAACGGCGGCACGGAAACATCAGCCAAGCCGTGCATGGCGCCCAACAAATTCAGGTACCAGCATGCAAGCGTTCTTAAGCATCGGCGCCAATTAGTGCAAAATAACATTAATGTCTTACGGTAGCCGTCACTGTCACCGATTCAGACCCCAGAGATGACTCTGCAAGCGGCGACCTTCAGGAAGAGCAACGGTAATAGTTAAGACGTCTAGGTTGAAGACCGACTCCAGAAGCCACCCCACCGATATGACCGTTAAGAAGCAGCTGCAACTAGGCAGAGGCCCTCTCAGGAGTACAAGCCGCCGCACATTAAGACGACTTAAGACCCGCGGATTTTCCACTCACCCCCCTGCGCAGATGATGTATGATGGCCCACGACATTTCTCGAAGATAAAGATCACTTCTGACACTTTCCGTTACGGGTCAGAGAGATTTGAGCCTTCTAGATCCC